>NC_140771.1:241402494-243802494 GCF_044657685.1 Stegodyphus dumicola
TCACCTTTCCTTCCTATCTCGCATCGTTTTCGAGCTAGGGAGGCTAACTCCGCCGTTTTTCACCAGGTGGTGCTGTAAGCTATCTCACCCATTAGCGCATAGCCACTTTACTATACCTAAACACAAATTTTATGAATAAAGCTGCTACCGTTCGGCAGTTAAACGGGTAGTACCGGACTTTAGTGGGAGCCCTTTATATATATATATATATATATATATATATATATATATATCCAACTTTATTACCTGGCTGGGTGAGTTTTAGTTTTTTTTTATTCTTATATGTTGGTAAATTGTGCGTTTTTTTGCTTTAAATGTGTTTGAATTATGTGATTTTTATGTTGCGGATAACTTTTTTATGTCTTTAATTTAATCTGCAATGCAATAGTTGTAGAATTATCAAGTGGCGAGCTAAGCCTAACGAACTGCCATTTATTTACATTTGAAACTCGGTAGAGTAGTGAATTCAGTCAGTTTGTGCGGCAATTTGAATGTCCTTTTTGCCGTGTGTGACCAAAAGTAAACTTTCAGTGTTGTTTGCCGAAAAATTTTGCTTCTTGCCCGCTGGCTGAGTTTGCTTGCTTTTACGCAGAAACTCTAATTTGAATTGGAAAAATTGTTTTTTAATTGTATTTGGTGTTTTACATTTTTCTATATTTTACAAAATTTAATAAAGATGTTTCGAGTTTTTATGTGTTTTTGCTCTGCCGTGAAGTGAGAACTGAATTAATTGAATGAGAAATATATCTGTAATGAAATTCGAGGAAATTAGTTTAAATGAAATGCAGCAAAAAATGTGTGTAACTTAATAGGCCATAAAAGGAAGTCATGTTGTGTCCCACATCAGATATTTTTTAAAAGCACTTATAGCACCAAAATCACAAGCAAGCAAAAAAGCATAAAAATCTATTAATAATTATTTTCAATTTAAATTGACCAGGTTTTAAAAAAACATAAGATATAAAAAAGAAACAATCCAACATATGAAAAAATAATAAAATTTGATCTGAAAAGTAAAAATATAAAATATACAGTAAAAATAAAAAATAGTAATGTATATTAATGATATAACTCAAAACCTAGGCCGACTGATCTTAAATGAAATATATATAAATTAAAACAAAAGTTGTTACAAACATAACAAAAAATATTGTTAAAACAAAAAAATATTGTCTCTAAAATGCTTACTCATTATTCATTAACCATGGGTCCCGATGATAAGAAATCAGCTCTTTTATATAATCTAAAAAACATTTCATTCTTCGCTACTTACGTATTAATGCAACCACCTTAGTAGAAGTCGTCAAAATTTTCGGAATGTGCCCAAACTCTGGCAACTTTGTGCATAACTATTCTTCCGGCTACTAGGATCATAACAATCCTTCAGTCAAGCAACGCTGCCATTTTCGTATGCGTTCTTTTCTATTTTATTTCAAATTCCAACGGTTTTTTATAAATAAAATGTGATATTTTTTGCCTTAAACTTAGTTTTTAAAAATATGAGTTTTATGGAGTTTTGTCAGAAAAGAAAAAAGCTGCGGTTTAAATTTCTGCAAGAATACAGAACTTTGCTGAAATTCTTCTAAAGAGAACAACTAGTAAATGCGTTTCCTCTATAGCCGCAATTCTCTGATTTTTTTTTAAGCGAAAACAGATAGAAGAATAGCGAAAAAAATTACAGAAAAGATTTGAAGAATAATGCAAGAGTTTATTTTTACTTCCTTGTACGAAGTAAAAAGGAAGTATTGTAATCGTGAAAAGTTTCAGGCAGCAAATTTCAACGAAAATATCCATTTTTACCGCTATTGAATGCAATTTAATGATGTTTTTTGCGTGATTTCTATACGTAAGGGACAGAATAAAAGTCTCGTTTTCCTCCAAAAAAATTATGAAACTGCTTTAAAATGAATTCTGAAGAGAATTGTTCGTGGCGTCTGTACGAACGTATGTACGTACGTACATACATATCTCGCATAACTCAAAAACGGAGTAGCTTCAGAACATTGAAAATTTTGTATATAGGGACTGCTATAACATGTAGATGTGCACCTCGTATTTTGGTTGCAATCGGCCGCACGAAACGTATATAAATATATTTATATATATATCCACTCTATTACCCGGCTCAGTGATCTCGGTTTCTTTACTCTTATATATTTGTAAATTGTACATTTTTTTGCTTTAAAAATGATTGAATTATGTTGTTTATATCTTCCGGTTAAGGTTTTTATGCCTTTAGTAAATCTGTACGGAATATTTTTAGAAATATCAACAATTTTAAAGTTGTTTACGTGCCGCCAAGCCTTTTTTTTTATGCCGGCCATTGATTGTTTACATTTGAAACAGGAGACTAGTGGATTTATTGCCAATCTAGAGAAACTTAGCTTCGCAACAACAAAGATAACGCCTTCATTTATTATTTAAATCATGCTTAATCCTTTCTGGAATTTTTTTCGAGGAAATAACTGTTTAAGATTTACTTCGTAATTTTTAATATAGATATTTTGAGTTTTTATGTTTTTTTGCCTTCTTGCAAAGTGAGAACTGAATTAATTGAATGAGAAATACTCAATCGTCTGTGAAAAACTGTTACATTTTTGTTTTGTTTGCTTAATTTCTTTTACACATCATTCTAGCTTTATTATAGTATTTGAATAGAACATGTGGCAACGATTAGATAATTCTATTCTTTAAATGATATAAATTTTGTGCATTCTGAGTTATAATATGAACGAAATATACTGTTAAGTGAATCTAGCGCCAGAGTGTCGCTATGATAAACAAATACTAGAGTGAATTTTAAAGAATGCATTTATTCTATTGTGGTTTCTGTGCTGTCGGCGAAGTAGATTTAATTCAATCCAATAAGTTTAAATGAAATGCAAGAAAAAGTGCGTATAATTTAATATTCCATACAAGGAAGTCATGTGGTGTACACATCAGATTTTTTTAATATATCAAGAATACCTTATTTAATAATTTAAATTTGTATTTTAAATTGCTAAACTATGTTATCTCTCCATATGTCGATAATGTTTACCGATTTACGATGAATATTGATAGTCAGCATGCGATGGCATCTTTCTAAAAAAAGGCGCGAAAACTAACAACTTTTATCTTCATCTGTTGATAAGTGACTTTCACCTTTTCATCTGTAAAAACTTGCGAAAGTTATCCCTTTAATACGGAAGTAGAGAACGAATCCAGCTACTTCGTTATCTAATCCATTATCATTTCTATCCATTTTCAATTCTATCTATTCTTATTCTGTTAGAACTTACCATTAGTACTTATTTGTATTACATTTTGATAAATTTTAATTTTCCAAAATTATATCAAAAGATAATTCCGATCTTTTTAAACTATTTACTTAACAGTATACAATATCATGACAGCATATCTGGAAATATTATTATTTTCTGCGCTAACATAAGCTCTGATCAATCAACGTAATTTTACCCAAGAGGGGAAAAAATTCAGTCAGCTGATAAATGAAATTATTTTTTATAAATAACTTGAAGCTGAAATTAGCTATTTTTCTGAACATAACGGTTGTTTAGAAGATTTCATTGTATTGTTTTGTATTTTCATTGTATTATAAAACTTTTATGATACCTGTTGCAATTTTTCTGAAAACTTCTTGACATCTGCCTGTTTCAAATTTTTCATTCAACACCTGACAATCATAAATTGTTATATATACTTTAAGGCGGTTTTCTTCAAACTTTCTAAAACTTCAAAAATCATTGCACTCGTTCGCCCGTGTGCATAAGCCTTTCTTTTTTACAGTATTATTCTCCTGTAGTATTCTCTTTGTCTTCACCAAATGTTCCAATGGAATAATCATACCAATTTCCACCATTAATCAAAATGGAACACGATGGTCAAAAATTTCTTCATATGTATCGAATCGACGCCCATTTTTCTTCCGAAAGCGGGACAGGGAGCTGTAAGCAAGTCTGAAGTTGTGGTGGGGGGGGGGGGAGTAGCTCGTTCTTCTCCGGATAAACTTCTTACTTAGACAAATCCTGGGCGTGACCAAAGCTCCCGGTCAGTTCGGAAGAATTATGGCCTGTCAGAAGCAGGCGGATCTGGCGTTGATGCTGATGGACCAAGTGACGAACGACCCGGAGACAAATAAAAACATAAAATAGAAAATACAGAGAAAGAGACAAGACTTCCTTTCTTTTTTGAAATGAAAATGTATATTCTGTATTTCTTACCTGTTGGTTTAACAGAAGTTTTCGATATATCGACATCTCTGAAATCTACATTCTAACAAAACAGAGAGCTTTTCCCTTAAAATTTTATTAGCCCAGAAGAGACGTTAGTCTCGAATGGGATGTTAGTTTGGAAACGGCATTTTGCGTTGAATCATTAAAAAAAAGTATCACTTTCTAAATTGTTATCACTAAATACACTCATGTCCCTACATTAAGGATAATGCAAAATCATGCAAAGGAAGAGTTCGAAGCAAAACAAATTTGACTTATTTGTAAAGCTTATTTATTAAACAAAAGGTAAAGAGCAAAAAAAGATGCTATATGTTTGATATTATTAAAACAATTAGCGATTTTTTCTCCCAGGAGCAAATTACAAAAAAAAAAACTATTTACAAAAAACCAATATTACATGGTTGGTATGATTGTTAATACATTGTATGTCTCCCAGACGATGCGATACAGTCCGTACAACGCCTAGGCATGCTGAGTATCAAATTATCGATCTGATCTTGGGGAATATTACACCACTCAAAAAGCAATGCTCTCCGAAGTTCCGGTAGACATGTAGGAGGAGGTTGATGGGCTGCAACTCGTCGGCCAAGCATGTCCCACACGTGCTCTAATGGATTCAAGTCCGGTGAGAATGCTGGCCAGTGCATACGGGTGATATCCTCCGATTGAAGGCATTCGCTTACGATGTTTGCACGGTGAGGACGGGCGTTGTCATCCATAAACACAAATTGTGCGCCCATGGCCCCCCCCCGAAACAAATGTACATGTTGTTCCAGAATGACGTCCCGATAGATTTGGCTTGTCATGGTTCTAATTTGAACATGTAGGTCAGTTCTCGAATCCAGAATAATTCCACCCCAAACGTGCACTCCTGCACCACCGTAACGGTGTCGTTCAATGATGCTTTCTTGGTGGTAACGGGTACCTGGAGCTCTCCATATGAAAGTCCGGCGAGAATCAGACTGCAAGCTAAACCTGGACTCGTTGGAAAACATCACACAAACCCACTGTTGCGGTGTCCACAATGCATGCTCTCTACTCCAGGCTAAGCGCAGGCGACAGTGAGTTACAGTAAGTGGAACGCATCTGACAGGTCTACGAGCATATAGACCAATCTGCCCTAAGCGTCTGTACACGGTCTGCCTTAAAATTGTCGTACCAGTGGCTGAAGAGAGCTGACGAGACAGGTCTGAGGCTGTGCTCCGCCTCTTTCTTTTGGCAGTAACTGCCAAATACCGGTCCTCATTCGGCGTTGTAACTTTGAGGCGACCTGTGCTGTAACGTCTACTCACATTACCATCATCTTGGAATCTTTGCGAGAGCCTGGAGATGACACTTTGGGCAATTCCAAGTTCGTCTGATACTTCCAGTTGGGTACGCCCACATTCCAGACGGCCGATAATTCTACCACGTAAAAAATCATCCAAATGCGTCCTTTGTGTCATAACTATTCGAACTATTGTTCGCAGGCGATTTATAAGCACTGAAATGCTTATAAAATGCCTGCGAACAATTTTACTTCTTTGCCTATATTCCTTATATATCACTCTCTTACACTCTCGTCATTGTGACGTACCATCGGTGTCATCTGGTTACTTCCTGAAATTTGCATATGATTCTTGAAGATGTGTGTAGTGATTTTACAGGTGATATGTTTATTTTAGAGTTCGATTTCCGCGTGACTCCGAATTATCCTTAATTTATGGACATGAGTGTATTATCGCCCTGTATCTTATATTTAAGGAAATTAAATAATGAAGAATCTGCATGAATGTATGTATGTTCTTCGGATTGTGAGAAAACAACGGGTACCTAGAGCCATCAAATTTACCTGAAAGCCCGAATTTTAAATTTCGAATTTCTTTTATTACCTGTTTCATATTTGTAAATGTTTAACGAATTTTTCAATAACGAACTCAACGATTTCAAAGCGAGCAGTGATAACTCTGCACCGAATAAAACATTTCTCACCCCCTCCCCTCCGATGCTCCAGACTGTTGAGTCGAATTTTATGTGTCGTAAATGTCAAAAACGTGATATTTAATAAATAAAGTAAATACACAAAACATTAATAGTAAAGAGACAAAAAAGTTTTGTAAAACCCTCTTAGTAAGAAAACTGAATAGTGATATGATGAACTGAGAAAAACAGAAAAATGTATGCCGACACTTAAGGCTGCATCGGAAATTTTATACATATAGAGCTATGCTGGTTTTAAAATTTTTGTAATTTTGCTGTTGAATGGCGTAATTGCCAAGAAAATGATGCCTAACAATAAAGCTACAAAGGAAAAATATGCCTTAGTAGAGGTGAGTATAACAGCAGACTGGTAGATTGCCAGCTCAGCAAGAGCGTAAGAAACCTTAATAAACCATTTTGAGCGACCGTTAAAATCCGAAATCTTTCAAATTCTTTTTAGTCCAAAGGGGCAATTTGCCCAGAAGGACTATTAATTTCGTTATGGCATTTTACGTCCATTCACGATAAGCGTTGTTTCACTTTTCAAATTGTTGCCACCAAATAGTATCGTTCTGTATTATATTTAAAGAAATTAAATAATGAAGAATTTGCATAAATGTATATAGTATGTCTCTCGCATTGTGATAAAGCAATGGTACCTAGAGTCATCAAAATTTGAATAACGTAATCTTCCATAGAATATGGGCATGGGAATGCCCTAATTTGTATTTGAAATTTATTTTATTATCGATTTCATATTTTGTAACACTTCAACGAATTTTTGATTAACAAACTAAACAAATTCAAAGAGAGCAATGGCAACACTGTACGAAAGAAAAAATTTATCTCCAGCTGGCGAGGCTCTGTATGAGAAATTCTAAAGATATGCTCATTTTAAAATTATTTTGCCATATTGCTGTTGAACTGAATTTTATGGCTTAAGTGCGAATAACATGATATTTAATAAATAAAGGTAACACTAAAGAAACAGCCCTCTGGACGTAATTTAAAATCTGACACCTTTCAGACTTTTTATTTGTGTTTTGTTTTTTATTTCATAAAACGTAACTATGTTGATTATATGATTATTATTAATAGTCTGTACTGTTTGATTACAATGAACGTTTCTTCAAATGCGCACAAAAGCTTTTACCTGTGAACCGGATTTATAGGATTCCTATTCTAATGCTGTGTGTTTTACTGAAAAAATTCTTATTCTGGTTCATACTGTTTACTTCCTTGTACGAAGTAAAGTATTGTAAGCGCGAAAAACTTCGGGTATCGTATTTTAACGAATATATGCATTTCGACCGCTCTCGAAACCATTTGAATGTTTTTGCGTGACATCTATACGTATGGATCGAATGAACGATAGTTTTTGCGAAAAAGGATTGTAAAATGCATTTAAAATGGATTCAAAAGAGATTTTTTCCTTGACGTCTGTACGTACGTACATAAGTATGTATCTCCCATAACTTAAGAACGAGTATAACGTTCGAATTTTGTATATGGGACTAGTGTAGCATGTAGTTGTGTAATTCCCTTTTTCGTTGCAATCGGCTGCACTATTCATATATAAATATATATATGAATTCCCACTCTGTTACCTGGCTCGGTGAGCTTAGATATTTTTATTCTTAAATGTTGGTAAATTGTATATTTTTTGCTTTAAAAGTGATTAAATTATGATTTTTATGTTCTGGATAAGGTTTTTATGCTTTTAGTTAATCTACATGCAATAGTTACAGAATTATCAACGATTTAAAAGCTATTTAAGTGTGGCTAAGCCTAATATTTGTTTACCATAGCAGCCGTATTTGTTTACATTTGAAACATAGCAGAACAGTGAATTAAGCCAGTCTCTGCACCTTCGATGTTTTTTTTTTTTTTTTTTTTTTTTTTTTGAGTGAGACTAAAAGGAAACTTTTAATTTTGTGCACCGAAAAATCTGCCTTTTCGCCATCTGGACGAATTGCTTGTTTTTACGTAGAAACTGTAATTTTTAAGGGTAAAAATTGCTTTTTTTAATTATTTTAACTGAATTGGGTGTTTTATTTTTTCTATATTTGAACTGAATTAATTGAACGGGAAATATGTCTCTAATGAAATTCGAGGGCATAAGTTCAAGTGAAATGCGCCAAAATATGTGTATAATTTAATAGGGCGTACATGGAAGTCATGTGATGACCACGTTATTTATTTTACAAATTGTTTTTAACTCACTTGCGATGTTTGTACTGAGGTCAGGATTTAGCCGTCGATTTTTAAGCTATTTCCTGATAAACTTTTCTGCACGTGCTCATTGTGGATGAGCATATAATGCGGAAATGATTTTGGTTCCAAAATATGCTTTCGATTTTTTTAAATTTAATATTTAAAGCAATTAAAGCACATACCTTTGTTTACAGAACAAAATAAAACTCTAAAAATTGTGCTGTTTGCATCAGGGGATATAGCAAATAAATATCTTGTAAATGAACCTGATATGAAATTTTGAATGCAATGTAATGCATTTCAGGCGATTTTTGCGTGAGTTTGGTGTAGCAGATTTGTTAGAAGTAAAAGAGTGAGTATTCACTGTAGAAAATTTATTTTTTTCAAATTGAATAATTTGATTGTCAGCATTCAGTTGATACTAAAAAGATGAAAAATAAAGTTTTTTATAAAATAAGCTTTTGTTTAATTTTCATAAAATTGTTGTTAACTAAAATGAGTAAAAATAATTCATCATATACTTTAATGAGAACAAGAGAATAAATATTTCTCTTTATAAAAACCATCTACGATTTTATATTACTAATAATAAAAGCGAGGGCTGCGAATTTCGAACAGTATTTACCGAAATGCATCATCAAAAGTATAAGGACAATTTTTATAAATTTATCAGCAGCACAAAATATTGATACCAGAAAAGAAGAAATGTCCCTTCCAAAGTTATCGAGAACTTCTGCTTGTGGTTATAAAAGTGGTTATAAAACCTTATAGTTAAAAAAATGAGATGAAATATAGTTCCACATCTGTGACTCAAGAAAATAAAACAAGAAGACATAGTGTGGAAACACAGTGGATTTCCTCATACCACAAGTTTAGAACTTAGAAATATACTGAGAAAACTTTATGGCTTATTTTGGGAAGTGCTTTTTTATTCTAAACCGTAGCCCATGATAATAGGCGTTTGTTTTGTTAAACTACGGAACTCCGGAAAGCTCTAAACGCGAAACTCAATCGCCAACTCAATAGATATATGTTGCTTTTGCACAATAACTCTCAGTTCAGCACGGCAAATTTCAACTTCTTTCTCATCCACTATATTCACCCAGTGACAGATGCAGCCTCCAATGACTTTATTTTTTGTCTCAAAAGCCACAAACAGGTCTAATCTCCAATGATTTTTTTTTTTTTTTTTCAGAGAAAACCTAGCGTCCGGTGACTTCGCTTTGTTTTGTAAACCACCCACAAACCCAAAGACCTAGTCCTCGGTGATTCTTCTAAATTCAAACTCTACTCACACCCAAACCTAGAGCCCGGTAACTGCTTCGTTTTCTTCAAAAGACACCAATCTAGCCCTCAGTAACTTCAGTTTGTTTCAAAAGCAACTTCCAAACCTAAATATCTAGCCCCCAATTACTTCTTTTTGGTTCAAAAAACACTCACAGACCCATATATCTAGCCCCGAGTCACTTTATTTTATTTCGAAAGTAACTCCTAGACCAAAATATCTAGCCTCCAGTGACTTCTTTTTGTTTAAAATCCTACCCACAGACACATAGACCTAGCCCCTAATGAATAAGTTTTGTTTCAGAAACCAACCACAAACCTAGCCCCCAGTGACTTACTTTTGTTTCCAGATCCAGCCTTTATCTAGCTTTCAGAGACTTCTTTTTGTTTCGTAAACTACCCAAAGACCTCAGTAGGAATTCTTAAAGTCTACTCACAGATCCATACACCTAGCTCCCAGTAACTTCTTTTTGTTTCAAAACACACCTACAGACCACAGATTTAGCTCCCAGTTACTTAATTTTGTTTCAAAAACAATGCACAGACCCAAATTTCTAGCCCCGGTGACTTATTTTTGTTTCAAAAACTACCGACAGATAGATCTAATCCTCAATTTCTTCTTTTTGCTTCAGAAAGTAAAACAGTATTTGCGAGGCTCACATGACGATGATCTCAAAGATACCATTCCGAATGGTTTGATAACTGCAACAAAACATTCTTCTTCTGGAGTCATATATTTAACGAATCGCTGTGTGTTAAGTGCATTCAGCTCAAGAGAAACCATGCATTAAACTGACAAAATAACTTTAAGCTGTTGTCTTGCACAAGTATATTAGGCTTAAAAATGAATTCAGTCTCCGTATTTTCAGGAGAAAAACATAAAAAATAATGTAGGGCAAAAACTATAAAAAGAAATTTTTCATTCATTTTTCTTTTCATTTATTATTGAATTGGTGGAAAAATTCATCACGCTTTTTGAAGATACAAATAACGAATGGATTTGACGTCATAAATGAAGCTGATTAGAATTTTCACACGTAAGATTAGGCAACGTGTAAAGATCAGGTTTATTTGACTATGGCAGAACACTCGAGGGCTCTTTACCTAAGGGAAAAGGAATGCTTTTGTGTAGGACGTTCTAAGGGATATTTCGTGTACATGCTGCACATGGAAAAAATCGCGAAAACACAAATGCAACCAGCCCCTTGCCGGGATTCGAGCCTCGGAGTGAACTACGTATATAGGCAACATGTGTATGGCAACGTGTATAAGACAACATGCTTGTAAAAGTAAATCATTTGGTAAAACAAAACTAGCAATTTAAAATGAAAAAGGATGAGGAGCATATCACATATTACACTCATGTCCATAAATTAAGGATAATTCGGAGTCACGCGGAAATCGAACTCTAAAATAAATATATCATCTATAATATCACTACACACATCTCGAAGAATCATATGCAAATTTCAGGAAGTAACCAGATGACACCGATGGTACGTCACAATGACGAGAGTGTAAGAGAGTGATATATAAGGAATATAGGCAAAGAAGTAAAATTGTTCGCAGGCATTTTATAAGCATTTCAGTGCTTATAAATCGCCTGCGAACAATAGTTCGAATAGTTATGACACAAAGGACGCATTTGGATGATTTTTTACGTGGTAGAATTATCGGCCGTCTGGAATGTGGGCGTACCCAACTGGAAGTATCAGACGAACTTGGAATTGCCCAAAGTGTCATCTCCAGGCTTTGGCAACGATTCTAAGATGATGGTAATGTGAGTAGACGTTACAGCACAGGTCGCCCCAGAATTACAACGCCGAATGAGGACCGATTTTGGCAGTTACTGCAAAAGAAACAGAGCACAGCCTCAGACCTGTCTCGTCAGCTCTCTTCAGCCACTGGTACGACAATTTCAAGGCAGACCGTCTACAGACGCTTAGGGCAGATTGGTCTATATGCTCGTAGACCTGTCAGATGTGTTCCACTTACTGCAACTCACTGTCGCCTGCGGTTAGCCTGGAGTAGAGAGCATGCATTGTGGACACTGCAACAGTGGGCTTGTATGATGTTTTCCGACGAGTCCAGGTTTAGCTTGCAGTCTGATTCTCGCCGGACTTTCATATGGAGAGCTCCGGGTACCCGTTACCACCAAGAAAACATCATTGAACGACACCGTTACTGTGGTGCAGGAGTGCTCGTTTGGGGTGGAATTATTCTGGGTTCCAGAACTGACCTACATGTTCAATTTGGAACCATGATAAGCCAAATCTATCGGGACGTCATTCTGGAACAACATGTACGTTTGTTTCGGGGTGCCATGTGAGCACAGTTTGCGTTTATGGATGACAACGCTCGTCCTCACCGTGCAAACATCGTAAGCGAATGCCTTCAATCGGAGGATATTACCCGTATGGACTGGCCAGCATTCTCACCGGACTTGAATCCAGTAGAGCACGTGTGGGACATGCTTGGCCGACGAGTTGCAGCCCGTCAACCTCTTCTTACATGTCTGCCGAAACTTCGGAGAGCATTGCTTTTTGAGTGGTGTAATATCCCCCAAGATCAGATCGATAATTTGATACTCAGCATGCCTAGTCGTTGTACGGACTGTATTCCATCGTCTGGGAGACATACAATGTATTAACAATCATACCTACCATGTAACATTGGTTTTTTGTAAATAGGTTTTTTGTAATTTGCTCCAGGGAGAAAAAATCACTAATTTTTTTAATAATATCAAACATATAGCATCTTTTTTTGCTCTTTACCTTTTGTTTAATAAATAAGCTTTAGAAACGAGCCAAATTTGTTTTGCTTCTAACTCTTCCTTTGTCTGATTTTGCATTATCCTTATAATTTATGGACATGAGTGTATTTGCTGTACAATGTTTGGTAGAAGCAATATTATATCCCGACGAAATATTCGTCAAGTGGAAGAAGAAGGAGCGTTCGATGCTAGCATATGTCTTTGCTGGTTTAGGATATTCAGGATAGAGACAGTAGTTATAAAAATCAGCCCCGGTTCGGATGCCCATCAAAGATGTCTGAGCAGATTCTGGACTATACAATATCGAATGCCTCCCATGCAGCTATTGGGAAATCAGAAGCAAACGGTATTCGTGCTCAGAATAATAGTTTCAAGACGAATACGCGCAGGTGGGTTCACCACAAAGCTGGATCAGTGGATTCCATATTATCTCTCTGCAAAGCAATGACAATTGAGACCCATGACATGTCTCTCTTTGCTTTCTTGATCCAGAAATTAATTATTTTTGGAGTCAACTATGACAGGTGGTGAGAAATGGATCTTTACCATAATGCCATATCTCCAAGGATTATATATCGCGTAGCAGAGATCGTTCCCCTCATTCACGTCAAAAAACGGACTGCATCTCGAAAAGGTTTCGTTAAATGTATGGTTGGAAATGAAGGAATAATCTACTGAGATTAGCTAGACCATAACCAAATCATAACATAGGCTGTTCGCATATTTTTTAGATGACTTTTTTTTTCTATAAACAATTTGTCTGCTCGGAATTTTTTTTAACTGCAACTATGTTTTTGAAGGTATAAATCATCCTCTGCTACTTGACAGTCTCGTTTTCACGCAAAATGCCACTTATAAGGAAGAAATGAATAAAAAGCTATTATTGTCCTGCTTCCGAAGAAAATTATTCGCGTCTAATTATTAACAAATCCTGTGAATGTCATGGGTTTTCGATATCTAAAACTACGATAGGTAATATTGTCAGCAAAAGAGGCAAAAAACATCAAAATTTGGCTTCAAGTGGAAAAGTTGCTCCAAATACATATCCAAGGAAAAAACGAGATGTTTTCAAATGTTGCAGAGAAAGATCTTTAATGTTAAAACAAATCCGCCACGTCAAAGGCCAGTTAAACATCATCAAAACTGGATGACTCTAGGTACCGTTGTTTTTTCACAATCTGAGAAACATACATTCATGCAGATTCTTCATTATTTAATTTCTTTAAATATAATAGAGGGCTCTAATATTCGGTGGCAACAATTTGAAAAGTGATACAACGTATTTAAATGCTTCTAAGCAAAAATGCCGTTTGGAGACTAATATCCTTTTCGGGTTAACGACCATTTTGGGCTAATAAAATATATTAAAAAAAAAAATCTGAAAGCTTTCAGATTTTACATTACGCCCAAAGGGACCTTTTTTAACGTTTTATGTGTTACTTTTATTTATTAAATATTGCACTTATTCTTTGCACTTAAACCATAAAATTCAATTCAACAGCAATATCTCAAAATAGCTTTAAAATGAGCATATCTTTAGAATTTCCGATACACAGTCTCGCGCGCTGGAGATAAAAAAAAAAAGTTTTTTAAGTACGACGTTGCCATTGCTCGCTTTGAAATTGTTGAGATTGCTAATCAAAAATTCGTTTTAAAGTTTTACAAAATATAAAATCGATAATAAAAGAAATTCCAAATTTCAAATTTGGGCTTTCAGATGCCCATATTCGCAGCAGGATTACCTCATTCAAAATTGGATAGGATGGCTCTTTATCACAAGGCGAGAAACATACATACATACATTGATGCAGATTCTTCATTATTTAAATTCTTCAAATATAATATAGAACGATACTATTTGGTGGCAACAGTTTGAAAAGTGAAACTGATTGACGCATAATCGCAAATTTTTTTTTTTTTTTTTTTTTTTTTTTTTTTTTTTTTTTAGTCCAAAGGGATTTCAGTCCCGAAGGACTATTGCTTTCGTTTTGGCATTTTGCGTCGGACTCATAAACGTCGGTTCACTTTTCAAACTGTTGCCACAAAATGTTAGAGTCCTGCATTATATTTGAAGTAATTAAATAATGAAAAATCTGCATAAATGATTGTCTATTTCTCGCATTGTGATAAAACAATGGTACATAGAGCCATCGAATTTTGAATGACGAAATCCTACTGCGAATATGGGCATCTGAAATCCCAAATTTGGAATTTGTTTTATTATAGATTTTATATTTTGTAAAACTTTAACGAATTTTTGATTTACAAACTCAATGCTTTAAAAGCGAGAAATGGCAACGTTATATAGAAAAAAAATACTTTTATCTCCAGCTCGCGAGACTGTGTATATCGGAAATTCTAAAGATATGCTTAATTTAACATTATTTTGCGATATTGCTCTTGAACTGAATTTTATGGTTTAAGTGCAAAGAACATGATATTTAATAAATGAAGGTAACACTCAAAACGTTAAAAAAACGCCCCTTTGGACGTAATTTAAAATCTGAAAAATTTCAGTTTTTTTTTTTTTTTTTTTTTTTTTTTTTTTTTTTAAGATGGCTTGCAAAACTTTTTATAAGATGTAACTTCTTAGTAAGATGGCTTGTTTTTTTTTGGGGGGAGGGGGTCTTTTTATTATTAACTTTTGCTGCGTTAACTTTATTTATGAATTCTCATGTTCTTCGCACTTATGACACATAAAATTCCACTGAAAAGCAAAATGGCAAAATATTTAAAAATAGCATATCTTTAGAATTTCCGATAGATAGTCTCGTGCAAAGTGGTGTACTCTAGTGGTAATATACTCTGATACACATAAAGAAGTACGTTTATTGCTTTTAAATCGCTTAATTTGTTTTTAAGTAACATGCAGATTCAGTTTGAAATAAATATCTTACGCTTTGCTGAATATCGACACACTAGCACGTAGAAAGTAAAAATATTATATTTCGGGCAGTTGCTATATATTTCTTTTAATCGCTGAGCTTTTTGAATGACTTTGAAAGAGAAATATCTTACGCTTTGCGGAGAATCATTTTTTTTAAATTGCTAAATCTTCTGATTAAATTTTAAATAAATATATTATGTTTTGAACAAATTGCTTTTAAATGGCTAAGCTTATTAATGAAAAGTTTCCTAAATCCACACAAAATATGATGTGAATAAAAAATAAATTCGAAATTCAAAATTCGTGTTTTGAGGCGCTCATGTTCGGGTGTGTAACTCAAAGCTAGTATACACGTATGGGACAACAGAGAAAGCTAAAATATTGCACAATACTTTTCCTTTTATATTGCTAAAATCAAAAATGATTCTTTGCTCCTTATTTTCAGTAAAATAATTAAATAAATAAAAATCCCAAACTCGCTAAAATCAAAAATGATTCTTTGCTCCTTAATTTCAGTAAAATAATTAAATAAATATAAATCCTAAACTTGCTAAAATCAAAAATCATTCTTTGCTCCTTAATTTCAGTAAAATAATTAAATGAATGAAAATCCTAAGCCTGCTAAAATCAAAAATCATTCTTTGCTCCTTAATTTCCGTAAAATAATTAAATAAATGAAAATCCTAAGCCTGCTAAAATCAAAAATCATTCTTTGCTCCTTAATTTCAGTAAAATAATTAAATTAATAAATATCCTAACCTTGCTAAAATCAAAAATCCTTCTTTGCTCCTCAATATCAGTAAAATAATTGAATAAATAAAAATCTTAAACCTGCTAAAATTAAAAATGATTCTTTGCTCCTTAATTTCAGTAAAATAATTAAATAAATGAAAATCCTAAATTTGCTAAAATAAAAAATGATTCTTTGCTTCTCAATTTCAGTAAAATAATTAAATAAATAAAAATAATTTTTCCAGGTTAAATTATCTTTGCCAACCACGATAACGATAGTTAAAGATCTACGGTAAAGATCATAAACACTAATTTTAAAAACCCAGTACTCACCTGGAGTGGGAAAGAAACTTCTGACTGTATTCGCTGCACTGTACGGCATGCGTCCTTTTCTGTACCTGTTGTACAAGTGCAGCATGTACGAAGGGGGAGACTCTGGTCTGGAAGTTGCAGTACGGAGCTGCAGAATCCGATCTTCCACCGGCCAAGTACTCTCCGGAGCGGATGAAGCTACGCACAGGAGCAGGAGCACACACCACATTGCGGAAAGCGCTTCCCTCTTAAGAATTTCTTATGAATGGCAGAATTCTTATGAAGGTCATTTTATTAACCAGAACTTCTTCCACTGTTCGCCTTATAAACTAATAGTTTTAATTTTTATTCTTTAAATGTTTCCTCTCTTAAATGGAACTTAAAATTTTATTTCTCAAGGAAAAAAAGTTTTTAAAAGTCTATATTTTTAGTTATTCGATTTAACGTGCAATTACTTAATTTCATTCCTTATAAAATTCTAGTAAATGTTATATAACTGATTTAAAAAGAGCAAAGTTTTTGTTCCAAATCTTTTACTATCACCCTCTGCCGTTGACCGGAAGCGCAGCAACTATCGTTTGGGTGGAACAAGCGGACGATTGAACGGAGCAGAAACGATCCTATTCGATGATCTCCGATGCGCGATGGATGGAGTTATGTTTGTGCGCATGCTATTTCGGTGCCCAGAACTTTTTCCGTAGGTAAAATAACTTCGGAACAGATTTATCCGATGTTAGAAGATTTAGTTGACTCAGGTGGTTAATAAGACTAATAAAAGAAAATAAATTTCTTGTAATAATTTTAGCTTTTATTGCAATGATGTAACGTTTACCAAATCCGCTCAAACTGTTTTTATTAGAAAACAACAGCCATTACTAAAACACATTTTAACCCCCAGAGGAGCTATTTCTTTCGATCTTTCTTTTTGCTTTAAAAATCGATCATAATATACACATAAGCTATACTCTTACCAACGCAGTCTCTAATAGAATATATATTGTTGTAAATTTCTGTAAATACAGAAAGTTTTTACACATTTTTGAACGATTTCGGGGCCACGTAATTAAGGGTTAAATTGTTAAAAATTATTTTTTTTAATGTTCGATCTGATAACTTTTATTCTGGATTATAAGTCTGCATCAGGATTTCTATGACAGAAGGGCTTTTCGTAAACTTTCCAGTAATACTGATTTCCATTTTTCTTCCACTATTTTCCAAAGCAAAGGGTTTGAACTTACAGCTCTTTTCAAGATACCAAAAACACAATAGTTCAGAGGTGAAACATTAAGGGATTTCATCATTAGTACGTTGAAAAGATGCAATGCCTGTATCAGTCTTCATTTTTTCAAGGAATGCAGTGGTACTTTTTGAAGTATGACTTGTTGCTTTGTCTTGATGAAGATTCATTCTTTGAAAGGTCGTTGGGATAAAGAAATAGAATATCTTCTGTGTATATCGAACGTAAAACGTTTTCTACATGGTATGTAAAGGTGGTTTAAACACTTCCCCCCCTCTCTTCTTATTTTTAATTTTCCATTGTAAGTTAATTCAGCGACAATCATAAACCCCTTACTGAAGCTTGTTTTGCATCCAGATTTGTAGTTTTTTTTTTCCCCCCTCTTAACGTTTTCCTTTAACAAATAGACTTTTTTGTTGCAGTCATTTAGGTAAATTCATGCTTCATCAAGGGTCACGATATATTTCCATTTACATCTTGCTAAATAGTTTTCGTATAGGTTCTACAAACTGTTCTGCGTTGTGCCACATGCCTGGTGAACTTTACGCTGGTGAACATTAAGCTTTTCAGCTTTTTTAAGTTATAAATCTTGGTTTATTATTTCCTTTATAGTTGCTACTGATGTACAGTGTCTCGCAAAAGTGTTCGTACACTTTAAGAATTTGCAGAAAAGATCTCCAAGCCCAGGTGCTATTTCGCTGCTGGTGTCCTAATGCCACTTCACCCGAGAACTTAATGCCACCACACCCGTGAAGGTCGGGATAAAGCCCTTTACCTTGGGCTTTCGAGAAACAGGTGACAGGTGACGGAGGACGGGGACGCCTGGTGTTTAACAGGGGTAAGCAGGCATATGTCCCACGCCTTCCACTAACCAGATGCAACAACTCGCTGGAGCCGCACAAGGCCGCACCTGGAGCTTATTGATATTCCATTCAGATTAAACAGCTTTCGAGAAACACCAAGCTCGTGTTTTTATCCTCCGGTGCCGAGACTGCTAAAGTACAGATCCGAACGCATATTTCACAAGTGCACATCAGCGTAGCCACTGAGGGAGGGGTTTCGAAAATGGACCAATGAGCATCTTGCTCTTGTGACGCTGAATCTTCGTGCATGTCAGCGTATGTTGTTTACGTTTTAATTTGCATTTGTTTCGCAGTTATAAATGTATTGCGTAACAGTAGAAAATCTCGTAGTGCTTTCGTTTATGAGTTTAATTAATCGCTTTCACTTTCGCGATTTTTATCACTCATTGATATTTGATGTTCACGGCATATTATGGCTCTTTACATAGAAAAAATTACTCAAGCTACAATTAGCTTCAAATATTATGCATTTACTAACAAATGTGGGGTAAGAGAATTCGTGTGTATAACCTTTTTTTAATTATTTTTATTATTATTATTTTTGAGCTGAGAAGGACTGAAAGTGTTACAATGATTCTAGTGTTTTCTTATTTCAGTGCTTGCATTCTTTTGAAAGTGTAAGATTCAGAATACATATTGTGAATAAATTGAATATATTCGTTGTGAATAGATAAATTCATTCTGTTTGATGAGTATTTCTTGTGTAGATAGTATATTTAAGAGTGAGCAGTCATTAAATTGAAATTTAACACACTAAATGCAAATTAGTGAAGTGAATGAATGAATAAAACTTTGAATAAAATTATGCATTGGCTATTATTGTAGAACATCTTTTTCATACAGACTGTAACAAAAAGTGCTGACTTCTATTTGCATACATAATTGGTGTAAATATTTTTTTCATATGCATAATTTTATGTAAAGATAGAATTTGAGCTCAGATGTTTATCACATATTTCTTTCTTCATCTTATTTACCGTTTATTAAGTAATATTTCACATGGATATTTTTGCCAAGTATCCAACATGTGTTTGTATTTATTTCAAATTATTTCAACCAGGTAGTGAGATCTTCCCAATTGCTTAGATTTGATCTAACTTCGCAATGAAAATTTTCAGAAGAAATAGACGATGTACAGAAATTTGTACAGAAAATTGCGTGGCAAAATATTTTCAAATATCTTACTTAAATCTCAAAGCGTGCGAAAGGTTATGTGAGATGACAGAAATATTACTGGAAGCTCATTGGTCCATGCTAGAAGCCACTCCCTCGGTAGCTACACAGATGTGCACTTGTGAAATATGCGATCCGAACCAGGACAATAAACGACTGCCGAGAAGAAAGAAGTATGCTGCACAAAAGTGGTTTGACGAAAAATTGAGTTTTGAAACTAATAACTCTTTCAGTCTAAAAAGTAAAAACTTGCAATTTGAAAGCTTCGCATTGCAATCTAAGTCTCAAAGGAATGTTTTCATTAGAAATGTTTAAAAAATATAGCAATTGGGTTAGGATGATCTCAGTTCAAACGACTCTTAATTAAACGACGAAACTTTTCAATCAAACTAATACGAAGATTCCATTTCAAATTATCCATCAAATGCATGTAGTATAAACGAAAATAAACTGCAAATGGCCGTCAGTAGTTTGTTGCCCGGTTACCTAAAGGCCGATAGTCAGCCCTGTCAGAACATAGGTCAATGGTGTGGCAGGTAAACTATGGTAGCATTTTAAATTAAAATAAAGTACATTGGTGTTCATCAAAGCTGTTGATCACGCTGAGGGTTTGAAGGTCACGAAGGTCGTTCCCTATGTCGCTGGAGCGATGTGATGAACTAAATTTAAATTAAATCCAAGCACGCTGGTGCCTATCAAGACTCATCGCAGCAGTTAATCCATGGTTTGTGGCACGAGCTGAGAGTCGCTTCGTGTCACAAACCATAGATTATTCGTGTGAGGCAGTGTAGTGCATTTAAATAAATTCTTAAATTATGAATACTGGGCCATCAAATTTTGAATAACGTAATCCTCCACCCAAACAGCCGAATTTTCAATTAGTTTTAATCCATATCGTATTTCGTAAAACTTTTAACGAATTTTTGATTAGCAAACTCAACGAGTTCAAAGCGAGCGATGGCAACACTGTACGGAAAATAAAATTTTTATCTCCAGCGCGGAAATTCTAAAGATATGCCGTTTTCAAATATTTCGTGATACTGCTGTTGAATTGAATGTTATGTGGTTTACGTGCAAAGAATATGATATTAATTGGAAGCGCACTTTGCCTATCAAAGTTGTTGGTCACAAGTGACTTACAATCTGATTTTCGCTATTATATGTCAAGGCAGTATTAAGACTTTTAAAGGCCCTAAGTCTTTAAACGATTTTGGTGGCACCCACATACATTTACAGTATGTCCCTCCCTCAGTTCCTTCTTTCTGGGTCTTGGTTTAGGTATGCAATTTATGGTAAAACTAACAATGGGAAATTTTTATGGTACTTCCTTACCTGGAGCCCTAAGCACCTTTTTGTGGTGGCCTCTTTCCTTGATGCCCAAAACTCGTGCTTATTTTGCTTAAAGATTATTCCAGCTCTGTTGTAAGCGATGGAAAGGTCACCGGTATATAGTGAAAACCTAAACAAACTGGTCAATTAAAATTAAAATAAATCACATCAAGTGTATTTATCAGCTGTAAGTAACTCATTAGTTGACGTTCGCTTTGAAGCAGCTCCTAAGTCTCTGGTTTCTTGGACTGCAATAAATTTACACTGGAGGACACCGACCCCTTTCAAGGCTGTTTCAAGTTATCTTCAGGGTCAAGTTGAAGGAAGCTTGAATATCACTTCTAATCAAGTGATATAGCTTACCTGCGTAGGATAATGCAGTAAGTTTAAATACAATCCGAGTATTATGGGCCAAGTTTAGTAAGATCAACAAGGTTACGCATAAGAGGGTAAACGAGTTGAATGGTCAACATCCATGGACTTTATAAGAAAAAGACCAACCCAAAAGACT
Organism: Stegodyphus dumicola; assembly: GCF_044657685.1. Lineage (NCBI taxonomy): Eukaryota > Metazoa > Arthropoda > Arachnida > Araneae > Eresidae > Stegodyphus > Stegodyphus dumicola. The sequence continues at coordinate 241,424,004 of NC_140771.1, forward strand.
TTTCTCCCTCTTCTGACGCATTTCCAGCTGTCCCCTTGACCACATCCGGAGGAGTAGGGACTACTTGCATAAACTTAACAATGGTTGGCTATTGTAGTGTGTATAATTGTCAAGAAAAAGTTGGTTGTAGCGCCCCATTTCACAAATTAGAATTTTTGGATATTTTTATTTTTGAAAGTGAGATTGATTTTTTAAAATTTAGCATATTTAACAAGCCAAATTAACGTTCCAAACAATTATAAAGCTGTTGCATGCTTTCAGGGCTGAATATTTTTTTAGCTTTACCTATGCTGTAAGGAAATTTGTAACTACTTCTTTTAGAAAATAATATTTTAAATCTTAACTAATAGGAAATTTCAAACAAACAATTTTCTCTTATAATTTTTATGCTTTTTATTGGTGTAAATAAGTAAAAAATACTAAAATACCTAAGAATGAATTTTTGAAAGTTTTTGCTTAAACTTCTAAATTGTGCTGCTTTTTTAAGATTATAGGTGATTTATGCATATATTTTATAAAGGAGTTTTATTTCAATCATACTTTACAATACATAATAGTGATAAACACTTTTAACACCTTAATAATTTTTATACATTTATTCTAATGTTAAAATTGTATTTAACTGTAATAATTGATTGTGCTAGTATTTTATAGTGATTATTTTTTTTTATTTATTTCTAGTTCTGCATAAGATTTTTTTATTTACTATAAAGCCCAGAAAGGCTGTTAGTTTGAAAACGGCATTTTGCGCTGTTTCCTTATTAACGCCCATTTCACCTTGCAAATTGTTGCCATCAAATATTATCGCCTTGTATTATATTTAAAGAAATTAAATAACGAAGAATCTGCATGAATACATGTATGTTTTTCGCACTGTGAAAAAACGACGGTATCTAGAGCCATCAAATTTTGAATAACGTAATCCTCCACCCTAACAGCCAGATTTTGAATTAGTTTTAATCCATATCATATTTTGTAAAACCTTTTAACGAATTTTTGATTAGCAAACTCAACGAGTTCAAAGCGAGCAACGGCAACACTGTGCGGAAAATAAAACTTTTATCTCCAGCGCGGAAATTCTAAAGATATGTCGTTTTCAAATATTTTGTGATACTGCTGTTGAATTGAATGTTATGTGGCTTACGTGCAAAGAATATGATATTCAGTAAATAGAGGTAACACACAAAACGTTAAAAAAAGTCCCTTTGAGCAAAATCTGAGTGCCTCCAGGTTTTATTTTATTTTAACATTTTTTTTTTTCCATTACACTGAGAAAAGTTTATGCTCCGAATTATATGAATTATTAAAATAAATAATCATCTTATGATGTTAATAAATAATGATCATATGATCAAATAATTGATTGTCTTGTAATGTTTTAACAACTTTGAAAACCACTGCCTGAAAATGCTCATAAAAGTTTTTAAAAATATATCAGATCGTGTTTAATTTTGCTTTATATGTTTCGAAGCTTCATGTCCTATCAATCTTATTTAATTTTACTTTATTTGTACTCAAAATTAAGTTGATAAATTTTGTGTTTAGAGTTTTTACCGTTTTACCAAAGTAAAGATGTTTATACAAGAATTACGCGTGAAAAAAATGAGCAAAATGCAGTCAAAAGTGCTTTAAAGAGATATATTAAATTTTATTTAAAAAAACTCAGACTTTAATCTTATCACTTATACAACGTATCACATTTAATAATTAAAAGTAGTTATGTGATACAAACGCCATAGGTTTCAGTGTTAAAGTAAACCAGATCGTCCCTACTCCTTCTTGAGGACGTGTCAGTAACGCGCGCCCCGCCCACTGGGTTAGTCTATCTCTTATAAGGTCAACATCATCGTGACATCACAGGAAGACCTATGTCACGCTTCGTATTATGGGAATAGACATTATGGTAGGCGCTTGAAATGAATTTACGCTTATTTTACCGATACCTTTTGCTAGATATTTGCATTAAAGTGTTGGGGGAAAATATTAATAAAATCATGATTTCACATGCATAAATATCTAAAAAACATTTTATATCGACATACATACATTTGCAACCATACAGCTTTTGAAATATGTATTTATAACTAAGCTGGCTGCATGGATGTTTTTGTGATTTTTCCCGTGTGTTACGTGTATACGAGCCAGTTTCCCTTAGAAAGCCCTTCACGAAGGCATCCTCCCCAGATAGTGCTAGTGTGCTTTGCCGTAATTAACTAAACCATTTTATAACTATAGGTATATCGAATAAATGCTGAATGAAACCAAATGCTGATATGAAAATAAAATTGCACTATATATTTATATCCTTATTGCTGCAACATGTTTTATACTTAGGCATATAATATCTAAAATTCTGCATGTATAAGTATATAAAATACAAAAATATATAAATTACTGAAATTCCTCCACTACATTTTAATAATCATTTAAATTTTAACTTATCGGTCTCTTTTTCATGCCTCTTCAAGGTTATTTCTTTGTTATCAGATAAATACGTTGTATCATCGCATTTCCATTGCAATTCTAGTTCGTGTCCCCCTTCTGAGAAATTTTTTTTTTTTTTTTTTTTTTTTTTTTTTCCAAAATCAGTTTAGCATCTTTCTTTTTAAAAGATGAGGACGAATCAGCCATTCCTAAAATTTCAAGTTCCAACAATTCAAGTTTTCCAAAGAATGTTCCTAACATGCATAGACAAAGTAGTTAAAATGCTAACTACTCGCGCATGAATTCTGTTTTCTAATTACCGTCCACCCAAGTTTAGTTTTCACGACCGCCAGAGGTCAAATTGCGAAGGAGCCCGGCTCTGGTACTTCTCAATTTTTGTCATAAATTGTAATTTTAGTCGAATCGCATCGAAGTCCTGAGGGCTCCGGTTTTTCTTTTACGTGAGTGAATCACTGTTTCAGAAGAAAATTCTTTGGATCTCCAATATTTTATTTTAATTTATAAGTAAGGCTTAAAAATCGATTCTAACTTCTGAATGTATGCCTGTCAGAACCTCGGAACTGCCTGAATCAGTACCTTTTCCTGGAAGAAAGTGAGACTTTTAAGAATGAAGAGCCCTACCCACATGCTAAAGGCTTATTCTACTGGAAGTGTTATGAATTGCAACAGTAGAGGAGAAGTTCTTTGTTCCCGAAAGTAATAGAAGCGATTACCCCTAGTCGTGCACGTCCAGTGCGAGTGACTTTTCACGGAAAAGACTATTTGGAACGATGTAACCAAATACGGGTGGCAAAAATTATCACTTTAGAGATCATTCCTCGAATATGGGGAAATGTTTTTTTCTGTTACATTCTTCCTGATAGCTAGAATTTATATAGGCAGAGGGTGGTGGTCAGAAATTGTGGACTTCTTACTTTGTTTACATACTCACTTATGTCCTTTAAAATCTCCTACTACGGATGAGAGTGTAGAAGACAGACGGCGATGTGTCCATTGTCCATATTCCCATACTGTTTCTAGCATTCTCTCTTTTCTAATTAGTGGTGCTTTAACCATTTCACCATTTTTGATCAGTGTTCTGTAAAAAGAACAACCTTTGTTTCTGCAATTCCTTGAAAAAGTAGTTTAAGGGTATACAGAAAGAGTTTAAATTAAGCCAGAGCCCAGTGAGCTATTCCATATATTTTTAGTGAAGTTGTTATTCCAACCAGAACTCCAAATGAAACGAGGTCCAGCATTTTAATTTTAACTGCTAAGGTTATTGTCCTTCATCTAATTATTTATTAACTTTTATTTATCTAATTACATTTTTAGTGAGTAATTAATTATTTTATTGGTTATTTATTTATTTATTTTCCTTCCCTTTTTTTCGACGGTCTTCCATAGGGCTCTGGCATTTCTGATTACAGAAATTAAGCCCTGAAGACTTATAGACCGCAATCTAGCTCAACTAATTTCTCAGGCAGCAATTTTCCCAACCATCAGCTCCAATCAAAAGGTCAATCTCGCTTTCCTCACAGAAAGAATCTGGTAATTCTATCTTTCTTTAATGTATTATTTGGTCACCATTGACAGAAATATAAATTTTACATTCACGAAACTTATCAAACTGTTAATCAAATCTTGTGAAACTGCATGCCAGTCTTCCGTATGTACACCTTTCAGAGTCTGGGAAGGTATTTGGCACACTTTCAGTTCATGGTCTTGTGCATAACAGTGAGATATTAAGAACAGATGAGCATTATAATCCATTAGCAAAAATTCTGCACTTATTTTTATCGCTAAACAACCTTGCATGGTGTTCCAACGTCTCACCCACCTGTCTGTGACTAGTAACAATCTCCATCAAATATATATAGTTCAGGCTATTTTTATGATTCCATCCTAAAACAGAAAATGTTTCTATGGAAATGGAATGTATTATTAAAAAAGGAAAAGCAAGTTGCATGTTTCTTCTCCTTCCAGATCAAAGTACTTATAGAATCACAATGCAGAATAACCTGGAATCACCCATTCCTCTTGGCTCTATTGGACATGATGGCATCATCGTTTTAAACATGTCACTTCGGAAGGTAAAGCGATTGGAACACAAATCCTCTTTTTTTTTCTTTTTGTAAAGTATAATTTTCTCGAAGTTTTCATACAGTAATTGACAGAATGACTGATTCAAGATCCATTGGCAGTCTGAAGGTCTAAAACCACTTCTCTTGGTGTTGCCTCATGATTTGTTCAAGTTGACTATGACAGAAAACATTCTTTGAATGCACTTGATTCTCTTGGCCATATTTTATTTTGTCTTAAGGCCTTTAAAATTCTACAGTCATTAATTTTCGGAAAAAAATCCTCGTATTTTTTTCTCTGAAAGAAATTCAAAAGTACATGACTTTCTTAAATCACCGTCTTCAATAGAATACTGTACCTTAAAAAAGCAATGCGTATATTACAGTCTCATTCTTGAGTGAGGAACATTCAAATAATGTCAGAATTCTTTGGTTTACGTAACGATTTTGAGCAGCCGTATCACGCGACTCTCGCTGCTGATCTTCAACCCGAATGAATACGCCTGAAGTTTTCAAGTAAACAGTTGTTTTACATACATTTTTTTTCTTTGTTTAGGACGCGTTATTATAAATATGAGTATTAACTGAGAATAGTTCAACTTATTTTTAACATTACAAAATCTACTTCAAGTACCTGCATTTTTAAACCATGAAAACATGCAGCTATCTTTAGTAATAACTATTTATTTTCACTTAAAATCATTTTTCTTGCTTTGAAACAACCTTTGCTGGGATGGAACTTATCACAAAAAATACAAAGTCGCTTATCTGTATTGTTATCAAGGCTTACCAATGCAGAGGCCGTCGCAAGTTAAGCTTTCTTCGTTTTTTTTTCAGGAACATTCTTTGTAAAACTAAGGGAAGAACGAAACGCAATTCTTGCTATAGATATCATTTCTTCGTCTTGAACGGCTTGGCGAAGAAAATTCTTCAGCTGTTCTCGGGAACTCTTGAAATCACTTGGCTCATAATTTCTCCTTCTTTCCCATGTAAGCAAAACTTTTTTCGGGAGGCAACTTTACATTAATGGAATTAGAAAATCCGCAAACTTTTCTTGCGTTCTTCCTAAACTCTCCAAAACTCTCAGCTCAATTCCATGTTTGTCATAAAAAGCTACCAAATTGGTCTTGATTTGTCCAATCACTGCGTTTCATAACCGTTAATTCTTAACAAACTAGGACTATAAATCTGGACAAGCAAATCATGTCTTCCAAATCGTTCTTATAACTGTTTAAAGGCTTTTACGTAATTTGCTGCTATTGCCGAAAAACTCTGAATGGGAGACTCAGCTTTCTATTGGCTCCACAGATTGAACATTGCACCTAATGTTGTTGTTCTTGCTGTTGTCTATGTAATGTAATGGAAGAATGGCTGCCAGAGCCTCAAAGAGGTTGGACTTCTACTTCCACCTCAATTTCGAGGGAGAGCCATTACATCTAATCTTCATCAGGTATAGCCCTACTTTCATGAATCTTCTGAAACAAGCTCCAGAGGGGTAAGTAATTCTTTGGGCCGCTTGAAAATTCTTTCAGCTCAGTTTTCGGAAGTTTAAATTTTCTTCTTTCATTTCTAGACGAAGAAGCTTCTTGCAATCGCTTTTCCACTTTAGATGCTTGTCTCTGTAGGTTTCAGCTTCTTCAAAATCATTGGTGTACAGTTTTCTACCATCTTCAGTCTTCAGTGAACGTTCAGCAATTAATGGCTGACAACTTTCAAGTGTCTAGAACTTATCAATAAACTGCGGTTTTAAGATGGAAACTTCATTTATACCTATAACTTTTATAGCCATCTCATTTTCAATTTTCTTCAGAGAGTGTAAATGATAGTCTCTTCCGTTGTGCTTTTAACGCATTCAAATCCATCTCCAAGGAATAGTTCAAACTTCAAAGCTCTAAATTCAAAAACGCCTGTCCCGCCACGGTACCGCGTTCTTATGTTGAGAATAAAAAGCCGAAATTTAATTTATGGGTTCACATCTGCGCGATGCAGGATGTTTTGTAAAGTCCAAGAAGACAAAAATCATTTCCAAAAATATGGGAACACTTTATTGAAGCCCGTGAAACACATACAAGGACAGGCCCAACAACCAAATGTTTTTTCATGTTTGCAAACTGAAAACTAGCTCTGATTCTCATATATTCAAGAAGCTGGCGTCACTCTACCCCCAGCTTCACAAACGAGAAAACCTTTACGAAAATATCTTATAGAGTTCTATGAGAAAGAAATTAAAGGTAAACTTCTTTAGAATGATTTAGAATTATTTCCAATTTTCTGTAAATTTGGTCAGAGATCGTTTTAGAATTCTATGAAGTTTTAGACATAGCTTTTATACAGTTATGTACACAGATATTTGTAGATATTCTATACAGATGTGTTCAGAGATTCGATAAAAGTCTGTACAGAGTTCCTAAATATCCCATGTATCGAATTTAATATAATATATATTAAATCTATTAACAGAATTCCACCGAAAATATCAAGTCTAATTTACAGAGTATTAGGCTTTAATTCTGAAGAATTCTAAAGTGGTTTCCTTCATTTAATTTTGTATAAAAGACTCTTGAAACTTGTGTAGAAAACGTGTGTTTAAAAGCATCATAAAATCAGCAAAAGTTTCCTTGAGGGTTAAAAAAGTGAATTTAATTTTGATTTTTGAATACAATTTTTAGTATAATTTTAAAATGATCTATGACATACTGGGGGGATGAAAGGTTTGGCACAGATAGACTTTTTTTCAAATGGGCTTGATTTAAAAAAAAAATAAATAAAGTAAAGATAAATCCATTTTAAATAATAACCTAAATTTAATTAAAATTAAGAAACCATTTCTCTGATCAGGGGTACATATATAGTAATTAAAAGGGCATTTATTTCAGGAATTAAAGTTTTAATTAACAGCATAAATTAATATTTTAATTAATTCTACGTACCAAATTGATTTTATCCATATAGAAGATATATAGTTTCGAAATTTACAGAAAATACATAGTCCTTTATTTCCTGTCTTAGCCTAAATGTATATTAATCTTGCATCCTATAAAATGTTCCACTAATCCACCTGGGCCAACTCTATTGATAATCTCTACTGATAAGCTAAGTTAAATTTCAAAAGAGCCCCTTTTGGCGACAATTAAGTGGAATGGTTATGCTTTCTTTTAAAGAAAATGCAGAAAACAGCATATTGAAACGTTACGAGAAAAAATATTTGTTAAAAAACCACTTACTTTAACTAAGTATATAACGTATTTCTCCTACTTCCCTAGCGTGCCTTCGTGGTGTAACGGTAGCATACTGGGCCGATATTCCAGAGGTCCGTGGTTTGATTCCCGGCGAAGGCGGTTGCATATTTTTCATCTTTTCTGCTTCCAATTAACCTAATGACTCTACAAGTGGCGCCCGAACTAAAAGGGTGTGGATGATGATTCTCTGCACCCAGGATTTGGCGACTAGGTCCCCTAAAACCATAGTCGCCCTTTAAAAAGGGGAGTATAATAAGGTATTTCTCTTACTTCCCTGGCGTACCTGCGTGGTGTAACGGTAGCACGCTGGGCCGGTATTCCAGAGGTCCGTGGTTCGATTCCCGGTGAAGGCGGTTGCCTATTTTTCCTCTTTTCTGCTTCCAATTAACCTAATGACTCTACGAGTATGCTTAACTTAACTAGCCACTTTAATAGAATTGTAAATATTGATACCAAATTTCTCAACTGCAAATCATTTGAAAATAGATAAGTTAAAAGTCTTTAGTTTGATTTGCCTATAATGGTAAAGTTTGACAGTTGATCGTAAGCCGTTTAAGAGATAGAACTGTTTGAGATGTAACTAAGAATTCGAAACATGTAGCAAAAAAATAAAGAGAAAGTTAACACAGATTCAAACACTTTCATCCAGAAACGCTAATAAAATTTCGACTTCAAAAGGCAATTCTTGAAGATCATAAAATGCTTCAAGATGTGAATAAATTGACGCAGAACATCCATTTAAATTTTATCCTTCTCTGAGCTCTCAGAAAGTCTCTACTGTGTACCTACAAATATGCACATCTGCGTCTTTGATGTAGTTCGGTAATACTGTGTTCAGCATACACTGTACGTCTGGCTGATTGGATTTGCAAAATTTATGGACAATCTGTTGGAAATGTAACTAGCATCTCCGTTCAGGAAAGGCATACCAAAGTCTTTGAGTAGTTCCATTGATCGCTTCTGATGCGGATGCCTGTTGTTTATGAGTTTAATCAAATGATTTTAGGTCCTTCCACTTAAGACCATAAAGAGTCTCCTGGTATTTCTATTAAACTTTCTCAATCCTGTGGGAGAAGTTGCCTCTGATTACCTTTGCAGTGTATCCCTTGTTGTTTCTCATTTCACCCGAGCTTTATTTTGTACCTGAATGCTTTATTTCACTTTGGAAAATTCCGGCTATTTATGAATTTCGTAACTGCCACTTATATTTTTAACCATGTGGTAGCTTTCAACAGACCTATGCATAGTCCAGCAACTACTCAAGAACCTTTAAGGGAACTCGTACACCTTAAAACCCATAAGATGTTCGAATAGGTGACTGTTGCAAGAATTGGGATAACTTATTTATTTTAAAAGCAATCACTACCAACTTTTTACAGCTGACTGCATAACATTGCTGCTTTCTGAAATAGTGATCAGAAAGTTTGTGTTGCCACAAATATTTTTATAATTTAATCCGTTTTGTGACAACATTTTTCGTCATGTTTCCAACTTGCGCGCACAGTTTAAAACATTCTGTTTCGTAATTTAATTCCATATTTAATATATAGCTTTTATAACGTCTGGAAACTACTGTGAACCTAAAATTCTAAAATTTTCACGCTAAATTTTTATTTTATTTTGAGTTGAGTTTATAAAATGTATTTTATTAAAAAAAAAATTTTTAATGTTTTCGTCCATAAAATTTTTCAATGTTAAAATATTCATCAGTTTGTTGGTTCAGTTAGAAAATAGTGCCCATATAAAGAATTCCATCAAATCTCAAGTATGTACCATTAGCCATTTTTAAAATATCATGCGCGCAAGGTGGAAACATGGCGAAATATTTTGTCACGAAAAGGATTAAATTACAAAAATATTTGTGGCAACACAAACTTTCTGGTTACTAGTTTCCAAAGCAGCTATATTATGTAGTCAGCTGTAAAAAATTGGAAGTAATTGCTTTTAAAATAAATAAAATATCCCAATTCTCGCAACTGTCACATATTCGAAGATCATGAGGGTTTAAGGTGTACGAGTCCCCTTAAATGGAACTAAGACAAAGTACCATTTTCGCACGCATATACACCGAGTCCCCAAAAGTCACCTAGCCTTTATTTTCGCAGCCATTTTTAGTAGACAAATACTTAGAGTTACAAAAATGTTTTGAATGACGCAAATATTTTTGTATTGGCACTTTTAAATTTAAAGAAATGAGTTTTGCAAAATTACGAAGTCTGACTTATCATATGCTTTCCCCCCCCCGTCCCCATACTGAGGGAAATTCTGTAGTCCTTACGAAAATAAAATCTAACGCAAAAAGTTGACTCCCGCACGACACAAACTGACGCAGATATTCGTTATTAAAATTGAGAATTATATTCAAAGGCATTAGACGAATTCAAAAGCGAAATTCTTGCATGTGTACTTAACTTGTAAGGATTATGTTAATTTTATTAACAGTTAAATTTTAAGTTAAAGTTCCTTTCCTGTCAAATTCTTAACTTCAACTTACTACTTCCGGCCAGAACGTAGTTTTGGAATTTGCTGAATATTTAATGAGAAGGAGCGGTATTTAAACCACGAATTTACTTACTGAGACAGAGAGAGAATCAGAGTTTCTGAACTACGCGCGTCTGCCTTTTTGGCCGCTCTCTCTCTCAAAGCTGTTTTTACGCTCGGCCATACTCAGGCCCTTGCTAAGCTTCGTAGTCAAATAAGTTAAGGGGCCAACTCCAATTGAACCTTGATAGCTTTAGCTATACTTATTTAGTTAGTTTTAGTTTAATTCTTAGTCTTTAAAGTTCAAGTCCAAAGTGCGGGCTTTACTTGTACACTCCCAGGCGGAGTTTTGTTAAATCTTATCGTGTTCTAGAACAGTGGTTTCCAGTTGGGAGCCTGCAGGCCCCATGTGGCCCTCGAAGGAGTTTTACGCGACCTGAGAATCCAGTTCCGTTATGTGTGTATGTTACTTATATATTACTTATGCACATACGGTGTTGCAAAGATTTCAAGATTTTAATTATTTCCAAGTCCAAGCTTACATTAGTTTCATTAATGAAATGGGAATAAATAACGCACAAAAAAAACCAATAACGGAACTAATTAATTTACAGCGTGATATAAATTTTATTCAAGGATTTGAGGATAACTTTTATTCGCTTTTGTCAGATAATAAATAAGCCTAGTTACGAATTTTTGCACTAAGAATTATCACTTTGTTTAGAAATGCATTTGTATATATATATATGTCACTTCTATAGCTATCGTCACCATTTCAACCATTCTTTTCTGGGTCCTGGAAAAGGTCGACGTCTACTTCCCCCCCCAAAAAAAAAATGCTAAAATCAGAGATATTAATTAAAAACTTGGAAAAACGATACTTTCGCCCTCATTTTTCCGAGTGGCAACAGTCTCGCAAGCTGGAGATGAAAAATCTGCTTTATTTCGAAAGTTGTTGCCGCTGCAAACTTTCAAATCGTAGAGTTTGTTAACAAGAAATTTCTAAGTTTTACAATGAAATAAAAATAGTATTGCCAAACATTAAACACATTACTTCCGATTCCAAAAATTCGTGGGAAGCCATTTCGACAGTTCCCATCTTCGTACGACTTTAGTCAGCCGAACTATTAATTAAAAACTCTGAAAATGCTAATTTTAGCACTCATTTCTGTGAGTGGCAACAGTCTCGCGCGTTGGAGATAAAAATGCTTTATTTCGAAAAGTGTTGCTACTGCTCGCTTTCAAATCGTAGAGTTTGTTAATCAAAAGTTTGCAAGTTTTACAAAATCTATTCATATAAAGAAGAATGTCTGTTTCTGTGTTTGTTCGCGTTATTGATTTCAGATCAATTATGATAAATTTTTTGCCACATTGAATCGACTGAAATTGAATATAGTCGAAATATTGGATGGAACTTAAGCTTTTACGACCATTTAATTCGAAAGACGAAAATCATTAAAAGCTGCGTGCCATTGTTGTTGATATAATGAGAGAGAATTAGTTTATTTTTTTATGGAAATTTTTTATGTGGGTTCCATATCGCCTCAGAGTGAAAAATGTATGACTAAGAATCGTATTTTTTGCGTCGTTATTTAGAGAATTGCAGCGTATCGTTCTCCTTGCTGTTAGATACATTACTCTCAATTTAACTTAATTGGCGTCAGGTACTTCGGCTAGTATGCATATATCTTTATTATATAAGCGGGTAAAGTGTGTGTCGTCGATAGTTTATTATTGCCACTCGGAAAAATGAGCGCGGAAATTAGCGTTTCCGCAGTTTTTAATTAATATCTCGGCCGATTAAAGTCGTACGAAGATGAGAACGGTATCGATGGATTCGGAGAATTTTTTCGAATCCGAGAATATGCGTCTCGAATTTCAACTCGGCGTCGTTCCGTAGATATTCGAGGAAAAAGAATTTGGCATGTAGCCAAATCTCTCCAATAGGGAAAATCTAAGAAAGAAAGTAATAAAAGTAGGGAAAACGTAGGGGAAAATTAGTTTTTAATTAATATCTCGACTAATTAAAGTCCCAAGAAGATGCGAATGGTCAAAATGGCGTGCCACGGACCTGCGGAATCCAACGGTGTGCTTCGCTAAGCCCGGGAACCAGCCGTTTCTGAGGAGATGATGTTACTTCACCCCATATATATATGCGGCTTTGCTACTAGCCAATGGGGTGAAGTTGCCACGGCACAGGGTTGCCGTTTCAATTGAGAGATAGACAATTTTCTGTAAAACTTGCCTTTGCTATGACCATCAATAAGGATCAGGTCTTAAGCGTTTTGGCATTTTTTACCTGAGCCTGCACACATGGTCAACCTTATGTTGCCTGTTCAAGAGTTCATGAAAGAACGGGCGTAAAATTAAAAATAATGGATGGTCCTCTGCAAGGCGAGATTAAAAATGATGGGAAGATCTACACAAGAAATGTGTACAAAGAGATCTTTGACATGTGAATTAACATTTCATTAATTAAATCACCTTTATTGATTGAGCTAGCGGTGGCTGTTAAGAAATGTACCGCCAGTGGTTTCCTTCATTGCACTCTACTTTAAGCAATTAAGCAAGTAGAAGGGGGAAACCCCGTGGAGCAGTAAGCAAAGGGGCGTCCTTGCCGCCTGCCCTGGGTAATTCAGTTTGAATTAGCAGATACCTTTGCACAAATCATTATAATTACAATTTATAATATCTAGAACAGCGGTCATTTTGTATGACCGCCGGGCTTTCTAGTACCTATATAAATGCATTTCTAAACAAAGTTATTATTACGTGATTATTATATATATTCCAGGCGCTGGCCACTACTAAGGCCGCAAGCGGTTGTCACTTTATGGCGGCACTTAATAGGTGGATCAGCGTTGCCTACTATAAAGGAACAGGCAGTTTAAGTTTAAATCCATGCCTTCTCCGGGAATTGAAGCTGAGCCCTTCGGTATAGCAGTCAGAGTCATTAGCCACTTTCCCGTCTGGGCGACGAAATGCATTTATGTTATAAGGTATTTTTCCCGCCTTCTTCGCGAGCCTTCGTGGTGTAGTGGTCTGCACGCTCAGCGCGTAATTGAAATGTCCGCGGTTCGATTCCAGGCGAAGACGTTGCATATTTTTCATCTTGCCTGCTTCCAAAAAATACTTATGTCTCTAAAACAGCTTTTTTTCTTCGCAGTTGGAAAATAATTAGAAAACAGTGCGATAGATCGATGAGCAACTTAAACTTAGTCCGTGGTGAAGATATTTTCCACTAATTTCTCTTCAAGGCTACAAATTTTAGAAGAATCGAAACGCCATCAGTGGTCAAGCCAGTGGTGTAGCGAGCATAACTGGCGCCCGGGGCAAAATACCATTTTGGCGCCCCCCCCTCTCCCGAAAAAAACACAGTGATATGATGAAAATCTTGTTTGGAGACCATTTGGCGCCCCTCTGCGAGCGGCGCCCGGGGCATCATACACCCCCTTGCCCCCCCCCTCGCTACGCCACTGGGTTAAGCTGTAATAAAAAATAAAGAGGTTTATAATCATTAACGTACAAAGATATGTACGTTTATTTATGCTTAGAGGAAGACAAGGTTTATCAGTATTTATTCTCAGTTTTCGTGCCCCTTAGAAAAGTTTCTCTAAAAACTTGCCAAAAAGTTTTTATAATTCTTTTACTTTTAGTTTAAATTAAAGGAATTTATTTTATGGTTAATTCAAATTTAATATTTAGCTATCAATGTATTTGAATAATAAAGCTTAATCAACAAAAATGTCTTGCAGGTATCAAACTTTAGATTTCAAATAGAAAATAAATATGCATTTTTCCCCTTTGTAATATTATTATTATTGCTTGCAGAGACATTAGGTATATTTTTGGAAGCAGGAAAGATGAAAAATAGCAAACGCCTTCGCCGGGAAGCGAACCACGGACCTTTGGAATACCAGCCCAGCGTGCAGAACCACTACACCACGAAGCCACGCTAGGAAAGTAGGAGAAATACCTTATATACTCCCCCTTTTAAAGGGCGACTGGGGTTTTTAGGGAACCCAATCGCCAAATCCTGGGTGAGGAGAATCATCATCCAATACCCTTTTAATTCGGGCGCCACTGCTTAGACATTAGGATTAGGTTTCACTTGTTTTGGTAACATACACTAAGTCAAGACTCCAATGTACATCTAACCGACTTATTGCTATATCTAGATAAGCAACAGAAATGTACTAAGATTATAAAAGACCATTTCATTAAGAACTCAAATAAGTTGAACAGAAGGCATTTCCGGTGCTTCCAAAACCAGCCAGAAATTATGGCGTGAAATCAAAAAAGTAGAATTTAAAATTAAAACGAAATCTGAGTCTTATTTAGCTAAAGGCTACGCAGAGATATTTAAACATGCAAGTTGTGTATAACCTACACCAGCGTGACAGCACAGTCTGCAAGAATAAAGCGACGCCGTAGACCGGAACGATTATCCAAGAATACAACTAGTAACGTGGCCTTCAGCAGGCGGAACACGCTCCGATTAAAGCATACTTATATTTGAATATGAAGTTCCTTATGTAACCCATTAAGAGGTGTTAAAAAGGGTAAATGAGAAAATTAAGCCACTGAGGGTGCATGATGAGGTAGCAGAAGAAACTCTAGAAACGGTCAAGAAAGTTGGGTAAAAATGGGGAGCCCATTATCTGCTTTACTGCGTGTAGCATGCCAGTGTAATTGAAAGCGACGAGAGACAAAAGCCACACCGCTCAGGAAAACAAGTAAACGTTGGCAGGCAACGCTCTAGGTTACGAAGTTGTGATCTCTAAGCATGTGAATAGCAAATAATCTGGCGAAATTATCTTCTGGAATGATTTGGTAACTAAGAACCTCTGAAAAAAATTGCAGCATCACAGCTAAGTCCAGTTTCGAAGACATATGCTTCTTAATTTAGTAATGTGGCCCACTATAGGGTGGATTTTCAAGTCGTCATGGATCAGTTTGTTTCTAATCAGGTAATGTGCATTTACAGTTCTTCTCAGAATCTTACTCTGCACCACATGAAGTTTGTGGAAGTCTGCCTTTGAGACTGCAGATGCGTAGCGTAGAACTGGCCTCATAATGCATAGGTATATCATTCTCGTTTTGTTGCGAAGACAGTCCAGAGTAATTTTCAAGGAGTGCAGAAAGTTGGTTGCCGATACCACAGGTTTTTCCTATGACGTGCTGAATATATGACAAGTCCATGTGAGCCTTTGGTTAATGCTAACCCCTAGATAACTCGGACTAAAACTAAATCTTCTAATCTGCATTCTAAATCTAATCATTCTAATTCAGCTAAATCTGCATGCAAAGGGAGAAATGACCGGCTGATTAACAT
Organism: Stegodyphus dumicola; assembly: GCF_044657685.1. Lineage (NCBI taxonomy): Eukaryota > Metazoa > Arthropoda > Arachnida > Araneae > Eresidae > Stegodyphus > Stegodyphus dumicola. Next base: position 241,439,564 of record NC_140771.1, read on the forward strand.
AAATACCTCACAACTGTTCTAAAAACACTGGCAGGCATCAGTATAGGCACTTAACACAATACAGCCTGGCTTTAGCTCAGTTTGTAGAGTCATTAGGATTTTTTGAAGCAAGAGAGATTGAAAAATTAGCGACGCCTTCGCCGGGAATCGAACCGCAGACCTCTGGAATACGCGCCTAGCGTGCAGACCACCACACCACAAAGGCATGCCAAGAAGGCGGGAGAAATACCTTATAAATTTCGCCCCCAAGTTTGAGAGAGACCGCTCTGAGAAGACAAATAGGGAGCTAAATAAAAATTCATATTAGGTTTAGATAAGCTATCGAACTCCAGTTTTGCACACATTTCTTAGTGGATGAAAACACAATGTGGTGAAGCGATATTTTTTAAATTCAACTTAGCCTTTTCTACTTCCTTGTATGAAGTAGAAAGGAAGTATTATAATCGCGAAAATTTTCGGGTATCATATTTCAACGAAAATATCCATTTTGACAGTTATCGAATGCAATTTAACGATGTTTTTGCATGACATCTGTACGTGAGGACAGAATAAAGGACCCTTTTTTCCCAAATTAATTATACAACTGCTTTTAAATGGATTCAGAAGAGATTTTTTTCGTGGAATCTGTACGTACGTACGTATGTATGTATCTCGCATAACTCAACAACGAATAGCCTCAAAACGTTGAAATTTTGTATGTAATAATAACGTAAATATGCACCTTCCTTTTTGGTTTCAATCGGCCGCACTAAAAGTATATATATATAATTATATGTATGTATGCATGTATGTATCCACTCATCCGCACTCTGTTTCTCGGCTCAGTGAGCTCAGTTTCTTTATTCTTATATGTTTGTAAATTGTGCATTTTTTACTTTAAAAATGATTCAGTTAAGTTGTTCTTTATCTTCCGGTTAAGGATTTTATGCCTTTAGTGAACCTGCATGTTATAGTTGTAGAATTATCTACAATTTAAAAGTTGTTTAAGTGCGGCTAACTCTTATTTTTTTTACCACAGCCGCCATATTTGTTTACATTTGAAACTTAGCAGAATAGTGGATTTGTTGCCAATCTAGAGAAACTAAGCTTCGCAACAACAAAATAACGTCTTCTTTTATTATTGCAAATTAAATTATGCTTAATCCATTCTGGAATTACCAATTAAGTTATCCAATATGACTCAACATAGCATTCAAATTATCCCATATACTGACTCAGCATAGCGTCCAGAATAAATTCAGTTTCTATTGCTTCAGTGTCTTTTTGCCGAGTGAGACCAAAAGTAAACTTTCATCTTTGTGCACCGAAAAATATGTCTTCTTGCCCGCTGGCCGAATTGCTTTTTTTTTTGGCTTAGAAACTGCATTTTTAATTGTAAAAATTTTTTAAAACTGTATTTGGTGTTTTATGTTTTTCTATATCTTTCAATTTTTCATGAAGATATTTTGAGTTTTTGTTATTTTTGTCTTGCCGAGAAGTGAGAACTGAATTTATTGAATGAGAAATATATCTCTAACAAATTTCGAGGAAATAAGTGTTTAATATTAACAGAAAATACTTTCGCCAGTCTTCGGACAGAGGAGAATGTTTACGAGTAGCGCATGCGCATTAGGTAAGCAGCGCTGAATCGTCTGTGAAAAACTGTTTATTTTTTATTTGTTTAATTTCTTTTATATATCGTTTTAGATTTATTATAGTATTTAAATAGAACATGTGGCAACGATTAGATAATTCTTCAGACAATATAATTTTTGCGCATCCTGTGTTATAAAATGTAATGAGATGTTAAATGAACCTAGTGCCCAAGTTTCGCTGTGGTAAATAAATATAGTAAATTTTAAAAGAATGTATTTATTCTATTGTGGTTTATGCGCTATCGAAGTAGATTTAATTCAATAAGTTGAAATGAAATGCTAGAAAAAATGCATATAAGTTAATATTCTGTACAAGGAACTCGTGTGGTGTACACATCAGATCTATGTCAATTTAATTTTGAAAGATGTTTCTTACATATCTTCGTTTACCATGGAACTGAATATCCATTAAAAATATATCGATGCAGGAACGGGATTTTAAATGTGCAATGTCTTCCGCGGGATTCGAACTCTGGACCTCCAGAATACGCGTCGAGCGTGCTTCTAATTGCACCATGAAGGCATACGGAAAGAAGGGAGGAAATACCTTATATATCCATTTGACCGCTGTCGATTCCATTTGAATGATGTTTTTGCTTGACATCTGTACGTACGGACAGAATAAAGGACTTTCTTTCTCAAAATGGATTGAAAATGGGTTCAGAAAAGATTTTTTTGTGACGTCTGTTCGTACGTATGTATATATCTCGCATAACTCGAAAACGAATAACCTCAGAGTTTATAACCTAACTAACACCTACTCTGTGACTCGGCTCGGTGAGCTAATTTTTTTTTGTTCTTATATGTTGGTAAATTATGTATTCTTCGCTTTAAAAGTCATCGAATTATGTTGTTCTTATGTTCCGGTTAAGGTTTTATGCCTTTAGTTAATCTGCATGCAGTAGTTATAGAATTATCAACAATTTAAGTTGTTCAACTTCCACTAAGCCAAAGATGGCGCCATTTGTTTACATTTGAAGCATAGTAACATAGTGAATTAAGTCAGTTTCTGCACCAACTTTAGTGTATTTTTACCGAGTTGGGCCAAAGGATTTGTGCACCGAAAAATCTTTCTGCCTTATTTTAATTAATATAAACTCTAATTTTAATTGTAAAAATTGTATTTTTAACTGTTTTTAACTCTACTTGGTTTTAGACTCTACCTTTTTTCTGCACTTTACAATTTTTAATGAAGATGTTTCCAGTTTTTATGTATTTTTACCTTGTCTCGAAGTGAGAACTGAACTCTCATCCCTCTTTTAATTTCTGTTTCGGGTATCAGTCTCTCGGAAAGTTATGGACTTTCTGGATTAATGAAACCTAGAGAAAACTTAGTGAAGGTTTTGATGTTTCAGGTGTTCTACATAGCCCCCCCCCACTTGAGGCACAACACACAGAACATTTAATTAACCAAATGAAACTATTATATATATATATATATATATATATACACTGTTGGTAATTAAAATTGCAACACCATGAAGGTAAGCAAATAAAAAAAGATAGTTATTGTACGTTAACAGTATTACATGAAAATAAATAATTGAATTTGTAAGCAGTTTGGAGGTTTAATAAAACTAAATTAAACTGGAGCAGCAGCCCTAGTGGACCACGGCCTGCAGTGCCCCGAAATCTGCTTTCTTGACCTTGGACCCCGGAGTGCATCAGAATTAGCTGCTTTGGAGTTTTACAGGGGTCGAAATAAGTAGAAACAGCTGCCACCCTTGGCAACTAAAGCGTCCCTTGCCTGGTTAGGCATGGAGTCGAACTGGGATTGGATGACAGAAACGGGCAACTCATTCCGTGCTGCTTCAAGTCTATGCCACACTTCATCAACCGTATTAGCTGAAGAGCCTCTCAGCAGCCCATGACCAGATGTTTTCAATGGGTGACAGATCTGGAGACCATGCAGGCCAGGTCGGCAGTGATATACCCTGTGTAACGAATGTGGTCTGATGTCTGCTAAACAGACTCTATTTCCGAACTGACCCTGTGTATGGAGGAAGGTCAAAATACGACGTTTAACATGTGGTCTTGCATTATCTTGTTGGAAGATGGCGTTTGGCAGGCCTCGAAGATAGGGCGCAACGGCTGAATGCAAATGTCAGAAATGTACCAATCTAGAGATGTGCGTGTCGTGACCCAGTGGCTGCCCAAACCATTACACCAGGTGCAGAGCCCCTATGCCGATATCGAATGCAAGCAGGCGACGAGCGGTCTCCTCGGAGCCTCCAGACACGTATACGGCCATTAGAATACTGCATGAAGATCTGGAACGCGTCTGAAAAAACGACGTTGTGCCACTCCTGTATCCAGCTTTGTCGTTCGGCGCACCCGACAATGCTACATCAAGTTGCCGTCTCTCTATGCTGCATTGTCAAGGGAAGCCGAAGTAACGGCGTGCTGCAAAGATGCCCATTTCCGGGCTAATGGTCCATAATATGGTTGTGCGGTTTTCTAGGGCTGACCTCACTGTATGTCTGTACTCTCGAGTGTTGAGATCCTGCATGCCGTTCAATATGACCCTCAGCAAGCCATTCATTCCATATTCGCATGACAGTGGTTGGATGTTGTCTAGTGCGACGCACGATATCACGGAATAATATCCACACTTTCAATAGGCAACGATCCTGCCTCTATCGCATTCCGGCAGTTGCTGGTAAGCATTTATTATTATTATTCGAGACATAACCTCTTAATAATATTCTTAGGAAACTCCAACCTTACAAAGCGCTTTTCGAATCAGAAATCCACTATATAATTTTAATGGCTAGCAGTGTATATACGTTATTCAACTTGCATGTCACTGTGGCTTGAAGTCAGTTGTGACGGTCATATCGTTGATCCTTCATGTGAAATTTGATTTTGGGGAATAAAAAAAGCCACTGTGTACCAAATCTGTTGAATATGGATGATGGCTGAGAACTTAATGTGTTTCGATATATCCACTATTTAAGAGCAAAGGTCTTTGATTTAATCTTTGAACCTAACCAGATATTTTTTCAAAGATTCTCTCAGCTCTCAGGTACTACTAAAAAAAAAAAAAAAAAAAAAAAAAAAAAAAAAAAAAAAAAAAACCTTTTTATTTAATTATAATAATGTCTTGTAATTCCAAGAAATAAAATGTAAGACATCATTTTTATTAAACAAAAAGATGTAAGGATTATTTTAATTTCCTAATAGTTATTTTAAATTTTGAAACCTTTTCCTTCATTATCTTGTTTGCCACCCACAACTTTCTGCCACAATAAGTTTTCAGTATCGAGTTTTATGTAAATGAGGTAGAACCAATATTTAATGGGCGAGGTTTAAAATAAGGGCCAACTCGCTTAATTATTTCTGTACAGCTTTGGCTAAATTTTAGTTTGAATTAGTTAATTGCTTATTTTCTATCTTAAGCCCAAGTAGAGGCTTTCCTGTAAGCCGGAAAGGTTTATTGGATTACGGCAAAGCACTCCAGGGCTATTTGCCTTAAGGGAGGGATGCCTTCGTATACACGTTACACATGGGGAAAACCACGAAAACATCCATGCAGCCACCAGTTCACGGGATTCAAACCTCGGACCGAACTACCAGTGTTCAGCGGCTTTACCGCTCGGCCACTGGTGGGCTCTCGTAAGCCGGAAAGGAACCATCTGTGATTATTATTTGAATTAAATAAAAGGGTATGTTAACCTTTCTTTGAACTTTGCTTCTGCAGTTATAAGAACAACAACGAATAGTCACTAGACTCTTCTCTAGTTCTAATTGCCAAAAACACATAATTTAACTAGAATCATATAAAGAAAGAGTTCTTTTTTTAGCCCAAAGGGACAATTTAACCCGAAGGCTATTTCATTTCGTTTTGGCATTTTGTGATGAGTCACTATAAACGGCAAGTCACTTTTTAAATTGTTGCCACCAAATATTACAGCACATATTATATTTTAAGAAATTAAATAATGAAGAATCTACATAAGTGTATGTATGTTTCTCAAAAAAAAAAAAAAAGAAAAAGAAAAAACAACGGTGATAAAACAACGGTATTTAGAGCCATTCAATTTTGAATAACGTACGTTTCCACCCGAATATGGGCATCTGGAAGCCCAAATTTGGAATTTGTTTTATTATCTATTTCATATTTTGTAAAACTAACAAATTTTTTATTAACAGACTCAACGATTTCAAAGCTAGCAACGACAACACTGTATGGGGTGGGGATTTTTTTTATCTCCAGCGTGCGAGACTGTGTATCGTAAATTCTAAAGATATGTTCATTTTAAAATGATTTTGCTGTATTGATGTTGAATTGAATGTTTATGGTTTAAATGCGAAGAACATATTATTTAATATATGATATATAAAGAAAACACAAAAAACGTTAAAAAAACGCCCCTTAAGACGTAATGCAAAATCTGAAAGCTCTTCAGATTTTATTTATTTTTATTTCGTGCGAGATTTTTTTTCTTTGCCTGGCTAAGAGATTTTGTTTCTCTGGTTGATTATTCTCATCTCGGTCGCCTCAGTTAATAAATGTGTCTCCTACCAAACATGCATTAAAGAGTCAAAATTGCTTTGATTCTGAATAGAGTTTAATTACTTCGGCTATAGCTAGACAGACATTTTCTCAGAGAGAGAGAATATCTCCCGGCTTTCAGAAACTATTAAAGAAATGTTTCGTTATGTTTAATTATAATGATATCTTACAATTCCAAGAAAGAAAATAAAAGACATCATTTATAATTATTATTACTATTATTATTATTTTTATTTTAATTTCTTGTGAGATTTTCTCTGGCTGGCTGAAAGCGTTTCCTGAGCTCGTCTAAAAAATCATCTATAAACAGGTTACAATATTCAAATAATAAGAATCCGAAGTCAAGGAAGAAAAAGATCTCATCAATAAATTCCTCATTGTCATGATCCGTTTAAATATTTCTCCTAGCCCTTTTCAACAAGTCAAATTCTCTTTGGAAAGTCTTCTTCGGAAAAATGAAGGCAGCTCAGTCCTCTTAGCCTGCATTGGGAGTTTCTCAATTCACTTTCACAATATATCTTTCTTTGGCTGACTGAGAGATTTTCACGATAATCTCACCTCAGTCAACTCAATTCTAATAAATTAGTCTCCTACCAAACTTGGGTATTGCGTTAAAGTGTTTGGATTAAATATTGTTTAAGGATATCTAATCTTGGAACATAATTGCTTTGACTACAGCTAGCCACATATTTTCTCAGAGAAAGAGAATTATCTGTCAGCTCTCACAACAAAAAGAGAAGCTCTTTCTTTTTGTTTAATAATAATAATATCTTTGATTTTCTTTCTTGGTATTGTAAGATATCATTTTTCTCGAGGAAAAAGATACAGTATTCTTAGTCCAAAAGGGACGTTATGAGATTTTGGCCTCGATACGGTGTGGAAACACTTTTCATACTGCTCCCAACAAGTATTATCACCACCGTTTATTATATTTAAAGAAATTAAATTGTAAAGCATCTGTATGCATGTTTCTTGCACTGTGAAAAAACAATGCTACTTAGTGCCATTAAATTTTGAATAACGTAGTCCTCCACCCGAACATGGGCACAAGGAAGACCAAATCTCTTTTATTTCATATTTTGTGTAAATTTTGATGAATAAATGATGTCAAAGTGAGTAGTGGCAGTACTGTATGGAATAAAACATTTTATATCCAGCGTGCGAGATTGTCTATAGGAAATTCTAAAGATATGCTGTTTTTAAAGATATGCTGTTGTGGTAAATAGAACCAGGAACGTGAAACAAATCAGTCAGAAAGGGACTCAACTCTTACTTCAACAACAAAGATGACAGCTACCATTTATCTTCTACAATGGACCAAATGCCAATGTATAATGCAGATTTTTTTAAAACGTATTTTACTGAAGCAAACGAAATTCAACCAGAAGTGCAAGAATTGTCTTTTGAGTCATCCTCTGTACAAGGCGCAAAAAAGGCAGAGTGATCATCATGCTGGAATTTCCCGAATTTAACTAATTACCATTTTAGTCTGAACAAGGTCAGGTGCAAAATATAAGGGATAATACGTTTACAGAAACTCTGCTTTTTCGACAAACATCGATCAATCTGCAAACAGTGGTGAGAATTTGTAATTTTTGATCGATTTACTAGACAAATATATTGTTGCTTTTTTTTTCCCCCTGACATCAGTTATTACATTATTTTCTTCCTTAATGTTCGTACACGATTCATGGATTTGGAGTGAATAACGACAACACTTGATGAAATATCGAACACACTTTATTTAGTCAATATTAATCAAGACAGTTCCAAAGTCATGTTTTACAGTCATCGAATATCTGCTATACACTCACTGGACAATCAGCGACACAGCCTTCAGGTTATCAGGCTACAACGGTGGAGACAGCTCCACTGCAAAGCACCAGAGTACAGCTCCCGACTCTGTTCGGTCGTTCTCGGAACTCCACGTACTCTCGAAACTCTCCACACTACAACTCACGATGCACTTGACGACACACAGAGCACAGCTCCCGACTCTTTGGTTCAGTTATTCCCGGAGCTCAACACGCTCTCTCGACGAAGCACTAACAGCAATACACTTAGAGACTACTTCGGTGCACTCGCTGGCCGGCTGTCAACTCTTTTGTCTCCGCATGGACTAACTAGATGAGACACGCTCTCTTGCACTCTAGACGAAGCACACACTAACTGACTTTTATAGCTTTCGGCTTGTGTTCAAGAACATTCTGGGCTAAACCGGTAAGAATTCGTTCCAGAAGATTCTCCAACCGTCCATGGTATATCACAATTTTGTCACGAAATGTCGCCAAATGTGGCAACCCTGCCTATTTTATGGCAACCCTAAACCTGCTTTGCCGGAAAGCTATCCCACAATTTATTCAACACAAACTTATTAGATACGTAAATTAATTTGCTTTTAATTTGAAGGTAATACATAGTGTTCAGCAGTATATTTAGTATCCAGTGCGTTCAGTACATTATTTCGCTTCGCTTGCAGTGTTACTTTTGTATAACACGTTGTTGTTTTTGACTAATTTGACTAATGCTGACTTGTCTAACCTACAGTCAGCCCAAGCTCACGAAACTTCGCGTGCCAAGGAGCTCACGTTATACCTGTCATTCTCATAAACCCTGAGCACCTTACAGGTGAGAGTGCAATTTAGCTCAGTTTCGTCCTCAATTTTGATGGAGAGCCCTCCAGGGGGGATCAGAGCATTTTGTACCCCCTCTTACCCTACCACCAACCTCTCGGGAGGTTTTCAGTTCGGCACATATTTAGGCCCCCATGCCGCACAGACACTATACATTTACAAAAATCCATGCCTTCTTCAGGATTCAAACCTGGGACGTTCAGCATAGCAGGCAGTATCGCTAACCACTATACCAGTTGGGTGCCTAAATATATATATGATTCTTCAATAAATATATCTGAGTGTGGATTTTAACAAAGCACAAAATGTTTGCCTATTTAGACAAATTAAAAGATAAAATGTAATTTTTTTTTCACATTATTATGTTAATAATGCTTCATTTTAAGTGTTAACCATAAGCAATTTCCCTTTAATATCGTCACTGCATAAAGGCGCATGCTAGACATTTGCACGACAGCGCCGATTAGGCTTGAAGTGGGCCTGCTGGTAAGTGTCCGTAATGGTAAATCTTTGTTAAACTGTAGACATACCAAGGGTTCCAGTGACATCCAAAACAGTTCAGACTTGTCAGCGATATGTGTACATACTTTCTAGATATATATGGGTACTTCAAAACTTTTAGCAATTTTTTTGTTCTTCATTCTTGTTATTTACATTAGCTCAAAAAATTAGAAAAATACTAAATATTAGAAAATATTTTATTTTACATGTTACAAAAAAATTAAGATCTTATATACAAATTTTCTGTTAATGCTCTATACGAAAGTAGTTCACTGCTGACATTGAGTGAGAATTTCAATTCTTATCACAAACAAAATAAAATTTAAAAAAAGGAACATAAATATATACGAAACTCATTTCTTCTCCTCCTCCTCCTCAATGATTTCCAATGTCGATCACAGCTTTTAAATCTTCTATGAAATCATTTAATTCTGATTCTAAGCTCAACAAAAGTCCTGTAAAAAATATACTGCACTTACATTTATAAAAACATAAGTAAGACATTACATGGTTCATGTTACATAACTGAGGAGAATAATAGATTTTTTTTATGCAGAACTGTTCATCTAAATGAATAGACTGTAAGTAAAAAAAAACTTTGTAACAAGTTGCTCCGTACATACATAAATACATATGTATGTAAATATGAACATGAAACATAAGTAGCTGTAAATTTTATTAGTGCTTGTTTCACCCTTTTTCTTTTCGCTTTGTTGCTATAAAATAGAACGGATCATTATTTGATCATGTATGGATACATCTTCTCTAAATTAATTTGGGAGAGATAAGAGTTGTAATGTTGATTTCATTTTTGCTACAAATATAAGTAAGTACTCTATCACGAAACTAAACAGTAACAAATGTCAGTTAGTTAAATACATGTTAGAAGTTATTCACCAATCACTGCTGAGTGAAGAAACTGAGACAAGCATGCAAAAGTTATAAGTTTACTTGTAGAACATAACCAGATTGAACACATAGGAGATAAAACAACAGCTAAATAAATGCAAAATAATCAGAGACAAAATTCTAAAGCAAACTTCCTCTTCTCGGAAAGTTGCATAAGTAGAAAATGAATTCAAATGCAAAGAACACATCAACAAAATGTTGAAGACAGCTGAACTGTGAGGGCTCACTGAAGATATAAAGGATAGTGATATTACAGTACTAAGCAACTTATCATAAAGTTATGGACCATTGATTGCCGGACGTGTTCAAACACATGGGAAGTTTCTTTGATTGTAGCAGCTGGACAGACGAGTCTTTCCACAAGATCCATTTCAGACATAACAGCATCGTGATACAGGACACTTTTGATGGCTCTCCACAAGCAGAATTAAGCAGCTGCCGACCAAAACCTGCCCACACATTAACTTTGAAGTGTTGTGATGCCGCACACCGAGGGAGTTTTCTTGAGCCCACAAATGCTGATTGTGGTGATTGATTATGCCATCCCTATTAAATATGGCCTCATCCATAAACAACACATAAGCTGGGAAATTAACATTACAGGCATTTTCTTGCAGAAACCACTGTACGAAATGCACACATTCAGGATGGTTATCGGGGAGCACTAACTGAACCCTTTGGAGACAAAAGGCGTGGAAGACATTCAAGACACACTGGACACTGGTATAAGACATTTTTAATTCAAAGGCAATAGCACGTATGCTGGTTACTCTCCACCATATCCAACAAACTTTCTTCCCTAACGACCAAGTGAATCGATCGTGGCCTGCCCTCACTTCTTAATTTTCCTCACTTTGTCCTACCACTTGATGACCCATAGCAGCACAAATTTTGATGCAGATGTGCAAACAAACTTTGGCTTGGTTGATATCTGTCGGGAAAGCGTTCTCGATAAATGCATGCAGCAGCTCATCTATTACCATCAGCTATTCTATACACTAAGCACATGTCTTCAAGCTCTCCGTTCGTACAGCGTTCCATTCTCTTTGTATGGTACCTACCACTCGAATGAAGCAATCCTCACTTTCCACTAGCACTCTCTCCTGTACAACATCCCTGGCAGCATACAGTGATGTTGCTGGGCATGGGTTCCTATGTGATTATTAATTCTTATGATGTGCCCTACCTCCCCCAGAAGTTTGTCCCAACTTTTACGGGACACCCTGTATATATATGAAGATGAGAAAACCGAACACATTCAAAGAATACATTCAAAGTTACTAAAGTAAGAAAATTCCACAATGCAAATTGGTCAGTCGAATCAGAACGATATAAATTTTATCATGGAATTAGAAGCAAATAACAATTACTAATGGAACTCAAATCAAATATGAAGGCATTGGAGAAGGATATTTAACTGCATATATAGTGAAGATAATCAAACAAAAATAAAATGTGTAGAGGTTCTGTACGTTAAAAACTTCGAAGGAGGACTAATATCCATATAAAAAACTGAAAACAAAGAGTTTATCGTAACACATCAAGAAGACAACTATAGAATAAAGAAAAAAGACTATAGCAAAAGCAAAAAAAAAAAAAAAAAAATTACATAAAATAACTGAATTGTGAGAAGGAAAAAAACTAACTGGAGTTACTAAAAAGGGTGAAAACAACATTGATCTCTGGCATAGACGATTATATATACAGATTACGATGCTATCAAAAGGCTGAAGAATAATTAGTTAGCAAGTGGAATAAAGATATATGGAGAAATCTGAAAAAACAATGAATAACAATGTTTCATTAGAAGCAAAATGTCTGAATTACCGCATGCTATGTAAAACAACTATGGAGCAAAATTAATTCTGGAATCAATACAACTGGATGTTTGTAGACCAATTAGTACATCTCAAGGTGGAAAGAAATACTTCAGGACATTTACACTCACGTCCATAAATTAAGGATAATTCGGAGTCACGCGGAAATCGAACTCTAAAAATAAATATATCACTTGTAAAATCACTACACACATCTTCAAGAATCATATGCAAATTTCAGGAAGTAACCAGATGATACCGATGATACGTCACAATGACGAGAGTGTAAGACAGTGATATATAAGGAATACACGCAAAGAAGTAAAGTTGTTCGCAGGCGCTTTATAAGCATTTCAGTGCAATAACCGAATAGTTATGACACAAAGGACGCATTTGGATGACTTTTTACGTGGTAGAATTATCGGCTGTCTGGAATGTGGGCGTACCCAACTGGAAGTATCAGACGAACTTGGAATTGCCCAGAGTGTCATCTCCAGGCTTTGGCAACGATTCCAAGATGATGGTAATGTGAGTAGACGTTACAGCACAGGTCGCCCCAGAATTACAATGCTGAATGAGGACCGGTATTTGGTAGTTACTGCCAAAAGAAACAGGCGGAGCACATTCTCAGACCTGTCTCGTCAGCTCTCTTCAGCCACTAGTACGACAATTTCAAGGCAGACCGTGTACAGACGCTTAGGGCAGATTGGTCTATATGCTTGTAAACCTGTCAGATGCATTCCACTTACTGCAACTCACTGTCGCCTGCAGTTAGCCTGGAGTAAAGAGCATGCATTGTGGACACCGCAACAGTGGGCTTGTGTGATGTTTTCTGATGAGTCCAGGTTTAGCTTGCAGTCTGATTCTCCCCGGACTTTCATATGGAGAGCTCCAGGTACCCATTACCACCAAGAAAACATCATTAAACGGCACCGTTACGGTGGTGCAGAAGTGCACGTTTGGGGTGGAATTATTCTGGGTTCCAGAACTGACCTGCATGTTAAAATTGGAACCATGACAAGCCAAATCTATCGGGATGTCATTCTGGAACAACATGTATGTTTGTTTCGGGGCGCCATGGGCACACAATTTGTGTTTATGGATGACAACGCTCGTCCTCACCGTGCAAACATCGTAAGCGAATGCCTTCAATCGGAGGATATCATTCGTATGGACTGGCCAGCATTCTCACCGGACTTGAATCCAGTAGAGCACGTGTGGAACATGCTTGGCAGACGAGTTGCAGCCCGTCAACCTCCTCCTACATGTCTATCGGAACTTCGAAGAGCATTGCTTTTTGAGTGGTGTAATATCCCCCAAGATCAGATCGATAATTTGATACTCGGCATGCCTAGGCATTGTCCAGACTATATTGCATCATCTGGGAGACACACAATGTATTAACAATCATTCCAACCATGTAATATTGGTTTTTTGTAAATAGGGTTTTTTTTTTTTTTTTTTTTTTTTTTTTTTGTAATTTGCTCCAGGGAGAAAAATCGCTAATTTTTTTAATAATATCAAACATCACTTGAGAAATTAAATAATAAATGGGAACTATGAAGAAAACACATTCCTGCCATTTTTAAGCAAGAGAGAGGAAACAAAGTGACTCGCATGATGGAAAAGCAAGAGAGGGTTAATGTAAACATTAACCTGCATTAATACAGGTATGTTATTGCACACACAGCCTCCACAGTTTTTATAGTGTCAAAGAGATACGGAGATATAGAAGCAGTTCATCTGCAGTTGTTTAAAGTATGGTTTTAAAATGGGCTTGTCAGCAGCTACATCAAATAGGTAAATATGTCAGGCATTTGAGGAGGTTGTTGTGAATGAATGCACTACCAAACTGGTTCCAAAAGTTCATGTCAGGAGATTTTTAACTTTATGATGAACACAGCAGTAGGTTACCACAGGTTTGGATGACAAGGCCTGAAAAGCAGCCAATGGGAACTCACAGACTTCTTTGTGTCCAAGAGCCTCAAGGTTACAGAACATTTTACAGCTGCAAGAATGTTGACAAAGGGTATTGGATGTTGATGAAGATTACTTTGAGACCTAACACTGATTAACGTATGAGTATGTTGGATATCTGTCTGCTTCTGATGATCACAAAGAGCAAGAACTTTTTTTAGTTACTTTGCAGCTGATCTTCCAGATGGAAAGAAAGCAACTGGAAATATGTGGACATTCAAAACAAAATATGGTGCTACAAGTTGTATCATAAGAAATAAAGTTCATATAGTAGCTAAATAATATTGCCAAAAGCATGGGCATGATTATAATGAGATATTTGCATCAGTCATAAAATACACTACAATTAAGACAATCTTGACATCAGGCTCAAAAGAACATGCACATAAATAATTTCGGCACCTCTACATGGGAGTTAAAACAGTATATCTATACAAAGACCTAAAAACAAAATACATATGAATCAACTAGGAGGTTATGTTTCACCAAAGGAATAAAAAGTCTATTAACCAAAAGAAAAAAAATATGTTGTAGAAAAGAAAAAGTAAGTAGACAGAAACTGGAATCACAAAACAGATCAAATTTTATGCAACAAAGAATATATCCAAGTGAAAGTTAATCCATGCTCCTTTTCATTACACAAAGAAAATGCAAAAACTTTAATAACAATATGCCAATAATGTATTAGTGGTGAATGATAAGTATGAATCAACTCAGAAAGTTAAACAAATACTCCAAGAAAATTTTGACATTTGAAATGTCCAAATATTTCAGAATCAAAATTGAAAGAGGATAGGTTTTTAAGTTTAAATTCCAACAAGCTAATAAGATTAAAACTACATTCAATAAATTCACAATGAATCAGAAAAGAAAATAAGTTACATACCCATGAATATGAACTTTAATGAAAAACAAAAATAAAGAAGAGAGTAGATTCCCCGACAAACAATAATAAGCAGTGTAAGCAATTTTGTATTTAATAACAGTGTCAAGACTTGACAAAGAGAATTCTATTGGAATACTTGGGGAAGAATATAAAATCCATCAATAATAAATTATATTTAAAAACAAACTGTAAACTAATCATCAAAGATCATCAGTGATACTGTCACCAGTATCTGGCGGAAAATCCAAACTGGATTATATACAGTGGAACCTTGAGATACAAGCAGCTCTATACATGAGAAATTCGAGATAGGAGGAAAGTATGAGCAAAAAATGTGTCTCTAAATACGAGTACTGACTCTAATGAGCCAAACTGTTGGTATGTGTCGTGACATTTCCCGATCCGACTCGTCAGATCACTCGGGGTTCTTTGATGCTGTGTTTCTTGTGTTTTTGATATTGTTCTTTGATGATGTGTTTGTGCACAATTGTTTATTACCTTTAATGTGAAAGTAATTATTTCATGATGCCTTCCAAGAAGACTGCTGCCTCAGATAGTGCTGGAGAGAAAAATAAGGAACCCATGGCCATTGAAGTTAAGAAAGAAATCATAGATAAACAAGCATGCGTTAAGAGTGACGGAATTGGCAAAGACTTATGGCCTTTCGACATCGACGATTGGCACTATTCTGAAGAAGGAAGAAATTAAGAAACTTGATGCAACCAAAAGAGTTACTGTTACTTCCAAGCACCATCCAAAACTCCTAGAAGGTGTTGAGAAGCTGTTGTTGGTGTGGATTAAAGAGAAGCAGTTAAAAAGTCGGTGCTGGAAGCTATCATAAAGGTAAACTACAGTTATATTATTTACCAGTGTTATATATTAGGAAAAAAAAATTTTATGTTGATATTTTTGAGGATGCAGAACGGATTAACTGGATCTCCATTATTTTCAATGGGGAAGTTTGTTTCCAAACACGAGAAATTCACTATACGAGCTCAATGCTGGAATGAATTAAACCCGTATCTCGAGGTTCCACTGTACTTAAAACAAGAAACAACACAATATCATGGCTAAGCACGAAAAAAGCTATCTTTACATTCCACAGAAGCCAAATATATCAGTCTAGCCTTAACGTCATGACTGCAGTAGCTGAGACAACTAATAAAAGATGTATATTTCATTCAACAGGAAACTAAGACAACATCTCTTTATAAATCTTTTTAAAGGGAAGGGGAGAAAAGGAAGCAGTTACACTAAACACACTGATGTAAAATAACCCTAATTATGCAATTTCCAAAACTATGGAAACTTCAGACTATGGCATTAGAATACTATAATGACATATGCAGACATGTTCATCAAGATCACTATCAGAACATTTACTGAAAAGAATTTGACTTGTTCCATATGAGATACAAATAGACTTGACTACCAGACACACTCACAGGAGGGGATATTTTTTTTTTCTTTCATAACCAAATAAATACATTAAGGACAGAGTAGCTATAAATTTTATTATTGCTTGTTTTACCTTTTTTTAATCCTCTATTGCTGTGAAATAAAATGGGATGTTATTTAATCATATGTGCATATATTTTCTTTAGATTAACTTCAGAAAAGTCAGTTTTAATTTTGAGTCTACTCTAGATTGTTGACATCTACTGCACTCAACCACTATCTGAACTCACTAGACATAACTTCAAAATTTTATAGAATAATTTTTCGTTATTTTTATTTTAAAAAAATTGTATTCATTAACCCTCTCGCTGTGCATCCCGCGATTTCCATGGACAACACACATAGAAGTAGGAAAATTAGTGCAACCCGCGATTTCCACGGGGCTGAATTTTTCCCATCTATTTAACTGTGCAACCCGCTCTTTCCCCGTTCAAGGTTTCCTTTCGGCTTTTCTGTGATGTTTAATTGTTTATTTAGATGTGGGCTAACAGATGGTGTTAGTTGTCCACATTTCTACCAAATATATGAGAATACATAATGTAGCATTTTGCGCGTGCTTTTGAGAGTTCAAAGATGTCTGGAAGCGTTTCGTGAGTGATATACCTATATTGCTGATGGTATTTGTGACAATGATTTCAAGTATATTGAAGATAGTGAAACTGATCAGAATTTCTCGGATTCTTCTGCAAATAGCGATGAATCGGAAAATTCAGTTTCTATTGAAAATGTTCAATAGTGGTACAAAATTGATGTGCAAAATATTACATTACGCAAATATTTTCATTAGTATATGGTACTAGTATTAGATTATAGATCATCAATTTAAATCTGGTAAGATGGCAAGCAGAAATTATAAAATTAAAAATATGAAACCATAATTTATGAAATAAAGAGCAATTATGATCTTAAAGGGTATCAAAATTTACAAAAAAAAAAAAAGAGCTTAATATTTATTTGTTTACTTTATTAAACATTTCTTTTAATGTAAGTTGTTTAAGTTGCTTCCTTTTTTATGCTAAATGCACATGTCTAAACATTAAATGCGCATGCGTAAAGCATACGAAAGAAAAAAGTTTGGGGCTTTGAGGTCCGGATAATAGACATCCGGATTACAGACTTTGTACTGTATATGTTTTACCTTTGTATTTTATAAAATAAATCATAATTTAACCAATATTAATTTTCAAAATTTTCCTTTTATATAATTCTTCTTCAATTTCAGTATTCTAACAACCTTTTTCTATGATCTAATTCTATATTGAAAAAAAAAACTCTTTTACAAAAAATTTTTGTATATTTTAACTATTAAAATTTAACTATTTTAACTATTAAAATATATGTAGATTTGAAATATGTAATAAAAAATACGCAATTTTTGAACCTATTTTGATAAGAAAAGTATGCAGCGAGAGGGTTAATTAAAAAGTACAAATAATTAGAAATGCAAAGACTATACAAATACATATAAATATTTTTTATTGCCTGCACTAGTGAAATTCTGGCTTTCTCTTTCAAAAAATGCCTAACTTCTTAATTATCCAGCTTAATTTATCTTTCTACTCTTAAACATTTAACTTGATTAACTTCAGGACACTTAGCTAGTACAAAGATCAGCTATAAATTCAAAAACTTTTGAAATTCCTTTGATTCAGCATTTTAAGATTTAAAAATATTTTACTTGAAAAAAAAGATTAAGGAAGTAATGTTCCTTAGATAATTAAGACAAAAGAATATATTATGGTGAAGAAGAGCAGTTCAGTAATAATGTTACATTTACTGGGAATAAAATTATGAAAAAATTAAAATAAAAAACATATTGTAATATTTCAGAGATTAACTGCATATTACTGTTGTTCATATATTAATAACACATATTAAAGATATTTAAGTAATGTGAATACATGCATAAACAATTTATTAATAAAGCATTACTGTATTTAAATATTCCAAGCTACACTTAAATCTGAAAAACTTTACAAAATCACAGGATTTTATTACATTTTAAAGAAGAAATTGTCTGCTAAAAAAATTTCAAGGAAATTATATGCTTAAAAATATTTCTATAGGTATTTCAAATGTGATAAAACCAATACAGTGATATATCAGAACTTCCAATTAAATTATTTACGTAAACTAAAGAATTTATGAAATCTTTTCTACATTTAAAGTTGTTTAAACCTCAAGAAAAGTAATCTGCTTCATGCAACAATTTTACAATATGATTTAAGATTAATTTCATTTACTAATTAATATTTAACATGGGAAAATTGTAAAAATTAGAAAATTTTTCAATTCTGAAATTACTGCTACTAAAATAATATATTTCTATTATACATGTAAAGACTTAAACATGCATTGTTTCTGAAACAGTTTCTGAAAAACAGAACTAAATATATTCAAAATGGTCGAATGCAAAATTTTAATTAATAGACACTACATAAGACTTTCATAAGACTTAATATGAAAAGAAAGACTTTAAATTCATCTTCTTAAACTATAAATCTATGAAAGTGTATGATCTAATTTTAGGCAGATTTTTCCCTACTCTTACTTTCAGAACGAAAGATTAAAGTACATATCAATTTCAATGGTCTATGAATTCTTAGAATAGAATGAAAATAATTTATACACAGATGAACTACTACTACAGATGAAATTCATTTTTGGGAGGAAAATGTGTTAAAGAATACTAAGAAAATATTTTTTTTTTAATTTTCAGAACTAAGCTTACAGTTTATTATATATTTATTAAACCAAGCAAAATATATTTGAAATTTTTGCATATCCATCCTTATCATTATTAACATATATCAACAAGAATCATCAATGTTGAAAAATTAGAAACTATACAAACAGAAACATATCCATAACATATTGCATTTTAAAATTTTATAAAAGGAATGTTTCATATGATGTTAAGTATGATATTTTTTACTGTCAATATTATTGATGTTTTGCTTTAATCTAAATAGCAAGAGTTTAGAAAATTCCATATTTCAGATATACTTACTTTTGTATGGTTATACAATAATTTTAGGTAAAAATCTACTCTTACATAAATTTCATTGAAAAGTAATCTTTTTTCCTATTACTCAATTAGCAAATTAAGATATGATTTCAAATCAAAACAGATTGAAATTTTTCATTTTATTTGTCTAATATTATTTTGTAACTTCTTTTTACCACTCAGATTCTAAACCTTGTAATAATGAAGTACAATGTTTACCACTACACTATATTTGTTAAGAAATGCAGTACAATGATATATTAGTCACTATACTGTATTATTTAAGGAACAGAAGTTTCCTACCTATTGCACTACAATGTTATATTGTTCATCCATACTTAATTTTAAATCAAAGTACTTTTTTAAAAATGTCTTCCATATTTTATTAATCCCCCCCCTTTGCTAGTTTTAGCTTAAAAGCCATATTGCTGCAATATTCAACAAAACAAAATGAAGAACAGATACAAAAAAAGGCTTTACAAAAAAGTGCGAAGAATTAATTCATTATCTAACATAGCTAGACCTATCAGGTTAGGTTATTTGAATATGGCAAAGCACGCACTTTCTAAGAGGAAAGATGCTTTGGATGGAGAATTCTCTCAGCGAAACTGGCTCATATTCACATTACACATGGGGAAAACTATGAAAATAAATAGCATTACAAATGAAAATAAAAGAATTACACAAAACTATATTAAACTCAGCATACTGAAAGCAAAAATTTATTATCTTACCAGTATTGGCTTCAGCACTTGCTACTAAACTGACCATCAGAGGAGATTTATTAAAGTGTACAACCTAACAAAAAAATAAAGTTTTTATAATACAACATATAATTATCACAAAAGAAAATATTAAACATATATATGTAATAAATACTTATTTTGAGAAACATATATTTTTAAAAAATATTAAAAAAAGGGGGCATTATAATATTTACTTCTCACATAGCTCTTAATTTTATTCACATTTAATGATGTTAGAATTCTGGTTTTTTACTACTAATAAAATGACTTCTTTCATAGCAGAAATAAGATCTCAGATTGATTATATCACTTACTCAGGCTGAGAAATAGCTTATAATGAATTCTGTATTGTCATAATATTTCCAGACATTAAAAAGCTCAAACCCTTACAATGAGTTCAGTTCCTTCACGAAAGTTTGCTGGTAGAGTCAGTATGAAGCATTGTTAATCACCTCTTCCTCTCTATCACTAAGCTTTTTGTATAATTATAAACACTGAAGAAAACCAGTCAAATTACTAAATGAAACAAATGGCATGCGGAAAATACTGGAAAGTGTGTTACTACAGAATAGGCACACTTCAAAGTCATTTTTTGCTCCCAAACCAAGCTACATAATCATGATAATGACTGCAATGACAAAAAGGCCATATCCTCTGATTTGCTAAAATCTCGTTAGTATGGGATGATGATACACATTATGATCGTAAATTAGAGGAAGGTCACTATGCTCCTGAAGTGCCTATTTTAAAGTAAAAGGCTGATAATCCCTTAAAATGCTTCCCTGCTTCTAATTTTAAAAGTTGAGACTGAAACCTTTAACCAAGCAACTGATCTTTTACAAGCAAGCTGCTTTGTCTAATTTGCCATAAAGTTGCTATTCTGTATGGGAATTAATTATTCATGATTAGGATCTAGATTTCAAATTTTTGTCTTATTTTGTGTTTGATGTTTTTAACCTTTTGAAGTTCAGTGAATAAAAAAAATAAAAATTAAAAAAAAAATAGAGGGGGGGCTTTACACATAGATAATTAGCCCCTAATACAATGTTATGTCATGCAAAAAAGAAAGTAAACCTTTAAGGTAATTCATGATGCGGTGGCATACCACTTGCCCCATTGAGTATCTAGAGCAATAAAATGCCATCTTTGCCAGAATGTAAATTCTAACATGCTTATATAAAATGCTAGTTTTAACAACTAAATGAAACTGCAAGATATAAAAAATGTTTTTGAATAATTATCTAGAAAGCATTGATCATATTCACAAAATAAAAAAAAAAATTTCAAAAAAATTACATAAAAAAAATTGCTCCCAGTACGTTTTAGGTATTTTTTAATGAGCTCATAATAGATTTGAAACAGAGATGTTTTTTGAAAAGGAGGATGTTTAGAAGGCTGTCATGTTTGTTTACATTTCACCTCTCTTTCCTCTGCTTAGGATCAGTATTTAGTGACATTTCATGTTACAGGATTATATTTTCATTTCTTTCACAAAAAATACTAAATCTTTTTCAAGTTTTAACATTACTGCAATTTATTAAAAAAATATAAATTTGCATTATCTATATATGAAATGAACATATTTGAAATTTTAAAAAAATTTAACAGTGCTGCCACCTAGTAGCAGTATTTCCTCCATGCACAGTGGGACATATTTGTCCCATCTTTTAATTTCAACCATTTTTAATTTAATTAATATATATGAATTAATAATTTTTATTAGAAAAAATTATCTTTTTCAGATAAAAATATTCGTTTTAATACCAAAAGCTGTTGTTCGGACGATTGAAATTGAATAAGAAATTAAGGAAAAAAACTGCTTCTAAATTAGACATGAAAAGAATTTATTCCACATTATTTCCATGGATAGATACTACTGCTGCTATCTATTACACATTTAGAAAACTAAAAGGCATAAATGTATATATTTTTAATGAAATTTTGCAGCTTTCATCTTGGAGGTAAAAACTGTAAAGAAAGGTGCGACGCCCGGTGTCCCACTGCTTGTCAAAGGGTTTAATTTATTGCCAGTGCCCCCCCCCAAACAGAGCAGTACCAAATTTTCTAAGAGAAACTGGCTCATCTTCATGTTCATGAAAGGCAGTCGATTCACTCGAATTTCCACCCTTCTCCACTGAAAAGAACTGTTGCTTTGATTCTTTTGCACCTCTTCAAGAGAGTTTTCTTTTATTGTGAAGTCAATAACACAAAAGCCTTTATGGGATATGGTCTTTCTTATTAAGCCTTCTGTCTAGGGTTTTCTGCAATACAGAATTTCTAGTAGCAGACGCAACGTCTAATTCAGCTACCTGACAGTCGGTTTCTTACAGTGGTGAGCAATTACAGATAGAGACTGATCTTGAAAAGTTTCTTTTTCTGTAACCTTATCCCAACTTCCAAACAAAAGTTTTGGAATTTTTTAGCAGAGAATAGAGAGAACAACCTGTCTTAAAATATTTAGCCATCTTGTCAATTCATTAATGTCTGCCTTGCTTCTAAATGAGCATTAGTCCTCCATCTAAATTCAGCTACCTGACAGTTAATTTCTTACAGTAGTAAGCAATTACATACACAGAC
Organism: Stegodyphus dumicola; assembly: GCF_044657685.1. Lineage (NCBI taxonomy): Eukaryota > Metazoa > Arthropoda > Arachnida > Araneae > Eresidae > Stegodyphus > Stegodyphus dumicola. The sequence goes on from NC_140771.1 coordinate 241,462,225, forward strand.
TAATCTTGAGAAGTTCACTCCCACCTCTGTAATCTTGTTTCAACTTCCAAACAAAGTTTCAGAATTTTTTAATTGAGTATAATTTTTAAAGACTACAAACTGTCTTAAAACATTCAGCCATCTTGAATTCATTTATGTCTGTCCTGCTTCTAATCAGCCATTAGTACTCCATCTCAAGAGTTTTTCTAAATAATATTATTTTTGAATAAAAAGACTATTCTGATTGAATAAAGAATGGAATCAAATCCTGAATTGCATTGAAAAAATAAATAATGACAGCGTGCCATTATTTGCATTTCAAAAACAAGTCACACAGGACTGGATAATGATAATTAAGTTTGTCTTGTGCCCACCCAAGAAAAAATGCATAAGACTGATTAGTTACTGCATAAAATGTTGTTATTTTTATGTATATATTGATAATTTTGGAAACTAACATTTGACTCACATATATATTAAGACAAGAGAAAATAATAAAGTAATCAAGCATAATAATAATAATTTATTATTATGCAATATCAAAATACTAAGTTTTTGCTAGCAATGGAAAGTTTGAACTGTTAACATTTTATATTATGAGATTCCTCAAGAAACAATCACATAAAACTAGCTTAGAGCTATTTGAAATATATATGAGTACATATAATATTCTGTGTCAATGGTATTAAAAAGAGTCACAGAATTTGTTCAAATTATGTACTACACTATATGATAGTTCATGCAATTCTGTCAAGTAAGAGTTAACAAAAATTTTTAATTATGTAAACTAAAACATACCTGGAAACTGTTAAACATGCACATAATTCGGCGATTCTTCCCACATCCAAGTTTTCCAGCTTGTTCGATAGCTAGACTCACAGATGCAAGAAAATTTTGCTTGGAAACTACATCAGGTACTTTTCCTGTTCTGCCTGGAAGATATTAAAAGACTAGATTACATAAATAAGACTACATTACAAAAGTTATGTACATGTTAAGACTGTTAGATAAATGTTAAAATTAATACATAAATGTTGTTCAGCCTAAACTACAAAGGAAAAGAAAGGATGTTAAAACTTAACATCCTTCTTTCCATATGTAATTTAGTCTTAACAATATTCATTTAACATTCTATCAGACATTTAAATGAAAGATGTTAAGACTAAATTGCTTAAATACTTACATGTTAAGACTGAATTGCATAAAATTAAGAACATTTGCTTTCAGGTTAATTATTATTAATGATAAATTATTAATTTTTTCTTATTTAATCAGAATTTCTCAATTTTCTTAATTTAACCAGATTGCCATTAAATTGGGAAGTAAAACAAAGTTGTCATAACTCAATTATTACATTTGCAGCCATAAAAAATACCTAAACTCATTTATTATATGTTGCATACATTATCTACATTTGCCTATTACTCCACATATTATTTGCAACACAACTCTGCATAAATCCTCATATACCCTACACCCCTTAAAAAAAGATATTGTCCGTATTACGTGTTACCATACCACAGCAATACTTTCACAATTAATGATTTCTTATTACATAAACATATTTATTCACAATTTTCAGTTATATATTTCACACTACAGATGGTAGCGTATAATGATATACCTGACTTTGATTGAATTCTGATAGCAGATATGTTTTGCCATCAACATGAATTTCCAAATTTTTCAGTAAAATAATACCAAAAGTGAGTTCCTATTTCATTATATTCAATGTGTAACACATCTGTAAACAATGAAAAATATGCATAACTATGGATAGAAACATGTAGAATACATCATAACACATAAGCCTGATTAACATAGCAACAATCTGAGGTAACATCAGCACTTGGAAAAAGCAGATCTCTATTTTTTTAGAGTCAATTGAACACCCTAATCCCATTTCTGCCCCAACAGCACGTCTCTGTACCTTGGCTGAATCTGTAAACAGTGTTAATGTAAGTAAGCTGACTGCAAATACGTAGCCTGATCCAAGGAATAAAAATTTCCAACTATTTCAAGCAGATCACTAATTAATCATATATCCAGCAAAAACCCTATTAATTACATGACATTGTATATTAGTAAGTATAGAAATCCATAGTAATGGGCACATACTCCCCTCCCAGCTGTTTTGGTATCAGTTCAGAAAATTTACTGGCATAATTTTCAGCAATGAAGATAAAAGCAAGATTAAAAAGGTGCGAATAAAAATGGAACAATTTATAGCAAGCAAAGAATTAGCAGATTTTGGAGAAAGATGAAAGTGATTTATGGAATGAAACAATTCTTGCATTGCAATTAGTTTAAAATTATATGAAAAAATGTTATAATTTCCTATTTTTATGATCCAGCAAAGAAAACAAGTGCTATCTTAGTCAGATTGGTAACACGATCAAATTTCTAGATTGAACATACATATCAATTTCTCTGTATTTTATATGCCCAGTATAACGAAAAAGGGAGCATCTTCTGTGCTAGCGAAAATTATACAGATTGAAAAAATCTGAAATGTGGAAATGTGCTGGCAATGACTGTTGACAGCAAAAAGTTGCTATCTGTTATAATTTTTAAATAAAAGACACTTCCAAAATATTAAAAAAAGAGGATATGTTATAACATGAATAAATCAACGCCTTTCAAAGTTATATTGAATCCCTGGCAAAAGCATTATTAAACCCTATCCAAAAAATAGTTATTCATATCAGATCGTGTTTATGGCCATCAAACCAAAAAAAGTGAAAAGGTCAAAAACTTTGTCATTATTTCAATAAGAGTTACCAATTCTTTAACTACTCATTGTTTTTATAAAAGTATTTAAATTGTTTTGTTACAAGACTTTGTCTATAATAAGAAACTGCAGATTTAAATTATTATATAACTAAGCAAGAAATGCCGTTGCATATGCATAGGTCATATTCAATTAGCATGGCTCCAGCAGCTGCTAAATTCTCTTTCATAATATCTGGTAAAAAAACATTATTTCCTTTTATCATATCATTACTTAAATAAATAAAAATTTAGCTGTCTTTAGATAATACAATCAAAGATTGTAAAAGAAAAGAACTATTTTATTCATTTTTTAATAAATTTTATATTTACTTTTGCATTCTATTTAAGCACCAAAGGCAATTAAATTACATTCATTCGAAACTTGAAACTATATTATTAAAATAGAAAAAAATTATTGATCTTGATAACAATAAGACAACAAAAATATTCTGGATATCGTACTTTAAGATACTCGTTATTACTTCATGTATTCACAAAATTATGAAGTTTCTCTTTTTATTTTATTTAAGATTTTTTAATTGTTAAAGTTTCATATTTCAAAGTAGATATTTTTTGGAAGATATTAGTTTTCATAAAAAGAAAAAAAAAAAAAAAAAAAAAAAGAAATTTTTGCAATTTCTATTATCTTTTTTGCAAGACCAAAATCCTACAGCCAACCTATGCATTCTTTTTGTCAGAAGAAATGTATGTTTCTGTTATTACAGTTGAAGAACAATAATGCAGATAATGAAATAAAAACAAAATGAAAAGTGCAGAACATGTTACTGAAACAAAAAAAGAGCAATACTGCATACAAATATTAACAGAAATAAACTTTTAACTGGACTTTCAAAAGAAAAATGGATTATAAAAAAAAAGGCCAATGATCTTCACATTATTTTATCTTCAATTAATGTCTCAGAAATATCATCTGCACAAGTTTAAGATTTAAAAATCTTACAATCCTTGGAAATCTTAAACTTGTCCAGATGATAATAAATGTCCAGTTTTTAATTAAATCTTAAAACCTGGTCAGCAGATATTTCTAGCAAAGCTAAAAATGAGCAGAATAATGAATAACAGTTTTATGAGGAGAAAATGATAAAAAGGTTTGGAGGTTTAAAAAAAAGAGGACTGTACAATGAATAATAACATTAAAAGATATTCTTAATAACAAACTATTGTTAAAACATATATGCTACTACATATCTTAAATCACACTGAATCAATGAAATTTTCATAACTGAATCAAGGATACTAGTTGGTAAGTGTAAATGAGTAGACTGTCTCTACTGCATCTTACCCAAAGTATGGTAAGGAAAACCGGATAATAATGCAGTATGCTATCCACTGCTTTTAGTTAGTTATTTCTCAGAGGGCAACACTAAAATGTTATTTTTAAATTCAAAATTTCAATTAAATGGAGAGAAAAAGATATGATTTAAAAAAAATAATAATAATAATAATTTTAGTACCATCATCTAAAATAAATAACTAAAAGTGGTAGACTGCATAACACATGATTACTGAGAGCTAGTATAGCAAATTATTAGTATATGCATGGCATACATATAAATAAGAAAACAAATGTCTATAATACATTTTTTACAGTGCATCATTCATTAAATATTTAGATTACACAGACAGATTTTATAACACAGATACAGATTTAGACACACAGCCCAAGAAAAGGTAGTAATCTTTCCTTGGAAAATAAACATAATTCTAGTACAGATGATAATAACTGCATCTGATTAACTACTACTAAACTCAGTGGTGCGACAGCCCTAGCGGGCCAAGGTCTGCAGTGCCCAAAAATCTGCCCGGGGTGTGTGAGCATATGCCTTGAACAAGTGGTCAGCCTGTCGCAGCCTCCCCCCCCATCCCAGTGTTTAGTCCCCAATCAAACTTGGTACTCATTTTATCGACCCAAGGGATAAAATGCTGAGTCAACCTTGCCCAGCACGAGGATTGAGCCTCAGACCTGTGGTGCTGCTGCGCATCTAGGGTTGCCACCTCTTGGTTGTCAAAATCCAGGAGAGGAGAAAAAAAAATATCAATTTTCATAACTTTTTATTTTATTTTGAACTTATATTTTGCATTTGATTGTACGGATTTCAAAATATCTGGTCTGGAAATAACAAATTTAAAAAACTGCAGTCCATTTTAAATTTGAAGACGTTAGGATATCTGCCTTGACATGTTCTTCATTTAAACGGTTTCTTTCCTTAGTTCATATATCGACCCCTATACTGAAAACATGTTCACAGGCAGCGTTTGATGCAGGTATAGGCAAACGAATGAAACTACTTTCATCAACATATCTTCAACTCTATTTTCGACCGCTGAGAAAAATTTTGCCCATCTCAGATAAATTCTTACATTTGATTTAACAATGCTGTCTTGAACCTCCCTCAAAATGCAGAAATCTTCATAAAGTTTATTTTCATCAAGCGTGATCTTTAAATCAATGGCCAAGTCTCACAAAGCATCCCACGTAATCGGTTTTTTCATTGAAAGTATGCTCAATTTACTATACTCTCAGTTTTCGAAATCATACCATTTTTTCAGGTAATCTAAACATCTCTCAAAGAAAATGTCTGCACCTTTATAAAACGTAGCCTTGTCCGTTTCATTTAAAAATCTCTTACTGAACTACCAAAAAATTTGTCATTTTTTCTATTTGTTATTTTTCGGCAGATTTAAGCATAACATTGTGCAATTCTGTGCAAATAACAAAATCACTTTCGATGATTTTAATTTTATTATCGAAAATTTGCATAACGTGCAAAAAAGTAACATTAGCACAAAGGCAGTGAGTTTTCGTCTTTAAATGCTTGCCAAATAATTGTACTACATTCTTCTTCTCCTTTTACAATAAAATACATCCGTAAAGCTGGCCAATTACAAAGCAAATGCTCTAACACTGGCAATGAAGATAGCCATCTAATTGGCACATGGCGCAAAATGTCGCGATACTCAATATTAAAAAATGCGTGGAAATCTTTCAAAGTCTCTGTTCATTTAGCATATGCTGAAAATTCACAACAAACTTTCAAGACTAAGGCTTCAACGGCGAATTTTATGCCTTTTAATGCAAATTTTGTGCAGTTCTGTAATGTGTAGCATTCACAGTTTGCTTTTAAAATGTTTTCATTGTCAATCTTAAGTTTTTGATACACAAAATTATTTATGCCAAAATTGACAGAAGCGTTATTAGCAGCAAACGAAGTTACATTTATTATATCTGAATTAATTTCGATGAAAACTCGACAAATCTGGTTTTTAATCTCACCACTTTTTCCTTGGGGATCACGGTAAAAACAGAGTAGTCCGTGTTTTATCCCAATTTCCTTATGAAAATATTGCATGACTACTGGAAACATTTTAACGTTGCCTTTATTCGACGCATCTGTTGCAACTGAAAAAAACTCTGCTTCTTTAATCTCATGTAAAAGTACTTCTTGAGCTCCAGGAGCAAGCACACTCTCGCAAATACTTGTACATTTTGTTCTACCGCAAGAAATCTTTTTTGCCAAAGAAGAATCTGGAAATAGTGTGCTATACAACTTGCTTGTGCAATCCTGGCTATTAAAACTATGATGGTGCTTAATCCCATGATAGATTGAAGTAATTTCAATTGTTGATATATTGTCCTCTTCTTTTGAAGATTTCTTCACGAAAAAGTTCGAAACCGTTTGCGAAGAATCCCTATTCAATATTAACGATTGGTGTTTCTTGCTTTGGGAATGTACAGTTATAACTCTAACACCCTCATACTTAATATTAACTGTTTTATGACATAATTTGCATTCTCCATTAAAGTTGTCTTTCTTCATAAGCCAATTAAATTGAGTAAATCACTTGTTTTGAAACGACGGCGAATACTTTGTCTTTTTTTTGTGGCACTTGTTCACTTGCTAATCAGAATCGTTTTTGTCACTAAAGTAACCACGTTTTCATTGAGACAAAGCGGGACAAATGGAATGAAATGAGAATTGTAATTTAGTTATGAAAGCAGACCAATAATTCAAAAAAATATTTTATCATATACATTCATATGCTTGTCTATAAATATAAAAAAATATATTTATTAATGACTATTGGTAACTATAAAAATATTTGTAAAAATCTATAATATGAATATTATTTTTTTTAACTAATTTAAAAAATTATGATTTTCTTTCACGGTCATATTTTTTATCCAAGTGAATACTTTGCAATAGATTCGGATCATTTATTAAAATGTCGTGAAATTTCTCACATGAATTGGTCAAATTATAGTTTACGCTTAATATAGATTTTAAAGTTTTAATGTTCAACTGTGTTTTTCCAACGTCCATATTTTATTGATACTAGAAAAAACGCATTATGTTGCTACATTTGTTCCTGGAAGGGACAGCACGTGTTCTAAAATTTTCAAATATTTTCATAATACAGTCAAAAGTCTTTAATCTGGACGTCCATAATCCGGAATGATCTATAATCCGGACCTCAAAGCTACAAACTTTCTGCGCATACGTAAGCACATTATGCATTTGCGCATGCGCATAATACGTTTGCGCATGCGCATAATACGTTTACGCATGCGCGTTTAATGTATAACGGACAGTATAAGCTACGCTAAAATTATCTAATTATCTATTTCAGTTAATGTTGCAGATTGCGTTGTTCCTTAATCTTCCAATTGGATTCGGCTCATTATTTTTTCAGATTGTTAGAGCAATTTTATAAAAGTAAGCTTGAACTTTCGATTACGTCAAAAAGAATTTCCGATTCTGAAGCTGCCAAAGGATCTACAAAGCGAAAGCATGTTTCGATATACATCAAACAAAAAGTGGAATTGCTGCAAAAAATGGATAAAGGCACCTTTGTTTCTCTAACCATTCCGAAATCTGTTTATCAATTTCACGCTGCTCTGCATGGGGGGGGGGCAATGAACAGGAAGTTGATCTGTCAGCACTATCCTTATCTTCAGGACAGCTGCTTTTATTATATTCGGCGTATAATTAATTACTAAATGTAGTATTTCATCTCGATGTACTCCGGCTTTGATATGATTTAAATCAAATTCCATGTCATTATAAATATCACGAATACACTTAAAATAGTTTTCTGGTTGTAATTTTCTAATTTCGACTAGCGCAATGTATGCTTTACGCATGTGCATGTTGAAAGAAATGTTTAATAAAGTAAACAAATAAATATTAAACTTTTTTTTGTAAATTTTGATACTCTTTAGATCATAATTGCTCTTTATTTCATAAATAACAATTTCATATTTTTAATTTTATAATTTCTGCATGCCATCTTACCAGATTTAAACTGATGATCTATAATCCAGAAAAATCGATAATCCGGAATCGCTGAAGTCCCGACGAGTCCAGATTACAGACTTTTAACTGTATTATTCTGTTTAAAATGAAGGAATAACTCCGTCCATTTTGTGTCTGTTTCCACATTTGCAGACAACCAACATTTAATTTTTTTTCCAGTAATGTATCTTTTTATGACACCTCATCAAAAAGATCATTTTTGAAAATATTATTTTTTGAAAATGGTTACTAATATATTAAAAAGATTTTTTCACATATTCCCATAAAATCTCCTTTTTAATGTCACCCAACGAAAATTTTTAATATCCTCGAATTGAATTATCTGTTCTTCAAGATATTCCAAGTAGTTATTATTAAAATTACTGACTTCTTTCAGAAAATCAGGTCATTCAATGGCACCTTGTTCTTCCAACCTAGTGATGCTTCTTCTTACATAACTTAAAGGAACGTAATCATTATCAATTCTTTCTCGCAATTTTGTTTTTAAATTATTGATTTCATTTGACACTTCCGTAATTGAAATTTTGTCCACTTCAATCATTTTCACAGCATTGTGAAATAATGCAGCTCGGTTGTGAATGAACTGAAGCCAAATTTTGTGATGTGTCATTTTCAAAAAAGAGCTGCAATCTTCTTGGACATTTATCTTGTGATAAAAAGTATGATTTTAACAGTTCGTACATTTTAAAAATATTTTCTACAGCTGGTAAAAAGCTAGCCATCATGTTTTGCTATAACCAATAATTCTTTTATATTCGATTTCTGCACTTTCACAAAAATCCTTCAAACTTTCAACACGCACAGTATATATATATAAAAATATGGATAAATTTTTGCAATAATATTTTCAAGATCCACTGGAAGTAAATCCACCGGAATTCAGATGCTGTTTGAATAGTACTGTATAGAATATGCGCTTCACAACCTACTCCAATAATTTTTTGGTTCAAATGTTAAGTTTCGTAAAAACATTATTGATGTCTCTTCTAGCTTTTCTACCAAAATTTGCATTAGTGTTATCCTCACAATAGGTAATAATTTTATTGTTCAAATTATTTTTTAAAATAGTGCTTATTGAATCAAAAATTATGAAGTTTCACCCGGCAATGAAACAAAATCTTATATTCTAATTTTAATTCCTGTTTCTGGATCAAAAAGTTTAACAATTGTGGGAAATAATTTTAAATCTTTGTGGTTAAAGCATCATAATATATGGATATAACTGTGCATTTATCTTATTCTTTCTGCAATTGTGAAAACGAATATAGTATAGTGAAAAAACATTACAAATAATTGCTTCGGTTTTTGTCCTTGCATATGCAAATTTTTTGTCGTACAATGTTTTGATCATTTGTGAAGTACAATTAATGGATTTGAAACTTTGATTGTGGTTTATGGTGTGGAAAGCAAATAGCCCTTCAGCTAATAATAATTATTCCTTTGTTAACAATACATATTCCTTGACGAGATGTAATAACGATAGAATGCCACCGAATAAATCTAACTTGTTACATCACCTAATTTAGTTTACTCTGCATGCATTTTATGTGTTTTTTTTTTATTTAAGTATTTTTTATTTCTTTATATTTACTATAATAATTAATAAATAATAGGTAATATATTTTTACAATACATTTAAAATAAGAAATGCAGATGTTTTCTAAAAAGCGGGACATTTTTAAAAATTGGTGGGACGTGGGATAGTCCTCCAAAAATACCGGACTGTCCCTCCGAAATCAGGACGTGTGGTCACTTTATACTAGACATTATTATGAACGCATTTAAATAATTTCAAAAGACGCACTTGTTCGTAGATAGCTAGCTAACTGCAGACTAAATGAAAGAATGGATTGAAAATGAGAAGATGGAGGGCGTGCACGCAACACGCCGGCTCCACTATTCATCAGCAATGCGCTTACTCACCGCAGATCGCTGCTGCAAAGAAAATGTATAGACATTCTTTAGCTGTTGTGCGCGGTCGTATGATTTTCGATGCTGTCAACCATTTCGTCCGTGCGCATTGTATCGTTATTTTCAGGAAACTTGATATTCCAGGAGAGTAATATTTATTTTAAATTCCTTCCGAGAGCCAGGAGATTTTAATTTTCAGGGCTCAATTCTGGGAAAATCCCGGAATTCAGGGAGAGGTGGCAACCCTATGCGCAACATGCTAACCACTGCGCCACCATGCTTCATGTCTGATTACTTTGAAACATTTAATAAACTATTTAGTATATTATCAAAATTTTTAATTTGCTAGGTTCTTCCTCTATCCCCAGTGCTCAAATTATTTACCCCAACTAAATTTTAATTACCCCTACTAATTTTTAAACAATTAAATTTGCATATAAAGAGGAGGAATATACAAGCAAATACAATACATTTGCATTTAGTAAATAAATCCATATACAGAAAAGATTGAATACAACTCATAAATTCATAAAACTACACATTAATAAAAAAAATTATGTGATCTTTTTCTCAAAAATTAAATTAATTGCAATTAGAACAATAAAACCTACTCATAACTACAGGAATCCCATCACGATCAGTTATCATAACAGCCAGCAATCCATCAACCCTATCAAAAAATGATATGCAATAAATATTAAAAACATTTTTAATATACATATATATATTATTTATTAATTGAAGTTAGCTTTGTATGAAGTTTATCAATTTACAGTCTTATAAATTAGGGTGTTTATTATATAAAAATGAAAAAAGCATTACATTCACGCTTTTAGAAAAACTGTTCTTAATTTACCCTTCTTTTCTGCCCTATCATTCAATAAAATTATAATGTGACATATCTATTTCAATGATACAGAAAAGCACATGCTTTCAAATAACTCCCTTCAACTAATTATCTGCTACTGTTGATATTGAGCAGAGGAGCCAGCTTCCAGTCTTCATCCAAGTTCAAATCCTGGAGAAGACACCACTGTTTATGAGAGTGAAGAGTCTTTATAACAAACATAGTAGCACTCAAAATCATGTTGAACTAAAGGTCCTTCTGAGAGACTGGTAAAAATGGAAGAGCTATTATGGGAGACCCTTGGAAACAGTCCTCAAGGATTCCCCTTCAAAACTGAACAAACATAGTAGCACTCAAGATCCTGTTGAACCAAAGGTCCTTTTGAGAGACTGGTAAAAATGGAAGAGCTATTATGGGAGACCCTTGGAAACAGCCCTCAAGGATTCCCTTTCAAAACTGAAATGGAGCTGTATAAATTTGAACTTCACCTATATGGTGACCAAGTCCTAAGTTAATGGCAGGCTTGCCTCTTGGACACAAAAAAAAAAAAAAAAAATTCAGTGGACTCAATTTAGTTCACTGTTAGACAAGTGAAATAAATAATTAAGACACAATAACATGCCGAACAAATACTAATACTCAGTGTAATATTTTCAAATTATCACAGGACTAGTTTCGATGGTTTTACCGAACCATCATCCTCACCTGCAAAAACGCAAATGAACAAGATAGGATATAATGAGTAGATGAGATAAGAAAGCTTGGACAGGAGATAAGCTACTGGCGCCATCTGTTGATGAAACCAGAACTAAAGCATAATTTCTTTAAAGGTTGAAGCCAAAGATGGATTGGAATTAGGGTCGTTAACTAGAACAGAAAGATTTTTTTTTGAATGTGAAATGCCTCTAGAAAATCCAGTTCACCAATGGAAGATGTTTTTTGAATAATTTTGGCAGCAGAAAAATTGAAAGTGTGATTTTCGGGCCAACAATGTTGGGCAACAGAAGACTTCTGTGTTTCCTTTTTTCTAATATATGCCTCATGTTCCTTGACGTGAAATTTCAAGGCTCTCTTAGTTTGGCCAATGTAAATTAAACCACACTGGCAAGGAATCCTGTAAATACCCCAGGAATTCATATCCGGAATGGGGTCCTTGAGTATGGAACTCGGAATTTTGATGGGAGAATAAACTATTCGAAAGTTAAATTTCTGCAAAATACATGCAACTTTATAGCTAACTGATGGAAAGAAGGGAATGCCAACAGAATTTTTATAATCTCCTAAAACAAGAGTGTGCCTTTTGGTGTATTGAGATGAGAATTTTTTAACTGCTTGATTAATAATGTTGGGTGGAAAACTTTTGTCAATAGCTATTGCTTTTAAATAATTTAGTTCTTCATCAAGGAATAGTTTGGAGGAGCAAACTTAAAGAGCATGGAAAACATACGAATAAAATGAAGCTAACTTTTGTTTAGTTGGATGACATGATTTAAAGTGTGGTGCAGCTGAGGATGACGGTTCAGTAAAGCCATCGAAACTAGTCCTGTGAAAATTTGAAAATACAACGCTGATTTTTGTTGTTTGACTTTTGAATTAGTAAGTGAAATAAATCCCAACAATTACTTATTACTTTAATTTTTTTGTTGTCAGAACAAAATTTTCATTGTTTATCATAAACAACACAAAAAGCTACTACTGCCAACTCAGAGGTATCTAATAGGTGAACCATAATGTTTCCATCAGACTTGGCAAGTTATATTACTGTCACAGTAGCAATATCTGATGTTCTGTTATGAAATAACTTCAAACTATTATTCATTAAAGCCCATCTTTTATGTTTGGTAGCTCTTTGTAAATTCCTAATTGTTGACAGTACCCTTTAGTATTGCAATACACAAATAAATATTGACTAATATGAACTTTTACATATTACAGAAAATATGCCTAAAATCTAGATTTACTTTTGCCAATAATCTTCAGTAATATTTTTTCACTTTATGAAATAAAATTTTTTGTCGCGCATTACACACGGTGTTAATGGTATTTCCCTTCAAGTTAAGTTCAAAGCACACAATGAAACAGACCCAAGTAGCACACGGCGTTAGAAAGACGTTGCTAACTGGTCCAAGAGTTTACAAAGTGGTCGTGGTAACTTTTGCAACGTTTTTAAAAATGTTGCAAAGACGCAAAATATTTGCCGTCGCATCTTGCCAATTTGTCAACGTCATTGAAACGTCATGATATGACCGTTTTTAGATGTGGTTGTTTTACCACTTTTTTCATAGTTCATCAGTGTTACTTTTAGAATGAAAAAGAGACTAAATCTGCCCTTTCAAGAATCTGAAGTACGCATAAGATTTATTTTGCAATGTTTCATTACTTTATTTCATCTAAATATACAGTCAAAAGTCGTTAATTCGGACACCCATAATCCGGAATGATCTATAATCCGGACTTCAAAGCTAAAAGCTTTCTGCGCATGCGAGTAAGACCTTGACTACTGCGCATATGCGTGTGCGCAAGTTCAGAATACGTTTCCGCCTGCGCATTTCATGTATAACGGACGGTGTAAGCTAAAATTATCTAATTATCTATTTCAGTTAATGTTAATGATTGCGTTGTTCCTTAATCTTCGAATTGGATCCCGCTTATTATTTTTTGCAGACTGTAAGAGCAATTTTATAAAAGTAAACTTGAACTTTCGATTATGTCAAATAGAATTTCCGATGCTGGAACTTCCAAAGGATCTACAAAACAAAAGTATGTTTCGATGTCCAACAAACAAAAAGTGGAATTGCTGCAAAAAATGGATAAAGACATGAAGAATGTGACAGAGAGGTTAGTGAAAATGAAAAAATTTCGATTGACAAGTTAGTCGGTATTCTGGGCACAGCAATTAACGGGACTTGAACAGCGAAACTTTGTAACTGAACAAGAAATTATGTCTTTTTATAGAATTAAAGAGAAAGTATTATCACATAAAATGAAGCAACTTAAACAACTTACAATGAGAGAAATGTTTAATAAAGTAAACAAATAAATATTAAGCTTTTTTTTTTTTTTTTGTAAATTTTGATAGCCTTTAAATCATAATTGTTCTTTATTTCATAAATTACGGTTCCATATTTTTAATTTTAGAATTTCTGCATGCCATCTTACGAGATTTAAACTGATGATCTATAATCCGGAATCGCCGAAGTCCCGACGAGTCCGAATTAACGACTTTTGACTGTATTAATCTAAAGTAGATTCATCTAATGAAATATAAATTTAATATAAATACTTGAATAATTAAATTTAATTAGTACTAAAAATACATGCTAAATTATTGTTAATATTTTGTTAAAATAATTAATACTTAAAATATTTTTTATAAATATTATAACAAAATATTTAAAAATGAAACTAATCTATAAAGTAAGTTATTAAGTTATGCATTTTATATATTTTAAAAAAATCATATTTCCTAAATCAATGCAAATCACATGTTAGCAATTATTTCACTGTTGAAATATGACTTTATTTATCATTTTTGAAGAAAAGACGAATTTATTTAAATTAATATGCTGACATAACATGAAACATTTTACCGCATACAGAGCAAAAAGTACAATTTTCGCAAAGATATAATTGTGCATGAAGATGTATTCAGGGATTAAAAAAATCTGATGTGTACACCACATGACTTCCTTGTATTGGAATATTAAATTATACGCATTTTTTCTTGCATTTCATTTAAACTTATTGGATTGAATTAAATCTACTTCGCCGACAGCGCATAAACCACAATAGAATAAATGCATTCTTTAAAATTCACTCTAGTATTTGTTTACCATAGCGACACTCTGGCGCTAGGTTCACTTAACAGTATTAATAATTATATAACAGTTAACTTATATAATAATTATATAATGGAAACTAAGTTAACTGTTATATAATCCAATAATTATATAACAGTAAACGTATATACTTCGTTCATATTATAACTCATAAAGCACAAAATTCATATCATTTAAAGAACAGAATTATGTAATCGTTGCCACATGTTCTATTCAAATACTATAATAAAGCTAGAATGATGTATAAAAGAAATTAAGCAAACAAAACAAAAAAGAAACAGTTTTTCACAGACAATTGAGTATTTCTCATTTAATTAATTCAGTTCTCACTTCGCGAGAAGGCAAAAATACATAAAAACTCAAAATATCTATATTAAAAATTAGGAAGTAAATCTCAAACACTTATTTCCTCGAAAATATTCCAGAAAGAATTAAGCATGATTTAATTGGCAATAATAAATGAATGCGTTATCTTTGTCGTTGCGAAGCTAAGTTTCTCTAGATTGGCAACAAATCCACTAGTCTCCTATTTCAAATGTAAACATCAATGGCCGTCATTAAAAACAGGCTTAGCGGCAATTAAACAACTTTAAAATTGCTGATAATTCTAAAAATATTGCACACAGATTTACTAAAGGCATAAAATCCTTAACCGGAAGATAAAAACAACATAATTCAATCATTTTTAAAGCAAAAAATGTACAATTTACAAACATATAAGAGTAAAGAAACTTAGATCACTGAGCCGGGTAACAGAGTGGATATATTAGCAGTCCTATATACAAAATTTCAACGTTCTGAGGCAACTCGTTTTTGAGTTATGCGAGATACATACGTACGTACATACGTTCGTACAGACGCCACGAAAAATTCTCTTCAGAATTCATTTTAAAGCAGTTTTATAATTTTTTTGGAGGAAACGAGTCTTTTATTCTGTCCTTACGTACAGATATCAGGCAAAAACATCGTTAAATTGCATTCGATAGCAGTCAAAATGGATATTTTCGTTGAAATATGCTGCCTGAAACTTTTCGCGATTACAATACTTCCTTTTTACTTCGTACAAGGAAGTAAAAATGGAGCGATTATAAGAATTCCAAGAAAATGTCCAAGGTTAAAAGACGATGCATATCCATGCATATTTAATGGCTGTCCATTATATATGACAGAAAACTCACCAACACAGTCAGGAGAAGCAGAACGGAAAAATTAATTGAAAAGGAGAAAGAAATATTAACACTTTTAATGAAAAATAACAAAATTAATGGCTTTGATAAATTACTAATAAATGTTGACATCAAAATTAGAGAAACTGTGAACAAAAATACGAAATTCCGAACGAAAATACAAAATTCATTACCTATAAAAATTTTGATGAACTGTTTGTTATGTTTTTATGAATTCAAAAATGCTTGGTTTAATCCTAGTATACGGTACACTCAGGATTTGGCGACACTGACATTACAAATGATTTAGCGAGCCCGATAAATATTTTTTTGTAAATATAATCTTGTGAACATTGTTCGTAATTCTATTCAGTTGAAATAATTCCTCTAGGCCATTTAAAAAAGATTCTATTAAATTACCAGAAAACAGTCAAAAGGTTTAATGCAATCGAATAAATCACTGAAAAGTTACACTGAATTCTGTTCGACCCATTGACATTCCATGTATATTATTTACTTGATGATTATATAAACAAACATCTGAGCTCAAGGCTTGTGCACTTTGGCTAGCTGCCAAATTCATCAAGCAATTGCATAATTAATTGAGATTCCAGCAGTTTTTTCAAATACTTTAGTAAAGATGCCATCTAAGGCATTTGAAAAAACTCACTTCATGTTTGAAATTGAATCAATCAATGACTGATATAAATAATATTGCTTATATTAAAAGTAAATTTAATGGACTGCCAATCAAAGAACGCACTGTGAATCTTATCATTGTTCTGTCCCTATCTACTTACTTCAACTGCCTTCAGTTAGTGAATTTGAATTGCTGCGAGATCCTGTCCAGAAGCCTCTGAATTGAGGATAAATCATCGTAGAAATGCAGAATTTGTGCTTATTTTGTTTCTGAATATCTGCTCTACAAGAAGACACCAAAAGTTTGGATAAATCATTTAGAAAATATCAAAAGCAACATGCTACAATGCAAATCGTAAAGACAGTGTTCGTGAAATGGTATTCTGTTTTGGTGTTTTATGCATTTCCGTAGTTGGTGTTCTCCAATCTTCATTGTTTCCAGCTGTGCAATATTTGGATACATGGATTAGCGATTCAGTTATAATGTCCTTAGAGCTATATCGTATATCATTCACATTAAACGATTATTGTGTTGGTGCTTGGAATTAATTCATGTAAAACCAAAAATAACATACAATGATAAGGCATTTTCTGGTTTTGCTGAAAATACAATCAATGCAGAAGCAATAACAATCTAAGCTGTTATGGTATGTTCATTAGTTTCAAAATACAAAAAAATTATTGGAGTGGTACCAGTACTTAATATGACTGCTGAAAATGAATTAGATATATGTAATAATAAGAACCATTATAATAATAATGCACATTCTATAGTATGCTGAAAAGGTTAATGATTTTAAAGTGTATGAAATATATGATTGAAAAAATAGTGTTACGGAAACATTCGCATTACTATGAAATATTGTAATCTATAATTCTGCGATATTTAATTGTGTAATGTTAAGAAACACTAGATATTTTTTATTGATTGCAAATTGCACTTTTATTACTTTTTGTTGGTATCTATTCTTCCAGACACTGTGTAATTCGCCTTTTTTTTAAATATCGTCATTATGTATGTTTATTAGATTAATCTCAATAAATGAATGTTGGAAATCAGGTTTTATGTTTTATTAAATTTATGTATATTCTTTTTTCTTCGCTTACTTTTTATGTGCTTGTGATAACAAAGAACTTCATAATAAATAGAAAGAAACAAAAAGTTTCATCGTGTGTGATTTAACGAAGAGCTTACTTTAACGTACTTAGCTTACTATTGTATACTATATTATTTAAATTATTTTTGTACAGTATTATAAAAAGTGCATGAAATAATCATTGTAATCTACCAATATTCTAAAATGTAGAAAATAAAAATAAGTAAATATGTTAACATATGATCGAAAGAAATTGTGTTAAGGAACATCAGAATTACTAGTAAATACTGCAATCCATAAACATTGCATTTTTAATTGCTTACTATTTAAAAAACAAATAATTTTTTATTAATTGGAAATTTTAGTTCTGTTACCTTCCTTCTGCTATTTGTACTTTCAAACACTGCTAGTTCATGTTTTTTCTTAAATAGTGCTGTTATGTATGTTATTTGTTAGGTTATTATTTCATTTTAGATATGAATATGAGAAGTTTTTTTTTTTTTTTTTTTTTTTTTTTGTTTTTAGAGTTTTTAGATTCAGGTATATTTTTGTATGAAATATTTTTGATCACATTTATTAACTACTTTATGTAGTGTTTCATTTGCACATCTTGGAGATATAGAAGTTAATGGTTATATTTCTTTACTATAAAACGCATATACATTTATACTTGAGTTCAGGTAAAATACTGATTATGTTACCTTAAAAACTACTTTCTAATTTATCATGATGGGGGCAATTTTCAATGTCTCTTGAGATTTAACAAAAATAAATGTGATAATGCTGTTATAATCTGAAACGATCATTTATATATACAGTCAAAAGTCATTAATCCGGACTCGTCGGGACTTCGGCAATTCCGGATTATTGATTTTTCCGGATTATAGATCATCAGTTTAAATTGCGTAAGATGGCATGCAGAAATTCTAAAATTAAAAATATGAAACCATAATTTATGAAATAAAGAACAATTATGATCTAAAGGGTATCAAAATTTACAAAAAAAAGCTTAATATTTATTTGTTTACTTTATTAAATATTTCTTTCGATGTGAGTTGTTTAAGTTGCTTCGTTTTATGTGATAATACTTTCTCTTTAATTCTATAAACAGACATAATTTTTTGTTCAGTTACAAAGTTCCGCCGTTCAAGTCCCGTTAATTGCTGTGCCGAGAATACCGACTAAATTGTCAATCGAAATTTTTTCATTTTCACTAACCTCTCTGTCACATTCTTCATGTCTTTATCCATTTTTTGCAGCAATTCCACTTTTTGTTTGATAGACATCGAAACATACTTTCATTTTGTACGATCCTTTGGGAGCTCCAGATTCGGAAATTCTATTTGACATAATCGAAAGTTCAAGTTTACTTTTATAAAATTGCTCTTACAGTCTGCAAAAAATAATAAGCCGGATCCAATTCGAAGATTAAGGAACAACGCAATCATCAACATTAACTGAAATAGATAATTAGATAATTTTAGATTATACCGTCCGTTATACATAAAACGCACACGCGAAAACGTATTCTACGCTTGTACACACACAAATGCGCAGTCGTAAGAGGTCTTACTCGCACGCGTAAACGCCTATGCGCATGAGTCAACGCAGTGCATGCGAAGAAAGTTTTTAGCTTTGAGGTCCAGATTATATAGTTTTTAGCTTTGAGGTCCAGATATATATATATATATATGTGTGTGTGTAAGATATAACAAAATATGATAGTATAATATGTAAAATATGTTTCAAAATATAATTGATGACCTCAAAATTAACATTCTAAATTTGATGATCTACACCTAAATTCATCTCTTCTCACAGGTTCCAGACTTTTCTATCTTACGTAACGTTTTAATGCAGATGCCTCTCGTCCAATCAAATTAATTCTAAACCAAAACTGTCAACTGAAATTTCAGCTTTCTTGCTATGAAAGTACTATAACCTTTCCTTTTTCCCCGCATAGCTTTCCTGCTGACAAGACGCTTTTACACCATGCTGCTGCTTACTTAAGATGACGTTCTAATTAAAAATGGGAGTTATTCTATTCAAATATTATTAAGAAATATCTTATCCGAAAAAGGATTATTTGATATGCATGGAAAAAATAAAGATTGTGATTTTTCGAGATATGTTGTGCTAAATTGCGTCATCATGCTTTCCACTCTGCCACCTTCAAACCACAGTTTCATTACAATAACATGGCGCAGCCGATTTTCGACCCTACAGGCGTGGAACTTCAGTGCAGTTTATTTCAACTAATCTCACATCGTTTAACGAATGGATAAAATAAAAAAAAAGGTAACTATTCATCTGAATTGCCAATCAAGCCACTACGGTCTTCTCGGTCATCTACGCAGTATCGTAAGCTGTTGGGAGGTCCACTGTTTTCATCTACGCATTTTGAAATCATTACATATTTATAAAAAGTCAAGACAGGATTAATCTGGTGCAAAATTCCCCAATGGTCTTCGAACTCTGCTGCCTAAAACTTCCAGTGAATCATCAAATTCGTTTTCGGTGTGTGATTTAACGCATATTCAGAAAATGCTTTGAAAATCATCGAGTATCTGCGAGTTCAAAAGTGAAAAGTAATTCGAATCAAGGTCAGTGCCTCCAACGTAGTGAAATATGGTAATTCTTCCTTGCTCGCTTTGAATATTCACAATGTTTATGCATCTCCGATCATCACGTAGAAAGAAAAATTAAACATCCAAAGTGCTTTGAAGATCATCAAAGTGAAATATGAAAAGCCAGATAGTATTTTGTGCTCTCTTGCATGTTCAGTGCTTTATTCGGAAAATTCTTCATATTCTAAGAATGCTATATTATCATACGTCATCAAATATGATAGGGAAGTAATATTAATTTCCAAATTGAGTACATTACGTTTAAAAAAATTGCATTTATAAGTTAATTGTATTATGATTTATTGATGGTAATGGTAATATTTTCCTTTAATCATTTTAAGATCAATGTTAATAATTCAAAAATATTATAATTTATTTAAAACGTAGTTTCGTATTTCTGAATTGGGAAAAAGAAATTATGGAATTTGATAAAAATTAGGTAAAGAATTTGAAGGTTTGACTTGGGGAAGGTTCCTAATACGAATAAGATTTTTGTACTATTGTTTAAGTTTATTTAAATTTAAAATATTTAATTTTTACTATATGTTAAGAATGAAATTATTGCTTGAAATTTTTGAGTTCTAGGAATTTCTTTAATGTTTTTATGATAAACGTTGAAGGCTCTCACCTTATGAAAAAATACATTTTTTAATCTAAGTATTTTTATTTTTTCATAAAATGGAGTGTGTTTTTAATATTTGTATGGAATGACAGCAGTTCGAAAAAGGCAAGTTGCCTCTACAGAAGGAACGGAGGCCTTTTTTACAGTAACTGCTAATTTGGCAAATCTTTTGGCCACTGGTGAAGAATATTAAACACCAGTTTGCTCAACTGATAAACCAATATGATGGAAATGCTAGTATTTAGATAAAGTTGTGGAGTCTTCAAGTTTTGTAAAGAATAAATAATTTTTAAATGTCTTAATAATAGTGAAAAATTTGAAATTGTGTTTATGAATGATGTTTTACATAATTTTTATATTTTGAAATGCCTTCAATGGAAAACATAATTAAATAATATGAAAATTGGCATCTTAATTTGTAATATAATAGAAATATTTTCATCAACAAAATTTTGAAAGAATTTTATTTGAACATTTAGTTTGTGAAAAAATTTGAACTTTTACCATGTGGAACTATAAAGAACTTTACAACATTTCATTGGACATTCTTATCTCAGAACAATAAAATGTGCAATTGTTTTAAAAGAGTACAGTGTCTAAAATTATTATTGAATTCTAAATTTTATGACATTCAGTGAAATGTCAAAATTGATTCAAAATATCGGTCAAAATTTTATGGCAATAATTTTTTGTTTAAAAGTTAATATGTTTGTATTTTCAAAATTATATCTTTCACATTTTGCTGCTCTAATGCTTGTTTTTCCACCCTGCTTACCCAACTTTTTTTTGAAGGGGGGGATATGTAAGATATAACAAAATATGATAGCTGTTTCAAAATATAATTGATGACCTCAAAATTAACATTCTAAATTTGATAATCTACCCCTAAATTCATCTCTTCTCACAGGTTCCAGACTTTTTTATCTTATGTAAAGTTTTAATGCAGATGCCTCTCGTCCAATCAAATTAATTCTAAACCAAAACTGTCAATTGAAACTTCAGCTTTCTTGCTATGAAAGTACTGCTAATTCTTTGAAAGTACTGCTGTAAAGTCTTGCTATGAAAGTACTACAGTCAAAAGTTGTTAATCCGGACTCGGCGGGACTTCGGCGATTCCGGATTATTGATTTTTCTGGATTATAGATCATCAGTTTAAATCTGGTAAAATGGCATGCAGAAATTATAAAATTAAAAATATGAAACCGTAATTTACGAAATAAAGAACAATTATGATCTAAAGGGTATCAAAATTTACAAAAAAAAAAAGCTTAATATTTATTTGTTTACTTAATAATTAAACATTTCTTTCAATGTACGTTGTTTAAGTTGCTTCGTTTTTTATGTTATGATACATTCTCTTTAATTCTATAAACAGACATAATTTCTTGTTCAGTTACAAAGTTCCGCTGTTCAAGTCCCTTTAATTGCTGTGCCGAGAATACCGACTAATTTGTCAATCGAAATTTTTCGTTTTCAATAACCTCTGTTACTTTCTTCGCTATCGGAAGCGAATTATAATGACGAGGCATTTGATTTAAATCATATCAAAGACCAGATGAAATACTACATTGAGTAAGCAATTATAACCCAAATAAAATAAAAACACCTGCCCTTAAGATAAGGATAGTGCTGACAGATCAACTTCCAATTCAATGCACACCACCGGGTTAAAGATAAACAAAGTTTAGATAAACAAATGTTAAAGTTTAGATAAACAAAGGATATGCCTTTATCCATTTTTTGCAGCAATTCCACTTTTTGTTTAATGGACTCCGAAAGATACTTTCGCTTTGTATATCCTTTACATATTAGTAAATATATATCGGAAATTCTATTTGACATAATCGAAAGTTCAAGCTTACTTTTATAAAATTGCTCTAACAGTCTGCAAAAAATAATAATCCGGATCCAATTCGAAGATTAAGGAACAACGCAATCTGCAACATTAACTAAAATAGATAATTAGATAATTTTAGCTTAGCTTATCCCGTCCGCTATACATTAAACGCGCATTCGTAAACGTATTTTGCGCACGCGCACACGCAAATTCGCAGCGGTAAAGGTCTTACGCGCATGCGTCAATGCGACGCATGCACAGAAAATTTGTAGCTTTGAGGTCCGGATTATGGGTGTCCGAATTAACGACTTTTGACTGTATAACCTTTCCTTTTTCTCCGCATAGATTTCCTGCTGACAAGACGCTTTTACACCATGCTGCTGCTTACTTAAGATGACGTTCTAATTGAAAATGGGAGTTATTCTATTCAAATATTATTAAGAAATATCTTATCTGAAAAAGGATTATTTGATATGCATGGAAAAAATAAAGATTGTGATTTTTCGAGATATGTTGTGCTTTTTTCGAGATATGCTATTTGATTTGTATTCGTGATATTTATAATGACGAGAAATTTGATTTAAATCATATCAAAGATGGAGTACATTGAGATGAAATACTATATTTAGTAAGAAATTATAAGCCAAATAAAATAAAAACATCTGCCCCGAAGATAAGGATAGTGCTGACAGATCAACTGCCAATTCATTGCGCGCCGCGCCACGGCGTTAAAAATAAACAAAGTTTAGATAAACAAACGTTAAAGTTTAGATAAACAAAGGATATGACTTTATCCATTTTTTGCAGCAATTCCACTTTTTGTTTAATGGACTTCGAAACATCCTTTCGCTTTGTAGATCCTTTACATATTAGTAAATATATATCAGAAATTCTATTTCACATAATCGAAAGTTCAAGCTTACTTTTATAAAATTGCTCGAACAGTCTGCAAAAAATAATACGTCGAATCCAATTCGAAGATTAAGGAACAACGCAATCTGCAACATTAACTGAATTAGATAATTTTAGCTTTGCTTATACCGTCCGTTATACATTAAACACGCATTCGTAAACGTATTTTGCACATGCGTATTCGCAGCCGTACGCGCATGCGTCGATGCTTTGAGGTTCAGATTATAGATCATTCCGGATTATGGGTGTCCGGATTAACGACTTTTGACTGTATTATCTTCTGGTTTTCAGGAAATAAATTACTTAAACTTAAAGGTCGAATTCTGCGAACATTTAGGCGTCGTTAAGACATTGTGACACGATGCTTTCACAACTGAAATATAACCAAAGAAAGATGTAATAATGACTTCTGTGCAATAAAAAACCTCATCTGCAAAGACATAATAAAGACATCTTTACAACGGGTGCAAAACAGCGGAGTTTCGTGAACATCTCGGCATCTTAAAGACGACATATTGCAATGCTTTTGCGACAACATCCGCGATGAGTTTGTAACATCGTTACAACGTTGCTGTGCTACTTGGGGAGTAATGATCCACCCTCCCAAAATGAAGCAAACAGCCAATTTTATAATTTTCTGATTATCAATGAATTATCACAAGAGTTACTTGACCAAAACACTTCTGAAATTAAACTTCATGATTAGTTTCATGGACATTATGTCTGGAATATCTACATTATATTTTATTTATACATTCATTGAATAAATTCCAATAATCTAATGTCTAATACTTTGGTATTGCTGCTTTTACCCTCATACAAATGTCAGTCTTTCTAAAACATGAAATAATTTGATTAATCATTTTTTATTAAATATGTGAACCAAATATTACAGCTTCAATTGTATGGTCATTCACTGTGATTATTATGATATTACTGCATGTGCAACTGAACATATATTTTTGTCACACATATCCATATTAAAAACAGACAGACCTGTTCAAGATAAATGTGTACACACATGGTAAAAATTTAGTGACACTACAAGATAACTTTGTTTTCAGATGCTTAATATGTTGTAAAGTGCTTCTAATGGCCAGAAATACAGAAAGATGCATGATACAAAAAGAAAATTAATGCATGTTAATTTTTCTCCTTTCTCAAATCTTAGATGTCAGAAAGTACAGTTATTAAGTGCATAATTATTAAAAAAAGAGTATGCATGTTTTGTTTTAACTGTCAGATATATGTTGGTTCATTTGATTTAAATTGAGTCTCTACGAATACCACAGTTACATTTTAAATTCTAAAATGCTCATATGTTGGACCCCATTTAATGTACCATAAGAGATATTCAGATGACCAAAAACTCTTGGATGAAATACGCAATCCTCATGCCACTGTTAAGAATTTCTTGATTTGTCTGAACAAAGATTACCAACATTGACAACAATATTGCAATGTACATAATTATTCCCATTAGAAATAGAAACAAATAATTGCTTAGTCATTAGAAGTTAAATTTTCCTTCATTCATTGATAATCCATATACTGTGTCCTTATATTCAAGCAAATCTGAACTAATACAACTTATTTAGGTGAGTTTTCTAGTATTCCTTCAAGTCTTTTTTTATTGCAAACACATTGTGCTAAGAAAAATCAACACATATTTCAAGTCTAAAGTCACAAACAAATAATAAAACAGCAAAATTCCTAAACTGCTGTTTGTTCTTAAAAGCATGAAGGTTTAAAAAAATTTCAAATATGTTGATAGTGATGAAGTCTAAACTAAATTTGATTGTCACATTCAGCACCTAACCTTAACTGATCTTGTTTTCTGTCACTTAAAGAACCAAATTTACGGTAAACCTCAAACACCAGTTTATCACAGAAAAAATTAAATGGTTTTAGATACATGTGATTTTATAACTACCATTAATCTGTTGATTAATGGTAGTAAGTATAATTTTTTAGGGATCCTGGCTAAGCAAAGTTTTCTAGAAAATGTACGTACTTCAGATTTTTAACTGTATTAGAAACAGATGATGAAGCCAATCCAAAGCATTACTTTTCTTTTTATTTCTACATTACGGCCAATTTTTATACTTTCTTATCTATTATTGCTTACTTGATTTTAATGCACAAAGCAGAAAATATCAAATGAGATATCACTGCAATGCAACCCATTACTGCTTACCATCCTTTTCATGAGCAGAACAGTAATTACCAAATGAAATACCACTGTAATACAATAAATATATGCATATACTAAAAATACTAACCTATGTAACATCTCTCTCAGAAACTGTTCAGCTACCTAGAAAATAAAAACAAAAGTTTGATTTTTTAGAAAACATCGAAGCTCTTTTCATTCTTGAAATTTCCTAATAAATGACATTCTGAAGAGAAGAAACAGAAGCTAGTAGACTAAATTTTAAGACAATGCATGAATTCTTATTTATTTCATTATTATTCTTAATAATATTTTTAATATATTCAATTATAAATAAAAAATTAATGCAAAATATTAACTTTTCTCCTTTCTCAAATCTTAGGTATACAGTCAAAAGTCGTTAATTCGGACACCCGTAATCCGGAATGATCTATAATCCGGACCTCAAAGCTAAAATCTTTCTGCGCATGCGCCGCATAGACGCATGCGCATAGGCGTTTTACTCGTGCGCGCAAGACATTTACGACTGCGCATATGCGTCTGCGCAAGTGCAGAATACGTTTTCGCGTGCGCGTTTAATGTATAACGAACGGTATAAGCTAAAATTATCTAATTATCTATTTCAGTTAATGTTGATAATTGCGTTGTTCCTTAATCTTCGAATTGGATCCGGCTTATTATTTTTTGCAGACTGTAAGAGCAATTTTCTAAAAGTAAGCTTGAACTTTCGATTATGTCAAATAGAATTTCCGATGCTGGAGCTCCCAAAGGATCTAGAAAACGAAAGTATGTTTCGATGTCCATCAAACAAAAACGAATTGCTACAAAAAATGGATAAAAGCATATCCTTTGTTTATCAAACCGTTCCGAAATCTGTTTATCAATTTGACGCTGCTCTGCGCGGGGGGGGGGGGGACGTCGCGGCGCGCAATGAACTGGAAGTTGATCTGTCAACACTATCGTTATCTTCAGGGCAGATGTTTTTATTTTATTCGGCTTATAATTCCTTACTAAATGTAGTATTTAATTTCGATGTACTCCGTCTTTATACGATTTAAATCAAATTTCTCGTCATTATAAATATCACGAATACAAATCAAATAATTTTCTGGTTGCAATTTTCTAATTTCGGCTATGCGTAAGGTATGCTTTACGCATCCGCGCGTTGAAAGAAATGTTTAATAAAGTAAACAAATAAATATTAGGCTTCTTTTTTGGTAAATTTTGATACCCTTTAGATCATAATTGCTCATTATTTTATAAATTACGGTTTCATATTTTTAATTTTATAATTTCTGCATGCCATCTTACCAGATTTAAACTGATGATCGATAATCCGGAATCGCCAAAGTCCCGACGAGTCCGGATTAAAGACTTTTGACTGTATAAGAAAACTAGTGTTATTAAGTGTATAATTATTAAAAAAAAGGAGTATGCATTTTTTTTTTTTAACTATCAGAGATATATGTTGGTTCATTTGATTTAAATCAAGTCTCTAGGAATACCACAGTTACATTTTAAAATGCTAAAATGTTCATATGTTGGACTCCATTTAATGTACCATAAGAGATATTCAGATATCAAAAACCTTTAGATGAAATATGCAATCCTCATGCCATTGCTAAGGATTTCTTGGTATCTGAACAAAGCCTATCACAATTGCCAACAGTCTTACAATGTACAGAATTATTCCCATTACAAATAGAAACAAATACTTGCTTAGTCAATCCATATATTGTTTCCTTATAGTAAAGCAAATCTGAACTAATGCTTAATTAGTACTTGCTCTTAATATCAAGAGCCATAACTTATTCACAAGTCGAAAAAATAGCACAAAAGCATGGATTACTTTTGGACTCACAGAGACTGAACTTCCTCAGCATGCAATAGGAGGAAGACAAAGTTTAGCAGAACAATATTTCTTTAGACATCATTCCCATGATGCATCGCTAGTAGTTATAAAACATGTTAACTAAGCTTTACGATGACAGCCGTGAATTTCAGTTTTTCAGACATCGCATATAGAAAGCAAAATTTTCCAATTTATGGAATTTATGAAGGAATGGGAAGAAGTGGTAATAAATGAAGACAATATAATAGAAGTTTTTCATTGCAATGTCACTGTGCCAATCGTCAATAAATTAATAAATTTTAAAAAAAGGTGAAATCTGTAGAATGATTCCAAATCAAGAAAATATCACTATCAATACTGAAGTAACTTTTAATAAAGCACAAACAAATATTTAAGGTTTTTTTTTTTTTTTTTTTTTTTTTTTTGTGTGTGTGTGTGTGTGTGTGTGTGTGTGTAACTTTTTATTTTTTTAAGGTTACAAATGCTTCATTATTTCATAAATCACTGTTTCATAACTTTATAATTTCAACATGCCATTTACTAGATTTAAACTAATGATCTGTAAATCTGGAAAAATCGAAAATCTGAAATCGTCAATGTCCAACGAATTCAGATCTCGTATTTGTACTGTATATACAGTGCAAAGTCTTTAATCTGGACTCGCCGGGACTTTAATACTTTACGTACACACTTTATGTACATGTTAGCAGTATAAATATAAGCCAGTATTAGGCTAAATACATACCCAATATTTATTTAGGCTCAAATTTAGCATCTTATCGTTAAAGTTGGCAACTGACAATTCTGAGATTACTGAGCAGGTGCAAACAGATTTCAGCACCAGTCACTAATGTTTTCTCATCTTTTATTTATTGCTTTGTTTAATCTTTAAAGTTTGCCAATAAACAATGCAACTATAAAAAAGGAATTTTAAAGAGTCACTTCGACCAAAACCAAACATCAAAACAGATTGTGTTTGGAAACTCCTAGATTCCATACTTTAAATGAAGACATCATTGAAAGAAAAAGATATCTGCTGCATTTATTTTGTAACTTTACCACCCATGCATATATGTAGTTCAGATAGTTATAAAAAAAAAGAAAGAAAGAAAGAAATGAGGACCAAGAAAATTAATAGGATGAAGAGCTATTAAATTCAATTTTCTTTTAAATAACTGTAGAATAAAAAATGCACATTTTTATATGATTTTTGTTTCCTTCTAAGCATTAGTAAATTAATCAAGTATGTTATGATAACATGTTCTGTAATATATATAATTTTAATTCAAATACTAGCTGATTTATTTTTAAATGGAAAAAAAAAAAAAAAAAACTATCCGTATGGACTCATGGAGCAAAGACTATATTGTATTATAGATAAATAAGTTAATTCCATAAAATAATAGTAATAAAAGAAATAATATTTCAGAAGAGTATAAAAAGGACTTGCACACCTTAATACTGATATTGGTAATTTTACTACTTTATAAATTTTAAGTCAGTTTTGCCTCCAATTCTATGGTGATAATGAAGTAATTTGTAGCCTGAGCATGATATATTGGATAATCAAAGAGAGAAATGAAATTCATTTCTCTGATTTTAATATTGCTACGAACTAAACAATTGAGATGACTTAAAATTTAAAGCACAATCAATTTTCTAAATAACACAAAAAAATTAACAATGAAAAAATGCGGATTTATAAGTAGTCAGAATCCAATAAAATTAAACAAGCCAACCAAGCAGAATGGAAAACTCACCAAAAATCATTAAGAATTAAAATGAAGTAAAAATAATGAATTAGAAAAAATGAACTGCCAACTCAAATAATAATAATAATAATAATAATAATAATAATAGTGCAAAAAAAAAAAAAAAAAAAACAATCCAAATGTGAGAGAGCATTTAACAATTGAGTTTAACAAATTAATTTTAAAATAAAAAACCTAAATTAACTGAGAATTAATTTCAAAAAATGAATGCTTAAACAATGGATAATTAGCAACATAGTTTCAAAATTTTCATGGAAACAAAAATGCATAAAAACGATTAAGAATTGAATTGCAGTTCGTAGCTTAGGCAGCTACTGAATTAAGAGATAACTTCAGAGGTCATGTAACTATACAAAACTTTGACATCACCAAAAATCACTGGGTGCTTTTTTTTTTTTTTTTTTTTTTTTCTTTTCTTTTTGGTATGTGTGTGTGTCTGATGGTGCAAACTTTGAGCATCTGTTGCAACATTCAAGCTGTCGAAACACCATTTGTATTCATGTTCAATAAATGCTTAAAAATTAATCAATCTCTTGTTTCCTTTCCCATCTTCTACCTCTGCTATCACTTAGCCCCAACATTTCCGGGTATAAGTTCCTGTGCAATTCTTAATTCTTATGATGTGCCCTACCTCCCCTAGAAGTTTATCACGACATTTACATTACACCCTGTATAACAGAAAAAGAAAAAATATATAATAATTATATATATATAACATTTATACTGAATTCCATTTCTATACGATTTTAATATAAACGAAACAGTTAAAATTTTATAGTAACAAATCTGAAACAAAATTCAAATATATGAATGCTACATGTCTCTAAATGTTCTAATATTTAATTTTATTGGATTATTTATTATTCAGCAGTAATTTTGTGAATAATTCAGCAGTAATTTTGCAAATTAGTTAAATGAAACAAACCTCTGGATTATTCTCACAAACTATGTCTCCAACTGGCATCTATATTAAAAAATAAGACAAGTTAATCGATTACAATGTCAATTAAAATGCAAATAGTAACATTAAACTAAAAAAGTTACACATATCATAACATTATGAGTAATTTCAAATAATTCAAATTTAATTATTTCAAGTAATACACCCACTGAGTATTCAATGAATTATAGTACCTGTTTTCACATTATCAAAGAAGTGACATCTACTATGTAATTAAATTTCACATTTTAAATTATACGTTTTCTGCATATTTTTTAATAGTTCCAATGTAAAGAGACAAATTTCATAAAAATTAAATAATTTTTCTTTTCTTTTTTTCCCTTTTTTTAAACGTTTTTTGGAAAATTAAAGGGAAAAAGTGCAGAATCGCCCACTGCTTTGCACGTTTCTCAAAATCGCTAAGTTGAAGAAAACAAGTTAAAGAATTTGCACAAACTCGGTATCCATGTACACATCAATCTACTTAAAAAAACATCAGAGAATTGCATAAACTTGGCACTGCACACTCCCTTGACTTTTTTGTCCATGTACACATCGACACACTGCACATAAGTGGGCGATTCTGCACTTGAGCCAATTAAAGCAATCTGACTCTCAGACATTTCAGCATATTTACATTACTTCCCAGAATTTTTATCAAAGTAAGGTCCATTTAAAAATCATTTTTAGCAGCAGACAGAAACGTTTTGGATTTTACCCAATATTCAGTAACAGTAAACTTTTCAAATTTATAGTGCAATTATCAAAATTTAGGTATTCTCAAGGCAAGTGACCTACTGGGCCGTATCTATAACAACAGATGACCACCCTGTTTTTGCTTTTGTTAGTGAATAAGAATCATGTGATAAACCCAACTGGCCGTAAATCATCAGCCAAATTTGTTGACCTTGCTATGGTGCCAACACTCGGATAACAGAATGAATATGGTGTCATTTTAATAACTGCAAGTACTATGAAAAGGACAACACCCAAAATGCTGATTTGTCACCCTGCTAAACTGTCATGGCAATCCATCGATCATATGGACAAATTTATGGGGCTGGTAAATTTTACTTTAAAATGAATGACACTACTAGCACTAAGATTACTAGATTTTAGATTTTCAATGATAAAAGCACATTTAACTAATATTCACCATACCACTCCCCATTTGGAAAATGGAATTTGATTTCAATTGCATCAGAATATTAACAGCAAATAATATCAAACGTTTTATATATATTCTCTTTAAAAATTTAAACTGATAAATTAACAACTGCATTTAAAGGCGACTTCATAAAATTTTTTAATATTTTTATATAAAATTACGAAATGGAATGCATGTTTACAATTTGTGAACTTAAGGTAAGTAAGAAATTAAAGTTAATAAATAAATATATATATATATTATAGCTTACATTATATTACAGAATGAATTCGAAAATGCAACAATTTCTTTTTGAAATCTCTATCCCATAGCATACAATCATAATGTAATAATTACATACACAATAAAAAGGCCATCTACAAACCTGCAACTTCTCAGAATAATAATTTTCTGATTCAGGCTGTAAATGATGATTTTTACACTGATGCGATATAGCTGCTATTCTTGAAGCAGATCGTGCCATAATAATGCAAATCTCCTCAGTATAAATGAATATTTATTTTTTCCCCCTATGAATAATGACATTTAGATAACGGCACAGTTCTGTTTTCTTTTACGCCTCCCCCCCCCCACGTCTTGAATATAGAAAAGGTACAAAAAGATCAACTAAAATACTATTATTTGATGGTTTGTGCTACAAATTTATTTTTTGAAAATATAAACAAATTAAATTACTTCTCAAGATCTTGAAACAGTTACTCATAACAGAAAAAAAAAAAGGAGAACACGCTTTCAACACAAATGTTTTGATTGAAGACTTAGCAATAGTTATAAAATTCGGATATTTTATGCATTAAAAAATTATTTAGCATTATAAACATAAGCAATTTAGATATTCGAAGATTTAAATACCTTTACTTATTTCGTTTATCATGTG
Source organism: Stegodyphus dumicola (assembly GCF_044657685.1). Classification (NCBI taxonomy): domain Eukaryota; kingdom Metazoa; phylum Arthropoda; class Arachnida; order Araneae; family Eresidae; genus Stegodyphus; species Stegodyphus dumicola. The sequence goes on from NC_140771.1 coordinate 241,494,591, forward strand.
ACATAAAAACCTTACGCAGCCAGATGCAAAACTACAGCTCTGGCCAGATGATCAGAAATAAACGACAGTAATAAACTACACATGCAGATTTGTACTACTCCTCGTTCTTGCAATCTTTTTCCCGCAAAGTTAATCAAAAAAAGTAATTGCAAATCAAAAATAACAAAATTAAGATTGATAAAAAAATTAGTTTCCTTTCTTACTTAATTATTTTTATAATATTAGCAAAAAATATTTAGAACGAAATGGTTTTAAGAAAATAAAGAGTCATGTTCATTAGGATTCTATACGAATAAAGAAGATATAACTGAATGTAAAAGTTCATAGGTTTCAATGTTTTTGGCTGGGTTTATTTGATTATGGCACAGCTGGAGAGGTCTATTTGTCTAACAGGAAGGATGCGTTCATAGAGGACTTATAGGAGAAACTGCTTGTATCCACTTTACACATGGGTAAACCAAAAAATGCCAATGCCATCAGCCCAATCGCCTGAAATCCAACTCCAAGCCAGACTACCTGTATTCAGCGATTTTACCACTCGTCCGCTGGTGGACGGTTTGGGTGGGACTTCGACGATAATCCTATGGTTAATCATTAAACTTAATCAAGCGTACAGTACTTCAAAAATGTATTCGAACTCCTTTTCAGTCCCTCGAAAAAGTATTCGAACACCTCTCGATACAGACCCTCAGAAAAGTATTCGAAAACCGCTACCAATCTCGACAAAACAAATACTGTTAAATTAAATTTTCATTAAAACAAACTGTTGCTCAGGAGATAAATTTCCATAGCCATGAAAAAAAAGCTAACGTAAACGTTAAAAGAAAGCTCACGCTTTCCCAGAAAAAATATTTTGTTTTGAAATTTTATAAGGTTATTGAGGTTAATTCAACGAGAAATGCTTTCGTGGAGAAGTTTGACGGCAATTGACTCGTATCAAGGCCTTGCTCGTATTCATATGACACACCGGGAAAACCACGGAAACCAACCATGCATGCAGCACGTTCGCCTGGGTTCGAACTTAAACCAGATCAAACTACAAATATTCAATTATTACCTCATTCGTGAGATTTGAAACTTTTTCTAAAACTTCTTTTTTTCATAGTTCTCACCAGAATAGAGATTAATTAATTAAGACACAATAACACGCCGAATAAATACTAATTCAGAAGTCAAACAACAAAAATCAGCGTTAATTTACAAAAGTTTCACAGGACTAGTTTCGATGGTTCGGTAAAACCATCGAAACTAGTCCTGTGAAACTTTTGTAAATTAACGCTGATTTTTGTTGTTTGACTTCTGAATTAGAGATTAATTGTTGACTATTTAAAGCAAGCGTTTGATTCTTTTAAAGCTTTCGCCAGCCTTACTCGCAGTTTACTCTCTATTACTCTGTCAAAGATTATTCCGGCTTTAGCCATTTTTGCTAGCCGACGTTTAATACGTGCCATTAAAAAATTAAAAAAAAAAAAAAAAAAAAAAAAAAAAAAAAACATGTTTTGCAGTCTTTGACTATGTTACGAAACTTTAAACTTTCAGTTCATATTGTTTTTAAATGCAACTACCTGCAAGTAATGGAATTTTATTTTGTAAGCGCAAGTGAAGGCCTTCTGTTAAAAGGCATGTAAAAAGGTTATTTTATGCTGTGTAAAACTTTTGTCCTCTTAATTGTCGCAGTTGTTATCACCACTGAAGCGATAACTCGCTTATCTGCCTTTTAGGTGTCCGAAAGACAAGCAAAACTCTACGCATATTTTTAAAGCTTTTACAATTTTGATCAAAATAGCTTCTTCGAGTGGTCGAAACACCAGAATACCTGGTCTCTGGCGACCTACCTCCATCGAGTAATCCGCGAAAATAGAAGATATGCTATTTGTACTTTTAGTATGTTCCTTCACTGAGGCTTTTGGCCTCTCAGAAGTTTTAGCAAAAGATAATCTATAACTGGTAATAGTTCTGCTTTTTATCTGATCCAGATTTACTTATCACCACGAGGAGCAATTTCCTCGGCGATAGTTTCTCGCGCCTGTTTATTTACTTGTGGCTCCTTGCAATGTGGTCCAGAGCTGTTTTTGCTAGAATCAATGATTTTCTCAGAATGTCTTTTACGTATGTTCATTGGATGACAGCAGACAGACAGACAAGGTAGACAGATGTCTTGTTTTGCACCCGCTAAGTCTTTCTGCTCCGATGGGCGAAAAATCAAGCTTAGGTGCGAAGGAAAAATAGATAGAAAATTGGCAATTTCGTGTTTCCGAGGAGAGAAAAAAGGAACTTCGTACTCTTTATACGAGTTCAAAAAGCCAGGAAGAAAAAATGGGACAAAATAAAATTAAAATAAATGGCCCAAAGTAATGTAGGGGGGGAAATTAAAAAGGGCCTACAGAAAGAAAAGGAAAAGAAGTAGAAAATTTCCTAAAAATTACGATTAGTCCATGCCTGTAGTCAAAAGGGGAGGAGGCTGGGAAAAGCAAGGAGGTTAGAATAGAAGGAGGGAAGGTTCAACTCAAACGGTGAAGTTTGGCGGCCATGTTCCTGTTATCGCTGTGACTTATGCAAGGAAGTCTGTAATTGCAATATATATTTTTTTTTCTTTTCTTTTTGAAGCATGTCACTTGTGTTGTATATGGATGCACAAACAGATTTTCGAAAAAGATTCCTGGGATTACTTTTCACGCGTAAGTATGGATTTTTTTTTTTTTTTTTTTTTTTTTTAGTAATTTGAAAACTATGGTAAATATCACAATGTTGTTTTCTTTCCAGATGTAAAAAAAAGAGACTTAATAACAATCAAAATATGTTAAATACGTTTTAATGTTTCTGTTTATAGCTGGTATATTTGTTCCTTAACATATAATGATGTATGTTAAGATTTAAACTGTATAATTTGAACGTCTTAGGTAAAACGTTTGATAATTTTCATGAAAAGTAAGACACCAGTTGTTACTATTTTTCTGAATTTTAAAGGTGTTACATAAAGTAATGCTTTTCTTTATGTATTGTTATTCATTTTAAAGTTTTTTGAACTGTTAAGAATATAATTTGTGCATTTGATCAAGATAAACTAACTTTTCTGTTGTTAAAATTTTTTTGCATAAATTTACAAATTTGTGGGCAGTATAGTGATAAAAGTAAGTAAAATATTTACACAAATGAACATGTTTAAAGATGTATCCAAAAATATAGAAATATTTCTGTAATTTAGCTTAATTCAAGGCAATTTCTTTGAGATTCATAAATATGAAACGCGCATAAACTGAAATCACTGAATTCACATAAATCTACTTTATTTTATTAATATTTATTTTCTTGTTGTTATAAGGTTGTTGGTTGTGAAAAGAATCTACTTAAAACTGCATTTTTAAAAAAAATGCAACCTGTGACTATTTTTTTAGATAATTATCTGCTATTAGTTTCAGGTTAAATATATTTTAAATGATTCTTTAATAAATTACAATATTGTGAATAAATCAGAAATATCACTTCTTAAAGGAAAAACTGGAAAGTATACCCAACAGTTGCTAATAAAACCTGAACAAATTCTATTTTTAAAGGCTTTAATGTTATGCACATGCATTCAGATTTCGAACTATTTCTTAATGGTTTTCTGTACGTAGTAAATTACGGATATCATCTTTATAACTTTGAAACAAAAAACTAACAATAGCGAAGTATTTCATTATAAATTTGACATATTTTTAGTGGAAAATACATGCACGAAACAGCTTAAAAACACGTACATTTCACTGCCGTAATGCAATGTTTTGAAGTTACAAACATGGACGCCGCTTTTTCGGTGGAGTTTCATTCCCCGATAGTGGAAGAAACTGCGAACCCTCTCTCCTTATATTCTAACCTCATTGTTGAAAAGTGGCGGCATGTTCACCATCACGTTTGCAACAGATCAGTTTTCCAATTCATTTGCTTTATAATCCGAACGTTTGTGTGGCAGAGCGATTACATTCGTCCGAGGAATAACCGAAATATTGGCAGTTGTGGCACTGCGCCAACCCGCCTTTAAATTCATACGACTCGACAGTGATTTTGAAGAAAGATAGGTTTCCATACTGTAGATCTTCTCCACACCTAGCTCATTTACGAGCTGGAACAAGGCCAACTTCGGAAATTTTGAATAAAAAAATTTGTAATTTTTTGCAGATATGCTTAGAAATACATCTACTTTAAAATGATGGTAAAAATTTTATAGATTATAATTCAATTTTTTTCGAAAAATATATAAAATTTATTTTAAAATGCAAATTTTAAAAATTCATAAAAAATGGGCGAATGTTATTTGGAATGAAGCTAAATTTTGAAATGTGAAAGGAAGAATGAAATAAGTTTAATAAAAAAGAGATATTAATAAAGGCAAATTGAAGGAAAAAAAAAACTAGCACATCATTTCAGAAAAAGCCCAAAATAATGATTGATATATATATAAATCTAATACATATCCTAAGTTTCGCTTTCGAGACATGAAAAACTCAAGTGGGAATTTTGTCAATCGGCCGAGTAGAACGGGAGATATAGAACTGTCTCCCCCCCCCCCTTTTTTTTTTTGGAGGAAGGGCAGTTTACTTGCCCCTGTAACCTTATTTTTCCGGCGTAGCTTAGCTTTCTTGAGGACTTTCACGATGCATTATTATATAACATAGTGGTCTGAAACTCAAATTGCATGCGGGTCGCATGTGCGATCCGAAAGAAGATATCGGCCCGTATATAATCAGAAAGCTGCTACGAGATCAGATATTTTTTAACAAAATTTCAAATTACTAACTAAATTTTAACTTGCATTCAAATTTCACTTGCTGATATCAAAACATACATAAACAAATAATAATAAACTCAAAGGGGGAAAAAGTGTAATTTATCATAATTATTTTCTACCTGTAACAAATTTTGTTTGGTTACATTTCGTAATTCAAACATATTAGCAACTAAATATTAAATTCCTAGATTGAGATTTATTTCAAATAACTCTAATATGTTAAATTAATCACTATATAACTTAGCTTTAATATAAAATTCACAAATTATGAAAACTTACCACAAATTTTCTTAGAAAACTTCCCTCATGGGACAAAAACAGAATAAATATGAAGAACCTATTATATTCCCTTCATACATTACATTTTTTACCAACATATGCAGAAAATATAAGATTGTATGTAAATAATTATACATTTTATAAGGTATTTATTAGTTTAATTAACCAGTTATTTTATGTTGCAAAACTTCACTGCCCCTTCTGGCCAAATTGCTAATTTTAGCTCGTGCGCATTTAAATGAAGGTTTCAGATTCCTTTAGTCTGAGCATGTTCAACAACAGCATCCTTGTCTATGGCATTTCTTTAATCTTGCAAATAGTGTTGTCACGCTGGTGTAAGTTTGAGCCAACTTGCATGTTAAATGTTTCTGCGTAGCCTTTGGTTAATTGAAGATTTAGATTAAAATTTGAATTCCTTACTTTTGAGTTTATGCCATAAATGCTAGACCAATTGTAAGCATCAGGAGTGCCTTCCATTCAACTTTACCGAGTGCTTAATAAAAGGGTCTTTTACACCTTTCTTACACTGTTTATCTAGATGTAGTAAGTCGCTTAGTTCTAAAACTAAGTCTTGCCTTAGTGTATGCTATCAAAAAAAGTGAGACTCTATAATTTCTCCATTGTTTACTACGGTTCAACATCTTACATTACGAGTTTCATAATGTTTGTAACATTGGAGAAAATTTATTGAAACTCTTCATCCTGGATTGTAGATGCTCATCAGTCAATCAGATCCTTTTGTTAGACTTGTTAATTTTCAACCAACTAATGGCTGTTTCAAGGAATGTAAAAGTACAAAGTCATTATAAGAGAGAGAGAGAAAAAAAAGACACACCAGAATATAAAAGATTTACCAACTTTCAGCTAGTGAATAAATTCACTGATCATACTGACGACCCACCTTAGACTAATCATGGCCACCTGACATGAAAGCATTCAAAGTCCGATTATTGTCCTTTTTTCCCCTTAGGTTCTTTTGTGGGATGTCACAGCATTGTTATATATGTACTTTTAGCTATGCACCAGTGCTATTGGAATGTAATGACTGCTGAAAGTTTGCAAGTGATTTTCAATTATCTTAATAAACACCATATTGCAATGCACTGCCCAATGAATTTATGTTATATTGAAATCTATAAGCACTGTATTAAACCAAACACATAATTCAAATGTATTAGCAGACCATCACTTTCACACCACTGATATAAGAGATATTACAATCTACATACAAGTTTATTAAGATTATTTACATATATACAAAATTCATCATGCCTTCATTTTTCTTTCGCATGTACTAACAGATTTTCTATTTGGTGGCTTGAAAAGTTACGATGCATTTTCTCTCTATGCTTCAAAGGTCATTTATTTATATAAAGAATAGTGATCAGTTAAAAGTATACTGCTCATTTTGTTTGATAACTTTTTGCTTTCCTTTAATGAGCTTCGTAATTCCTCATTCACAAAAGAACTACTTTTATCAGGGAAAAACTGAATAACGTACAGATTTATGGCCTCATCTGAACTGAATGTTATACCATGAAAGAAATTTTGAATAAAGAGAAGCAAGTGAAAGTCTGAGGGCATAAATTCAGGAGAGTTTGATACATGTGGTAATGCATTTCATAAAAGTTCCAATAATTTTTGTCAGGTGATTAAACTTGTGCGTGGTCTCACATTATGGGGATGAAATGCATTTCTTATATGATTAAGGAACTCTGGCAATTTCTGAAAGATAGATTTTTTGAAGCTGTTCAGTTGGCAGCAAAGTAGAACATATTTGCAGCCAGTTCAACTTACTGAAATTCAACTACATAACACAGTTTATGTGAAATTTCAGAAATAACACTAACTTTCTAGCATATGAGATTTAATGTACTGAAAATGATCAGGTTAAAGGTGGGAAGATTTTGGAAAAATGTATTCTCAATATCGTTGAGAAGTTTCTCTCGCTGTAGAGAAAAATCAGCCAAAAGAAATTGATTTTTTTACATATTCAATACAAGGATCATTATTTTTACATTTTATTCATACATAACATTACTAATCAATTTTCATTATATGCATATTTAACCTCACTTGTATGCCTACACTAATAATATACTACTTAAATAATACATATAATAATTGTTTCAAAAGAATAAGCAATAATATACATATGTGTATATGCAACTTCTGCTTTTTGTTTTTGCATGTGGTTTATTATGAACTGAATTTGGGATGGCCTTTAAACGTATTCATTTTAAATTTTATTTCTCATCATTACGAACTGCTATCAGTGGATTAGGTTTAGAACTGTTTTTTTAACTTTGTATTTTTTCTTTCTTGTATATGTACACTCTAGGACTCACAGAAGATGCACTTCTGTGTATTTGAATACATTTTGAAACTGAATTTCATTTCAATACAGTAATATAATAATAAAAAATGTGTATTTATCCAAAAAGAATAGAAAATAAAACTGAATCTAGATAAACTGGGTCTAAATTATTTATTGTTGCAAGCAATAACCTAGTTTATAATTTTTTGCAATCTTCATAATTTTGTAAGGCGGAACTACTGGATAAAGAAAAGAATAAAATACAACACTGTACAAACTGGTCATGTTTAAAATACAGAAATATTTTTGAAAATTATTATTTAAATATGCAACTAAAAATTAATTCACTTCTAAAATCTCAGATTATAATGACAATTTTTTTATTACGCCAACATGTTTCAAAGAAAATAACTGAAATGCCACATCAGTAAATAAGTAAACTTTCCCCCACATTTCTCTTTCTTCGGGGAAAAACTTACTTATTTCAACTTATTGCAGAAGTAATAAAATGTTTATTTTCAAATAAGTTAAACTGTTATTAATAAATTTATCTCTACTAGCAGTCCTATTCACTTCTTCCAGAAGAAATCCACCCATAATCAAAATATCAAAATCACGAATATACGATCTCGAGAAAATAGTATTTCATTCAAACATTAAATGTTTTCATAAACAAGACAGCAATGGGACACCAGGACGTTACCACACGGTAATACAGGTACTGTCCTATGATGCTATTGATAGAGTCAAAGCTTCCTACAGAAGATCTGTGCTATCTTTCCAAAACATTTCCATGAAGTCAGCATACAAAAAGGATATATATACTAATATAACACTCCATATTATAGACTTTTTCATAACAATTATTGCTCACAAATACCTTGATCTTGTTCTGGAAGGTATTTGCAGGGCCATTCGTAGGTCATTATTCCCACGTATTTTCCAAAGATCGACACCCCCAAATTGAAAATAGAAAAGGGTTAGTGATTAATAAAATTTTTTATTTCATACTAAGTACTTATATACGACAAATTGTGTAAAAAGTACTTACATATGACAAGTACTTACAATGAATTTCATGATTTTAAAATATTTAGGCATGGTATTGTGAGAGTCCTGCCACCTACGTACTTTTACATGCTACACCACAGCCAGAAATGGCCTTGGGTATTTGACAATACTGTTGATTTTGCAATGAAACTGGATCATTCATGATACATCTTCAAAACTGTTAATAGTTTGTCTAAAAATGTTATTTGCTTGTGTTAATAGGCAATAACAGGTGGTGTTCTTGAGATCATATTTCTCCACAAACACAGTTGTCTGAAAAGTAGATATTTCTCTCACAATAGTAAGTGGGGAAGGATCTTTGTCCAGATATGAGACATCTTTTCCAATTTATGACATTTATTAATCCATGTGTTCTCCTGCCTTGGAGAACGGTTCCATTCGTTCTGTCACATTTGACCAATTTTCTTGGTTATATATATATATATACATGGATGTGGCCAATTTGGAATCATAATTAATTACTAAACTTAATTTGCCTACGTACATCTTTCCCTTGATATGTTGGAGAATCTCTGAAATCATATTATTCATGATTTTTATGGCCCTTTAAGAGATAGGCAAAACATTATTATTGCAACATTTATGAAATAATATGAACGGGACTGGTTAGAACTGTAATGTCATCTACAGCCACTAAACTCGATAGCTTCTGTGAATTAGTTCTCACATGTTTGCTGAAGAACAGTGAATTATTTCCAAGAACAAAATCAGCTATGTCACCAGCACAGGTCTGCTTTATGAGAAAGATTTATGGTTTAAGTGAACTGAGCTTTCTTCTGCCCTTTATAATGCATACTACTAACATGATTCCTATAAAGTTAATATACATGTAATATCTAACATTGTTTCTATTTCAGAACTGCAATGAATAACATAAAGCAACTCTTAACAAAACAAAACAAAAAAAAAAAAAAAAAAAAAGGGGGGGGGGTTGAACGTTGAATTCTTGGAGGCATATTTGAATTTCCAAAATAAAACATCAAAATATTTTAATGAATTCAAAAAAATAATAAAGTCTCTTTTTTAAATATCTTAAAAATATGAAATGTACAAAAATCTAAAAAATAATAAAAACAATTTTTTATAAATAATTTAATTACACAAAAATGATACCTTATGACATACACAAAAATAATGACAACATCATTCAGATCTGATAGTATTAGAAATGACATTACTTCCATGAAAAAAATGTATACAATTGTTTAAAACTTGTTACAAAGGTATTAAAATTGGTTTTTGCAGTTAATGATATAAAAATAATTTATTTGTCTGAAAATCCTGCCTCTCTCATTTTATTTTGGAAATGAGTTTCCAGAGTGCAAGCATATTTATAATACTCTGAATCACTACTATTATAAGTCTTGCAGTTATTAAATATTTTTTGCATATCAGAACGGAAATCAACAAAATTGCTGTAGTAGCGGTTTTTCAGTCTTTCTGTCATAGTCTGCAAATCTGAAACATATAAAAGAATATTAAAAAGAAAATATGATTTTTTTTATCAGGAAAAAATATTTTAATTCTAAGAGTATTTCTACTCACCCATAGGAGATTTGATATGTTCATAATAATCCGGAGCTTCTGTTTTGTCTACTGGCTTTTGAAATGGCCATGCACAACTATGATTCTGGAAAAAAGTACTGAATATGTAAAATTTCCCTTTATATACATTTAATTAATAATTTACTTAAGGTTTCTAAAATTAATATATATGTAAAAAATCTAAACGTATTTTGAAAATGTTAAAAATAATTTCCTTTCATCAACTGGAAATAACATATACCTATAAAATAAAATTCTGATTAGAGATGGTGAGAAATGTTATATTTAAAAGCCATCGAATTAGTAAGGAGAGAAAATTTAGTTTTGCACCTGAAAATCTCCATATTTTATACATATTTTCAGTTTTCTTTTTCCTGGGATAAAATGCACAGGTTGAAATTTATTATTATTATTTTTTTCTTCCAAAAGTAGATTCTTGCAATGAAGGCCTCATATCACTTGACCTTTTAGGAATTCCCTTCTCTTAAAACGCAGACTGTGGTTACTGAGCATATGGAATTTACTGTATTATAAAAATTATTTTATGATTTTAGAGATACTTGAAACATGCTGATCTCACAAATCCACCTCTGATTTTATTCAAGCGGTTAACTTCTTGAAATTTTAAATAATCGATTTTCACAGGTTTATTAAAAAATTCAATTTTTACATCATATGCAACAATGCACTTTGTCCATTCCCCTATGCTCAGTAATTTCCTTACCTTCTTTCTTTTCTTCTCTCACCTTTTGTTTAACATCATAGTCTTTTTGACATTTTATGTATTTCCTAACAATAGTTCTCTTTTCTGTGTGAAGAATGGATATATGTTGCTTGTAAATCATAGAGACATTTAACGTTCTTTGTAAATGCATTTTGCATTTTCATATCAAATTTCAAATACATGAAATTTTAATAAAGTTCTCTGAATCCTTATTATTTAACAATCAAAATTTAAAATGCTGTGCACTCATTAAAAGTTGTTACAAAGGTATGCACCTGTTTGCGCATTTCATATCAATGCGCAAACAAGTTCGTAATAGACTGAATGAACACCAAACTGACTGATAATAGCTTTCTAAAATTTATTTTACCAAAAGTAACACTTCACAATTCTGGAACTTTCCACAAAAACATTTGTACAGCTCTTCACAGTATCACAGAATACAATGAGTAGCTACATTTCAAACAACTAAGAATGTTAAACACAAAACAATACAAAGTACATCTATGGGAGCTAGCTAAGATGGATATCTCACTATTCCGAATTCCTCTCAGAACTAACAAGTGAGAGCAGATGCTCTCTTTGCTCTTATATAGTTTTCAACCAGCCATCCAGAAATCTCTAGCATTTCTCGAAATTACTGGAAGGCATATGAGGGCCGGATATGGTTACAGCTATTTATAGAATAAATTACAGTTATTCAATTATAATACCCATTACAGTAATACAGGAACCGAATTTTTCGCCAAATATGGTAACAAAAATTAATTGCCAAACTAGCGAGATAGCCATTTACTCAATGTTAAACAGATTTGTCTCTGTACTTTTACTTTTCTGGCAAAGCATCACCTCTTTAGATTTTCATACTACACTATTTAAAGTTATATATATATAAAGAAAAGAAAACATGCACATATAATTTCACTAAAATTATTTATATATGTACAAAATTCATAACTATATATACATAAAGAAAAAATGAAAAGAAAAAAACATACACATATAATTTTACTAAAATTACTTATATATGTACAAAATTCATAACAATATGATAAATAAATATAGGCAAATACAAGCCTCAATTACACAAATCTTAAATCATAAAATTAAGAAATAAGCTACTTAATTCTTCACTTTTAATAATATCTGTATAAAAAGATACACAGCTTACTTTAATCTGAGTTAATATTAATTTCAACTTCTGAAAGAGGAGTTCAGGATCATTGCTTTCTCTTTTACTGTAAAATAAAATGACGGAGATGCATTATACATGTATACAGATTGTCTAAAGAGAGCAAAAGAGAGGACAGCATATAACATGAAAATACAATATAGACTTCTCTTTAAAAAATCTTATTTCTGGACTATTGAATTTAGTTAAGGATCTAATTAGAAAACTCAAATTTTGCTAATTATGTCAATTTAGAAACAAGCTTGATGCTGCAAATTTTTCAAGTTTAAAAAAGATTTAAATGCCCCCCCTTTTTTTTGCTCTATGTTTACCTTTTAAATCTGGTACAGAAGAACTGATCGTTGTATTTTTTTCCACCTTTGATGCTCTTTATTGTATCTATAAATGGTAAAGTGATCTTTCAAAAAACTACAGCATAAAACTTGATGTAAACAGAGGCATTAGAAATGATGAAAGAGTTTGAGGATAATAATCTTCTTGCAGCTTATTCCATGTAATGAATAATTTGCCAAAAGTAACTGAATAAATGAAGGAATTTGTATATCTGAAGATAAGGTTTTACTTATTTCTGCAGAAAACTCAGCACAAAGACATAATTAGACATTTTCTAAAGAGCAAAATTATTACCGTATTTGACGGCATACAAGACGCACCCTTAGTTAGACGGCCACACACAAGGAAAAAAAGTTTCAATAGCGTGGTTTCTTTTAGTTCTCATGTTTCGTAAAACCCAAATAAACAATTATTGAATGCAATTACCTTCAAGTATAAGACGCAGGTAACGTTTTTGAGACCAAATTTAGGAAAATAGTGCGTTTTATATGCCGTCAAATAAGGTATTTTTGAATTGAAGTGAAAGAAAAAAGTAAATCACTAACTAAAGTTATAAAATATATAGGTATATCAAACATATATTACGTCTAAGAATATAACAAATTAGAATTATACTGTTAAATTCGAGAATAAAAATTTGATGTTTGCTCAGCATGCATGCATTGCTAAACAATAGCAACATTTAACACATTTGCTCAGCATGCACCTTGCACAAAAAAAAAAAAAAAAAAAAAAGGGGGGGGGGGAGACAGTTCTATATCTCCAGTTCTATTGGACCAATTGTCAAAATGTTATTTTCGCTTTACATGTCTCAAAAGTGCGACTTAGGATATATATTAGATTTACATATAGCACTGTTCTAACATGGGTATTTTGACATAAAATTGGACTTTTTCTGAAATAACATACCAATTTCGGGTATTACAGATCCATGCATACTCGGATTAGACTTTTTAAGGAAATACAATTTTTCCTTAGACTTCAAAAACAACAAACTGCTTTCAGCATCTGAGGACATGACTATCCATCCTCAGAAGGGATCCTTCACCTGGAAATGCCGACGCCTTGTCCGAAAGACCCAGCTCAGGAAGCTGCCGAAATCATGCTAGGGCCGAAAAGAAACGCAAGACTACCAGCTATTCGCCATCCCAGATGCTCTTTGGTCGAGACCTTCGTCTGCCTTGCGACCACCTGTTTGGTCGCTCTACGGTTGCGCCTTCATCGCCTGAGGAATACATACAAGATGTCCAGGCCCGGTTTGAAGAGATGCCCCGTTCCACACGAAAGCGAGTCAACTTGGCGACAGAGAAAGTGAAGACCAGATACGACAAGAGAGCTACTGGACACAGATTCAAAGCAGACAAGATCTGGTTGTGGAATTCAGTTCGAAGAACAGGACTCTGTCCGAAATTACAGTCACCTTGGGATGATCTGTACACAATAACCTCGTGGTTCGGATCAGTAAGTCTTCGAACTCTGAACCTAAAGTCGGTTTTTAAGACAGGTTAGGTTAGCTCATTACTATGGCCATAGTACGTTATTGTAAAATAGTATAAGACCATGGTCCTTTTTGTTTCTAAATGTGTATTTGATTTGTCTTTAGTATTTTATGGCATTTGATTTGTTTAAGTTAGTTATTGCATTTACGTTTTAGTTGTAAGTCTGGCTTCCTGTCAGGAGTTGTACTGCCCGGGATGTCCAGTCCTTGGGAAGGGGGCAGTGTTACGGATTTGGTATTTAAAATAGTTGAATTATAAATTAAATTGTTTTATTCCCCATGCAGTGCAGCACATGACAAATTTAAATGAAAGCCAAGCCGGAAAATTAAAAATACAAGAGCACGTACATTTAACAAATAAATATATATCTCTTTTTGATTTCCGAGAAAATTCTCGCACGCGATTTAAAATCTTATAAAAAGGAGGAAAACCTCTCAATTCAGTAGTTAGTTAGTTTGCCGTTTTAAGAGTTTGTTTAGAAAACTGCTCTTGCTGACTGTAGCGAATTCGCGGATTAGCTTTCTCTAGCTGTTTTGAATCGAGTTCTTTTGAATGATTGAGTAGTTAAAAGATAACTACTGTGAGATAATACTGCAAGAATATCTGAGGAAAATTAAGCATTTTTGTTGTGATAATAATAAATTTTGTTCATTTTTCATTGGACTTGTGCATTCAATTCAAACGAACCCGTACGCATGCAACAGTATGTAAGGACTAAAACATGCTGTTTAAAACATGAGTTTAAAACATGCTGTAGACTGCAAAGAGACGCTCTTAAGGCAACCACAGCATACAACACACAAAACACTTTTTTGCCATAATGACCGAATGCATCGATCATGATCTGCCCTCAAGAGTCCTGCTATTTACTACTTTAATGGCTCATACTTGCACAAATTCCGATGCACACGTGCAAACACACTGTGGTGCAATTGTTGTCTGTCAGCAAAGCATTCTTGATAAATTTGTTTAGTGGCTTATCCACTGCCCTCAGCTATACACTAAGGGCTTGTCTGCAAACTCACCGTTCATAAGTCGTTGTATACTTTTTTTATGCTGGTTACCATTTGAATCAAGAAATCTTGAATTCCCCTACAGTGCTCTCATGCACAGCACCACCTAGGACATATACGATGAAGTTTCCAGTCATGGATTGCTATGGAATTCTCAATCCTTGTGATGTGCCCTTCGCTAAATTTTTTAGATACCCTGTATATATGTATACGTGTATGTTAGTGACATATAACATATTATCATATGTCATATAATAAAGTAACATATAACATGACATATGTTATCATATAACATATGATACAGAAAAATACAAAATTTCAAAATTTTTAAGACAATTAACACACTGTTGTTAAATTTTCTTGTACACATTTTTTAATTAAAATATCCAGTAGCAGAGATTTATATTTTATCTCATGTACTGCAAATGAGGTTCAAGCAGAAGGAAGAAAATTTTGCCTTCAAACGAAAATGGTTAAATGAAAATGAGAAAAAAATATTTAAATTTCCAAATTTAATTTCAACTAATCAGAAATTTGAAAAAATTATTTACTCACATCTTTTTATCTGGCATAGAATTTGCCTCTGCTGCAAATAAAAACATGATTAATTATATACATTAAAAATAGAAAAGTTTCTGAGAAACTGACATTAAAATAAAATGTTAAATAAATATATGCAGTTATAATAATACTCTATTTAACATTATCCCAATTAACATTATCTATTGCATTCTCCTCCAAGCTTAAAAAGCACTCAGTTGAATTAAATGATTTTCAAGAATTAAATGATTGAATTAAATGATTAATAGCTTTTTCAAGTCTCAAACTAGTTTTCATTTTTTTTTTTTTTTTAAATTTAAGAATTTATATCACTTAATTTAAGTCACAACTAATCTGCATACAAAAAGAGTGTCACAACTAGCGTACATTGTCAAGGCATATATTTCAAAAAAATACTTTACAATAAAAAAATATAATTTATAACAAGTGATTCAGATTTCGAAGAAATATGAAACAACAATAATGCATAACAGAAATATGGTGCTTTAGACAGGTTCCTAATTTATTCCTTTAACATTTGGGAAAGATTGTGCAAGGATACCTTTAAAAATTATTTAATAGTTCCTTTAATTGTAAAAGTATTTCTAATTAACAATGGTTTCATTGTATTATTCAGAAACGTATCTCAAATTTAGATACTTGCTTTTTTGCATTGCTTGCTTGATAATGAGACCACGACAGGATAGTAATTTCAAATTCCATTTTTTTTCTTTTAGTTCTTTTGTTCTAGTTTTTCATTTATACATTTTATCAGCATTATTTCTTGTCCAACAATACAGGATTTGCAAAACACATTCAGTTACAAGTTGGTTATACTATCATGTTATATATTGCAGGTTAGAGCATATATTTCCCCCCTTCCTTTTATTTTCTAACTTAAGCAGGGGGTGGAAGTCAGTTCTATTTGCATATAACACAAAAATATAAAAATAATAATAATTTTAATATTTAATCTATGGGATGAATAAGATGTATGAAATCTTAACAGCTCATCAATATTAGAATTAGAGACTCAATCATATTTAACAATTTGAATATTTTTTGGGGGGTAGGGGTAAAAAAAAAATCACAGTAACATTAAAACTTCATTTCACAATATATAGTCAGGAATGACATTATTTGACAAATAAAATGCAAAACATGAAGTTAATTATGCATGTAATAGGTCCAAATTCTTTGATAAATTATATCAAATAATATTATAATAAAATTACTATCAGTTTGGCTGCTGTTTTAAAAACTTAGGTTCCCGTGTACTGTCTACTTTAAGAAATACTGATTTAATGCTTTGTTTTTAGGAGTGCATTTGATGGTATTTCAGGAGTATTATTGTTTGACGTTTTCTTCAAGTAAATCTATTTATTGAAATGAAAACAAAAAACTCATTTGATATAAACACATCAAACCTAACAATATTAATTAATAAAAGCTCTTTTTAAAATTTTTAGACCTTGCTTTGAAAGATTTAAAAAAATTATATCACTTAATTAGAAGATTTTAAAATTTAATGAGCTTGAATATTAAATTTTTAAAGACACAGAATACCAAAAATACAGTCACAATTTCTTCATTTTTTTAATTGTCTTAAATTTTAACTATAGTTTTTTTAAATATATATGGAAAATCACAGAGTTTCACTTTCAATTTTTGTTGAAATCAACATATAAAAAATGTTATGGCTTTTTATGTAATTAACAGAGAGATTTCAAAATTTTTGCATGATGATTAGCATGTTTTTTCACACTTAAAAAATTAAAAAAATTTTTATTTGAAATAATAATAATTTTATTTGAAATTCACTGTTAAAACATACTACAAATATACACTCAAGTGTCAGAAAAAGTGGTACACCAGTCTAATACTTGATAGATCCATTATGGACTGCTGAAATATGATGAGGCATGAAATAAGCTTCTAGAAATATGCTGTCGGCAATACTTGCAGCAGAGCACTCCATAATTTGGGTACATTTGCCAACTTAGAATTTCTCTATTCGGTAATACACTGCAGGACATTCCAGTTTCAAATGTGTTCTATCATACTCAGATAAGGGGATTTGGGAGGAAATAGCAAAACTCTAAACTTAGATGAATGCTCATGTAACTACACAGGGTCTTAATTACAGAGGGTGTTCATACATTTTTGTAACACTTTTGCAAAGATTTACACATAAAGAAATCTTTAGAATATTATTCTCTAATATGTTCAATCTGATAGCCCTTTTGTTGAACTATATTTCATCTTAATTTCCAAGATAAAAGTCTTTTTCTTAAAACATCAGGGTTGATTTAATTCCACCCCTCCCTTACAATCTTCCACAGTCCATCCAATGTTTTAGAATGCCGCTTATAAAAAGCTTGTTTTAAAAGTGCAAATACATAGTAATCCATAGGAGACACATCAGGAAACTTTGGTGGGATGCATTTAAAAGGAATAGCTTCAATTCCAGATTCATTTATCATTTTTTCAAAAAACAGAGCAGTAGATTCAGAGGCATGGCTTGGAACCTTACTCCGATAGAACTTAACACAGTGAAGATTATTAGGATAAAGAGATGGGCTTCCTTTTTAAAAAAATAGGTGTTGAAACAGATTTCTGACAGTAATCCAAATTAATTTTGGAATTTTGTTCTAATTTTCTTATTTTTAGTTTTCCATTACAACAGAATCCAGTAATAACCATAAAACCTTTAGAAAAACTTTCCTTGTTTTCTTTGAACCAAAATATTAAGTCTTTTTTGGTAGTAAATCAATCTTTTTCTATTGCACTCAGATACGTATATCCAAGCCTCATAAATTGTACCTATATATTTGCATTTTTTCACCTTCTGAATAATTTTCATACAGCAATCTACACATAGTCTTATGCTGAGAAAAAAATTGTTTTGGCATAAGGCGATGAACAGCAATTTTTTTTTTTTTTTTTTGGGGGGGGGAGGATTAGGTGTAAATCAGGTTTCATAATTTTGTTCAGTTTTTCCTACAGAGATATTTAAAGATTTTGCTACAGCTCTTTGGGAGCCTCGATTTCTTCTTTAAATATGAGATGCGACTTAATTTACAAGCTTTTTTTAAGATTTAAAAAGAACTGTACGCACCTTTGTTGTGTATGCATTTTTTGTCTTTTTCATATTAATATGAAATAGAAATTTTCATATAAATGAAATATTAATATGAATACAAATTCATATTAATATTTCATTAATTTTTTGTCTTTCCTTTCATATTAATTATGTCACTTATTTTACATGTCACAATATTAAAATCATGCTTTTTACATCTTTTTTTTAATAATCGAATATGAGTATTTCTTTTTGGACAGTGCAAGAATATAGCCTTCCATCTATTGTTTATTTTTCAGCGAAATTTTAAAGAAAAGAATATTTTTAATGCTGCAGACGATAATTAAACCTTATTCCAATTTGATGCTAGTCAAGTTTGTATTTTAAAATTAATATTTAAATTCATGGGAAAAGTCAAAATAATTACAAAAATGTGTGAACTCCCTCTGTATAATGTGACATCCCTTAACTCTTGTCTGGAGATCCACTGCTTTTTTGGAACAGGGCGATGCATCAACATGAAGGCAGGGGATAAACAGGTATACCTCATAAAAAATGCATGCATACTATTGACCAGTTACACATAGTTACATATGTTTGTAGATTCCAATGTGTTCCAACTAAACAATCCTATTGTCATTATAGATATCTTACTAGCTAATACAGTTCCCATTGAATGGCGGAATCTGTAGCACCATTTGGTTCATACTACACAAATCCTTCCATTTGCCTTACAGCTGGGAATGCAACAAGTCTGACCATGCTACTTGCTCACAGTCATCAAGTGCCCAGTTTCTGTGTTGCTGTAACCAAACATGACAAATAACTCTGTGTTGTGCAGTCATCAAGGAGATTCAAACTGGCCACTGGCTCTTAAAAAGCCCCTAATCCAACAGGGCACATTGCATAGTTTGGAATGTGATACTTATTCAGGCTCCAGCATTGAATTCTAATGTTACTTGCCAGAGTGTTGCACACCAATGACAAGAAACACTTTTCAACAGCAGACAATGATGACACTAACATGATGTGTTTCTATATTCACACTGGTGCTATTAGTTAGAGGCTTGATCAGGATTCTTGTTCTCATGGTACACTCTTGCAGCGGTCATTTGTGAAAATTCAAACTTCATTGCTACCTCTGAAATACTATGACTTATCTCACAAGTGGCACCTATAATACAGCTTTGAAAAATCACTTTGTTACTTCTTGCATCATAAACAGTTTTGATAGTTCGCAGGATGTCTATTGCTTTACACATACTGGTGCATGCGCAATAGAATACATGTCTAGATGATGTTGCTATGTATTTTGCATAAGCTTCTATGTGTCAGTGTTTCTAACAATTTAGTGTATAGGATCAATAAGTAGAATTCTATGCAAACAAAAAGTGCAATCTATGTTTTTATTTATTTGGCGTTTTTCACAATTCAGTTTTTTAAAGCATTACAGGAACTTGTATTTTGAAGTTAGTATGTGATGCATGACATATTTTACTAGTATTTGACAGAACTACAGTTAAACTGTCTAATTTTACAAATGAAAGCTTCAAATTTATTTTTCCTTTAAAGTTAATTTTTTGTTGACATTTATATTTTAAAAATTATGGCTTTTTTCTGTAATTAAGGTAAAGATTTCATTCTTTTGCACGTGTTTAGTATATTTTTGATAAAACTATACATAAATTAACATTTAGCTATTTTGTAATTATTTAAGATAGGAATCAGGTTTGCTTGTTTATTCCTAGGCATGGCAGTTGTTTTTAATCTAATAAACACAAAAAATTCTAAATACGTTTAACAATACTTTTTCATATTCTGTTTATAAGTAGTTTTAAAGTATAATATGATAACAATTATTACTATAAATTTGAAAAATGTAGCACACACACACAAAAAAAAAGTTTTTTGAAAAGTGAAAAGGTCTCCCAAGTTCAGTAAATACTAAATTGGTTTTTGAAGGGTCCTTAAGTTCAGTAAACACCAAAAAGGTTTTTGAAAGACTGAAAGCAACAGTTGTTTAAGAATGTGAAAAAGAGAATAGGGAACATTTATGTTGTTATAAATAATTTCTTTAGGCACAGGATATTATCTGAAATAAAATTTTAAAAAAAGTTATCCTGTCAACCATGAAACTGTTGCCAAGCAGAGCAATTTAGTGTCAGCTATGGATAAGCATGACATCAGACTCATTTCTTTGCTTTCGTTGCTGAAACCCTGATTGCTTTTGAATAAACCCTGTTTTGCTTTTGCAAACAAGGATAGTTATTATTGCAATAGTTTTTTCCTTGCACTCTGAAAAACAATTAAAATTTGGGAATTGCCTTTTACAGAATAACAAGCAATGGACTATTTATGTTATCCTATCCTGAATAACTGTTCATATATAACACAATATAGTCAGCTGCACCTGGTCAACAAAACAGCAAGAGAATGAAACAATAACCTGTCAGAAGTTTGTACTAGAGCTCTAAACAGAGTTATCGGTAAGATAAAATCAAAAAGGCCTAATAAAATAGTAGAAATCAACAAAAGCTTTTTATGAAGTGCAAAAACAAAGTGGGTTTTATAATACTGATTGTTTATTAAGTAGAGGCAACAGTGCCCTCAGAACTCCAAGGGAACAAATAGCGCAACTCTGGCAGAAAGTTCTTTGGTAGCTAACTTTGACAGTTGATGGGATAACATATTAAGTACCAATTTAAAAAATGAAAAATGTAGCTTACAGACACCAGGAATACTTTTAACAAGTATTCCGCCAACTCCTTCATCAAAACATGTTAAACCTGGATAAACTTTCGGCACTGAGCCTTGGTTTCTCTCTATCAATCTTCTAACAATCTGTTCAAACAGTGAGAAAAAAAGGTCATAAATACAGAGTGACATTTAGAAAAATAAATAATTCAAAAGTATTTCTGAACACTTTATTGGATTTAATCTAATCAAACTGATTAATTTGTATAAAATTTACAGTTAATAACAAAATGAGAAAGAATGAGATTTTCTGTACAGTATAGAAAATAAACTAATTCTATGCATTTTTTAAGTAACTCTAACCACAAATTTTTACTTCTCTAATGCCGAGAATTCATCCACCTTACACTACGACTATTATTCAGACCTGAATGGAAGTTGAAATATAAACAATTTTTCTATAAAAACATTTTTATTTTCTTACAATAAAAATAATTTTTCTATAAAAACATTTTTATTTTCTTACAATAAAAATAATTTTTTTATAAAAACATTTTTATTTCCTTACAATAAAAATAATAGCAGTTAAAAAAAGAAAAAAAAATGCTGTTTTAAACATCAATATTTTATACATGTTGCTAATTTCAATAATTCATGCAGACACATTAGTCACACTGCTTTAAAGTATAAGCCAATATAAAAGCTCTGCATGACTATCAACTTTCTCATTTACTATTTATTGAGTCCATTACTGAAAGTTTCAAATCTTAATCTGTTAACCTGAGAGAAAATACACTGTAAAAAATCTTTTGCTGCATATTTTTTTCTCAAGAAATAAAGTGCTAACTTTATTTACAGCACTAAGCATCAATTTCTTACAACAAATTAAAACAAGACAGTTCCCCGAACTAGAGCTCGGATGAGAATACATTCCTTCACATAAAATAACTAAAGTTAAATATAAATCACTTCTTTCCTGTACATTTTAAACTTATTAAATATGAAATTTAGTTGTTTTTCAAAGCTCAATAGGTTTAACATTAACAACATATCATGGATTATAAATTAAAAGACAAATGCTACTATCAGTGTAATTACATATGAAGTTATCTCGAATAAATCAATCAGGTTGCAGATTAAGGTCGGTCCTATCTGAAAAACTTAACTACCATAAATCATAATTTGCATAACCAAATGACTTTATTCTTCAGATTAAACTGTTTAAAAATACAAGTAAACCGTTAGGTGTCATTATCTTAATTTTATTAAATGCAATTTTCCTTTTTCCTGTGTTATATTAACTGTCTTTAGATTAAATTTGATTTTATGTTAAGGGTGGACATAATACATGGTTAATTCTGCCATTCTGATCAGTACAGTTAGTGATACCGCCTGCCATGTTGTTGAGCCTGGGTTAGAATCCCACAGAAGGCATACATGTATGTAAGTGTCTAGTGCATAGCTTAGGGGTACTTAAAATAATGATGAGTAAAGTCCTCGAGTAGTTTGGTAGTAAGGAAAAAGGAGTGGGAGATTGTCATATCCATACCCCCAGGATGTTTTCGATTGAAACTGAAGCACAGTCGTGCAGTTAGTGCAGTGGGACTGTACTTGTAAAGCCAATGGTTAAATTCTGGTGTTCTACCCTTTTCTACTTAGACCTGCTTAATCAGAAGTTCATTAAAAATTTCTTATTTTCCAGCTTCGGACTGGAATCTATTACTTCCAATTATAACAAAAATGAAAGTGAGAACATTTTATGATCCAATAATAATAAGTAATGATTGCACATCCAAAGGAACAAACATAAATATATACATAAAACAGATAAAAATTTACACCATTTTCATTGCAGAGGTTTTTTTTTTTTTTTTTTTATTTAAAATTTATCAAAAACTTTAATTCTCTTGTCATAATTTAAATCACTTAAAATTCAAACTATATCAACATAATTTTTAGTAATAAATCTATTCAAATAAGTATACTGAAAATTACCACATATAGCATGCATATTGCCACATATACCATTGCTAATATATGGCATACAGATATTTCAGCCAAAAAATTTTGCAAAAAATTGTTTTCATAATTTTTAAGTTTCAGTAAGTGAGACTAATAAAAAACACAGGAACTAAACTACAGGTAGAGGTAGAAAGGATAGGCATTTTTGAAATGGCTGGAACTCACCATCTGGTGAAGTGAGAGGTGCATGTTAGATTTGTGAAGTCTTAGCATTTTTCTTTTCAGTCAAAGCCAATAAAACATCAAGTTTTTGTATAAGACAGTTTTTGTATATAACATCAAAAGTAACAACTCTATCACGGCAGCTCAGCACGAGTTTCACCGATATTACAATATCCACCGAAATCTAATTGTTCCTGCTCTTAATACTATCCCACATTGGATTTCAGCAATTTGTACACAAGATTCACTAATGAGCAAAAACCCATAGGAGAGTACATAATCAGTATATATCCCTGAAAATGTGGAAAGCATTAGACAACCAACTTCCAACGTATTCTGGCCAGTTTGAATCCTGGTTAAGTTTTAAATCCATAGTTTTAAGTTCTATTGATTCTAATGCATCTTTAACTGACATTCAAAAATTGCAATATCTTCAAAGTGTAGTTTCGTCTGATGCTGCAAGACTTACTAGGGGATTCGCAATAACCTCTGAAAATTATAAAAATGCTTGGGATACTTTACTCGATAGATATGATAACCAAAGGGGAATTAGAATTTTCTCAGCGTAGAAAATTATTTAATTTAAAATTTGTAAAACCAATATCTGAATCCATTCGAACAATGATAGATACCTGCAATGAAGTTATTCTAAATTTTACAACACTTGGTCTATAATGCAATCAGTTAGGCAAAATTCTTCTGATATCTGCATAACAAGATAAGCTAGAAGATTCACTTAAAATCAAGTGGGAATTAACGCTAGAGAATAAAATATTTTCCATCTTTAAAAAATTTTCTTTCGTTTTTGAAAAAACAAGCTAGAAGTCTTCAGAGTGTAAAGGGAAATTATAATATTCAAGACAAATCAGTAAAATTCATTAACAAAACTTTTGCTTTTAAAACAAGTGTAAAGTTAAGGCAGGATTCTTGCGCACTTTGCCAATTACCACATTTTTTATATAAGTGCGAGAAATTTCTTAAAATGAATATTCATGAGTATTGGAACTTCATACGAAAAGCAAACCATTGATTTAACTGTCCGAGACCAAATCATGCCGATTCACTACATCTTGCAGGGCATGTAAACAGAAACATCACACAATTCTTAATATTTTTTGAACTGATAAAAACATTCAGCTGAAAGTCAAGTACAGTCTACCCCAAAAAGTTTATCTCAAAATCAGCCTTTATATCAACCTTCAGCTAGTACCTCAGAAGACCAGAAGCTTTGCTTCACAGGGAACGTAAAAAATTCTAATTTAATTTTACTTGCCACAGCTGTGATAAGAGTAAAAAATAATCAAGGATAGTTTCTCAGATACTGTGCTCTAATTGATAATGGGTCTCAAACATCTTTAATCACTGAATCATGTTGCAATCGACTAAAACTTTCATTTCAAAAGTTTGAATACACTATCCTAGGACTTGATGATACAGTTGCTGCCCGTGTTATGAAAGTATCTAATTTAAATTTTACTCCCCATATTTTGATAATAAGAACTTTTCTGTTAAGGCTTTAGTAGTCAAAAAGTTGACGTCGAATCTACCAAACTTTGATCTGTCAGAATTTAGTTGGCCTCATCTGAAAGGATTACAATTAGTGACCCTTCTTTTCACTTAAGTAGACAGACTGATATCATTCTGAGTGCAGATATATGCTTAGACTTAGTTGAAACTGGGAAGATAGTAGGAAATCAAAACCAACCATCTGCTCTAAATTTACAATTGGATTGGCTCATTTCAGGAAGGGTGTTTGTTTCAAATAGAATTCAGAATTCTTTAATCAATTGTCATGTTTTAGTAGACATTGAACATTTAATGAAAAAATTCTGAGAAGTGAGTACACTGAATGATGAAGAGCAAGATGTTAAGGCATTTTATTTAAATCACACTAGTTGAAATTCTGATGATAGATTTGTTGCCAGTCTCCCAATTAAGAATATAGCTCTGTTGGGTGATTCAAGAAATCAAGCTAAGAAGCATTTTTTTTCCTTGGAAAGAAAAATTCAACATAATCCAGAGATTAAAACTCAATACATACATTTCATGCGAGAATATCAAACTATGAATCATATGCAGATTGTTCAAAATGTCAATTTTTCAAAACATAGTCAGAATTTTTCTATTTACCTCATTTTGAAGTTACTAGAGATTAAAGTGAAACTACCAAACTACGGGTTGTAATCAACGGTTCTGCAAAGTCTGATTCAGGAGTTTTTTTAAATGATATTCTCCATACTGGTCCAAAACTTCAAAATGAATTGTTTGACATACTATTGAAATTTAGAACTCATTGTATCGCACTCACTGGAGATATAGAAAAAATGTTCCGACGACTCCTAGTCAATAAAATTGATGTTGATTTCCAGATAATCTTTTGGAGAGAAAACTCTGAAGAACCACTTAAAGAATTCCAACTTCTGACAGTTACGTATGACACTTCTTGTGCTTCATATCTGGCTATTCAAACATTAAAACAAATTGACAAATATTTTATCCTTTTCTATTTTATCTTTTTCTTTTTATTCTTTTCTATAGATGGCACTGCCCTTGCACCAGATGTTTGATTTGTAATGTCTTTTTTAATTCTGCCGTGTTTGTGGCAACAGATAAAATAAAACCAAACAACTAGAATTTGATGCTAAAAAAGAATGAAAACATGTAAACAATTGTGATAGCTGATAAAGTCAAAATCTTATTCAATGCTTTGAGTCCTTTTACTGTGTAAAATTCAATTTTCCAGGTAACTACAAGTCTATGAAAATTCAAGATAAGCTATTTAATAATTATTGAACTTGCCAATAAACACCTGAATTATGACTGAAACATATTCCCATCCATGTGAGTGGTTTCAAGCAGAAGATTCAACAGCTCACACAACTAGAGTATCAATGCATGTTATTCTCTTCATTTCCAGGTTTGGTGGCATTCAATGGCCTTCTTTGACACTAGCCACTTGACACTTCTGTGATTATTTCTTGTGAAGAATGCATATGTATACAAGTTGTTTTCCACACCCAGTTTTGTTAAATGCCATTTAAATACAAGCTTAGGACATCAATAAATTTCTTTTTTTAAAAAAATTCACGATCTTGTGATTTTTTTACAAAAATGCCTCTCCTTTATGCCTTACCTTGTATCACGGAATGAAGAACTTTGATAAAAATATGAGATTTTAAGAAAACTAAATTACAGATAGAATATTAAAAGCAAGAAATTACACAAAATGGACATAAGAATATTATCAGAAATTGTGTACCTCTTTCTGAACTCGAATTACTTCAGATAGTTTAGTATATTGCACTTTTGGATTAAGTCTACATTCCATTAATGTAGCACCTTCATAATCCTTTATGTAGCCCTCATAAACTTTTTTAGGTAACTTGATGTCCATAGTAAAACCCTAGATAAAAAAATTTAAACAAATCAATGTACAACTGCACAAATAGAAATAAATTTTGCATATACTGTATCTTTTCACATATTTTTTCACTTAACTTTTTTAGCATACAGTTCTGAAAATTTTTAAGTACTCACATAATTTTACCTTCTATCAAAGTATTTAGAAGGTGGGGTTCACTAAATTTTAAAATGGATTCTTCTACATATCTTACTAAATTGATCTTCTTATAGGTTTTGGGAGCATTGGGCTTGACTGATGAAGCAATAATAATGAAAAGCTTCAAGAAAACATGTATATCTAATGCCATTGATAGTTGCAAAGATCACTGCATATGAAAGGGTGACTGAACAGTAACAACTTGTAAACTGTAGCAGACTACTCAGACAGCAGTTCTGGCAGCAATGTATGATTTGAGGGCTATGGTGTAGCAGAGGACAACAATAGAAACAGGCAAGATTCAAGACACAGGAAAATAGAAATGAAGTTATCACTCTTGCGTGACAGAGATCACACTACGCACCTCCTAAAATCTTGCTAATCATTCTATCATGTGTAAAAGCATACTGATATTTTCTAGTAGCGATACTGCATGTACAATCTCACTTTCACTTACAGAAGAATACCTGGAAATGTCCCTTCCTTTTTTAAGTTCTCTTGTACTGCATTCGCTGACTCAAGTTTTGCCAGCTCTAGTGTACCCTTTGATATCATGGTGCTCATATCTGCATAAGCATCACTTTTCTACACAGTTGGCTTTTCACCGCACTGATCACAAAATGTCCTTAACAATTTCATGGTTGCATGTTGAAAAATGAATTTGTTGTTTAAGTTTTGCACACTAATGTACAGATATATTTATACACACACATTGTAGAATGATTAATTAAAATTCTTTCATTATGATCAGATATTAAGTTTAGGAACTAATTTAATTTTTGATAACATTTAGAGTTTCATAGAACATTATTAAAAATGTTTTTAGAATGTGGAATAATAAAATGATGCAATATTTAAAAAACTAAATGGCTAATACTATATGCATGCATTCTATAGGCAAGAATTATTACTGAATTTGAAATTTTTTTAATTAAAGTCTCAATTTGAAAGCAAATGGAAAAGCATATTGGGCACAAGATAGAAAAGTTTCTTTTAATATAGCATTACATAATGATTCATATGTTAGTTAGATTTTGCTTATTAAAATTAAATAATAAACTACTAATTGCAAAAAGATAATTTACATTTCATTCAACTTAAAACTAAAAACCAAACTTAGTTTCAGACTTAAAAAATACAATATTTTCCTAAATCACTATTTATGAGGAAAGCTAAACATCTGGTTTCTTCTTTTTTACCCTCCTTTCTTTTAAATATTTCAAATTGCGACAGTAAAACCAATACACTGTAAATGCTGAGCTATTTATATTAATTTAATGCATGTAATTTATTTATACTAAAATGAACCCCATAAACAACTGATTGCACCTCCAATATCTATGCATCATATATACAAGTTGTCTTTCGACCTTCCGACGTTTAAATTAAAGGCTATTTAACTACAGCATCATAAATAACTAAATAGGAATTTGAGCAAACTAATTTTTGTAGGGATTCATTAGCAATTATTCATTACTATTCTGTGAAATAAAACGGTTAAGAAAACTGCATTACCTAAAATTGGAGGAAGGAATTCCAGGCATTATAAATAATGCATTTTATGTTAATAATTTTTTTTTAATTCTTGAAAAATTTTAATACTAATTATTGAAACATTATAAAGATTCATGAACTGATAATAAAAATAATAAAGGGTAATATACTATGTGCAACACTTACTGACCTGTTTTTTAAAATAACCTATTGCAAATTTATCACCATAGGTTAAAAAGTGCAGAATATTTTGCTTTATATGGTAATCTTTCAGGTGATTCATCATGTGTGTTCCATACCCCTATAAAAATGTCAAGCTACTTAAAAAAAATCACTAATAATAAATAAAATATTGTTAATATAATACAGTGACAGTAAATCAAAATTTTACTTGAACTTGCTTGTCTAGGGAAACTGCACAAAATACTATTTCAGTGAAACCTTGACTAGGAAACATGCGGAAACAAATGCCCCCAGTTACAGTGGTATCCTCAACAATCACCAGATTTTTATGTTTCCTAGAGAAAAAAGGAAAAAAAAGGTTTATATTTATTTAAAAAAAAAAAAAAAAAAAAAAAGCCGTTTTTCTGTTAAAGCAATACTATTTGGGACTTTTGCTGTGTTTTTTCAATCAGCAGGCATTGCATTGCAAGTTTTAAATTTCCTTTTTTGATGGTGCTAATTAATTGTCTGTATAACCACAGCACTTATGCAGCCCTGTTTTTCATCTATATGGACTGAAATTTTTCAATAGATGAAGTGGTTATCCTATTTCTTACAGAAAGAGACGTTCTTCTCAAGGAAAAATTGTGGTAAGAAAATAACCACCACCTCACGAAATTAAAATGTGATTTAAAGAAGAAATGGCAGTGCAGCATTTACTCATTGTTGGAATGAAAAAGGAGTCCAAACATATACGTGATTTGTTAGATTACGTACTTCTTTAGCTATTGCCGTATGGTTCATTTACTTAATGGTGTCAGGAGTTCATATCTATGAAGCAGCAAACCAAAGCTGAATTCAAATGAACTGCAATAATTATATAAAAGAGGATGTACCAATTCCTTATTCAAACATTATCAAAATTAAAAAATATGTCAGCCATATCTCCTAGGATTCAGTTGTGAAATTAGAGAGTATTCTTTATTGTTGTTCCCGATCATTCTGTTTGTCCAAGCTAAAAGCCTGAAGAAAGAAATGTGTCAATATGGAACTGAAAATGTATGGTATGATGGAAAAGTACCTAAATATGCTTTGACAGAATATACTGCAAAACTACTTAACATTAGACAAAATTTATATAATATTACCAATTTTACATTTTCTAACCTCAATAATTTTCATGCAGTCTTTTTGAATTAATTATTACAAACTGCAGACCTTTTTACTGAAGTGACATTTGGCTCTGTGAAATAAATGAAACAGTACAAAAATTACTTTTTTTAAATGTAATTTTCTAAGGGAGAAGAAAAACAAAAAGATACAATTTAATGAAATTTTCCCTTTTCAAAAGAGTAAAAAAGACCCATATTCTGAACTTACTAGAAAATAAAAGTATTTTAAGAGAAATCCATCTGCAGAAATTAAGGCATTTGAACACTTGAATAGCAAAATAACAGAAATATTTAGATATATTTCACTAGAATAACCAGCTACCCTTTAGAAGGGAGGAGGTCTTCTTTTATATATCTTAAAATATTCAACTGAGAAAGAAAAAAAGGTTTCCGAACACTTAAAAAACATTGATTCAATTTTACTTGTTTATATAACATACCTGCAGATAATGAGGAAAGATTCAAATATTGCAGAGATAAAATAAACATATAACCAGAAATTAAACAGAATGCTTCTTAATAAAATTAATTCAGATAAACTCAAAGTATAAAAATGTCAGTATTATTTAGTTGTCAGGACCGGGTCCAGAAATGGATGGATGTGTTCATGTATGCATATATATATGTAAGTACGAATGTTTATAGTGCATACCTATATACATAGATGTACAGACATGCATACACACGCACATTCCTGAATCTAGTCCTGATAATAGAACTGTACAAAATAGACACAAATTATATTGTAATTGTGTATCTAATATACACAAAACAAAATTAAGATTTTTATGATTATTTCTGCACAATTATACAAAATGGATGAAATAGCAAATGCAGAATATCACCAACCATATAAAGTCGCATAAAACACACTTACGGATCAAAAACAAATCTTGTTATGTAGGGTTTGGGCATTGCAGGAAGATTACGTGAAATAAGATTTCTTAATCCAACCATCCAGATAAGGCTTTGGTCACTAACTTCTTGTGATAATGAATTTCCAACAATATGTACGTGAATTTTGCCTTTACGCTCTGCTATACGTGCACCTTCATCACGAGGGGTACTTACAGCAAAAGCCTAATAAAATGAAAGTTAAAACAATCCCTGAATTAATATTTAATAGAAATAAATATCACAAAATTTAACACACTAAATTTATATGACTCATGATGTATCTGTAAAATAAACAAAAGACAATTCTTTGTTTTCTCCCCCTTCTTTTCAATAAAACAATATTACCTGCACATTTGAAATAATTATCAATTGTCTTACTTAACATAGGTAAGCTTATATTTAAGGGTGCCCCCTTGGATTATTGTTGTTTCATTTATGGTAACCTGAATAGTTGAATGTTATGGAAACCCCAATTATGACATAATTGGTTGCATGATTGAGGTGAATTTGACTGATGGGAAAAGATTTGTAAGGGGTTGTTTGTGTGTTGGATGTTAGTTAGGAAGTGTGTTGCTTATTTTGTGGTTTACTTGGTAAAATGGCTGAATGTGGTAAGTTGAAGTTTCTGTATGATTTGCAACGAAAGGGAAAAAAAAAACACATTAATTGACTGGTGTGTAAATGAAGGTTTACTTAGTAGCCATTATAAGTGTACTGTATGCACGAAGGAAATGCATCAAACATAAAGATCGTTCAGCCATCTCATCAGTTTCAAAGCCATCTTTGAATGGGTTTGTTGCAAGAAAGATTCAAATGGTCACCATATAAAGCATTCAATTAGAAAGGGAATATGGTTTGAGGAAATTTTTTGGATGCTATTAAGGAATTTCGTGTGCCAAAGACTGAAGACACAAAAATTTCTAAATAAGATAAGTGGATATTTCCTTTGTGTAAAACGTTGATGCGATAATAGTTCATAGTGTTTTGTTATTTCATTTAAAATGTAGCTTATTGAGATTATATATTTTTTTGTTTGGCTCTAGTGTAGAATTGGATGCTCCTTTGATTTTGAAGTGAAAATAGATCGATGTGTACATGGACAAAGTCAAGTCAGTGCGAAATGCAGAGGTTATGCAATTCTGTGTTTTAAGTGAAAATAGGTCGATGCACACATGGATACAGAGTTTGTGCGATTCTTTGACTTGTTATTTTGGCCTTGTGTAGAAACGATTTTTGAAGCAAAAATCGTCCTATGCAAAGCTAAAATAACAAGCCAAAGAATTGCACAAACTTGGTGTCCATGTACCGCCAAAAATTACCAATTTTCGTAAATATATTTTTAACTTAACCTATAAATTGTTTTATAATTTACACTACACAACAGAGTAGTATAATGTAACACAATTTGTGATTTGCAATAATTATTAAAGATGTATAAAATAATAATTTCATACTTTGAAAATTCAAGATAAGTGCCAAAATATATTTTCATACATATATTATTAAGTTCTAATTATCATTATTGATGATTTGATAAAAATACATATTTTATGAGATTTCCTCATCAACAATTTTTAAAACAGCCTACAGTTCTCACATTAGCTTCATAATATCAATGTATGTTTACTCAGAACTAATTACAAGTAATTTTAAAGTACCAAATACATATTTACATATACAATAAGTGACCACATTAAATACATAGATTCAGATTACTGCATTGTGCCAGATAAGATAGTGATGCAGATTTATAATTATAAATCAGAGCTTAAGTAATTTTCCAAGGTTAATTACTTCCTCAATGGTCTTAATTTTGCTATACAGTAGGTTTCCATAAATTAAGAGTCACAGAGTATAAAGGAAGAGGTAGAACTCAATTTCAAAATGTGAAGCAGACCATTAGGTGACACAAGTGATCAGTGGAAAAGGAATGATTACATGCATTTTGCAAGGTATCTCAAAGCAATAATTTTGCACACAGTTTGTTACAGCTCCTTAAATACATAGATTCAGGTTAATGTATTGTATCAAATGAGATAATGATAGGTTTATAGTTAGAAATCACAGCGTAAATTATTTTCTGCTGTTAACAACATCAATAATCCTAATCATTCTATACAACAGGCTTCCATAAATTAGGGTCTTAAGAGTATAATGAAGGAGGTAGAACTCAGTGTCAAAATGTGAAGTGGATCATTAGGTGGCACAGATGATCATTGGAATAGGAATGATTACATATTATGCAAAACACACAATGAATGAATAATTAGGGAAAGATGATTGAAAGAAATAAACAAAAGTACACACAAATATGTATATAACACTGTAAAACAAAATACAAAAAACAAGCACACATATTCATATAAATGACAACAATGTATTTTAAAACAACATTAATTTTAATACACAATTGTTTCATAAATTCCTACATAGTAACAATGAATATTTTATTAAATTCTCAAGTTTATTTAATCAATTTTTAGAGTAACTATATAACACTGAAGTCTTATTTTAAAATAAGCACTTCAATGCTTTCCAGACTCTCCCATCTGTGATCACAATGGGTGTTGCAATTATCGCATAGCACTTATTTTCTCCTCCTCATCTGAGACTGTAGTTCAAGTCAGTTCTCAGTTATGCCTTTTTCATGAAGTAAAATAAATGAGATGAAAAAAAAGCAATGCTGGGTCTCAACCATCTGCAGCAGCTGATGAAAGAATGACCCTGAACTTCCTATTTTAAAGAGATAACAGGCAAATCTTTGTTAGTTTAATTTAGAAAAAGAATTTACATCAGGTCCCAGCATCTTTCCAGGATCTTTAATGCTTTGTATCACTTCACAAAGAACTTCTTTAGAAATTTCACCTGAAATAAATAAATTGAATACTTGAAATAAATATTGCTGAATAAATGAAAAGAATAATAATTAAAAATACAGCATTTCAGCAATTATAAATTTAGAATTTAACAATAAAAATACAGCATAAACATTAACAATAAAAACAGTAACAGTTAACAATAAAAACAGTTAAAAGTAACAGTTAACAATAAATAAAAACAGTAAACAGTAAATAATAAACATTAACAATAAAAATACAGCATTTCAGCAATTATAAATTTAGAATTTAACTCAATGACTAGTGAATGATGCATCAGATATTTAACATGTCTGCTACTGACTGGCTTATATATGAGCTATGAAGTTTTCTTAAACAGTCTTAACAACTTAAACAGTGCATGTGTGCTGGAGTTGGAGGCATAGATCATTTTTAATTTTTTAGTAAAGTTCACAGTGTTCTCGTAATAAATAGTGATCTATAAAAAGCAATGACATATATTTGAGACAAAATGTTTGAGTTTCTGACTTACTGTGTATAACGTTTACACAAGTGATGTATATGTGACTATAATTATGTAATGATCAAACTCATTTTGCTGTACATTACCATAATTATACATTTATAAGTACATTACTCAATGTTCCTTTTTCAGCTCAGGTTTATCTTAGTGATAAGATGATAAACTTTTTTTCCCATCAATTGTGTTTTTCTTGGACAGACTTAATTTGAACACTGAGACTTGCAAGTATAATACATACTAGTCTTTTTATGATATATAGATAAAATAATGTCCATACATGAGTCAGTCTGCCCATTCAAAAAAATGAACAATCCACAGACCTATGTCGCAAATACGAATCTCAGCCAGTTTGGAATATAGTCACATTTTCTCACATTGGAATTAGTTTTGGGTGTTATTTTGCAAAAATACATAAATGGTCTAGGGAAAACAATGCCCTTTTACATGTTAGAAACAAATATTTTATTTTTAAACCAATAAATCCATTTAAAGCATTCAAATTTACACCAAACATTTGTTGATTTACAAATTAACTTACTTCATGGTTAAAGGCAATGCATGGAATCCCATTTTGAGCAAATTAAAATGTGGATGACGCAGCTTTCTCATTTATATACTTTTTTGAATGGCCCTTCGAAAGACGTATTAACCATGCTTTACCGTATGTTTCTTTTAATGCAGCCTTCAAATGCAGGTAAGAGATGTGCTATTCACTCATGAACAGATTCAACAAACAAGTTCACTTTACTGAACAAGCAAATTTTGATTCAACAAAAAAGAACAGTAGCTCTTTTAGAGTTCACCCACTGTCATCTCTTGTTAGAAGTGTGCCAGGGGAGTTAAGTTCCCATTTTAGGGAAGAAAAAAAGTGTTTATCTTCTTATATTAAAAGTTGAGCTTAACTTATCATTACCCAACTTTTTGAAAAATTTTTATTCTAGAATTTTATTGTTAGTTTAATGCAGAATTGAGGTTTTAAAGCATCTTAAAATTAGTTTGAAGAAATTAGTCCAGGTAGCTGGCGATTTGATAAAAGTGAATTTTTCCAATTCTACAGCTTCTTTTATTCTTTTTGCTCTTTGTTCTACCTTTGCTCCATTCTCCTAACAGTTCTTGATTCACTCTCCATTTTGATCTTTTTCATAAAGTTAACAGTTGGTCAGTGGCGAGTTATTAAAAAAATACCAATTCAGTTTGGTGAGCAAAAAGTTCTGATCTGAACCCATAAAAGAGTAATTTTGCTCATTCTAATACAAGCTAATGGATATAGTACATTAATAAACACACATGTTCATCAGATAACTTTAAGAAATGATTAGAAAAGCTTAATCGTTATACAAAACTTCAAAAAAGAATGCTGCTTATACTATATTTATTTTTCCCCACCCTTTTCTACAATCCAGGCTTCTTATTTTAAATACAGCAGTTTTATATACATTTGTTTTACGTCACATCTGTTTCTTCTATTTAAATCACACCTACTGCTTTTAAATGCATATAGTTATTACTACAACAGCTGTGTATGAAAAACAAAAAAAGAGCATTTCAAGCAACACAGAGAAATACAATTGATGTATAAGAGTGTTAGCTATATGTGAGGTATCTGCATTTGAGGGTACTTATTTCTCACTTCCCTTCCCTATTTTGCGAAGGCTAAACATCTGTGTTGATGTTTTATTCCCATTAGACTTCATCAGAAGGTCATTAGAAATACATAAGAATCACAAACTTCAGCTTACAGTCAAAAGCAACTTTTAAATAAAGTTGCTTTTGACTGTAAGCTGGAATAAGTTAAATAGAGGAAAGCACATTTCACAAGAAGCTAAATATTTAAACATTAACACACACGAGCTGATGCCAGACTGTGGTCATGAATAAGCAGAAAAAAAAAAAAAGGGAGGGATGTAAGTAGCAAGTCTCCATGAAAAAGTTTTTATCCTCACGCTATGATATGCATATGTGCGTATTGTGCAGCAAAGATGAATATTGCCACTCATTGCAATAAGGAAGGATTTCTGCCATAGATCTTTATATCTACTTGGTGCTCTTGGAATCTAAGCTAAGACAGGAGAAAGATTGAAAGAAACATTACACAGTAAATAGAATTATCTTGTTCAGATATTTTACCAGCACATATTTAAAGCATAGATTAGCAAAAATGATAAAGCCAGACTGAACTTTTTAAACAGAATTGGTTAATAATACTAACAGAAAGACAAAATTACCTGAATTAAAGATTGTCTGAATGCAAATGTCTGCGTCTCAACTATAGATTCAAAACCCTCAACTTAAATATGCACAAAACTAAGAACATTGCAAAATGAGATGTTTCAAAAGTGAGCATGCTATATAGGAAAAAAAAGAAAAGAAAAGAAGGATATATCTGCAGAATGCCACAAAAAAATCATTAAGGCATTATGTTTCGTTTGAGACAATAGGAAAATAAAATATTTCATTTGTTTATTTTTATTTAATTACTTACATAAAATTTAGTAATTTTTTTAATGTTATGTTATTTGATTTTTTCAATTTAAAAAATGAAAAATTTGAACTTATCTGGAAATATGGATAATACTTTACTAAACTAAATGTAGGGTGATAAAATTGTGTAAAGCAATGGCACAGTGATAAAATCATGGAAAACTGTTTATATGCATATTGTTCTAAATTAAAATGTGGACGACGCAGCTTTCTCATTTATATACTTTTCTGAATGGCCCATCGAAAGATGTATTAACCGTGCTTTACGGTATTTTTCTCTTAATACAGAATGCAGTTTTCAAAAGCATCGTGATGAATAGTGGGTGACAAAGCATTCTTTCAAAAGAAATGCTATTTAAATAAATAAAATCAAATAAAAACTATATGAATAAACATGTTTAAAGTAGCAATGCGAATGAATAAACAGAAATTTTTAAAGTAACTATTTAAAGGACTATAATTCAAGCAAATTCAAATAAAATTCTAAAAAGCAAAAATTCCTAAAAACAACGACAGTGATTAAAAAATATAATATGAAGTAAATATATATAAGAAAAAAATTATACTTTTTCCTCTTGGATAGAATGAAAGGAAAATTGGCATAATCTACCATAACTGAAAAGTTTGTCCAGTGAATTACTTTTGGCACAAAGTTAAAAAAGTGTGTTGAGGTAAATTTCTACACTTAAATTTCACAACAAAATTTTTGTTGTTAGGCATAATTTGAGTCATAGAATCAAATATTGGAGAAGGGGGAAGGAGGCATGTAAATTCAGAAAGAGTCTGATTTTATGTCAAAATATGTATGTTAGAACAGCACTATATATAAAGCTAATAAGTGGCACTTTTCAGACATGAAAAAGCAATTTGAATTTTGTCAATCAGCTCAATAGAATGGAAGATACAGAATCCCCTCCTTTTCAGACTGAGTGTACTTTCATTAGCAACCTAGAATAAACTAGTACAGTCAAAAGTCGTTAATCCGGACTCGTCGGGACTTCGACAATTCCGGATTATCGATTTTTCCAGATTATAGATCATCCCTTTAAATCTGGTAAGATGGCATGCAGAAATTACAAAATTAAAAATATGAAACCGTAATTTATGAAACAAAGAACTATTATGATCTAAAGGGTATCAAAATTTACAAAAAGAAAAAGATTAATATTTATTTGTTTACTTTATTAAACATTTCTTTCAATGTAAGTTGCTTCGTTGCATGTGATAATACTTTCTCTTTAATTCTATTAAACAGACATAATTCCTTGTTTAGTTACAAAGTTCAGCTGTTCAAGTCCTATAATTGCTGTGTTGAGAATACCGACTAATTTGTCAATTGAAATGTTTTGTTTTCAATAACCTCTGGGTCATTTTCTTCACTATCGGAAGTGAATTATAATGACGAGGAACTTGATTTAAATCATACCAAAGACGGAGTACATCGAGATGAAATACTACACTTAGTAAGGAATTATAAGCCAAATAAAATAAAAACATCTGCCCTGAAGATAAGGATAGTGCTGACAGATCAACTTCCAATCCGCAGCGTGAAATTGATAAACAGATTTCGGATTTCAAAATATACTTTCGCTTTGTAGACACAAATTACATATTAGTAAATATATATCGGAAATTCTATTTGACATAATCGAAAGTTCAAGCTTACTTTTATGAAATTGCTCTAACAGTCTGCAAAAAATAATAAGCCGGATCCAATTCGAAGATTAAGGAACAACGCAATCTGCAACATTAACTGAATTAGATAATTTTAGCTTAGCTTATACCTCCGTTACACATTAAACGCGCATGCGCACAAACATATTCGCAGCCGTAAAGGTCTTACGCGCACTCTTAAACGCCTGTGCGCATGCGCAGAAAGTTTGTAGCTTTGAGGCCCGGATTATAGATCATTCCGGATTATGGGTGTCCGAATTAACGACTTTTGACTGTATAAGTAGAAGACAGACATCCTACTAGTATAAGTAAAGAAGGCATTGTGAAAAATAGCAGGAACAGAATGTACCCTCCAGTGGCATAAAATTTTAGCATGTGACCCCTATTATTATTATTATTTATTTTTATTTATTTTATTTTATTTTTTATTTATTTATTTTTTTTTTTAAACTTCAGTTTAGTGTATTGACCAAAGGTGAAAATGAAAAAATAAAGAACTTTAGATTAAATTTTAGTGGATACCTGATAAATGGCACTGCTTGCACATTAATCGACACTTGAATTATATTTAAAAATTGCTCTCTAGTCCTCAACTTCCATTACCAAATAATTTAGTAATGATTTTAATGAATTTTTTTTTACATCCCGGCACTGATGACCACACATGCTCAATCTTGCAATGCACTTTTATCTATATAAGGTAGTGTCTCATATTTGCACATATATTCCAAATTTCACATAAACAATATGTTCAGCTTCGTTAGTAGTATTTTTAGCATGTTTCCGCAGGTAGCAGATACTCCACACACTTATTGCAGCCTTTCTTATCTATTATCCGGTAA
The DNA here is from genome assembly GCF_044657685.1 of Stegodyphus dumicola. Classification (NCBI taxonomy): domain Eukaryota; kingdom Metazoa; phylum Arthropoda; class Arachnida; order Araneae; family Eresidae; genus Stegodyphus; species Stegodyphus dumicola. The sequence continues at coordinate 241,533,473 of NC_140771.1, forward strand.
TGATGCCTAGGATTGTCCGGTAAAAATTTGAAACTATTTTTCTAGATAATAGCATACTTTCACATTTGAAAATACATCAATTACCGTCATATTAAATTGTACATAAAAAAGGAAGATGGATATAAGAACATAAGACACCTGAACTTTACTACAGATGATCAGAGATCGGGTATAAGTTGTACAGCATCCTACAAGTACTAAATGTAGACAAAATTGTAAGGATACATATTGAAAACTAATTTGAAATGAACACAAAAATGGTGAAGGAAAAATAATTGCCTGAACGTTCATTTTTAATATTCATTTCCTGTCTGAAGCAAAGAATGTGGTATTGTTGCCAATAAAAGGTGTCATTTGCCAAAAGTGTGTGTGTGTGATTATGGCAAAGCCTTGAGAGCTATCTGCCTAAGGGAGGACTGCCTTTGTGGAGGACTTTCTAAGGGAAACTGGCTCGTATATACGTTACACATGGGGAAAACCATGAAAACGTTCATGCAGCCAGCCCGTTCGCGGGATTCGAACTTTAGACCGAACTTCCAGTGTTCAGCGACTTTACTGCTTGGCCGCTGGTGGGCCCCATTTGCCAAAAGATCCCATACAGTATCAGTAAATATGTAAACTATTAATTTTGAAAAATTAAATCTAATGTGAAATTATAATCTAAAGGCAAATGTGACATCTCTCACAAAACAACATTTTCTGACATTTTAACAACATTTCTTATTATGAATATTTTTCAATCACCACTAAAAAACTTTATGATAATAACAGAGAAGCAAAATGTTTAGCACATGTGAAGTATATGCTGCTCTTAAAAGATTTGGTACTTTTCCGTTTCGCTGGCGCAAATCTCGCCAAGCAGACTTTGTTGGCGACAACATACGGTATACACATAAAAAATGTTAGTTTCAAGAACTTTTTATTTTGAAGCCATAAACATTTTAATATGATTTAAAATTTGTTAAAAGCTAATAAATAAAGACAATAAATTTGTAAAAAGACATTAATTTAAGAATTTACTATGCTATTATGGTTCAACATCCTGATTCGCCAGTTCGTATCAAGTGATCTCATCTCACGTAAACTACGCTACAAAAATAGAATTCTCTCAGTAATTATCTACATTAAATTTAAGTTAAATCTTAATTTGGAATACAAGTTTAAATGCAAGAATTATTTCAATTCGTACGAATAGCTTACTCAGAAATTATGTAAAACCACAGTGCTTTACTTCTCTAGTGCATTAGCATTAGAATTGATGAATTTAACAATTTACTTTGCCTTTTCTGTATTTTTGCCTTCAGATGAGCGGTGCGATTGCATCCTAATTGACTTAATTACCGCGAGTGGCCGTAGGGCATAAAATTGAACTATCTGGTAAAAATTCTATGCAATTTTATGCCAGTTTTGAAAGAAACCCATCTCATAAGAAATGGCTGCAACTTGTTTTGAAAATGAGGTGTAAAAGGTTACCAGTGAAGATATTCCGTTTGGCATCAATTGTACTATTATTCGCAACTTTATTGTTTGTGCTGGCAAAACGGAAAAGTACCAAAACAATGTTCAAAATAAATAAATGTATATACAAACCTGAATTATGTTCAGAGGAAGATGATTTTGTAAATTTTGAAGCAGCAGAATTCATAGAAGTCTCCCAGCTTTGTGATGCAGAGGTATGTGATCTTTCAACAAGTTTACTTTGCATATCATTGGCTGCCATATTTGTTCCTATAATAACAAGCAAAGCAACTTTTTTAAATATTTTTATACAAATAAATAAAAATATAAGTACATACATATTAGCCCATCTACTGTTTAAGTTATGAAAATTCCTCCAAATTAGTGCCAGTCGTTCCTATGAAATTGTCGATATTTCATAAACTGATATTCTTTAAAAGGTCTTTCATTGATTTCTATTATTTTGTAAGCCTTCTGATTTATCAGATGTTCTGTTTAAAACATTACGAGCAAACTTCCTGCAGGTATTTATTTTAGTCTATTACTGTTTTCTCAGCCGTAATCAACTGACCATATCATGTTCATTAATACACACTTTCTTTGATAGCAGGATCCTTAGAATAATAACTTAATATAAGCATTTTAAAACAAGCATTTGTGAAGTAAAGGGTAACAAAATTTACAAAAATAAAAGGTTACCATAATCTTTGTTATTAAATTACTATTATAAAAAAATTGTTGGGCATCGCTGCATGAGTCATTACTCAAGATGTCATGTGTTGATAAACATGTAGTGATGAAAGCAAAATATAATAAATAATTATTCACCAGGTTGGTGTCAGGGATATAAAATATTAGTAGGTACAAAATCAATGATATTTCTATGTAGAATGTTTTTGTTTGAGATGTATGACATGCAGATACTCAGCTATGTAGCCAAATTATTGATCATGCAAATTTATGCTAAATTATTGTTTCTTCAGTAAAAAGGTATTTATTTAGTAAAGTGAAATTAAGAATCGGGACTCTCCACATTTATTCTGGTGTAAAAAAAAAATTAAATGCACATGCGTAAAGCATAAAAAATGGGGGGGGGGGGGGTTGCTGGTGGTTTTGAGGTCCGGATTTTAGATCATTCCAGATATTGAATGTCCAGATTTCAAATTTTGTACTGTAGATTAGAACTGCCGGAAGTCTGTACTCATAGCATTCTGAATACAGCTTCAGGTAAAACTGAACAGTCTAACAAAACAGAAATTGACAAATGACTTTCAGAAAAATCAAATAATAAATCAGCAATTACATATGCAAAACAAATTGTGTCAAATTGTTATTTGCAAGTACAAATAACAAATTGGGTCAATACTGATTATTTTATTAATAAATAGACATCCAATCTTTTAAAATTCCATAGGAAAAATTGCCACAACTTTGGTGGGATCTCCATCACTGTGATAGTTCGATGGTAGCTTTTCATGATCCATGGGATAACATACAAGTATGAAGCAGTTTTTACACTTGGCAACTTTTGCAAGATGCAAAGAGTTCTTTGCAACCAAACATGTTGCAGGCTGCCATTTCATAGTAGTAACTCTATTTTTTGAACATTGCCCAGCAAATCTTTTATCGCAAGTGGCTAACTCAGCGAATTCTTCAAAATGCCATTTCATAAGAAATAGTGCCAGTTTTCTTAGAAATGCATTTCTTATGTTCATACAATTTAAGTTATTAGAATTATAAAAGACCTGTCACTTCAGCAATATTCAACAGCCGGAGGGGGGAACCATTGGATTTTTCTACACGATGTATTCCAGATACAAAGCTTTATCCCACTAAGTATCCCAGTGGTTCTCAACCTTTTGACTAACATGTATAATCTACACAACAACTGAAAAACTTTAGTACCACCACTAAAAAGTACTACTTCCACCACCACTCTTGAACAAAGCTCAGATCACATAAATTTACAAATGTTAGAGAAAAAACTCAATCAGGATGTCGGGATTTTAATATTTAAATTTAATAGTTAAAAATATTTTGCTTCTTTGCGTACCACTGGTTGAGAACCCCTGGTGTATTCTATTTACCATACCTGCCAACCTCTAAAGATAAAAATTTAGAAGATTTCTCCAAAATTCAAAAGAACACGAAAAATTAATATCATGCTTTGATATTAAAAAATAACAATTTATACAAATAGAAAAAAGAAAATTGTACTTACATTAGTAAATCTCAATTAAGTAGTAACTAAAAAATTTATTAGGAAACATAAAACAAGAACTTAATGTTACACAAAACAATTATTGCAATGAATTTAGAGTGCATTTTTTGGCTTTAGCCAAAAATTCTACGGAAAATTTCCTGTCATAACAATTAGTTTCCTCATAACATTTAGCAATTAAAATGTTTTCTAGAGTTTTGGGTGAAATTGAAGAACGAAACATAGTTTTGTTTTTCTTCACAACACTGAAGACTCTCTCGCACTCAGCATTACTGTGTGGAATTACGAGAATAGCACATAAAACTATTGCTAGTCTATCATATTTTGGTGTTCCATCAGCTCTTTTTATTCTTTTTAAGGTACCAACGAGGACATCAAGTCTATCTTCTCCAGAAAATCATCCACTTTCTTTGACGTTGCCGAAGCATTAACTTCATGCTTTTTAGTCTTAACATGCTTCACAATGTCGCTTCTTCCACCGCGACTTATTATGAAGTCACACACGCACACGTTGCAAAATGCATAGTTATTTCCTTTGAAGGATTCTTTAATTGTTGGAAATTCGGCTTTGTAGGCAGGCCGAAAATACTGAGAATACGGTTTTTTTTTAACTCATTTCGTAACAACGACGTATTAAGAAAATTCGGAGCAAGTGCAAACAAACAAACAAACAAAAAAAAAAAAAAAAAAAGCGACAATGCACACTCTTTAAGTCTGAGCTGAGTAATTCCTTTGCTGCTGAAGCGAACGCGAAAAAAATAATCTGGCGCCCACAAAGAAAAGAGTGGGAGAAACAAGTTCAGCACATTGGACTGGCTGGTTAAGCGGCGAGTTGGGAGAAACCGCAGATTACTGGATTCGAAGTAGTCGGTAGTTGGCGGTAAAACATGATACAATTGGCGAAAAATTCTAAAATTTCGACAAAAATCACTTAAAACACTTGAAAAAGGAAAAAATCGTAAAAAATGGATTACGATCGTAAAATCGTAAAAACAAATGCATTTTCGTAAAAATTACGAAAAATTCGTAAAAGTTTGCAGGTATAATTTACGGTAATTTCTCACATAGTGTATTCTGTCTCAAGAATGCTTCCTTTAGTCTCTGAAGATCAGATGAATAAAAGCAACAGCTTACCTATGTCACTCAGCAAAGATCATGCTAAAGTCTGTTAGGGTTATTTGAGTTAATATTGTACCTCCATTGCGTGAAATTATTTGTGACAGCTAATGCTGGAAAAATTCAGCCAAAATCTTTTTTCCAGACACAATGGTAAGTTTAAAATTTTGACAGAATTCTTATACTAATTCAGAAGTCAAAGAACAAAAATTAGCGTTACATTTTCAAAATTTTCGCAGGACTAGTTTCGATGGTTTTTACCGAACCACCATCCTCAGCTGCAAAACCGCAAATGAGCAAGATAGGAAATAATGACTAGATAAGAAAGCCTGGACAGGAATAAGCAAGTGGCGCCATCTGTTGATGAAACCAGAACAATCAACAATGTTGAGCAACAGAAGACTTCTGTGTTTCCTTAACATATGCCTCATGTTCCTTGATGCAAAATTTTAAGGCTCTCTTAGTTTGGCCAATGTAAATTAGGCCACACTGGCAAGGAATCCTATAAATACCCCAGGAATTCATATCCGGAATGGGGTCCTTGAGTATGGAACTCGGAATTTTATTGATGGGAGAATACACAACCCGAAAGTTAAATTTCTGCAAAATATGTGCAACTTTATAGCTAATTGATGGAAAGAAGGGAATGACAACAGAATTTTTATAATCTCCTAAAACAAGAGTGTGCCTTTTAGTGTGTTGAGATGAGAATTTTTTAACTGCTTGATTAATAATGTTGGGTGAAAAATGTTGGTGATTTAAATTGATGATCTATAATCCGGAAAAAACCCTAATCCGGAATCGCCGAAGTCCCGACAAGTCTGGATTAAAGACTTTGTACTGTAGTAACATTGTACAGTCAAAAGTCTTTAATCCAGACTTGTCGGGACTTCGGCGATTCCGGATTATCGATCATCAATTTAAATCTGGTAAGATGGCATGCAGAAATTATAAAATTAAAAATATGAAACTGTAATTTATGAAATAAAGAGCAATTATGATCTAAAGCAGGGGTCGCCAAAATTGCAACCAGAAAACTATTTGATGTGTATTTGTGATATTTATAATGACGAGGAATTTGATTTAAATCATATCAAAGACGGAGTACATCGAGATGAAATACTACATTTAGTAAGGAGTTATAAGCCGAAGAAAATAAAAACATCTGCCCTGAAGATAAGGATAGTGCTGACAGATCAACTTCCAGTTCATTGCGCGTCGCCAAAATTGCAACCAGAAAACTATTTGATGTGTATTTGTGATATTTATAATGACGAGGAATTTGATTTAAATCATATCAAAGACGGAGTACATCGAGATGAAATACTACATTTAGTAAGGAGTTATAAGCCAAAGAAAATAAAAACATCTGCCCTGAAGATAAGGATAGTGCTGAGAGATCAACTTCCAGTTCATTGCGCGTCGCGATGGCATGCAGAAATTATAAAATTAAAAATATGAAACTGTAATTTATGAAATAAAGAGCAATTATGATCTAAAGCAGGGGTCGCCAAAATTGCAACCAGAAAACTATTTGATGTGTATTTGTGATATTTATAATGACGAGGAATTTGATTTAAATCATATCAAAGACGGAGTACATCGAGATGAAATACTACATTTAGTAAGGAGTTATAAGCCGAAGAAAATAAAAACATCTGCCCTGAAGATAAGGATAGTGCTGACAGATCAACTTCCAGTTCATTGCGCGTCGCCAAAATTGCAACCAGAAAACTATTTGATGTGTATTTGTGATATTTATAATGACGAGGAATTTGATTTAAATCATATCAAAGACGGAGTACATCGAGATGAAATACTACATTTAGTAAGGAGTTATAAGCCGAAGAAAATAAAAACATCTGCCCTGAAGATAAGGATAGTGCTGACAGATCAACTTCCAGTTCATTGCGCGTCGCGATGCCCCCCCCCCCCCCGAGTAGTGTGAAATTGATAAACAGATTTCGGAATGGTTAGAAAAACATTACCCATTTTTTGCAGCAATTCCACTTTTTGTTTGATGGACATCAAAACATGTTTTCGCTTTATAGATAGGTCCTTTGGCAGCTCTAGAATCGGAAATTCTATTTGACATAACCGAAAGTTAAGGCTTACTTTTATAAAATTGCTCAAACAGTCTGCAAAAAATAATAAGCCGGATCCAATTCGAAGATTAAGGAACAATGCAATCTGCAACATTAACTGAAATAGATAATTTTAGCTTAGCTTATACCATACGTTATAAATTAAACGCACATGCGTAAACGTATTATGCGCATACACATACGTGCATGCCTAAAGGTATTACACGCATGCATAAACGCCTATGTGCATGCGTGAACGCATTATGCGTTGACGCATGCGCAGAAAGTTTGTTGAGGTCCGGATTAGAGATCATTCCGGATTAACGACTTTTGACTGTATACCATATTCAGATATAAATGTAATTAGGAATTTTTTAAAGTTATGAATAAATAATAATTTTAATTTTATGAAAAGAAAATTACCTTTTTTTTCAACTGGTTTGTTTTGTATATCATTACATGTCATAATAATTCCTGTAATAAAGAGAGACATAATGTTAATTTTTAATTAAATCAGAATTTGTACACATTTCTGCACATGGAAATTAAGTACTTTTAAGGACCATTAATGAAAAACATTAAGGACCTATGAGCATATGGGAACTGATTAAATTCAATTAAAAATATCATCCTATGCCTGAATTTCACTTTTCTAATACCATCCTAAAAATAAAATAGATCCATAAGTAGTATGCATTATTACCAAACGTAAATTAATTAACATAATTATGAATAAGTTTGAGAATAAAATAAACTTCATGCAGTTTATCAAGTAGCATTAAATATTTTACAAGTAGCATTTATAATAGGTTGGACATATTTGAAAGAAAATAAGTGATGTTTACATTTTACTAATAGTTAGCTTTATGTTAATTTTTTTGTCTTATTTTGTCACATACTTGGTCAGTCTAAAGCAGAGGTTCTCAATCGGTGGTAAGCAAGAAAAAATAGGTGGTACACAAAGAAGCAAAGTATTTTTAACTATTTATTTCAAAAAATAAAATCCCAACATCCTGATTGAGTTTTTTCTCTAACACTCGTAAATTGATGCGATCTGAGCTTTGTTCAAAAGTGGTGGTGGTAGTAGTACTTTGGTGGTACTAAAGGTTTTCAATTTTTATTCAGATGGTACACATTAGTCCGAAAGGTTTAGAACCGCTTGTCTAGAGGTTTAGTAAATAGCAGGTAGATTTTATGTCAAATGGCATAGGTTAAAATGAGAAGTATCATAATCAGCATCATTCATAATAAAAGACTGAATGTCTCTAGACTGAATGCCTAGAAAGAGACCTGCTGATTAGAACAAACCTGAAAGGCATGATGTAGGTACAGTTGGCAAGTGTTAAAAGTTAGTCAGGCTCTGATGCAGTTAGTGTCATAGCTTCGTGTAGAGTTCCAGGGATTGTAACCCAGTTAATATACTTTCAGGTTCCAATAAGCCATTAAAGCACCAGAGGTCATAAGCTGTTTTGTATTAAGTCTCACTAGATGCAAGGAATAAGCTTTACTTGAATTTCTACATTTTTGTGTTTTATCTTGTGACCACAGTGAGTATTAATGATAGGCAATAACTCGTTTTAATATGTAGAGATAATTTAAGGGTAAGCACTTAGTTATAAATAATTAAATTAGGTAAATAGGTAACCTTAGTCATCGATTTACACGGCCACTATTAAATTTTATTTCTTAACAATATTTGTTAAAAAAGCCCTATTAAAATCAAAATCTAATAAAATTTCACAGTTGAAAATACATGTTATTTATGACACTGATTCTTAAACGATATTAGAATAACTCCACATTAAAAGCTACAAAACATTTATGTTTTATAACAACAACACTCAACAAAATATTTATCAGTCATTTTAATTTGAAGCCTTCCCAAACATTTTGGCTAGTTTATACAGATTTCCTTCTCTTTAAGCATATTTTCTAACAATAATTAGAGATTTGTCTCAATATGCAAACCAATGCTCTCGCTAGTTTCTGCGTGCTTTATCTCCTAATTTGTCAACCTCTCCACAATGTACTTATGAGGGTTTACTTGATCTGGTAAAAGTTAAATAGTCCAAAACCCCCGACAGACGTGAAACAAATTATCACTATGTCTGAAAGGAACTACAATATCGGGCAAAGGTTTAAATAAGCCTCTTATTTGAAAAGAACTTAAAACAAACATAAACGCATGTTCTGATACTAACAAAGTCAATTTTATCTCACGGTGACGTAATTAAACAAGAACACTCAAATTCAAACTAAAAAGGTGGACTAGTGGTGAAAAATTATACAATTTAATTGTAATTTAATCTGGCTCAGTAACTCTATCATATATGAGGAAACAGAAATGGAAAATTATAGTAAAGGCTGAAATCATAACCAATTGTGTAATTTACATAATAATAACTGCACATATCTTTGAAGAATAATTTTCTTTATGTATTCAGTTTCTTTCTTCAGCACTTTTCTTTTTCATTTTAGAATTTTTGGATTTAATTAAGGATTTCTGTTTTTCTAAAATCACTAAATGCATTTAGAATGTATAGAAAAAGTGAATAATTTTTTTAGTAATATGGAATTCAGAAGAAATATGAAATATATATATGGTAAAGGTCGGTTACAGAGCTGATGTGGCAGAATTTTTAGAATTTAGTGACACACCAAAACAACAAAATCTAGAAATGGCAAAACTTTTAGAATTTAGACAGGCATTGGAAGCAGAATTTAGAAAGGCACTATGCAGTCGAATTTAAGATCCACAGAGATTGCATCAAATGGGAAAATGTGTACAATGCATAACTCTGTGTATGATGCATTAAAACATATTAGATGGATCTTTTAATAAAAAAACTCCCTTTCTATAATGCCTGCCCAAGTGATACGATTAGAAGCATTTTTGATATTTTACATGCTTGTGTCTAGTGAAAAGTAGAGAAAATAAAGGGAAGATAACATGTTAAGAAAAAGATTCTAGTATCATGAATAAAACACTCAAATATTATTCATGTCTTCATTGTTCTTCTAGACATTCTCCAAAAAGTAAGAAATTCATCGCAAACATTCTGTAAAATACATCCATCACGCGTTGATACCATGGAGACATTTTTCACTTTGTCACATATTTCTCGAATCTTCTAGAATCGTGGGTCTGTAAACCTTGCTTTCAAATCCTTCTAAATTTTCCAAGCCGCAATGTCAAAAATACTAAAGAAAAATTATTCCAACCAATTCTGTAACAGCAAAAAGGCAGAAATATTTTGCAAAAAAAAAAAAAAAAAAAAAAAAAAAAAAAAAAAAAGGAGGAAAAAGTGTAAAATTACTTTTATAGATGAAACTGATGCACATTCTGAGAATTTTGAACATTCCGAGATAATTACATGGGAAAAATGCTTACTATGAAAAAATTAAAAAGATGATATTTTTAATTAATTACATAGAATTTTGCTTTTGCTAAGAGTTGTTTCATAAATTGTGCTTTATAGCATTATACCTTGTTTATTTTTCAGATTCAAAATATTGTATAATAAGTTGCCAAAATAAAACTTTATAATATGACAGCAGAAAATAAAAATGTTTTATTTTAATGTTATTTATCAAAGTTATGATATTTTTTTAAAAAATCATCGAAAAATTCTGATTTCAGAATTAAACATTTTCTATAGAAACTGGTCTTAAAATCAGCAAAATGTTGACAAGTCGCCAAATTTTGAAGCGTTTAATAAAAGAATTCACAGTCCCAAAAGCGAAAATTGTTTAAGAGCTCTTTATTACAATAAATGAATTTTGAAATGCTTATGTTTCACTTCTTGCTTAGAAACTCGAGTATCTCGTCATTTATACTAAAAATAGAAACAAATTATAACCCATGAACCCATTCAAAAGATAACCATATACGTCAGTGAATCGCCAAAAATATACCTCCAAAATGCTAATTCACACACAAAATGGCAGTCGTAAAAACAGACAGAAATTTCAGATGATTAAAATTAAGGACCTTCTACTGATTTTGGCCAAAATTAAGGACTTTTAAGGACCAAAAATCGATTCCAAAAAATTTAAGAACTTTTAAGGACTGTACGAACCCTGTAAATTTATTACAAGAATAACAGATACAACTGCTGTGGATAAATTCAAAACAGGGAAAATTCTGCTTTAATCCTGCTGAACTTTAGTCTATTTTACATTAGAACAACTGATGAGAAACATTAACAATTTCAACAAACAAGAGTTCACATTCTTTTTTCCACGTAAAATTTGATGCATTGTAAATAACATCGGGATGAAATAAAGTTTTAGAAATGGTGTATTCTCCGAAGGTTTAGCAGGTTTGTTCAATGGTGGAGAAGAAATTCAGAAATTAGTTGTTTTTACTTATTAACCAATTTTTTAATAATAGATTTATACATAATTTATAATTACAACACAATACTTAACAAAATATAAACATGCCTAGTATTTTTGCATATTAAACTGCAGAAAAATTATCATTAAAGACATAAAGTAAGAAATTTAGAACTAATATTTCACAGACAAAAATTGACACAAAAACTGGAATTCATAATTAATCATTTTCAAATAATCTTATAAATGCAACAAAGAATTTAAAAAATGTCAAAACCAATACTTTTCAAACAAGCAAAACCCCATTTCAAAAAATTAATGAAATTTGAAGAATAATGAACAAAAACAGAAGAGGAATTCAATCAACTTCAATGCTACTTTGTCAGAAGAGGAGGAACATTAAAATCAATTGAAATCTCTCTTCTATAAAAATCTTTATTTTTTTCTGTATCCAGAATTAGCCGATGAACCATTTCAATGTATAATGTATTTTAATTATAATAGTTCACCCGAAAATTCTGGTTCTTTCCCAAAGCAAGGGGTAAAAAAATAAATTCTAATTAGAATTATCTTAAATAAAGAAAATTTGATTTTATTAGAAGAATTGGAAACGAAAGTGAAACTTACTTCTTCCTATTTTTTATATTTTCTTGGAAGAAACAAGTTTATTTTTAAACAAACCCAATCCTTCTTAAGGCTATATTTTTAAAAGATGTATTGGCCACACCTGAATTTAAAATTTAAAAAAAAATATATGATCTTTTTAGGAGAAACATTCACTCTCTGCTCTTATTAATTAATATCTTAAGTATTTTTTCTTAACTATTAATAGCTGGCTGCCCCCCTTTAAATAAAAAAAAAAAAAAAAAAAAAAAAAAAAAAAAAAAAAAAAAAAAACCTCTGCAAATGTAAAAACTTTTTATGTAAAATGTAAAAAAAAAAAAGTTTTTACATTTGCAGAGGTTTTTTTTTTTTTTTTTTTTTTTCCAATAATAGCATTATAAATATTCTTTTTTTGTGAGCAAAACTAAGCAAAAAGAATTGCTAAATCATAATAAGCAACTGAATCAATTTAAACATGAAAAGAATTACTAACATTATTCCCACAAACACACATGATTAAAAGAGAAAGAAATTAAATTGATCTTATAAATACAGCTAGCAGGGTTATAGCAGTCAATAAATTAAAGGCTATAGAAATACCATATTAATGCATTTCAAATATAAAATAATAATGATAATACTTTTATTTTTGGATGTTCACCATTCCATTCTACTAATCTAACAATGAATATCATACTTAAATAAAAGAATGTATATACTAAGACACTTGACATATTCATCTATCAACAGACACAGTAAAGATGTAAATTCTCAATTACTGTATACTTTTTTGGAAAGGGGGAATTGCAGAAACTTGGAAACGTTCACATATGATGAAAGCCGAGATTGAAAGCAAGACTTAAAATTACCTGAAGCATTAGTCTCAGGAGGTTTAAAATCGGGATTCCAGATAGGTGAATCTGGATTAAATGCTTCTTCCTTCAACATAGATAAAAATCTAAAAAACGAAACATTTCACTATCAAGTACAATTCTTAAAAGTAAATAAATAATCACAACAAATAAAAAGCCTGCAACATGTTACAAAAACATGTAAATTTTTTTTTAAGAATAGATTTTAGAAAAACCAAACTATCTCTTAAAAACAGAATAAAAATTCTTCACACAAATACTAATTATGTTAAAGAGCTGGAAGCATAAAAATACGAGAATACATTGTGACTAAGCTGCAGCAAGCTCAGGAACTGCAAGACATCACTACCACGATTCTACTGCAACTCAGTTTCCAGAAACATGTTAGAGGTTTTCGGTTGCGATAATTTGGCGATTTTTTTGGCGGCTGACATTAGTTTTTTACAACTCTGTTTGTTTACACCTTAATTACTTGACTGTATTTTACATGCGCTTTGTATCTCATCTTTTGAGATGCTGAAAAATATTTTAATGCACATAAATAAATAAATTTCATAGTTTTTAGAAGTTGCAAGTAAGGCTATAAAAACTTAACGATTAAATGGAATTTAGCGCCAAATGATTGTATACAGAAGCTGACCCATTGCAAGTGGTACATATGGTTACCCGCAAAGCATGAAATCCGGCATCCTAATATAATGCCTAAAACTAGCCGGCAATTGTATATAATGCCTAAAACTAGCCGGCAATGTATGAAACTATTCATATTTCACACATTTCCTAGACATTCTGTAGAATGCCAAATGACAAACCGGCAAAATATAAAACAATTTTCCGATTCGTTTCGAAAAACCGAAACTACTTTCCAGAAGTTAATGAATGATGTAAAAAGGCCAAAATGACTACTAAGAAGGAACCACGGAGCCGCCGAAATCGCTAGGTTGTGATCTTTTGTTGAAAACAAAAGTACATTCATTTATCCTGTTAAAGAATGTGTCAGTACTATGCAGTATTGCGTCACGGACGCTGAGTTATTTTCCGTATTTCATGAAAACTCATTTGAGTACTGTAGAGGTGTGTGTGTATTTAATTAAGGCAAAGCGGCACACGAGGGCTATTTGCCTAAAAGGAGGGATGCCTTCGTGGAGGACTTTCTAAGGGAAACTGGCTCGTATACACGTTACACATGGGGAAAACCATAGTGCTGCAGAGGAACGACGTGACAAAATGTCGAAACTTTCAACTAATTACAAAAACGTTACACGTAATGATATTGAACAGTAACAAACACCTTTGTGAGCCCTGCCGGAAAAACAAAAAGGTATCAAAAAGGACACTGATTGTGAAACTTATGATTGTTTCCAATCATTACCGATTCCCAGTCTCAGTCAGACAGAAAATACAAATTTATTACGCTGTATCAAGATCACCTCACTATCTTTTTTTTTAACATATTTCGAAGAACAGTTTTTTAACGGCACTCTTTTATTACTTTTTCAAAATAACATTTGTAATTTAGAAGAATAAACGTCTTTTAAATAATAATAAATTTTAAAAGCAGCATGGCAGCATATGTTTAGAACTCCCGATGCAGTGTGTCACATAGTGTTTACATAACCCTTTTTTTTTTCTCAGTTTATCATATCAATGTTCAGTTTTCTTCCTAAGATGGTTAACAAAATTTTTTCTTTCTCTTTTTATTATTAGCGTTTTGGGTGTTAACTTTATTTATTAAATATCATATTCTTCACATTCACACGACATAAATTTCAATTCAACAGCAAAATCACGAAATATATTAAAAACAGCATATCTTTAGAATTTCCGAAAGACAGTCTCGCGCACTTGAGATAAAAATGTTTTATTTAGTACAGTATTGCCACTGCGCTTTCCAGTCGTTGAGTTTGTTAATCAATAATTTACTAAAGTTTTACAAAATATGAAATAAATAATAAAAACTATATAATGTCATTCTATGAAAGTATATTTTTAACTAGACAGATCATGCAATAAACGCATTTTTATTATTTAAATTTATCCGATTCAAAAGAAAGAAACGAATATTCTTTACAACTGAACTACTGTGTTCAAATCATAGAAGAGTTTATTAATTCACAACAGACAGAATCAATTTGAAATATAAATAAATATCTTACATTTTGCTGAATGGCAACAGATTTGAACGAAAAGTGAAAGGACGCATTTATAGTGATTCCACGCAAAATCCCATTTCGAAATTAATAGTCCTTTTGGGCTAATAAACAGTATTAAAAAAAAAAAAAAATCAGAAAGGTTTCAGATTTTAAATTACATCCAAAGGGGCGTTTTATTTTCGTTTTGTTTGTTACCTTTATTTATTAAATAACATGTTCTTTGCACTTAAACCATAAAATTCAGTTAACAGCAATGTCGCAAAATAATTTTAAAATGAGCATATCTTTAGAATTTCTGATAAACAGTTCCGCGCGCTAGAAATAAAAACGCTCCCCCCCCCCCCGTGAGTTGCCCATTGCTTACTTTTAAATCGTTCAGTTTGTTAACTAAAAATTCGTTAAAGTTTTACAAAATATGAAATCGATAATAAAACAAATTCCAAATTTGGGCTTTCAGATGCCCATAGTCGCAGTAGGATTACGTGATTACGTCAAAATTGGATGGCTCTAGGTGTACCGTTGTTTTATCACAATGTGAGATTCTTCCCCCTCCCCTCATTTAATTTCTTCAAATATAATACAGGGCGACAGTATTTCACGGCAACGATTTGAAAAGTGATACGCCACTTAGGGTTCCGACACAAAATCCCAAAACGAAAACAATAGTCCTTCAGGGACAAAGCCTCTTTGGACTAATAAAGATTAAATGATGATGGATTAAGTATTTTATTGATTTATTTTACAGCATAACTATCATTTTGAGCATCAATGAGCAATAAAGTAAACAAAATAAGCCAACTTACGAAATTAATCGAAAACTTCCCATAATTTGAAATAATTTGGGAAAAAATACTGTTAAACTGATTAAACATTAATAAACATTGATCACCTGAGTGCGTCCACGACAAACACATATTTTTTCCCCTTCATCGTCTGTTCTATAAATAACTTTAGTATATTTTTCCATAATCAAATAATAGAACTGTTAAAAAAAAAACACGCTGTACAAACATACAGAAAAATTGTCTTCCCCTCCTTAGACAAGCAAGGAAAAAAAAAAATTCTGATGCCCAGCTGCCAACATTTCTGGTTTTATAAAATTAAATACTTGCTCATTTTAATAATTCACATTTTCTTACTAGAAAGCAATGTAAAATGGACTTTAGACATTAAATAACATAGAAAACTGGCAAAATTTGATAAAAATGGACAGGTTCACACAAGGTAATAAGCGTAACTACTTGCTAATGGCTGTGGGATGTTTAAATACAACAGCAATTTAACCTCCTTCCCTGTAGGAGGTAAATGGCTTTTATCACTGTATAAATCATAGTTATTAAGTATGATGTATGGTCATACAATATTACATAACTGAAATAAAAACAAATATACAAAAATAATTTGGAAGTAATTAGCCACAATTAAGTTATATGTTTAGGGAAGGCGTTTTTCAAAACATCTCATACAATATTACAAAAATTTTATAACTAATTTTCATTATAACTTGGACATTATTGGAAATAATATTACTGAAATTATGTTTTTTACTACTACTAAAAGGTATCTCTATTTTTCTTATTTTATACACAATTTTGAAAGAATCTTATAATTTCAAAATTTTGTAACGGATACATTTTTAGAACTCGAACTTCAAAATCGTTAATATCGAATAGTCGGGGGGAAAGAAATATATTCTAGAATTAGCTTAAAAAAATCGGAAATTATTTTTAAAATTTGATTTAAAAGATTTTTTTTTTTTTTTTTTCTTTATTCGATGGTGCAAAAGTAAATTTAAGCAAGTAGAAAATTTGGTATCTTTCATTTTGATGAGAGAAATGGATCTGAAATACAGTTTTCCATTTTTTGCATTGCTACACTATAAATGCCCGTTTCATTTTTCAAACTGTTGCCACCAAATATGCATTATATTTGAGGAAATTAAAAATGAAAAATTGCATAAATGTCTGTATATTTCTTGCATTGTGATAAAACAACGGTACATAGAGCCATCGAATTTTGAATCACGTAATCCCCTACTGCGAATATGGGCATGTGGAAGCACAAATTTGAAATTTCTTTTATTATCGATTTCCTTTCTTGTAAAACTTTAACGAATTTTTGATTAACAAACTCAAGAATTTCAAAGCGAGCAATGGCAACGTTGTCCAGAAAAAACATTTTTATCTCCAACGTGCGAGACTCTGTATCGGAAATTATAAAGATAAGCTCAATTTCAAACTATTTTGCGATATTGCCCTTGAACTGAATTTTATGGTTTAAGTGCGATGAACATGATATTTAATAAATAAAGGTAAGAGAAAAAATGTTAAAAAAAGGCCCTTTGGACGTAGTTTTTTTTTTCCCCCCCCTCCAATAATGAACTTATATACTGTAGTAAAGGTAACAAAAAACCCTTGACGAACAAGGGGGTTACGCTAATAACAGATTGCGTTGTAACCGCAAAATCGCGTTCTGTAGAGTCAATGTTCTATGGAAAAAAAAAATTCAGAACATGGATACGATTCAGAAAGTTTATACAAACCTAATGTACATGATACAATTATTTATTTTTTAATAGCTGGTGATTTTTCCTTGGGACAATATCTGATGCAACTTATCAAACCTTTCGCGGTAAGAAGTGCAAAATTTTTTAATATCTTTCATAAAGTATCCATACATCCTCTTTTTTCTTCATTTTGATCTATCTCCATTACACAATCAGACAGTTACTGAGCCTTTGTTGACAATTTACTTAACTTCTTATAAAGGTTCTTCACCTTATTCCTATCGCTGCTTTCACCGTCTGCTCTTCATTTGGCATTTCATGATCATCATTTTTGACTAATTCGTTTATTTCGCCTTCTACAATATCTGAATATCCTTCGCCGCCTATTGCTTTTGCAGTTTGTACGATTTCTTTGGCTTCAGTTTCAAATTTGCTGAAATTTTGATTAACAAACTCGACGACTTTAAAAGAATATGCTGTCACAAAATAAAGCGTAAGATATATTTATGTTTAAAATTCAGTCGAAAGACTGAGCAATTTAAAAGAAATTTGTTGCCTCTTGGCAAACTGTAAGACATTTGCGTTTCAAATTTAATCAATAAACTCAAAGATTTAAAAGAAAGGTTTTCCTCTGCCCGAAATAAAATATTTGTTATCTTCTATGCGCCAGTACTTTGCCATTCAGGAAAGCGTAAACTATTCAATGTCTGCTATTGATTAAAAAACTAAGATATTTAACACTTCATCAAGATATTATGCATCAAGTTTTGTACAACTGTCAGGTGAATAAGACATTTTCCTCGACGATTAAGAAAATCATCAAATTACCCCCAAAAAATAAAATGTTATTTGGGGGGGGGAAGAGGGAAAAAGTAGCAATAAAAAATATAAAAACTTTCGACATCCAAAGCATCGTTTTAAATAAAAAAACACGGTTAAACCAAGAAAATGTATTTCACTCTCAAAGGTCGTCTGAATTCCATTTATCTTGTTTCCATCTTTACTGGCCATCTGCTGTTTGCCGACTCTCGATTTACGTTTGACTCAGCAAAATGTCAAAGCAATCAACAATAAATCATTTGAGTATGAATAGTTGGTTTATATTATTGCCTTCCACTTATAAATAATCGTTTATGCAGCTGCAATCAGTTTTTTTTTTTCCCTCCCTCTTTAGGCCATATTTTATTTCACTGTTTCCAGGAGAGCCGTAAAAGAAGTTCTAATATTAAGCCGAGAAAATAGCCGAATTTATACATCCGTTCACTTTTTAAAAGTTCTATGCTTTATTTTCACAGGTCAAAGTTGAGAGAAGTTTTCCGGTAATGCCCTATTTCCTAACTTGAAAATTTATTGTTGAAACAACATACTGATATTAATTTAAATTTATGATAATGAACTGCAGAGGCGGAGATTACCTGGAAAAAAGACAAGCCTACGATTCTTTATTACCTTTATTTAGCACGAACTACAGAATTTTTATGCTAAGAGAAAGCAAGTTAAAATTCAGACTGGTTCCACGACTTAGTTTGTACAATTAGAAGGCTGTCAGAAATGGGGAAGGGAAATAAATAAAAATCACAATAGATAAAATAGTAAATAATTGAAATAAAATAAAATGTGAAAGATAAATAATTATAAATTAATGATAATTAGAGGAATAAATTCATGCATGCTAAAAAGAATATGCACTAAAAAAATGAAATGCGACTAAAGTAATGATAATACTGCATGCTACAACAAAGATGAAAGAAGGTTCTGAAGAGCATTCTTCGCTCTCAGACAACACTCAGGCTAAGAAGGGGGAGCAAGAGGGGACATCTGTCCCCGGACGTAGCATCCAGGAGGCGCCAAATTGATGTTAAGAAATTTTAGAATAAAATGCTTTCCATTCTTGGCAAATAGAAGGGGGTGGGGTGAAATCTTCGGCTGTCCCCGCGCGCTGAAAATCTTAGCTACGGCTCCGACAATACTGCTTCCTAATTTTTATCTTTTAATTCACCTAAAATAACGTACAATCCGGCATATAACGCGCACTTTTAATAAAAAAGATAAGATCGAAATTTACGGGTACGCGTTATATTTGGATATAAAAATGATGGATTCCAAATAAAGAGAAGATGAGCGTACAAAATTTAAATTTCTACATGTGCCATTACATTCTACATGCTGTTTATAATTGTATTTAAAAGAAATGAAACTTTATGAACTTCGAAATTTTCATTAACGGGACAACATGAAAAGTTCGTCGTATTCGTCTTCCGTTATAGTATCTTTAGCCACGTGATCGAATTCTGTTTCATCTTTACATTCACTGTTACTTTGATCCATAAATAAATAATCATCTTCCATTCAATCTAGATTGTTAGATATATTAAATTTTTTATAAGACTTATGTTGGGTTATTTCATTCCACGCTTTTATTAGCCATGCACACACTATTTCTAGTCTGCCATGAAGCATTTGTCCTCCTTTTGTGAATGTTTTTTCACTTTTAAAAAGTTGCGCGTACATACCTAAAAATTAAAGAATGTAGTTTGAAATTACAGGTGCACATTATATTCCGGAATATACGGTAGTTACAAATACAGAAAAAATATATATGACTTTAATGAGTCCATCTAGTAATTAATAATAAGAGATGAAGAAGTACATTTATTACATTAAATCACTTAGCTTGTTAATCAATAACAAAGAAACTGAATTGAGAAGAAAAATCAAATATCTTACTCTTTGCCAAACGACAACCCACTGGCGCAATGAAGATAAAATATTTTATTTCGCGCAATGAGAACACATTTCTTCTTAATCACCGAGTTATTTAATTAAATTTACGATTTTAATATTTCATACTTTGTCTAGTGCTTTTAAAACGCTAAGCAACACATTATTACACATTTCAGCATCACATTGCTTTTAAATTGGCAAGTTTGCGAAACCAAATTTCATTAAATTCGCATGAAATATAGGTTCACATGTTCTGGTGGAAGACTAAGAATGTTTAAAATTTGATGGCCTTAGATGCCACCATTTCTCTGCCATGCGAGGAGAATAAGTACAGATTTTTCATATTTAATAACAGATAGTATTTGAAACTTCCATGACCACACAAGCAAGGTTCATCGATTTTAATTTTACTTTAACTGTTAAAAATAATGCTGCATTAGTCAATAGAAAATTAAAAGATTTGAAAAAATAATAATATCATCTGAGATAATAGTATCGTTTGCAAAAATAATAGCAACTCCGTGGATAGATACACACATAAACACATTAGAATAAATACTACACTGAAAAGCAAATATAAGAAACTCATTTCAACTGCAAGTAATGCAAATTATATTGAATTTTGGAAATTTGCATCAACAAGCAATTTTCCAAATTTACCCGATTTGGCTGAGATATTAGTAATGTAGGTTTGGATCAACATCTGTTTGTGAACAAATGTTTTCCAATATGAACATGATAAAATCAAATTACCCTCAAGATTAACTGATATGCACCTAAAACAATTTTGTTAGCATCTTCAAGAACTAATCCTAATATAATGACTTGGTACTATATTAAGTACTGACTGTTTAATAGTTAGCTAAAATTAAATGTTTTACATTATTCACTTTTATTTTATACATAACCTAACTGACTGAAGCTTTAAAAATGTTTATTAACACTAAAACCCTTTTCTGTACGTTTATTTTATTTATTATATTATTTTTTAAATGTCCACTGCTCACACTAACATAAAAAATGTATTATTTGCCTAAAAATCCCATAATCAGCCTATAAATAACATTTTTTCGCTCTTTTATATTTTAAGTATGTTGAAAAAGTTGGAAGTGTCACACATAACTTTTTTTTTTTTTTTTTTCAGATAGTGGTACTCTCCTTAAAAACGTTGGGCACCTTGATCTAGAGCTAATACCCCGCCGCCCCCCCAAAAAAAATAGACTATTTTAAGCAAATATTTCTTTTCCATTTATTGAAAAATAAATAAATATTTCATTATCTATACTTTTTTCACATTATAAAATTATCCCTGGACTGAACAAAACATATGAAGCTTAAAAATAAACATATTTAATTACAGAAAGTTATGAAATATTGCATACTATGCACTAAAAAATAAAACTATGAAAAAATCTAAACAGTTTCATATTTTAACGGTAGCTCAAAAGGGTTTGATTAGATTTTTCTATGCTCTCGCTGAGTTTACAGTCTACCAGTCTGCTACAGCTCTTACTTCTGCTAAGCCTTTCCCCCTTTTTATCTTTATTATTAAGCATCATTTTCTTCGCACCTACACCATATACAGTTCAACAGCAAAATCAGAAAAAATTTAAAAGCAGCATATGTTTAGAATTCCCAATGCAGTGTTAAGTGCTGGCATACACTCTTATATTTTTTTTTCCGTCTTTTCTCAATATGTTATATCAATGTTCAGTTTTCTTAGTAAGATGGCTTGCAAAACTCTTTATTATTATTATTATTATTATTTGCTTATTTATTAAATATCACATTCTTCATACTTACACCACATAAAATTCAATTAAACAGCAAAATCACAAAATGTTTTTAAAAATATATCTTTACAATATAGATAATAAACAAATTCTAAATTCTAATTTTGTGCTTCCAGGTGTGCATGTTCAGAGCAGGACTATGTTATTGAAAATTTGATGTCCAAGTACCGCTGTTTTTTCACTATGCAAGAATCACACATTCATGACGATTCTTCATTATTTAACTTTAAGATAATACAGGTTGATAGTATTTTGTGGTAACAATGCATTTAATATTAAATTGATAAAATAATTAAAGTGATTTATTGTTTATAGTGATCAGGCACAAAATCTCATTTCGAGACCAATATCCCCTTCTGAGCTAATGAAAAAATATTGTTGGACATTAAAATATAATAAGTTATCTAAAATATTTAAATGTAATATTAATACTGATTCTTAGTTTTGGAAGTCCACCAGCGGCTGAGCGGTAAGTCACTGAACACTGGTCATTCAACCTGGATTTAAATCCTCACAGACTGCATAGAAATTTTTGTGGTTTTTCCCTTGTGTAACATGGATGCAAACTGGTTTTGTTTTAAAAATTCTCCACGAAAGCAGCCTCCCTATATTCACATATATATTGAATTGGACTAAAAGAGAAACACGCTAATGTGACAATCGAAATCATAAAAACAACCTTGTATTTAGCGTAAATGTACTCGAATGTTTCAATATACTTACGCTAAATACAAGATTGTTTTTACGATTTTGATATACTGAATTGCCTTTCCATAATTGATTAAACTAAACCTTCTGAGCTGTACTTTTCGTTTTTTATCTTTCATAAAATTTTACCAAACATAAGTGTGAAAAGTGGGGGATAATATAAAATTTTAGATTTCATAATTGTTATAAAACTGAGTTTTTAAAAAAATTTAAAATGTTAAAACATGAATATTGCATCATTTAAATCATCTTTGTAATCGGAAGTGTATGTATATGACTAATGGTTACAAAAATAAAGACAGGATAGAGACTTTGTGGACATGGTGTATAAAACTTTTAATGCTGAAATCTAGAGATAATAAATTTTATCATGAGGTTGTAAATAATAAGAGATACATTCTGATAACCTCAGAGATCACTTATGTATACCTAATGTAAATACAAAAGGTAGATGACCTCAGAGATCACATGATTTATATTAGCTAATGAAAATAAACAAGATCATTCTAATTCTTCTCTTGTGAAATATATCTCATTGTTGAAAGTAAAACAATGATTATTCAAATTATTATTGTTGGAAAAATGATTTTTCAATTAAATAATTTGACTGACAAGCTGCCTAAAAAGGTTTTATAAAAAAGAAAAAACATATTACGGTTTTAGTGAGCCTAGGCAGTAATTAATTATAACAGATATGAAGAACTCCACTTATTGCTTTTAAATTGCTTGGTTTGTTAATCAATAACAGATTAAATCTGAGAGAAAAATTAAATATCTTCCATCTTGCCTAAAGATAAGATAAAAATATTTTAACTCCAGCAGGGGCAACTCATTTTTTTTAAATCGCTGAATTTGTTGATTACATGCAGGTCGAACTGTGTAGCAGCAGGGTACCAATGCAGAAAGCATAACCCCTATTGAACAAAGTTCTCTTCAAATGTTTATGGGATAATAACTCATTTCATTTACTATTTACTAACTATGGGCTTGATGCAAAGATAAATACAGAAAGTGTGATTATATGGTGATGAATGATAATTTTTTTTTAAAATAACGGAGAAAGAAAGTGAAGCGAGAGATGCAATCTATTCAAGCAGTAGCAAGTGAGAAAAAATTATGCATATTAGCTGCGGTCATATTTATAAGCTGGAAAATTTTTGTTTCAATCCTGAGCAGCAAATGGGCTAAAGATTTTGCAACATAGCTGCAGGGAAAGAGTGATAAAAAATGGTGCGAAGCATATCACTGAAGGGGGGATGTGTTTAATTAAAACTTATAAATTTGAAGATATATATTGCCAATTGATTCCAATTAAGTTTAACAATTTTGTTCCATATTTTATTACATATATATTCTGGACTAATTCTTTTTTTTTTTTTTTTTTTTTTTTTTTTTTTTTTTAAATTTCACATTTAAGTTAACTGAATATTTTTGTAATATTATGTGTACTCATTTTATTTACAATGCATATAATGTTTCATTTCTACATTTTTTTACATGTTTTGCTCATACTATTGATTCAATACTTACTTTTAGGTCAAGCGTTTTTTTTTTTTTCTTTTTTTTTCCCCCATTTAAATAAAGTTTTTCATTCCAAATAATTTTAAATTAATTTAAATTGTGTAGGGGAATTTTTGATATGCACATGAGTTTGCTAAATTTGGGAAATTAAATATTTACATGTAATTTCCTTTCTACTTTTAATTTGTATATGCACATACAAGGACAAAACATGATATCTGAATGGTTGAAAGGAGTGTGATATAAGCTACTTCACCCTGAAGAGTCGGTATTGTTTTATTATATTTTCAAATGTTCATTTTTAGGTAATTTTCTTTATATGGCTATAATTATTACTGGCAGTTTTTCCGTCACAATTTTATGCATTTCATAACTATTAGCCATTGCTTGCAAAACAATTTTTCTGTACTGATTTTTCTTTTACTATTTAACACCTTTAAAAAATTTTAAATGTTACCTAAAATTATGAATTTGTAAATTGGAATTTATTTAGACTTCAAATTGTAATTCTTTATTGGCTTTCTTAGTTTTAATTTGAAATATGAGAATTTTAATAGGAGTATTCTACTTTAATTCTAATTATGTTTAATTAAATCATTGAAGCCTAGGCGCAGCATTCTTAATAGTCCTTCTTAACATTTGTTTAATTATTTATGTTTACATATACACACACACTCACACAACACGCATAATAATTTCCACAGATAACCTGAGATTCTTAACTGCATATAAAATAAAAATGACGATCCTTGTTTTAACTCGTCAGGAGCTAGTAACATCATAAATGCATTACGGAAAAGAAAACTTTCAGATGAGGTGTAGACAATACATAATTTATTACAGAGTATTCTTAAGATACATACTCTATCACACATCATCATACTCTATCTCAATCACACATCATTATGGATGTTAAATTGATGTTAAGAACATACTCTATCTATTTCTATTTCTTAACATACTCTATCTCAATCACACATCATTATGGATGCAAGATGCATTGCCATAATTTTGTATAGGAGCTTGTCAGAAGCTAGTAACATCAGAAATGCATTATGAAGAAGCAAACTTTCAGATGAGGTGTAGACAATACATGATTTATTACAGAGCATTCTTACGATACATACTCTCAATCACACATCATTATGGATGCAAGATGCATCGCCATAATTTTGTATAGCTTAGGTAATGGTGCATGGCTAGCAGCAGCAAGGGAAATCAGCAAAGAAGTAATTCTGTATTCAGAAAAATGAGGTAGTCAAAAAGTTCATTAATCTGATTGGTTAAAAAATATCCGCAATACTATGCTTACATAAGATAGCATGATGTGGATTAATTTGGAAAGGTGCAATTCATACAAATTTACAACCATTAACTGAAAACAGAATACACAAATTAAAATGAAGAATTATGATGCTAATTGCTAATTTAAGTTATAATTTTACATATTTTTTTATCTTGCATATACATATATATGTAATAAAACTACAGTTTGATGACACAGCATGAATGATTTGATTATGAAAGCGGCACAAACTTGCATTAAAATTTTCGGTAAAACAGGACTTTTCCCATGATTCACTGTGAACACAGAATAACAAACCCGTGTAGATTTCTTCACTATTAGAACTGGCTTAAAAATGTAATGACAGCACTTTTAAGCACACCATATTCACTTGATGATACCTAACTTTTAAAAAGATGGATCTGCAGATACTATTTTACAGAAATCCAACTGAGGAATAAATGTTCTATTGAGGTTAGTAGCATGTAATCCAATCCTGTTGAGCTAAATAAAATGTAAAAGCACAAATTTGGAAGTACTGAGACATAAATGCGTAGAAATGCTGATTGCGAAGATACTTGATGCTTAGAGCATCCATCCATTTTGATGAAGAAGCAGTAGAGCCAGATTAAATTTCATATTTATTTAAATTCACATTGGTGGTCATAATTCACTTGGCACTCCAATTGTGCCTATTTCGAAAACATTTTAGATACTATAGCAATGGAAGCGAACATAGATGATAGCATAACCTTCTTAGCAGGATGAAAGCATAAGTGAGAATAAAAAGAGGGCATCACAATACTAATGCAGAGGAAGTCAACAAGGTACAGTTCATGTTAGTTTTGGTTTACAATTATTTGGATTGGGCAAGAGATATTTTCATCAAGGGTTATGTAAGATCGCATGATTAATTTGAATGCAGTTTAGATTTATAGTGCTATTTTTTAGAGAAAGAGACGAGTCCACAAATTAATTAGGAAAAAAAAAAGAGGTTATAGACAATTAAATTTAGAAGTTTGCTTTCATATTTTTTATCTTATACATATGTGGCGTTAGAGTTTTTTGCAGGGTGGAAGCTAGGGAAAGGAATGACGTAGTTGTTGTGCCGAGAATATTTATACTAAATATGATATACAAGTACAGATAATCTGTGATTGGTTAATTTTAGGTTGTTGTGTAACATGGAAAGATCTCGAATTTGAGAGAACGGATGAATCTAAAGGGGAGAACATAAAGTCTAGAATAGTTAATTTTGAAGTCACCAATTATTCTTAAAGCAGCTATCGTATTTTGTTACATCTTACATATATATATATATATATAATAAATAATAATAACAGAAATACAGTAATTATCTGGAGATAGTGGCACTTAAAATATATTTAGGTCTTTTGCTGTTAAAAAGAGTCCTGACATCATAGTCACAAATTTTAATTGCTTCATTATTTACAGTGCATTACTAATAGTGTTGTTTTGAGCCAGATAATAATAAAAGGTACAGAGCTGCATGATGTTTAGTTCTTCACAAACCCTATTACTTCTTACATATGATGGAGCATTTACAATCTGTAACAGAACAAGCCTTTTAGTGCAGTTTATAAGCCTTTTAGTTCTATGTGAATACATCCAGACAGGGCAGGTATAACATAGCAAGGGATGTAGAATGGATTTATAAATCAGTAGCTTGTTATCAATAGATATAATGCTATTTTGAGCAATGAAAGGGAATAGTTTAGCTTAACACATTCAAAACTTATCAATAATAGATGTAATGTGTGGGTCCATGTCAGCACATTTATGATGATCACCCTTAGCTAAGTGACTTGCTTTAGCCCAGAACTTATTAATTAAACTTGAAAGAAAAATATCTTAGGCTTTGCCAAGTAGCAACACATTGTTTTTAAATCACCGAGTTTGTTAATCAAAATTTTATTAATTTCGCATTAAACATAAAATAAGTAAAAAATCAAATTCGAAATTCTGGGTTCGAGATGTACATGTTCAAGTGAACCACAATGTGACACCAAAATTTGGTACCTCTAAATGGTGACGATTTTCCAGAATGCCAGAGAAATAAATGTACATATATGTAATTAAATGGAAATTGTTGAAGAAAGATGACGTGTTAAAGACGTATAACGTAGAAGATGCAAAAGTTGTTGAATTAATATTCCTTTTTTTTATTTTAGTTGATAAACATATTCATTATATGTCAATAGAAATAAAATTAGGGACGCAGGGCCTGATTCTTAAAGAACTTTTTACATTTTTGGTATAACACATCCTTGCAGCAAAAAAGTAGGTGATGTGTTCAAGTTCAGCCTGATTCAGTTTCGATTCCGAAATCTTTTGACTGGCTATCTAATAACTCTCTAAAATTGTTATTGGCTCTTTGAATTTTAGTTTACGAAACCATATGTATCACCAGCGTTGTTATGTAAAAGTCATATGATGGCTATCAATTTTGAAATGACACAATTTAGAGGAATTTATTATAGACAAATATTATTTTTAGAAAAGAAAGAACCTATATTTATTGTAAATTAATGTTAGAATTCTGTTTCATATATAATTATCATTATAATTATTATGTTGCTTCATATATTTTGTCTTAACATACATACACATATTCTTCATTATTTAAGGACAGACGTAACATATAATTCAGACTAAAAGGAAAATAAGAAAACATTTCAGTAAAATAAATTTTTATTTAAAATCCAAATATTTACTGAACTAAAAGAAGAAAAATAATTTATCCCATAATTTAATGGTGACAAGAGATTAAGCATTTCTTTTTACAAAATTCATCTACAGTTTTATATCATAAAATAATAAAAAGTGTACTTGCTTAAATCTAATAATCCAATTGTACAGTCAAAAGTATAAGTCCCTATCTAAATTTATTAAGGGCACCCTATGCAAATTCAGGAAAAGAAAAGGAAGGGGGAAAAAAAGAGAGAGAGAGAGAAAATCCTCCCTTTCTTTTTTTTGGAGGAGGGTGTCCTAAGAAGGGAGCTTGCATCTGATCAACCCCAAGTATTGATAGAGTTTTAATTCAAAATCTATGACAAAATAAGCTTGCTGTTTTGCCTAATTTTAAATATCTGGATTCATTTGATTTATTTTGTTTTATGTGTATTGTCATAATGATATTTTTTATTCGTTTATTATTTAATGTATTTTATGTAAAAGTTTCAGCAAGTATTTTTGTTTAATCGAATTAATGCCTAAGTTTGTATTTGTAATAGTATTAATATTGTGTATTATGTTATAGATCTCTCAATTGATCAGCATTTAAATTGAAAACATGGCTTATTTATAAACCAAGATATACATCAAAATTCTCTTGAAGGGCTTTTGCAACAATTTTCTTTGCCAAACTGGAAACATCTGGCAATTTCTAGGTAGTCTAGTGATTTTCTAGAAGTTTCTGGAAACATTTTCAAGATTCTAGAAGTGATTTCCTCCAAAGCTTCCAGAATGATGGGCAACTCTAAAAAATACATTTATAGTTCAATTCAGAGATTTAGCTCAGCCAGTAGTTCAGAGCAAATTTGTTCAATTATAATGCTAATGAGCTTAGTCTTTGAGTGTTATTGGTGACAGAGCTATTTATTGCTGCTTACTCTGCTATAAGGTGATACTTATTTTAGTAAAGTATCCATACCTTCCTGTTTGTCAGGCATAATTATTAGAGAAACTCATGAACTTATAGTCTGTAATAATATTAATAGAAATATTAAAACAAATTACAAGCTTTTCAAGCTTTCATTTTAAGGAGGAAAAAAATTAAATCATTGAAATTAATATTTTTAGAATAGGAAATACAGGCTACATAGTTTTCAATAATAATGGTAGCTTATAAATCCACCGATGGTTTAGAGTTCCTCACTCTTATTCTGCTAAAGTAAATGTCGAGGAATCCTGTAAACTGGGTTCAGCGACTTATTGCTTAGTTCAAATAACAGGAATTGTAAACTCAAGAAGGGTTAACTACTCTTTATTTCACTCAAAATATGATGAACAGTCGGTCCCTTGCTTCAGGATTACAACAAAGCCTTCACTTGGACTTAAAGTTAAAATAAGAAATAAGAACTAACTATATCTAACTAAGAGATTTTAGCTGAAGCTAACACAAATCTAACATAGTTAGCCTTTAATGTTAACTAGCCGGCAAATATCAAAAAGCATGTAATATACGGCCAAGCTTCTAGAGAGAATTAGCCTGAGGGCAAGCACGTGCAACTCAGGATTCCTAGCTTTCTCTACTGAAGTAAGTTGAACCTTCCTTAAATACTACTACTTACTCATTTGCATTCAACATGATTCTAAGGTAGGTGGAGCATGATTGGTAGGAAGTTGTAAGTTGAAACAAGATATGATAGGAAAACACAATTAAATTAAAATAACTGTTATAAAATTAAAATATTTCTTACATACCTTTTATTTAATATTAACAGAAAATCAATTAATAATTAATAGTTATCTTTCAATGGTGTTATATTAGAATGAGAAAGATTTAGTTTTAATTACATAACAAATATATAGACTGATGAATTTTGTTTGGCAGCACTCAGAATAACAGAATTTAAAAAATGCTTCAGTATTAAAAGATTTAATTAAAGTATTTCTTAGACTGATTAATATGCAAAATAAATATTATTGAGATAATTAAGACATATCTAGCTTAACAACTCTGGTTTCAAGTGCAAAGATATAAAGATTTTAATTAAAATGGAGAGAACGGTTTTTGCTTTTGAAACTAATAAAGATACAAATTACAAATAGTAATTCTGAATAAAAAATAAATGATAAATAAATAATTTTTGCATCTTACAATGAATATAAGATTATTCATATATAAATTAAACACATGAATGGGAAATGAAATCAAAATTATACAATTTTGGTACATTCATGTCAGCTCAAAATTCAAAAATAAAAAAGGAAAGATCCTTTAACTGCCTATTATAATAATAAATACTTATGAAATATCTGCATATAAAACAAATCTAATTTCGAACTTCCAGTTCCAGTCACATAAAAAATGGAGCTAAATAGGAATATACATTTAGCATATGATGAAAACAGCAAATTAAAAACAAAAATTAATGCTAAAAATTTGGCTAAAATTATTACCTAGGAAAGTGAATTGAAATAATGTTTTTTATTTCAGGTTTGTCTTTAGTGGAAAGGACTTTACTCAATACTTGCTGTTGCAGTATGCTAAATACTGATATTAGTAGAGTTCGACCGAAAACTGATGCAGTTTCATAGCGTTGAAAACTATCACAGAAAGCAGGAACATGACAGAAATAAAGCCACCTAAAAATTACATATATGCATATAAAACACATAAAATATATCAAAAATAATAGTGCTATTAAAATAAAAACATAAATTATATTTCTTGAAACTGTTTAAGTATATACAAAAGAGAAGACTTCCAGTTTTCTCACAAATGCAGGATTCTGTGTCGCTGATTAATTACAAAATACAGAATTAAATTACATAAAATTTAGATGTTTTTATAAAATTGCAGCCCCATAAAGTAAGATTTACATTAATTTCTGCTCAGCAACTATTATAAAAAGAACACTTAGAAGGAAGGGACTTTAATTTTTATTCAGCAATTTCAGAATAAGATACACTTACTTTTACCATCTGATTTTCTAAACACTTTTTCCCCCAGAAGGGGGAATATTCATTTATTTTTTATGAATAAATATCATACTCAAATGCTTACACATACTCATATATATAAATATATTTCAGGGGGAAAATATTTTACAATTTTCAAAATAAAAGAGAGATAAGTATGTAACACTTAGTGGAGTTAACATTATTTCATTAGAACTTTTTTTTACTTCCCAATATATTTTAAGAATAATCATACAGAATTTGGAAAAGTTTATTAAATGTATTAAGGGCACTCTTACTTTCTCAATAGACAAAAGAGATTTTAAAAGTTTTAAAAAATAAAATTTTATTTTATGCCTTTACAATAACTTTGTGCATATTAAGCAAATAAATTTTAAAAGCTAGTGTTCATTCTCATTTCATTTTTGAATGTAAAATGGTATAAACTAAAAAATATCAATAAAAAATAAATAAAAAGATATGAACAGAGACCACAGCAATTTGTATGTTACCACAAAATTTCACCATCATCATTCAATTTTACTTTAAATACAAGATGATAGGAAGAATTAGGCTTAGAAATTTTGAAACTGATACACTATAGGCAATTATATAATATACTTATGGCACAAAATAGTATTTGTAATACTTGTTGCAAAATAACATTAAGGAATATAGGTAAAATACCTTTTATATGATTGACTTTGTTTTACTGATTAGCAACCATTTTCATAATGATGAGAAGATAAATAAATTATCTTATATATCAACATAGCCACATGATCTTTATTTATATAAATTTCACTGTTAGCTAAAAATTATCTTTCATCAACTCAGCAGACAACTGGAACAAAATTGAATTATAAGTTATAAATATTCTCTTCTTTTGATACATATTTCCCAAATTAAAAAAAAAATGGATGAGAATTTGATTTATTTCAGAGAGAAATAGGTGGTCTTTGTTATAGGGGTACCCTCGTATCTGCAAGTACCACGTAACTGCAGATACAGGAATAGCAACTTACTGTGGATACCTGAAACAGCAGATAATAGCAAAGAGTGTATAAAACAAGATATCTGTGTGACATGCATACTTATGATAATGTTTAATTGGTAAGTTAGGAGTATAAAACATTCCTAAATCAAATAATGTAATTAAAAGTATTCTCAACATAACAATATACCATATTTACTCATGTACTTTTCCTCTTTTTTACAAATTTTATTATATGAAAATCAAGGGGGGAAATTATGTGAATAATTTAATTTTGAAGGAAGGAAAATAACAAATAAAATGTATTTATTGATAAACTATGGATAGATATGACTGATAAACTATTAGAAGCTATGAAACTATTATTTACTTCACATTCAGTAAGAATACATAGTAATAATAACATTACAATATCTAGCAAGATATCTTCCTTTCTTCTTCCTTGTATCTTGAAATCTTATCCACTTTTATTACCCACTGTTATTCTCTGGGCCTCGAATCATTTAATGCTGACGGAACTGCTAACTGTATCATCTGCTACAGCCTGCAAGGCCATCGCCATCATCACTGATGTCATTGCCTTCATCATCATTCAGTTTGTCTTTCCATGTGCAATGATGTTCATCAAAAGTATTACACAGTCCTATTTTCTTGAAACTTTTCCCTATTTTTGCTTCATCAATCAGAGCCCATGCATGCGAAATCCACCAGCAAATCAATTAGTACGATAAAAATACTTTACATGACTGTTACATGAAGGAATCCATTTTAAAATTTAAGGGAGATTTCTTTATAAAAGCCTTGTGGAAGGCAAAATTATTTGAATGGTTAAAAGATTTTCAGAACTTTGTACTAAAAAGCTATGGGGGTGATATGTGAGTTAATAAAGAATTATATATTGTGATAGTAAAAAGAAGTAATATAATGTATATTGTACATACAGTATATCCCTTTCATACCCATGAAAGTAAGGCAGTTTGATATTTTAACTTAACATGGAAATGTAGGACTGTGAATAGTGAAGAAATGCAGCTCTTATAATACTATATGGCATAACATACTGTTTCAAATGATGGCAAAAATAAGAACTATTCATTTTCCTAAGAGAAGTAAGATACTAGTAGTTTCTGAGCACTTATAGCATCACTAGTCTTTGTTTTGAAGACCTTATTACGGTCAACATAACTTAAAAGAGTAAGACAGTTGTGATAACATGTTACTAAGGTGAATGTTGGAAGCAAGAGTAGAAGAAAATTTAAAAGAAGTATGGATATGAAAAACAAAGGTAAGTGAAAGATCATTTAACTACAAATAGCCAAGATTTCCTTCCAATATATTTAAGCCTATCAAACTAGTGCAATAGTTCAGACTTCAGACTTTGAGGGGCTTCCTGTAATCTGAAACTACATGTACAAAAAATTTCCATATGCCATATTTAATTACATTGGCTCTAAACAATCAGACAGCTGCATACAAAGACAGTATTAAGTGTATCCAAATTGCTATACTTTGGATATATTACAATCTGTTGTCAGTTCACTTGTAATTAAGACACAATAACACGCCGAATAAATACTAATTCAGAAGTCAAACAACAAAAATCAGCGTTAATTTACAAAATTTTCACAGGACTAGTTTCGATGGTTTTACCGAACCATCATCTTCAGCTGCAAAACCGCAAATGAACAAGATAGGAAATAATGTTTAGATAAGATAAGAAAGCCTGGACAAGAATAAGCAAGTGGCGCCATCTGTTGGCGAAACCAGAACTAAAACATAATTTCTCTAAAAGCCGAAGGCAAATTTGGATTGGAATTAGGATCGTTAACTAGAACAGAAAGATTTTTATGAATGTGAAATGCCTCTAGAAAATCCAGTTCTCCAATGGAAGATGTT
Organism: Stegodyphus dumicola; assembly: GCF_044657685.1. Lineage (NCBI taxonomy): Eukaryota > Metazoa > Arthropoda > Arachnida > Araneae > Eresidae > Stegodyphus > Stegodyphus dumicola. Next base: position 241,567,391 of record NC_140771.1, read on the forward strand.
TTTTGAATAATTTTGGCAGCGGAAAAATTGAAAGTGTGATTTTCGGACCAACAATGTTGAGCAACAGAAGACTTCTGTGTTTCCTTTTTTCTAACATATGCCTCATGTTCTTTGACGCGAAATTTTAAGGCTCTCTTAGTTTGGCCAATGTAAATTAAACCGCACTGGTAAGGAATCCTATAAATACCCCAGGAATTCATATCCGGAATGGGGTCCTTGAGTATAGAAGTTGGAATTTTATTGATGGGAGAGTAAACAACCCGAAAGTTAAATTTCTGCAAAATATGTGCAACTTTATAGCTAATTGATGGAAAGAAGGGAATGACAACAGAATTTTTATAATCTCCTAAAATAAGAGTGTGGCTTTTAGTGTGTTGAGATGAGAATTTTTTAACTGCTTGATTAATAATGTTGGGTGAAAAGCCCCTGTCAATAGCTATTGCTTTTAAATAATTTAGTTCTTCATCAAGGGCTAGTTTGTGTCTTAATTATAGAAGCCCCAAACAGGCTTACATTTTGCTTTCTTTTTTGCACGTGGTGTGGCCACCATTTTGTGATTGTAGGAGTTTCGGTGAGTACATTTTTGCAATTTTCAAGTTATGTTTATGTTTTGTACATTTGGATATTGTGCTTTGCTTGTCTGATTTCATGCATTTTGCATACAAACATTTTGTTTTCTATTCATTTCAGTGAGGGATTTTTCTGCTATTTTGTGTGTACTTTATTATTGCTCAGTTAATTTAGTTTGATTTTCTGCATTGTTTATCATGCCTTCATCCGTTAATCGTTTCACTAAATTACGCCTGAAACGGCAAAAATTCCTGAATCATCTTGACTTTTTACTTAAATGTAAATGTAAAAAATTGATCCCCAATTTTATTCAAATCAAATCTAATCAAAAACCTTCGAGTCGCGTTTCAAGAATTCTGTTAAATTGCAAACTTGCCTTACTTCGGTCCGTGATAAGGGATACACGTCAACAATTGTCCAAAATTGAACATGAACTCTATAAGCTTCATCTGGAACTCGCTAAAACATATCCAAAATTCACTGCCCTTGAACAAAAGTCTTGGTCTAGAACGGAGAATGCAGTTAACCGTCATAAAAACACCCTTGCAGTTAAATTCGAAAAACTTCTTTTACAGTCTTCCAGTCCAAGTAGTTCAAAAAATCTTCCCATTGTAAACATCAAGCCAATAGTTAATATTTCTAATGTTAGTCTTTCAGAAGAACAAGAGAGAATTCTAAAATATAATTTTAACTTCTCACAAACCTGTAAACCCTCGATTCCAAAGATTTTGGCTCCTATCGAAAAAGCTTTCAAGTTCAGTAAAGTTTCAGATTTACAGAAAGAAATGATTAGGCATCTTATTGCTCATAATGTGAAATTCAATAATAAACCTTTGAAACCAAATCTAACTGCGAGAGAAAGAGCTACAATGCGCGAGATTCATTCTAACCCGGATATTGTCATTTCAAAGGCCGACAAAGGTGGCCAGATAGTTGTCATGGATAAGAACACTTACATCGATGGTGTCACTAAACTCTTAAACGAAGGACCATATAATCCGATCCCTAAAGATCCTTCACCTTCGGACTTATCCAAAATAAAAACTGCGATCAAATCTTCGCAAATCATTTCAAGCAACTTAAAACATTCGCTTATCCCATCTGTTGCGAATTGTGCCAGATTATATGCTCTTCCCAAAATTCATAAAAGTGGTATTCCTTTCCGCTTTATTGTATCAAATTTAGGTACTGCCTCGTATCCATTAGCTAAATATTTAGTTTCTAGATTTTCCACTCTATTAGACAATAACATTTACACCATAAAAAATTAAATAGAGTTTGTAAAAAAGGTTAAAAACATTTCTCCTCGTAATTTACTCATGGTTTCTTTTGATGTAAAATCATTATTCACCAATGTCCCAGTGGAGGGTGCATTAAGATGTCTAGAAACCAGACTTCGCGAATTTCATTTCTCTTGCATCGAAATTGATGAGCTAATTTCTCTCACTCAACTCTGTTTGAAACAAACACATTTTGTTTTCCAAAATAAATATTACAAGCAAACTGAGGGATTAGCCATGGGAAGCCCCCTCAGTCCCATCTTGGCTGATATCTACATGCATTATTATGAATCAAAATTATTTGAATCTTTAAACTTCCCGGCATGGTTCCGCTACATAGACGATACTTTTACCCTGTTTGAAGGTAATAAAGATGATTTAAATAGAGTTCTTTCAACAATGAATTCTATTGATCCTGCTATTCAGTTCACTTTTGAACTTGAGACTTGCAATTCTCTTCCGTTTCTCGACATTCTGGTCACACGTAACACATCCAACTTCAGTACTACAGTTTACCGTAAACCTTCATCGGTTTGCCTTCCACCACACTTTAAATCATGTCATCCGACTAAACAAAAATTAGCTTCATTTTATTCCTATGTTTTCCGTGCTCTTCAAGTTTGCTCCTCCAAACTAGCCCTTGATGAAGAACTAAATTATTTAAAAGCAATAGCTATTGACAGGGGCTTTTCACCCAACATTATTAATCAAGCAGTTAAAAAATTCTCATCTCAACACACTAAAAGCCACACTCTTATTTTAGGAGATTATAAAAATTCTGTTGTCATTCCCTTCTTTCCATCAATTAGCTATAAAGTTGCACATATTTTGCAGAAATTTAACTTTCGAGTTGTTTACTTTCCCATCAATAAAATTCCAACTTCTATACTCAAGGACCCCGTTCCGGATATGAATTCCTGGGGTATTTATAGGATTCCTTGCCAGTGCGGTTTAATTTACATTGGCCAAACTAAGAGAGCCTTAAAATTTCACGTCAAAGAACATGAGGCATATGTTAGAAAAAAGGAAACACAGAAGTCTTCTGTTGCTCAACATTGTTGGTCCGAAAATCACACTTTCAATTTTTCTGCTGCCAAAATTATTCAAAAAACATCTTCCATTGGAGAACTGGATTTTCTAGAGGCATTTCACATTCATAAAAATCTTTCTGTTCTAGTTAACGATCCTAATTCCAATCCAAATTTGCCTTCGGCTTTTAGAGAAATTATGTTTTAGTTCTGGTTTCGCCAACAGATGGCGCCACTTGCTTATTCTTGTCCAGGCTTTCTTATCTTATCTAAACATTATTTCCTATCTTGTTCATTTGCGGTTTTGCAGCTGAAGATGATGGTTCGGTAAAACCATCGAAACTAGTCCTGTGAAAATTTTGTAAATTAACGCTGATTTTTGTTGTTTGACTTCTGAATTAGTATTTATTCGGCGTGTTATTGTGTCTTAATTATAGAAGCCCCAAACAGGCTTACATTTTACTTTCTTTTTTGCACGTGGTGTGGCCGCCATTTTGTGATTGTAGGAGTTTCGGTGAGTACATTTTTGCAATTTTCAAGTTATGTTTACGTTTTGTACATTTGGATATTGTGCTTTGCTTGTCTGATTTCATGCATTTTGCTTACAAACATTTTGTTTTCTATTCATTTCAGTGAGGGATTTTTCTGCTATTTTGTGTGTACTTTATTATTGCTCAGTTAATTTAGTTTGATTTTCTGCATTGTTTATCATGCCTTCATCCGTTAATCGTTTCACTAAATTACGCCTGAAACGGCAAAAATTCCTGAATCATCTTGACTTTTTACTTAAATGTAAATGTAAAAAATTGATCCCCAATTTTATTCAAATCAAATCTAATCAAAAACCTTCGAGTCGCGTTTCAAGAATTCTGTTAAATTGCAAACTTGCCTTACTTCGGTCCGTGATAAGGGATACACGTCAACAATTGTCCAAAATTGAACATGAACTCTATAAGCTTCATCTGGAACTCGCTAAAACATATCCAAAATTCACTGCCCTTGAACAAAAGTCTTGGTCTAGAACGGAGAATGCAGTTAACCGTCATAAAAACACCCTTGCAGTTAAATTCGAAAAACTTCTTTTACAGTCTTCCAGTCCAAGTAGTTCAAAAAATCTTCCCATTGTAAACATCAAGCCAATAGTTAATATTTCTAATGTTAGTCTTTCAGAAGAACAAGAGAGAATTCTAAAATATAATTTTAACTTCTCACAAACCTGTAAACCCTCGATTCCAAAGATTTTGGCTCCTATCGAAAAAGCTTTCAAGTTCAGTAAAGTTTCAGATTTACAGAAAGAAATGATTAGGCATCTTATCGCTCATAATGTGAAATTCAATAATAAACCTTTGAAACCAAATCTAACTGCGAGAGAAAGAGCTACAATGCGCGAGATTCATTCTAACCCGGATATTGTCATTTCAAAGGCCGACAAAGGTGGCCAGATAGTCGTCATGGATAAGAACACTTACATCGATGGTGTCACTAAACTCTTAAACGAAGGACCATATAATCCGATCCCTAAAGATCCTTCACCTTCGGACTTATCCAAAATAAAAACTGCGATCAAATCTTCGCAAATCATTTCAAGCAACTTAAAACATTCGCTTATCCCATCTGTTGTGAATTGTGCCAGATTATATGCTCTTCCCAAAATTCATAAAAGTGGTATTCCTTTCCGCCCTATTGTATCAAATTTAGGTACTGCCTCGTATCCATTAGCTAAATATTTAGTTTCTAGATTTTCCACTCTATTAGACAATAACATTTACACCATAAAAAATTCAATAGAGTTTGTAAAAAAGGTTAAAAACATTTCTCCTCGTAATTTACTCATGGTTTCTTTTGATGTAAAATCATTATTCACCAATGTCCCAGTGGAGGGTGCATTAAGATGTCTAGAAACCAGACTTCGCGAATTTCATTTCTCTTGCATCGAAATTGATGAGCTAATTTCTCTCACTCAACTCTGTTTGAAACAAACACATTTTGTTTTCCAAAATAAATATTACAAGCAAACTGAGGGATTAGCCACGGGAAGCCCCCTCAGTCCCATCCTGGCTGATATCTACATGCATTATTATGAATCAAAATTATTTGAATCTTTAAACTTCCTGGCATGGTTCCGCTACGTAGACGATACTTTTACCCTGTTTGAAGGTAATAAAGATGATTTAAATAGAGTTCTTTCAACAATGAATTCTATTGATCCTGCTATTCAGTTCACTTTTGAACTTGAGACTTGCAATTCTCTTCCGTTTCTCGACATTCTGGTCACACGTAACACATCCAACTTCAGTACTACAGTTTACCCTAAACCTTCATCGGTTTGCCTTCCACCACACTTTAAATCATGTCATCCGACTAAACAAAAGTTAGCTTCATTTTATTCCTATGTTTTCCGTGCTCTTCAAGTTTGCTCCTCCAAACTAGCCCTTGATGAAGAACTAAATTATTTAAAAGCAATAGCTATTGACAGGGGCTTTTCACCCAACATTATTAATCAAGCAGTTAAAAAATTCTCATCTCAACACACTAAAAGCCACACTCTTATTTTAGGAGATTATAAAAATTCTGTTGTCATTCCCTTCTTTCCATCAATTAGCTATAAAGTTGCACATATTTTGCAGAAATTTAACTTTCGGGTTGTTTACTCTCCCATCAATAAAATTCCAACTTCTATACTCAAGGACCCCATTCCGGATATGAATTCCTGGGGTATTTATAGGATTCCTTGCCAGTGCGGTTTAATTTACATTGGCCAAACTAAGAGAGCCTTAAAATTTCGCGTCAAAGAACATGAGGCATATGTTAGAAAAAAGGAAACACAGAAGTCTTCTGTTGATCAACATTGTTGGTCCGAAAATCACACTTTCAATTTTTCTGCTGCCAAAATTATTCAAAAAACATCTTCCATTGGAGAACTGGATTTTCTAGAGGCATTTCACATTCATAAAAATCTTTCTGTTCTAGTTAACGATCCTAATTCCAATCCAAATTTGCCTTCGGCTTTTAGAGAAATTATGTTTTAGTTCTGGTTTCGCCAACAGATGGTGCCACTTGCTTATTCTTGTCCAGGCTTTCTTATCTTATCTAAACATTATTTCCTATCTTGTTCATTTGCGGTTTTGCAGCTGAAGATGATGGTTCGGTAAAACCATCGAAACTAGTCCTGTGAAAATTTTGTAAATTAACGCTGATGTTTGTTGTTTGACTTCTGAATTAGTAGTTCACTTGTATTTCAAAACTTAGAGTATGATAGCATTTTTTCCCCCTCAGCCACTCTGAACTACAACTATTGAATCAGTGAGTATAGGGGTCTAACAGTATTATTTAATCATGAAGTGTAACTGCAAAATGAACTTCTGAATGACTAACAAATCCTTCTATTAGTAGGAATAAGAAAACTGTATAAACTAAGAGATCTAATTAAGATACAATAACACGCTGAACAAGTATTAGTTTAGAAGTCAAACAACAAAAATCTAATCACTTTATCTTATCTCATTCATTTGCACTTTTGCAGTTGAGGCTGATGGTTTGAAACTAGTCCAGTGAAAATTCGAAAACATAACGCTGATTTTTGTTGTTTGACTTCTAAATTAAGAGATCTAACTTTCTCACTTTCTGGAATGTACAGAAATTGACTCAGTTTAACCACAAAGTATGACTGCACAAAGAAATTTCAAATGATTATTTGCAGGCACCGTGGAATCTTCAACACGACTTTCTCATATCCATTATGATGTAATACCGCTGCAAGAAAATGTTTTTTTGATTCTATAAAAAAACACTTTTTTTACAGCGGTATCACCACCATGATTTTATGCTATGTTTTAACTTAGATGCACTTATCCCATCTTATTAATGAAAAATGCTAATTCATAATTTCAAAGCAAATATAAAAACTCTGAGACTGGAAACTACAGTTTCATAGTTCAAATTTTTTTCAGAAAGGATGCACTAGTATGCCAATTTCAAATTTTTCCACAGAAAGTAAAGCAAAGAATGCCTTAACAAGAGTTTGATTTTTTTTCTATGCTCTACATGTATCTGAGAAAATGTGCAACATCTTGAAATACCAGAGAAATGTGCAATACAGGAAAGAAAACAGAGGTGTACGAGCTTTTCAAGCAAAAAATACCGCCAGATGGATAAATGTGTACATAGTAACCTAATTCTTGTGATTTCCCTGCTATAAACAAAGTAACAATCATGAAAGTTCAAGTTTACTCAAAATTTGATTTTAACCCGATTAACAGCCAAGGTCCTTCAAATAACTGATTGAAATGTTCCTACTGCAGAGAAATTATGTATTTTAATTTCAGAATTATATTAACTTTATGATCATTCACTTGTCATCTAGAAAACACTTTTTAGTAGAACAGGAAAAACTTATACAAAGCACAGATTTTTAATTTTAAAAATAATCTAACTGGAAGAAAAACATGATAACATAAAAAGAAAAATGTTTTTTTACTCCTGCATTTGTTTCTGCTTTTAAGAAGATACGGATTAGTAATCCTACAGTTTTAAAATATCTTTTGGGGGCACCATGTAGCTTAAAACAACTCTTTAAAATATTTTTAATAATTACCTATTGTAATTTGATTTATAGACTTCAAAATCTGCATCAGGTGATCGGTTTTTATAGGCATTCGGTGTCTCCAACTTTGTACAGTTCAAACAGCGTAGGAAAACTTTAGCCAGCTGAACATTTATTTGAAATATATCCTTACTCACATTGCTAAATTGATAATTTACAAAATTTGTAACAGCCTAAAAAAGAAATTATGTTAATTAAATAAATAATGAAATTTATTAACTGTATTAAATGCATTCAAAACTAATTCTTTACCAAATACACTGGCAGGAAAAAATAAAGGAACTGAAATGCCTTGTAAAAACAATGAATTTTCATGTGTATGACACACATTTGGACAATCAGCCTTAGACTGACTATCCACGTACATCTAGAAAAAAACTACATGGCAAACATTCACAAATATTCCTTCCAGCCAACAATCCTTAATATCGCAAGATCAGGTGTTCACATTTCATTGTGCTGCCAACATAAAAGGGCATGCACACTCGATAAGGGACAGATTTTCACATCTAGAGATAGCTGTTTAGCTTATGGAAATAAGTTCCTGAGGAGCTGTGTGAAATGACAGTGTGTTAAAAATGTTTCTTCGATCATTTTCATCGTAAATAGTTTTAAAATTTGTATTTTAATCCAAAATAAAAGTTTTTATCTCTTTAACTTCACAACCCTGATTTTCAAAATAACCTGTGACCTGTGACATTACAATCTCACTGAGAAGGCAATGAGCAGATTGTGAGAAATGGCATGCGATTGGGAGAATGGAAACATGATAAACACTGGTACAGATCTGCAATACCCAAAAGTAATCAAGAGCATCATGTCAAGAATTTGGAACTATTTTAAAGACACTGGTAGACTGAACAACCAAGTCAAGATCAAAATCATTCCACACCAGACTCTCAGGGCCATTATTTGACAACTGTTATTAAAAGAAATAGGCAACTGATATCCATCCAAATCTTGGATGTTGATTGCAGATAAAAGAACTTGATTATCCAAATATACCATGAGCAGCAAGCTGCATAAGGGTTGTATGCAAGAAAATCCATGATTTATGACCCTCCGGCTGTGAAATTATCCTGATTACAATGGCCCAGACATCATAATGATTGGAGCCCCACAGATTTGAACAGAGTTCTCTTTATTGATGAGCCTTCTTTTATCTGGACAGCGATTCCAGACAAATTACAATCTTGAGGAAGCAATACAAACGGAATAAACCTGAAAACATTCAGATAGGCATTGGTAAAAATGTGATGAAATCAAGGTATGGGAAGGTATCATTTAAAATGGCTGCATTGACCTAAATATTTTTACCAGTACAACTATGAATGATGAAGTATACAAAGATGAAGTTCTTGATCCTTATGTCAGGTTATTTAGGGATTTAATCATTAACTAATATTGCCCTCCTAATGAACAATAATGCTCGTCTTCATGCTACTATAATGGCCAGTTATCTTGTAAGCAAAGTAATTTAGTAGATGGAGCCAAGGCTGGATGAGGCACTGAGCAGTTGTGCAAACACTGAATGGGCCACTGCCTCAGGAAGGGCTAGATGTGACCTACAAGCCGTGATGCAACATGTGTTAAAGGGGCATATCTATATTGTATGAGAAAAAAATGGTTACCATATCTAGACTATCTTTATTATGATTAAAATTGCAATGAACTTGATAGAAAATTTTAAAATATATATATTGAGACAAACAGGGCACAGTGTTAAAGTGGAACAGCTGCCATGTGATGGAATAGTATAAAAGCTCTGCTACGGTGCTCATTGGGGCAGATGTGATGGCTGACACCTCCCTCCCATTCGATGTTCCTGGCAAGCATCTCTTTGGCTTATGCTGTCTGTGGTTGCTAACCCATTTTGTACATTACAAAATAGAGTAGTATCCCACCAGCACTGTATCCTCCTACCAAATAGACAGATGGGCCATGATGAGGATTCTATGAATCCAATCACAATGCGCTGACTGGAATCAGTGCACAACGGCAATAAAATAACTGGCGGTGTGGTATGAAGAAGTGTTACCCTACAAAATTCACTGGTTTTACTATCCAAAAGTACACCGCCCAAGTCTAAGGGTATCTTTATTGTCAAATAATAGAAAATGTGCTCTTAAAGTGGAATATTTTAAGGCAAATGGGCCTTTGCAAAGTACATTCAAATCACTCACTGTTACTGCATGGTGATGAAAATGAACAGTGCTGAAGGAAAACATGATAATCTTCATAAAAAGTTCCAAAACTATGAGCAACAAGTAATATAGTAAATAAGGTATACACCTACAAGTTTACATACTTAGTGAACATTATTTTGAATATCACTTAAGAAAAGATAAAAAAAATTTTTGTGAATGCATGAAAACTGCATAATTAGTACTAAATTTCCGTACTCATATATATATATATAGTTATGTTATTTATAGGTATATGGTATACACTTATAAGGTTACATACTTATTGAACATGATTTTGGATACCACTTAAGGAAAGATTTTTTTAAAATTATTTTTTGTGCATCCATGAGCATCACATAATTAACATCCAGCACTCATATATAATAATGTTATTTGTAGGTAAGTGCCAAGGTTTTTCAATATACTAAAGGCGCTTGTTTGTTTGTTATTATCCTTATGATTGATTCTCTGAAAGTTACATTGTTTAACAGGTGTTAAGTTCAGTATAATATTTTTCCTTAATTTTTCATTGGCAATACAACATACTCAACCTCTTATTTTCTTTTTCTACAATTTTCACTTGATAAGTTAATTTGTATGAGACATTGGACGTATATTGATTTGCAGTTTTATCCAGATCCTGCAACTTTTTTGCAAAGCTTGGTTTTTTATTATTATTATTATTTCCTGAACATGACATCTGTTTTTTTCCAACGATAAGGTACTACATGATAATTAAATTAAGCACTCAGTCTAAAGTGAGACCACAGCAAATTTCAGGTGAAATCTTCAAAAATAATGATATTGAAAAGTCAAACAAGTAAAATTAAAAAATTTTAACATGCACAAATTGCTAGTATTAAAAACTGTACTCATTTATAGTTAGTATTTTTATTTGTTTATCTATTAAATTAAATATCTCCTTAGTAAACTTAATAAATAAATATATATATAAAACATGCATTATAAATACTACAATCATAACCTGCGCAATACTAGGTGACTCAAATGGAGGAGACTGATGGGGCTTTGTTAAAACTATTGCAGGTTTTGTTAAAAGCAGAACACTTTTCTTAAGAACCTGAAAAATGTACATATAAAATAATTAAAATATCTATTTTATGATTCAAGTAAAAATTATTTGAACTAACATATTATTTTAACTCATTTGGATGGGAGAGAAAAATAATATACAGACATACATAAGAAGAAACATCAATGAAATTTAAATAAAGGGAGTTCAAATATTCAGCATACATAATACATTAGATAAAAAATTTTTATACTTTTAAGCAATAATTTATATTGATAAAGTAAGCAAGAAAGTCAAAGCAATAACTCTCTCAAATAAAAAAATTAAAATGAAACATTATAGAACAAGATCTTAGATATATCAGAGTATATTCCAAAATACTGGGTTTCAATAAAAGTTTCTTGCCACCATAAATATCATCTGTGCAAACAGTTGGTATTGGCATGTTTAATCATATTTTGTCAAATGATTTTTGGCATTTGAAAGAAAGAGACTTTAGAACACTGTGTTGTGAAATTTGTAAAAAAACATCATTATACAGGTATAAGGTGTTTGAAATGGAACTATCAAACTACCAGATTAGAACCATCATTTACTTCCAGTTCTGTTGCAAAAAGTCAGCTACAAAATGTCACCAAATTATGTATACAGTTTTAGATACTAATGTTGTATCATATGACACTGTGAAGGTTTGGACTGAAAGTTTGAAAACAAGGACTCTAACTAGTTTGAAAACAAGGACTTTAATTGGTTATTAAGGTCTGCTTACTGCTTCAAGAAGCTCTAGCCTGCTTACTGATATTGAAGAGGCCTGCCTGCGAGAACTTCTAGAAAAAAGATCAGTATGCAACCACTCGAGAGCTTGCTAAGGAGTTAGATGTTAGTATCATGTCCATTAGTCATGCTGTTCATTGCATAAACTTGACACACAAGATCAATCACTGGGTGTCGCATGAACTGATTCAAGCAGATAAGGACAGACATGCTGATTTCTTTGGAGACTGTCAAACGCAATAAAGAAGTTCACTAGTTTTTTTTTTTTTTTTAATAGTTACCGAGATGATGTTCACTAGGTTAAAAAAAACCTAGTGAACTTTTTTATTAAAAAAAAACCTAGTGAATCATCAGGTTCATAATGCCTTTGAACCTTGGTATCAAAGATATATTGGTTATTAACTGATTATAGCAAAACATGCAATAGCATAATACTTTAGGAGGAATGAAGTAATGCTTTAGGAGGAATGCTCCGATGTGAAGGCTCATATTCACAATATAAAGAGGTAAGCCTAAAAATTATGAAGCCATTCTGATTGTGGAGAACTAACAACAGGTATACTGCAAATGTTCAGCATTCTTATCCACCCAATCAAAGCTATATTGCAATGAATTTTTTTAACACTAGACACTTGCATGGTCAGTCACCCCAAGACAGTTATCATAGAAAAGAAATATATATATATATATATATATATACATATAATGATTTTAATTAATCTAACTTGTGTATTTCATAGGCCTACCTTGTAATTAATAATAATAAAAATTTGGAAAAAAATAAATATTTTACATTTTGCTGACTCGCAACATGCTGATGAGCAGATGATAAAAATATTTTATTTTAGGCAATGGCAGTACATTTCCTTTAAATTACTGAGCCTGTTGATTAAATCTGCAAGACAGATACTTTATGTTTTGCTGAGCGGCAACACACTTCTTTTGAACTGTCAAATCTGTTTATCAAACTTTCATTAAATTCACTCAAAATATCAAATAAAAAAATCTTTGAAATTCAATATTTCAATTTTGAAGTGCATGTATTCTGGTGGAGATTTATGTGTGTTCAAAATACGATGGTTCTAGATACTGTCATTTTTCCACGATATGAGGAACACACATGCATAGATTCTTGACTATTTAAAAATAGAGATAATGAAATTTTTAGTTTTTCTACAATGTTTCAATAATATTATAAAACACACTAATTTTCAAAATTAACAAAAACATTAATTCTATATTCAATTTTTTTTTCTTAACAGATTAATATATTCATTAAGAGCTCTGTGCAAAATGCCAAATAATGAGGCAGCCTACTAAAAATGATACCAGTCAATACTTAGCAACATTACATAAAATGGTACTTGCTTGTTATGTGGCCACTACAGGCCCTTTAGCGAAATCTGACAAGATTTAAAGTTAATTTGGTGAAAACTAAAAAAGTACCATGGCAATCTTCAAAGAATGAAAAATTACAATCTACAGAGAAAAGATTTATTATTGTGGAGGTCATAATTTGGCAAATGCTGCTATTATAGAATCAAATATTGATACAAACATTTATTTTTACAATTTTCTGCTTCCCCCCCCCAAAAAAAACTATAGTCTGATGCTACTAGTGGTAGTAAAGGCATGTCTAAACTTCCACTGTTAGATGACAACAGTGGCATAACCATGTAGAGGTAATTTTAAGTTTCATCAGCCAACTTCATTGTTTAAAATTAAATCTTACTATGCTTGGCCATATTGTACGTGCCTGCTAATATTCACCGGGGTTCCCTTGTAGCTCACTAGATGGTAATCAAGAAACATAAGCCAGTAGTTGATGCAGCAATCCGTCTTCAAGAAAATAAGCATTACCATCAAAGACAACATCACAGCGATGTGCACGCTGCAGCACCAAGAAAAATGCTTAAGAACAGTGTGGGAATGCAGCACATGCAAAGTTGCACTTTGCTTGAAAAAGAAAAACTGCTTCCATGAGTACCATAGAGACTGATTTGTGAAGATGTGTTCTGTGGGCAGTGGTCGCTGACACTAACCACTAGAAGTGGTCATTTTTTTCATGCATCTTGAACAAAATATGTGTAATTGTCGTAAATAATTTTATTGTAACACCTGATATAGTAAATAAAACAAGAGTTTTGCTGAAAAAATTAATTGCCTTTTCCTGCCCCTCAAAGAGTTAAGGGCCAACTACATTAGATAGTTTTGTACAGCTTCGGATACGTTCAAATTAGTTTAGCATTAGATTAGTTCCTTATCGTCTCATCGAGTTAAATCTCAAGTGGAGGCTTTTCTGTAAGCCCAAGAAAGAGGCCATCTGCATTCTTAGTTCGTTGAGATAATAAAAGATAAGTTTAACCCTTCTCTGGACTTGTTCATTTACACACTTGGACTCAGCAATAAGCTGCTACATAGTTCTACTGAGTTAAGCATAGACAAAATAGTTAGAAACATTACAACTATAATGACGCTGAAAGATGAACCACTTCATCCTGAACTTCTGCACAGATTTACTTAATACATGACTTAAAAATCATCTACATAAAATAAGAAAATACAGCAAAATTTTGTTTAAAACTCACTTTTTTTTTTTAAAAGGATTGCAAACTGTATTAATCAAAATTACTTTTATAAAAGATACATGATACACTATAATAAGCATAATATATAAACTCAACTCACTTTAGAAAGGGTAAAATATATTTGTTTAGTGTCGGTATCTTCTTCATTGCGAAGCAACATTGTTAAGTTTTCAATGTCAACAACTCTGCCCAGAAGTCCATTCAAATCATCATCACTAAAATTCTTCAAATGAGATATATGATCAGCTAGGGATAACAAATAAAATGAGCTTTTAGCACATAATAAATTATATTTACAGCTTTTTAACAGTGATAAAGTGATGCTTTCTACTACATTTTTTTTTTTTTCCCCGGAAAGAAAATAGATCAGGAAAAAAAAAAAAAAAATGTAGTTCTGCTGCTGCTAGTCAGAGACACGTAATAAACAGCTAAATATGGTTCCTGAAATTTTAAACACTACTGCTTGCTTCTTTTTGGGAGCTTAAACTAACGAGCTCTTGAAGACTGTATGAGGAATTATCCTCAGGTCTTGACAACAACAAAGTCAGAAGAAGGGTGTAAAAAACCCTTTATTCAATTATATAAAGTTGAACAGACAGCCCCACTTTGGCTTACATAAGCCAACACTTCTGGCTTAACTCAAAATAGTAATGTTGAACTTAAAATAAAATGTAATTAAACTAGTCTAATGGTTCACATGATAATTTAAATGTGCAGAAAGGCCCTGACTCGCAAATGCTTATGGAAACAATCCTAATTGCTAGAAGCACTCAAGGCCATAGAATCAAATCTCCAGTACATTAAAGTAACAATGTAGCCTTCAAGCAGTCATAACATACTCTAAAACCACCTTCGAAAACCTTTGCTTAAACGACACTTCTTTGTAGCTTAATTTGAATAACTGCATGACATCTGATTAGCATTCTGGCAAGAAAGTGTGGGTGAAAAACGAGGATGAAAGGAAAGTTGCTTTAACTATTAGTCAAAATAAATAAATAAATCCTCACAGGACTTTTGAATCAACCTTTGCTTGTAGAAAATTTTTAAAGTCTTACTGACATCCAGATCTTAAGGTTGTACTACACTAGTGCACTTTGCTGGAAATAAAACAACTTTCACATTTTGCAAGAAATCTGTTGTTTGAGGATGGGTGGTACACTAATCTGAAATCTCTAAAAAATAAAATTTTGCAGTTTTGTCTCTCATATATATATATATTTATTTTATTGAGACATTCTATAAAAACATGTCCATAACAATCCATGCTTTCTTATTTGCTTTATATTCTAATGACAGTGTTTTAACATGATTGAAGCACCTTGTTTTTTGGTGATTTCCCTATAACTGAGTCATCATTTTTTATACAATCAGCATTGCAATAAAACAGAGAGACATTCTTTACTTTGCTTAGCTCCATAAAACTCGCCATTTTTTAGAGCTAGGGTTCTTGCAGGCAGAAGTTTAACTCTTTTTTCTCTTCGGTTTATAAAGAAAAGGTCAATTTCATCAACATTAAAAATGTCTTTTAATTTTGTTTTGGTATGTAAATTCTTGAACCACTCTTCAACTGACTCTGCATGAATGCTTTTTGATTCTCCAATTATTATATGACATGAGATTCCATGCCACAGTTTAAATTTATGCAACTATCCAGTTGAAAAGCAAGCTTCCTTCACATTCAATTAAAGTGCTATTCTTTTGACTTCTTGATTACCATGGGAGCCATTCACACAAATATTGGAAGTACAACACTGAATGAAAAATTTCAGCAAAATGCCTCAAAAACTCCCTCTGAACTCCAAAGGAACTCAGATAATGTTCTACCTTGAACATGTAATTACTTTGAAGCAGACTGTCTACAAATTTTTGCTCTTCCTCAAGTTTTTTTCTATCATAAATAACTGTTTTTAGAGTTGTCATGAGAATATCTATTTCTTTGCTAACTCAGTTTTGCTAACTTTCATCAAACCAGTATTCTCATCAAAACAAAAGTGCCTTTCACTTTCACGATATTTTGTATCAAGTAATTCTGCTCCACTTAGTTTATTTAACAAAGCGTCCTGCTCAGAAGAAAAACCATACCTGTTTTCCCTTCTAAGTATCCCTTCTATTCATGAAATATTCTTCAACTCCTGTACCAGACTGTGATGTCTCAAGCCTTTGTTTTTTTCTCCTATCTCCAATTTTAGAAAAAAACACTTGAACAGTGGGACTGCCAAATGTAAAACCAATGCAGTAAGTCAAACAAAAGTAACATATAGCCGAAGTTATTTGATGTATAAAAGAAATATTTTACTATTAAAATAAATATTTGGGGTCAATTTATAATATAAAATAAATAATTGGGAATTGGGACCAAGAAGTTATGTAGCAGTGTAAAAGACACATAAATCAATTCTCTCTATGACAGAAGTCTGCACTTTTTTAAAATTCTTTTCAGTAATTCATCGATATCAGATTTCTTATTTCATAATCATCCTTTCTAGAAATTAATATTTATTCTTTAATGTTTGTAATTTAAAAAAAATAAATACTTCCTTGCTAAAAAAAAAAAAGAAAAAGAAAAACTGAAAAATCAGCATGAAACTGGCTGTTTTATTTTAGGTCTAAATACCACATTTCATCATGGCACATAAAAATACATTTAAACTTTACAACATTAAAACATTCCTTGTTTACAATCATATTTGTTTATGAAAGGTTGACAAAATGGTCACATGGAATGAGCTGATTTAAAAAATTTTTAGATTTAGAAATTCAGATTATTTCTTAAATTCAATTCAGACAATTCAGAGATAATTTCAGAGATTTATTCAGATAATTTTTTCAGATTATATTGCTGATTTAGAAATGGTTTTATTACCATTCAGAGTTTTCAGCTATATTTTAGTAAATGACCCTCATTCAACAATGCAAATTATCTTTTCCAGTAATTCTCTAATATATATTTGATTTTATATATGATCAAATATGAAAACGATATGGGTATCAAAATTCTGTAAATATGATTTTGTGGTTAACAGTAAATTGTAGAGATTTTACTTTTCTGTGGTTGCAGGATTAAGCAATTCTTTCTTTCCAAATATGTGCCCTATCTGTCAGTCATAAATTTGATATACAATCTGGTTCGTCTGCTCCCACTGCACTGTGTGAGCTGAGCTCGTTCATAAGCATTACCCCATTAATTTTAGTTAGTAATTTGTTTTTTCCATGTCAATAAAATATGCATATAATAGATGTCATTACTTACTCCTATACATATTTTTATTTTAAAAATGGCAGTGCAATTATTATGCACACCTACACTATACACTTTCATATTCAACAACTATGATTATGGCATTATGAAGATTTTCAACACTTTTTTTTGTTGCATTTGTCAATAAGTACAGAAATGGAATATTAAAACAGATTTTTTAACAGACATATTAAACATTAACATTAAACAGACACATTTTCAGAAGTATTTCAATTCATGAAAAAATGTGAAATTATTTTACCAGTGTATCTTTTTGTTTATGTCGCATAGGAAATGTGTGTGTGTGTGATTATGGCAAAGCCTCAAGGGCTATCTGCCTAAGGTGAGGTATGCGTTGAGGACTTTCTAAGGGAAACTGGCTCGTATACACGTTAAACATGGGGAAAACCACAAAAACGACCATGCAGCCAGGCCGTTCGCGAGATTCGAACCTCGGACCGAACTACCAGTGTTCAGTGACTTTACGGCTCGGCTGCTGGTGGGTCCTTTATGTTGCATAGAAATAATACTTTTTGGATAGTTATGTATTTTACCTTTGACTATTTTCAATAAACAAAACTGTTACCAAACAGTACGCTTTAGTATCAATAAAGGATACGTGTGACATTTCTAAACATTCACAAGATTTTTCTCTTCGGTTTTTATGTCCTCTAAGTTTTCAGTCCCTCTAAGTTCATTATAACATGATTCAACTATAGTTTCAAGACCCGAGTTTATGTTTATATTTAAATATTTTATATGCTGTAACTTATATCTGCTGATTATCTAATTAAATAAAGAGTGAGCTGTAGTTATGTAACTAAGTAAATAATCTTTGTACCTTCAAATTTCTTATGTTCCTTTATTGTCACACGTATCCTTTATTGATACTAAAGCGTACTTATAGTACGCTAAAGCATACTATAAGTACACTTTAGTATCTATTAGTATCTAAGCTGTAGTTATGTAACTAAGTAAATAATCATTCGTACCTTCAAACTTCTCACAGAATAATTAGCATAAGTTTGGCAGAATCTCCATCAATGTTCACAGTCAAAAAAAAAATAATTGCTTTTTTTTTTTTTTTTTTTTTTTTTTTACTTGAATATGGCAAAATATTTCAGGATTGACTCCTTAGAAAGGACTTTTTAACAGAAATTGACTGATATTTATACACAAACTAGACTAAACATTACAAATGGACACACACAGCTACCATCCTTTGTGAAATAAGTAACCAGTTGTTCAGGGGTCTTATCCACTTAACAGATGAGCTGTACACTGCTGGTACTACATAAGGTAATGATATTTCTTAATAAAGAAGCTCTTTGTGTATTTTGCCACATTTCCTTTTTAAATTATCATATTGAGTATATTCCTAGCTCCCTAGCAATGCTTTTAAGTAAAATGCTGTATCATTCAACAGTATCTCCAGCTAAGCGTTTAAGTAATTCTGCATCATTGCACAGTGTATGATTATTGAGAATTACAGTCAAAAGTCATTAATCCAGATTTCCGGCAATTCTGGATTATCGATTTTTCCGGATTATAGATCATCAATTTAAATATGGTAAGATGGCATGCAGAAATTATAAAATTAAAAATATGAAACCGTAATTTATGAAATAAAGAACAATTATGATCTAAAGGATATCAAAATTTACAAAAAGAAAAAGCTTAATATTTATTTGTTTACTTTATTAAACATTTCTTTTAATGTAAGTTGTTTAAGTTCCTTCGTTTCATGTGATAATACCTTCTATTTAATTCTATTAAACAGATATAATTTCTTGTTTAGTTACAAAGTTCCGCTGTTCAAGTCCTATAATTGCTGTGTCGAGAATACTGACTAATTTGTTAATCAAAATTTTTTCGTTTTCAATAACCTCTGTGTCACTTTCTTCACTATCAGAAGTGAATTATAATGACGAGGAACTTGATTTAAATCATATCAAAGATGGAGTACATCGAGATGAAATACTACATTTAATAAGGAATTATAAGCCAAATAAAATAAAAACATCTGCCCTGAAGATAAGGACAGTGCTGACAGATCAACTTCCAATTTATTGCGCGCCGCGGCGTCCCCCCCCCAAGAGCAGCATGAAATTGATAAACAGATTTCGGAACATACTTTTGCTTTGTAGATCCTTTACATATTAGTAAATATATATCGGAAATTCTATTTGACATAATCGAAAGTTAGAGCTTACTTTTATAAAATTGCTCTAATAGTCTGCAAAAAATAATAAGCCGGATCCAATTCGAAGATTAAGGAACAATGCAATCTGCAACATTAACTGAATTAGATAATTTTAGTTAAGCTTATACCGTCCGTTATACATTAAACACACATGCGTAAACATATTATGCGCATGCGCACATGCATACTCGCAGCCGTAAAGGTCTTACGCGCACGCGTAAATGCCTATGCGCATGCACAGAAAGTTTGTACTTTTGAGGTCCGGATTATACATTATTCTGGATTATGGGTGTCCGAATTAATGACTTTTGACTGTATTCATTTCAAGTCATAGGACAATCTCTTATTTTTATTTATAGTTACATCAATTCTTGATACAAGAATAGCTTTATGTGTTTGATTACCTGAATTTTTGTTATCCTAGAAGCAAATCTGATAAATCAATAATTTAATTTATTGCATAATAGAAGAACTTATTCAGGAGTCAAAAATGGCTTTTTAACAAATCAGCAATTATGTAAAGATAGGCAAACATTTATAAATTAATAAAAAATTATAAATACATCTAAACAGTTTACGTGAACAAGCCATCTTATAATAAACAACTGAAATATTTTAGCTTCAGATATATTCTGTGACTGTGTATGTGATGTTTTATGAAAATATTTTAGTTAAAAAGTTTTAAAGCCAAAATTCACAGATTAAAGAAAACTGCTTTTTAAGTATTATTTTTGGTACTTCCTTAATTATTTTGGCTTTCATTACTTAAAGGCACCAAGCTGTTGATAGACTTTGAGAGAGTGGCAATCCTACTTAGACCTCTTCTCATGAAAAGCAGACTTTGAATGATTGTGGTTATGATTATCAGCCATTTAACCAGAGTCTGCAAACATAGCAGGGCAGCTGCTTTCAGACAGTCTATTAACAACAGGGATCACAGAAGCCACACCTACATAAAAGTACACTTATGCAAAAAAAAGGGGGGGACAGTTCTATATCTCCCTTTCTACTGGGCCGATTGACAAAATTCAAATTATGTTTCTCATGTCTCGAAAGCACGACTTAGGCTATATGTTAGATTTATATACAGCATTGTTCTAACATAGGTATTTTGACACAAAATCAGACTCTTTCTGAAATAACATACCATTTTTTTTTCATATTTTGATTCTATGACTCAATTTATGCCTAGATATTAAATTTTGTAAAATTTGGAGCGAAATTTATGGAGAAATTCAAAACTTTATCTTGGCACAAGATAAAGTTTTTTTTTTTCAGTTTTCACCAAGAATAATTCACTTGGCGAACTTCTTAATATGTGGCAACCAATTTTCCTTTCCCTTCCATAATGTGGGGGGGGGGATGGAAAAAAAGGCACCTCGTTCCTACCTTTTTACATTGCACATGAATGGAAAAAAAGTCACATCATTTCTATTTCAAAATAATTTTAGCAAAGTGTCTACACCACATTTGATGTTTTATCACTTTCAACAAATATGCCAAATTTCAAAACACACCAATATATAAATTCACCTATATCTTCAGAAATTTTAAATAAAAAACTGTAATTTTTTGCAGGTATACTTAGAAATACGTCTACTTTAGGATTATGGTAAAAATTTTATAGATTATAAATCAAAATTTTTTTTGAAAAATTTAAAAAAATTATTTTAAAATACAAATTTTAAAAATAAATCATAAAAAATGGGTAAATTTTATTTGGAATGAACCTAAATTTTGAAATGTGAAAGGAAGAATCAAATAAGCTTAATAAAAAAAAGATTAATAAATATATACTAAACTTAATTAACATCAAGAAGCTAAAATTTTTAGAGCTAATTTTTTAAAAACTACTCATGCAATTTTTACAAAAATTGGTAGTTTGGCGTAATTTGAGTCGTAGAATCGAAATATGGAAAAAAATTGGCATTTTATTTCAGAAAACGCCTGGTTTTGTGTCGAAATGCCTATATTAGAACAATGCTATATATAAATCTAATACATATCCCAAGTCGTGTTTTCGAGACATGAAAAACGCAAGTTGAATTTCGTCAATCAGCCCAGTAGAACAGAAGATATAAAACTGTCTTTTTTTTTCACAGTGTACAATGCTTACATATTAATGCAAACACCTTGGCATAATTTGGTGACATTTCGAAAAAGAAAGATGATTTTTTATTGCAAAAAATTATTTTTTATACACATACATATTTTAATATACGGTACAAAGTCCGTAATCTGGACTCGTCGGGACTTCGGCGATTCCGGATTAGGAGTTTTTCCGCATTATAGATCATCAATTTAAATCTGGTAAGATGGCATGCAGAACTTATACAATTAAAAATATGAAACCGTAATTTACGAAATAAAGAGCAATTATGATCTAAAGGGTATCAAAATTTACAAAAAAAAAAGCTTAATATTTATTTGTTTACTTTCTTTCAATGTAAGTTGTTTAAGTTGCTTTGTTTTTTGTGCTAATACTTTCTCTTTAATTCTATAAACAGACATAATTTCTTGTTCAGTCACAAAGTTCCACTGTTTAAGTCCTGTAATTGCTGTGTCGAGAAAACCGACTAACTTGTCAATCAAAATTTTTTCGTTTTCAATAACCTCTCTGTCACTTTCTTCACTATCGGAAGCAGTTATTTTCTGGATCTAGAACCCTACTACAGATTTCACAGTCTGTTAGTTAATTGATTGATGATTGTTGCATTGTCAAAAAGTTTGTGGCTTTGAGGTCCAGATTATAGATCATTCCAGATAATGGACATCTGGATTATGGACTTCGTATTGTACTATACTCCTCCAAAACTTATACTGCAATGTCTTTCATTGCCTGGCAAATCGCACAACGGCATATATTAAAACCGAACCCAAGACAAACCATATCATGATTTTTCTATAAAAATCCTTACGAGTACAAAAAGAGTACACATGAAAATGGCAATATTGGTTGCTAAAATTGAAGAACATTTCTAGGCATAATTAACTGAAAATTTATGATTTACACGGTTGCCAGAGTTTGGTTCATTCTGAAAATCTGGCAACTTCTATTAAGACGGCTGCTCTAATACATAACTACCAAAAGTATACATTTTTCAATAGCAAAAGAAAGTTTATTTTAACCTGATTTAAAAGACAGACTTGATTCCAAGTAGAAACAATTACAAAAACTGTAAACATTAATTATTTTTGAGGAAATTGATTCTGGATGCATTCCTTTCTTTCAGCCATCTTTCTTTATGTAATTCTAATGCTAATCCAAATGGGGGGAATGATCACTTACACAAGGGATGCTGACAAAGACAGAGACAACTTAAATCTACCCCAGATTCTGATGCATCATAATGAAATGAAGCTTCATTACTGTTGAGATTTTTCCACCTTGTACAAGAACAACTTTTCTCAGCCTGCAAATAAAAAAAGTCAAATTGTAAAAAAAAGCAAATTTAACAAAATAAAACTTTTAGGTATACTTTAAAAGTTAAGATGTTAAAGTGAGAGCTCAATTGTAATTCTTTAATTTATTTGGATATTACTTATTTACACCTTAAATCAGAATCAATAACATAACGAATTGACTAAAGGCATTGACCAAATGCATTTTCTTATTATCTCTAAATAGTTATTGTATATTTGGTTAAATATTCACATAATTTCATAAATTAAATACATATGCTTTAACCCTCTTAGCGACACGGGTTTTTGGATCTGTCATGAAGACCTGTATTCAAAGACACTTTATTAGCTAACTTTGTATATTTACTTACTTTAGGCTCTATTTTCACAAACTTAATTTATTAAGATGATATTTATATTATTAAAGAAAGTAAGAAAGCAAAATATCATAAATTATAAGCTAATATATAACAAATGACAAAAAAATCTCATGACCGGCTAAAGGCGGCCATAACGCTCAGAGGGTTAAGGTAAAAAGAAGGCAGTCTTATAATTTAATGCAACTTTACACTTAACATACATAAAACTTGCAATTTTTCTTTCAACAACAGAATTCCTCCAAAACTTTCAGTCTTTTTAAAGCAAAAAACTATAAGCATAAAAAATTTCTGTTTAAAACTACAGTTTTGCCTAAATGCCTAATTTGCAAAGTACATATGACAAAGAAGAAAAATAACATCACCAATTTAAACAATACTTCCAAAATTTTGTTAGAAAATACAAGTAACAAAAATAATAATTAAATTATTTTTTTAAATTTTCAAAAATAAATAAACCTCTTACCCTGCATGCTGAGAAAGAACTAAGCTTTGCAAATTTTTTATTACGTGGCCACTGCTTCCATTTCTGTTTCTTCTCTGCAATTTGCTCTTTTAAACTTTTTTTAACAGAATCACGGCTTCCAGCTTGAGATTGGCTAGAGGTAGATGGCTTCGAATTCTCATTCATACTGAAAATACTGTAAAAAGCAACCAAAATTCTGCATAGAGTTCAACAATACATAAATACTAAAAAATATACTAAAAAATACAATTATATAGTGTATATCAGAAGATACTATATCCCTAAAATAAAACTTTACATTTTAATGTAATATAATGAATGAAAATTAATAATAAATTAAATTTTATTCAGAAGAATACAGATTTTAATTATTGAGCTTTCAATGCTAGAATTGCATTACTAGGAATAATGCAAGTTTTTCATACTATGACTCACAGGAAATAATTCTAACATAATTAATTATGTAGGATTATGGGGAATTATAACATGATATTGATACCCTTGAAATCTTGAGATTTATGCGTCTAGGTAGTAATCAGGCCTGGCTAGAGTTTATTCATTGCCAATAACAGGAAAGCCATAGAAATAAAAGTCCCGACAGTAACACATTTGAATTTTTAATATTGGAGGAGATTTAGTTCCTTCGATAAATGATTTTTGTAACGGAGCTTATTAGCCCTATACTAAAGAGGTACAATTAGGTCATTACAGACTAACAGATAACACTTTAATAAGACTGAACAGGATAAAATCCTATCAACTATTGGACTATTTTCTGAAAACAAATTTGGAACTACAAATATACAGCATTTAATATAAGAAAGCAGATAACATCCTGACCACTTTTAAGTCCATTCCTTAGCAATGCAAAGGAAATGTGACACTGAAATGAATTTGTATCATTTAAACATTACACATAAACTCTGAAATTGCTACACAATATGCACTAAAAAATTTATTTTTAAATTATTAAAAATTTATTTATTAAAAAATTTATTTTTTAGCTATGTAAATTTGAACTCTTTTATGTGTACAGATGATAATTTGTGGCAACAATTGCAAGTTAACTGTTTCAGAATAAATTTTGAAAGAAAGGAAAATGGAGCTGACATAGAATTTTGCAAAAATCAAAATTCTGTCTTGGGTAAATCGATAATCGCTGTTCCTACCAAATAGTGCAGGTACAGCTAGAAGTGAAAAAGACAAAAGAATTTCACAATTGATTGTGCAAGTACAGTCTCGCTACATTAACCGTGCAGTTCCACACCAATTTTAAGGAAAAGCACCCTTAGGGCCAGTCTGAGAGTATCCCACCCTCTTCCCCTACCATCAACCTCTTAAGAGAACTTTTGGCTTGCCATATATTTTGAGTGCCCCCAGACACCACATATATACAAACATCCATGCCTTTTGCAGGATTCAAACCCAGGCCCATAAATATAACAGTCAACGTCATTAACCACTATAACCAGTTGGACAGTTTACAAAATGATACAGAATGAATATAACATTCAGTCTGCCGGTACATATAAAAGAATTTACAAAAAACTCTATATGAAAAATTAATTTTTCTTTGAGTGCCCATAATTTAACAGAAAGCAGAGCATGTCAGGTTCAGTAAGGAAAACCTAAAATTACATAATGGTGGTGGACACTACATTATTTCTAAATCATAACTGGTGATGAAATGCAGTACCCTTTTTTGACAATCTAAGCCCATCAAGAAAGTATGTTCCTTTGAAGATGACCCCAAACAAACAGTGGTGAAAAGATGATAGGCAATGAAAAAAATAATGTGTATAGGTTTCTTCAGAAGTAGAGGATTGGCTAAAGCCAGTCAAGTCAAAGAGGTAAGAGAAAGTTACAGCTAAGTGGTACATCGTTAAAAGTTTTACAGTTCTTCAAGAACTGAATAATAGGAGATTCATGCTTTACCAGAGAGTTGTAGCTAGGGTTTTCAGCACCCAGAAACAACTGAAGATTTCGCGCCCCCTACTGCTTGCCAAGGATGGAAAACATTTAATTCTAAAATGTCGTAACATAAGTTTGGCGCCCCTTGGATTCTGCGCCCGGGGACAGATGCCCCCCTTGAGCTACGCCCCTGCTTTACCATGATAATGGATCTTCACATTCTGCAAGATTGACAATAGAATCTCTTCAACAAACACATATGAAATTGATAGAACATTGAACCTATTCTTCTCATTTTGCTGGGAATTTTAGCTTATATTTTAATCCAAAAAAAAAAAAAAAAAAATTCACTTGATTGTAATCTTTATTTCAAAGATAAAACTGATAAGGTCATATTGGAGGGAATTACTTTGAACACTCCTAAGATTTGGTAAGTTTGCTATTTAATTATAGCTAAAAAAGTGACCCTCATACAAGGCAAACATAATGTATTTCTTCAAATATACACTTTTTCTTGAATTTTGTTAAATTTTAAAATGCACAGAAATGTTTAAATGTCTGCAAGCCATTCCCAAATAGACATGGATGTTTGTAAATGTATAGTGTCTATTTGGCATGGGGGCACTCTAAATATGAGACGGGTTGAAAGTCCTCTTCAGAGGCTGGTGGTAGGGGAAGAGGGGTGAGACCCTAGGACCTGTCCTCCCGAGGTACTCTTCATCAAAACTGGGAGGCGGAACTGAGCTCATACTCTCACCTGTATGGTGCTCAAGGCTCTTGCCAATGACATGCACAATCTTGTACTCTATGCCACGATGAATTTTGTGGGCTTCTTCTGATGTTCTTGTCAGACAAGTGAGATTAGTCACAACAACAACAAAAATTACACACACATTTAATTCTAATTAAATACTCAAATTATTAAAGAGGTTAAATGCAGAATTACATTTACCGCTTAGCAAAAGAGACACATGCCTAGGGTCCACTGTAAAGATAGGGCATCTGTTATTAATGCTTGAAATAATACCAGAATTTATATCTGACACATTCTACATGGATAGAATAACTATCCTAATTCAATATTTTTACATGCAAATAAGATTTATTTTGTTTATGCTATTATTAGTTCCCATACAGCAAAATGTTTGAGCCAGGTAACAGTAAAATATTTCTAAGAAATGAATACTGATATTCGAAACTGTCAAATAAAATGTCCAGTAATTAAAACTGACTTCACAATTTTATTAAATAACAAAACTCTGCAGAATTTCTTCCTGATAAAACCTTCCTATTAAATTGATGAACAATGCAGCAGTAGAGAGTTGTATCGAGTAATTTTTTTTTAATGTAATTCACAAACTCTATATTTTTCCTTTGAATGGAACATATTAGATGCTTGCACCTTAAAGAAACATTTAATCATAAAACTTTTGTCAAATACAAAATGGACTACGCTAGCTAACGCAAAAGATTAGAGAAATAAATTGTATTTACATAAAAACAACTGATCCAGAAATAAAATGAAAGCTAGCAGTTTAAGTAGAAATGGCTACATTTTGGATAAAGTGGATGAATACAAATTTGTTTAACAATACGCATTATTGGAAAAAATGCTTTGGGTACGAAATACATTGCAAGCAATCATTACAACTATTATCAAGTTCAATAACTACAATATTATTTTATAATAATATAAACAACTTTATTACAAATATGTATAGCTTCAAAACAAAATTAGAAATATTATTTGAATTAAATATTTAAAAGGAAGACAAATAAGGGGGGGGGATAACAAAGAGAGCACAGTTACAAAGAAGTGAAGCTTTTTTAGAATGAACCTATTTCTGACTGTTCAGGATAGAATTATTATTAAATTTTATGCAGATGATTTCAACAAGGAAATTTTAATGTGTTGAAATTTGTAATTATAAAAATTTACAGTTCAAATCTAAATGTAAGGATATGATAAAGGTGATGAAACGGTTTAACATATCAGATAAAGTTAAGATTTAAAGCACCGCTTTGATCAGCTTTCAGAACTGTTAAGATTAAAGCAATGCCCCACAGTGGATATCCTAGTTAGTGAAAGTACTGAATTAGGCTTTTGCACACAGAGGGCACTTAAAATCTATTTATCTACATCTATTCTAGAGAGGTTATTAGTAATGTGTACAAAACTGTGCCTTCCATTTTCTGAGGTGCTCTCGATCAAAACTGGTATGGAACTGGTCATGCAATCCTCAGTAGCTTTGATTTTAATAATTTGATCCAATCCGTCCCTCCAGTAATGGTGGATAAAATAAATAAATTATAAAAAAAAAAAAAAATCAATACAAAAAAATTATTTTTAAAAAATCTAAAAATGGCAAATTAATCAATTGCCACAGTAAGCAATTTTACACCTAAATTACATAAAGCAGAAAAATTGCTCAATCAATAACACGCACAGGACAGCCAGTCGACGAACAGTAAACAATTACTGCTTGTCATTTTCGGCGAAGTCTTTTTGCCTGTTGATTGAAAATAATTATATATATTAATTTCAAATGTGCTTAATCCATACTATCCTCACTCACTTTACATTTGTTTAGTTATTGTAAAATTAATTTTCATACTTTAGTTTTTTTATTTATCTTTAATTTTACTTTTTGTATTAATACTTTTATTTGATAGCATTTTATTTAATTTGAATTATTTATTGTTTTATTTATTTATTATTTCATTTACATGTTTCTCTCACTGCTGCTCAAGACCTTCCATTTAGTCTCTTTTAATTTTAAAAATAAACCTTGAATTCAATGTATTTATTATCTTGATGAAGATCCCTGTAGCAAATGATGTATATGCATTAAAGCAACGAGAATTTAAGTTATTATAAAAATATTTCTTGTGAAGGGGAGCAAAAGAGCAGACAAAAATTTCACATTCTGTTTTTAGTTTGCATCATTTTCCATAATAATTCACAACAAAAATCAGCGTTATATTTACAAAATTTTCACAGGACTAGTTTCGATGGTTTTACGGAACCACCATCCTCAGCTGCAAAACCGCAAATGAGCAAGATAGGAAATAATGATTAGATAAGATAAGAAAGCCTGGACAAGAATATGCAAGTGGCGCCATCTGTTGGTGAAACCAGAACTAAAACATAATTTCTTTGAAGGCCGAAGGCAAATTTGGATTGGAATTAGGATCGTTAACTAGAACAGAAAGATTTTTATGAATGTGAAATGCCTCTAGAAAATCCAGTTCTCCAATGGAAGATGTTTTTTGAATAATTTTGGTAGCAGAAAAATTGAAAGTGTGGTTTTCGGACCAACAATGTTGAACAACAGCAGACTTCTGTGTTTCCTTTTTTCTAACAAATGCCTCATGTTCCTTGACGCGAAATTTTAAGGCTCTCTTAGTTTGGCCAATGTAAATTAAACCCCACTGGCAAGGAATCCTATAAATACCCCAGGAATTCATATCCGGAATGGGGTCCTTGAATATGGAACTCGGAATTTTATTGATGGGAGAATAAACAACCCGAAAGTTAAATTTCTGCAAAATATGTGCAACTTTATAGCTAATTGATGGAAAGAAGGGAATGACAACAGAATTTTTATAATCTCCTAAAACAAGAGTGTGCCTTTTAGCAGTGGCGTAGCAAGCATAACTGGCGCCCGGGGCAAAATAACTTTTTGGCGCCCCCCCCCACACAAAAAAAACTTTCAGTAATATAATGTATAGAATATATTCGTAATAAGAAAATAATGCAAATAATAATAAAATGCTGAATCTGCCATAAAATACTCAAAAATACATAAAGATTAGTCACTACCTAACTGCACTAGCCTTGGATTAGGAAATGCATCTGTGTCGGCGGAAAAATCAGACCTACGATGATCTAGAATTAGTTAAAAAGGTGTTATTTATTTTACATATATATATATAAGTGTTTTTAAAAAGTACAGTTTTTAAACAATTAAAAGTTTAATATACATTATAGGTAAACAGATATGTAGCAACTTGCCTACTACAACTCAACTCTGCCAGTCTGATAACCCATAGCAACCAAAAACAAAAATAATATTTGTTCCATTCATTTGTTATAATCGTTTAACGATCTGTCTCAAAAAATTGTACTACCATAATTGGTGACACGTATTTATTACGAATGGCAACCTTCAATGTTGCACAAGTATGGAGTTTATATGTCTAAATTCTGAGCAGCAGTAAGTTATCCAGTGTGATGAGATGCAAGTAAGACATTCACCTGTCATTTCAAGCTTTTTGCCGCATTCCGGTGAGTCAACATATTTCTGTCATAATTTCAGCGGATATATGTATCGTCTGCTGCATTTGAGCCTCCAATTTCTCTGATTTCAAGTACCAAGAAACTGTGTCACTATATACATATTGATTATTTTTCTATACATATTATTATTTTGCATATTGAATACATATTATTATTGTGCATATTTGATTGAGCTAAAGTGGTTGACAACGATGTTGCTTCGCAATTGGCGAGAGTGGCAGTTAAGCCACCGCCTTTTTCTCGCCGAGACCCATCGTTATGGTTCATTCAATTGGATGCGCAGTTGAGTCACATTACTGCCGACGAAACTCAATTTTATACAGTAATCGCTGCGTTAGAATCAGAGGTACTGCAATCAGCTCATGAAATAATTTTGAATCCATCGACGGCGGACAAATACAAATCTTTAAAAAAAAATTAATTTCTGTTTATGAAGAATCCGAGACAGTTAAATTCGAGCAGCTGTTGCATGATTTACGGTTGGATGATATGAGGCCTTCTCACTTGCTGTCTAAAATGTCAGATTTAGTCGCCGGTAACCTAACGGATAACATTCTTAAAACATTATGGATGACTAGACTCCCATCTAACATGCAAACCATTTTAGCGGCCAGTAGCGAGCCACTTAAAAATCTTCCCGAAATCGCTGATAAAATTCACGAGATGGCCATTCCAGCGCAAATACACGCAGTGCAGGCTCCTGGTCCAGGTATTGTGGCGTTACAAGCTTATATTGATGATTTGTCCAAACAGATTGCTCAGTTAGTAGTCATCCAAGCTTAACCTTTCCAGCGCAACCGCTCCGCATCACGTGGTCGAAATACACGCTGTAGCCAACTGAGGAAACGTTATCAAAGCCCTCCTTTGGGTCATAATAGTCATAATACAGGGAAGAACCAATCCTCCTAGTCCCATGGACCATATGATTATGAAAGGTCGACCCCCTCAAAACCACAAAAGGAAAGAAGAGAGAAAAAGAAGCTAATTATCTAAAAATAACTGGAGGTTAATTAACGAACTAAAAATAAGGAAGAGACATACAAACAACGAAGCACAACACCAACATTCAAAATCCAAACACAATGAAAAACCCCACGAGCAAACAGAGTGGCGGAAACTCTCAAGAAATATTCATTCACATGAATTTTCGGAACAGGCACAGGCGGTCCAAAGCCATCGAGGAATTCCCAATTTAAATAACCAGCAGAAGGTCAAACCGAATTCCCTACAGTATTGCTTTAATAGCATATTATTTGTATAATCATAATTCTATTTAAACTGTTAATTTATTTTAAAAATTTACTTTAATAGTCCTACTACTATCTGAATTCAAATGTATTAATTATCCTTAATAATCATAGAAAAGAAGCTCCAGGACTGCCAATAACCGAAACTGGAAAAATTTAAGATTGCCATGTATCATATTAAAACCCTAGTAATTACTTCATTAAGAACAGAATATAAGAAAAATTTTAAAACTTTAAAATTTCAGAACATTTTAAAATCAAAAACTACAATTAAAAAATATGAAAATTCCATAAAATTTAAAATTTAAAAATCAAAATCCTAAAACTCAAAACCACTAATTTCGATAATTTAGGATTCTCAACATTTGCATCAGGAATCTCAACATTTGCAAGGCCATATCTATGTAACAATCAACTGCATCTCTTCGAAATACCGCATGTACAAAACATCCACAATGCATTAAATAAAACAGTACACAGAAAAATTTCAAAATTTTCGTAGTAAACCTATAAATACTCATAACTGATAATATAATACATATAATCAAAAGATATATATACACAATGCTAAACAAATATTCCAAATTCAATATTAGAATTGATCAAATCCATTGCACATTTAGAATATGTTTTTACGATTTTTAAGTTCCATGACTTATCTCCCAAACATTTCTTTCTCAAATTTTCCAATAAGGAACAATGATTCAAGAAGTGATCTGCGTTACCAACTTGATGGCAATGACCACACAAGTCTGAATTTTGTAAATTAAATCTCGAGAGGTACGCGGGAAATCTTCCATGCCCAGTTAAAAACTGGCTTAAATCAATATTACTAATTGGTCGCATACCATTTTGAATTTTAATATACTTAAGAAAAAAAATATATTATGCGAAAAATATATTGTGCGTGGGTCTTTATACAAAAGACCCACGCACCTCTCTGATTCATTCCATCTAGTAGTATTCCAAATATCATTATAAAAATTTTTCATGTTTCTAATTGCATAACTTCTCAAACCAGAAATTTCTATTTATATTCACAATCATCATTAGTGGTCGCCTCTTTAGCCAGCACGTCGGCCGTTTCATTTCCAACAAAGCCAACATGCGCTTTTATCCAGTGTAAATGAATGCACATATTCTGCATCAAAAATTTCAATAGACATTTAATATCAAATATTAATAAATTAGTAGGACGGGCCGAGGTCAAGGATTGAAGCAAAGACATACAGTCAGTATATATATGAATAGAATTAACACAAGTCAAAATTTTCTTAACCCATTGAAAGGCTTTAACTAAAGCACAGCATTCCGATTGAAATACAGAATTATAATTATTAAGCTTATATTTTTTATTTTCAATTTCAGTTCCATAATGATAAATCACAAATGCTGCTCCCAATTTATCATCTTGCCTGGACCCGTCAGTATAAATATCCAATTTTCCGACTATTGGGGAGTTTACAATCAAATTCAAAAACACATAAATCAGAAGGATGTACCAAAATATTATTAATTCTTTCAAACATATGCCTTGTAATCAAAATATCTTTATACAATTTAAAATCAAGTCTACCAGTTCTGAACAAAAATTTTTCAAAATATAATTTATATAAAATTGAAAGAGGCGGCGTGCCGGCTAGAACGCAGAGCACCTCAGTTGAGACAGTACGGAAACATCTTGTAATCATTAAGCACCAGCTCCTCTGTAGCATCGAGTTTGTTCCTCAACCTGACCAAATACCCGGCACTGGATCCCCAGGCACCAATTCCATAGAAAACTCTAGGGATAATTACATTATTCAAAATATCTTTAAGAATGCATGATTTGTTACAAAATGTCTCACTAGAAAAAGGATCTCCTGTAAAACATTAACATATCATCCGAGAGCCGATGAATTGTTTTAAAATGATCTGCGAAGGTCAACTTGCAATCAGTCTTGACTCCCAAATATTTAATAACATCAACAAACTTTATTCTTTTTTTTTTTTTTTGATATCTAAATCGTGGAGCTCTCACTTTGATCCCAGCCCGCGGGAAAATGATTGCAAAAGTTTTTTCTAAGTTGAATTCAAAACCCTCGCCGATTCTCCAGTTTTCCAGTTTTAACATAACATTCTCAAATGATTTCTCGAGTTTTTCCAATGATGCACCATACATCAGAACAGCAAGATCATCTGCATATGCAATAAAGTTAACATCACTGGGGAATTCCAAAATAAGAAATTTGTTTAATATGATATTCCAGAGCAGGGGAGCACTGCAGGAGCCCTGCGGACAACCAATGAAAATCTCTAGTTCTCTCTCTGCAGTCTCATCCTTAAAAGCATTAAACAAGATTTTGCGATTGTTAAAATAACTCCTATAACATTGAATCAAATTCCTTGGCAATTTAAGGTTAATCATGGTTTGTAAAATAGAGTTCCAGCACACTGAATCGAATGCAGACGAAACATCCAAGGACAGCAGCGCTACGTGATGCGAACTCTTATTGCTTCTAATAAAGTCAATAGTATCATATAATGCATCATCTGTAGAACAGCCAGCTGTGAAACCATACTGTCGCCGACTGAATATCGTTCTACTATTCAGGTAAAACTTCAATCTCTCAACCAAGATTCTTTCATACACTTTTCCAAAAACACTCAAAAGTACAATTGATCTATATCTGTCATTCTGCTTTGGAATTAAAACAACTCGACCGATTTTCCAATTTCTTGGAAACACATAAAATTTAAAACAGTAATTAAAAAGCAATATAAAAATATCCAGATATGTAAAAATTAGAATCTGAACAAATATAGGATTAAAACAGTCCGGACCCAGAGCGCTTCGACGCCTTATTTGTTCAACTGCACTTCTGATCTCTGCCTCTGTAATTACAGCGTCATCCAATGGGCACTCAGAAAGTCTATCCTCATCTAATGAAATATCCTCAGGAGCTCCCAATTTGAGTGATTGCAAAAGCTTCTGTCTATTGAGTTCAATCAAATTATCAGCGTGCTGAGGATTATACAGAGCAACAGCACGTCTCACGTTTTCAGAGGCAATTCGATAAAAACCATTATAATAATAAAGATTATTAAGAAAAAATTTCTTCTTAGTTTCAAATTTTGTCTTCCGAATTAGACGTTTATAAGTTGCCAATTCTTTTTTATATGCAATTTTCCTTTCATTACGTATATTGTCAGTTAAATTCAAAATTTGCGAACTTTTCCTCAAAGCACGTATCTGGCGTCGCATACAAGTAAGTTGTGGAGTCCACCACGAAATCTGCCTACTTCCCTTTTGTTTTGTTCGTAACTTCTTTTTAACATCGATAGACAGATCCTCAAAAATTTTTCAATACAATTTTCAATTGTATCAGAGTCCTCACACTTCAATAAACTAATTTAAATTTATGCATTATCGGAGCAATTTTATAACAATACCTTGTAATCCAGTGGACATCTCTTGTTAAAACAATCTTAGGAGCACAATGAATATTTTCATCATAATTCAACTGCAAATAACGATGATCACTAAGACTCTCATCCATCAGAACTTGCAGAGCTCCAGAATTGATAAACAAACCTGGTGAGGTCATAACAAGATCAGTACATACCTCACCGATGGTAGATTTGAAAGTTGCAGGAAAACTCAAATCATTTAGTAAAATTATATTATTAGAGACGATCAAGTCAAATACCAATCGCCTTCTTGCATCAATATCTCCTGCGCCCCAGCTTGGATGTTTAGAGTTAAAATCACCGGTAACAATGAATTTATTATAATTTTTCATGACCGGGTATTTGTTTTTACCACCACAAATTTCGAAACAAGGCAAAACAAATACCGCCCACCGTGTCGTTATAACGACCAGGGAAACGAGAAGGGCCGTTGCTTGAAGTTGTGAACGACAGCGGCTGGAATTTTGCACGCCTTTTTCTCATCGAAAAGAATTCGGGCCTAAGTTTCTTGTTGTTCTTGTCTTTTGATGTTTCTGTCGTTCCACCACATTTTCACGAACAAAAGCGCCTTACCAAGTTACAACTTTATGTAGCAAATGGAACTCCTATTCAAACTTTTGGTGAACGCCTGATATCTGTTGATCTAGGATTGCACCACAACTTCCAATGGCCATTCATTATTGCTACTGTTTCAAGTCCTATTATTGGCGCAGATTTTTTTCAAAAATTTCCTTTGCTTGCCGATCTTAAAAATCGCCGTTTGATAGATTCCACAACCAACTTAACTTATCCGGGAGTAATTCTCAATAGTCAAGATTTGAGCATTAAACTGATTTCGGGTAACTCCCCATGGCATCAACAAGCCGCCAAAGAGGAAATTCAATACATGATGGAACAGGGAATTTGCCGTCCTTCAAAAAGCTCTAGGGTCAGTCCGCTCCATCTAGTTCGGAAACGAAATGGTAACTGGCGCCCGTGTGGCAATTATCACCGGTTAAATGCAGCTACAATTACTGATCGTTACCCAATCCCTCACATTCAAGGGCTGTATGCAAGTTTTCGAGTGAAAAGCTATTTTTTCAGCCATTGATCTTAAGCAGGTGTATCGCAAAGTGCCCGTTAAGCCAGCTGATATTCCAAAAACTGCGGTTATTACGCCTTTTGGACTATTTGAGTTTCCGGTTATGACTTCGGCTTATGCAATGCTTCTCAAACATTCGAACGCTTCATGAACCAGGTGCTAAACGGCCTTGAATTTTGTGTACCTTATTTTGATGGCGTCTTAATCGCCTCCTCTTCAGAGCAAGAACACCTTTCACGTTTGAGAACAGTTTTTGAACGTTTTCAAAGGTACGGTTCAGTCCTAATCCTTCCAAATGCGTTTTTGGCCAGTCAAGAGTATCCTTTCTTGGTCATGAAATTTCCTCTGATGGCGTTCGACCCCTTCCAGATAGAGTCACCGCTATCCGCGATATGCCCGAACCATCTACAGTGAGGAACTTACGACTTAAGAAGATTTCTTGCTATGCTCAATTTTTATCGACGTTTCTTACCTCATGCAGCAACCATACAAGCACCTCTAAATTCCTTTTTGGTTGGAATCAAGAAAAACGATAAACGTGTTATAACCTGGACCGCAGAATCTCGCGAAGCCTTCCAAAAATGCAAAAATGATTTAATTTCGGCAACAAATTTGCAGTATCCTTCCGCATCTAAACCATTATCACTCTACGTTTATAAGGTGAGGGACTCCCGCTTTCCTAGCATGCTTTCGTGGTGTAGTGGTTCTACACGCTGGGCCGGCACTCCAGAGGTCCGCGGTTCGATTCCCGGCGAAGGCGATTGCTATTTTTTCAATCTCTCTTGCTTCCAAATGTCCTAATGTCTCTACAGTGGCGCCTAAAATAAAAGGGGTGTTGAATGAGGATTCTCCACACCCAGGATCTGGCGATTGCGTCCCCTAAAAACTCCAGTCGCCCTTTAAAAAAGGGAGTTTATAAGGTATTTATCCCGCTTTCCTAGCGTGCCTTCGTGGTGTAGTGGTTCTGCACGCTGGGCCAGTACTCCAGAGGTCCGCGTTTCGATTCCCGGCGAAGGCGTTGCATATTTTTCATCTCTTCTGCTTCCAAAAAATAACCTAATATCTCTACACGTTGACAAATCAACGACAGGTATAGGAGCAGTTTTAAAACAAAAAGGTCAAGAATTATACCACTTATTTTTCTAAAAACCACAGTTTTTTAGAAAAATATAAACATATTTTTCTAAAAAACTCTCACTAGCACAAACCAGATACAGCACTTACGATCGCGAATTATTAGGAATTTATGAAGCTGTCAAATATTATCGGCATATGCTATAGGGACGCGTTTTCATGATCTTCACAGATCACAAACCCTTAATCTATACTTTTCAGCAGCGTTCGGATAAAGCTTCTCCTCGTCAAATGAGACACCTAGACTTTATAGGGCAATTTTCAACAGATAAATCCGTTATATTGCGGGTTCGCAGAATATTGTAGCAGACTTGTCTCGTATTGAAGAACTAGCCGTTCCTTCGCCAATAAACTTTGCTGCCCTTGCGGATGAACAACACCGGGATTCAGAACTGCAAACCCTCTTGAAAAGCAAATCTTTCGCCAATCTCAACTTGCAGCCTATGCAGCTGTCACCTGGAAAATCACTTTATTGTGATGTTCAGGATTCAAGATTTCGACCTTATGTTCCCTCCGTGTTTCGTCATGCCCTTTTTAGTCAGTTACATCGTCTGTCACATCCTGGCATCAAGGCTTCAAGGAAACTGATATAGCAACGTTTCGTATGGAATAGCATGCAAAAAGACATAGCCAACTGGACACCATCATGCTTGGAGTGCCAAAGATCTAAAATTGTCAGACACACCACC
Organism: Stegodyphus dumicola; assembly: GCF_044657685.1. Lineage (NCBI taxonomy): Eukaryota > Metazoa > Arthropoda > Arachnida > Araneae > Eresidae > Stegodyphus > Stegodyphus dumicola. The sequence goes on from NC_140771.1 coordinate 241,604,951, forward strand.
AGCCAACTTAAAAATTTTAATTTGTCCTCATCTCGCTTCAATCACATGCACCTCGACCTGGTCGAGCTCTTATATTTATTAATAATAATATAATACATGAATAAAATTAATTATTATGTATACATTTTTCTTACCTTGAAAATTTAGAAGCAAATTTATCATTTACTTCATCAAAGTCGATCCTTTCAAATTTTTCTCTTTCCACACTTAAAAATGCTAGATGACTTAGGGGATGTTGTCCCACCGTTGATTGTAAATATGTGAAAATTTATTTTAATTTGCTGAACGAACGTTCATAGTAAGTAGTATTTAAAGTGCGACTCTTAGGTTTGGAAAAACATATTCTCTATAGATCTGCAGTTGAGTTTTAGGTTCTGTTTCTTTTCTACTGCGGAGTAACGTCATGCAGTCACATTCACTGCTCAAAACAATTAGGGTGTATTGTCGGTTCGGTATGAAATAACCATATAATCGATAGCATTTTTGAACAAAAGAAAATAGAAGAGATTATACAGGAAAATTATAACGTTTGCAAAGTTGGGAATATGCAAATTTAGTCTGTGACGTCGAAAACTATGCGTTTTAGATAAGGAGTAAGGAACGACCTGCAGTATCCCTTTTGTAATAGAAGATTAAAAACAATTCACATGCGTTGAATGCTTCGTAGCAGTGAATATAGGACGTCTCAGCAAGATGACTTAGTTGAATCAGTAGCCAGGAAGGCCATCAGCCGTTTACAGGAGAGTCAAACGCAATCCATTGTAGCGGAATCTCAAAAAATGTCATTTCCAGATTATGGAATCGGATTTTGGAAACTGGATATATTTGAGAAATTCGGGACAAGGTCCTGTTATCGTTTTAAAATAAAAAGCGGGAAATATACGTGCATTTCGTTTAAATATATATCTCTACTTTGGAGAAATAAAGTGGTCAGAAAGAACATTTTGGCTGATGTACTGCAAGCATTTTATTACACAAATCAAGAAAATAAATAATTAATTATATTACAATAGTTATTAATTTTAAATATATTTTCCAGAAATCGATCAAAATAAAAACTGAAATTTTCCGGAAAATCTTGTTTGGAGACCATTTGGCGCCCCTGTACGAGCGGCGCTCGGGGCATCATGCACCCCCTTGCCCCCCTCTCGCTACGCCACTGCCTTTTAGTGAGTTGAGATGAGAATTTTTTAACTGCTTGATTAATAATGTTGGGTGAAAAGCCCCTGTCAATAGCTATTGCTTTTAAATTATTTAGTTCTTCATCAAGGGCTAGTCTGGAGGAGCAAACTTGAAGAGTACGGAAAACATAGGTATAAAATAAAGCTAACTTTTGTTTAGTCGGATGACATGATTTAAAGTGTGGTGGAAGGCAAACCGATGAAGGTTTACGTTAAACCGTAGTACTGAAGTTGGATGTGTTACGTGTGACGAGAATGTCGAGAAACGGAAGAGAATTGCAAGTCTTAAGTTCAAAAGTGAACTGAATACCAGGATCAATAGAATTCACTGTTGAAAGAACTTTAAATCGTCTTTATTACCTTCAAACAGAGTAAAAGTATCGTCTACGTAGCGGAACCATGCCGGGAAGTTTAAAGTTTCAAACAATTTTGATTCATAATAATGCATGTAGATATCAGCCAGGATGGGACCGAGGGGTCTTCCCATGGCTAATCCCTCAGTTTGCTTGTAATATTTATTTTGGAAAGCAAAATGTGTTTGTTTCAAACAGAGATGAGAGAGAGAAATTAGCTCATCAATTTCGATGCAAGAGAAATGAAATTCGCGAAGAATTTTCAATATTTAACCTACTTCTGTTTTTGCTTAAAATAAATTTCATTTGTGAAAATATTTGCTCACATTTATAAGTGGACCCGAATGTGGACAAAATAGCAAAGGCAATTTTTTTTTTAATGATGAAAACCTCGTAGGAAGTGTTGCCCAACATGTTGATATCATGAGAGAATAATTATCTTCTGTATTTTCGAAATCGTTCCGCAATTTCTTGAATTTATCCGTCCATAATGTTGAAATTTTAAAATCAATCATTTCTAAACTAAAATTGTCAATTCTTAGATATTCAAAATACTTCAAATTTATAATATTTTCTTCTATTTCATCGGGCTTTATTATAAATGTAAACATTTCTCCATGTTTCTTAAGACTTTGAAACCGACTTTCATATTCACTTTTAATGACCGAAATCCAAGTTTCGAACATATTTAGATTGCGTTCATCGATATTTTCTTTTTCATGTTCCCTTTTTAACAAGGGAAGGAAATGAAATTTTTCAGTTTTTATGTCAGTTTCAAATAATATCAATTTTGAAGTAAAACTCTTCCATTCCTCATACATTTTCAAAATTGTGTGGTTATTTCCTTGGAGTAGTACGTTGAAATCATTATAATGATTCATTATGTCTGTTAAACAAAAAGTCTTAAAAAAAACAAAACTTAACAAAAGTCTTAAAAACCATTGTTTATCATTGAGTTCGAGATCATTTTCACCGATTTCGTGAAGAAATATTTGTATATCATCAAAACACTCTACAAATCTATTAAGAACTTTGCCCCGACTTAACAAACGCATTTCAGAATGTAATAACAAATCTCCATATTTCGATTCAATTTCCTCCAAAAAAGCTTTAAAGCGCCTGTGTATTAATGCTGATCGCGCTATTATCATGTTTACGATCTTAACAATTTTTTCCATTACATCCTTAAGTTGTTGTGTAGATGCCTTTGCAAATAAATTTTCTTCATGTATGATTCAATGAAACGATAAAAGTGAATGGCCAAGTTCATTTTCCATTAGTTTTACAAATCCAACAGTTTTTCCTCTTATACTTGGAGCACCGTCAGTTGTTATGGAAAACAATTTACTTTTTAAATCCAATACTTGCCCATTTTTGAAATTTGTAAACTCTTGTACTTGACGAAAAATATCAGTGCCTTTGGTGGTGTCATTCACTGAAGCAAGAACGCATAGTTCTTCATTGACATTCGAGCTATTTATTGATGCAAATGTAATAATTATTGCAAGCCTACCAATACTATTTATGTCGGTACTTTCGTCAACTGCAATGCTAATTATGTCACAAGATAACAAATCATTTTTGACCTGTTCATCAATATTCTTGGCCATACCTTCAACGCGACGTTTACTCTAGAGAAGTAAGGAATAATTTAGTGATGGCAAAATGTTTGGAATTCAGGGAGGCGCCGGACAACAGACTTTAGGACCCGCAAAGATTGCACCAGAATGTCTATCACTGGCCTTGGCTTGTGCCTAAATTTTTGAATCTTAGAAATGTCATTTCTAGAGAGATTTTGAGTATCAGTATTAAGACAGTGATTCTATAGTTGATAATCTCTCTTTCAAAACAGCTATTTATTTAATAGATTCTAACACAAGTAAAAACCATCTGCTTAAGGAATGTCTTAAGAAAGAAAGAAGCTGTTTTCTTCTTACGAAGAGACTTCTACAATAAACATTCTCAATAAATTCATCGCAAAAGGCAGGGGCGTAGCTAGAGTGTCCAACGCCCAGGAACAATTGAAGAATTCGCGCCTCTTTCTGTGTGCCAAAAATGGAAAATATTTCATTAAAAAATTTCGTAGCATCAATTTGGCGCCCCTTGGATGCTGCGCCCGGGAACAGATGTCCCCCCTTCTCCTCCCTAGCTACGCCACTGGCAAAAGGCTTGATAAGATAAAATCACGAGGTCACAGGTTCGAATCCCTGCCAGGGCATTGCTCATTTTTCACATCTCTTGCTTCTACAAATTCTACAGTGGCACCCGAAGTAAAAGGTATTCGACCACCAGGATTTGTCAATTGGGTCCCTAATCTCCAGTCGCCCTTTAAAAGAATGAATATACATGATATAATCTCCCTTCTTCAAGCATGTCTTTGTGATGTAACGGTACCACACTCGGCGCGTATTCGACAGGTCCACTTTCGAGTTGCGACGAGAGCATTGCTCATTTTTCGTCTATACCTTCCCCCCCAAAAAAAACAATGAGTCTACAGTGGCATCCGAAATAAAAGGTACTGGGGATAATTTGTCACCACCAAGATTTGACATTTGGATCCCTAATCCCCAATCCTCCTTTAAATGAGGACAGTATGTAAGGTATTTTCTGCCTCTTTCCAGCAAGCCTTGTTGATGTAACGGTAGCAAACTCAGCGCGCATTCGAGGAGTGCAGTTTCAAATTCCGGCGACGGCAATGCACATTTTTTATGTCTCCTGTTTCAAAATAACCGAATAACTCTACAAATTCATTACTTTATTACTAAAGGAATAAAATGCTGCAGAATGATAATGTATGTCAATACATTGGTAATTGATAGTGTCAGTATGTTGGTTAATTTAATGTCGTTAAATGTTATTTTTTAGCGAGTAACGGAGAGTATTAATTTTACGAGAAATTAAAATCACCTGCCCATGTTTCTTTTAACATTATTGTCACCTTAATCCAGTGTACAGGCTCTAGAATATCTTGTATGGCTATCTATAATAAAATAAAGAATTAAAAAATAATTTTAAAATATCTCACAGTATCACAACCACACTGACTACAATAGGTAACACAATTAATTCCTTCATGAAACTTTTTAAATAGTTTATAAAACCTAGCTTCATTTGGCTAAAATGTTTTACAAAACATAGTAGAACTTCTATTAAATGAAGTATCTGTTAACTAAACTGGCAACCAATTTGAAGGAAAAACTGGGAAAACATAACAACATTAGAAAGAAGAAAGTAATAACGAGTAGTGGTTAAAAATCGGTTAACAATAAAGATAAGGTACATTAAAAAGTCAGAAACAAGTCTCTTACAAATGCATGCAAGAGAACAGGCAGAATTTGACAATTCACATAAATTTTGATGAAGTTCCTGTATTCGTTTTCTCATGAATATTTTTTTTTCTCAAAACAAAATCTTGCATGGATCATTCATTAAAAACATTTTATCTAGTGATAAAAGTGTTAGAATAATAAGAGCTGTACACTTAATTTTAAATCTTCAAATACATAGTTTAAGAGAACTTTGCACGATTTAAAATTCGCTTTGTACAGGGAAAAAAAAAAAAAAAAAAGATAGAGAGTTAGTTGCATGTTGATTTCAAAGGCCAAACAGCAAAATTAGCTATGTTTATTTTGGCTATCTACATGTTTAACAAGCAGCTACTATGAGAACATCCTTTACGAAAGCATCTTTTTGATGCTTTTTTGTACTAAATAACCAACATAATGAAATGTTGATGCATCCTTACTCTTCTACTTACATTTCTAAAAAATATGTAGAAATTATGAAATAGCTATTTAGGAAATAATGAAGCATTTACGACCTTCAAAGGAAACAAAATTCACAAAAAGAGCTCAGTATTCATTTGTTTTGTTATGCAATTCTTTCAATGCAAGTTGTTCAAACATTTCATTTCTTGACTAAATTTTAAAGATATTTTTTTGAATAATAAAGACAATTTTTTGTTCAGTTATAAAGTTCCATTTATTGAATTCTCACTAAACTGTCAAACAAAATCTTTTAGTTCTGAACAATCTGTCATTTTCTTCACTATTAGCAGCCATATTTTTCAGAGTTTAAATCATACCACAGATTTCAGACATGTTGTCACAATGAAATTGTTATTTCATAAACTCTCCATTGGAAAATTTTGCCTTTTGCTTTCAATATCCAAAAATCTTAAATTTTGTGGCTGTCGTCATCATCATCACCATAAAATATGGTAGATGGCCATAAATTAACTCAAGTATTAATATATATATATATATATATGTATATATATGCAGACATATCCTCCCATGAATTTGCAATGTTCCCCATAACAGATTTTATGTTAAAGTATTTCAAAAATTTCTGAATCTGTCTTGCCACTCTTCAGAAAATTTAGCACAAAGGCTATTTTACATCTGCATTTTAGTGCATGCAGCGCTCTGATATCCATTCGTTGAATCATGAAGGTACAATGTGAAAGAAAGAACAGGACAACGACATCATCTTTTGATAAAATTTTAAGTGAAGTATGAACTCAACAGTTGTCTGTACTCAAGACAATTTTTGCATCATCCAGTAAACCAATTTCAAATGTTGCTGATCTTCATGTATGAAATGTTTCCAAACCACTCATTCATTAATGCTTGTGTAAGTTCTTTTGTTTTAATAAGATGACTGGGAAAGTCTTTAGTCCTTTAAATGCCCAAAGTTGTGTAGTTTTTTTCAGATTATGAAAAGTTTATTCTTGCATCATTTGTACAAGCCAAGCTCATTAACTTCTCTTTGGAACCTTTGCCACCCTTTGGGGATCTTTCTGCAGAGATTTCCGAAATATTTCAGAGCCCATGCTGCCAGTTTTCTCAATGTTATAAATTTATTCTGGAAATAACTTTTCACCATTTCATAATGAGTTAGATGAACTCATCAGGAATTTTAGGAGCTTCAGTATCAGTTAAAGCTTTTTTTACCTAAAATTTTTTTAACTGCCTTACTATGGTGATTTCTAAATTTAGTCAACCAACCTGTCAAATATGTACACCGCTCAGGGAAAAAAAAAAAAAAAAAAAAAAAAGAGGGGGGGGGGGACAGTTCTATATCTCCCGTTCTACTGGGCCGATTCACGAAATTCAAATTGCGTTCCTCATGTCTCGAAAGCGCGACTCAGGATATATATTCGATTTATATATAGCACTATTCTAACATAGGTATTTTGACATAAAATCGAACTTTTTCTGAAATAACGTACCAATTTTTTTTACATATTTCGATTCTACGACTCAAATTATGCCTAAATATTATGTTATATTAAATTTCGTAAAATTTGGTGCGAAATTTACGGAGAAATTCAACAATTTATGTTGGCGCTTTTTATTCAGTTTGTGCCAAAATTAGTTTACTTGGCGAACTTCTTAATATGTGGCAACCTATTTTCATTTCCATTTTTACATAGTGCGTGAGAGGAAAAAAAGATTCAATCGTTCCTTCTTTCAAATAATGTTCTTTATCTTATATTTTTAATTATAATTGTTATTATAATTTTAAGCAATTTTTTCTTTTTCGAATTTATTTTAATTGTTTACGTTGCATAGTTTCTTTCGAATAACTGTTTTAAAAATTTCTATTTACTCATTCTAACTGCGTAGTTTAAATCAAAGGCGCATCGTTTATTTTATTTTCAAATAGTTTTCTTTATACTATATTTTTAGTCATAGTTACTATTTTAGGTAATTTATTTGAATTGCGTTTCTTTCGGAAGAATTCTTTGTAACCCAGACTACGATGCATTTGAAAACTGCATACTATATTAAAGGAGAAAATACAAATTTTCCAGAATTTGATTTTATTTATTTGAATTGCGTTTCTTTCGGAAGAATACTTTGTAATCTACACTACGATTCATTTGAAAACCGCATATATTAAAAGAGAAAATACAGTAAAGCACATTTAACACGCCTTTCAATGTTCCGTTCAGAAAAGATATACTACGTAAATAAGACAGATGTATAACCGATATTTTAACTTAGGATGACTTGTATGCACTGCTTTAAACAGTTTTATCATTGTGCCCATTGCTTTACACAATTTTATCCTACATTTGGTTTCTTAAAATGTTATTCATATTTTATTCAAATATTTTATTTTTGAAACCGTAAGAATCTAATATCATAAGATTAAAAAGTTTTAAATTAAAAAAAGTACAAATACTAAATTTTACGGAAAAATTTATTTTTTCTTCTCTTTTTCTTCATGCATTCTGCTTCATTCTTGCTCTTTTTCTTTAGGCATTCAGTAAGTATATTAAAAAGCATCCAACTTTTCGAAACATCTTGGTATTTCTGACTATCATTTTAAATAAAGTTATCGCCTTTCATTTCATAAAGGCCCACAAACGACCACAAACGAGTGGTAAAGTCGCTGAACACTGGTAGTTGACTCCGGGGTTCGAATCCCGGTAAACGGGCTGGTTGCATGGGCATTTTCGTGGATTTTCTCAAACGTGTGTAACGTGTATGCCAGCTGATTTTCCTTAGAAATTTCTTACGAAGGCATCCTTCCTTTTAGGCAGATAGCCCTGCTTTGCCATAACTTAATAATCCAATTCAATTCATTTCATCAGAGCCTTTATCAGTCTTCAGAGGCTAAACATTTTGAAGGTATGAGATAAAAGGAAAGACTGGTTTCATTAAGGTGTATTGAATTATGGCAAAGCACACTAGGGCTATCTGCCTAAGGGGGGATGCCTTCGTGGAGGACTTTCTAAGGGAAACTGGCTCGTATACACGTTACACATGGGGAAAAACACGAAAACGTCCATGCAGCCAGGCCGTTCGCGCGATTCGAACCTCGGACCGAACTACCAGTGTCCAGCAACTTTACCGCTCGGCCACTGTTTCATCAGGAGGAAAAAAAAAAAGTCTTTAGGTGACATCCACATACATCACTGGATAAACTCCTGAATCTTGACATCCACATACATCACTGGATAAACTCCTGAATCTTCAAATAATTCGATTGAGAAATCATGGGATTCTCCGTTTATGATATGATATGATGTTCTATAACGTAATTTAAATTTATATAACCATATAGTCTAAAACCAGTCGCTCTTCACTTTAATCTGCAATATTATCGTTTTTGTCTTTTCTGTTAACACAGGCTCAATTGATGGTATTTGCTGGTGTACAAGTCCAAGTGTTTTCTCTTTGAACACCTAAATTCTTTGAAGTATCCTGAAAGTATCTTCAAAAGCGTCCAACTTTTTGAAACATCTTGGTATGTCTGACAGCCAAATTTCCCTGCAAATTTTTGCTTACTTTTCTCCCTAATTTTCTTCTTTCCTTCTACAGTTATTTTCAGTGCTCACACAAGAAAATTAAGATTTTTCGATTGCTAGACTTCCATAAATTTTGCATTCTTGTCAATTTTTTTTTAAAATATCAGTTACATGAATTGCGTTTTAGCTGAAAACAGCTTTTCATTTTCTAGTCATTTTAACTAGAAATAACGTTTAAAACGAAGTCCAAAGGATAAATATTTTAATTAAAAGATTTTTTGCTAAATGACAAAGAAATAAAACAGTCCAGCAGTGTTTATTCTGTACCACCGAGTGACACGTGTCTTATATCGGCTGAAAGAATTTAAATCCTATTAAAGATCATGTTTTTTACACAATCTATAACGCGAGAGAAAAATTAGTTTCTGAAAACATTCTTTCTAAGAGGATTAATACAAAAATTTATATTTAAATATATATTTTTAAAGCTGGGATCTGAACCAAACTGTCAAACTTTTAAAGTTTAATTTACATGGTAGTTATAATTAAAGTTCGACTTTGAAATGGTCATAAAAGGAAAACTACCAGACCAAATGTTATCACACTTGGGAATCATGTAAAGGTGTGGTGTGGTGTATTTAATTATGGCAAAGCACACTAGGGCTATCTGCCTAAGGAGAGGGATGCCTTCGTGGAGGACTTTCTAAGGGAAACTGGCTCGTTTACACGTTACACATGGGGAAAACCATGAAAACACCCATGCAGCCAGCCCGTTCGCGGGATTTGAACCTCGGACCGAACTACCAGTGTTCAGTGACTTTACCGCTCGGCCGCTGGTGGGCTCAAATCGTGTAAAGGAGGTTATGGGAATTTATTTTCCGCGGGGGGAAAAAAAAAAAAAAGTTCAAAATCTCACCACCAAGGAAAAATGGCGCTGTATGCAATATTGTTAAATGAAATAAGACATGAAAACATCGGTTTAAAATGTGTTTAATCGTTTCCGAAACGTGTTACAAAGCATGTTCAATGTAGCGTCCAGCATTTTCCGAAAGCAAGTTAAATCTTGTTACTGCATTCTCAACAGCAGCTCTTAGTATATCAGGAGAAATGTTACGGATATGTTAGTGTATTACATTTTTCATTTCTGCCAAATTATTTAGATTATCACCATAAACAGTGCTTTTGAGATAACCCCATAGCCAAAAGTCACAGAGGTTGAGGTCTGGTGGGAAGAGGGAAGTGTTGGCCTATAAGACTCTCATTCGTGAAATGTTGCCTAAGTAACAGTGCGACACACGTGAGATGGGGCCCGGCCCTGCATAAAAATCGTAGTACCTAAAATGCCACGTTACTGCAGTTCATGTATCACGAAACATTTTAACATTGACTCTAAGTGAGCTGCAATCACAGTGATCCAGCTGTCGACTGCTCTTCAGAGAAAAATGGTTCAGTTATAAAACTAGCTGTCATTCAACACTAAACGGTGTGAAATGACTGCTATGCAATCGAATGCAATGGAACTAGATAGATAACATGAGGGATTTCTTTGGCCCAAATCGATTAAAAGCGTTTTGAATCAGTATCTTCATGTTTTAGGCCCGAATTCAGCTTCAAAAATTACAAATTAGCGATCTGTAAGAAAAGGATTTCCAGATTGTGCGCATTTGTGAGAGTGATTTGCGATCTCACATTTTCTAACCGCTAATTCGTGGTTTTCACGGACGAATTTCTCACTTACACGGATGGCGCACTCGATGTTTATCGAATTTAACGCCTTTAAATGGTATATTGCTTACTTCAAAGTTTCTTAAGGTTATACAACATATTAAACCCGTGTAACAAAAGGTTAAGTTAGATTCCGACCCATATTTCGTTTAAAATTATTGCATACAGCGCCATTTCCCCCCTGGTGGTGAGGTTTCGAACTTCCGTTTTTGCACGGAAAATAAATTCCCATGACCTCCTTTACACGGTTACCAAGTTTGATAACATTTGATGCAGTAGTTTTCCTTTCATGACCGTTTCAAAGTGGAACTTTAATTATAACCACCCTGTATATTATTAAATTTTAATTGAAGCTATGCGTTATATGTATACCATGCGAAAGATTTTCGTTTTTATGGAAAAATAAAGAATCGAAGCAAATATACTTAGGATAATGGACCAAAACTGAAAAAATTTCCCCTCCCTCCGAAAATAAAATATTGAAACTTTGACCTTGAATTTATTGGATTATCGAAATATTCAATTTGACTTATCTTCTAAGTCCGAGTTCCGACAACAATTCCGAATTACTGAAGCTGAATTAAAAGGTTTAGTATATATTCACTATATGTTAATAAATCAGAGTGTAACAAAATACATTATAAAATTTACGCTGATCCAACTTTTTGTCTGAATGAACAACATATAATGGAAGAGAAGGCTTACAGAGATCTGTTTTTGACATGCCTTTAAAAGGAGATGTCATACTCCTTTTGTCTCTTCAATGTCAAAAAACTTTCCTTTGAGAGGCAACTTCAGTTTTTGGGAAAGTAAAAAAATCACAAGAAGACAAATTTAAAGAACACGCAGGACAACTGAGTACACATACTTATTTTCGGAATACAAGCGGTCTCCTATTGGTTATTGAATAATGAAAAGATGCATTGCCATGCAATACAAAACATTTGGAATACATTTTCTGACTGAATAATGAAAGATTAAAAGTCATCTGCTTAATTCACAGCCATTTACAAGTCAACTACTCAGGCAATTGCAGAATTGTTTTGATTTTGAGCTTGTCAGACAAACCTAATATCACTGGATTTAAACACTTCTTTAATTTTCCCGAGAACATTCTTTCTTTAGCTCATATTCCAAGAATATTAAGTGAACACAATTATTGCAAAAGAAAGTGAATATTCATTTGCACTATGGCTTGGTAATTTACTAACGAGTTAAAAAAATTAAATTCTGCTTTTTGTGTCTAAGAATATAACAATATCTTAAACATTTACAAATAAAATATTAAATTGGAAATTTAATTGGAGCCTCACCAGTTGCCTATCATTTGAGGATTGTTAAACACCAATTGTTTGTTGGGAAGTCTAACTCATGCTGCATGGTTGGGTTTCATAGTTTTCAAGGTTCTCTATGAAAGCATCTGAACCATATATCTCCTATGTTCTTTCTATGCTCAAATAACCAACTAACGTAGTTTAAGCGCGATTTCCAAGTGAAGTTACTAGCAAAAAACAAATACTCATTAAAAATCATGTAGCTAGCCAATCGAGAGTAACATGAAAGATACGGTGCCAATAATTGAATTGCTGTTACGGTACACTGTTTCTAAGTAAGAATTGAAGTGCAAATAAATAATATTGTGTGCAATCTTGATTAATATAAAATTAGAAATATTTGCATTCAGACAGAACATTTTTCGAAATATTTGCAATTACTTTATAAGAAGGATTTATTAAACCGTAATAATTACTTATTATATTACGGATGATTAGAATTCAGTTCTTGACAATTACATTCTAAATTAGAATTTTAAGGATATAATGAAAATATGCTATGCATAAAAATACATTTTAGGATAAAAAATGAGTTGATTTTTTATGTTTAAAAACTTAAATTCATTTAATAAACATCGTACCCCCGTTGTTAATTGAATCCAGAATTTAGGTGTCGTTTGTAAAGTCATTAGGTTAATTGGAAGCAAAAAAGATGAAAAATATGCAACCGCCTTCGCCGGGAATCGAACCACGGACCTCTGGAATACCAGCTCAGCGTGCTACCGTTACACCACAAAGGCACGCTAGGGAAGTGGCAGAAATATCTTATACGTTTATATAATTATTCTTACTTGTCCACAGAAACTGCTGACTTATCCATCCATTAAGTAGCTGCAGATCATTTCTACATAACCACTGAACTTCCATTAATTCGGTCTCTAGAGGGTTGTATGTTTATATCATAATTTGACTTTATAAATGAATAATAAATTTATAATGAATTTATAAAAATGATTATTTTAAATCTTATGTTTCTATAAAAATATGGAAGACAGTATCAGCCACTTCATAAGCAATAGCTTGTTTAGAAATAAATTATGCAGTTAATGTCATAAAATATCTTCGTAAAATTCAAATAAACATCAAACAAAAGTTCTCAGTTTTAGACAATTCGATTTAAACAATGTTAAAGTAAAGTAGCAGATGACAAAACGCCGCAGTTAAAATTTACTCTTACAAATATTAAAAAAAAAAAGAAGAGAGAAATTAAAAAAAAAAATAATTAAAAATTTAAATAATATCATCTATAATTTAAAAAAATATCTTTTCATCTAGAATTAATAAATATTTATTACGCATCGAGGGAAAAATTTCATATAATTAATTCTCCGTAAAATTTTACTTGAAATTTAAAGTTAAAAATAGCTGTGGCAATTTACTGTAACAAAACTCCATAAACCACATTTGGCGTTATTATTGCTCCAAAAAAAAAAAAAAAAAAAAAGATGCCAAATTTCAAAATGCAAAAATATATAAATTCGTATATATCTTAGAAAATTTTGAATAAAAAAGTCTACTTTTTTGCAGGTATGCTTAGAAATACACCTACTTTAAGATGATGGTAAAAATTTTATAGGTTGTAATTCAAAATTTTTTTGAAAAATTTATAAAATTTAAAAAATAAAACACAAAAAAAGGGGTAAATTTTATTGGAATGAACCTAAAATTTTGAAACGTGAAAGGAAAAATAAGAAAAGTTTAATAAAAAAAGAGATATTAATAAATATTTACCAAATTCAAATAACATTGAGGAGCTAAATTTTTGAGAGCTAATATTTTAAAAACTACTCGTACGATTTTTACAAAACTTGGTATTCTGGCATAACTTGAGTCGTAGCATCGAAATCTGGAAAAAAATTGGTATGTTATTTCAGAAAAAGTCCGATTTTGCGTCAAAATACGTATGTTAGAATAGTGCTATATATAAATCTAATATATATCCCAAGTCGTGCTTTCAAGACATGAAAAACACAGTTTGAATTTTGTCAATCGGCCCAGTAGAACGGGAGATACAGCACTGTCCCATTTTTTTTTGAGCAGTGTACATTAAGTTTTTTTAATTCCATTTACTCATAACATATTTGGAACCCATTACCGGCATGCCATTTCTGCAATGCTGTCTCACCCATTCAGTGTCTCATCCATGAAGATCTATTTTCTGTTTATGCCTATATCCATTTTTTGCTTATTTGACATCGAAACATGTTTTTGATTTGCCGATTCTGGCCAAGGTCTCTTGAACTGTATCAACATTCAAAATCGTGAAAAATTAAACTTTAAAAATAATTGCTGTTAGTTTTAGAAATGTACTAAGTAATTTAGTAAGAATCTTTAAGGAAAATAGTAAGTAAGGTATACAAACATTAATTATATACATGAAAATTAATTTTTTGTAATTTCATGCAAATATCTAGCAGAAAGAGAGCTTATTAAAAATCAAATGTTATAACATTTAAAAGATGTGTTGCAAATAAATGCTACCTTAACTATTTTGGATAATACAGTATGATCATCAGCTACTAGTAATTAATATTCAAGAGACTTACTGTAAGGGATCTGTTGCAAATAAATACTATAATAATGATTTTAGGATGTGCAGTAAGATCAACAGCTACTAGTAATTAAGATTTAAGAGCCTTACTGTAAAGCGTTGCTAGCACCAGCTTCATAACGAAAGGGTGGGAAATGAGATGAGACATCTGCAAAAATTTTAGCATCTGCAAGCATTTTTAAGTGCTTTTTACGTTGGATTAACTTTATTTTTTAACAAGATCTCTTTTGACAGATAAAGTTCATTTAATTTATTTTTATTTTTGGATACCTTTTATAGCATTTTCACATACAAGCAGCTCATCTACAACTATTGAAGTTGGTGATTTAACATCAATAATAAAGGCATAATCTTTTGTTCAGTTATAAAGTTCCATTTATTGAATTCCCACTAAACTGTCAAACAAAATCTTTTAACTCTGAGCAGCCTCTTTGTCATTTTCTTCACTACTGGCAGCTATAATTTTAGATAATTCTTACGACTCCCCCCCATTAGTAATGTATGGCCTTTTCAGAAAATATCCAAAATATTACCACTGTGTACTGCTTCAGAAACTGGAATTAAAAAAATCATAAAACATTCTGATAAATCAGTTTTTATCAAACACAAATGAACTATGAAATATATTGTCAGAACAGTTTTTATCAAAGACATTTCACAGTTTCCAACTTGAAATAAATAAACTCTGAGCTTGCATTTAGCAACATTCAGTGTTCCTCATAGTTGTAACTATATAGTGCTTACCATGCACAGTAAATATTTCCATAGAAAAATATCCATTTGCACTGAAAATTAATATATGATTTAAAGTTTAAGAAAGAAAAGCAAGATGACACTTTTTGATTTGCAACAACTTTTTTGTTTTTAATTTTAATATAAAATTACAAAAATCGTGACAATGAGAATTTCTTTTTTACAATTAGTATACATAGATTAATCACAGAAATTATGACAATGCAATAACTTTCCATTAAAGATCTGAACAATTATTTTCACACCAATTCCTCCTCTTTTCTTTCTCTTCTGCCAAACAAACTTGAATGAAAAAATGATTGAATGCAAATATTTATTTTCATAGTTCACTTTTCATTAAGCTTTCATGAGAAACTTCTTTTTCCTAAAATATAACATTTTAATTTTATTACAAACTATACATGCTGTAAAATTAATTTATGTTATAGTAAAATATAGTTAAAACATTATAACCAATCAAGCTAAACAGTTGAACAATTTAGTATTTTAATTCATTTTTATTTGTTATTAAAACACATTTTACAATATAATGAAAACAATTTTGAAATTTTTTATAAATGCTTATTAACAGATAAGGTACTCTTCTGTTATTGGGACTGGATTCAGAAATGTATGTATGTGTATATATACATGTGTATGTATAAACACACATAATACAGTCAAAAGTCTTTAATCCGGACTCGTCGGGACTTCGACGATTCCGGATTATCGATTTTTCCGGATTATAGATCATCAGTTTAAATCTGGTAAGATGGCATGCAGAAATTATAAAAATTAAAAATATGAAACTGTAATTTATAAAATAATGAGCAATTATGATCTAAAGGGTATCAAAATTTACAAAAAAAAGAAGCTTAATATTTATTTGTTTACTTTATTAAACATTTCTTTCAACGCGCGCATGCGTAAAGCATACCTTACGCATAGCCGAAATTAGAAAGTTGCAACCAGAAAACTATTTGATTTGTATTCGTGATATTTATAATGACGAGGAATTTGATTTAAATCATATCAAAGACGGAGCACGTCGAAATTAAATAGTACATTTAGTAAGGAATTATAAGCCGAATAAAATAAAAACATCTGCTCTGAAGATAACGATAGTGCTGACAGATCAACTTCCAGTTCATTGCGTGCCGCGACTTCCCCGCCCCGCGCAGAGCAGCGTGAAATTGATAAACAGATTTCGGAACGGTTAGATAAACAAAGGATATACCTTTATCCATTTTTTGTAGCAATTCGTTTTTTGTTTGATGGACATCGAAACATACTTTCGTTTTCTAGATCCTTTGGGAGCTCCAGCATCAGAAATTCTATTTGACATAATCGAAAGTTCAAGCTTACTTTTATAAAATTGCTCTTACAGTCTGCAAAAAATAATAAGCCGGATCCAATTCGAAGATTAAGGAAAAACGCAATCATCAACATTGACAGAAATAGATAATTAGATAATTTTAGCTTACACCGTCCGTTATACATTAAACGCGCACGCAAAAATGTACTCTGCGCTTGCGCAGATGCATATGCGCAGTCGTAAATGTCTTGCATGCACGCATAAAACGCCTATGAACATGCATCAACGCGGCGCATGCGCAGAAAGATTTTAGCTTTGAGGTCCGGATTATAGATCATTCCGGATTATGGGTGTCCGAATTAACGACTTTTGACTGTATATGCACATATATACATACACATATATCCATACATACATTTCTGAAGCCAATCCTGATAATAGAAGAGTACCAAATATAACTAACTATAAGAAGAATTTTCATTGAAAAAGAAACCAATTAATAAAACTAAAAAAATATTTATTTACTATTTCAAAATATAATAATCAAAAGCACCATCTACTGTACATACAACTAAGAGTATAATAATCACAATTACTTTCTATCTACATATAAATTGACTATTTTAAACATTTTGAGAGATGTATTACTTACAGTAAATATTAAGGTTAGTAACTGGCAAAAAACTGTAGCAGATACTTTTGAAAAATATTTAATTTTAAAATCCCAATTTGAAGAAATAAAGAAAAGCAATACATGAAACGTTAAAAAACTTAATTTTCTTTAATTATATTATTTTAGTAATAAAAAAGAAATTATTTTCTAAAATTTCACCTTCATTTTAAGACTATTTAATAATGTTAGCAATAATGAAAATTACAAACATTATGAAATTTTACATTTAATTTAAATAAATAAGCAGTATTTCATAAACAAATGCAACAACAATGTTAAACTAATCAATCTAAATTTGAGCAATTTAAGTTTCACTGATTCAATAAATTTCGGCAATTTCTGGGAAATATTTCCCACATTAAGGTTAAAAATTGAAAAATGGGAGAGTTGTCAGCTATGCATACACACACCAATAACCTTCATAAGACAATAAATAAATAAAAAACAAATGATTCAAAAACCAAAAATACACACTTACTTCAAGATCAGATGCAAACACTTTTTTATTTGGTGGCACAGTATGACTAGAATCCATGAACATTCGAGGAAGATCAGAACCAAAATATATTTTACTATTTTGAGAAATTGCTTCTAGTTTTTTTAGCTCCAAATATTCAGGTGTAAGGAGTAGCTATAAAGATAAAACATGCATTTGGTCATATCTGAATATATTTAAGAATAAAAATACTGAGGAAAATTAGTTTTTAATCAATAACCAATAGTGATTAATAAGTCAGCTACTGTGATATCCTTCTTTTATCATTAAAGAACACTTATATTTTTTGGGGCACTGTAATCTGCAAGCTTCCAATTTAAAACTTAAACACAAACCACTTTTTACATTTTATCTGAATGATTTGACTTTTATTGAAATTAAATTCTATGTAATCTGACTGTTAACTGCATCAAATATGAGCATCATATGCATAATATATTATCTGATTTTGCTCTTTTTGCATGAAGCTTTGAATGTTACAGAATGAAAAAATTTGGCAATTTTTAGTTATTATGTATAGCTGTACAATGCCATGCTTACACGTAT
This sequence comes from Stegodyphus dumicola, assembly GCF_044657685.1. Lineage (NCBI taxonomy): Eukaryota > Metazoa > Arthropoda > Arachnida > Araneae > Eresidae > Stegodyphus > Stegodyphus dumicola. The sequence continues at coordinate 241,623,118 of NC_140771.1, forward strand.
GCTTGCAAAAAAATTACAGATCACAAACACATGCAAAATTATACTAACATTAAGATAAAACATGATACAAATTTATTATTTTATTCTAGTTTCCAAATTGGGAAGTGACAGCAAAATAGTGAATATTTGATTATAATAAAACAGAAAAATGACCAATAATTTATGATGGTAAGAAATATGATAGTGAATGTAGCAATATGCACACAATAATAAACCACAAGATAGTTTCAAACACAACACAATAACAAATGGTCGCACAGAAAAATTTCTAGTATAAATGAATCAATATGAAAAATATTCCAAATTATTTTGAAATTTACCACACTACAAGAGATTAATATTACAAGCATCTTCCCAATGCATATATGTATCTCACTTGTTGAATGCATTTTCTTGCTTTATATATTAATTATTTTTTTAAAATTATTTTAAAGTATCAGTTTTTTGTAATTTGTTTCAGACAGGCTTGACAAAAGTACCTGTCAATCAACTCAAAACATAAAAAAATGAAAAAGCAAGAACAAACCTTGTTTCCTTCAGCAAGCTGCTTCTTCGTATATGCCTCGGATTCAGCTCTCGTCTTCTGTCTTGAAAATGCCATATCATCTACGAGAATATATTAGAAAACTTATGAACATACTTGGAATCTAATGTAATAGACACATTTCAACATTGTTTTATCTAAAAAAAGGAGAGAGATAATAGAATAATTAAACAGAAGTTTTAAATTACAAATGCTAAAATAATAATAAAAACACACACAAGATAATTTACTACGAGTTAATACTTCCATGTTGTCAAAACTGGCACATATGCCACTGATTAATGGCATGTAAGTACATGAACTCTAGACATTAATAAAATAATCTTTGGCATCGCCTATACAGCCTATTTTTAACATTTAATGCACTGAATTTGAAATCAATTTCTGCAATTGGAAAGCCTGACATAATAATTATAAAAATGTTTCAACTAAATTTTAATTAAAATTTTATTATTATGAACATAGGAAGTAATCTGTGCTCTCGATTTTATTGATAAACTTTTTAAATGTTCTGATTTTAACATAACACAATTTTTGGCAATATTTAAGCTTCATTAATTTCATTTGATATAATTTTATATACTGATTTATTATAATAAAATTAAAACAGTAGTCACTTAAAAATAAACACCAGGAATCATTCTAGAAATCTGAAAAATCAATAAAAGTTCTGAAGTCTAGCAGATGGATAGTCTTTGAAGGAAATCTGATTTATAAAATATGAGGTATATCTTAAAAATAAGTTCTCAACACTAAGACCAATATGACAGACCCAGGCCATGCATTGTGAAAGGCAAAATGTTGCATGCTTGAAAGTTTTAGGATGATGATATCGTACATGATAAGTGCCACTTCCCAATCATTAACAGTACTCAGCTTAAAACATCAGCCCTTATTTTTTCACTCATGAAATGCTGGATTAGGCTCATGATAAAGTTTCTGAATGCACAGATGCTAGTACCAATAATAATTTATCAAGAGCCTGCAGATTGTGTGCTGTTGGTTCAGATAAGTTTCTAAAGGTCGCTGAGACATCCATCATGAAAAGCACATTGGGTAACCTTCCATCATCAATGATGACCTTGTAAAGCAAGCATAGCAATACGTTTTGGAAAGCTGTCATTAACAATTATGAAACTCACTTTCTGAAAATATTTCATTCCTTGTTGTACGAAATTGACAAAAAACACCTCTTGTTCTGGAAGCTATGATCCAGATGAGTGTGGGATTAACATTGACTTTTCTGCAGTGATACAATGACGACAATAATGGATTCCTTGACAGGATCATCAGAGATGGTGGGTGAAATTCTGCAGTGATACAATGACGACAATAATGGATTCCTTGACAGAATCATCAGAGATGGTGGGTGAAATGTAGGTTGTTCATTTTTGTCTCAGAAACTAGGTAAAAATAGATCCAATGAAGCAAAGTGTTTCAATTCCAATGCTAAATATGATGAGCAGCAGCTCAATGATTGCTGTATTGGTTCCATTAAATGTTTTAATATGTTAAATGTGTTTCATTTTTGTTCAAGATCCTACAAAAACTTACTTTCTGGATACATCTCATACTTTAGAGAAAGAGACAGTATTTTTGATAATACTCTGAATAGAATTTATAATTAGAAACTCTTTAAGCCATGAAGCTATTATACATAAACATATCCACAATTATCACAGGGAATGCAAGTAAGAAATAACATAGTTAACCTTCTAGCAGAGACATCTTTTTTAAAGATTCTTTTTCCATAATCTTTTGTTCATATTGAATTTTTGCAACTTCAGCATTCTTTTGGGCCTCTAAAAACAAAAATAACATATATATATATAAGAAATTAAAAATAATATTCTTTTGAATGTATTTTCATGGTACACCAGCAAGTTATGAGCTTCACCTTTATTTTGCGTACAAATGGATATCAAAACATGTAAAAATATTAAAATTCAACATAAAACAAGACATACCTACCATAAAGTGGAAAAAGTGCAAAAATAGAAAAATAAAATCACTTTTAATATATTTATAGCAGATTATTTTGTTTTTACTAAAAAGAGATTAGAAAATTGTGCTTTGTAATATCTGTTCTGTTTAAATTTGGCAAATCAAAATCATCAAAATAAAATTTCTTAGTCAAAGAGGTCTCAAAATCATCACTAAAATGTTGATACACCAAGTTCAGGAAAAACAAAATTGCACTTCAAAAACGAAAACCTTTTTTTTTAAGCAATGGATTTAGACATTTACCATAATCTCTGCAAAATGAGATTTTATTTTAAATACAAGTATGACAAGATATCATCAAACTGACATGCTTTTTGACATGTTCACAAAAATCACAAACACAACAAAGAAATGAATTTTACATGCTAAATTATAAACTATAAAAATGTTCATAAAACTGTCTGAAATTCCCTATTGCTGGTCAAAATGGTAATGGTACAGTATATTTAATTATGGCAAAGCACTCGAGGGATATCTGCTTAAGGGGAGGGATGCCTTCGTGGATGACTTTATAGGGAAACTGGTCTGTATACATGTTAAACAGGTGGAAAACAATGAAAACGGACATGCAGCCAGCCCGTTCGCTGGGATTAGAACCCAGACTAAACTACCAATGTTCAGTGACTTTATTGCTTGGCTAAAAATGGTAATAACATGCATTAAGATAATGAATGAATAAAACAAAAGAATAATCGTGTTAGTAATATTAATTAAAAAATTTTAGATTTTATATTATGCTCAAAGGGGCCTTTTTTTAACATTTTGTGTATTACCTTTATTTACTAAATATCATGTTCTTCACACAAAACTATACAATTTTAGTCAACAGCAACACTGGAAAATAATTTAAAAAGACCATAGTTTTAGAATTTCTGATACACAGTAAAATGCGCTGGAGATAAAAAAAATCCCCCCCTTCTGTACAGTGTCACCATTGCTTGCTTTGAAGTCGTTAAGTTTCTTCATAAAAACCCACAAATGCTTTATGTAAAGATCATGACTTGTGAAGATCGTGACTTAAAGAGAACGTGAAATATAAATAATAGGACAAGAACTTGCATTTTACGGTGTGGCAACAAGAAGAGGATTCGGAAGATTTTTTATATATATTTTGTTTGGAGAGTATAAGATTTTAATATTTTAATAGTTGTAAGAGTTTTAACTGTAGTAGTTAAGAATTTAAAATTTTGATAGTTAAGAGCTACAGTATTTATTTTTTTTTTGGTTCTGTTTTAAAATTCAAATAAAAGTATTTTGTTCATTCTGAAAATTTAGCTTTGTTCTTTCTACAAGATTCTAGACCAATTATATTGAAATAAGGAAAGGATCTTTACTGGCACAGCCGGTAGGATCGGGGTTTTCCCGCATATAATTACGAACCAAAATAACTCAGGTGACAGCTCAATTTACCTTGTAAACGTAAAATAATTAATTAAGATTATGAAAAGTTAATTATTGTTTCCGTCATGGAATCTTAGTTTATTTACTTGTCAAAGTAATGAATACGCCAGTGTTCAAATGTAATTTCATTTGACTCGCCAGAGTAGGTCAACAACACATTTAAGTATTGATTCCACTGATTGATTTTCGTGCCGAATAAAATTAAATTCATTGTGAATTATATTTAAATAGAAAAAGAAAAAAAAAAAAAAAAAAAAAAAAACTAAGAGTCTATTGGCTGAATAAAATTGAGACATGGCTTTTATGGGACGTGGGAAAAAGAGGATTTGCTGGCTTTAGCTGCTGAATTAGAAATTCAAGTAGATCCAAGTATGAAAATCATGACGATAAAAAATGAAATAATTCAAAGTGATACATATGATGAAGCATTTGCTAAAGAAGTGTTTTTAACAATTATTGAAGAGAGGAAAAGAAAAGAAGAGGAACAGCAAAGAAAGGAGAAAGAAGAGATTGAGGAACAGCGAAGGAAAGAAGAGATTGAGGAACAGCGAAAGAAAGAAGAGATTGAGGAACAGAGAAGGAAAAAAGAGCTTGAGGAAAGGCGAAGGAAAGAAGAGCTTGAGGAACAGCGAAGGAAAGAAGAGATTGAGGAACAACGAAGGAAAGAAGAATTAAAAGCACAGCAGAAAAGAGAGCAAATGGAGTTTGAATTGAGGAAACTCGAAATTGAATCTCGTGTTCGATTAACACAAACTCCACCAACAAATGAAAATGGACATCATAATTTTGATTTAATTAAGCTTATTCCCAAATTCAATTTAAGACACGATGATATTGTGATTTATTTATCCTTATTTGAAAGACAAGCTAAAAAGACAAAGATTGATCCTAAAGATTGGGTTTCATGTTTATTGACTTTAATGCCATCTGAAATCATTCAATTAATTGGTAGGGAATCTGAAGAAAATTTTGAAGATTATGAGTACATTAAGGCCATTTTATTGAAGAGATTTAAATTAAATCCTGAAAGCTTAAGAAAAAAATTTGTGATGCACCAAAAGAGCGCTGAAAAATCATGGAGAGATTTTTGCTACGAAATTTTGAAGAATGGATTAATGGTCTTGAAATCACAAATTTTGCCGCGTTAAAAGACTTGATTATTACTGACCAAATTAAGAAAAGAGTACCCTATGAAGTAAGAGACCATGTTCTTGACGACTGGGCGAAGTTCGTTTCTCCAACCAAATTAGCTGATAAACTTGACGAATATGAGACAGTGTTCGTAATATCTCAAAATGGACTGGTGGTAATCCATCACCAGACAGAATTAATAAAAAATGGCAACCTCGTTCTCCACTTCCAGAAAGAGCTTTCAGAAATAAATCGCTGTCCACTGAAAACACGCCAAGAGTGTACCCATCCCGTAAGAGTGACGAACCACAAAAGCCTAGTTTCAAACTAACTTGCTATAATTGTGGAAAGGAAGGTCATACATCTAAGTTATGTACCAAAAATCGGATACCAAGAAGTGCTTCTGCAACAGCACAAAACAACTTAATACAAACACAAACACCCCTTGCAGAAAAAGAAAAACCAGAAATGCTAACTGCCAAGATCTCTATTCCTGTCTCAAAATCAGTGGACGTGTCTAGAAACATAGATGAATTAAAACTTGTCAAAGTTAAATGTGGAGATATTATTCTAAATGGAATTGTAGACACGGGAGCACAAATTTCAGTAGTCCGTGAGAAATTGGTTGACAACATACCTTGCGAAGGAGAAAGTAAAATAGAGATATCTTCTGCTTTCGGTGAAAACGAAATTACTCCACTAAAGATTTTCCAGATGAAAATTGACGATGAATTTCACTGTAGAGTGTCCATTACGTGTGCTGTTTCAAAAAAGCTAGTTACCGACTTGCTATTGAGTTCTTCAGCTTATGAAACACTCTGTGGAAATATCGAACTGTGGAACTGTGATCGTCATTGGGATGCATCCCCCTTAGAGTACAAAGAGACAGATGATAAACCCTCACCAGTTGAAGACAATACTACAAATTTGGCTGTTGTTAATCAGATTTCCCAAGAAAACATAGAGTCTCTGAAAACAACGAACAGAGTAAGACTAGAATTCAAGACACATCAAGAACAAGATGAAACTCTGAAAAAATGCTTTGAATGGGCAAATAAAAATCTAAATTCATATACTTTCGATGATGGCATATTACTTCATTCCGAATATATCTGTGGTGAAAAAAATGGCACATGAAATCCCTCTTGCTGGCCACCTCGGTGAGAAAAAGACAATTCAACGAATCAAGTACTCATTCTTTTGGCCTACTATTAAGCAAGATGTTAAAAAATTCTATGAGAGTTGAAAAGAACTGGCCTTTACAAAAATAGAGAAAACAGAAATGATAGAAGATAAAATTGTTGAACAGGAAGCACAGAAGGAAGAAATTATAACTGAAGAAACTAAGAGGGTAGAAACAGAAGATGAACTCAAAGAGGAAAAGTTAATTGACAGCAAAATAACAGATGTAGAAATTATTCCACCTGAAAGTAAAAACGAATTTATGGGTGATACTGAAATCCCACTTGAAAAAGAAACTGTCAATGAAAGTGAAACTCAAGTGAAGCCAGTAACCAAAACAGAAAATACAGATGATGCTGAAACTGCAGCTGAAAAAGAAATAATTGCAGATGACAATAAAACTCAAGTAAATCTTGATTATGAGAACATAGAAGAGAAAGAATATATTACTGAAATTGGAAACGAGAAGGAAAAAGTAGATGATAAAAAGAATGACTTAATAATCCATAAGGAAAGTGTGAAAGCTGACTTAGTAACTGAAAATGAAAATGTAAATCACACAGAAGCTGCAGATCTTGAAACTGAAAATAAACTTGCAGATAACAGTGAACTATTACAATTTACTGAAAAAGAAATTCTGGATGATAACAGAAACAAAAAGTACAATAAGGACAGCATAGATACTGTTGAACTGGGAGATGAAAAAGAAAGTGTGGATTATACAACAAAAGTTGAAACTGAAAAGGAAAATGTCATCCACAATGAAACTGAAAACCACAGAAACCTTTCAAGTTCAAGGGTGAAAACATGGAAGATTGAACAGAAAGTTATTCGGATGACAGCGAAGAACTGGAAGACGAGAAAGAAACGGAAGGAATTGCTGGATTAATAGAAGAGCCCGAGTCCGAGGTAGACGATCTACATCATGTTGATGAAGAATTATTAGAAAAAGCAGAAGAAAAAATTGCTGAGATTTTTTTTAGTTTATAGGACTTTCACCAAGCACAGAAATCCCATATTTGAAGAAATTGATAAAGCTGAAACAATTGATAAATGGTATGAGCTACTTGACAAAGCCATTGGAAAGATAGAAGAGAGGAAAGATGATAAGGAACAACAGCTACTAGGATTGCCTACCATAGGTGAGAATGATAATGAACATAAGCCATTTACAAAAGAAATGCCCATAGCATTTTTCAGCAAGAAACTAATGCCTTGTCAACAACGATGATCAACCATCGAACGAGAAGCATTTTGTGTCATCGAAGCCTTGAAAAAATTTGACACATGGATTTTCGGTGCCAAAGTGCAGATTGTGTCTGATCACAATCCCTTCACCTACTTGACCCAAAGCGCCCCTCATGGTGCTAAACTGTCTTGATGGGCCTTAGCGTTACAACGGTATAACATGACTGTGACATACCGCAAAGGGAGTTCACATGGGAATGCTGATGCTTTGTCAAGGTTAGCTGTTAACTCTTTCTCTCTCAATGAACTCTGAGCAACATTGTCTCTACGGTGACGAATGTGCTTCTTGTGGGGGGACTTGTAAAGATCGTGATTTGTAAAGATCATGACTTGTGAAGATCGTGAAAGAGAACGTGAAATATAAATAATAGGACAAGAACTTGCATTTTACGGTGTGGCAACAAGAAGAGGATTCGGAAGATTTTTTATATATATATTTTTGGAGAGTTTAAGATTTTAATATTTTAATAGTTGTAAGAGTTTTAACTGTAGTAGTTAAGAATTTAAAATTTTGATAGTTAAGAGCTACAGTATTTATTTTTTTTGGTTCTGTTTTAAAATTCAAATAAAAGTATTTTGTTCATTCTGAAAATTTAGCTTTGTTCTTCCTACAAGATTCAATATCCATTATATTGAAATAAAGAAAGGATTTTTACTCTTTACAAAATAAGAAATAGATAGTAAAAGAAATTCCAAATTCTAAATTTGGGCTTCCAGATGCGCATATTATATGGTGAAGATGTATATTATTCAAAATTTGATGGCTCCAGGTACCGCTGTTTTATCACAGAGTGAGAAACATACATACATTTATGCAGATTCTTCATTATTTAATTTCTTTAGCTCTAATACAGGGTGATAATAGTTGGTGGCAACAATCTGAAAAATGATTCAGACTTTTCAAGTTTCCGATGCAAAATCCCAAAACGAAATTAACTGCCCTTTGGGCTAAAAACTCAGAAAGTCTACCAGCTAATTATAAATATATGTCTTTAATGAATAAATATTAAAAATGAAACAATGCATGAAAGCATGTACGTAAATTTTCATTCCACCCATTAAAATGGGAATTCAATATTTATAGTGAAGAAAATAATACAAATGTGAATGAATAGATACTAGGCTAATAATTAAAACTTAATACACAATTTAAGATACATACTTCGCAGAAATATAGCAACATGAGAGATATGCAAAAGAATGTGATGGAAAAATTACTAAAACATCTCAATGCTTAAAAATTTGCAAACACTCATAATTAAAGAGAAGAAAAAAATTACCTTTTAATCATTAAAGATATTTACTTAATATCATTAACCCATTAACTGCTGGGGAAAACATACGAGGCATATTCGGAAACTAAGTACGGGTTTGGAAAAAAAAATAGTAAAACAATTTTTTTGAATCCAATTTTATTTTTACATGAAAATACATGTCTTAAACTATTTTTCAACATAGTTTCCGCCAATGATCAAACACTTGTCATAGCGGGTGACCAGTTTTTGTATACCATCATCAGATCCAAAGCGCTTGCCACCAAGCTCGCGCTTCATGTGCAGGAACAAGTGATAGTCGGACAGCGCCAAGTCCGGGCTGTACGGCAGGTGATCGAACTGCTCCCAATGAAACTGTCGAATTAATGATTGAGTGACACCAGCAGTATGGGGCCGAGCATCGTCATGGAGCAACACAATTCCTTTACTGAGCATTCCTCTTCGTTTGTTTTGAATGACACACCTTAGTTTTGTTAAAGTTTCACAATATCGTGCCGCATTAATGGTTTCACCTCTGGGAAGAAATTCAGTAAGCAAAACGCCTTTCCTATCCCAGAAGACAGTGCACATGATTTTGACCACGCCGATTGTTCGACCTGCATTAAACATTCTTACCCACTTTCTCACCATTTCATCATTTATCGCGTATTCACCATAAACTTCTGTCACTTGACGATAAATTTCGGCTAGTTTAACATTCCTCGTGTTAAAAAATTTAATCACGGCACGAATCTCACAGTCAGCGGGAGAACTAATTGTCTTAAACATTTTGAATGTGTACAGCAAACTGAAAACACAACATAGAGCAACCAAAATGGTGACAATTGAAAGTCAGTGAACAAGAAAGACTAGTGCGTATGCGTGGGATGCCTACCACAGTGCAGCGACGGCACTAGAATGAAACAGTACTTAGTTTCCGAATACACTACGTACAAGATTCATTTCCCATGCCACGGTTTTCACACATGCTCACGCTTATGCGATGCAATAAGTGCAAGTTTTACTTTCTAAAAACTATTTACTTTTACAAAATAAAGAATAAAATAAAAAAATTAATGAACAAAATTTAATGTTTTGAGTAAAAGTATAATAAAAAGATGCAAGTATAATAAAAATGATGTTTTTATAATAAAAAGATCCCTAAAATGGAGTTTCGATCAATTCATTTTTAGACCAGTAAAGTGTAATATCAGGTTTCAGTGATATACCTTGTGAAATCAGCATGCCTAAAAAAACATATTTCTTCTGCACTGGTTGAATGCCACGATTTTGTTCTTGATTTTTCGTTTGCAAGGTGTTGGTTCATATACTTGTCTACAAAATGGTTAGTTCCAGGAACAATATGAAGCACGAGCAGTTCATCAAAAAAGATAAATGAGTTTGAAACATCCCTTATATCTCTCTTTATTCCTGGAACCTACTAAAGAAAGTAAACGAAAACGGAGGACACCGAATAAAAAAAAATACGTTTTACTCAAACAACACCAGCCAAAACCGCGCAGTCATTACTTTCGCGGCCTTAGACACATCCATCTCTCCAATTTCTCCCTCCTTCGCATACTCTCTGAAATAGTATCCTCCTTCGCATACTTTGCAAAGGTCATTGTGGTGTTGCATTCCAAAGATTTGCGAATAATTTTACGGGTAGCAGTGCAAAGCAAATGATAGTATTTTGGGAGGGCGTATTTGTACGCTCATGGCAGTTAACGCATCGGTTGAGCAAAGCGTTTAAATTCTTTAAGAGCTTATATATATATATATATATATATGTATTTATTATGCATAAACATTTAATTTAGGGAAATGCACAGAAAAGATAAGAATGCCATTATTTCACAAACATACCGAATTAAAAAAAGAATTACGGAAAATATATACCTATTACAGCCTTCTTCCTTTCAGTTTCTGCATCTTTTTCGACAACTTTTTGCCTTTGAACAGCAATTAATAACTTTGTTTTCTCACTTTCCCTATTGATCATACAGTAACACTTAATATTTGATAATACAAATAAATAAAATAACAAATATAGCAAATATAATAAAACAAATGAGTAATTATAGACAAAATAATAAATGTAACTATTTATGAAAACTTTAATACTAGAATCAAATTTATTTTCATTTAATAGCTTGATTAGGTTATTTAAATTAGCAAAGCCATCTGCCTAAGGGGAGGGATGCTTATAATGGTAGACTCTCTAAAGGAACTGGCCAATATTTATATTATACATGGAGAAAACATGAGAACCAACCATGCAGTCAGTCTGTTCCCCTGAGATCAAAGCAGGGCTGAACTTTCAGTATTCGGCTGTTTTCATCACTCAACAACTGCTAGGCCATTTCCAATGATATGATATCTGCAGTTTTTACAATTATTTTTTCCTCTTGCTATCTTTTCACAGTATTCACATATATTTCATTAAAAACTTCCAAACATTGTAAGAAGCTTTAAGCTTTTAAGTTTTTCACAAACTATTATTTTTGTCAGAAAATACAGTCAAAAGTCGTTAATTCGGACACCCATAATTCGCAATGATCTATAATCCGGACCTCAAAACTAAAAACTTTCTGCGCATGCGCCGCGTTGACACATGCGCATAGGCGTTTACGCGTGCGCGTAAGACCTTTTACGACTGCGCATATGAGTGTGCGCAAGTGCAGAATAGGTTTTCGCGTGCGCATTTTATGTATAATGGACGTATAAGCTAAAATTATCTAATTATCTATTTCAGTTAATGTTGATGATTGCGTTGTTCCTTAATTTTCGAACTGGATCCGGCTTATTATTTTTTGCAGACTGTAAGAGCAATTTTATAAAAGTAAGCTTAAACTTTCGATTATATCAAATAGAATTTCCAATATATATTTGTTAATATGTAAAGGATCTAAAGCGAAAGTATGTTTTGAAATCCGAAATTTGTTTATCAATTTCACGCTGCTCGGCGGAGGGATCGCCGCGGCGGGCGCGTAATGAATTGGAAGTTGATCTGTCAGCACTATCCTTATCTTCAGCGCAGATGTTTTTATTTTATTTGGCTTATAATTCCTTACCAAATGTAGTATTTCATCTCTATATGCTCCGTCTTTGATATGATTTAAAACAAGTTCCTCGTCATTACAATTCGCTTTCGATAGCGAAGAAAGTGACAGAGGTTATTGAAAACGAAAAAATTTCGATTGACAAATTAGTCGGTGTTGTCGACACAGCAATTATAGGACTTGAACAGCGGAACTTTGTAACTGAACAAGAAATTATGTCTGTTTAATAGAATTAAAGAGAAAGTATTATCACATGAAACGAAGCAAAACTTAAACAACTTACATTGAAAAAAATGTTTAATAAAGTAAACAAATAGATATTAAGCTTTTTCTTTTTGCAACTTTTGATACCCTTTAGATCATAATTGTTTTTTTATTTCATAAATTACGGTTTCATATTTTTAATTTTAGAATTTCTGCATGCCATCTTACGAGATTTAAACTGATGATCTATAATCCGGAATCACCGAAGTCCCGACGAGTCCGGATTAACGACTTTTGACTGTATACCACAAAACCTCCAATAACAGAAAATAACTCATAATACAGAAGAAAATTAAAGACAAGTACAGTGCATTATATTTCAATCATATAATAGAAATATTCTTAATTTGTTAATTCACTTCCGATATTTAATTAGCTATAGCTTTCAATTTATTTTTATTCAAAATATTTGCTTCTTTCTGGTATCAGCCCACCAGCAGCCTGGCAGTAAAGTCGTTGAACACTGATAGTTTGGTTTGAGGTTCAAATCTCTGTGAACGGGCTGGCTGCATGGGTTTTTCATGAGTTTTCCTATGTGTAACATGTATATGAGGCAGTACCCCTTACAAAGAGCCTCAATGAAGGCAGATAATCCCTGAGTGCCTTGCCATAATCAAATAAACCAAACTTTCTGATATAATTACCATTTTTCTTTTTATATCATAAAATTTCAATCTACAATTATCTAGTAATTCCAATTCCAATGTATAGACTGAATAAAAGTAAACTAAGCACAGTTAATATTATTTCTGTTTTTAGATTAAAGAAGAAAAGCTTATATATTTTTATATTTGAAGGCAAATTATACAGGCCTACAAATTCAAATTTTCTTCTCTGTTACATAATATATAAAGAACATTTGCAAAGAAGTTTAGAAAAAGAAATTTCTACATTCTTTTAGTCCACAGGAATGACCCTATAACAAAATGAGCTAACTAATAATCATGCATGTCATGACATTTTAGAGTATGTCTGAAAGGAATAAAATAGGAGGGGGAAAAATAATGATTTTGCGCTGACTGCTCTTAATCAAAAGCATAATTAATTAGGCTATAAAGATTAGTAAACAGGCACTAATATCCAAGATTATCATGATGAGCTAAACATATTAATTTACACTTGAATAACAGCACACCAATTAATTTTATTGTTAAAAAGACACAAAAACTGAACTTCAAATCTGTTTAAATATTTTTAAAATTGCCTTCCTTAAAACTCTGCCCCCCAGCTATTAATGTTTTAATTAGCTTTATATGCTACAGGAGGCTCTTATTGATGGCATTTGTACTGCTATTATGCAAATTTACACTCATCTTATCACTTTCACAAGCATTTATTTTTCATTTAAATGTCTATATAACAGTAAAATTTTCTGATTACTCTAATCATCTGCAGCTTTTTTCTTCAATTAATTTATTTTCAATAATTTATTTATGCTATACAGGTCTAACTTCATGCACTGATTCTGTGTAGTAGAAAGACATGTCAGCATATTGATAAGCAACAGCACAACTTATCAGTATAAATCAAAAAATTGCATATCTATATCATTTTATATTTGTTTACTCTTAAGATGATTTCAGTTTTACTTAAATATTATCTACGGCTCCTGTTTTCTCCTATTTCAATCTATCTGGTACTATATCAAGACAGATTTTTACTGATGCTAATGAAAATCTCGTCTCATCCCAGAAGAATACCCCCCCCCCAAAATTTAACAATTACTCAAAAGGGCTCTTTTAAAGTATAATGTGGTTTATCAGTACATATTATTGAAACAGATACAGGTAGAATAACAAAACATTTTATAGGATATTAGATGAATAAGCATTTAGATTAACATGGGAATGCTATGAATCTTCTGTATATTTAAAAAGTGAAAAATATGTTATGCAATTCCACAAAAATATTTAATGTTTTTAATTAGATATATCATGAATTAAGTGCACCTTTACCTAAATTAATCTGATTAAAATGTATATATATATATATATATTGATTTTTTAAGTCTAATGACAAACTCATTGATGTAACCCAGCCACATATTAGCAGCATTCATTACAAATTAAATTTTTAGAGAGATACAATAATATTTTTACAGTTATCAATCCAATTCACCAGTTTAACAACATGAACTATGCACAGACTATAATACATAATATATATATATATATATACATTTAAACAAATTTAAATTTAAATTTTAACACACACGTATAAAAGTAAAAAAGCAAATTTAAGAGGGGGGGAAAAAGAGCCAAAATAATTTTTAAAAAAATGTGCAAACATATAAAAGATTTAATTCTCGAACTATATATATATATATATAGATACTAGTCTGTTATCAGGACCAGGTTTAGAAATGTATGTAAGTATGCACATACATACAAACACACGTTCATACAATTATGAATCCAGTCCCAATACCAGAACAGTACCAAAAATATATTCTTAAGAACTGCATCTATTGCTTTTAAATAGTTTAGTTTGCTAATTAATAAAAGAGAGATTAAATATGAAAGAATAATATCTGATGTTTTTCTGAATGGCAATATTCGAATGAAAAGTGAAACAATGCTAAATCTCTTTTTGAGACTTATGACTAATAGCATTTTTGGATTAATAAGGGAAAATTTAGAAATGCAGCAAATGGAAACTGAATATGTACTACTTCCTAATAATGATATAATATATTTAATTTTTCATTATTTCTTTCAGCACAATCATGTTTTCTCTAGATTCTATATTTCAATTTGATTTTCTTCAATATACATTATATTCATTATTTTTACTTTATTCTATTAAAGGATTTAAGTTATAAAATATGGTTTTTTGCTTTTCTTCCATTTTCCTTAAAATTGCTTGCCCTTTTTTCTTTACATTCATATCATTCTATGTTTTGCTGTTCACCATCTGTTGTCATAATTATTATAGTCTACTAATATTATAGTCTGAACAACATGAAGTTTTTTTTCATCTAACAAACTGTGTTGTAAAACTATAGGTGATGTGAGCCACTTGGTGGTGCACGTCGCCAGCTAAAACATTTGCGTCTGAGCCACTGGTGGTACTCGCAGTCCTCGATGTGTTAAAAAGTTATAATTATTCATGGCAGAATGACAAAACATGAGGCAGAAAAAGTGTCAAGAAGTAAACAATGTGCATTCGTCTTCAAATTTGCAGCTTAAAAATGCATATTTCCCAAGAAACCAAGGGATATTTTCTTTTTACGTTTTAGTTACTATGGCACTAAATGAACGATTTTTTAAGTCTAATGATAAACTCATTGATGTAACCCAGCCACATATTAGCAGCATTTATTACAAATTAAATTTTTAGAGAGATACAATAATATTTTTACAGTTACCAATCCAATTCACCAGTTTAACAACATGAACTATGCACAGACTATAATACTTACATAAGTTCATAATTTTTCCTTATTGTTTCCGGAATCTTTGGCTTTGTAACACGAACAGCTTGAATATACAAACCAGGAGCCATATTATTCAGATCCTTCTGCAGAGCAGTTTTCAAATTTTCATCAATTTGATCTGTCATGAGAAAAATAACCGTTAAAAAAAATTAAAATTGCTCTATGAAATGAAGAGAAATGAATCTCAATACTGAACTTAAAAATCTGAAGTTATTTTATTCATCCAATTGTTTGAAAAGACTTAATATGACACATTAATAATTTTAAAAGGTAATTTTCAAATTTTCTTACCCCACTGAAATTAAGGAAAATCACACTATTACAAATTACATAAAATTTTTTTATGTTAAATAAAACAGAACCCACAATCTTACACTAATGTACATTAGATTAGGTTAGGGTATTTTAATATGGCAAAGCACACAATGGCTATTTGCCTATGGGAACCGAGCCATCGTGGAGGATGCGGCCTAACTAACATACAGATGAATTCCTCTAATCCACTGACCTCAGAACCAGGAATTTTGTAGATATTTTGTAGATTATGTCTTTCTGAGTTTTAACTATATTTTCCATTTTTTATTTTTACATTAAATTTGGATTGTTTGTACATATGTATTAAAACAACTAATAATTTAAAAATATTTAATCAGGATTTATTAAACAAAAATGATTATATTTTTAAGCATATTTATTTACAAAGAAAATGTCAGTACATAGAAAAAACATGGGGTGGGGAAATGGGGAAAAACTGACTGAATGAGGAGTTTTTTTGATGAATAGAACTCTTTTGTAAAAATACATCAATACATATGTGAAAATCAATTTTATATCAACCAACAAAAATCACTTTTTTAAATACCTTCAATCTTAAGAAGACAGAGATTAATAACTAAATGCATAGTATATAAAATTCTCAGTATGATTTTACCTAAATTGAATCTCTACACTAAATTCACGATTATGCTCCGTGTATGTGCCATTGGAATAGTAATATCGCTAGCAGCTTATAAAAATATCTAACTTGAAATTTTGGCTTCATTATAAATTAAAAAAAAAAAAATATTGTTACCATGTTTTTGACTCACTAAGCCAGAAAAAATTCTGTAAGGGCTCTATTTAAGAATCTATTCCCATTTGCTGATGATATATGCAATTTTACATTCATTGTGCAGAATGTAAGCAAATGACTTATGAGTAGCATTTCAGTTGAAACACAATGTCTGAAAAGCTTCAGCTAAATAAATTCTTCAATCATCTTAACTATATAAGCTCAAAATTTATATTAAAACAGAAATACAGAAAAGTAATTATTTATCCAAAATGAAAAATCTGCAATTACATTATTACTGGACCAGAGAGTTACACAGAAATTGTTAAATAAATCTGATTATAAAATAAATTAGCTTTAATGTATGTTATAAATATAATGTACATTTGCTAAGTTCATTTGTATACTTATAGCACAAAAAATTACTGCTAAATTTACTAAATTCTCTGAAAATTAAAATTTTGTTCATTTAATCTTAAAAAAAAAAAAAAAAAAAAAAAAAAAAAAAAAAAAAAAAGAGTGCATACATGTCATTTCAGAAAAAGTCTGATTTTGTGTCAAAATACCTACATTAGAACAACACTTATATAAATCTAATATATATCCTAAGTCATGCTTTCGAGACATGAAAAACACAATTTGAATTTCGTCAATCGGCCCAGTAGAACGGGAGATATAGAACTGTCCTCTTTTTTTTTTTTTTTTTTTTTTAAACCTTTCCCTGCAGTGCACATGTAATATATACTTTCAGTTATATAAAAGCCTGTTTTATTATTAAAACTTTTAGCTTTATTTGGGAGAAGGCAAAGATGGATGACTTCTTAATTGTTCTACTAAACAATGCATGCAACTGAGCATTCAGACTTAAATATATCTGAAAATGCTTATTAATGATATGCAAATGATATTACGATTGATATTGCATATGCAAATGCTTATTATTGATAAAATTCCATATTGTTTAAATGGATTTAGTTTTGTCATCAACTGTAATTAAAAATATTTTAATCTCTAGAATAAAAAAAAAAAAAAAAAAAAAAAAAAAAAAAAAGCAACATTAGCAGCATAATACTAAATACAGAATATGCAGTTTTTTCAAAGAAAATTTTGTTTTTTCACATAACCCACAAACTTACCAAACAAATCAATATAGACTTCATGTAAATTATGAACACTGCAAAACTGATTCAACTCATGGTGAACTTTGTTAAAAATTAAGGCTTTATCATAATCTGCGGTGAAGTTCCGTACAATGTCATAAACTGTAAATATTAAATACATGTGTATTAGTGCACAAATAATACTTAACAGAAGCGAAATGCTAAAAAAGTATCTTAAATAAAATAACCAATTATCTTAAAAAATAAATTTTTGTGGGCAACAATAAATATATTCGATTGTAAAATAGCATTATTTTAAGTTCTAGCATAAAATGTTATTACAAAACATACATAAATCAACAATACTAATTACAGACATCGTTTGCATATTTTTTAGACAATTCTGTTTTCCTACAAAAAAAAAAAAAAAAAAAAAAAAAGTAAGCTTGGAAATTTTTTTTTTTACCCAAAATTATATTTTTCAAAATAAAAATTATTGTCTGCTACTTCTTGACAGTTTTGTTTTCACGCAAAAAGCAATGGATGGAAGGCTGTGTTTGTGCTCTTTCCAACTAAAATTATTCTTAAATTATGTTATTAAAAACACTACAAAAGACACAGATTTCTGATAGTAACAATTTCATATAGAATGGTATAGATAAGTACTTGTGTTACTGAAAAGGGTACTGTTCTGTTAACAGGGACTGGATCGAGCATTGTATGTATGCATAAACAAACATACATATATGCACATACATTTCTGAATCCAGTCCAGATAACAGAATAGTACCCTGAAAAGTGTGTGCATGGTGGGAATAGAAAATGACTATGGAGGAGCAGAAAGGTAAAAATTTTACAGCTACTTTGACCTTTCCGAGTCAATACAATGACGAGGAGGATGAATACTAAGCCACATTGTCACTGGTCACGAGAATTCGATTTTTCTTGTCATGTCATTATCAAAACTAAAATAAATATAATGGAAGCCCCCTGCCGACATGGGGGAAGTTCAAACGGACACTTTCCACACGTAAAAAAAAACATGTGTATAACTTCCGGGATAGAAAAGATGTGGATTTCTCATGCTGAGACAAAACCATCAAAGACGCCGTTTACGGTGCAATACTGAAAAACCTGCGACACGCTATTCAAATCAGAAGACACAATTTGCTTAGTTACGATGTCATTTTATTGCATGACAATGCCAGGCCACAATCTGCTAGTGTGATTCAAGATCTCATCCAGTCCTTCAGTTGGAAACTAACAAACCCCTCCACAGTACTGGCCTGACCTAGTACCAAGCATACTTGAAGCGATTCTTGAGAGGCCAGCGTTTTGATGACAATGAAGAAGTGAAAAATGCCATAACATCCTGGCTAACTTAACATATGACCACTTTCTCTGATGTTGGCAAATAAAATCTTATTTCTTATGTACGATAAATGATAGATGCTTAGATGTGATAAATGCCTTGATGTGCTCAGTGACTATGTCAAAAGCACTGTAACGTTTATAAATCATTAAATATGTATCTTTGTCCACATCTGTCCCAGTGTTCGTTTACACAATAATGGGATTTACTTTCCGAACAACTCTCATATAAATATGTAGACAAGAGGTCTTATGCTGATTTCTAGTTATCGATCCTTCCAAATGGGGGACTTTTCTTATAAAATTAAAATATGTTTTAAGCCCATTTTACAAAATTACTTTTCACTGGTAAATAAATTTTCCCAATTTTAAATGGAAAAATCCATGGATAAGGCACCTGGAGATTTAACTGCAATGTTATACTATGGAAAAAACTTACAATTTTTTAAGCTCTTGAACATAATACACAGACATATCAGCCTAAGTGCAAGGAAATGATGAAAACATATTGCCAACAAAATATTGAAAAAGATAAAATATATTTCCGAACCCATGTTTCTAAATGTACATTTACCATTATATTAAAAAAATTTTACAACCCTAAAGCTCCTTGCGAAGCCTTACTCCGTTTATTGGTACCAATTTTGAAATTCTTTTTCTCTTGGTTTGCAAAAGAATACAGTACTATTTGCAGAATGCAGTTGTGTATTAATTGAAACATCAGCCATACTTGGAAACTTTGCCACCACTAATCTCCCACCATCAAATCATTCATAAACAATTTTATTACTGATTTTTAGAACCACAAATTTCTGCATTTAATAACTAGCATTTGGGTGTAGTTTCTAAATCTTGAATATATACCTTCTTTGCATTATAACACTTGCCATGTTTTGTTACAGGTAATTTCTATTTAATATCAACAGTATTTCTGGTAGAATTACGGTTTGTTGCATTATGGTTGGTATGCACATTCAAGGAATACGCCAATTTTCATCAAATGAAACTATATGCTGAGAGACAATATTCTTGAAAAATTCAACAGCAAATGCGAAAAAAATACAGAAATCAGTGTCAGGAATTAACTGATTTGAAGATATAAAATATATAACAGTTATACAATTCACTTATTATATAGATGTAAGGAGTTAACATTAGTTAACTTCTGCAAAGAAGAACTATAAACAGTAGACAGAATGAAAATGTACTGGAATATTTTTCTTGGACAAATATATATACTTAATGACACTAAATAAGAAACCATAAAAAAGCTTGTAGTTTAGTATGTGAAGAGCAATGACTAAGAGACATGTATTACTCAAAGAAATCTACATAGTGTCAGATAAACATCTAAGTGTCAAAAATGCCCTTTTCCTTTCAGAGTTTGAAAAATGAATCCATGCTTTAAAGTATTTCTCATTTTTTAACAGACAAATGTTTCAAATGCATTTATAATTTTTTGCTTATTAAAGTCAGTATTTTTGCAGGCAGTGGATATGGTACTAGTAGATTATGAAACTTAATACCTTGGTGAATTATTTCGCTTCCACTAAGATCTTGACATTAAAAAACCTCAGTGATCCCAAGCTAAATCTAGACCAATGACTAGATGGTTAGATGACCTTGAAGACTCAAAAAGTTTGAAAATTAAAAATTGGAAAGGAATCACTGCAGATAGAAGATACTAGAGGGACAGCATGGTTGAGGCAGCTAAACCATGTAAGGTACTGTTGTGCTTGTGAAAAATTATTTTGCATACAGCTGTCAAGTTTTTAATAAATTATGACTTTTTGAGACAGAAGTTCTGTTTAATTGCCATTAATAAAACATACTGGATATTGGCTTCATTAAGTACAAGGGGTGATCCAAAAAAAAAGTTTACAAGGCAAATGAAAAAGTATTTATTAACAATAGAAATAAGATACAAATGGGAATCAAGAGACACATCTGGCCTTCAATTTTCCACATAGTCGCCAAACCTGTTTAGGCATTTGTCAGAACGTTTGACCAACTTGTTTATCCCATCTTGGTAGTAATCAGGGCCCTGCTCATTAAACCATTTATAGGCAGCTGTTTTCACTGCATTGTCTGACGTGAACAGTGTTCCGGATAAGTATCGCTTCAATGCCGGAAAAATGAAATAGTCACTTGGAGCCAAATTGGGGCTGTATGGGGGGTGATTCCAGACCTCCCACTTGAACCTTTGCAGCAATTCCTGAGTCTGACGAGCTGTATGGGGCCTGGCATTGTCACGCAGAAGAATGACGCCTTTGCTCAGTAATCCAGGCCGTTTGCGTTGGATGGCTTTACGCAATTTCGTTAAGGTGGCACAATAACGATCGGCCTTAATGGTATGGCCACGCTCCAAATACTCGATTAGGATAACATCAGTCGTATCTCATAAAACGGTTGCCATCACTTTACAGCAGAGGGTATGACCTTAACCTTTTTCCTCGTCGGTGATCCAGCGTGTTTCCACTCCATCGTGGCTCTTTTGGATGTGGGGGTGAAGTGATGAACCCATGTTTCATCACCGGTAATGATGCAATCAATGAAGTGTTGGTCGTCTGAATGGTATCGCTGAAGAAATGAGAGGCTGCACATCATTCGAGTGGCCTTATGCTCCGCGGACAAGGCACATGGAACCCAGCGGGCACAAACTTTGGAATATCACAACCCATCGGTTACAATACGCTGAACGTTACCATAATTCAGGTCCAACTCTGAGGCAATCTCACGCACGGTTACTTGTCAATCCCTTTGGATGATTTCTTCAACACATGCCGTGTTGATATCCGTCCTTGAAGAACTTGGACGGCCGCTTGCTTCCATATTGCGGTTTTCCACATGCTCCCTGCCCGCTTGATAAGAACGACACCATTTCTGCTACCTGTTGTCTACTCATTGCTTTGTCCCCGTATACTCAATGATTTGTCTGTGAATTTCGGATGTGGCCACATTCTTGGCCCATAAGAATCGAATTACGGCTCGCACCTCTATGCGAGACCACTTTTCTAGACGTCGTGCGAGTAATGTCGCTCTTAAGTGTCTGTGTACTGACGCTACTTACTCATAGAACCGCTGTAGGGCAACTAGCACCGTCTGTCAACCACCCTGGGTGGAAATATTCGCTCCACAATTATTACGTTTCAAATGTTTCTGCTTGTAAACTTTTTTTTGGATCAACCTACGCATTTTTATTCAGAGATTTTTTTGGGGGAAGCGTTATCAGAAATGACAAATCTAATCATTTTGCTTAATGTTTGAATACAGCAAATGAAGGCTTCAGCGTAAGTTTCATCTGTATTAAACTGACAGTGTTTATAGGGATGAAATTTCAGAACATTCTCTTTCTGTAACACTTCTTGAAAGTATCTCCAGATAACAGATTTCAAGTATTTCCATTCTGCTAAGATATTACAGTCAAACACACTCCTGACCAACATTCAAACGTTCAAGCCAAATCCCAACAGTTAACCTCCACTAATCACCATATCATCCAAAGCAGCAGTATTCTGGTTTGGAAAGCCATAACATATCTCCCAAGTCATCTGTCAAATTCTGATGACATTACTGCTTTACAAAGTATACAGTACAGCAGAAAATGTTTCTACAGATTTTCTCCTTTACAAGAAAAATGATTATTACAGAATTTGTTTTTATAAACTGGTAGCAATCTTTTGTGTGATCATCAAATTGAAGAGAAAGTTATACATGTTTTTAATTTCAAAATTTAGGCTTGAGTAAATTTTCTCATTAAATTACTATTATTCAAACAACTTACAAGTAAGAAAAATACAATAAAAAGACTTGAAAAGCTCTGCTTATAAATTAATTATACCATAACTAAAAAGGATCTGTTTAACCCTTTGAAGGGCACCATTATACAATATATATCGTATATATAATATTGTGTATATAATATACATCTTTACATTTTAATAGTTTATGATATAATAATTTGTTTATGATTAACTAGCAAGCTGTTTAGGATTCAGTACAGTCAAAAGTCGTTAATTCGGACACCCATAATCCGGAATGATCTATAATCCGGACCTCAAAGCTACAAACTTTCTGCGCATGCGTCGTGTTGACGTAAGACCTTTACCGCTGCTAATTTGCGTGTGTGCGTGCGCAAAATACGTTTACGAATGCGCGTTTAATGTATAACGGACGGGATAAGCTAAGCTAAAATTATCTAATTATCTATTTCAGTTAATGTTGCAGATTGCGTTGTTCCTTAATCTTCGAATTGGATCCGGATTATTATTTTTTGCAGACTGTTAGAGCAATTTTATAAAAGTAAGCTTGAACTTTCGATTATGTCAAATAGAATTTCCAATGTATATTTACTAATATGTAAAGGATATACAAAGCGAAAGTATCTTTTGGAGTCCATTAAACAAAAAGTGGAATTGCTGCAAAAAATGGATAAAGTTTATCTAAACTTTAACGTGTGTTTATCTAAACTTTGTTTATCTTTAACGCTGCGGTGGCAGCGAGCATTGAATTGGAAGTTGATCTGTCAACACTATCCTTATCTTAAGGGCAGATGTTTTTATTTTATTTGGCTTATAATTGCTTACTCAATGTAGTATTCAATCTTGTCTTTGATATGATTTAAATCAAGTGCCTCGTCATTATAATTCATTCGCTTCCGATAGCGAAGAAAGTGACAGAGGTTATTGAAAACGAAAAAATTTCGATTGACAAATTAGTCGGTATTCTCGACACAGCAATTATATCACTTGAACAGCGGAACTTTGTAACTGAACAAGAAATTATGTCTGTTTATAGAATTAAAGAGAATGTATTATAACATAAAAAACAAAGCAACTTAAACAACTTACATTGAAAGAAATGTTTAATAAAGTAAACAAATAAATATTAAGCTTTTTTTTTGTAAATTTTGATACCCTTTAAATCATAATTGTTCTTTATTTCGTAAATTACGGTTTCATATTTTTAATTTTATAATTTCTGCATGCCATTTTACCAGATTTAAACTGATGATCTATAATCCGGAAAATCGATAATCCGGAATCGCCGAAGTCCCGACGAGTCCGGATTAACGACTTTTGACTGTATTATGTTCATGAAGGGATGGGGAGTTTACTGACCCTGCACTAGGGCTAAATACAAGTATATTTCTTTCTTTTTATTCTTTTTTACTCCATACGAGTTTCCTTCGTCTCTATTTATCTAATATTTTAACTTCAGCACTTCACCCTTTCCCAAGAGAAAGACTAAAGACTCATCGCTTTCATAATTGCCATCTGGGGTCAAAATTTTACACAATTGTAGGGGTTAAATGTGGCATGTTAGACCCCAAAAGACACCATTGCTTTGTGTTTTCCAAAATCCTTGAATCCAACGAAAATGAAAGGAGGTGATTGACAACTGATTTGTCATTCAGGAGTCACGCCTTCTTCCCTTTGTGTGGTGTGATAAGATCACACAAAGAGAAAGCTCACTTAAAAATACCGGAAATGGAAGTGCACTTAGGTCTATCTTTTAGTGTAATCATAAAAACTGCTGATTTGAAAGCATACTTTTATTCTTATCGTCTTTGTTAATTTCAGATGAAAGACTAGGGAACGCAAGAGAAATTTAGGGTTAGGTTACAAATACGTTTTTTTGAAATAAATTTCACAGTTGGTGAAATGAGGGAAAATATTTCTAAGACCCATTTTAGATACAAACTAGAATTTATCCAAAAGTTGAAAAGAAGACCCTAGGAGGCCAAAGGGGTTGAAAACCGGAATAAAAGCTTTGAAGTGTATAACAATGTTTCTTCCTGAACAAAAAGATATATTACAACCTATACTTACAAAAAATAAAAAAGGGGTCCTTACGGTCCTCGATAATCTAAAGTGTGTGTGGGGGGGGGAGGGATTCTTGGTATCATAGCATGAACCCTGATTTTTTACACATTATCTAAAGCATAAAATATGACTTCAAAAATGCAACTTACTTTCTCATCCGAGTCCTAGTGTTTAATTTAAATTTTTTAAAAATTTTTCAGCTGTTATATCTCCTTGTAATATTATACTAGTTCAGTTGCATCATGATACGATTTATACATGCAGTGTTATATTTACCAATTTTTTTTATAAAATAATAATGCCAAATTTAAATCAGGTTTAAAAGCTTTTACCCATATTTTGCATAAGTATGCTCAGCTGTCTTGCATCATCAAAGTGCATAAAAAAATTATTTTTAAAATTTTAAAAGTTTTCGTCTTCAGACTTACATAACTATATTCAAGCACCCATCTCTACAGATGCATATCAAAAGTAAGCAAAAATTAAAAAACAAAAATTAACAATTGGCAGCTACCTGGGAAAAAAATGTCTTAGAGGAGCACCGGTATAAAATATATACCTGCTCTCAAAATTTAGGATTTCGCTCTAGATTTTTTTTAAGTCTCAGTTTTGTGTCCTTAAGCTTCATTCAGACGGGGTTGTAAAGGGCGTAAGTAGTTAAAGCCGAGCTTAGTTGCCAAGACAAACAGTCTGTGCTACGTCACAAAATCTGGTTTAGGGCTCGTGGCATAGGGTTCAAAGTTTTCCACGTTACGCAGAGTTTGGGATAAGTGTCGACCAATCAGAGCGAAGCTAAAAGGAAGCGGTGTTCTACAGAAGATTTCGCTGTCACAAAACAAGCAGAGCGAACGCGGGAAATCAATCGAGCAGGAGAACAGCGCGGTAAGTTGTAGACACATCTATGCATGCGCAAATTTAGCTTCTCTCATTGGCCATGGCTTACACACCGTTCTCGCAAGTGTGAACGGAATTCCCGTATTTTATGCCCTTATGATTACGCCTCTATGCCCTTTATGCCGTCATCCGAATGCAGCCTTAGGGTCCATAAGTTATAGCTCATGCACAATTTTACCACAATTTAACTTACTTTACATACCACTCCTCAAAGGGTTAAAGACATATTTTAATAAAAAAAATATAAAATGGAAGGTGGTTTTATTTATGTGACACATATAATAAAAACATCAAGGAAGCCTATGCAGCC
The DNA here is from genome assembly GCF_044657685.1 of Stegodyphus dumicola. Lineage (NCBI taxonomy): Eukaryota > Metazoa > Arthropoda > Arachnida > Araneae > Eresidae > Stegodyphus > Stegodyphus dumicola. The sequence continues at coordinate 241,649,194 of NC_140771.1, forward strand.
ACTCGCAGTAAGTCACCAGAAGATGAAACCAGCACTGATTGCAAGAGTTAAGTAGTTTTAACCTCAAGACTTGGTTGAGTTATATAAATGTGCAAAAAATAGAGATGGTTGATTTACATATTTTTAAACAAGGCTAAAAATCCATTAATAGTACTTAAAGGAAGTACTATTAATGGAATTCAGGAGGAAACTATCTTATATAAAGAAATTACTTCATATTAAAATTAAATATTTCTCTATCTCATCAATGACATTTATAATTTTCCTCTGAACAAAGACTAAGCAAAAGCTCATTAAATTTATTATGATACATGAAACAAACTGAGTTAAAAAAAAAAAATAGCATAAATTTAGGTTAAGTAACATGTATATGATTTGTGACAAGCTTTGACTGAATGAACAAATATACATTTCATTCCTCTTCCCATATTATATTTGATCCCTGAATAAAGAACATATTTTCTACAGGATGTTTGAAAACGGTGGTTTTATTTTCTTAAAATACTCATTATGCTGATTTACAATAAACAGGCTTATTATTTCAGAGACTAAATTGATATAATTTTTCAGCAGACAGAAAAAAGTCAACTGACTCCAATTGATAAACTAGCATTTTGTGCGTATTTAAGCATTGAACTAACACCAAAATAATGAATTTAGTACTAGTTTAATGCTTAAATTGTGGCTTACACTACAGGCACTTAAAAGTTGAAAATTTAAGTCTGCAGCTTATCTGAAGGTATTTTATTTTCCCCCTGCCTTTAAAATTTGGCTAATTTAGGTTATAAGTTATTCATTACCAAAACGTGAATTTACTGCAATATTTTAGCCGGATATGAGCACTCAGGTTACGTTACGGCAGAGCAAGAAGTTCAGACTTGTGTGAAACTCGCCTAATTACGATAGGGTGCACTTGGCGTAAAGATACTGCAATGGTGAACTCCATGGTTTAATCTCTGTTTTCCAATGACCATCTTCATTTTAACGGCCACAAGAACTTTTATTTCGCCAAGTTCCTAGTTCATTCTTGCACATGTCTCACAGTGCTTACTTATTTCAGTGCTTTACTTTATGGTTTGTGCTTGTTGAATTAAAAAAAAAAAAAAAAAAAAAAAAAAAAAAAAAAAAAAAAAACATTATTATGATTCTTACTCAAAGGAAAAATTAGATAGCTGCTTTTAAGCTTTCAGCAGTGAAGAAAGCAAAAGAAATTCGAAATCGGGATGCTACTAGAGAATTTCAAGTTGATAAGAGATGCATTCAATGGTGGAAGTCTGAAGAAGAAGAATTTGAGAAAATGCCCAAAAATAAAATCGCTCATCAGACTGGCATCATCACTTGGCCTGTTTTGGAAGACAGTTTAGAGGAATAGATATATAGCAGAGAGAAAAGGGATTAGCAGTGTCAACAGTTGAAATTAGTCTTGAAGCAAACATTACTGCTCAACAAATGAGCATTAAAAACTTTGTTGGGAGACCTAACTGTTGTTTTAAGTTCATGAAGCAAAAAAAGACAATATCTGTTAGGACCCACATAACTGCCAAACAGAAATTTCCCAAGGAATGGCTTAAAAAAAAGATAATTGTTTTCGAGTAGACATCTAAGAAAATTAAAGACCAAAATTTGAAAGGAGAGCAAATAATTAATTTGGATGAAGTGCCCATTACTTTTGACTGTCCTCTGAGCACAACTGTCCCTTCTACAGGAGAAAGCACTATTTCTGTGTTAATAACCAGGAATGAAAAAATTCCTGAAAGGCATCACTATTTGTGTCAATGGAAAAGGATGGTTGTGCAAAAAAGTGATGTTAATTTTGGTTCAAGAGAAATTTATTGGAAAAGAAAGGTGCTTTTGAATCCAGAATGATGAGTCCATCATTCTGGATTCAATGTGATCCTATTTAGTGGGTACAGTAAAATCTGAAGAAAAAAAATTGGCACTGATGTCTCAGTGATAGCAACTGGCCTTACAAAACTTTTACAGCTACTAATGGATGTGAAATGGCCTCCAATCCTTCACAAATTCTGGATGGAGGAGAAAAGCTTTGTATGAGGAGATTGCTCTGCGGGTCAATAAAGCATGGCAATCAGTCCATTAAATTGGAAATCATCAAAAAAGAAAGTGAAATGAAGATAGCAATGTCGAAAGAAATTATTTAAAATAGGGCTATGAAAGTAACCTTGATGGTCATTTGTGAAGTTTATTTAATTCTGATGTTGATGAGTCAGATTTTGAAGGTTTTGTATACATAAATGTAGTTTAGTTTGATTATAAAATTCTGTTTGGTTACTGATTTACATATTCTTTTTCATAATAGGGAAATATACAGAGTTTACTGAACCCCTAATAATAATGTCTATTAGAAATGAGCACAGTTCCTTTTTTGGCACATTCAAGATAAAATGTTCTCTGAATTTAAATGATATTGCAAATTAGTTTGCAGCAATAATTAATTTTTTATTTGTATAAAAATTTTAAATTTGAATTAGCTTTATATGGATAATAGAATATTTGTTAAATTAATACTTTATAAGAAATATTAGCACAATTTTGGAAGCATTGATGCAGGAACACTACGACGTGGAAACAGAAATACTAATAGCATAGATACTTGACGCCTAGAGCGTTAATCCATTTTGAAGAATAAGCAGTCGAGCTGGATTTAATTCCTTTTATTTATTTAAATTCCCATTTTGTGGGCACAATTTACTTGGCACTCCAAACGTGCCATTTCCAGAACAATCTGGATACTATTGTGATATAAGAGATCATTCCAGAACATGCATGATTGAGGCGAAACGTCTTAACTGGATACAAACTTAAGCGAAAAGAGTGTGTCGCAGTTTTTCAGAGGAAGAGGGGGAGATTCAAACAGTTTCAGTTTTAAGTTTTGGTTTACACTTTGGTGATAGGTCAAGAGGCATCTGCATTAAGGGTTACATAAAATTGCATGATTAATTTGAATGACACAGTTCAGATTTATAGTGCTATTTTAATGACAGAGAGATGAAGTTCCCAAATGAAATAAAAATAAGAGAGATTATAGTGAATTAAATTAAGAAGTTTGCTTTCATATTTTTTATCTTACATATATATAATTGTTTATAATTATGTTATGGAAGGGAATGTTTGAAAGATTATCTTACTGTTGCCACTCTATGGTAAATATTTAAAACAAGCTTATTATAACTTCATTTTGTTCTTCACAACAATGTTCATATTATACATACACAACTAATTATACAGTTTCTTAAATGCAAATAATTTTATAAAACCGATTTTAGTACTGAGAGTAAAATGGATTTACATAATTTAACTTTCTACACATTCCCCTTAGATATAAAAGAATCTAGTAAGTAAAATGTTCATTATGTTTTCATAAGTTAAATATAAAAAGTTTCGCACATTTGCATTAAAAGGCAACTTTTTTTTAAACTAATAGTTTCATGATGCCTTGTTAATATTATGAATTAATTGCAATTTATTTCACAATAGAGACTAAGAAGAAATAAATTTTGCCATTAAAGCTAACATCCTAAACAAAAATTTTAAATGTTAAGTTACTCATAAAACTTACCACTGTTTGAGTTTAGAATATTCACAACTTCAATTCGGTCAAAATATATCATCACACCACCACTGATGAGTAAAAGAAAGAAAATTAATAGCTTTTCATATGGATGAATACAAACATAGCACTCAAAGCACACTTAATTTTTGTAAAACAATATTGAACTTTACGAGAAATATATTTAATTATTTATTAAAATTTACTATTTTATTATTTAATATTTCAAGCAATTTTTTTTTTTTTAAATTGAAAATCACAATTTTGCACATGAATCAGGATATTTTACGCAGAACTGATTTGAAATGCATAAAAACTGATAACCATCCTATGAAATTGATTTTATGGTGATAAGAAACCTAGCTTGCAAATGAGGTATGTCCTATAATAATAATTAATTAAAAAAAAAAAAAAGAGTTCATCTCACACCAGTTACTTCTACCTACTTGGTGGGGTAGATCTTTGCCTCAACGTGAAAACTGACCTCATTCTTGAAAATGATTAAATGTTCTTTGACAACTGAAAATTTAAGAATTAACTTCTGGGAAAGGGGGGGGGAGATTAGAAACTAGATATAAATGATTAGTGAACTAATTACTGTTGGTAAACACATTTTTTGTTTACTGCTTCTACTCTAAAATTACTCGAGTACTTAATATTAGCACAATCACCTTAGTAAAAGTTGCTAAATGTTCAGAATGTGATAAACTCTGGCAACCATGCTAATATCTATTCTTTAGAGCAACTATTCTCACAATTATCCTTCGGTCAAGCAACACGGTCATTTTCTTATGTGTTCTTTTTTGTTATAATCCAAGTCCCAATAATTTTTAAGGACAAATTGTGGTAATTTTTGCTTTAATTCAATCTTAAAATATCGCTCATAAAATGTGCTAACAATGGAAAAAAACTGCCTTAAGTTCTGAAGGGATGCAATATTTTGACTCAAATCCTCTTAAGAGAACAATAATGAAATGAGTTTGATAGATTGCAGGTGCACAATGCCAAATTTGTACAATTCTCCGATTTTTTTTAAGCAAAAAAAAAAAAGATCACTATGCATATGGGAAGAAGAACAGCGCTGAGAGATTAGAGGACGACTTTGTGAAAAATACATTTTATTTTTTATGCATCTCATTATTATTATTTAATAATTAAAATTTGCATTTTTTAAATATGTTAATAATGTTTCAAGACTTATGATAACTATCGATAGTTGAGGCGATGTTCTTTTAAAAAGTTGTGAAAATCCCAGTAGCTTGCACCCGATAAGTAAAAAAGTAAAGGGCCATTACTTGTCTAATTAAGGAGAAAATTGCTTTGCATCTGGTTTTCCTAATTCTAAAGTTTAATAATTTTGTTTGTGGATTGAGAAAAAGAATTACTTTTAATCTCCAATTTCGAAGTGTTTCCAAAAACAATTGCCATTTTATATTATTGCTCCTACATGGAAACTGTACATACAGAAACTAACAGACTACTGATTATTCTGATAACTGACAAAAAGTTAACATTCAATGACTCAAAAATGGAACAGCAAAACATTTCTTTATATTATGTATATATAATCCAGGCTCAGAAAAAATAATTCCTAACATTGGATATTTTTCTGTAGCAGTATTAGTAACGAACATTTAACACATGAAACATATGAAACTTGAAGTACTAGTGCACAATATTATGAAATAGAAGATTTAAGACAGGGTTAAAGATGGATTTAAATTGTGCAAAAAATATGACATACTGATTTGGGTGATCAACAAGTTAGGAAAAATTGCAGTTAATTCAGCAAAATTATAATAGAAGACACTACTGGTATATTTTAATAAATAATAATTACTATCCAAAACACTAATTTCTTTCAAATAGATATACTAGGTGTTCCCTCTTCACATATACACAAAGATATCGAATTTTTAAAATTTTATAAACAAAGTACATAAAAATATGCTTGCACCGTTATAAAAAGTCATTCTGAACAAGTTAATCCTTAATCAGAGTCTTAGCTAGGGTTTTCAGCGCCCAGGGACAACTGAAGATTTCACGCCCCCTACTGCTTGCCAAGGATGGAAAACATTTAATTCTCAAATGTCGTAACATCAGTTTGGCGCCCCTTGGATTCTGCGCCCGGGGACAGATGCCCCCCTCTAGCTACGCCCCTGTCCTTAATTACAAATAATAATTTCTAAATCATTTTATAAACAAGCTATCACATTTGGTGACTGGCGCCCCATTAACAGAAAAGTATCGAGAATTTTCATGTAAAAAGTAGAATATATTTCAGGCTGATACACCAATTAGAATTCATTTTTAATAGAAAAGGACTAAATACAGAATTTTACATTGCCAGTTATATCTGAATCTTATCATATTAGATGACTTGAACTTTCTGATTTTACTTCAGCCAAAGCCAGTATTTCCTACATTAAAAAAAAAAAAAAAAAAAAAAAAAAAAAAAAAAAAAAAATCAAAGCAGATGATAGATTAAGATGTTTGCTGATGCGGAGTTTTCTTTTCTTTAATGAACAGTACCAATGAACTTTCATTAATCCCGAACATTACCCTCTACATGCTTACTACTTTAGACGCGACCATTTGCATGTGTTTTAAGTATTGTTTTGCAACAATATGTAGGGATTATTGAGGCACTATAAGCACATAGGGATAATTACGGCAAACATTTTTCTTATCAATTGTTGCGAGATATAGATTTCACTTCTAAACTTCGCATATACATTTGAGTAATATACCATACTAGAAAAAGGTGGTATGCATGCATTTATCATCTTTAATTTATTTTACATATATTCATAAGTAGTGGACTGTAATGCTAAGCAACAAGGTTTAACACCAAACTTTGCCAAAGGATGTCTTAAAATAAAGACCGTTTTAAACTTCTCATTCAACTAAAAAAGTTTCAAGTGGACCACAGAATACACATTTGACAAATGAAATGGAAAATAATATCATCTGTGCATGAGATATAAAGAAAGAATGGCTATTTCAATGATGTCATACGAATTAAACATGATTAAACATGAAGTGGTGTAAGAGCACAATGTTGAATTTAAAGCCATTTCTGGGCAGAGTGCAAGCACATTATGCAATGGACATGTGCTGCAACATCAACATCTCTTGCTGATAACAATGATAGTAACACTGAGACCCTCAGATTCTGTGAACCATGCTAATAAGGAGAACTAAGTGGGATCTATATATGACCAAGGGAAGTCTTTATCTGTATTTTTAGAAAGTGTTATACAGATTTTCTTGTAATTCATTTTTAAAATGGGAAAGGGTGCCATGTTGGATCCTACGATATATAATATAGTTTCGAGGGGAGGAATACATATATAATCCTATTAGATGACAAATTTTGACTTGTTTCAGCCAATTTTTTTAAAAAAAATATTTCTTAAAATTTCCATCCAAGTGAAGGACTACGATAAATACATAAATTTGAGAGGGAGGGGGGGAGAAATTAGAAGTTCGATTTCCTTCTTTTAATTCTATAGATTTCGGGGCAGGATTTCACCGTTGTCAGAATAATACACAAGTACCAAAATTATTAAAATTTTGGTACTCGTGTATTATCTTGACAATAGAGAAATTGTTACCAAGCAGCATGATTAAACATCAATTATGGATAAGCATGATGCAACAAGACAGTCATAATTACTGCACTTTCATTTGATTCAACACTGATTATTCTCGATAAGCCATGTTTTGTTTTTTTATGAAGAATATAAATTAACTGTTATTGCTGCATTTTCCCCTTGTCTTTTGACAAAAATTATTAAACTTAGAAACCTGGTTTCTACAGAACAGCAAGTAAAGAATTATTTTCAGAGTTACACCAAAAAAGTGTGTATTGATGGACATGATATAGTCAGCTGAACATAGCCGATAAAAGAATAACAGATTTTAACTACCACATGTGATAAGGTTCTACTCATTAGCATTCTAAACACAGCTTCTGGTAAAAATGGACAGCCTAACAAAATAGTAGAAATTGACAAAACTGTTTCTACAAAGCATATGTAATATTTGTTATTTATTAAATAAAGATGTGTTAGCTCCCTTATAATTCTGGCGCAAGTTTTTGCGGGATTTCCATCAAATTTTCTTTCGATAGTAATAAACTTTCATGGTTGACAGATAAGTACCACAATTTTTAGAAATAAAAATTCATTTATTTGTATTATTTGTAAAAATTTTGGATACAATTAATGAAACTCTGAAACTCCTAAAAAAAAAAAAAAAAGAGAAAGAACTTTATTTTAGATAATGCTTCTTATAACAATACAACATTATCACAATAATAATAATAATAAAAACAAAGAGAGAGAGAGATTTTTAAATATAAATGCATAGATTTATGGAAGCATTCAAGCCCAGCTTATGAAATATTTAGAATACATTTGATTTTGATTATACAAAATAACTGCATATTTGATTAGTTTTGATAAGAAAAATTATTAGACCAAGTTCCATGTTATTAATGAAATTTGACACATTAGGGAGAAACTGGTTTTTCAATAATATTAAACAGATGAGCAGATTGTATATTTTGTTTGTCATGTCTAGAAAATTATCCTGCTTCAGGGCTTGTACACATTTCTGCACATGGAAATTAAGTACTTTTAAGGACCATTAATGAAAAAAATTAAGGACCCATCAACAAATGCGAACTGAATGAATTCAATTAAAGATATTTGCTATGCCTGAACTTCACATTCGTAATATCATTCTAAAAATAAAATAGATCCACTAGTAGAATGCATTATTATTACACATAATTATAAAACAAATTTGAGAATAAAACCAACTTTATGTGGTTTTATTCTCAAAAACTAAAAATGTGGACTAGAAGTGAAAGACTACACAATTTAGTTTTAATCTAAGCTAGCTCAATAACACGTCATAACAAACTCGCAACTCATCATCATAACAAATTCAAATATCAGCCACAATAATGCAAAGATGAATAATTGCAAATTGTCAGAGCTGGTATGAACTAACGCAGCATGCAAGTGGAGGCCAGAAACAAATTCTGTCTTACAACCCCAAAACCTTAGTTTAAAAACTATCTAAGTGATCTGCATCCTAGTGAGAAAACAGAAAGGGTAAATTATAATAAATGCTGAAATTATAAACAACTGCTTAATTTACATAATAATAACTGTATATATATTATATATTGAAGAATAATTTTCTTTATGTATTCAGTTTCTTTCTTCAATAAGGTTCCTCTTTGTTTTAGAATTTTTTGATTTAATTAAAATATTTCTGTTAATTTAAAAAACTAAAGGAATTTAGAATGTACAGGAAAAGGTGCTAGATTTACTTTTTTAGTAACATGTGTACTCAGAATAAATATGAAATTATATATGGTAAGGGACATATATGGTACAAAGCCAGTGTGACAGAATGTTTAAATTTTAGTAACATACTTAGAACAAAAATTTAGAAATGGCAAAACTTTTAAAATTTAGGAATGCACTAAGCAGCAAAACTTAGGATCCACAGATATTGCATCAGGTGGGAAAATGCCTAGTGCCAGACCTGTGTATGATGCAATGAGACATATAAGATAAATCTTTTAAACTGTCAGTTTTCAATTTCTTCATTAACAGAAAAATTCCTTTCTATAAATTGCCTGTCCATGTGACAAGATTAGAAGCATTTTTGATATTTTACATGCTTGTGTCTAGTGGAAAAGTAGAGAAAATAAAGGGAAGATAAACATGCTAATAAAAAGACTTCTAGTATCAGAAGCAAAGCATTTAAATATTGTGTTTTCAATTTTTCTTCCAAAAATTCTCCAAAAAGTAAGAAATTCACCACAAACTTTCTGCTAAATACATCATCCATATTTGTTAATACCAAGAAGACATTTTTTTTGGAATATTCTAGATTCGTGGGTCTATAAATCTTGCCTTCAAATCCTTCTAAACTTTTCAAGTTGCAATGTCTAACATGTTGTCTAATGTTAATAAGCTGCCAAATTTGGAACCGTTTAATAAAGAATTCACATTCCCAAAAGTGAAAAGTTGTTTATAAGCTCTTCATTAGAAAAAAATGAAATAATTTTGAAATACTTATGTTTCATTTCTTGCTCAGGAACTTGAGTGTCACACCATTTATATTAAAAATAGGAATACATTATAAGAAACTCCAAAAATATTTCTCCAAAATGCTAATTCACATTCAAAATGGCAGTCGTAAAAACAGACAGAAATTTCAGGTGATTAAAATTAAGGACCTCCTGCCGACTTTCGCCAAAATTAAGGACTGTACGAACCCTGTGCTTTACATGCTTGGCCTGTAATAATTTTCTTACAATTTTAAGAGCATTTGAGAGAACACTCACAGTCACAGTTATAAAATATTAATTCATACCTTGTACCACATGGTACATTTTTTACTTCATCTGTTTGGAGAGTGACCTATTAAAAAAAATCCAAGTTTATTTTATTTATTTACCAACAAAAAGATTATTATTTCACTAGAATAAAAATCAATTGTTGGGTGACAGAAAAAGTTCATACTTGATTTTCATAGATGCTGATGTTTCTTTTATAATCATATTATTAACTGAGTGATTTAAATACATTGTGAATGAACATAAGCTTTAAAAAAAAAAAAAAATACTTAAATTTCTTAGCAAGGATAATATTCAAAATAGAAAATGAAAAGTTACATTTTCATCTGTTACATTAGATGAGTTTAAAAAAGGAGTAAACATTAGAACTGCAACAAAAAATATTCAAAATGTTTATATAGGACATGCTCTTCCTCTTAAGGACAGTTTAAAAGCAGTGGCATAACTATAGGGAGGCAACGGGGCAATCTCTGTCCCCCAACGCAGCATCCAAAGAGCATCACATTAATGCTACACATTTTAGGATGAAATGTTTTCCATTCTTGGACTACAGAAAGGGGCGCAAAATCTTTAACTGTCCCCAGAAGCTGACAACCCTAGCTATGCTACGGTTTAAAAGCGGTTTAGTTGATTTTAAAATGACGACTTCTATCTAATTGATAAAACTTCTCTCTGGGAAATCTTTCGGCTTTGATAATAATTTCATCTGCAATTTAGCTAAGAATAATTCACAGATTATCACCAAAGAGATTGCTAAGAGACTACATGTTGACAATTTCGACAGAATCTACGGCTAATGCTGAATTGGGATCTTGTGTGATTTCAGATGAATAATTTTTTATAAGCTCCTTCCATGTGGCCAATGTGGAGAAGTGCTGCAATACACCCTATTCAGTGTTGAAATCCGAGCAAAACCTCTAACTTTGGCTAACTGAAAAGGCATCATCTTTCAACATAACAATGCTAGATCACATGCTGCTCAACAGACACTGCAAAAACTTAAGAGTTAAAATGGAAAGTCCTCCAGCATATATTCAATTCCTGTGACTTTACCCCTTCAAATTTTCACCCCTTTCATTCTCTGTAAAATAATCTGAATGACAAAAAATTTGATCCTCTGCAAGAAGTCAAAAAACTACCTCACCTTTCCCTGAAGTGATACCAAGTAGTTTCTACAAAGAAGAAATTCGAAAACTTGTAAACAATGAAAGATAGAAATGATGAAGAGCACATTATTAATAAATACTGTTTTTCATGAAAATGCACAATATTTAATTTGGTTTCAAATTGGGCATGAGCTTTTGCAATCAACCAATAACATTTCAGCTCAAAGCAAGTGTACACTATTAGTACCCAGTTCTAATCTTTTAACCACTTGCGCTAAAAAGATGTGCCACTCACTTCGAGATGCTTTTGTCTCAAATTGGGAGCAGCATGAACACCACGTTGATAGGCATTTATCACAAAAATGAAAATAACGTGGTGCACACGTTGCCTAACAACGGGATTGCTTATTTCTCGAGTTACAGCTCTGGATTGCACTCACAGACGTCGAGCGGCGTAAATGAGACACTTTACCCTTGTTATATTGTAGCATACGGCACCGCAACCGTGAAGTTTAGTCGTAGTGCAAGTGGTTAATGTTTTTGGTTTATTTGAAACATGGCAAGGCACTCGTGGGCTACCTGCCTAAGGGTAGGGATACCTTCATTGAAGATTTTCCAAGGGAAACTGGTTTTTATATATCTTACACATGGAGAAAACCACAAAAATGTCAATGGAGCCAGCCTGTTCACCCGAGTTCAAACCCAGGCCAAATTACCAGAGTTCAGTCAGCGACTTCTTTACTGCTTGTCCATTTGGTGAATTAAATCTTTTAAATGAACCTATGGTCAAATTACTGTTAGCAATTTATAATAAATACAAAAGCATTTATTAACATGCTATATTTCCCCAAAAATAAGATTCAACAATTCAATACTTAAGGAAGATAAATTTTATTTCTACAAGAATTTAAATGAAGAAAAAAATGAGAGATATCTTAAAAAACTCTTGTCACTGATTAAGTGTTCAATCCAAAGCCAAAATCTATTCACAAGTTCCAATCCAAGCCAAAATATAGCTCTAATTGCATATTTATTTCACAGACATAAACCTAAGGTTAAAAAAAAAAAAAAAAAAAAAAAAAAAAAAAAAAAAAAAAAAATCATAGATAAAATTTTTTTTCTCACAGCATCCATTACCAATATTTTATCATGGCAGACTGGAGATTAAAAACTATTAATTACCCTTGTGCTCAAGATCAATGAATTATGTAGATCTCAATTTATTAAACACTTCTAAAGTAATACACAGGCAAATGGGAATATCATCACTGAAAAGAAATTTCTAAATGAAATAGCATTAAACAAGATTACTTTAACACTCAAGTCGGGGATATATGTGACCAGGAATAAACTACTCATTTCTGTCTTCTTTTCTGTTTCTTCAAGTCATAAATTTTACAAATCAACCTCAAATTGGAAAAAAATTATGAAAATAATAACAAATAACTATTAACACACACACGTATATATATATATATATATATATATATATATATAAACTAAGGATTAGAATTTAAAGCCTTATCAAATACTTTATTTTTTTTAATATGGTTATTTTAATTAAATGCATGCTAATTTTAATTTATCAACTAAAGCAAAATAATTTCATGGTTGGATTTTGTTTTGATTTCAAAACACAAAGGAATACACTTTATGGACTTTCATGGAAGTTTAAATGTCAACTTGCATAACTGTAAAATGGACAAATAATATCAACCCATCTTACTCCTAAGTATGGTAAATATAAATTTATATGAAGGTTTAAAATAAGTTTTCTTATTAACATATCAATCGGGCAGTTACATAGAGCTTAAAAATATAACAAACCAACTTTCACAGCTTGAGGAAAATTTGGAACAAATACTTGAATCAAATATTAAATACAAAGCAACACATGCCTACTAAGCTTTGGATTAGCCCTCTAGATTTCATGAAGCAACTATGGCTAATAAAACAAAGTTCATAAAGTACTTAAGTAAAGGGAATTGTAACAAAATAATTAATTAATGATAGTTCCCAAATGCTCTTCCTCAAACTACAAAAACTCTGCGCTTAAATAATTTAACTAATTTGCATCCTATTAGGAGTAGATGAAAGCAGAAGTGATAGATACCACATGTAAACAAATAAGATGACTGTGTTAATTAACATTAAACAATTTCAAGTAGGGGGAGAATACCTGAATTGAGCGGTATGTAGTGATAAATGGCACCATCATATGAAATCCAGGTGTACTTGTTTCTTTTAATAAAGCACCACCCTAATTAAAAATAAATAAAATATACTTAATGATATGCCAAGAATATAAGTAAAAATAATATAACATCTAACTTTCTAATCAACATATATGAACATTAACTGCATTGTCAATAGCATCATTTAAAATTTATATTACAAGTTCCTGTGGTTAATATAGGTAATACGCAACTTGTGCATGTTCTGGATACTAAGGATAAACATGAAGGCAACAAACAATATTTTTAGATTAATCATGGTTACCTATCTGCGCATATGTATTTCTTCTACCTTTGATTTAAAAATACAACAGTTTTTCGTACACTCTTATAGTTCATGCTTCTTTGGCTAGTGAAAAATTTTGCTTCAAAATTATAGAGAATTTTCATTGCAAATATTTACCACGCTTATTATTTTGAATCTCCCATTAACTGAAAGAGAAGATATATATTAAAGAAAAAAGTATTTAACCAAACAGAAAGAATTTGTGAAAACAAATGTAGCATACAATTATATGCTGCAAAATAGGTACCTTATATTTATTATTAAACACACAGGATAATTCGGTACTTTTCCGTTTCGCCGGCGCAAATCTCTCCAAGCAGACTTTATTGGCGACAACACATAGCATACACATATAAAATGTTAACAAATGTTGGTTCTAAGAATCTTTTATTTTGAGGGTATAAACATTTTAATATCGTTTAAATTTTATAAAAAGCCAATAAATAAATAAAGACAATAAATTTGTAAAAAGTCATTAATTTAAGAATTTACTATGCTTTCATGGTAAAACGTCCTGATTCACGTGACCCCAAGTGATCTCATCTCACGTAAACTACGCTACAAAAATCTAATTCTCTCAGTAATTATCTACATTAATTTCAAGTTAAATCTTAATTTGGAATACAAGTTTAAATGCAAGAATTATTTCAATTCGTATAAATAGCTTACTCTGAAATTATGTAAAACCGCAGAGCTTTATTTTGCTAGTGCATTCTTATTAGATATGATGAATTTAACCCTTGACTTTGCCTTTTCTATATTTTTGCCTTCGGGTGAGCGGTGTGATTGCACCCTAGTCGACTTAATTAGCTCGAATGGCCTTAGGGCACAAAACTGAACTCTCTGGTAAAAATTCTATGTAATTGTACGCTAGTAGTGAAAGAAACAATCAATTTGATAAGAAATGGCTGTGACTTGTTTTGAAATGAGGCGTAAAAGGTTACCAGCGAGGATATTCCGTTTGGCATCAGTTGTACCATTATTGGCGACTTATCACCTGCGCCGGCAAAACGGAAAAGTACCGATAATTCTTAGCTTCTTTTTTCATTGATGAAAGACTAAAAATAGTAAGCATAATGAATATTTTACAAAGAAAAACGGTACTTACGTATTATCGCAACCAGGTTGGCGCGATTTGTAAGTTTGAGTAAAAAAGTATGAGTAGAAAGAAAATGTACATTTATTAATTACAGATAATTTTTAATGCAGTTTTTTATATTATTTTGTTTTAAAATATAAAATAGCAATTAAACCCTTCCGGTTTCGAATTTGAATAAGTTGCAGAATTATTTTTTTGGCGGAAATATTTTGGCTATTGCTTTTAGCACTGATTGAAAACCGTTTTCGGCATAACCATGTACACGTCGACTTATTTTTACTTAAAAAAAACATCATAGAATTGCACAAAAATGGCATTGCGCACACTCTTGACTTTATCCATCTACACTGCTATTTTCTCATAAATTACAAAAATTTGCACGAAAATGCAGGAAAATTTTGTGAATCTCCACATGCTCTTTTTACAAAACTACATATAACACGTAGGGTTGCCGTAAGTAGGGTCGCCAAATTTGGCAATTTATGCGAATTTTGGCCTGGTTGCATTAATACGTAAGTACCAGAAAAACTGCTTTATTGATAAATTGCAGTTACGGGGAAAAAAAAAAAAAAAAAAAAAAAATAAGGGATTTAGATCATTAACTGTTCTTACACATGTGCAAATTGGTAAATGTTAGTTTCTTTTACATGCACAGATCAGTAACTCTTTGTTTCTCATCAATTCAGAAATGTGTCAGAGCCACCTTCTTGTCAAGGCCGCTTTAGAAGACAAGTACTGTATATTTTCTAGTTCTTTGATTTACAACAAGTTATATAATAATCAGTATTTCCACATTAATACAGCCATTTTAGCAGAAATCAACAAATATTTAAAATGTGCCAAAATCAACAAATATTTAAGTCACTGTAAGCATCAGTTTCTTTCTTACATGCACTTTTTGTTACATTTCAAATTACAACAATTTTTATAGACAAATCATGATATTTTTGTCTTAAACTCTATTTAAAAAAACATGCTGGTGTAATCTGTCACCAATGGAATAAACTGCAGAAAAATGTCTGCAAAAATATAGTATGTTGTTGACAGACTGCTAGGAAAAAATTGCTTTGAATCTATTAACTGCCAAGAAATTTTACAGCTATTGCTAAGTGTGGGGTTCCACACTTTTATCTAACAACTAAATGCTTAATTTCGGTAACAGACACTTAAGAATCAAGAAGGGTTAATTGCTCTTTATTACTCATAATAAGAATAACAGCTGGCCCCTTTCTCAGGGCGTGCAGCAAAACCTCCACCTGGGCTTGAAGTCAAAATAATCAGAAAGAAGAACTTAACTAATGCTTAACTAAAGAGATATAGCTGAAGCTATAGCAAACGTAAGTAGTTGGACCCAAAATATCGAATTATCTAGCAAAGCTATCAAGGGCCAGTAATACGGCCAAGCATAGTAACAGCTTAGAGAGATGTGGCCAAAAGGCAAATGCGCTCTAGTCAGAAACTCCGAGGCTTTCTCACAAAGTCCGTGGAACTTTGACTTAAATACTACTCTTATACATTTGCATCAAACACGATTCTAAAAACACATTCTGGTAGGAAATTTAGAGGATTAGTAGTAAGCTGACATTAGGATAGATAGGAAAGGAGCATTAACTTAAATAACTTAAGAACTTGGTATAAACCTTACAAAAGTAAAACTACCACATTCCGATTGATTTTTTGGATAAATACCTCATTAAAGTTTAAAATATATATGTAATAATTTGTATGTTTAAATAAATAGTTTTCTTAATAAGTTATCATTCGTGCTCTGTTTAAAAAAAAAAAAATGCTAAACTGCATGAAGATGGTTTTGTTAATGCACAAGTACCTAAAATTCTTGGATGTCACAGAATTGATCAATAATACATAATAAAATACATTATTTATAAGAGGCAATAACCTATCTCTCTCTGAAAATATAACATTAATAAATTTCATTTCTGAAACAATGAAAAACTGAAACAATACTATTATATTATATCAACTAAAAAAATTCTAAACTGCAACAAAAGAGGACAGTTATACAAACACGTATATTTAGTGTAAATATAAAAACCTCTTAAATTAAGTGACAGCTTTTAGGAAAAAAAAAAAAAAAAGGCCTTTTTAAAGTTCATTTAGTAATTTTATAAATAAATATATAATGGATCCCAGTCTGCACCAAAATTCAACCAAGACTGGACCAAGTTTATTAAATGCTGGGTACAATGCATTAGGACAAAAATTAAAAGGTCTAGTTTATTAATAATAAAACCTGTTTTAATATATTATTTTAATTATTAACAAACAACATAACAGAATTATGGTACTTTCCTGTTTTCAGGCTGCCGAACATAAAAGCTGATACATAAAGCTTCCATATATTTTATATACATAATCCTCAATGCAAACATTTTTAATTGCCCAATTTATGCTATTCTCCGACATTTTTGCTTAAAAGAATCAAGAGAACTGCAAAAATTTAGCACTGTGTGCATTGAAGATTATACACCTTATCACTGCACAGATGTTCATGGCATGATATAAATATGCTACATTTGTCCTGTTCACAGTAAAGTATTAGAATTATTTTAGTAATAGTTTGAATTATTTTATTATTAACAAATTACATTATTCAATTAACATGCAGTAACAGAATTTTTTAAAGTTATTTTAAGATTTGAAGAACACACAGTAACAGAATTTTTTAAAGATATATTTTGAGATTTGAAGAAGAAACTTACCCTGTAATATATACCTACATGACCTGAAAAAAGAGAAAAAGTGTATAAGAAATACTGTTTTAAATTTTTTGATAACTTTTACTTTTGTATTATTTTCACACATAAAAAAATACAAAAATTAAGAATTCCAAAATTAATATTTTTAAAAATACACCAAGGATCAAAAATAAATTCTTACCTTCTTCAATTTTATGCAGGGAAAAATTACAAATTATAAATAACAAAACAGCAGCAACTGCAGCAACTACAGCCGAAGGTGTAGCCATATCTGAAACAATAAAGCATTCATTTTAGAAGACATTTATTTATGACATTAAGAAATATATTCTGATGCAAAACATTTACAAATATATGCTTAACTAAGGAAACCGGTACTACTAAAATATATGCCAAGAAATAAGGGGAAAAAAAATGTCAAACTTTAAATATTATTCCAAGAGTTACTAATTTATTTCATGTTTTCTTAAAATTTAAAAACAATGCCAGGAACTATTCATTTTTTAATATTATTAATTATTCAGAAATACATGAAATTTGGTAAATGTTGAGAGAACTATTGCTTGCTCTAGAATTAAAATATGCAAGGTTCAAACATCTAAATACAAATTTATAAGAGATGACTTATTTTAAATAAATAAACTTAACACTAATTTCCTGCCTTTTGCTTTACTTATCCACTCATGTTTCAATTTAAATATAAATAGCGATTCCAGATAAATATTTCATAAATCATACATTTAGAAATGCATAGCAGTTTTCATTTACTTTAAACTATAGATTTCTGCATCAGCTGTAAGAAACGAATTATTCAATACATTATTTTCAATAATGCCAGGGGTGGCCAAATTTCATTATGATAGGAGCCACATGGTAGATTTCGTGAAAGTGATGGATTTTCCAAGAACAGCTAATCCACATTTATATTAAAAAATAATTAACATTTGAAATTAATGAGAATTTTGCCTTTTTATGTAATTTATATGGCTGCATAAAAATGTCAAACTTTATTTCTCCTACCTAGTGTTCAGAAGCATTACAAATTTGAAACTACTGTACGATATATCCGAGCAGTACTCAGGTAAAAAACAAGTATTTTCTTCTCATTTCCTTTATTTTCATTTGAATAAATAAATCACTCATTTAAAAAAACAAATTGAATGTATTTTTTCTTAAATTTTAAATCCTATGTTGTTTTTGAAAACATAAAATAAATGATACGGAACAGTGCACATAGCAGAGAAACTATTATTCGAGAAATAAAAATTATTTTAGAATAAGCTATTATCTTTCTTAGGCTTTTGTATGAAAGTTAACTTTATTTTCACACACAACTAACATGAAGGTTTCCATACTGCGATCAAATCTAACTTTAACTGAATTAATTCATTAGACGTGAAAGGTTCCAGTTTTCAAAGGTTGAATCCAGTTTTTTCAAGGCTGAGACTTCTTCAGAAAGATTTTAAATTCTAAATCTCTACCAAATCTTTGGAACATAAACCTAAAAAGATTGTTAAGCATTTTAAATCAAAACTTTGGAATGACTAGTTTTATAGATGCCCAGTATAGAAGAATTCATTACAAAAAAGATTATGACTGCAATTTCAATGGTATTGGAATCATTTTTATTCATGACAACCCAAAGTGCTACATTGTTTCAGTGTTTAATTTACAGCGAAATTTGACAGAATTTTTAAGTAATCAGTATGCTCACATCATTGAGAATTTTCAAAATTATCTCTCAAACTGACTTGCAAATTCTGAACATACATAAGATATTACTAATGAATCTAGCAACTTCTATTGTGATTTATAAATGTTGTTTCAGTCACATATTCCATCTGCATACCAAATGAACTCTTCAGCAATGGCTGTTGAATTTTGAGTTGTTCTTAAACGCAACCAAATCAAAATTACACACATTTTTGTAATGATTTTGATTTTCTCCACAAATTTAAATATTAATTTTAAAATATAAATGTAACTAGCATCAAATTGGAATAAGGTTTATTTCTTGTCTGCAGCATTAAAAATATTATTTTCTTTAAAATGTTGCTGAAAAATAAACAATGGATCGAAATCTATATTTGAGAGCTGTCCGAAAAAATACTCTTATTCAGTTATTAAAAAGAGATGTTAAAAGCATGGTTTTAATATTTCTATATGTAAAATAAGGACATAATTAATATGAAAGGAAAGAAATGTTAAAGTTTACATCTGACTGGGAAAAAGGGAGGAAAAAAATGCATACCCAACAAAGGTACAGACAGCTCTTATTAAATCTAAAGTCGTACCTCATGTTTTAAAGGAAATTTCAGCCTCCCCCCCCCAAAGAACTGCAAAATCTTTAAATATGTCTGTAGGAACAGTAAACAAAATTATAAAATCTGATTTAAAGCTAATCAGAACAAAAAACACTATGTTCATCGCCTAACACTGAAACATGTTTCTCAGCAGACTGCTGTATGAAAATTATTTAGCAGGTGAAAATTGGAAATTTATACTTACAATTGATGAGGCTTGGATATACTTATCTGATTGAAATAGAAAAAGTTTAATTTACTACCGAAAAAGAGGAGAAAAAGACTTATTATGTTGATTCGGAGAAAACCAAGAAAGTTTTTCTAAAGGTTTTATGGCTATTACTGGAATCTCTTATAATGGAAAACTTAAAATAAGGAAAGTGGGAAAAAATGTCAAAATTGATTTGGATTACTATCAGAAATGCGTTTTAACACCTACTTTTAAAGAAGAAATTCCATCTTTTTATTCAAACAATCTTCACTGTGTTAAGTTCCATTAGGATAAGGCTCCAACACATACCTCTAAATCTACTCTCTATTAAAAAAAAAAAAAAAAAAAAAAAAAAAATAGAGAAATGAAACCAGAATTGAAGCTATTCACTTTAAATGTATTCCACACAAGTCCTCTAATGCGTCTCCTATGGATTGCTGTGCATTTTTAATTTTAAAAGTGGACTTTATAAGCAACATCTCAAAATATTTGGATGGACTCTGGAAGATTGTGAAGGAGGAGTGGATTAAAATCAACCTTGATGTTTTACGAAAAGGACTTTTATCTTGGAAATCAAGGTATAATATGATAGTTCAACAAAAGAGCTATCAGACTGAATATATTAAAGAATAAAATTCTAACTTTTTTCATATATAAATCTTTGCAAAAATGTGTGAACACCCTCTGTAATGGTACAGATACTTACGATTACTGTAATGAATTTATTTCACAAATACATATGTAAAATGAAAGTAAACTCTCTAAATTTCCACAAACATGCACAAATGTTCAATGTAAAGATTCTTTGTAATAACAGTCAAATGGCTTACTGTTTGATCAAAAAGTTCTCAGTAAAATAACTCCAAGTCTGAAGTTTAAAATAACCTTTTTTTTTTTTTTTTTTTTTTAAACTGACAGACTAATGGTTATATAGTGTATAAAAAATAAATCTATTCAGTTTGAGGGAATATCAGAAACTACAGATCAAATAAAAATAAGATATTAAATTACAAGACAAAAAGAACCCACAAGCTTGATTCAGGCCCTCAAACTTTCACTAAAAGTTACGGCTAACAAACTAGAAATGAAATAAGTAACACAGTTGCCTAAGAGAAGTAATAGCGAGACGTCAGCTATAGCTGCCGAAAGATTTCGGTTAAGAACTCTGTGCTTAATACATGAACTAAAGGGAGATTGGTAGGAACCAATGCAACTAGAAATGAAAATAAAGACAAAATAACTAGGTAAACTGTCAATAAATATAAAACTCTCTACAAGCAATAACATGGCTTGATAAATTGAGCTAACCATCTCGCCTGACGTGGCTTTACTTGCTCTTAAGTCTTGTTGAGAAGTAGGCATGAGAAAATCTTCCCTTTCAAGCATTCCCAAGGAATAAATTACAAGGTTGTGCAAAGAAAAAAAAAGATCTAAATACATCACACTTTGTAGAAGTGCAGAAAACATTAACCTTCAGAAAATTACACACACATCTCCTATGTAATTAGAGAGTTTTCTGTGAACCAAATATTAAATTTTGTTCACTTTGACATACAAAACGTGGCTTCACCATGGACCACACAAAAGCTTGTGCAACAAATACTATAATTTTTCTTTCTTATCTGTGAGCATGATACATAGACCTGTTGAGGATTCAAGGCTATATCACACGAATGTTTCCCATTATTGGCCTCTCCTCGGTTGTTGACCCAGACAAATGTTAGAACATTTATGCTTTTTTCTAGCACAAGCAAACCCTTGCCATCAAAATACTTCATCTGCTTTGTGATATTGAGACAGTAAGGTGCTTTTTTTACGAAATTTGATTCAAAAAAGTCTCTAAACAATGATTACCGATGGAGTTTTTGCATATTCTAGATAATAATGAAATTTTTCAATGAAGTTTCCATTTTGAATATCATCACCTGAGAAGTTTTCCAGTATTGTCAAATGAGTTAAATTTTCATTTCATACTGTTATCTGTAAAAGAATTTTGTTATAGGGGATCACAAATATGGTTTTGTTTTGTATATTCACCTTGATACATGTTTATCAAATTATGTTGAGAAAGTAAGCATCAAGATTCAAGTGCTTACTTATGTTTAAAGTTTACATATGCTAAAGTTTGTCTGTATTCTAATAATAAATACAGACCTACACAAGAAGAAGCACATTGAATATAATTAAGTATCTAGCAGTACACTAATGCTACATACTAGCTGAAGAATGAAGAGTTCTGATGTTTGTCCAGAAAACATGCATTTTTTGTTACATTTTTCTCTCATTTAGCTTTCATAAATTAGGCTATATTTTTTAGCGTAATCATGTTTGATGGTAAATCAGCTAGATGTGGGTTCCAGATTTGATAGTTTCGGATTCCAGGTTTGATGACAACAACATCAAATCTTCCACTCAGTTTTGATAAATGCTCTCTGCATTTCTTATAGGAAATTCTATATTAATCTCTTAAAGGTGAGAGAGGTTGCACAAATTTGTATTACTTGAAATTAAAGTTTGAAAGCAAAGTAAAGGTTTCTACTTCAGTTCTTTAAGAAAAGGCAGTTTAAAGTAAGACTTCTTTGAAATTGAACCTGAATGCACATGGAGATATTTTAGGAAATGAAACATGATAGTTCAAAATTAAACATTTATGAAGCTAACATTCAGGAAATTTCACAGTACATTCTGCAAGATTTTAGTGATGAGGGAGTGGAGAATAGAACAACATTCCTTTGGACTGCTAAGGACAGGAACTAGAACCGAGACAACCACTAGAGCTATGCTGGACAGCAGAATAAAAAGGCAAAAAAAGTTTAAAAAAGCACTGGGTAGCAGAAAGCCTAACACCGGCTCCAATCTAATGCAATACTTATGGAGGGCTGGAAAGAAGAATAAGTTCATCAAGCAAGATGAGAGAAAAAAAATCAAGATAAAGCGATTTTACTACCATCAGTATTCTGACTGAAGCTGCATATTAGAAAAATGAAGTTTATGTCCAATTGGTGACTTATTGCTTGATGCAGCATTATTAAAATGAAGATCTAATGATAAAGATGAAAGATTTCTATTGCGAATAACTGATAAAACCTGAATTAAAAATTTTGACTAGAACTGAATCCAGTGGAGTCAATTCTCTCTGTGCCCCCTAAAATCTAATGCTGCAGTTGCTGACTTGCATTCCCATTGATTCAACGTCTTTTGAACATAGTTATGTGCTCTTTGATTTGCTCAAGCAAAATTTAATTTCATGCAAATTGGAACACTGATGGTCAATCAGCAATATATTATATTCTTTTAAATAACTAAAAGCATCACCTTCATTGGTTTGTGGATCCCAAAGAATTAGCAATGTCATACGGTTGCAATAGCAATTAACTTGAGAAATGGTGCCAAAGTTGGCAACTATTTGTTCTTTTTGGGTGAATTTTAACATTTTCTCCATTAATATACAAGTATAGTTTAAATAACATAATTACAGAATGCATATTTTTAAGAACAATTCAGAAATATATAAAATCTTTATTATGCTGAATTTCAGAGCTGAAACTGAAGGAAAGGGATTAAATTAAAACTTTTTGGCATTCATTTTCTCAAGCTTTACTCAATATTCTTAACTTCATTATTTTTTTCTAACAAAAATAACACTTTAAATTTGTCAGAAACAGGTGGGTATTTGTTATACTTGAATACAAAGTACTTTTTTAGCCTACTTATTTAATCTTAATTTTTTAAAGTCATCAACTTCCTTGCACATTCCTTTAAACAGAACAAAATTATGCAATTATTTCTGAAGCGTACGTAAATAAAATGAATATATGTACAGTCAAAAGTCGTTAATCCGGACGTTAAAGCTACAAACTTTCTGCACATGCGCATAATACGTTTACGCATGCGTGTTTGATGTATAACAGACGGTATAAGCTAAGCTAAAATTATCTAATTATCTATTTCAGTTAATGTTGCTGATTGCGTTGTTCCTTAATCTTCAAATTGGATCCGGCTTATTATTTTTTGCAGACTGTTACAGCAATTTTATAAAAGTAAGTTGGAACTTTTGATTATGTCAAATAGAATTTCCGATGCTGGAGCTGCAAAAGGATCTACAAAGAGAAAGCATGTTTCGATGTCCATCAAACAAAAAGTGAAACTGCTGCAAAAAATGGGTAAAGGCTCCTTTGTTTCTCTAACCATTCCAAAATCTGTTTATCAATTTCACGCTGCTCTGTGCGCGAGGGGGGCGAGGGTGTCGGCATGCAATGAACTGGAAGTTGAACTGTCAGCACTAGCCTTATCTTCAAGGCAGATGTTTATACTTTATTTGGTTTATAATTCCTTACTAAATGTTGTATTTCATCTCGATGTACTCCATCTTTGATACGATTTAAATCAAATTCCTCATCATTATAAATGTCACCAATACAAATCAAATAGCTTTCTGGTTACAATTTTCTAATTTCGACTATGTGTAATGTATGCTTTATGCATGCGCGCATTGAAAGAAACGTTTAATAAAGTAAACAAATAAATATTAAGCTTTTTTTTGTAAATTTTGATACCCTTTAGATCATAATTGCTCTTTATTTCATAAATTACAGTTTCATATTTTTAATTTTATAATTTCTGCATGCCATTTTACCAGATTTAAACTGATGATCTATAATATGCAAAAATCGATAATCTGGAATCGCTGAAGTCCCGACAAGTCTGGATTAAAGACTTTTGACTGTACACATATGAAAAAGACAGAATTTTTCGAAGAAATATATGTAACTATTAATTTATTGTGTTTATAAAGTTATCTTTAATGCCAAGTTGTTTTTCACTTATGGTAACCTGAACAGTTGAATGTTATGGAAACCCTATTATGACATAATCGTTTGCATTATTACGGGAAATTTTGAATCATGGGATGTTTTGTAAGGGCTTTGGTGCGTGTGTGTGGGGTTAGGAAGTACACTGCTTGTTTCATTGTTTCGATGGTAGAACGGCTGAATGTAGATTAATTTGAAGTTTCTGTACGATTTGGAACGGAAGAGAAAAAGTGCATTAATTGACTGGTGTGTAAATGAAAGTTTACTTAGTAGCCATTTTCCAGACAGTCTGGAATACGCAAGATATTTTTTACTTTTATTATGTAGCGATGCCGATTTACGGATTCTAGTTCAGATAATTTTAGGAAGTTTTTGGATGCTGTTAAGGAATTTTGTGTGCCACAGACTGAACACAAAGGAATTTCTAAATAAGGATAGTTTTTATGTTATTTTATTGTTTGGTTTAAAATGTAGTTCACTGAGATTATGTATTTTTTTGTTTGCCTCTATTGTAGAATTGGGTGCTCCTTTGACTTTTTAAGTGAAAATATATAGATGTGTACACGGACATACTCAAGTGAGTGCACAAAGCCTAGCTTGTGCAATTCTCCAATGTTTTTTCAAGTGAAAATAGGTTGATGTGTACATGGATAAAGGGAGTGCACAATGCCACACAATTCTGGGAATTTCTTTTAAGTGAAAAGAGGTCGATGTGTACATGGATACCGAGTTTGTGCAACTCTTTGTCTTGTTATCTTGGCTTTGTGTAGGGGCAATTTTGGGTGGAAAAATCACAGCTTTGCAAGCCATGTACTGCCAAAAATCGCGAAGGGGTACCCTAAAATATACTTTTACCGAATTACTGCTTTAAATTAAGCACCAGTTTATCACAATACCACATACGATATACACTCTTGTCGATAGATTAAGGATAATTCGGAGTCACACGGAAATCAAACTCTAAAATAAATATATCACCTGTAAAATCACTACACACATCTTCAAGAATCATATGCAAATTTCAGGAAGTAACCAGATGACACCGATGGTACACCACAATGACGAGAGTGATATATAAGGAATACAGGCAAAGAAGTAAAATTGTTCGCAGGCACTTTATAAGCATTTCAGTGCAATAACCGAATAGTTATGACACAATGGATGCATTTGGATGATTTTTTACGTGGTAAAATTATCGGCCGTCTGGAATGTGGGCGTACCTAACTGGAAGTATCAGACGAACTTGGAATTGCCCAGAGTGTCATCTCCAGACTTTGGCAACGATTTGTATACGTTACCACCAAGAAAACATCATTGAACGACACCGTTACAGTGGGCAGGAGTGCTCGTTTGGGGTGGAATTATTCTGGGTTCCAGAATTGACCTGCATGTTCAAATTGGAACCATGGCAAGCCAAATATATCGGGAAATCATTCTGGAACAACATGTACGTTTGTTTCGGGACGCTATGGGCGCACAATTTGTGTTTATGGATGACAACGCCCGTCCTCACCGTGCAAACATCGTAAGCGAATGCCTTCAATCGGAGGATATCACCCGTATGGACTGGCCAGCATTCTCACCGGACTTGAATCCAGTAGAGCACGTGTGGGACATGCTTGGGCGACGAGTTGCAGCCCGTCAACCTCCTCCTACATGTCCACCGGAACTTCGGAGAGCATTGCTTTTTGAGTGGTGTAATATCCCCAAAGATCAGATCGATAATTTGATACTCAGCATGCCTAGGTGTTTTACGGACTGTATTGCATTGTCTGGGAGACACACAATGTATTAACAATCATACCAACCATGTAACATTGGTTTTTTGTAAATAGGTTTTTTTTTTTTTTGTAATTTGCTCCAGGTAGAAAAACAAATTGCTAATTTTTTTAATAATATCAAACATATAACATCGTTTTTTGCTCTTTACCTTTCGTTTAATAAATGAGCTTTACAAATAAGTCTAATTTGTTTTGCTACCTTTGCCTGATTTTGCATTATCCTTAATTTATGGACATGAGTGTATTAATGTCACTATTTTGCTTATATATTGCATATTGTTTCCTTTCAACATAGAGACAATTAAGGCTTTTGTATTTAAGTGGAAAAGTGAGTAATTCACTAAATTTTTTTTTTTTTTTTTTATTTGAACAAGCTGATGTGTACATGTACACATTCACAGGAGAAAATAGAAATTTATTGAAACGTAATATTACTATAGGTATCAAGAACCCTTTACCCAGACTCATCTAAAATTAGAGACATCCTTAGCCATATTAAGAAATTGACAGGGAACGCAAGATTACCCAAAATACACAATTCCATGCGCTGTTATCTTTTTAATCAGCAAATTAATACTCTCTTTAGCTCACAAGTGGCAAAATGATCCAGCCGTTAAACACCCATAATTCAACTGCAGTTCAAATCGCAGTAGAAAGCCATTCGCTGCGATTTTCTTCAAGCGTAATGTGGCTATAAGATAGTTAACTATGCTTTTTGGTACTATTCCGTTTTGAGGAACGTAAAAAAATTGCAGCGAAAATATATGCGCAAAAGCACCAATTCTAGCAAGTGTGCCCATTTAACAGCGTGCCAAATCTAGCATACGCGCTGATTTCAGATTGCGTAAGTTTATGTAGTTCTATATTTCTTAAGACGCCATTGAAATACTAGTTTCATTTTTAAATCCTTTTTTAATATCCTATGGATTTAACAATTTGAAAATTGCCCATGATGAAAAGTCGGCAATAGAATTTTGGGTAAAGTGCAGAATCACCCACTGTTTGACACGTTTTCAAGAATTGCACATACTCGGTATCCATGTGCACATCGACCTATTTTCACTTAAAAAAATCCCAAAATTGCACAAAAATGGCACTGTGCACACCCTTGGCTTTATCTATGTATATATCGACCTATTTTCACTTAAAAAGTAAAAGAAAATTGACAAAAATCCAATTGTTTTTACCCTTGTAAAAAGCGGCAAATAAATAGGTGAGCGATTCTGCACTTTACCGAGAATATTTTCCAAGAAAAGGCATCATTCATTATAGAAAATTACGTTTGAACAACCAACGAGATGAAATTATGCTTTAGCGATAAGTCGGTAGCGAAATAGCGATGCAGGCATTAATTCAAATGAAATTAACCTTTCATCTAAATTAAAACATCAATCTTAGATAGTTATTTACTATTATACTTCCTTTCTTGCCGCAATTATTTTTGGCAGCATTAGCATCAACAATAGTTTGGAGATTTTTTACGGCCCTCGAAACCGAAGAGTACCTGCTTTTTTAACAAGTTTTTATTACAAAATTTTCATTAGAAAATCTTAAACAACAGAACACTGAAAAAAATTATGTAACATGATAGAGATAACAGAAAAGCACTATCACAGTTAAAGATACGGTATCAGTCTTGATTCAAAACAATTAACACATAAAGTTTAATTCTAACTTTTGCATACAATAAGTACAAAATGAAATCCTTAATCACTCTCACTACAGTATCCTGAAAATGATCTGTTGACCTACATCTAGTCTTGTTATTTAGTAGAGTAACAACACTTTTGGGAAGCACTTCTACAGAGAACATGATAAATGTAAACATCGCCAACTTTGGCGATAATACAGTCAAAAGTCAATAATCCGGACTCGTCGGGACTTTGCGATTCTCGATTAAAGATCATCACTTTAAATCTGGTAAGATGGCATGCAGAAATTACAAAATTAAAAATATGAAACCGTAATTTATGAAATAAAGAACAATTATGATCGAAAGGGTATCAAAATTTACAAAAAGAAAAAGCTTAATATTTATTTGTTTACTTTATTAAACATTTCTTTCAATGTAAGTTGTTTAAGTTGCTTGGTTTCATGTGATAATACTTTCTCTTTAATTCTATTAAACAGACATAATTTCTTGTTTAGTTACAAAGTTCCGCTGTTCAAGTCCTATAATTGCTGTGTCGAGAATACCGACTAATTTGTCAATCAAAATTTTTTTCGTTTTCAATAACCTCTGCCACTTTCTTCACTATCGGAAGCGAAATATGAAAATTATAAAAATAATAAGCCGGATCCAATTCGAAGATTAAGGAACAACGCAATCTGCAACATTAACTGAATCAGATAATTTTAGCTTAGCTTATACCGTCCGTTATACATTAAACACGCATGTGTAAATGTTTTATGCGCACGCGCATATTCGCAGCCATAAAGGTCTTACCCGCACACATAATTATTAATGTTCTTAATTATTAACAGCTGTAAACACGCAGAACCACTAGGTTTCCAACCTCTAAAATAATTCATTTTCATAGGCCGCAAAAATGTGCATGTACATTTTAAATAATTAAGGAATGCTTTTATCTTTATTATTGGTTATTGTCATCTAAAATTATGAGAATAAATACATTTTTATGGCATAAAATTTTAACAAGATACTATAGTGTTAATGCTTTTCTAACAATAACCTTTCAGAGGATGGCAGGTGTGACATAAATAGCTGATTAAATTGAAATAAAAAATATTGATTATCTAAGATGACAGAATAGTTTGATGCATCCCCATGGTCATCAAAATTAGCAAACCATTGCTGGTGTAAGGAATAGAGTTTAAATGACTCTTGAAAAATAATAAAATGTATAAAGTTCTAGTTTTATTAACAATGCTACTGAAGAAAATTTGATTACTGTTGAAGGTTATTTGTATTGTGAAATATATTATGAAAAAGGACAGGTATCTGTTTAAACGTAAAATGCTTTAAGCTGTATGCAAGTAACTTGGAAAAAAAAATAACTGAAAACTATGCAAAATAGATGTACTAAAGGTCATGCATTCATTAATTTATTACATGGGCATGGCTTTTACCGAAATACATCAATCAACAAGCAAAGTACTTAAAAATGAAAAAAGACACTTGTAATAGAAATATTAGTATTCTATATGAATTAGAGAAAATACATATCATTTTAATGTAAACGTAAGTATACACATACTAATTTATATTTTTTAAATGATTTTTTACTTCCCGTTATGTTTAATATATTGTTTTCTGTGCTAACTTGAATTTAATACAAATTAATTTTCTTAGATCACGTTTAACCGGTTAGTTTTACATCTACGTACTTATTATCCGTGAATTTTTACTACCACTGTCTGCTAACTTGAATTTACATACACTAAAAATCACGTTTACAAAATATCATGTTTACGGCTCGGCTCATCGAGCTTGACGAGTAAAAATGCAAGTGTGCTAACGGGTTTCCTGCGGATGAAAACCCCAACACTTGAATAAATGCTTTTGGGGCATATACAATGAACAATATGAAAGGTAGTGGTAGAATTCACACTGAAAAATATAAACACACAATATACACTGAATTTACTACCAACAACCCCAATAATATTTTGAAATATGAATGACTACACAGTGATAACATTCAGTAATCTAAGATACTACTGTATATCACTATGTAAGAATAATTTAATTTGAACAAATATATCAAGCATTTTAGTTAGTTTTCAGTTTAACAAATTAAGAGTGTACAGTGAGTAAAACCTAATTTTTGCACAAAGTGACTAAATTATTTTCAGCATTACAAGTAAACGGAATAAACACTGAAAGAAGTTGATGCAAAAGAATTAAATTTGTTATTATTTTCTGAATAATACATATTTTAAACCAAGTTCCTATAGTATCATTTAAAAGTAAAAATAAAACGTACCTTTAACATATTACAGGCTGTAACTAAGTTAAACACTAAATTAATGTTAGAATTCCTTTTAAAATTAAAGACAAAACAGATGAAAGAATTATAATATATGATTTAGGGTAACCATAGCATTTACAGAAATTTTTATTAGCAATAACCAGTGCAAATTTAGTATGTTAAGTGCAGTTACACGTAAAGCTATCATAATTTTTAACATAATGATGCTTTGTAAACTCAATATTTATCGCTGAAAATGCAGTTCAGTATAGCTATAGAATTATGCCATCAAAATTTAAATTATATTTTCTTAAAGTTATCTGAATTTATGAAAACCTCGGTGTCATACTTTGCAAAAGACGACAGCAATAAAAACAGCAAAACAGGTAACCTCAGTTATTTGCACATGATGCGATAAAAATGCAAAGCGAAAATTCTGCTCTTTTACATAATATATTAACGTAACTTTTCATCTTAAATCAAATGTATTTACACTAAACACAAGATGAAAAAAGTACCGGACCACATTAAAAAAAAAAGGACTATGATACATACTTGTTTCACTTCACTTCTTCGTCATTATTATTTTCATTCGTCATTATTCCAGCCCGAAAAATAATTTTCACGTGAAATTCAAATATATGAAAATGAGAAAGCCCCAAATTTTCTACGTAATTTCTGCTTTCATGGCGTAACCTTTAAAAATACATATCATGAGATCTAAAGCAGAAACTTTAGTTTTGAGAAAGCTAAAAGAAAATCTAAAAGAATCTGAGAAATAATATAAAAACATAATTATTGTTATCAAGCTATTAATTTACTATATAATGAAAAAAATACTATCAAATGAAAATGTAAGAATGGATACAAATCAGTAACACAGTGATTTCTTCGATATCTGAGTAATCTAATAGGGTCAATATTATAAATGAATAAATCTCTTTAAACTTAACATTTATGAGTTTCTTGATTCTTCAATAAAAGATTTTTCAGCTCTTAAACTTTAATAAATCTTGAAACAGATTTATTATTCTTCACATGGATGAAGGAAGGATTCTTTCACTCAGTATTTTCGTGAGGTTAAAAAACCTGATTTCACCGTCTTTGTTTACCGGGTGAAAAATGTTGAATGCAGCTTTTCAATTAATCGCGTGTAATGCATCGTAGATTTGCGGAGAAATTTTTAAAAATACAATGTCATTATCATATTTTTGGCCTTTGATTGAGAAGAATCATTCATCTCTTCAATAATATTGCTTCTAATAAAAATCTTGTGAGTATGATTTTGTAATAATACTTTACTTTTAAAGTATTCAGCATCATGTTTTTACAGCTTGTATGGTTACATTTTCGAAACTCAGTGTAACGTTTGATTAAATAAGTTAAAACTTACGTTTAACCCTGATATACGGTACACACGGGATTTAGCGACATTATGATCAACAATAAACGCGGTGTTTATGAAAAGCAGTAAATGAGTCATTTTGGTGTTGGCTACAGTTTTCAAAATCGCGGCTAGGATTTTACCAAAACTTATGTGCTATATCGTGATATATTTATGTGCTATATCGTGCCAAGGCTGTACCGTATACTAGGATTTTACCAAAACTTATATTATTTATGTGCTATAGGTATGTGTAAATGAGGACTATGAGATCAGTTGCGGAAAGTGCTGAACAGAGCCGTAGCTAGGACTTCCAACGCCCGGGGACAATTAAAGGTTTCGCGTTCCCACCTATTTTTTAAGAATGGAAAACATTTCATTCTAAAATTTCTTAATGCCAGTTTGGGGTCCCCTGGATGCTGCACCGGGGAACAGATGTTCCCCCTTAGCTACGGCACTGGTGCAGAATCACTCACTGCTTGGCGAGTTTTTAAGAATTGCACATACTCGGTATCCATGTACATATCGACCTATTTTCATTAAAAAAGCGCCAAACAAATAAGTGGGCGATTCTGCACTTTACCTGATTAGTTAAACATTGTTTATTCTACATTACTAGCTATTGTTCTATATTAGAGTTATGGTTATGTGTGATGTACCATTACATATGTGACACTCATGATTTCATTTATGGGAACTACTCTTATATGCGCCCTCAGGTCGTCAAATGCAGCGAAAAATTTCTCACCGAACAGTTTAGGCGAGGAACTCCATGCTGCCACATTACTACCTAAATTTTTTGTCTACATTTCGAACTTTTAGTCTAAAATATCTCGAAAAACGTGGTTTTCGCACATGCAAAAACACGTTTTGAACACACAATTTAAGCTAAAAATCCGAAACAAAAACAAAAATTTAGATAGCAAAAACATAAAGTTTCTAACCAAAAATATTTGACAAGAATCCATGTACACAGTGATATGCTTTAACTTAAAAAAACGTCTATGAATTGCACAATCTAGGCAGCGAAGGAATCTATGAACTACACTGACCTTGCTTTAATAAATTAACATAACAACAATAAATTTCAAGAATACTGCGTAAAGAGCATTCTGTTTAATAACTGCACAATCTAGGCATTGCACACTAATCAACAAAATAAACTAAAATAAATTTCAAACAACTAAAAAAAAACAGCAATAGCAACAGAAATTCATACTAAAAAAACAATGAACATAACATTCTACTAAATAAGAACAAGAATACAGTCAAATACCGAAAATCCTCCGACCTGAAATCCGCGTTGCCTCTCAAAATATACACATTCAGTTTATAGGTTTCGAAAACTGCAACATGGAGTACGAAAATCAAAGAAAAAATACTTACTGGATAATAACATCATATTTACCAAATAAAATGAGTCATAATGGAAATACCAAATTGTTGACATCATGGTAAAAGTTCTTTTCCCTCTAATCTGCATAGAGGTAAAAAAGCAGATGATTCACTTAACTCTTTCTTCAAGTACACGATTCACGTTATTGTACTTTCTGAGCTTCGTTATTTCACGAGATTGTTTAGTGCTGCCTTTTTTTTTTTTAATCCCGATATTTTGTGGATAAATTAAGAATATTTTAAATTACGGCGCTTTTTAATACAATGACAGATGTGAAATGCACTCATGATTTTACTGCTTGCAACATTAAAAAACGTAATCACGTTGCATTGATGGTAATACAAAAAGTGGAAATTCCTAAAAAGATGAAAGGCAGGTGCTACTCCTCAGTTTGTAGCAGAATCATATGGAACTGTGACATGGACCGTGTATGATATATGAAAAAGTGAAGAAAAGCTGTTAAAATTTTACAGCAATACCACAGTTGTAGTGGTCTAACACCGGAATCTGAAACTGGAAATCTTTACGAGGCGAAATCAGCAAACCTCGATGCCGTCTTGTACGAGTGGTTCCGGCAGCGGCCTGAGTGATGGGGTACCAATTTCAAGACTTCTCCTGAGAGAAAAGGGGAAACAGATTCATGCTGATTTAAAAATAGAGGAGCCTAATGTAAATGATATATATGTAATAATAATTTAATGCATATAATAAATTATTATAATAATGTATATAATAATTTAATTATATGTATCTAATACGCCTTATTTATTTTGACTTTTAGCATGAATATTATGATTTACCTTTTCTATCCCAAAATCCCTAAAATCCACACAACCTTTGGTCCCAAGCTTTGTGGATATCTGCACTTCTACTGTATAACAAAATGCACTTACCATCAATGTATGCTTTTTCGAACAGCACAAATTTGTTAAAAGCATCATCTCCTGTTTCACATTTATATAACAGCCAGGCTCACTATCCACAAAATTCATACTATGTTTTACTAATAAATATTCAAAACCTCCTTCTCTTAAATATTTGTAAAATTTCAACCACCCGAAAAAATAGTTTTACCAGGCACGTGACTAAAACTTTGCCAACACATCATATATCACTTAATTATCACATGAACCAACTATAATAAATCCAAGTTTCCACGTAAAAAGGGTTGCCATAGAAACCAACATCGCCCACAAAACCATCAGAGAACAGAACATGCAATCGTGCCAAAAACCAGCGCATAACACATATCGCCTCATTTGGCAACCTTAGGGCGCATATGAGAGTAGAGCCCATTTATGTTACAGTTACGTTGAAATAGTTATGTTTAGCTTGATCTTCGGTTTGTGCGAACCTGCGAGTTTACCAGTTTGGCTGCATTTTCTCATTTAATCTTTTTTCTAATTCTTAGTAGAACTTAAATCATTAATCTGCAGCCCTTATCGGGGTAAAATCCTAACTAAAAGTCGTTAATCCGGACTCGTCGGGACTTCGGCGATTCCGGATTATTGATTTTTCCGGGTTATAGATCATCAGTTTAAATCTGTTAAGATGGCATGCAGAAATTACAAAAATTAAAAATATGAAACCATAATTTATGAAATAAAGAACAATTATGATCTAAAGGGTATCAAAATTTACAAAAAGAAAAAGCTTAATATTTATTTGTTTACTTTATTAAACATTTCTTTCAATGTAAGTTGTTTAAGTTGCTTCGTTTCATGTGATAATACTCTCTCTTTAATTCTATTAAACAGACATAATTTCTTGTTTAGTTTCAAAGTTCCACTGTTCAAGTCCCATAATTGCTGTGTCGAGAAAACCGTCTAATTTGTCAATCGAAATTTTTTCCTTTTCAATAACCTCTGTGTCACTTTCTTCACTATCGGAAGCGAATTATAATTACGAGGAACTTGATTTAAATCATATCAAAGACGGAGTACATCGAGATGAAATACTGTATTTAGTAAGGAATTATAAGCCAAATAAAATAAAAACATCAGCCCTGAAGATAAGAATAGTGCTGACAGATCAACTTCCAATTCATTGCGCGCCGCGGCGACGCCCCTCCCCCCGTCGCAGAGCAGCGTAAAATTGATGAACATATTTCGGATTTTGAAACATACTTTCGCTTTGCAGATCCTTTACATATTAGTAAATATATATCGGAAATTCTATTTCACATAATCGAAAGTTCAAGCTTACTCTTATAAAATTGCTGTAACAGTCTGCAAAATATTATAAGCCGGATCCAATTCGAAGATTAAGGAACAACGTAATCTGCAACATTAACTGAATTAGATAATTTTAGCTTAGCTTATACCGTTCGTTATACATTAAATTTTCTTACTGCTACTGTTTGCATTGAGAACGGACTGTTTCAACCTAATTAAGATGCAAAAACGAAACGTGATGTTACGTCATCTGGAAAGCTGAATCGTGCTGATAGCTGATTGGTTGCTGTGAGATGATGTCATGCCTACTTCTGGTATAAGTATCTCACGTCGCTCTGGCTCAGCCCTTCTAGTTCCTGCTTTCCTGGCTCTTGGGTGTGCGGTTTCCAGACTACTGTGGGTGGCATCCATATTCTTCATGAAGGTGGCATTTAAAATAAGTTAGCGGCGATTCCTCGTGTTCAACTACTGTAAGTGGAGTTAGGCCGGATTTAAGTGCTTTCAAGGACTTAATTTAAATTTCAGGTGTTTTCTTGACCATTGATCATGGACTTATTGAATGTGTAGCCAATTTCATTTGAGACCGCATAATTTCTGTTTAGGACATTTTGTTTGTATTGAATGCCAGTATTTTTGGAGAACAGATAAAATATTATTTGATGAATGAAAGTTTGAAAATGATGGTTATATTATATTTTTTCTAAGAGTCTGATATTGTTTAAATTTATTCTTTGTGTTTTTATTTTTTTTTATATTGTTAATAAATTGGTTAAGTTTGAAACCTCTTTATTGTCTTCATTGTTTGCACAATATATAATCTCAGGGAGCTTTTATTGCTACTACTGCTAAATAATTAATTTTATAAATTTTAAATTTTGCTTTAGCATCAGTAAAGGTCTTACGCGCACGCATAAACGCCTATGCACATGCGTCAATGCGATGCATGCGCAGAAAGTTTGTAGCTTTGAAATCCGGATTATAGATCATTCCGGATTATGGGTGTCCGAATTAAAGACTTTTGACTGTATATGGTACAGCCTTCTCGCGTCTGCCCCAACGAGTCGCCAAGAGTCGGTTATCCGAAAAATGCCACAAATGCCTCCCGATTGTCGCCAAATCCCGTGTGTACTGTAGAATAGGATTAAAGGTATAGCAGTTAATGTTTCTATCTGCTATATCGTTTGTCAATATTCCTTAGGAGGTCTGCATTTCGGACCCCGTTTTAAAAGTCCCACAGAAATTCCAAAACTACAATTCAATCCTCATAAACACACCCATGAACAAAAGACTCGTAAATAACTACATCGTACCTTTTTAATACTAAATTTATTTTCCACACAATCTAAAATACATGACTGAAATCTTGCACCATACCTCTGTCAAAAGGATTGCCACCAAACCAGTACAGAATTGCACCAAAAACCAGCGTAGAACACATATCGCCACATTTGGTGATCTTAGGGCGCATACAAGAGTAGAGCCGATTTGGGGATTAATTTTCAGAAGATGCCAAATGTGGACATATCATCCAACATCTTCGGAAAGACTAGCCGGTACTTTTCCGTTTTGCCGGCGCAAGCGATAAAGTCGCCGAAAATGGTACTACCGATGCCAAACGAAATATCCTTGCTGGTAACCTTTTATGCCTCATTTTCAAAATAAGTCACAGCCATTTCTTATTAGATTAATTGTTTCTTTCAATACTGGCATACAATTACATAGAATATTTACAAAAGTAATTAAATTTTATGCCCTTAGACCATTCACTGTAATTAAGTCAATTAGGATGCAATCATACCTCTCATCCGAAGGCAAAAATACAGAAAAGGCAAAGTAAATTGTTAATTTCATCAATTTTGATGTGAATGCACTAGCGAAGTAAAGCACTGCGGTTTTACATAATTTCTGAGTAAGCTATTCGTATGAATAAAAATGATTTTTGCATTTAAACTTGTATTCCATATTAAGATTTAATTTGAAATTAATGTAGAATGAACTGATAACTGGATAACTTGAAACTTAATAACTTGAAATTAATGCGAGAATTACATTTTTGTAGCTTAGTTTACATGAGATAAGATCGCTTGGTGTCACGTGATATGAACCTTCGAATCAGGATGCTCTACCATGAAAACATAGTAAATTCTTAAATTAATTTCGTTTTACAAATTTATTGTCTTTATTTATTACCTTTTTACAAAATTTTAAACGATATTAAAATGTTTATGCCTTCAAAATAAAAAAACCTTAGAATTAACATTTGTTAACATGTTTTATGTGTATACCGTGTGTTGTTGCCAATAAAGTCTGCTTGGCATGATTTGCGCCGGTGAAACGGTAAAGTAGCAAGTAGCCTTCTAAGGATTATTCCTAGTATATGATAGATATGGGATTTGGCGACATTATGATGAGCAGTAAACGAGTCATTTTGGTATTGGTGACAGTTTTCAAAATAAATCACATTGTACCATATACTAGGATTTTACTGCCTTCTAAGATTTTTCAGGTACTTTTCTGTTATTGAGAACTGGATTCGGAAGTGCATGCACACATGTAGACATATATATATATATATATATCTAAATCCAGTCCTGATAACAGAAAAGTATTGATTTTTCTACATTTGTAGGATAGAATGTTTTGTAATTGATGCATGATGAATAAAGAGAAAATTTGGTACTCTTCTATTACTAGGAGGTACCAAATCCGAAATGCATACATGTGTATGCATATATATATGTACAGTGAAATATGTTTAACATGAAAGTGCTTAAGATGAAATATTGGTTAACTCAAAATAATACAACTACGCAATTTCATGCATTTTTTTTTCTTTTAACATGAAACAAAAATTACTTAACACGAAAAGATTTCTCTTCTGGAAATGAACAAAATACAGAAAACACCAACCATGCAGGTGAGATTTAAGAGGGGTGTGAAATGAAAGAGAGGTGGTTTCACATGTTTCTCGTAGAGAGGAGACTAACTTGGCTTTGAAATATCCTCGGAATAGCCTGTGACACGAGCCAATTTTGTTTATATAAGCTACTTTCACCCTGCACCCCTACAAACAGCACAGAAAAACATCTCATCTGTCATCAGTTGGCTTTTCTAATTCGGTGATGAGTACATCACAGTGTGTGTAAAAATCGGTGAGTTTGGTTCGCGGCAAAAGAAATGGAGAATTAGAATATTGAAATTGAGTCAACACTTAATGAAATGTTTGAGATATTTTCTGTATAATTAGACTGTCTTACTATATCATCGGAACAATTTGTTAGTAGATGATGATAATGTGTGTAGAGCCCCAATTATGGCAGACAAAGACATTTTGGAGTTTGTTGTTAAAAGCTAAAAAAATATTATTGATGCAGATTCCAATGACAGAAATGAAATGAAAAATACAGCTTTAAAACAGTAGTCTTTAAAACATAGTGACAGTCATAAGAAAAATAGCATATTCCTTTACAGCACTAGATTTTGTTTTGACTTTTCTACAACTTTCTTAAGATTTAAACTTCCAGTTTTCATTTTTAAGAATTGAAGGTTATCAAGTGCTATTCATACAGAAACCATAAATAAAAGTGAAGGTATATGGTTGGTTCTGGTATGGAGGAGAAAAGTTATGTCTTCCAATCTGTGAATTGAAATCCATCTGCATTGAAAAAACTTTGCTGCAGGGTTCCCATGACAAAATCGAAAAAGTACCATTGAAAGAAATATATATATTTTCTGATTCTCCATATCACCAGCAAAATGTTGCAAACTCATTAACGGCTTTGGAAAGCAGTAGTTAACAACTCTGAAGATAAATTTTTGTTTGAATATTTTTATTTTACTTATTTTCACCTATTTTCTTACAGACTGAAAAGTGTGCGACAGGGCATGCTCACTTCTTAGTTTTTTTTTAACAGTTATACTCCCCATGTACACAGGAATCTGTTTTCACTAAAACAAATATCAGGGAATTTTACAAACTTGGCACCAAAATCCTAGAATGAGAAGGAAAATTGATGTGCTTGATTCCTTTAATCATTATACAAGTCACATTACACTCTCTGCGTGCAGAAAGCTAGGTTTGAGATTTCACCAAAGGCAAAGAAACCTGCAGTATGCAGTCTGTTGATATGCTAAAATATCTGTCTGTTGATATGCTGATATGGATCATAATGTGCAGTCACACTGGCAAAAATGATCTGAGAAGGGGAAAGCCATCTGGAGAGATGTTACATGTATATCTGGCTTGACAGATATAGTGTTGCTTTATCACCTTTAGATGTATGGGAAAGCCATCTGGAGAGATGTTACATGTATATCTGACTTGACAGATATAGAGTGTTGCCTTATCAGTACTTTTTCAGGACTAATCAGAAAATCCTTTAGTTTCAATACAGCACCAAATTCTAAGGAAATATAGAATAATACAGTACAAAGCATGTAAACTGAATGTCAATTCTCCAGCATGATCTAATATTCACATTTCCAGGTCACCACCTTTTTTTTTTTTTTTTTTTTTTTGAAATTTTTTTGCAAAAAGGGAGAAAGATTTAGATTCTGAAAGCAGCATCTTGATTAGTGTGTGCTTAGTGCTTCATGCATGCACAGTAGACATTTTTTTCATAATAAAGTATGTAAAAGATACTGATTCTTAATTTCAGTTCACCCGTAAATAAAACACCTCCATGCTTAAGAAAAATAATAATTTATTAGATTAAATAAATTTATAATATCAATAATTAGTTGGCTCCATAGCTGATTTTTGCTTGGCATATTTCTCAAACCAAAACATTCTACAAAATTTGTT
Source organism: Stegodyphus dumicola (assembly GCF_044657685.1). Taxonomy (NCBI): domain Eukaryota; kingdom Metazoa; phylum Arthropoda; class Arachnida; order Araneae; family Eresidae; genus Stegodyphus; species Stegodyphus dumicola. The sequence goes on from NC_140771.1 coordinate 241,689,388, forward strand.
CCTGATTCTACAGTACTAAGTGTATTTATGCCAGCCTGGCAATAATTTTTTATTATTGTTTGCTTTCACCACTACATGGCTATCAACTCATGGCAGTTTTAGAAATGACTCACAGCGATGTCTAAAACAGTTTTTTTTAATTAAATGTGTATCGAAAAAGGAATTAAGATGAAGTAAGGTTAATTAGTGTGTATTAGAGAAGCTTGATTGCAGGAAAGTAATGAAGTAAATCAGTTAATGATTTTGCTGATTAATTTGTTGAAACTAAGCTATGTCAAAAGTAAATTGAGAGAAGCCTTCCTGACTGAGAAGATTCATATGAAAGATGAATAATGGGAATCAGACTGTCAACTAATATAAAGCACCAAGAATGAAAGCAGTATCAACAATGTAATGCTTTTATATTTTCAAAATTAGTGCCAGTGAAATTTTATTACTTTAAGTACATTTTGAAACTTGGCTCTTGATGTGTTCTAATCTTAATAATAATAATTTTTTTAATGAGGTTTCCGAGTCAAGTTTGCACCCCTTCTAGTTTTTCACCTGAAGCAACTGCCTCACTTACCTCACCCTTGTCCCAGCTGTGTTGAACGCATCATTTCTCCTTCAAACCAGATCTGAGAACACCTTTTGCTAACCTTGATTTATAAACTTAAGAGTTAGAATCTGAATGAGTTATCTGAGAGTATCTGAGGAGTTAGAATCCATATGAAGAAGTATAACCTTTCTGCACAATTTTAGTGATTTCCACAATAGTGGAAAGTAGCTAATCAGTACCAATGCTGCAATACATTTGTTTGTTGTTATTTAGAACACGGTTAGATTCCCCCCCCCCCAATTCTTTTCTCAACCAATGTCTTCGTTCCACTAGAATGCTCAGTTCAAAGGCTATCTCATTTTTGCACATCTTTCCATTTCATCATAATTGCATGATGCTTTCGATATGCAACTGACCAACTGGGAGATATTTCCTGTTTGGTCACAATGTTCTGCATAACACTGTTTTGTTTTTGAGGAGGTTATTTGCCAGGTTGACTACTTGTGTAGTAATTGTCTGTGCTAAAGCACATATTCTTTGTTTAGAAGTTTGCCCATCAAACACTTTCTGCATACCTTTTGGTTTCTAATACAATGTTCTGCATAACTTCTAAGTAGCAAATAAATGAAAACATTCTGTAGGTCACAAGAGGCTGGGAGGTCTACAGACTCAGCATGCATTATGTCACTGTTATCCTGACAAATAGTGTCACCAGCCAGTGTGCAGTTTGTACCAATTTTATGGCAATATGATGTCAAAGCTACTTGAGAGTCAACAGTCTAACTCTTGCCATCTTCCAAAGTGCCCTGTATTATACTATCAACATCAGTATTTAAGCTTGTTGCATACTGAAGTTAATCCATATTTGCTTCATCTCCTAAACTTTCTTCAGCATCAAGGCTTTCATCCTTGGTGCCTGAAGCAGAATCAGAATTGCAAGTCTATAACTGCCTTCCCCATCTCAATGCCATCAACAAAGCCCTTCATCAAATAAGATTTTTCATTGCCTCATCAAATGAAAGAAACCCTTGTTTACTTATTTTTTTTTTTATATAAAAATATAACAAGCATATTTTATTTACCAAGAACACAACAAGAGCACAAAGCAAACTACACAGTTATGAAAATTTTGCTAAAGCTATTGGTGCTTTTGGTGCCATCCTGTAAAAATCCTGCAGAAACAATAAAATAGGAAAACCTTGAAAAAGCATTTCTAGGAGTATTGAATATAAATTTAAAATATACTTTTTATTTCCTCAATAAATATATTCAGGAATAACTGTGGTGATGATAATTCAAGTAGACTAATTATTGAAACATTAACGGGGGGTATTAATTTCAGTCTCATGGTCAAGTCATATATCATCATGTGTTACCCAAAAAACATACATTAATTGGTGTAGAATTATTTTGATTATGAAAATTTATTGCACTGATCCATACATTGTACTAATAACTTGATTTCTTTTCAATAGGATTTTAAAATAAAGGTATGGCTGGGTCGTCTACAAGTGCGGAATATGGATCCATGGATGGATATTTAGCATCATTATCAACTCTGGACAAACCAGAGATAAGTAAGTTTGAAAGCTTTAGAATAATTTAATTTTCATTTACAAGTTACTAAAGTAATCCTAACTCAGAACTCATTTGTTGTTGAGTAGCTGTAAACACTTAACATTAGTAATTTTACAGTGAAACCTTTCCTGCTTGGGTGTGGGAGAGAATATCATACACTGCAAAATTGATTTAAAAAAAAAAAAAAAACATTATTTGGTGTCAGTTTTACTTTAGCAGAAATGCTTTCAGTGATTGAACATAATTTAAAGCTAAAGAAGGCAATATGTTGTCATTGAAAATTCATAATGCAAAATAACTTTGTTTCATTCTTATTCTGTGCATGCTTATTTTTTCCCTATGTATAATATAATTGTATATAATTTCCCAAAGGAAAGTCGTGTATAAAATCTCTTCAAACTTTTTTTGTAATTAGGATTTTATTAGATGGTAATGAAGACCATTAAGGTATAATGTTATGGGGTTCTAGTTAAATTATGTGTCCTTGGCAGCTAGAACTAGAGAAGAGTATAGCAACTATTCGCTGTTCTTCTTGCAGCTATAAAAAAAAAAAAAAAAAAAAAAAAAAAAGTCCAAAGAAGGGTTGAAATACTCTTTTATTCCACAAAAGGAATAATAACAGTTGGTCTCTTTTTGGCTTACTGGAAAGCTTCCACTTTAACTTCAGATAGAAAATAAGAAACTAACTTTATTCTATCTAACTAAAACTTAATCGAAGCTGTACAGAAATAACTAACCAAGTTGGCCCTTAATTAAAACTCACCGGTGAACACTAACAGGCACTTAAGACCACGGCTGAATGTACCAAGATAGGCTTAAAGCAATGACATGGCCAGAAGGTAGAACACTACTGAGAACTTCTGAGATCTTCTATAGAAGCGATTAAACTTCTCATTAAATACTGGTTTTACATCATTTACATAAAATCAATACTGGAAACTCATTCTAATAGGGAGTTATCGAAGGTGGAAAACAAGAGAATAAAAGAAAGGGTTTCAGAATTAAAAATAACTAATACAAAATTAAAATAATCACTACATCGTAAAACAAAATATTCGTAAAATACTGTCATAGTAATTCTACTTGAAATCATGCTATCAACAAGTATTCCATCATGAAACAAAAATGGTAGGTACTCTAAGAATTTTTTATTTTGAAGGCATAAACATTTTAATATGGTTTAAAATTTTGTAAAAAGCCAATAAATAAAGCCAATAAATTTGTAAAAAGACATTAATTTAAGAATTTACTATGCTATCATGGTTCAACATCCTGATTTGCCTTTTCATATCACGTGACCCCAAGTGATCTCATCTCACTTAAACTATGCTACAAAAATATAATTCTCTCAATAATTATCTACATTAATTTCAAGTTAAATCTTAATTTAGAATACAAGTTTAAATGCAAGAATTATTTCAATTCATAAAATAGCTTACTCAGAAACTATGTAAAACCGCAGTGCTTTACGTCGCTAGTGCATTCTCATTAGAATTGATGAATTTTACCCTTGATTTTGCCTTTTCTATATTTTCACCTTTGGGTGAGCAATGTGATTGCATCCTAATTGACTTAATTACTGCAAATGGTCTTAGGGCATAAAATTTAATTACCTTTGTAAATATTCTACGTAATTGTATGCCAGTATTGAAAGAAACAATCAATCTGGTAAAAATGGCTGCGACTTGTTTTGAAAATGAGGCTTTATCATTTGCGCCGGCAAAACGGGAAAGTACCAAATGGTAATATTGTATATAATATAATGGTAATGCAGTCAAAAGTCGTTAATTCGGACACCCATAATCCAGAATGATCTATAATCCGGACCTCAAAGCTACAAACTTTCTACGCATGCGTCGCGATGACGCGTATATGACGTATATGCGTCTGCGCGTTTAATGTCTAACGGATGGTATAAGCTAAAATTATCTATTTCAGTTAATGTTGCAGATTGCGTTGTTCTTTAATCTTCAAATTGGATCAGGCTTATTATTTTTTGCAGACTGTTAGAGCAATTTTATGAAAGTAAGCTTGAACTTTCGATTATGTCAAATAGAATTTCCGATTCTGGAGCTCCCAAAGGATCTACAAAGTGAAAGTATGTTTCGATGTCCATCAAACAAAAAGTGAAATTGCTGCAAAAAATGCATAAAGGCATATCCTTTGTTTCTTTAACCATTCCGAAATCTGTTTATCAATTTCACGTTGCTCTGTAGGGGGGGGGGAACGCCGAAGCGCGCAATGAATTGGAAGTTGATCTGTCAGCACTATCCTTATCCCTTATCTTCAGGGCAGATGTTTTTATTTTATATGGCTTATAATTCTTTACTAAATGTAATATTTCATCTCGATGTACTCCGTCTTTGATATGATTTAAATCAAATTTTTCGTCATTGTAATTCGCTTCCGGTAGTGAAGAAAGTGACACAGAGGTTATTGAAAACGAAAAAATTTCAATTGACAAATTAGTCGGTATTCTCAACAGAGCAATTATAGGACTTGAACAGCGGAACTTTGTAACTGAACAAGAAATTATGGCTAATCTTTGGAATATGGTAATGGGTAGTTTGGCAACATTTTGGTAAGGTGATAAAGGTTACTAGCTAGGACTTTAGCAGTGTACATGGATAAAGTCAAGAGTGTGCACAATGCCATTTTTATGCAATTCTGGGATGTTTTTTCAAGTGAAAATAGGTCGACGTGTACATAGATGATACCGTGTATGTGCAATTCTTAAAAACGTGGCAAGCAGTGGGCGATTCTGCACTTTCTCCCAATTTCGCACCTACTCTTCGTCATGATTAAGCACTTTCGTTCCATAAAAGTTCTAGCATAAGTGTAATTCAGCTAGCAGATTGTTGGAAAAAAAAATGTTGAGAATAAAAATAAAAATAAAAATAAAAATTAAAAAAACGTGCCTTTGCTTCTTGAAAACAAAATGGCGTCAAAAAAAATTAGCAGGTTGCTATAGCATAGTTGAAGGCCAAATTTTCGCTAAAAAACCACCAAGTAACCATAATCCAAAGATTAACCGAAATTATGTCTGATTATAGAATTAAAGAGAAAGTATTATCACATAAAACCAAGCAACTTAAACAATTTACATTGAAAGAAATGTTTAATAAAGTAAACAAATAAATATTAAACTTTTTTTTATGTAAATTTTGATACCCTTTAGATCATAATTGTTCTTTATTTCATAAATTACGGTTTCATATTTTTAATTTTATAATTTCTGCATGCCATCTTACCAGATTTAAACTGATGATCTATAATCCGGAATTCCCGAAGTCCCGATGAGTCCGGATTAACAACTTTTGACTGTATTGTAATAAAATCAAAAGTCTTTAATCCAGACGTCCATGATCCGGAATGATCTGTAATCCGGATCTCAAAGCTACAAACTTTCTGCATGTGCATAATACATTTATGCATGTGCGTTTAATGTATAACTGATGGTATAAGCTAAGGTAAAATTATCTAATTATCTATTTTAGTTAATGTTGCAGATTGCATTGTTCCATAATCTTCGAATTGGATCCAGCTTATTATTTTTTGCAGACTGTTGGAGCAATTTTATAAAAAGTAAGCTTGAACTTTCGATTATGTCAAAAAGAATTTCCAATTCTGGAGTTGCCAAAGGATCTACAAAGCGAAAGCGTGTTCCGATGTCCATTAAACAAAAAGTGGCATTGCTGCAAAAAATGGATAAAGGCATGAAGTAAGTGACAGAGAGGTTATTTGTTTTGCTCTAACCATTCCAGAATCTGTTTATCAATTTCAAGCTGTTCTGCGGGGGGAGGGGGGCATTGTCAGCATGCAATGAACTCGAAGTTGATCTATCAGCACTTTCCTCCTCTTCAGGGCAGATGCTTTTATTTTATTCGGCTTATAATTCCTCACTAAATGTAGTGTTTTATCTCAATGTACTCCTATATAATTTCAATCAATTTCCTTTTCATTATAAATACAGTCAGAAGTCATTAATCCGGACTCGTCGGGACTTCGGCGATTCCGGTTTATAGATCATTAGTTTAAATCTGGTAAGATGGCATGCAGAAATTATAAAATTAAAAATATGAAACCGTAATTTATGAAATAAAGAACAATTATGATCTAAAGGCTATCAACATTTACAAAACAAAAGTTAATATTTATTTGTTTACTTTATTAAACATTTCTTTCAATGTAAGTTGTTTAAGTTGCTTCGTTTGTGATAATACTTTCTTTTTAATTCTATAAACAGACATAATTTCTTGTTCAGTTACAAAGTTCCGCTTTTCAAGTCCTATAATTGCTGCGTCGAGAATACTGACTTATTTGTCAATCGAAATTTTTTCGTTTTCAATAACCTCTGTGTCAATTTCTTCACTATCGAAAGCGAATTATAATGACGAGGAATTTGATTTAAATCATAAATCATATCAAAGATGGAGTACTTTGAGATAAAATACTACATTTAGTAAGGAATTATAAGCCAAATAAAATAAAAACGTCTGCCTTGAAGATAAGGATAGTGCTGACAGATCAATTTCCAATTCATTGCACGGCGCGGTGTTTTTCCCTCCCCCCCACACCGCAGAGCAGCGTGAAATTGATAAACAGATTTCGGAATTGTTAGAGAAGCAAAGGATATGCCTTTATTCATTTTTTGCAGCAATTCCACTTTTTGTTTAATGGACATCGAAACATACTTTTGCTTTGTAGATCCTTTGGGAGCTCCAGCATCGGAAATTCTATTTGACATTATCAGGATTTGTGTTCCTCTTTACTTGGTTTGGAAACATGAACTGTCCTGACTCGGAACAGGGAGCTTACTCAAGCTATGTTCAATAAATTGTGAAGTAGACAATACACACAGGAAGGGTATACGAAACCCTTTATTTTTCTATCTTTACAGAGATTTCCGGACTTCGGAATACAGAGACCAACCACTTGTGGTCTGAACATAAGAATATAAAAATATTAACTAAAACTCTAACTAAACTAACTTTGGATTAATATACGAGTGCCTACTTTAAGATTGGCCGTTATTTAACAAAAAATCCGTATGTAGTACAGAGAGCTGCTAAAACTACGATATGTTTGAATTTATCAAGAGGGCTAAACCTCTGGCCTTGAAGACAACCAGCAACCGAGTAAAACTGCTATGGCAAGTGGCCTGCTTCTAATAACTCCTTCCTCTCTCTTGCTTGGCAAAAAGCCACAACTTAAGTACTTGGCGTTAGCAAGACAAATTTGCATAAATAAGTTAAAGCTTTTAATTCTGGCCGGAAGTAGAAAATAAGAAGTGATAGTAAAGATTTAAAATAAAATAAACGTTAGTAAAACTTAGGTCCTTACATACTTCCCGCCAGAGTTAATTAGTTTGAAACTGAGGTCTAAAACGACCTTGTTGAAAACTTTTAGCTGTATAATCTAACGCGAGGCCAATCTTTTACAAACATTTCTCACTAGAAACTAGAATTTAAAAAAAGTCGTTTTTACATTATCAACTCCATGGACAAGATTTTTCATCTGTACTGCAGCTATAAACAGGAGTTTCTTAGTTGAAATCTGGTTCCTTCCAGATCTCTGGAAGGAAAACTAGTTTAATGAAATGTTACACAATCAAATGGCAAGTAACTTGAACATTTATAATTCTCTTTTAAAATTCTTATTTCATTCATGCCGTTATTTAATTATCTCCCCGTGCTCTCTGACATGTGTTGTAAAGAAAAACACCAAACATGAGCGTGTCTATGTACAAGTGTTCAACACTATCGCCTGCAATCAACACACTAACGTGCTAAAATTCAACATAACAAGACCTCAGAACACACCTTATATTCATCTCTAAACCCTGAGGTACTATTCTGAAAAGTGGCTAACTCTGAAGTGTAGCGTCAGACAGCCTAACTACATTCATTCAACCATTAACACATATTCACAATAATTTGCTCTTTTTACAGTCACACGAATAAGTTAAAATTTTTGGCATTACTCTAATATTTTCACTTTTAACATATCACAGTATTTCTTAACTATTAAGATAACAGTTCACATTGTATATAAGGACATATTAACATGCCATTAATTTTACACATTTTAAAACATACATTAGTAGTACATTGTTAACTTCTATTCTTTTCCAAGCAAGTGCCAATTCTTCTACATTGAAATACTACATTTCAAAAAGTCTTTCAGACTAAAACTTCTTTCTTGCCAGAATGTTTTAAATAAAATTTATACAATAACTTTTACAATATTTAAGTATTTACACATCCCTATTATACATCAACTTTAGTTTTACGCGCGAGTGCTTGAAAAACATTATACCAAAATCGGTAACAACTCATTTCTCGCCTTTTTGGCGATAAAGGTAGGCCTCACATGAGGTAAAACTTCTTGAATTCTGCCACTTGCAGTAAGAATGAAAAATTAACTTAAGGTTTCAAAGTAACATAAAGTTTTACTTATCTTTGTGATATTCAGACATCCTTTTTTCTGCCCAGTCCTGGAAAATAGCGAAGACTACAGTCTGGTTGATCTTCCGTCTTGTGCAGGTTCGCCCTTCGTTTCCTTCCTCCATGAGCCTTCTTTTCCTTCCAATTCGGTCACCCTTGAAGACCTTCTTTTTAGCCTCTGCCTGTGGTCTCGGCCGTTTGATGGCAGCTGGTCTTGGTGGAACCGGGACAACTCTCTCTCGTTCCTGCTTGGATCTCGTTGCTGGCTGTTCAAATTTTTCTTGCGTCTTTGCATCTGCAGCTGGTCTTCCTTCATCAATTCGTCGACATTTGCTGCGTAGACTCCTATCCGATGGGTAGATCTTCTGTTTTGGAGCGGGGTTATAGTTGCTGTCATTTCTCTTGGCTCTCTTTGCATTAGTCGCACTTCTCCCTTCTTCATTCTGGGGGTGGTCGTGCCCTCTCTTTTCTGGTCGGTGGAACGGCTTCTTTTTCTTGTTACCTTCAGTTTTGCAACGGGGGAACTTTCTTTTCAATTGCTCCTGTCTACTCATGGCTTGCCTTTGTGATTGTCCTTGTTCCACCTCTGGAGCTTGTGCCTGCCGTGCCGGATCCTGCAAAAGATCTTGAAATATTGGCATTTTATTACGATTATAAAATGGTTTTATCTGGTCAACGTTTGCGGTGCAGGTTTCACCATTCCTGGCTTTTAACACCACTACAGCCTGAGTTATTTTTTCTATGACATATAATCCTTCAAATCGTGGATAAAATTTGGCAGTTTTACCTTCTGGTGCTGAAGAAAGTGAATGCTTAATTTTTAACACTTCATCCCCTACTTTATAAGTTACTCCCTGTCGTTTCATATCGTAATAAAGCTTCTTTTTTCTCTGTGCTACTTCAGTGTTTTTTTTTTTTTTTTGCTTCTTTAATTAATTTTTCTATATCGCCCATTTTAAATTCTAGGGCTCTTTGTTGAACATAAAATAATTTATCTAACAGCGTTATAATCTTTCTGCCCAAAAATAACTCAGCAGGAATTTTGCCCGTCGTATCATGTTTTGCGGTCCTAAGGGCGAAAGCTAATTCATTGACATAGTTATACCAGCTTTTATGAAAATTTTTAACATAACTACGGATAATTTTCACTATATTTCTATTGACCCGTTCCGCTATATTTGATTGCGGACGATACGGGACCATTTTTAAATGATGTATGCCCAGTTTTTGGCACATGTCTTCAAATATATTACTTACAAATTGAGGACCATTATCCGATATAACTTTTAGGGGCGCCCCATATTTTAAAATATATTTATTTAAAATAGAATCAAACACAAACTAATTTCGCGGAGGCTCGTTTTAAGGGAACAATTTCGGTCCACTTACTAAAATGATCAACCATAACAAGGAGATACCGACTTTTTTTTAACTGACTTTTTAGGAAAGGGCCCAATAAATCCATGCCAATTATTTCATTTGGAAATTAGGATTTAATGCTATTTAGAAACCCGGCCGGGTGGAAATTAATATAATTAACTGCTTGACATGTTGGGCAGGACTGGACATACACCCTTGTTAACTTTTGCAGCTCAGGAAAATAAACTGCTTCGCGTACGCGTTGGATAGTTTTTCGAATACCAGTATGAGAAGCTAAAGGGGAGTCGTGTAACTCCTGCAGTATATTTAATCTAAGACTAGCTGGGATAACAGGTCGAAAATCTTTGTTGGAATTCGTAGTTTTTGTATAAAATAATAGACCATCTATTAGTTCGTAATGGGCCGCCCTATTTCTTATCGCCAAAATATCTTGTTGGCTAAAATTTCCAGGATCCTTTAAATAATTATAAATATTTTTAAATTCAGAATCCTTACCCAATTCGGTTATTACAGTTTCTCGGGAATGTTACGTACATGCTGTGAGCATTGCCACCTTTACAGTATTATCTTCTTCATCTATTTTTATTCTGGATAGGGCATCTGCTACGATAATTTCCTTTCCGGGGGTGTGCTTGATTACCAGATTATACTCTTGTAACTTGAGTGCCCATCTTATTAACCTTGGGGATAAGATTTTCCCGAGTACAATCTAGTTACCGCCGCATGATCAGAATACACTGTTATTGGCGCCCTTCCAAAATAGACTTGGAACTTTTGCACTGCTAACAGAACTGCAAGTGCCTCTCTCTCAGTCGCGGAATTTCTTTGTGTTTGATTTAAAGTTCTACTAAAAAATGCCACGGGCTGCTGATTTTGCGAAAGTACCGCTCCTACCGCATAATCCGAAGCATCCGCTGAAATTTCTAAATTCTCATCGTTTTCAGGAAATTTCAAAACAGGGGCTTGCGTTAATGCTTGTTTTAATTTTTCGAAAAGCACTATTGGCTTCGGCCATCCACGAGAATCTTGCGTTTTTCCTTTTTAATTTTAACAATGGTTTAGCAATTGCTGCAAAATCTTTTATAAAGGACCTATAATATGAACAAAGTCCTAGAAAAGAAGAGAGCTTCTTCGCCGTATTTGGCGGCGGATTCTTTTGCACAGCGATTATTTTTGATTCATCCGTCTTGATTCCTTTCTGAAATATTTTGTAACCTAAGTATTTTAACTTAGGGGCTGCAAATTTGCACTTTTCGACATTAACTTTTAGACCGGCCTCATTTTACAATGAAAACACCTGTCTTAGATCCTGTACATGTTGGTCGAGATTATCACTAGTAATAATGATATCCTCTAAATAGATAAATGTGGTCTTTCCTAGAACAGGCCTTAGCACAATGTCCATACATCGCTGAAATGTTGCCGGTGCCCCTGAAAGGCCAAAGGGCATACGCAAGAATGCATAAGTGCCAGACTTGGTTATAAAAGCTGTCTTCCGGCACATCTTCCGGTTTAACCCCTATTTGAAAATAACCAGTCGTTAAGTTTAACGTAGTCATATATTTGGTAGAAGTTATGTTCCTTAGAATTTCTTCAATAATAGGTAACGGATATACCGGATATTTAGTCATGGAGTTTAAATTACGATAGTCAATTGCAAAACGCCACCTTTTCGGATGTGTTACCGGATAGTCATTATTTTTCTTACGTAACACAATCGAGCTAGCATAACTACTTGAGATGGGCGTTATGATCTTTTTACGCAACATATCTCGAATGTGCCACTCTATAATTTTTTCTTTATTCTTATCACACCGATATGATTTGTGGCGAACTGGCAGTGAATCTCCGGTTTCGATACTATGGTTAGTAACTTGAGTAAATCCGGGAATATCACTAAATAACGAAGCAAATCCACTTACCACTTGGCGAATTTTTTGTTGCTCTCCCGTAGGCAGGTGGTTGAGATTTAACGTCGGTGGTTCTCTTTTTTCTTCTCGAACTGGTTTCATCGTCAGCTTAAGGGACGCTTCGTTAAAATCCAGCGTTGCTTCTGCCTCTGAAAGAAAATCTATCCCTAAAATGACATGTGCTTGTAAATTTTTTACAATAAAAAACATGATCTTTACTTGCTCGTCCTTGATACGAATATATAATGGTATTTTACCTATGCATTTGCATCTTTCTCCCTGCGCAGTTAACATTGTCGTATTATCCGAATTATATATGTGGTATCTACGGAAATACTTCCTAAAAAAATCTTCTGCCACACAGGAACACTGCACGCCTGTATCCAGGAGTGCGGTGGCTGGGATGTTGTGCACCAGAACTTCAATCTTTGGAAGAGTCAAATTTTTCACAATAATTGTATTTAACTTGAAGGAAGAGGGGTTTTCTTGGCCTTTGGATTTCCGCACCCTCCCGTCAGCAGAAATCCATTTTAGTTTAAATCTTCTTTCTTCCTTTCCATGCCTTCCTTCTTTTTCTGCTGGCCTTCAGACTTTTTTTCTGGCTTACTAATGAACTGTCGATGTTCGCCGGTTGTTTTTGGATACTCAGGTGTCCTTGCCCACTGATTCGATTTGCTTCCGTACCCGTGTTCTTGCCTTTGCTGTGGTCTTGGCACACCAAATTGGCTTCGTTGCTCATACTGGCATCTTCTTTCAATGTCCTCCATTCTTCTACTTTCAAACTGGATTGCTAGCTCAAATAACTTTTCCAGTGTAGTCGGATTCCTTAATTCAATAAAGTCTTGTACTTGGGGAAGTAACCTCGGCAAAATCACTTGGATTATCTAAGGATCCGGACGGCTTCCATACAAGAGTTTAAAGACGTGAATTTTTCTTAAAATAAAGGTGGAAAGATTTTCGATTCGCTGCTTGTATATGGTGAAGAGTTCCGCTTCTAACTTTGAACGATTTCTTACGGCAGGGAAGGCTTTTACTAAGACAGTCTTGAAATTTTCGTAAGTATAGGTGGGACTTCCCGCTTGACCCAAGAGGCTTCTGCCTATACATTTGAACCAATTAAGTGCTTGGCCCCTCAAAGCGCTGGTAGCTAAGGTGACTTTCTGGAACTCATGGACTGGATACAGCATGAAGTGGTCATCCAATTTTTCCAAAAAACTGGTTACCGGTGAGTTTCCATTGAATGTTGCTTCTGGTTTCATCGATGCACGCATGGTCTGGACGATGTAACCAAATCCTTCCAGGGCGGCAGCTGGCATTTCTGGATTCTGATCCCCTTCTGCAGGTACCACAGGTTCTTCTTGAAACTCAGCCATGGTTATTCTTCTTCATTGGGCGCCACTATCAGGACTTGTGTTCCTCTTTACTTGCTTTGGAAACATGAACTGTCCTGACTCGGAACAGGGAGCTTACTCAAGCTATGTTCAATAAATTGTGAAGGAGACAATACACACAGGAAGGGTATACGAAACCCTTTATTTTTATATCTTTACAGAGATTTTCGGAATACAGAGACCAACCACTCGTAGTCTGAACATAAGAATATAAAAATGTTAACTTTGGATTAATATACAAGTGCCTACTTTAAGATTGGCCATTATTTAACAAAAAATCTGTATGTAGTACAGAGAGCTGCTAAAACTACGATACGTTTGAATTTATCAAGAGGGCTAAATCTCTGGCCTTGAAGGCAACCAGCAACCGAGTAAAACTACTATGGCAAGCGGCCTGCTTCTAATAACTCCTTCCTCTCTCTTGCTTGGCAAAAAGCCACAACTTAAGTACTTGGCGTTAGCAAGACAAATTTGCATAAATAAGTTAAAGCTTTTAATTCTGGCCGGAAGTAGAAAATAAGAAGTGATAGTAAAGATTTAAAATAAAATAAACGTTAGTAAAACTTAGGATCCTTACAACATAATCGAAAGTTCAAGCTTACTTTGATAAAATTGCTCTAACAGTCTGCAAAAAAAAAATAAGCCGAATCCAAATAGAAAATTTTCTAGTTTCGACTATGTGTAATGTATGCTTTACACATGCGCGTGTTGAAAGAAATGTTTAATGAAGTAAACAAATGAATATTAAGCTTTTTGTTTTTGTAAATTTTGATACCCTGTAGATCATAAATGCTCTTTATTTCATAAATTACGGTTTCATATTTTTAATTTTATATTTTCTGCATGCCATCTTACCAGATTTAAACTGATGATCTATAATCTGGAAAAACCGATAATCCGGAATCGCCGAAGTCCGGACGAGTCCGGATTAAAGACTTTTGACTGTATAATATTTTAAATATCCAGATTAATTGGTTTCATTTTACAAGGTTCCTCAATACTTAATTACTTAGAGAATAATAGTGAGGAACTCTATAAAGTGATGGGACACTTCTAATTTTAATATGAAAGAAAAATTTTTAAAATGTAACTTAAAATAAGAAACTAATTTATTATTGTTCCACAGTTTTTTGCATTTTAAAGCAAAATAATTTATTTGCAAATTAATAAAAAACAAGCAAATATATATATATGCAAAGTATTACTATTTATAGTACTACGCTGAAATCATGGCCACAAAAGAGTTGGCTCATTTAAAGTAAATATAACGAGAAAAGCACATTATGTGTATAATTTTAACTATCACTAAATTGTAAAAGGCACATGTAATTTTTAGTTGAATACGAATTTGCTTGAAGAACATACTTTTAACTTTTATCTAATTGATTCAACAACCATTTTAGCACTTTTAATACAGATTTCTTCTTGTTTTTTTAGCTTGAAGTTTTATCCCTACTTTGGAAGAAGTTTAGTTACCTTTTCATTACCCCATTTCTTGCCAGTTATGCTATGAATGATTTAGATCAGAGACTGGGAAGTTATTGGTTTGATATTAAACCAGTTAAAGAAAAACCAATACTATATTGTATGATTACATCATCTCAGTAGAACTAAAAACTGTTTTCTGGGGGGAGGGAGGCATATATTTTCGCAGATGTTTTCATATTCTGTTTTTTGTATTAAAGTACACTAAATGGTGTGTATGTCTTCAGTATAATCAGTTTATCGAGTTACAGTAAGCATGTAATCATATAATCCCCAACTTGTGTGATGATGTTCATCTTATTTCACTGTTGACATTAAATTCTTCTCTTCTTTTTCCTTTTTTAATACCCTCATATTTATTTTGTTAAGTTTTTCATGCGTACTTCATCCTCCTCCTCCTCAACTATTAATCTTCTATACAATTAAAAAATATTGAATATGCTTTAGTAAAATTCTTTGTGTTTTTTATTCTAATGAATGTTTTTTTTTTTTTTTTTCAAATGAATGTGTTTTTTCTTACACTAAGTACCGAAGAAAGTTTTGCTCTTGATACTCTTAGAATTTTCTTAATTTCTTTCAAATGGATTTTATTATTATATACTGAATATTTTAGAATGCATCCACATCATACTTTCTCCTTGATGTTCTGGTTTTTGTTTGCTTTTCCATTTCGACAATGCAAATCACGCCAAGCAGACTTTATTGGCGAAAACACACAGTATATGTATAAAAAAAATTTAACAAATGCTAGTTCTAAGAATTTTTTTAGAGGCATAAACATTTTAATGTCATTTAAATTTTTTTCATATGGGTCTTTCTTTTGCCTTCTGTACATAAATTCTGCAAGATAACTTTTCAGATGATGGCGTGCCATTCCTCTGTGTTCCTTATAGTGCCATTTGGTGCCACCCGATAGTCTTTCTATTTTTTCTGTGTGCTTTTCTGGATCAACAAAATTTTATTTCTAGTTCTCAAATCTTTTCTCTTCCAGTTTCTCAGACTGAGTTTCACATCATTTAACTGAAATTAATTCTTTGTTCCAACCATAAATAAATCTCACACACTTCAAGAAAGTCTATTTCGATGACACAAACCATGTGCCCTTCCAGATACTTCTGTTTCTGTGACAAATTGAAAGGTTGCAGTTCTACTGAATTTTGTCTCTGAAATATAATTTCATTTCATGATTATTATCACAAGTAGCAGTTTTAGGCAAAACATTTTTCACTTGAAAGAATTTGACAGATTCTTCCTCTGGTCTGGGCAAATCCTAAATTTTCATTAGTTTTTCATCCATTTTTGACATCTTAGGGAAAAGACGTGACTGATAAAAAAATGGCTACAACTTGTTTTGAAAATGTGGCGGTAAAAAATTACTGCCAAGATATACTGTTTGGTGTATCATTTTTGGCAACTTTAATCGCTGGTGAAAAGGAAAAGTGCTTTGTATTAAACACGTTTTTCAACTTAAAAACAATTAATGATTTCAAATATATTTCCAATTGGTTTACCAATTCTATCATATGAGTTTTTGGATTTCTCTTGATATTTTCTTTCTGCAGCTACATGGCTTTGTAAAGATTAGTTAATTTAACTGCTAGAGTCAGGAAAAACAGACAATTTTTATTTCATTCTGTATATTAAATTGAATTTTTGAAAAAGTATTTACCTGATTCCAAACATTTTTGTGAGGTCTACAAAGTAGTGCTTATTCATAGGGATAATAGTAGTTGTTGAGATGATGGAACATGTTATATTCTTGAGAAGCTTATTTTTAACTTGAATTACAAATTGTGATGGACACAATCTGGAGGCCTGCTTTTTATCATTTTACATCATTATGGCAATACAGTTAGTTAAAGAGGAGTAAACAGCGATGTGGTCGCACAATAGCAAGCAAGAGCAGAAATGTCTAACATAAGAATTGTTTCCAGTTTACATTTAATCACTGTTTAATCACTAATAACTTTTATTGAAGTGACATTAGTTGCATCTTAAACCTTCTGAGCACAGGTACAAAATTGATGAAAACTGAATAAAAAATACTGCCTTTTTTCCTGCAAAAGGGAATGTTTGCATGTATTCAGGATAAATGGTGAATGCATTGTTTGCAGAATTCATTATCAAAGGGTTAAAAAATATCTCTGGTCAATGGCCATACAGCTAAAGGAACAGAATATTTGTAGCCCCTTTTGGTTTCTCTTTCTAACAGTTACAATATAACGGCAGCATGAGAATTTTGTAGTTTTCTTATACAGTACAGAGATTGGCTAGTTTCTTTCAGAAAGACCTGTGGTAAGGCATCCCTTTGTATAGGTAGTAACACTCATGTGCTTAATTAAAATACTCCAGTTTTTAAAAATTATTACTTTACTTTTTTATATTATTTAAATCAACAGTACAAAAATAAATAGATGGACAAACACATGATTAAATCAAATAACAATTATAATTTTATTTATTGTAGGAAGAATAAGCGATACATATAACTTATGTTTTATTCCATGTTCCATTGATAGCTAAGTGCTGCCATCCGAGGCTGATGTATTTAATTTCTTCATTTTAAAGTTTCTGTCATAATAATATTAAAATTATGTAAAAATCAGGATTTGTTGTGAATCCAAACTTTGGTATTTCTCATGCATTAAACAAACTTTCGTTTTAGTTTTAATCATTGATTTTTCTTCAGTGCTTCGAAGTTTTTTCTTTTATCTTTTTGTACATTTATTTTTTAATTATATTTTAATTTAGCTTAAATTAAATTTTTATTTCCTTTTTAAAATTTATTTTATAATTTAACACTAAGGCTCAGAAACTGATTTAAAAAGTATTTTAATTTAAAATTTAATCATTAAATATCTGTTTCCTAATTATGTTGTTTCATTTTCTGATTAGTTCATAAATCTTTTCTAAACTAAAATTGTATTTTTACTTTTTTCAGAAATTGAACACAAGTTAAAAGCCATTCAAGATCTGTGTTCACACCTTGAGGTAATAAAATTTTGATGTTATATTATTCAAAAATCTATTTTTACATTAAGAAGTTTATACATGTCCCATGTAAAGGAAAAAAAAAAATGCTGTAATTTCTATTATGCAAATAAAAGTAAAATTAGTATAAAACACTTATTAAATATATTATTTATTTACTAAAGTAATCTTGATTATATTATCTCCCAGTGGCGGCTCGTGGCTAAAATTAGTGGGGGTGCTGTTCCAAAAAAATTTAACCTTTGTTTTAAAAGTATGTAAAAAGAAACAAACAAGTATAAAAAGAAAATTTATTTTGAAACTTCATGAAATCTTGCAAGAAAAAAATGAAACATTTCTTAATGACTTTAATCAAAATTATTACAGTTCATTCTTTGTCTAATCATTTAAAAATGAAATCCATTCCTCTTGTTTTAATTTGTGCGAAAAGGTCAATAATTTTCTCCTTGATCTCTGGATGACAACTGAGGAAATTTTTCTTTATTGAAAGCAATGCAAGCGCATTTAGTCTTTCCGAATTCCTAGCACCTCTTAGAAAAGATTTCATTTTTTTTCAATGTTGAAAAGCAGCGTTCTGCCTTTGATGTAGTCAGGGGAACTGTCAAGAGAATTTTTAATCAGTTTCGTAATTTCACTAAGAACATCATCTAGATTATTTTCGAAGATAAATTTCAGTAGCTCAATTAATTTGAAGTATTCATAGATATTCAGACCTGCAATAGAATACTTTTAGTTCAGTTTCAAGCTTTTCTTTGCCAATCATTGGATATGCTTCAGTGGTCAGTACTATTTCTTCTGTAGAATGTTCATTCCTAAAACTAAGCATTTCTTAAGACACAATAACACGCCGAATAAATACTAATTCAGAAGTCAAACAACAAAAATCAGCGTTATATTTACCAAATTTTCACAGGACTAGTTTCGATGGTTTTACCGAACCACCATCTTCAGCTGCAAAACCGCAAATGAACCAGATAGGAAATAATGATTAGATAAGATAAGAAAGCCTGGACAAGAATAAGCAAGTGGCGCAATTTGGTAAATATAACGCTGATTTTTGTTGTTTGACTTCTGAATAAGCATTTCTTGTTGAACAATTTAGCAGCTGATAAGTATTTAGTTGAAGAATATCTGTGCATTATATCAGTACATAGTTATAAAGTCACATATTTCCTTAGCTTCTGCCATCAGTGTCTTTGAAAAATTCTTACAGTATTTTGAGTTTCTCAATTCTAAAATAGCAGTTTTGGAAACTTTAAACACACTAATTTCTCTGGATTGCATTTAGTTGTATATTATTTCAACATGAGGTATCTGATAAAAAATCTCAAACAAAACTTGAAATTATCATCATTTAGATATTTTAAAATTCCTGTTGCTTTTGCAATAGTTTGATCTGCATTTGACGTTGACTGAATTTCAGTAAGGCAATTTTTTAAAAGTTACAAATGTTCATGAAATCTGTTTATGGTCCGTATGATGAAGTTCCACCTTGTGGAGGAATACAACATGCGCGGAGTAAAAAGAAATCACGTTTTCAGCAACATGCCAGAATTTTGGCACTGCAAGAGCGACAGTGCTAATCTCTCTACCCGGCTCGCGTGCTGCTTTCTGTGTGCGCATGCGCGGAACAGCCAAACACCACGTTGCTGGAACTGTGAAGCGCGCAGTTCCAAACAAAGACTTTCGTACCTTTTTCACAAAGTGGGGGATGGAGACTGACATTAAGCTTAAGGATTATGTATTGTAAAAGTATAAAGAAAGAATTAAAGACTAAAGGGCACACTATATTAAATATTAAAAATATTAATAAGGGGGTGCTGCAGTTCCACAGTGCTTATTTCGAGCCGCCACTGTTATCTCCTAATATAAAGTTAGCAGAATGTATCTAAATGAAGTAATCCAGAAGTATGAAATTTAATAATTTTTCATTTAGATACATCCTACTAACTTTATATTAGGAGATAATATAATCAATATTACTGCGTCATTTCTAGATCAATCTATGTCGCATGGCTTGTGTAACGCCGTAACGCCTATGACGTTGATGATTTGGATTGATGCCGTAATGCCTATGACGTTGATGATTTGGAATCTAAACTCAAAAGTTCGAGAACTGAAACCTTGTAACCTAAACCAAAATCTTCTCTTGTTGAGTCTCCATATTGGATAATTGTACACTTAGCTTCTGCTAATCTTCCAGCAGTGATGTTTTTTCACTGTGCTCTTTTCTTATCGCAATAGTATTCAAAATTGTAAGTGTTCTTGAATATGAACAAATAGAGTGTCAAGTAAATTGTGGCCACAAATGTCAATCGAAATAAAAATAAATATTTAGTATTACTTGGCTGCTAAGTTTCTTAGTCATTATGGGTTCGGTATTTCAGCATTCTGCACAATCAGAAGTCTTCCACTTCAATATGCCATGTATGTGTTTCACCATCAGCATTTCTGCATTTCTGCATCTCATTTTAGGATACTATTACCTAAAAAATATGATTGCAGATATCAGAGTCAAGATTCTGTTATTTTTTGCTGTTATTATATATGTTTTTCTTTGTCATTTTGGACATCCTTTCCAGTTTCATTAATTTAACATTGAATAATTAAACACGTTCATTGATAAAGGCATTCAAGAGCATATATAGAATTAAAGTAATGTAAAAAGTAATAAATGCATTTATCTTAATTTTGTACTTTATCTGTGCATTTTCTCAAAAAAAAAAAAAAAAAAAAAAAAAAAATGTAAAAATATCAATTGCTTACATTAATTGTGAAACAGTAGTTTCATATTTTATGTGTGCATTCAAAAAAAAAAATGTAGCTGCTGTTTTAATTTTACATGACTTCATTTACTAATGTTTGTGAATCCCTAGTCTATTGTAGCACATCCCTGTTATTCTTCATTTTTGGCTCGATCAGTTGCATCCATACTAGGCTTTCTAAAAGCTGGAGAACCATGTTTCATCTCTGAAGAACCTATGCAGGTATTTGGAAAACAATACTTTTATTTTTCCATCAATTTTTATTACTTCATCAATTTTCTGGTTTATTTTTTCTCTCATTAAAATTTTAGTAACATATTACTAAAACACATGCAGAATAATTGTACGTCAGATATTGAAGTTATTATATTTTTATGTTTTTTATTTTGCATTTTAAAAAACATTCAGTGGGGTTGCAGATTTATTTAAGTCAAGTTTTATTTCAATTTTAGTTCATGTTTCCATTTAGTAGTAGAACAATTTAGTAGTAGAATGAGTAATACAGTACAAAGTCCATAATCCGGACTCCTCGGGACTTCGGCGATTTCGGATTAGGGGTTTTTCCAGATTATAGATCATCAATTTAAATCTGGTAAGATGACATGCAGAGCTTATGCAACTAAAAATATGAAACCGTAATTTATGAAATAAAGAGCAATTATGATCTAAAGGGTATCAAAATTTACAAAAAAAAAAAAAAAAAAACCCTTAATATTTATTTGTTTACTTTAGTAAACATTTCTTTCAATGTAAGTTGTTTAAGTTGCTTTGTTTTTTGTGCTAATACTTTCTTTTTAATTCTATAAACAGACATAATTTCTTGTTCAGTTACAAAGTTCCATTGTTCGAGTTCTGTAATTGCTGTGTCGAGAATACTGACTAACTTGTCAACCGAATTTTTTTCCTTTTCAGTAACGTTCTCTGTTACTTTCTTCACTATCGGAAGCATGCATGTGTAAATGCTTTACTGGCTTTATGCGCATGCATAGGGGACGTACGCAAGTTTGTGGCTTTGAGGTCTGGCTTATAGATCATTCCGGATAATGGACGTCTGGATTATGGGCTTTGTACTGTATATGCTTGAATTTCAGGAATAAAATTTCATAATACTATGTTTAATGTGTTTATAAAATTTATCTGCTGATTATCATGTAAACCATTAAAATTCAAAGTAGTGGTAAAATGTTTAATTCTGCCACTTATTAAATTTTAGACTGGCATGCATCTGTTGCTTTTACAAGTACCACTATTTTAGTATGATTATTTGTTTTAAAATCAAGAAATTAAATATTAAAATTTTCTGTACTTTTAGTTTATCTGCATTTAAGAAATTGTAGTGGTGCTAAATGATAATAGCAATAAATATCTTATCCTATATTCTAATCCTGTCCTCCCATCAGGCACATGTGACTGTTGTTATCTTAGCTATGACTTGTTTCACATTAATTATTTCCTTCATGGATCCAGCTCTGGGGGCACTGTAGACATGGGATTACAAATTACCAGAGCACATTTTTCGTAAAGAGTCCCCTTTGGCCCTCTTTTTCTTAAGTAAGATTTCAAGAATCTTGACTTGGCATCTTTATATGTAAAGTTAAAAAAGTTCAAATAATTACTAAATAAAAAAAACAGATTAAAAAAAAAAAAAAATTACAAAAAATTATTTTCACAAAAATATTTTCTGCTATAATATTTGCTTTTAATGTGAAATATACCCAGTTAAAGGGCTTTGGGCCTGTTTATTTTTATTTATTTATTTAATTGTTCTATTATTTGTCAAAATTGTGCCTTTCTTTTAATCTTAAGCAAATATGCTCTATTTTCTAATAAAGTAATTACATACAACATTGATTTTCTTATATGATATTTAAGGGCTGTCGTTATAATTGGTACCAGGATGCACAGATTCTGTTGTCATTTGTCACATAAAAAATAATAAAACTGAACTTACGAGCATTTTTTAGAGTCCCAAGATGTTGCCAGAAAATCAAAAATGTTCTAATTTCTATGTAATGATGTTATATATTCCTGAAAAAACTTGTAGTGGAAATTCAGCTTTAAAGAGCATAGAAAATGGTAATCATGGGAGTAAGAAATTCACCTAAAGGAAATCTGATTGCATTTCCAGCCATCTGATTTATTTATTGTTGCTGCAAGGAGTACTATCAAATTTTACTAAGATAATATGGATATCATGAGGAAAACTGTCATAAAATGTAGTACTTATCTTAAAGAATTTTATGTTGCAGGGGAAAAAAAGGGGGAAAAGAAAAACTGCAATATATAATATCCAAACGGCAAGCAAAGTAATTAATATCTACATCATTGTCAAAGTTATCTAGGTACTAGCCTAGTCATGCTTTGTCATGAGGCACAAGTACTGCAATTTTTAATTCAAATAATATTTTATTTGTAGATTTTTCTCTGTCATTTTTTTATTAACATATGGAAATGGTTTTAACTCTTTTTATATTTGCAGCAATTACGAAAACTTCTGTTAGAATTTTTGAATCGAATTCCATCAAAAGATGATTTACTACCTTATGTGCAAAAGATATTAAATCAGTTGTTTGAACAATTTACGGTAAATTTCTAAATATGTGTTTATTTCCTTTTTTTTTTTATTTATGTTACATATTATTTTAATCTTTATTAAATAATGGCATTAAATAAGTACTGATGTAATTTTTGCTTACAAATTATTGTTGAATGTTATATTATTATTCAGTTAACAAATTCTCAGAAAAAAAGCATAAAAATCAGAATCTTATATGTCTGTATTATTAAGAGGAATCTGTATTTACATGTTTGTTCCTCACATTGCAGAAAAAACAGCAGTGTTAGAGCTACCAAATTTTGAGCACTTAGTTCTTTACCAAAATATGCAGATTTCGAAGCCTGAATTTTAAATTTGAATTTCCTTTTATTATTTATGTCATATTTTACACTAATTTAATAGATTTTTTTTTTACATACTTAGCAATTTTTAAAATGAGTATTGGCCAACACAGCTTGAAAGGAAATATTTTTATCTTCAGAATGCCAGACTGTTGCCATTTGGCAAAATGTTGTATATTTATCTTTCCCTTTTAATCAACAAACTTAGTCATTTAATGTTATATGTTGCCACTGTTTAAAATGAAATACTTTTATCTTCCACACTTCTCAACATGTTGCCATTTGGCAAAGCATGAGATATTTAATTTTTATATTTATTCTGTGTGTTTAACAAACTAAGCAGTTTAAAAGCACAATGAATATTTAATACCAAGAACAATAAATATTCTTAAGAAATTTTTTAAAATTTGTTAATTGGTTTGATTTAAATAAAAATGCATTTAAACTATGAAATTATACTAGTAGGACTCAGTAAAATCATTGCATATTTTTTCTTTTTTTTTATGATAATTATTTTAGACTGTTAATTAACATATAAGCATACTGCTTAGAAATAGCACAGTGCATTTAAAAGTACACATCATGTTGTTGACAACTGGGAATTGATTTCATCATGCAATAAATATGTGAAATTTTGTTACAGAACTGTTATGTTAGGGCTTGGATTTTGATAACCTCAAAATTCACTGAAAATAACATAAAAATAACCAGAAAATGCCCCTTAAAAAAAAAAAAAAAAAAAAAAAAAAAAAAAAAAAAAAAAAAGGTTTCCCCAAAATAAAAACATAATAACCTAGAAAATGACACACTTGACAAACACTAGCAAGTGGATTAAAACCCATACATAGCTGTCGCTTGAAATTTATTTTTTCTTCCAAATTTTAAACCTTACACAAATGTATCACAATTGCACTGAATTATTAAGTGCTTCTTGATTTTTTCAAAAGTGAAAGATCTTCTACTGTCAGTATATAAGTTTTTATATTATGAGAAGCTTATCTCAGCATTTAAAGCAGTTATTGAAGCAAACAAACAAACAAACAAAAAACATATCACTTATTAATTCTTCAACAATTTCAAAAGAGTTGCTTCTCCTGTTATGATGAGAGATATTTTCTGTGTAGTATGGAAGTCACAGTTTTTAATCAAAACTGTGTTGAATTTATCAAATGGAGTGTTTGAAACTGCTACCCAGAACCTAAACTTGTTAGGGAAGTCTTCGGCAGTACCGAAGAGCCCAGGTTTGAATCAAAGAGAAGGCATTGATGTTTGTAAATATATAAGTGTCTTTTAGCCGCCCAGATGGTGTAGTGGTTAGGGGAGCCTACTGCAGTATCAAAGGCACCGGTTTTGAATCCAGAGAAGGCATGGTTGTAATTGTCCGCCCTTTCATAGGAGGCAGCATTTGCTGCCTAATATGTGCCTCCACAATAAAATGGCCAGTGTTGGGAGGTGAATAATTTTTAATTGCTAAAATTTTAGAATTTTCTGTCTCTGTGCCATTTTTAAAAAAAAATTATATCCCAAAATCTAAGTTCTTTAAGTGCAAATTTACATTTTGAGGAATTAACTTTGAGGCCAGCTTCATTTAATAAGAAGAAAACTTCTAAATGTTTAACATGTTTGTCAATAGTTCCACTCGTTGTAAATATGTCATCAAGATATACAAAAGTACTTTTCTTAGGATGTGTCTTAAAACTATATCTGTCATTCTTTGAGATGTTGCCGGAGCTCCGGCAATGGTAAGCCAAACGGTATTCTCAAAAATGCATATATGCTTGATTTCACAATGAAGGCACTCTTTCCAATATCTTTGTGTTTTATGCCAGTTAAGTTTATAGTTTCTTTAGTGACTTTTGTTCCTTAAGAGAACAATATTCTCAATAATAGTAAATGAGCAGCATCTGACTGAAAAGAAATCCATTGGTATTTTATTTAGGTTTCATGGATAAAACAGTGGATCCATTTTATTTATTTTATCATTTAAATAATAAATGTTTAACACACCTTGTACAGTACTTGTAAAATGTGTTGTAATTATGTTGTAATGGAAAAAAAAAAAAAAAAAAAAAAAAAAAAAAAAATCAAATTCTCCTGTGTCGTGGATCTGAGGAATGAAAATGTTCTAATTTATGTAAATAAAAGCAGCTATACAATACTATAAAGCCTGTCATTTTTCAAATGCACTGCATGCAGAATATTTTAATTATATTACATTATTTTAGGTTAGGTCACAGAATTAACTTGCTATATTTCAGGTTTTTTGGAATATTTATCCTATGGAATTAGTTTTGTTGTTAGAAATATCTTTAGAAGATAATTCTGCTTTTTCAGCATGACAGAGCATAGCATTGTTGTCTCTAAGAGGGATACCATTAGAATAGTGCTATTTACCTGTAACAGGTGTTCTCATTAACTAAGTAACAAAATACATGGTTGTAATTAAGCTACGTAGGCAGAAACATTTTTTAGTATGTAATCTCAGTATGGCTAGAAATGCCATGGCAAAAGACAAAAAGAAAATAATAAATTAATGACAAAGTTATTCAAATGAATAGCTGGTCTGGTTTCATTAACTAAACATTACTTACTTCTTCAATGACTGGAAAAAGATGAAGAAAGTATGTGAAAAATTCTTCAACATATTAACAGTTACTGAATAATGGAAAGAAAATGAGAAACTACCGAGGAAGATTATTTATAAGTCTCAAATCAATGTGAAGATCAAGGGAGGGGGAGCTGAATAATTTATTAAAATGAAAATTTAATTAGGATGAGATATAAATCAATTGTTATTGGGTTACCAGGGCTGTGGAGTCAGTAGGGAAAATAACCGACTCCGACTCCTGGAATTTGAATGACTCTGACTCTCTCATATATATATATATATATATATATGTAAACATATACACATGGGTTACAGCTTATTTTTTAATATGAAAGAAGTAATAGATGCTACAGGAAAAAAATTGATGGTGTAGCAAATGATTTATATTAATTAGCATTTATTATGAAATGGGAAAACTGGCATTAGTTATTTCTAAGAAACAGTAGCTTTGGCAAGATCTTTGTTGAAGGACCACAGATCCGATTTGATAAACTTCAGAGCTGAGAAGAGTCTTGCCACACTAACTTGAGTAGGAGGAAGAGCTCTTACTTTTAAGGCTACTTCTTTTAAGGCTATTTCTTTTAACTTTTCAGGATAGATTTTTGTAAGTTCTAAAAGAGGTGTCTTTGCAAGTGCAATCATATTTCTTTATTTCTTCAAAGACTGTGTAGAAATCTTTTTTGTATTTTATCATTTTTATATCTAAAGGCTTTTGGTTCTTTATTTTCATTCGCTTTGCCTTAGCCTTTTCAATATTATTCAAAAATATTTCTCAAAATCTAATTCATCACTGGAAGAGGATCATAGAGACTCAATTGCAATGTCTGCAGTTTGACTATCCTGATTCGAATTCTCCAATTGTTCTGAGAATAATTTCATTTATAATGAAAGTTCATAGATGGCTTTCTTTGCCTTTTTAATTTGTTTGTCATCCAAGAAAATTCAGTGTTTCGGATCTACATAAATTGAACCCAGCAAGATCTCATTGTCTAGCAAACTAGTTTCTCTTTTCGTCATTGAAGAAATGATTCCTTCTGCAATAAACCCTCCATTACAGAAAGAACAAACACCCCATTCTTCCATTCTTGCCTCCTGTCAATTCTTCAGATTGTAGCTTTTTTGTGGCTATATATGGTGTAGAAAGAAGAGTTTCCGATTCTGCAAGATCATTCCACAGTCTTTCTGTTAGTGAAACATTAGGGTTATCTACATCTTCTAAAAAAGTTCTTAATTCTAAAAACCTTTTTATCATCAAATATGTACTTCCTTATCACAGTGTTTGATCAAAAATTGCTCCTTTTCCTGCTCGCTTCCTAAGAATGGCATCAATTTTGGGAGTTCTTGCTGCTGTTGCTGCTTCCCTAAATTTACCAGTGAGATTTTGAGATTTGTTACTAAATGAATCGGTTTAATCACTAATGGCACATATCACATCCATCCTCCTCTCTTATATTTATTTATTAATATGTCAATAAAATACTATAAATTAATGTATATAGTCCATAAATAAAAATAATAACTCGGCTTGTCATTAATTTTTTTCAATTCATTTTAATTTCATTTCAAATTCAAACTGTTCAACAAACCTGGAGTCGGAGTTGACCTGTTTTTAGAGACTCCAGCTCCGACTGCTTTTATCCCAAAATTTGCCCGATTCCGACTCCACAGCCCAGTGTGTTACTAAAAGTTATGAATGTTGCTTGATTCATATTTTAATTATTTGTATTGATATTTTTGACCTATTATGTTACTCATTTATTGGAAAACATTGAAAGAACAAATATAAAACAATGCATCTGTTTAATATGCAGTAAAATATTTTAGGTCAAAACCAGTTAAAATGAATTTATACATTTATTCATTGTGGTCTAATCTGGTTAAGCATATAATCAGTAACAGAGTAGAATTAATTATTAGTAGAATTATATTTCATGAATTTAATTAAAGATATTTTATATAGTACAATTTTAAGATTTATTGTTATTTTTTTCATAGAAGATTTATTTGCTGTGTGAATTTAATAGTTGATGCACATAGATTTTTTTATTTTGCAAAATAGTTATTTAAAAAATAAAATACAGTACAAAATCTGAGATCCGGACTGATTTAAAATCCGGACCTCAAAGCCCTATTTTTTAAAGATTTTTTTTTTTTTTTTTTTTTTTTTTGCCATGCTTTACGCATGCACATTTGATTCCCTCCCATAATAAAATATGTCGAGAGTCCTGATTATTGATTTCACTTCGGCACTAAATAAAATACGTCATTATTAAGAAAGAATCATTTTAGCATTAATTTGTGTGATCACTAATGTGGCTCCGTAGCTGCATATTTGCTTGGCATACATCTCAAACTGAAACACTGTACATACGAACATGGTTGATTTTACACCTTTTATTATTTTATATCTCTGACGCCAACCTGGCGAATCATTATTTATTATAATTTGCTATCATCACTGCATGTTTATAAACACATGATAATTAGAGTAATGACTCTTGCTGCAATACCAAAATATTTTTTTTTTTAATATTAGTTAATATGGTCATCTTTTATTTCGACATTATGCTTGGAGATGATTACAGATTTAAATTCAATGCACTAAGAAATGTTGACGAGGAAAATTTTAACAAAAATTTCTTTCCATATGCTAAACATAGATTTTGTTAATGATACTCATAGGCCAAAAGATTACATTTAGTGCTATTTGAATTAATAATTGATTTGTTACTCACATAAACCCAGAACCAGTGACAGAACTCTTATGGCTGCATGGGGTGGCAGAATTTAGGAAAGACAAAATTTTTAGAATTTAAAGAAGAACTAAGCCACAAAATTAAGGGATGACAAAATTTTCAGAATTTAGGGAAAGCACTGGGACACAAAATTTAGAGGTGATAAAAACTTAGAACTTACAGAGGTTTTTGATAGCGGACGTGCAGAGACTGCATCAGGCGGTAAAGATATCTAGGCCCGGGCCTCAATAAGCTTTAAGTATATGTGGGAATTTATTTATTCAGGACTAGGATAAGCCTTAAGTATGTGAAAAAATATACAAAGTATATTTAATAACCAAGCAAATGTAATGCAGGCATAATTGTCATAGTACGCAATAGAAGCAAGACAAAATTTTATTGGAACAACTTGTCATTCATCGCCAGTCTCATGAGAAATAGCCAATAATTTATTAAGCTAGGCTAAAATTATAATTTACTGATTCCAAGGACTTTCAGTTAATATAGCATATTATGCTGTTTTTTAATTTTCTAATTTGATCCAGCTTATTTATTATTTTTCGCAGGCTGTTATTACAGCAGTTTTATGAAAATTAAAGTTTCAGCTTTCAATTATGTCGAAAAGAGTTTCTAGTTCTGGAGCTGCAACAGGATCTACAAAGCAAAAGCATGTTTTGATGTCCATTTACACGTTCACGGCGGTGCGGGCCACTGGTGGCCTGCACTGGTCTGTCTCATCGGGCTACGTGTACCACCGGTTGCCCACACTAGACTGTCTTATTAGGCGGTGTGTGCCACCGATGGTATGCATTCGATTGTGTTATTAGATGCTGAAAATTAAAATAATGAAAAATTAATGTTTATTTATTATAAAAACTTTTTAATAACAATTATAATTAATAACTATTAGCAAAGTACTACTAGCATACAGGTCTGAACAGGTAATCGCGTGCCACCAGATGAAACGAGGCAAAAATTCGAGTGCTGTCTCACGGCGAAGAACATAAAAGTTGGCCCCGGCGTGAACCTGTTAAACAAAAAATGGAATTGCTTCAAAAAATGGATAAAGATATATATCCATCTCAAAATTATGTGAGGAGTATGGCATTGGAAAGTCAACTGTACATGAGATAAGAAAACAGAAAAAGGAACTTTTTGAGTTTTTTACGTATTTCAACACTCCACTCGCAATGAATAACAGAAAAACTATTTGTTATGCTGAAATGACTATTATGACAAAGTGATAATTGAATGGGTCAAACAGCATCGCAGCAAGGGCATACCATTGGCGGGACCAATGCTAATGGCTCATGCCAAAATATTTCATGAAGAAATTAACTTAAAAACTGAGTGCACATTTTTGGCAGGTTGATTAACCAAATTTTAAAATCACCATGGCATAAGTGAGTTAAAATTTCAGGTGAGAAAGCTTCAGCTGATACTGAAGCTGCTGAACTATTTGCAGATGATTTCATTGAACTCATTAATAGTGAAAAGTTATCTCCAGAACATATTTACAATGCTGATAAAACTGATCTTATCTGGCAATATATACCACAGAATACCTTGACAACATCTGCAGAAAAGGCTCCAACTGGTGCAAAAATTCCAAAGCGAGACTAACAATTTCAGCGTGCACAAGTGCTGCGTAAATGTAAATTTTTCCTAATCAGAAAAGATACACGACCTCGAGCATTTAAAGGTGTAAAGATTTTCCCTGTTTTATATCGTGCAAATAAAAGAACATTGATGAAACAAACGTCAATGAATGATTGGTGTGAAAATCATTTCATACCCGAGGCTCAGCAACATTTGAATTCAGTTGGTTTAACTGATGAGCCAAAAATTGTCCTGATTGAAGACAACTGTTCAGCTCATACAGAGTTTTAGAGAAAGATAATGTATCCATATTATTCTGTTCTTCAAACTGTATATCCATCATTCAGCCTATGGATATCGGAATAATGTACGCTCTGAAATGCAAATATGAAGTAGCATTTTTAAAATCTATATTAAATTTCTTGAATAATGCCAATGCTATTCAAGAATTTTTTAAATACAGGGTGTTTATAAAGTCCCAGACCCATTTTGATGTTTAATAACTCAAACAATAATGAAGATATAAACAAACTTATGGCATTTATTGATGGAATAACTTATATATTTTCTTTTTTAGGTTTGAATACTTTTGTAAATATCGTCTGCATGTGTGGTTAATTTCAGATAATTTCATTTTCCAGTCTAAATATCTGTACTTTTCTAAATGTCATCTGCTTAGTAATTGCATTTTCCTCCCTTTTGTTTTTGGCAACTATTGCAATGTTATGTTTACTTTTTATGCGTTTGTTCTAGTACTTTTGTATGTGATGTTTTATTCGACCGTATATTAAGGAGAATGCATACACCACAAGAGAAAGCACAGATTTTATGGTGGTTCATAGAAACAAAATCCATAATGCAAACACAGAGAAATTGCAGAAGAATTTACCAAAAAAATCCTCCATCCAAAAGCAGCATCTTGCGGTGGAAAATTTTTTTTCTAGAAACTTGAAGTATCGCAGATAAGAAATGTTCCGGACGTCCCTGCACAAGTGATTTTGATATTGAGCGTGTCAGAGAGACATTTTTACACAATCCTAGAAGATTTGTGAAATCAGCGCCAAGAGAATTGGATATGCCAATTTCGACGGTGTACAAGTTTATTAAGAAAAAATTAAGACTGCATGCATACAAAGTTCAAATTGTTCAAGTTTTGGAACCGGACGATAGGCCTAGGAGGATGGCCTTTGCAACAGATATGCTAAGGAGGATAGAAGATGATGCTGAATTTCTGAAGCGCATAATGTTCTCTGACGAAGCATCCTTTCATCTTTCTGGCATTGTTAATCGCCATAATGTGCACATATGGGGATCTGAAAACCCCCATGAATACCATGAGACACAAAGGGATTCCCCAAAGGTTAATGTGTCATGTGGACTAATGCACGACTGAGTCATTGGGCCTTTCTTTTTTACAAAAATGACAGTCTCATCAGTCGTATACTTAAACATGTTGGAAAACTTCGTATTTCCACAACTAGAAGACCTTCAACGACATGTCTTTTTGCAACAAGATGGTGCACCACCTCATTGGGGTGCCATCATTCGTAGTTCTTTGAATGACCATTTTACAGGAAGATGGATTGGGCGAGGAGGTCCAATTCCTTGGCCACCCAGATCACCTGAATAACACCACTGGACTTTTTCCTTTGGGGATTTGTAAAGGACAATGTTTACAGCCGGTACCTGACGTGAAATTGAATATCGACTTGATATTCTCCGTGCGATAAAGGGGGCACATGTGGAAGTTCATTGACAAGGGTCATGAAACTTTTTGAGTCTATCTAACCATTTATGTTATTAATTTTAATCTATCTTTATTATTTTATAAGTTATTAAACATCAAAATGGGTCCGGGACTTTATAAACACCCTGTATTTTATTTTAGCATAAAACCAGCTGGAGCACCACAAGATTGGGGAGTATGAGTCTCCAGATACTTTAAAAAATGCTGTTCTTGTTGCCAGCTACAATATTTTGTGGTGAGAACAATGAAGGTGATAGCCGCTAATTTGAAGGTTTTCGTATATGGCAAACAGAAAGTGAAATTTTCCAATTAATGCATGTAAAGAAATGTAGAGAAGTGGTAAAAGTTATTGAAAAAGAAAAAATTTCAATTGACGAGTTAGTTGGAATTCTCAACACAACAATTACAACTTTGTATCTGAACAAGAAATTATGTCTGTCTGCACACCTAAAGAGAAAGTATAAAAGTAAAAAACAAAGCAACTTAAACAACTTACATTGAATGAAATGTTTAATAAAATAAACAAATAAATATTAATCTTTTTTTTAAAATTTTGATACCCTTTAAATCATAAATTCTTCACTATTTCATAAATCACGATTTCATATTTCTCCATGCCATTTTACTAGATTTAAACTGATGATCTAATATCCAGAAAAGTCTCAAATCTGGGATTATAGAGGTCCCAATGAGTTCGAATCTTGGACTTATCCAAAATAAAAATTTATAAATGTTGTAAATTTTTTAAAAAATGTTTGACATCAAGTAATTATTGCATTAATAGTTTAAATAAGATGCAAGATAAATATTAAGTTTTGCTATATGTTTTAATTTATGTATGCAAATTTTCACACAGTTTCATTTCATAGGTGGAGAATGAAGAAAATGGCTTAATTATTTTAAAAATTGTAGTAGAATTTCACAAGGCATTTAAACTTTCTTTTAATACTCCTGTAAGTATATACCTCTCATGTTATATTATTTCACATTTTGTTTTCCTTTTATATTTAATATGTTATTATGTTATATGTATCTTATGCATATATGTTTTCTGTTTAGAGGAGATTCTGGCATTCTTCCTTATAGAACAGTTATTTAGAAAATTACCTAAAGTATATGCCCAGTATAATAAATATGCAATTTAAAAGATTGGAATATTTAATCATATTCTAGTATAACTGAGATTTTTCAAAATTTATATATTAAATTTTGCAAAATGTTGAGTTTTATTTTTTAGTGCTTGCGAGAATTTTTAATTTTAATGCAACTGTGATTTTTAATGGTTAAGAATCTCTTTACAGTTTTATATGATATTTATAGGTAATATTTGATGGGATAGTATTATAAGGTCCTAGTTATGAAATATTAAATCAAGGTATGAAATATTAAATCAACTGTATTAGGCTGACAACAACAAGTTTTTACTCCATCTGTAAATATTATGATAAAGTCCTACAAAGTTTTAAATAATCTTTTTTTTTTTTCTCTCTCTAACTGGAAGTGGAGGATTTTGTAAGGAAAATTGGTGCGTATGAGTTATTTCTCAATGAGACATTTAGATATTAGTTGGCCTCTACCATAAAATTAATTTTTGAAAGCAAATAAATCTGAAATCTCTTCCCACTCTGTGATTTTGCAAAGCATATTAAAAAAAAAAACATTCTTTTAAGGTATTTTTAAAATTGATAAATTGATAAGAATATTTGCTTTTTTCTCCTCTGTAACAGGAGTGAGAATGATTCAACTAATAAGATCTAATTGGAAAATGCATTTTTGTTGTTGCTTTTTTAACTCTAAGAATATTAGATACAGCACATTTAGAAAAGATACTTTATGCTATATTTTCCAAACTGATGGCAATATTCACAGACTTACTCCCTTGTAATAGCTTGAGTGAGAATGCTTGATTTGTGTTGATAAGCTATGATTGAAAATACTTTTATTTTTTTAAATACTAAGAATTTTCAAATGCAGCACACTTAGAAAATTTTTTTCATATTATATTTTCCAAATTGATGACAATATTCACAGACTTACTCCCTCATAAAAAGGTTGAGTGAGAATGATTTGTTTTTGCTGATAAGATCTGATTGGAAAATATATTTATTTGCTGTTTCTAATAGAAACAGTAACAGTAAGAGGGTAAGAGTTTTCAAATACCATATTTTTGCATGTAATTATGTAAAAAGTGTTAGTGTTTTAACATCCAAACTTTGAAGATATTTAACAAATTTTGTATTGCACTTAATACCTTTTTTTTTTTTTTTAATTTTTAAGTTGAATAAAGAAAGACATTTATATCTCTTTCTAAGTAACAGATTGAATTATAATTAGTATAATCAGTTTAATCGATGGGAAAATATCACACAGTAGTTAACTGTCCACTCACAAATCGAGTTTATTTTTTTTAATTCATATATAGTTTGGTGATTATTAATTAAAGGAATTTAAATAAATTTTTATAAAATGAGTTTTAAATATATTCTTAACCCTTTTGCTTTAAATGTAATTTATTTAAATTTAAAGAAATTGTAAATGAAACTAATTCCATTTTTTAAACTGAGAAATGCATCAAGGAAAAATTTCAGAAGATAAAATATATTTAGTAGAAATGGCAAATTTGTCGCAAAGTAAATGAAATAAGAGTAGTTAAATCAATTTAAATGTTGATCAGTAGATTTAAGACTGTACATTTAAATACTAAGCTGGCTCAATCTAATGCCAGGTAATTGGCACGTAATAAGTTATTTGTCAATGAGACATTTAGATATTAATTGGCCTCTACCATAAAATTAATTTTTGAAAGCATATAAATCTGAAATCTCTTCCTACTCTGTGATTTTGCAAAGCATTAAAAAAAAAAAAAAATCTTTTAAGATATTTTTAAAATTGATAAGACTATTTGCTATTTTTCTCCTCTGCAACAGGAGTGAGAATGATTCAACTAATAAGATCTAATTTTAAAATGCATTTTTGTTTTTGCTTTTTTAACTCTAAAAATATTAGATACAGCACATTTAGGAAAGATAATTTATGTTATATTTTCCAAACTGATAGCAATATTCACAGACTTACTGCCTTGTAATAGCTTGAGTGAGAATGCTTGGTTTGTGTTGATAAGATCTGATTAAAAATACTTTTGTTTTTTTAAGTAATAAGAACTTTCAAATACAGCACACTTAGAAAATTTTTTTCATATTATATTTTCCAAATTGATGACAGTATTCACAGACTTGCTCCCTTATAAAAAGGTTGAGTGAGAATGATTTGTTTTTGCTGATAAGATCTGATTGGAAAATATATTCATTTGCTGTTTCTCTTATGGTAAGAGTATTCAAATACCATATTTTTGCTTGTAATTATATAAAAAATGTTAACGTTTTAA
Organism: Stegodyphus dumicola; assembly: GCF_044657685.1. Taxonomy (NCBI): domain Eukaryota; kingdom Metazoa; phylum Arthropoda; class Arachnida; order Araneae; family Eresidae; genus Stegodyphus; species Stegodyphus dumicola. The sequence continues at coordinate 241,724,844 of NC_140771.1, forward strand.
CATCCAAGCACTAAAAATATTTGACAAATTTTGTATTGGTATACTTTAAAAAAAAATTGTGAGTAAAGAAAGACATTCATATGTCTTTTCTAGGTAGCAGATTGAATTATCAATTAATATATTCAGTGTAATCTATGGAAAATGTCAAACAAAAGTTAATTGTCTACTCAAAAAAAATTTTTTTTTCAGATATAGTTTGCTGATTATTAATTTTATAATTTAAATTTATAATATATAATTTGGAATTTAAATAAATTTTTATGAAATGAGTTTTGAATATATTCTTAACCTTTTTGCTTTAAATGTAATTTATTAAAATTTAAAGAAATTGTAAATAAAACTAATCCTGCTTTTTTAAACTGAGAGGTGCATCAAGAAAAAAGTTTCAGAAGATAAAATATATTTAGTAGAAATGGCAAAACAAATTAAATAAGAGTAATTAAATCAATTTAAATGTTGATCAGCAGTTTAAGACTCTACAGTTAAACACTAAGTTACAAGCTGGCTCAAATAATCTAATGCTGGGTAAGTTTAAAGTATTGGTTGCTAGAGCATGCATAGACAAGATACCTGCATTTAGCTAGGGCTGGCAAAAATCAACCACGCAGCACAAATGCCAGGAATTCTCTCTCTCTCAAGATCCAGAAACTTCAGCTGTTCAGAAACACACTGTAAGCTAATTTGTATTCTGGTGAGGAATACAGAAAGAATCAAAGATCAAAAGTATAATAATTCGAATAAGAATGCTATGTCTTTCCCCATCAAAATTTAGGCAATCACAGTAAAGGTCTTTAACTCTTTCAGGACGGGCGTCCCATATACGCATTCCCTTAGAACATCTCTTACAGCTGGGCGTCCCATCCACGCATCGCTAGAGATTGCATTCAGAGGACGCGTGATGCGTATACGCATTTTAAGGTGGAACATTTTTCTGAAGGCCACCAGATGCCATCCTATGTCCATTAATTTTGAAATGAACACAGTTTTAGGTTTCTGACCTTGAGTTTGATATATTCTGCTTGACTTTGGTACTTTACTCATCAGCTCTTGCGAGGGGGGAGGGAAAGCATAAACAGAGGTGAGCTCTTTAAATCGCTGCGTGCTAATGAAAACATTTGCGTGTCTGATTTATATCCAATTCCTCTTTTTATTCTATTTTTTCCTTTGCTATGTATGGTCTTTTAGGGTTAGTATGTGAAGTACTGTTACGTTTTGCATTGCCTTCAGATATATTTCCGTTTCTTCTCTTTTTGTTTCGGAAAGCCTCATCTCCAGTCTATTATGGCGTGAAGGCGCTATTTATCAGAGGAAGAATACCCTCGTATGGTCATTGAACCATTTATTAACGCAGATGAGAGTGATGATTCATTTTCGAAAGAGTTAGAAAGTGATACTTCTCCGTGCTTCGAAATTTACCACACTCAGTCCTCATTTTAAATTTTGTTACTTCTTACTGTAAATAGTCTTTATTGTGTTGTTTTATTAATTTTAAACTTTATTGATGGATCTTATCAATTAAAACTTTGGAATAATTTGAATAGCGCTTCCAAAAATTATTTTACAAGATAAGCAATTTTTTAAGTATATTTTCATGTAAAATAAAGAAAAAAACGTTATTAAGGGCTAATTTTAACATATATAAGAGCTCAAGTAATAATCTAAAATGATACCAAAAATTACGATGCTAGAAGCGAAACTGTTTTTTCCCCCTGTTTTTATTTATTTATTTTATTTATTTTTTTTAAATAAAATTAGGCTTAGCAATGCAAAACCTCCATCCTGTATGCCTTCGATTCCCTTCCGTCCCGCACGAGCGTCTTAAACAAAGGTGTGCCATCGCGAAAATGTTAATGATGTTGCTAAGATTTTAAAATCTAAATCTAATAACATGAGCCAACTTTTACAATCATCTAGTTAAATAGCTAAATAAAGGTTTCTATTGGTACAAAAGTAGGGATTTTCATGCAATCATTATTCACTTTATATCTCGTCTCCTTTCAGAAATCAAAACAAAAAGTAGTTTAGCCAAGAAATGGTAACATTTAGTTTTCAATTCAGTTTCAGAGAACCTTTTAACATTTTACTTACTCTAAACTCAGTTTTCTCATCCGTGCTGTCCAGCATTGTAATGCATGAACACTTCTGTAAATTTGTGCAGAGTTTCAACACTGCCTCCTAAACAAAATCCTAGTTTGTTAATAGCTTTGACACACTAGACCTCAAAAGCACCGTATTTCAAGAATCTGGACCTAATATTCTAAGCTTAAATTTATTAACTCCTTAAGTCTCAGATGGATAGCCTGACTTTTAGCTAACTTCAGTTACACTATGCTAGCTCTTATTTTAAGTCAATGCACCGATTATTCTGTGAAAGTCATCTCCCGTTTGGAAAAAGGAGTACAGGAATGTGTGTTCAAAAAAGCTAGTATAGAAGTTGTAGGGATTTATATTTATTTTGAATAACTAATTTCATTTAATTTTAAGCTTTCCTATAAGCCTTCATTCTTCTAATTGTCAATGCCAGAATATTTAAATTTGGTAACACATGTGAAGGAATGCAAATTCGACATGGGAAAGAAAAAGTTTAAATACCGGGTTTCAGAAGGAAAGTTAGAGAGAGTTAGGCTGTTGCCATCACCTCTGTAGCGTGAGCTTCTAGCTTCGCAGTTATTGCTGGTTTACTTGGCATAACAGCATGTACTTTGCTGCCACTAGTTTTGATACGGGTTTAGGAAACAGGAATATCTGAGACCTGTAGCTTAATTTCTACTATTTGTGAACATCTTTGAATATTTAGTTTGGCTCTGTGATTTCAGTTACTGCCCAAGGGAGGCTTAGTGTGTTAGTGTCGAGTTGATGCATTGTCAATTCTAAAGAGTTCAATAAAGGGTACTTTCGACCCATCTCCCATGTAGTTCCCACACAAATTTAGTACACGTGCAGATGTCACTTAGAAGATAAGCAAGTGGAACCTACAAAGTGACTGAATCATAATTATTTTAAATAGAACATATTCAAATAGAACTGGCCTACAATCACATCCTATAAACTTTTTAAGCAAAGAAGTGTATTTAATTAAAATAAAATGATGAATTTTGTCAGAAACTCTGTTGTTTTTGTAATGACTAATTTTTTAGATTAAAAATTTTTTTGAAAGAAATGGTTTATTAACTGTTTATCAAGTTAATACATTATTTTTGAATTTTATTTAATTTGTTATAAATAGTTATAGAATATTTATCATAGAATACAATCACTTTCTGATAGAAATTATATAATGACTTAAGTTAGGAATTAAATCTAGGATCAACTTTAGATCTGCAGTTGAACACCCATGCTCTGTGCTGTTTAAGTCACTGTGCTGCTGAACCCAAGCATATGCAGGCATATGCAGTAATGATTGATGTCTGGCGGCCGTTGCCGAAATTTTGACCCATGGTCAATGGGCTAATACCTAAGTACTCTTTTCCGGTAGCCTGGTGTAATTTCCACCAGCGTTAGTTTTTTCGTTTTGGTGATGATGCAATAAACTAGCAAGATAAATCATTTCAAAAATAAAACAACATATTTTCATTAAATGAATAATACATTTCATTAATTTTTTTTTACATAAATTTAAGAAATATAAGCTAAAGATGTAAAAAAGTTCTATACTTGGCGATTTATCTCTTGTACCCAGTTAATAGAAAAAGTACCTATATTTTCTGCATTAATTAGTGGATCTGTATATAAATCAACCTCTGTATTTAGCTTTGGAAAAAGTTACAAAAATTCTTGGCTTGTACATGGAAGAATAAATTAGATCTTTTATTTGTTTATTATTTTTTCCCCAAATAACTAGTACATTAAAATTTATGGATGTTTTTCTTATGCCTTAGGTTTTAGAGTATGTACAACTTTTGAAAAAAATATATGCTGATTTCCCAAATCATGTGGATAAGGTGTTTCAGACTCAAAAAGGGTTAAAAGTAAGAGATTTTTCAACAAATAGTTTAGAAGAAATACTTAGAGTAACTTACAGTTCTACTCGTATTGAATGTGAGGGCCAAGCTAATGAAGCTGAAAAAGTTAAAGTGAGTTTTTTGCTTTATCTCTTTGAAACTGTTATAGCTGTTGTGTATAGATACAACTGGATTTAGACTCAATTTGAATCTCTTTATCCCACTGTTACTCTAATTGTCTGCTTTCTGTCTTCTTTTCAAATATTTATTCTCTCTTGATATTGGAAACAGTGTTATGAAACCTAAGTACTGAAGTTATAACATATATCTAGGGTATATTTTTATCTTGGAAAGATTTAATTTCTATCCATGTTTCAAATTTTAGTGTATTTGGTATCTTAAATTAGTAAATGAAATTGCAACTGAATTGGTCATGAGCAAGTTAAATTATAACTGAAGTAAACTGTTCTATAATACTTTAAATTGGATTGTGAAAGCACAGTTACCTTTTGCATGAATATTGTTTGCTTTTCCATTTGTTGCCATTTCCATTTGCAGAAGTTTTAATATATTCTTTTTTCTTTTGATCTAGTCAGGCATGCTAAAAAGAGCATACATTTTTAGTGCAGTTTCAAATAAACAGATGCCTACATTGTTTATTTATAAAGTGCATGATTTCTCATTTTGTGGAGCACAGTTATAATTTTCTAAATACATTACACATAATGCCATTTTAAAATAAATTAAAATGTATATTCATGAAGATAAAATAATTTAATAATGTAATATACTAGTGTGCTGCAACCTTCCTGGCCGAATATAATCGACCCTATGGTTAATGGAGCATACCCAAATAAATTGATAATAAATAAATAAAAATAATAAAAAATAAAATTTTGCATGGAAAGGCATGAAGCTTTTTTAATTTTGATAAAATAGAGAAACAAAAATACAGCTAGAAACATCAAAGCAAAATTCCGAGTGTTCTTCTAGTGCCATTTATAAAGTTCATTAAATCCTTTCCAAATGTAAACTCTTTATTGTGACAGTAGAATTCCTTTATGTCATAGTGTTCAGTAATGTTTTTTATTGCACGATTTCCATGAACTATTACAGTCTTTTAATGTTCTGAATATGTGCATCAGTATAGCCAGTCCCACAACGTTGAAAATACTTCACTGCTTGCTATTATATACAAGGCAGATCTCAAAGTTTAATCCTCTTTTCAAAACACAGTAGAAAAACAGAGAAATGGCACTTAATTTGTAGCTTCTTTACAAAACCTAACTTGCTTAACCGCTTCCCTTACACATTTTTTTGAAAAAAATTGCAAAAAATCATCACATTTTTTTATTTTATTATGAAATACTAGGAAACGAAACAAAAAAAATATATAGGTTTTAAGTTGAATTTTTAATTTTTTACAGGTGTAAAAGCATTTAGTTTTTATATTAGTTTACTATCCCCAGTTATCTCGGGAAAATAAAAAAAAATTAAATATTAGTCGTTGTATAAGAGTGCTGTCCCTTGTTTTACGGGATTATTATCTCTTTTACAGGATTATAGAGAACATTGTCTCATAGGATTTGATTTTTTTTCAGTAGCAGGAATAACATCTGGAAAATGCCTTGAGGTTATAATCACTATCGGAAAAATCATCGCTTTCGCTATCTCGCATCATCGTCATTACTTTACTTTTTTCAAGGCAACTATCATTCTTTATACAGTCAAAAGTCGTTAATTCGGACACCCATAATCCGGACCTCAAAGCTAAAAACTTTCTGCGCATGCGCCGCGTTGACACATGCGCATAGGCGTTTACGCGTGCGCGTAAGACCTTTACGACTACGTATATGCGTGTGCGCAAGTGCAGAATACGTTTTCGCATGCGCGTTTTATGTACAACGGATGGTATAAGCTAAAATTATCTGATTATCTATTTCAGTTAATGTTGATGATTGCGTTGCTCCTTAATCTTCCAATTGGATCCGGCTTATTATTTTTTGCGGACTGTAAGAGCAATTTTATAAAAGTAAACTTGAACTTTTGATTGTGTCAAATAGAATTTCCGATGCTGGAGCTCCCAAAGGATCTACAAAACGAAAGTATGTTTCGATGTTCATCAAACAAAAAGTGGAATTGCTGCAAAAAATGGATAAATACATGAAGAAGGTGACAGAGAGGTTAGTGAAAACGAAAAAATTTCGATTGACAAGTTAGTCGGTATTCTGGGCATAGCAATTACGGGACTTGAACAGCGGAACTTTGTAACTGAACAAGAAATTATGTCTGTTGATAGAATTAAAGAGAAAGTGTTATCACATAAAATGAAGCAACTTAAACAACTTACATTGAAAGAAATGTTTAATAAAGTAAACAAATATTAAGCTTTTTTTTTTGGTAAATTTTGATACCCTTTAGATCATAATTGTTCTTTATTTCATAAATTACGGTTTCATATTTTTAATTTCAGAATTTCTGCATGCCATCTTACGAGATTTAAACTGATGATCTATAATCTGGAAAAAGCGATAATCCGGAATCGCCGAAGTCCCGACGAGTCCGGATTAATGACTTTTGACTGTACATTACTAATCCACAAGCTGACGTGTACTAGATAATAGGGAAAACACGTGACCAGTCCTGCCAAAAGAACCGCGCAACCATCAAAACTTGGCGAATTGCCAATAAAAGCTGAATATTTCCTTTCATTTCCTCCAAGCCGAGTGAAACCGTGATAAAACAAATCGTACTGACAAATTCTGCTTTGCCCGCGTTTTCTCGGGATAATAATTAACTGCAATATATACGAACCCGGGATAACTCAGGATAATCAGGCAAGCGGTTGATGAAGATCAGGGTCACATAAAACCAATGCAAAGTTTTTACAAGGGTGTTTGATAACACGCTTATCTAATATTGGTGATATGTTGCTCTGTCTGGTAACACTGTTAAAAGCAATTTATGGCAAAACATATAAGTACCTTATATTCTGAATTTCATGGGTTTGGGCTGATTTTGCTGTTAGACAAATGAGCATAAGTAACACCAACAAAACCTTATATTCTTTTTGATAGAATTTTTGCTTCTGTTTTCTTCCATATCGTAAAGATTATCTGTTGAATTCTATTCACATCCTTAAACATATTTTTTATTTTTAGAAAATGATGATAGATTTTTCATTTGCATTTTGAAAAGTAACTTATTTAATAATTAATATCTTTTGACATCAAAATTAATAAAAGTAATTTTTCCAGATTTGAATTTCAGAAATATTTAATTTTCAAATTTAAAAAAAAATTCCTTTTTAATGTTTCAAAAATCTTGTAATTTATTTCATGAATTTTCCTCCTGACATTCTTTCAGTCTCCAACAAAATTATACTGTCTGATAAGAAATTACTTTGATTTTCATTTAAAAGAAAAAACTGGAAAAAACCTTTGCTTTCTTTTTTTTATGCATATAAATATTGTCTCCTCTCTCTTTATATGTATATTAACATTATCATATTTTTTTTTTTTTTTTTTAAGCAATATACTCTTATACCAAGAAGTCTCAGATCTTTAAGAGTGTTGACTGAAATACCAATTGTAGTGGTTGTTCTGTATAAAGTCTGCGAGGAAAAACTTTATAAAGAAATTGAGGAGTTTATTCCAATCATTATGGAATTGATTAATCTTGAATCAAATAAAGAAGCGATGTGAGTATTTTTTTTAACTTAAAATATCTTTATTTAATAATTAAAATCTCCCAATTCCTTTTACAATAGAATAGATTAAATCCTTTTCTTTTATATCTATATGGTAGAACTTTTTTTTAGCATTATTTTTGTATGTACATGTGTGACTAGATGAATAAAATTCTTTGTGTTTCTTCTGAGAATCAGTTTTAAAATCAAAATTAAATTATTCTATGATTTTTCCTTATATTGTAAATAAAAATAATATTTTAAAAATATTCTTTATAAAAAGTTCTTAGATGAATAATTCTTGCATCCATACTTTCCATCAATTTAAATAACTTCTGAAGGTCATATGTTCAACAGACATAGGTAGTCTCTCACTTAATCAAAACCATAGGTAGTCTCTCACCTAATCAAAATTTGATTTGTCATTCTAAGTTCGCAATAATAATTGGCATTCTACAAAATCCTGATTTCTGAACTTTTGGATATTTTATGACTGTTGCAGTTTTGTGTTTTGATCTAGGATCTCGTTTATATACTCACACATGTATATAATTCAAAAATCTCATATACATTCAGAAATATCTGGCAAAAATATAAATCATAGAAATTTTGTCCTATTGCCTGATATGTATGCACACCTAGTTTGATGATATTAGGCTCGATCATTCTTTTTCTAGAAAGCTGGGGATAGGTTTATTTTAGCTTGAAACATTATTTACTTTTAAGGAACAATATAATATGAAACTCTTGATTAGGAATAATGTTTTATATTTGCATTCAGTGCTAATTGTTATAAAATTTGTAAAGCAACTTACTGTCTATTTAGAAAAATTAAAAGGAAAAGCTAAATTACATACTGTATAATTACTCACGTTCCTACTATTTTACTGTCTGAAAACCAGGAGGGGGAAGTATGCGGTGTATACTATTTCTGAAGATTTGGCTTTAATCATAATTAAAGGAGAGTAGGTTTGGTTTTCTTTAGTTTTTTTATAACAAAGCACACTAGGGCTATCTGCTAAGAGAAAGATGTCTCTATGGAACACTTTCTAAGAGCAACTTGCTCGTATACACATTACACATGAGGAAAACCATGAAAATGGCCATGCAGCCAGTTCAATAGCCTGGAATTGAACCCACATCGGAACTACCAGTGTTCAGCGACATTATCGCTCGGATACTGATGGACCCCTAGCACATTAAAAAGTATATGCAAAGACACATTATTGTTATTATATTATGTATTTTTTAGAACGTTTCAATTTCAATAATACTCTTTTTACTTTCACAAAATATTTTCTTATTTGTCCATATTTCATTGTTACCATAAATCAGAAGTTTTTAAATCATATTCTGAAAAAAACTAGGAGGAAAAGTGTACAAGGGGAGAGAAACATGAGAGTAAATATGGTATATTTCTATACTACTCCTTTGTTATCAAAATGTTGGTATAAAAAATTTGGGAATATTATATCAGAGCAAATGATAGAATGCCTCTTGATTTCATAGAAGAATCTCCTGATGGGCCATGTTTATCTTAATTAGTATCTGTTAAAAATTGGTAACTTCTGTATGATACTCACTTTTCAAGAATGATATTTTGACTGCATAGTACTTTGCTAGGTATTCTGACTTGAAAGATATTGGTATCAGAGAAACTTCTTTTAGTGTTATTTCTTGTTATGTTGGATTGTAAGATAGTACATGGCTCAAAAGTCCAGTCTGCAAACAGGTTTAAAGAAAAAAAAAAAATTTTTTTTTGCTGTAAATGGTTTTTAATTTTTCTATCGTATTGTGTGCAGTATTATGGTTAGTAAACAGATCTAACATTTTCCATTCACATTATTTGAAGGTATACTTAAAATGCATATTTATAGCCTGGCTTTCATTATGTAGTTTAATATCAGAAAAATTTTGATTTTGATGACTGTTATTTGCTTTTGTGGAGGAAAAAGACAAAGCCTGTTAATTTTTTTCATAAGCTTTTTCTTTTCTCCTTTGTATCTCTATATATTAAGTTTTCCTGAGATCATGCTGCTTAATTTTTTATTGCAAATGTTGCATTTCTTAAAATCTGTTGCTAATGAAATTATAAATATTTCTCTATTTTGCTTTTTACTGTCATATTGTTATTTATGTACCATTAAATTTTATCTCTTTTTATTTATTTATTTTAAACTCTCTCTTTTTTTTTAAAGCAGTCATTTCTTAAGCTTTACCAACATTTGAAGTTTGCACATTACAAATTAGGTGATTAAGTATGCTAGTTTAATGCCTAAGCACAACAGCTTCTTTAGTGAGGAAGTACTTCCCTCCCGTCCTGTCTTGAAAAAACTGCCTTTGCTTGAATAGTAGTTTTAACAGTTTTTTTAAAGGATTTTTTTTGCCAGAATTAATTATTATAGTCTTAATTGCTTTACATTATTTATGTATGCTTTTCATGGGAAATTAATTATAATTAAAGAGAACTGCTGTTGGGGGTGGAAGGACACTCACAGATGCTTTATTACAAAAAAATGTGTGACTGTGCATAAGATATGTCAGACTATTATCATGATTGCAGCCTTGGGACAGGACATCAACCAGGTCATATAAGACTTTCTCTAGCTCAGCTGTCTCTTTCCCATTTCACTACTTATTTTTTTTTTTTTTTTTTACGTATTTTTTACTTATGTACTTTATATTGCACTATTTATTTATTGTATTACTTTTATGCTTTATGTACTCTACTATATTTACACACATTGCAATACCATTCTTGCACCCTCTGTTCCCAAATCTGTAGCCATTGTACAGCCACCTAGCCCTTGTAAGGCCCTGTTTCTCACCCAACTCCTTTAATTCTTCGATAAGCACTGGATAGTGGAGGACGAGAGGCATACACCTGCTTACCTCTGGTAGACGTCAGGTGTCCAGTTTTTCAGTCACCTGTTACCTGTTGGTGGTGGAAGAATGTTTTAAAAAGTATTGTAATAAGTTCTGAAGTACATACAAATGTGAACAAAAATCAGTAATTAAGCTGATTATTATTTAATACAGATGTTGTATTGTTCAAATTTTACTACCCTGAAAATATATGCCAATATACATAGATGATTATTTTATAATTATATGGTAAAGTATTGTAATTAGTTTATTTTTTAATCCAAACATCACTATATGTGTTTTACTAATCTGAATTCTGTATCTTTTCCTACAGGAAAGAACCTAGTTTCAACAAGGATATTCACTTTGATTTTATTGCAGTCCAAGTTAAAGCATTAATGTTCCTGTCATATCTTATACGAACATATGAGGTAACATGCTATTTACATTTTTATGCCATTTGCAAATCAAAAATGAAAATTAATTTGTTGATTTTATTAATTGTTATCTCAAATACAGGAAACGTCTGCTCTTTAGATAATGAATTAAATTGGAAGGAATACTTTGAGTCTGTATATGAGAGTTATTTAACTTGGGGTAAAGGGATCTCTTAGGATGTGTGGTTGGTCATTTAGTACAGTTTGTAAGGTGTAAGAGAAAATAATTTTGATTAAATTGTAAATGTAGAAATAAAAAATTAAAAAATAAAATCTGAAAGATTTCAAATTTTAAAGTCCAAAGGGGCATTAAAGTCATTTTGTGTGTTACCTTTATTTATTAAATATCATGTTCTTCGCACTTAAACCGTAAAATTCATTTAAAGAGCAATATTGCAAAATAATTTTAAATTCAGCATATCTTTAGAATTTCCGATACACAGTCTCACGTGCTGGAGCTAAAAATGTTTTTTCTGTACAACGTAGCCTTTGCTCGCTTTGAAATCCTTGAGTTTGTTAATAAAAAATTCATTAAAGTTTTACAAAATATGAAATCGGTAATAAAACAAATCCCAAATTTCAAATTTGGGCGTCCAGATGCCCATATTCGCAGCAGGATTACATCATTCAAAAATGGCTTTAGGTAACATTGTTCTATCACAATGTGAGAAACATACATACATTTATGCAAATTTTTCATTATTTAATTTCTTCAAATATAATACAGGGCGATAATATTTGGTGGCCACAGTTTGAAAAGTGAAATGTACATTCAAAGTGATTCGATGCAAAATCGTAAAACGACAAAAATAGTCCCTCAGGGACAAAGCCACTTTAAACTAATAAAGAATTTTTTAGTTTGACTTATCAGTTTCCCTTTTTGTATATTTATTATGTATTCCTAAACTAAATTCAAAATATTTTATTCAAAATTTTATTCAAAATTAAATTCAAAATATTAATATATTCAATACATTTTGTAGAACTTTTTTTATAAACTTCATCTTAACACAAAGCAGATTTTGTTCTTGTACGTAAAAAAAAAAAAAAAAAAAAAAAAACTCCAGGTGAACTTTTCATATTTGTGACAGTGGAAATGGATCAGATGGAATTAGATACAAGAGCATAGCTGTCATAAAATTCATGCTTTATTAGAACATATTTTACATTTAAATATTATGCTTATTAATTCTAAATAAAAATAAACTTAGCATTGAATTATTTTATATTCAGATCAATCATTATTATTTTATATTTTTATCAACAGATGATTAACAATTTTTTGTTAATATTTGATGATTTAACGACACATACACACACATAAATGTAACTCAAAAAGTAAAAAAAATGGGAATGAAAAAGAATAAAATTCCATATTAAAAATTTTGAAGGTCCAGCCTAATTTCTTTGGGTTACATTAATGCAAATTAAAGAAAAATTACAAAATTGGTATCAAATATTGTTCACTTCAAGGAGTAAAAACATATAAAATACATAAAATTTGTACATAACAAAACCAAAAGTAATAAAAGTTACAATCTCTTTTGTTTAATGCTTTAAACAGAACTTGTCAAGGAAAAACTGTTTTGAAGCCTTAAACCAAGTTGTTATGAATGATTGATGCATTTTTGATAATATCTTGATAACCTTATTTGATTGTGATTTTAAATGCATTTGTTTGGAAGGCTTTGAAAAGCTTATATATCTTGTATAGGAAGCTATAGTGGGAGGTTGAACTCTTTTATAGGTTTATAAAAATTAAAGAGAGAGAGTTGAGAGTTTACCATTATCCTTAAATAACTGAACTTACGATCAAAATATAAATACTCTTTTGATGTGGGGTGCATTTTGCATGGATGATTGTACCATAAATATTCACCCTGATAAAGTTAGTTATCTTATACACCAAATTTAGGTTTTTCAACCCCTTTTCATAAAATATATCACATTTCATGACACAAGTCCATCATAATTAACGTAACTCTTTCTTATGTTAGTTTCTTACGTTCGCAGTATATAATGCCCAGATTTCTTTTTTGACTACATAATGTTCATAAAAGAAAATATTCTTGTAGTGCAATACTTTCTGGAAGATAAAGAATAAACTTGGTAGCATTAAAAAGAGGCTTGGAAATCCTAACATTTTCCACTCATTTTGGGGAAAAAAATTTGTATCCATTCTTCCAGTTCAGGAATGTTCTGTTTATTCCATATGACAAACTTCCTCATAGTTTAAGCTTTATTAGAGTTCACTGATCAAACACATATAATTCTTTTTCTGTGATGAGTACCTTGGTTAGGTTGTGATGCATTTCTTTCCATTCAATTACCTTCTTTAGTAGAATCTCTTTTGACATTTCAACTGTTTCATTAATCGTGTTGCCACTTCTTATATTTTAAATTAGTTTGAAAGAAATTTTCTGCTGTCTTTAAAACATATTATTTTTTTTAGATTTTGTTCAGTTGTTAAAACATTGCCATTTTCAATTAAGAAAATATTGTTTGAAACAATCAAATCATAACCACAGTGTCATTCAATTTTACTTAAAAGTTTCTTACAACATAGCAGGGCAGTTTTAATGAGAAAGAAACCTGCCAGACGTGCTTAAATTTTTTTATACATAGTTTCAGGTTGTGAGCAGAAATTTACAACTGACTTGTAACAAGAATTTTTATAGTTTTTATTAAAATGGAGCAAATTCGAGATTAAAAATTTGGGCTTTGAGGGGCACATTATCAGGTTGAGGATTGCTGATGATCAAAATTTGGTGGCTCTAGGTGCCACTGTTTTTCCATCATGTGAGGAACACACATGCATACCCATTCTTCATTATTTCATAATACAAAATTTGCATTTTTATAGGGCAGTTGGGAAATGCCATTAAAATGGTAATGTCCTTCCTGCTCAGTAACATATACATGATTAGCCGATATTAGGAAACTGATTTTTAAATTATAAATTACTTTCCAATATGCTTGGATTAATTAAATGTGTATTGCAAAGCTTAGTTTGTTTTCTAAATTAATATATATATAAGCCAAAGTAACAGTGCAAAGGACCTAGCTTTATTTAGCTTTTTAACTTAATAATTTTTAGTGTATATTGCTTGCTTTTATTCCTGTCTGTATGTAAATGTTATTCTATCTGTTTTCCTGTTTTTCATTTCATACTTTTGTTTTAGAATGTTTTGATTAAAAATTAAGCAAATTAGCATGAGGGTTTTTTTTTTTTTTTTTTTTTTTTTTTTTTTTTTTAAATATCAATTCATTATTTTGATTTAGGAGTCTGTGAGTAACAATTCATCTAATTTAGTGAAAGGTGTAGTAGGCCTTTTAAAAGATTCCCCACAAGAAGCAGCTTTGTTAAGAGGAGAACTTCTTCAAGCTCTTCGACATATTTTAGGTTCAAAACTTAGGGAAAGTAAGTTAATTGTTATATATTTGTTAGCACTTTCTTGATGAATTGGTAAATTTTGATAGATTGTTGAAGATGTTAATAACATTTATTAACATTTTTTTCCTACAGAATGATGAATATGTGTTCATATTCAACAAGATTTCATATTTGAGTTAAAATAACATGCCAAAATGTGATTATTGAAAGTACTAAGGCAACATAAATCGGCATAATAATCATAAATTTACAGGACTAGTTTTTAAGGGTTAAATATAGAACATTCTTCTTCAGCTGCAGAAATGGAAATGATGGTGAAAGACAAGTCTATGTGTCTGATGATAAGAATGAGAGAAAGGAATCAAGTTATTGGCACTGATGAAAAATGAAAATAACTATGAAATAATTTCCTTACAGCTGAGGATAAAAGTGGATTGGAATTAGGATCATTAACTGGAACTGAAAGATTTTTATGAATGTGGTTTTTTGAATAATTTTGGCTGCAGAAAAAAATGAAAAATGTAATTTTTCAGATTAACAGTGTCGGGCAACAGAGAATTTATGTATTTCTTTTTCCTTAACATATGCCTCATGTTTCTTAACATGAACTTATTAGGATCTTGTAGTTTTAACAAATGTAAATTAAACAACAGAAGCAAAGAATCTTGTATTATCCCAGGAGTTTATATCTGGAATGGGGTTTTTAAGTATGGAACTGCAAATTTTATTGATGAAAGAAAAAAAGGGGGGGAGGGGGGACTCAGAAGTTGAATTTTTGTAAAATGCTTCCATTTGTGTAGCTAATCATTGGAAAAAGAGATGACCATAGAATTCTTTGAATCTCCTAAAACAAGAGAGTGGTTTTTAGTGTGTTGGTATGAGAATTTTTTAACCACTTGGTCAATAATTTTAAGTGAAGCAAACCTCTGTCAATAGCAACTGCTTTTAATTAATTTAGTTCTTGATCAAGAGCTGACGTGGAGGATTAGACTTGAAGTACTCAGAAAAGTTTGCTCCTCCAATTCTAGAAGTCTCCCGGGTATATAACCCAGTTAATATATTGTAAAATTCTAGCAAGGTGCTGTCGTTAAAAAGAGTTTAATTTTTGTTTTATTATTTGGATTTACTGTCACTAGCTGTAGGGAATAAAGCACCTAAGAGTGTGTAGAGCGAAATTAGTTAAAAAAGTTGTTGGATACTTTTAGTCACAAACGATGGAATAAGCATTCAAAATGAAAGAATTTTGAAACGGGTGAATTAGTTTAAGGAAAGTTAGTTAAGGTCTTTCGTTCAAGGTTACTTCCCTTTTTGTTTGGCAAGAACAAATACTCAAGTATTGCTTATTTTTGTAGGGTATTCCCCCTCATATCCTAAATTGGGATCATCAGTAGATTCCACTGTAAGTTTGGCTATGATCTAAATATCATTTATTGCACTCGCTTTGGAATTGAATATAGTGTGCAGTTTTCTTTTTCATTTCTGGTATACTATTTAACTAATGCTTGCAATATATATTAAAATCATCTAATAGAATAGTAAGATTAGATCAGTTGCATAGTTTTCTACTTCATTATTCTGTGAAATAGAAAAAATTCTCAGAGATTTATGAAGAAAACAGCAAACTGAAACACACCTTAATGTATGCATGTCAAAGGTAAAAAGCATGCTTACAATAGGAAGATAGTTTTGACAAAGAAAAGGCTTTTACTTAGAAACTATTGTTATTTTTAGTGCTTATCAAAGCTTCTTCCTGTGAAAACACATGACAAGTTGTGATGGTTGTTTCTAGAGTTTTATCTGCAGATTTCTAAAAAATTGGCAAATGTAAAAACAAAGCTTCACAATTAAAGATCTGTTAAAGTATGTGACTGGCATAAATTACTGCTTTTTTCAAAACCATAAGATCTGCATTTGAGATGCAACAATTCAGTGAATAATTTGGATTGCCACTAATATGGGTGTTACTATTTATTTTCAGACAGCCATATTTAATTTCATTTCTACAAAGATTCAATTTTAAATCATTATGTGTTTAATTTTTTTTTTTTTTTAGAAGTGATTCGCGGAAAATAATACCTCTTTCGTGTTACAGAATCCTTAATGCATATAAATATGAATTGTCATTCTGTATTCTGTTGCTTAACTTGTAGAGAAATGAATTAGAAAGCACTCATTATTGTATCATCATGTACAGATTAAATGAAGGAAGACATCACAATACAGGTGACAGGTGACAGCAGGACCGGACACCTGAATGGCTTTCATAGACTACTTGGGTACTGCCCATACCCTGCAACTATCTAGAGAACACCCCAAAGGGGCCACACGGAAGTCTCGTGCCAGCGCCCAGACCCAACGCCCGTTTAATCCCAACTGCAGTTCTGCCCTCCAAACACGGGAGATATGAATGCTCTAGGTTACACTTCCATCCAGCTGCCCAGGCCTCAGTATTTATTTGATTCCAAAAAGAAAAGTTAAGGGCCAAACAAGGGCATTGTAGCGATTACATTAACACTTTCCTTGCTGTACTCATACATAATATACATGGCTTTGCATGCTTACACTCAAAAACTTGGTTACGTTAACATTTAAGAACATTTAAGAACACTTAATTATTAACATTAACATTTTAAGAACATACATAAAGATAAGATATTAAAAGATGAGAAAAAGTAACTCTAAAGGTTGTCACTTTCTAGATCTAGTATACAGTACAAAGTCTTTAATCCGGACTCGTCGGGACTTCAGCGATTTCGGATTAGGGGTTTTTCGATCATCAATTTAAATCTGATAAGAGGGCATGCAGAAATTACAAAATTAAAAATATGAAACCATAATTTATGAAATAAAGAGCAATTATGATCTAAAGGGTATCAATATTTACAAAAAAAAAAAAAAGCTTAATATTTATTTGTTTACATTATTAAACATTTCTTTTAATGTAAGTTGTTTAAGTTGCTTTGTTTTTCATGCTAATACTTTTTCTTTAATTGTAAACAGACATAATTTCTTGTTCAGTTCCACTGTTAAAGTCCTGTAATTGCTATGTCGAGGATATAGAATACCGACTAACTTGTCAATCGAAATTATTTCGTTTTCAATAACCTCTCTGTCACTTTCTTCACTATTGGAAGCGGTACATCGAAACATGCTTTCGCTTTGTAGGTCCTTTGGCAACTCCAGAATCGGAAACTCTTTTTGACATAATCAAAAGTTCAAGCTTACTTTTTATAAAATTGCTCTAACAGTCTGCAAAAAATAATAAGCCGGATACAATTAGAAGATTAAGGAAAAACGCAATCTGCAACATTAACTGAAATAGATAATTAGATAAATTTAGCCTGGCCTATACCATCCGTTATACATTAAACGCGCATGCATAAACGTATTATGCGCATGCGTCGATGCATAATGTGTTGACGCATGCACAGAAAGTTTGTAGCTTTGAGGTCTGGATTATAGATCATTCCGGATTATGGACGTCCGGATTAAAGACTTTGTACTGT
The DNA here is from genome assembly GCF_044657685.1 of Stegodyphus dumicola. Taxonomy (NCBI): domain Eukaryota; kingdom Metazoa; phylum Arthropoda; class Arachnida; order Araneae; family Eresidae; genus Stegodyphus; species Stegodyphus dumicola. Next base: position 241,742,675 of record NC_140771.1, read on the forward strand.
ACTTAACTCAGGTATTGTTTGACGGTTTGCCTTTACACAGTGCAACTATTTGCAATGGTGTACAGACTAAGTACAGAAACAAATGGTGTACAGACTGATACAGAAACATGGTGTACAGACTAAGTACAGAAACAAATGCTAATTTCAAAGTACTATAATACGCATTATTGGTATTATAGTACTTTGAATGGTGTACAGACTAAGTACAGAAACAAATGCTAATTTCAAAGTACTATAATACACATTATTGCGTTGCATATTGCCCACTTGTGCGCTGGTACTATTGGCATCACAATATGCAATTATACACATGAGAATACTCACTTAGAAGGATAACTAAATACAGCAATATTTCACAATACAGTGAAGCATTGAACTAATGTGAAAAGTGTACTTTTGTAAATATATTGAAATTAGATTATGATAAAATTCAGTGCTTTTTATTATGGCCCCCAAAAGCACCAAAATTTTCCATAAATCGGCAACACTATTTTCAAATGACCTCTAGTTCTAATGCTGATCATTTATAGTTTGTGATGAGAACTGTGAATAAGTCACATGTTTTCATGTTCCACATCCTTTTGTTTTTCATATAAAGTTCCTAGTTCTTGTTTGAAATATCATTGCTAATTTTTTTTTTTTTTGTCTTATTTTGCCATTTTTTTAGTACGATGAGTTACACAATTTTGCAACTACCTAATGAGGAAGAGGCCGCCATAAGATTCTTTCGGGACAAAGAAATAATTCATAGCAATACCCTTTGTTCTCCAAGTCATCCAATGAAGTTAACTTTTGACTGAAACGGAGCTCCTATATGGCTTTGTTACGTATATTCTTGCTGTGGGGGAAAAAAAAAAAAAAAAAGAGAGAGAGATTGAGGACCAAACATTGGTTTGAAGGCTCACGTCTTTCTGTCCTCAGTGCCATTTATTTTATCTATCTGTGGTGTCAGGAATTGACATCGATTTAATTTCGCCAACTTCAGTTAGAAATCAGCCATAGTATGTATGACACTAGATCTGAATAACTATTTTAAAGGCTTTTCACAAAAAGAAAAAACAACTTTTCATGACATGTTCTTCTGGAACAGTGGGTATTTTGGGGTTTGTGCCAGGAAAGAAAAGTGTTTTCTGGTCACCGTTTCTGATCATGGTGCTACCGCATTGATAACTGCCATTCAGGGAAACCTCACATATGGCAGCATTATATTTTCATACTTCTGGAAAGGAATTAAGAAATGCTGGATATGAACGTTTCACTGTGAATCACAGTTATAATTTTGTAAACCTCCAAAACTGGATGCGATACCCAAACGGTGGGGCAGCGCTAAATGAAGAAATTAATGTCAGCAAGGCACTGCGTGCCACCATTTAGAGCCATATATGATAGAATTTATGTTGCATCCGCTATATTCAAAAACTGAAATTTTTCTGCGATATTGAATGATATTTGTAATTTTGTGCCACCTGTTTAGATTGAATGTTGTTTTGTTTTATTACTTTTTATTTGTATGTAGAATATTGCAGATTAAAAATTAAAAAGAAAAGGTCACTTTCTTTAAGAATTAAGAAATAAAAAAAATTTACTTTTCTATGGAGATAATTTTTTTACTCTTTACTCTTTACTTTTTTTGAACTCTATTACTATTTCATAATTTTATACTTGGCAGCGATTGGAGGGGGGAAAGGTGCATCTTTAACTGACACCGCTCTAACAGAATAGTACCAAAACTACATATTGATTAAAGCACTTGATGATGCAACCTGAAAAGTTGAAAGTGAAGGAAAAGCATACATTTCAAGAATTGGTTAAGCAGCTTCAAAGTACTGTTTGTAACAGTGCAGCAATTTACTTACTAGCGGGAGAGGAACTGACATTGACTAAATGATCAGAGAAGCAACTCAGCTTTCGAAAATACAACTACTGACCTAGTTTTATGAGAAAGGTGTATTCCGTACATCTAATCTGGCAATCATATAAGTGTATAGATAATCATACAAAATTGTGGAAATGAATAAAAATCTATTTTTACAGAGAAAAAGCAAAACTAGCACAGTTCTGCCAGAATACTGCATATTTGGGGGGTTATGATGAGAAACTGGTGATTTCTTTCTCGCTCACAACTAAGACGACCATGTTCATGTCAAAATTCGTCAACCATGTGCAAAGATTAATGATTTATTCTTACTGTTGGTGAGCACACAAATCAGAGGAAAGCTAAAAGGCAGGTTTTAATGCAATATACTGTCAGCTGTAAATTTAATTTTGTTGATACAACACCAGCTCATATGCATAATGTTGAAAGACTGGGGCCTTCCACTAAGTAGTGGCATAAAAATCAATGTTGCATGGTTCACCATCATCATGAGTCTTATTTTGTGGAGTTCATGTAAAATTTCTTGGAAAGAGAAAATGCATCTGATGCAATAATTAAAAGAAATCATGGCAGCTGCAAAATATATGTGGGAGTAAGCATAAATTTATCAATCAATCCTGGTTCCAAATTGGCATTTAAAAAGGCAGGGGCCGTAATTGGAAGAAAGTGCCAAAACTTCTAAAATAGTTTCAAATTAACATAGGCTTTACAATAATTATTTCTTTTTGATATCATTTTTCTTATTTACTGTCTTAATTGTTATCTTTTAGTAGGTAAGATGTAATTGGTTCTGTTAACTGAAGTTTACATTAATATGTAGCACCTCAAATTTTTCTAGTTATAGTACAATTTACTAATTATGTGTATTGCTCAGAAACACTTTTCTTAATATAATTTGAATTTGCTGTTATGATAGACTGCTTTGTTTGTTAGTTTTATATTTTTCCTATCAGATTTTGTATTTTTTTCATTTACTTCATGTTTATTTTAGATTTTATTCCATATGTGGATCAGTTCATGGATGATGACTTAGTGATTGGTACAGGATGGACAGCTTCTATGTCCCTGAGGTTAATGAAATAAATTTGACAATCTTTTAACTCATTTCCAGAAATTCTTTAATGTTTATTAGCTTTTATTTACAACTGCAGTCATTAATTATTCCTAATTTTCACTGTTCATGAAAGATGTAGTATTATTTTGTAGTAAACTATAATTCAAAGTTAGTGATAGGAATTAATTTTCATTATTCATTTCTTAACTGCAATATATTTTTATTGCGAAATTTGAATCTTTTTAAATATTTAGTTTGAATTCAGTTTTTCTTAATTAATTAAAATGAAATTTACATATTTAACTTAAAAAGTGGCAGACAACTCAATATATAGAATAAACAAATCAGGAACATGTTGCTTATTTATAGGAGTAAAGATTTAAACAATATAAAAATGCTATCATTCAATTTAGAATTCATTGAGAAGGTATACATTAGGCAGATGATGTCGTATGTAGTCTAAGTAATGATATCATAACTGGATGAGGCCTAAGATTCTGATGTCACAGTCTCGTGCATATTTCAGAATGGCTTAAATAAGTTACATAAATACTAAACAAAATACTGGAAGGTACTGACAGTTCGTTTTAATACACTCTATAACAAAAAAAAAAAAAAAAAAAAAAAAAAAAAATCAATGCACCAAGAAGGAATTATTCCATTGCTTTGCAATTTCGTATGCATAAATATTTTGACCAAATATGCAAATTATTGAAATTTGGTGTCCAGTGAATGAATAGTGTGATCTCCAGTGCATCCAGCAGATGTATATAAGGAGCTGTTCTTGAATTGTTGTTAAACATTTCTGTTGCATTGCAATTTAGGATACCTTTCAATGACTGAAAAAATGCCTTGCCGCAGAATTCGACCTCATTATAAGCAATGGTCAGAGTAAGAGGCAGTTTGGGCAAATCGGAGAAATGATCATCATATGAGTCAAAGTGATGCAGCAATTAGAAGAGGCTGGCAAGTATGGGTGGACATTGGCAGATTTCGGCGTCATGGTGGTAGCAGTCAACCTAGGGCCATGTCAGATCGGGAGGACAGAGTGATTGTCAGATCAGCTGTCACAGTGCCTGATTCATCGCTAACAACCATCAGACGTGCGACCCGCACACGAATGATTACCATGACCATTCACAGACGGCTGATAGAGCGAAATCTACGCTCGTACAGATGGTTACGTTATCTGTCATTCATGCCTGCACACTGTCAAGCCAAATTACAGTGGTGCTTGGCTCAATCAGGTTGGAACGATGCTAAAATATGTTTGTCAACTGTGAAAAATTGCTTCAGGAGCCACATGGATATGGCCTGTAGGCTACCAGTTTGAGACCACTGTGTCAAAGTATAGGAATAATGTTGAAGTGTTCCATTGAAAATCAATTAAGACGTGCTCACTCTCAAGATAAGTATTCATCATAGTGCTTATAAAATTTATGCTATATTTTAACAAAGGTCTGTTTCTTATAACACATTTTGAAAATGATTTGAGAAATTTGAGCTGAGAAATTTCAGTCTCCTAATGATGCCTGCCGTAGATGACTATCCACTATAAACAAAGACCTATTAAAAGAAGCTATCTCTGAAAATCCACATATAGAGTTGAGGAACTAACAGGCAAACTAAATATTCTACAAAATACAGTATAGATCATTTGAAGAAGATTGGATGTATAACATTAAAAGAAGCTATCTCTGAAAATCTGCATTATAGAGTTAAGGAATTAACAGGTAGACTAAGTACTCTGCAAAGTACAGTATAGATCATTTGAAGAAGATTGGATGTATAACAATCTATGGACACCCCTTATTTTAACAGAGCAGGATATGTTTGCTGGAGTTATTTACATGAAATTCTTTTCTGAAAAAATAAAGAAAGAAAGAAACTCTCTTTTGACATAGCTCATTACTGCACATGAGAAGTAGATGCTGTGCAATAATGTTAGAAGAAAAGCATCATGATATAAACCAAAAGAATATCATTTAGTAACACTGAGAGGGTGTCTGCATTGTAAAAAAGTAGTGCTTAGTGTATGGAGGGACTGTAATGGAATTGTATACTATGAATTGTTGCCACCAATCTGGCAATAAATCTGGAAAAATACTCTTCCCAAATGTCAGTTTTAAAAGCAGAAATTGAAGCAAAATGCCCATAACCAACCATTTGTCAAGATGTTATCTTCCGTCATGACAATTCCTGCCCTCCTCTTTCATAAATGTCAGGCAAAGATTTATTGATTGTGATTGAAATATTTTGTCCTCCTCAATTTTATTAGAACTGCTGTCTCAGATTTTCAGGTCACTTCAAATTTCTCTGAATGGTCTGGAGTTCACTTCTTTAGAGACTATACACATTGATAAATTCTTTATGAATCACTAGATTTAAACTGAAATACTTATCAGCACATTGATAAATTCTTTATGAATCACTAGATTTAAACTGAAATACTTATCAGCACATTGATTAATTCTTTATGAATAAACTTAATGACTTTTTTAAAAATAAAATTGTCCATCTACCTGAGAGATGGCAAAAAATTTTAGAATGAAACAGGGCTTATGTGATTTAAAGAAAGTTTCTTATGTTTTTCTACTGTTTCATTTGTATCTATCATTAAAAAATAAGTAAAATCACAGAACATTTTTGATACTGCAGTATAATAGAAAATATATAAATTTTTTATGTGTTCATGATTGTTTTTATTATTGAAATATTTGTGTTTGTATTTCATTTCCAGGCCTTTAGCTTTCACCATTCTGGCTGAATTTGTGTTTCACATTAGAGAACAAATGCCTGCAAAGACTTTAACTATGGCAGTGTATACCTTTTCTGCAAAAATTGAGGATGAGTCTCTTGAGCCAATGGTTCATGTTTTATCATGTAAGCTGTTGCAAAACCTTGTTGAATGCATTCTTAAGATATCTGATGAGAATTTTAACAGAGTAAGTATATGTTAATCTTTTATAATATAATGTCTACTGGGAAATTCTGTCTGCTTGGGAAGGGAAAGAAAATAATATAGAGTGTCGCAAACTCAACATAATGTGGACTGAGAGACTGTCGAGTTTTACCGAATAAGGGGTGGGTTTTTCAGAACTCTAAATATTTAACTCTAAATTACTCTAGAAATTTGGAGCACAATATTGGACACGGAAAAGTACAGCATGCAATTAAATTAATGGTGATTTTTTTTGTCAAGTTCTAGCACAATAGGAGTCATAAAAAGAACAATACCCTAACATAATTCAGTAAAAAAACTTACATACAAAAATGAAGAAAAATTATTAGTAGTTTTTGGTAGGAAAATATTAGTAAATTGTCGTACACTAATTTGTCATTGTGCAGCTTCATCCAGTAGGCGACAGAGGAACAAAATGTGCCGAGATATATTAAAAAAAGTTCCTAAAAAGTTGCTGAGTTATACAGAATGTTGAGATATTGGGAGTCGAGTTTATGGGTTTGTACTGTACAGGGTGTGTATAATTAAAGAACCCTATTTCAAAGCTGTCTGTCTAGAAGCGAAACCACTGATCAGAAAATTGTTATTTTGTGGCAGACTTAATGAAGGGATGAAAATGTCTTTTAGCGGGAAAAAAAAAATAATTACAAATAACATCATCAGAGGCATCATAATACTAAATTATACATTTAACCACATCTTTACGTTAGTTTTACAATTTTACAAATTTTGTCACAAAAAAAAAAAAAAAATGTTACACATGAGGGCAATCATTTTCAGCTACCATCTGAAAATGCAAGTTGGTATGTTCCACAGTTGACCAAAGTGTGTGCTGGGAAATGTTCAGCACGTGGTGTGAAATGCTGGCTTTAAGATCAGGTAAAATCTTGGATTGTCACCATATATTTCAAATTTATCGTCACCATATATTTCAAATCAAGATCAAGTCTTTAAGATCAGGTCTTGGATTGTTACAACTTACCAGATGTTTCAAATCTCCCAAAGCCAAAAATCGTATGGATTGATGTCTGAGGATGAGGGAAGTGACACATTACGAAAGTGCCGGCTGTTTTGGTAAAACAGTTTTACTAATAAAGCGTGATCTTGTAAACTTATTGTCATTGTGAAGAAGCACATTGAAAATAAAGTCTCTGCAGATGTTTCTATGTTTTATAACAGCTACTATATAACATTGACAAAGATTTACATTTTTACTATAGGTTTTCAAAGCAAAATGCTCTCTCATGACACTATTTTCAACTTTTTATTTTTTTTTTTCTTTTCTGAAAGACATTCTCATTTCTTCATTAAATCCGCCACAAAATTTCATAGTTCAGCACGTTCACGATCACTGGTGTCATTTGTAGGCAGCTTTAAAATAGGGTACTTTAATTATAGACATCCTCTGTTTTTCATATCTTTACTAATATTTATGGCACAACATAATTTCCATCTTTATTTATGACCTCTTGGCAGCTTGATAATAGTTTATAGAATGATTTTTGAAAAATGTCTTGTCTTTAGAGACGAAGAACTAAAGTAGTGTTTGGCTGACATCTGCTTCAGTTTTAAAATTTTGCAAGAAGAGAAACTAGTGTTAATCAGAGGGTGCTAGGTCTGGGGAGTGTGATGGATGCAGATGAATTTCCCAGCCTAGCTTTGTGATTTCCTGATGAGTCACCAATGGAGCATGTGGCCTGATATTATCATGATGCAGTATGATGTGCATCCTATTTGAACATCAGTGGCCTCTTTTCTTGAATGCTATGTTTAAATCATTTATTTGCTGAATCGCTTTCAATTAAGCTTTCTGGCTTTGAAAGATCATAATGCATTGGTCCTTGGACATTCCACTATATATACAGCATTCTCTTATTCAGGCTGAAACTTGGTTTATAGGTCGAGGAAGCAATTTATCCATGCTCACAGTATGCTCTTTTCCTAACAGTGTTTTTGTAGTAATCTGCTTTTCATCTTCGGTTATCATTTGGTCCTAAAAGGGTTTGTTTTTGTCCCAAGCAAGCAAAGATGTACATATGACAACTCGATCATACAAATTTTTCTCCCATAATTCAAGGTATCCGTGTGGAATATTTAAAGACCAATTATAATTTCTGAATATGGTCCAAAATGGTTTGTTGAGCTGAATTAAACTTTTCCACAATTTTTGATATTGTCAGAAAATTATCTTGCTCTGTCATGGTATTGATAATGTCATCATCGATCAAAGATGGCCGCTGAGAGCGTGGCTTATCATTGAGGTCTGCTTAAAAATTTTTGAACCACCTCTTACTTGTTTTATCCAAAACTGCATCCCCAACAAAATTTTCACATGCTTCTGTAGCATTTCTTCCTTGTTGTATTTTGCACAAAATACATTGTCAAAAACAAAAGTATATCATTAATCATGTTCACATGATCACATTTGCTTAAGGTACTTGTGTTTCAGTTAATTTAGAGGAACAGATGTTTATAATCAAATGATGAAAAGTGACAGCCACATTGCAAATGGAAACTTTTGCGGTGCCCTCATTCTGAGCTCCTAAGAACCTTTTTGTGGTGCTCCCTTTTATTTATTTATTTATTTATTATTATTTTTTTGATGTCTTAAGTGCATGGTTATTTTGCCTAAGTTTGGGTTCAATCCATCTCTGCATTGCATGACATTGTGCTGATGTGTATGATCACTCTTTCAACCCTTAACATCTGTTCCAAACAATAAGGTCCAATGGTCCAATGCTGCCATGTCTACATGTCATTTTTCTAGATTTAAACTGATGATCTATAATCTGGAATCACCGAAGTTCTGATGATTCTATATCTCAGACTTTATACCATATGTTTCTTCTTCTCCTGTAATTTATATTATGTTTCAAAATTTCTACTATATGCATTACTTTATACTATTTGCTTGAAATTTTAGTTTAATGTAAAATTTTGACTAATGACAGTGAAATATTTTGCTACTCAGATATCAGAATTTCGAATGAAATTTAATACATGTGTAGTAACTAACATACCAAGAGTGGTCAAACTTCATGTCAATAAGAGCTTCATGTTGGAATTCAGGAATGTTCGAGAACCACAACTAGATTTCCCAAAAGCCACCAATTCATTTTACAGCATTTTAAAAATAGTGAAACGTTTCAAATGGAATGATTCATCTGATTCTAAACTATCATTCAATGGCAGTTTATCTTCTGCCTGTGGTGATGCATCGGAAATAGTGCAAAGTTTTGTGGTGTCTTGGTTTTCCCTAATTGCAGTTTGATATAGTAAAAATTACTCTGTTCAGTTTTTAAATAATCTAATTCTTCTTCAGTACCTACTTGTAAATGTTGATTAATGACAGCTTCAAATTCTTCTTAAATCTGGATCACAGCAGCTTGTTAGAAATTCTCTAAGATTCCAATTGCCGTAAATTTCTCATCCATTTGCTAGTCAAATCAACTTGTAAATTATATTTAACTTTTACCAAATTTTGTGTAATATTAAATGTTTATGATGCATTACATGTGTTTTCTGTTCCACTCTTAGACCAGCCCAAGTAGACGTAAGAAAATTTTGTAATGCAGATTTTGATTAAGTAATCTATATCTTTTATTAGCTTTAGAACGGCATGCTTAGTGGTGAAGTGCTTAAGATCACAGATTGCTGGAAGTTTGACCAGGCAAATGTACTGGCTGCATGGCTGGTTTTCATGGTTTTCCTCATTTGCAATGTGGATACAAGCCAATTTCCCTTAGAAAACACAAAAGGGGCAACAATCCCCTTAGGCAGATAGACCTCGTATGCTTTGCCGTATTCAAATAAGCTTAGGTTAACTTAAATTGAAAATCTGAAAAGCTATTCACAACAGCTCTTTCTTTTCACTAAATGGAACATTTTTTAAAAATTTATTTTATTTTATTATTTTTTAATTTTAATAATGAAAATGATTAGAAAATTTAAAGTGTGTGGGAACTAATTATTTTAATGTAGTTTAATTATTTATTTGTTTGTGTTTGAAGATAACTACCGAAAAATTTTGTATTGAATTTCTCTAAATTTGAATGTGGATTAAAATTTGTATTGAGTAATGCAAATGATTTAAACTATTTTTTGAAGAGTTATTTGAATTTCAGTTTTATCATGCTCACAGAATATGCTTTAATGTATTTTTATCAAAGAAAAGTAATATATTCTTTGCTTTTCAGGATAATGAACTACTTATATTATTGCTTGAAGTTTTTACAAATAAAATTAAGGTGTTTACAGAAATACAACTTCCTGCCATCATGCTCAAAACGTAAATATCAGTAAATAAAATATTTAATTTTTTTTAACATTAGCACTTTTAAATTTATTTTTACCATTTCATATAGTAGTGAAAATATGTTTTTTTGCCTCATACTTTCATATGATTTTTTAAAGGAAACATTGTTGATAAATTTTTCATTTAATAAGTTATATATGTTGAAATTATTTTTCCATGTTTCTCTCCTTCTGCAGGCGTGAGAAGTTAAAACAGTCAAATCCTGAAAACGCTCAAGCTGTATGTGATTCATATAGTGAATTAAATGGTTCAGAATTTTCATTTGAAGTTACATCATCACGAAGAATAAAACATAATATTCCACTTAATTTTGATCTTGAGCAAGAAATTGAAATGGTAAGACTTTCTGTATCAGTTTTTGAATTTATATCACTTTTGAGTAATTTGAATTATATTTATATCACATTAAATGAGTAAGAGGGGTGTGCATATCTTAACTTGAAAATCCTTTGGCCAAATTTGACCTTTTTCATGAATGTACTATGAGCAAGTACTCATTTTTTCTGTTCATTTTTTGTTTAATCATCATTAATGGTGATTAAAGCTTAATGGTGATTAAATGCTATAGTGAAAAATAAAGCAAGGGAACTTTTTAAAATTCCTTTATGATTTATATACACTCATGTTCAAAATTATCTTTACATATACAGAAATAATGATATTCCATGAAATATCTAATCAATGCAATCCATTTTTGCAAGAAATGTTTGAAAGACGAGTTTAGTAAGCATTATGCAATAAAAAGTGATTAAACGGTTTCTGATATGCCCGGCAAGGCATTACGTCATCTGACAGTGAGTTGAGCATTTTCTGTAAAATGAATATCTGAGTGAATTTCTGCAATACAATATTCGATTTCAGTGTGACTCGAAATGGTTTGTTATGGCTCTGAAGTATTATTTGGAAGAATCTGTAAAGTGGTGAATGATTCACCATTTAGAAGCAGGGCAGACAATCATGAAAACAGTATGATGTGTGAATACTGCAATACAGGCTATCTCTGTGCTATGGAAACAATTTCAGAACTTTAAAAAACTGGTGTAAGGAGGACAAGGTTGTAAATAAATAAGAGCTGCTTCTCAAGATCGATATCTGAGTAAAACAGCCCATCATGACAGGAAGTTTACAGCTCAGCAATTAAGTTCAAAGTGTGCAGCCGCCACTGAAATTATTGTATCATGGCAAACTGTATAAAAGGCTTAATGAAAGAGACCTTTATGCCAGTAATTCGAGGGTATTTGTTTTGCTGTCTTCACAATGAAAGAGGGATCACTTTAATTGGTGCAAAGAACATCATAACTGGAGTGAATAATAATGGTTCTATTTTTTCATTAGTAATGAGTTGAGGTTTAGTTTAACATCTGATTCTAAACATGTTTAAATCTGGAGGGAGTTATGAATGCAGAATATTCCTTAACATTATGCAACGTGCCCATTTTGGTGGTGTGATGGTATGAGGAGGAATAATGATTTATAGACTGAGCTTCTACACATTTTCAACAGTGGATCTGTGGCCAGATAGAGATACTGGGATGAGGTCTTAGAATTTTATGCAAGACTTTTTATAGATGCATATGGGTCAGACTTTTTATTCATGGATGATGATAATTGTCTGTATCAAGCAAACCTTGGTGATTAATTTCTTGAAAGTTAAAACATTGAGAGAATATCTTAGCCAGCAAAATCTTCCGATCTTAACCTGGCAGAGAACTTATGGGACTATGTTTGAGAAGCATTTGCATAGAGACATCCTCCTCTTAGAAAAGTAAATGTCCTGAATACTGCATTGTTAGAGGAATGGAACTAAATCCCTCAAACTGTAGTTACCAATGCTAAAATAGTTGTGTAGAAGTCGGGAAATCACATTCCATATTATTCGGTCTACCGGGAAGTTCTGTCCATTTTTGGAATAAAACAAAATACAAATTTTCCTTACAGTCAATAAACTTTATTAAATAATACAATTGCTATTATTATTAATAAATTCTTGCCAGCGTGATGGCAATTTGTATATTCCATTTTTGAAAAATGTTGTCTCTTTTGATACAAAAAATTGAACCAATTTATTCTTTGATATCTTCTTCATTTTTGAATTTTTTGCCCTTCAAAAACTTTTGTTATGACAAAAACATGTGATAGTCGGAGGGTGCTAAGTACGATGAATATGGTGGATGGGACAGAATTTCAATTCCTAGTTCTTCAATTTTTTAACGAGTCCCCAAATTAGCATGTGGCCTGGCATTATCATGATGCAGTATAATGTCCTTCCTATTGAACATCGCCGGCCCTCTTTTTTTTTACCTGCTTTCTTTAAATTTTTTTAATACCTATTGAACCCCTTTTTTGGCCTGCTGTCAGTTGTTGACAATACTTATATAGAAATAATGATATTCCATGAGTGAGCTTTTCGTTTGGTTTAAAAAGCTCATAATGTATTCGTCCTCGAATGTCCCACCATATACACAACATTCTCTTATTCAGAGTCAAATTTGGTTTTAGAGGTGGAAAAGCTATGTTTTCCGGGTTCACAATATGCCATTTTCCTTATGATGTTTTCGTAGGTAATGCACGCTTCATCCCCAGTTTTTATCCGGTTCAAGAAGGGCTCGATTTTGTTCCAAGGACGCAGAGATGTGCATATGAGAACTTGGTCATCCAAATTCTTCTGACTTAACTCATTAGCCGCTGGTGTTGTGTTGATGCAACGGTCAAAATAAATGCGTATATAAATATAACTACCTAAGATATCTTATACCAGCATATGATTTTGTGTAGGGAATATTATAAAGATTATTTCTGTAAAAAAATATTTGCCTTTAATGATTATTTTGTTTATAATAATTAATCTCACACTTTAAACAAAATTTTCGACTGGGTATTTTTGCTGAAAATATTTAACGAAAGTATCGCCGTCTTTATGAGTGATCTGTTTTTAGTCGAGGTCACCGTTTATCAGAACATTACATCAGTAAGATGTTTATATTTGTGTTGGGAAGGAAGGGAAAACAGGTGTTGCGCTGACGCAACATCAGCAGGAAATGGGTAGTCAATCTCCTTTTTCACTCGTTCCTTTCGATGTTCTGGTTCATGTTCTGGTTGTTTAAAAATGCCTAGAACGAGGTATCTTGCATTAGAAAAAGCCCTTCAAAGATTTTTTGATGAAGAAACAGATGATGATAATGTTAATAATGACCAGAATGAAACTGATATTGTTGTTGTTCCCCCAGAAATTGCAGAAACTAGTGACGAAGAAGAAAGGAATGGCAATGTTTTAAATAATTATAATGATATTTTCCCAAATGATACTGCTGGGGAAGTTGAAATTCACGTAAGGAGTAAGTTTCAGCCTTCTAAAAGCAGTTATAGTCATACTAAAAAGTTTAAAAAGCAGAAGATTGAAATCTTGAAGTGGATAGAAAAGAAACTGTTAGTTATGTCTCAGGAAGAACATGAAAAAAGAGATAGAATAGAAATTGTAAAAGACAAAATACAAGGTAAAACTAATGCAAAGATTTTCGATTTTCCTTTTGGTTTAGACATTTACTCTCTTCTCATTGAACAGACAAATATATACATGCTCAGGGGAGGGGGGGAAAAAAAAAAAAAAAAAAAAAAAAAGCTCAGAATTTATTGGATCTGAAATCTATATAGAAGATTTATTGGAATATTATTGCTTACAGGATATCATTCTTTATCTCAAGAAAAAATGTATTGGTCTTTTGATAAGGACATTTCTGTTCCTGTTGTACAAGAATCGATATCATGTTTGCAGTACAGGAATGTGAAGCAGAACTTGTATTTGAAAAATTAATGTTAAATATCTTTTAACCATTGTAATGAATTATATTTGCATAGCCAACCCTACTTTTGCAGTTATGAGTTTTGCAGTGATTTCAAATGTATTTCCATGTAGTAACCATTTGTGCAGAGCTTTTCCATCTTGTGAAAAATATGCATATTTCTCTTTGGATGGCATTTACCAAATTTGAATAAAAACCCTTTTCAGATATCTACCAATCTAGGAAATCTGCAATCTACAATTTAGGAAAGGTTTTAAGATTTTGACCATGCATGTTGCTATTGTCTAAGTGATAGCATGTTCAACTAGCAAGTGGAAGGTCCTTGGTTTAAATCTTAGCAAGGGCATAATTATTTCTTTGTTTCCTTTTATAAAAAAAGCCTAATATTTCTACAGTGAACCCCCAACTGAAATATGCTGAGGGATAATTCATCACTACCTGAGTATTGTGTCTCTCCATAGGAACCCTTTTTAAGTAGGGAAGAATGTAAGAAATTATCAGTTTTCTTTGTGTGCTCTCATACCCAATTAGCATATCCAACCAGCTGTTTGAAGAGCCTTTGTTAGAACCTCAGTGAGGACATAATTATATTTTTATATTTTCTGCTCCAAAAAGACCGAATATCTTTGGAAGTTAAGTAATAAAGGTTGCTTGAAATCCTTTGCATTGTACAAATATATATGCAATCATTTAGTGCAAAATCACCATCTAGTGGTGCTAACATATTTAAGTATAGATTATATTTTGAATTACTTTTAAGGTTTGGTAGTTAATTTTTTAAAACATATTTCTAATTTGCAGTTTTTTTACTCTAGTCAATTTGAATTTCTGTATTTAATATGTTTGATTTTCTTTCTAGAGTGCATTTAATATTCCTGTAGCTGAAGATTCATATCCTTCTATTTCTGATTTCAAGAATTTGGTGAAAGCTCTTATTGAAGCAGCTAAAATCACAGCTTGGGGATTCATCACTCCTAAGAAAAAGAGAAGTAAAAAATTTTCCATCAATTTGTTTTCTTATCTAACATCTATTTGAGCAATGAAGTAAAATTTGTCTACCTTGTGAATTAGTTTCCTTTGCTATGGTAAGCAATATTGTTAAACTGAATATTATAGTCATACATATAGTAAAAGTGTGAAAATACACTGGAACTTCGAGATACGAATTTAATTTGTTCCAGCATTGAGCTCGTATAGCGAATTTCTCGTATCTAAAAACAAACTTACCCATTGTATATAATGGAAATAAAGTTAATCTGTTCCGCACCCCCAAACATCTCATTACCATCTCATCTTCAGTCCACGTACCTGGTGTTTTTCGGAGTAGGTCCAAGTAAAGATTCTTAGCCTTAGCGCAAATAACAGTTTCCGACACTGAATCTCATTTTAACTGTTTCTCATTAATCCACACCAACAACAGTTTCTCAATATTTTGACAATCCCGTCACTTTTACATCACGCTTATGTTTATCTATGATTTCTTTCTTAATTTCAATGGCCATGGTTTCTTACTTTTTCTTTGCAGCTCTCTCTGAGGCAACAATTTTCTTGGGAGGCATCATGAAATGATTATTTTCACATTAAAAGTGAAAAATAACTAGTACACAAGCGTACAAACATGTTGATCAAAGAACACTAAATGATCTGACGAGGGGATTCCCTGAGTCGAGCCCAATCGGGAAATGTGCCACGTGCTCAACAGCCTGGCTTGTTGCTCATTACTCGAGTCAATGCTTGTATTTAGAGATGAATTTTTTGCTCATGCTTTCCTCATATCTCGAATTTCTCATATATAGAGCTGCTCGTATTTTGAGGTTTAACTGTAGGATAAGATGAAACAAAATCTCTTGATTATGTAACAAATTTTCATATTCTATTCAAGTCACCATTCACAATCAGATAAGTACATAATAATAATAATAATAATAAAAGAATTGTAGAAAATAATCTCTTTTAATTATAACATTGTTTTATTTCAGACATATAATAAAAGCATCTCCAAAGGGGGGATATATCAAGGAAATGAGTATGAAATAAGTATTTATTTTTAGATAATGCTGACCATAAATTGTAAGAAACTAGATTCACCTGTGATTGTTATAACTGAATTATAGTGTCAGAACATTTTGAAATGTATTTTAGCTTCTGCTTCATTTGCCAATTTATTTATTGGCAATATACTTCTCTATGTAATCATGCATGCAACAATAAAAAAATGGATATCTCTTGTTTATATTTTACACTTCTAAATCCATTGGCTGTCAGTATATGGTGTCCTGTAAGGCCGTATGTTTTATATTTCTTATGTATCAAATGTATCTGTGTGCTTTTGCTCATTATCTTTCATAATATTATGCATCACCATATTCTTTGAGACATTTTCTCAACAAAGTAGGATTCTACATTCATATGTTATTAAACTATACTTGCATGATTTATAAATTTTGTTTCTGTTCATTTCCAGATAATGGCTGATTTAAGCCCATTTCTGATTGAAAAGCATGTTTGAATGGGTTGACTTACAGGTCATGTATATGAATGGATAAAGAAGTAACTAATGCCCCTGCTTTTTTTTTTTTTTAATCATTAGAGTCTCTTCTCAAATAATGATTCTATTTTGAGAGAAATGAAATTTAGTCTCACATGTTTGAAAAGGCAAGGTTCCCATTCATGGAAGAGTCCTGGAAAATCAAGAAATGAAAATACAGTCAAAAGTCGTTAATTCGGACACCTATAATCCGGAATCATCTATAATCCGGACCTCAAAGCTACAAAATTTCTGCGCATGTGTCGCATTGACGCATGCGCGTAAGGCCTTTACGGCTGAGAATATGCTTGTGCGTGTGCGCAAAATACGTTTACGAATCCGCGTTTAATGTATAAGCTAAGCTAAACGGTATAAGCTAAGCTAAAATTATTTAATTATCTATTTCAGTTAATGTTGCAGATTGCATTGTTCCTTAATCTTCGAATTGGATCCGGCTTATTATTTTTTGCAGACTATTAGAGCAATTTTATAAAAGTAAGCTTGAACTTTCGATTATGTCAAACAGAATTTCTGATATATATTTATTAATATGTAAATGATGTACAAAGCGAAAGTATGTTTCGAAGTTCATTAAACAAAAAGTGGAATTGCTACAAAAAATGGATAAAGGCATATCCTTTGTTTATCTAAACTTTAACGTTTGTTTATCTAAACTTTGTTTATCTTTAACGCCACAGCGCAGTGCTATGAATTGGAAGTTGATCTGTCAGCACTATCCTTATCTTCAGGGCAGATGTTTTTATTTTATTTGGCTTATTCCTTATTAATGTAGTATTTCATCTCGATGTGCTTCATCTTTGATATGATTTAAATCAAATTCCTCGTCATTATAATTCGCTTCCGATAGCGAAGAAAGTGACAGTTTATTGAAAACGAAAAAATTTCAATTGACAAATTAGTCGGTATTCTCGACACAGCAATTATAGGACTTGAACAGCTGAACTTTGTAACTGAACAAGAAATTATGTCTGTTGATAGAATTAAAGAGAAAGTGTTATCACATAAAATGAAGCAACTTAAACAACTTACATTAAAAGAAATGTTTAATAAAGTAAACAAATAAATATTAAGCTTTTTCTTTTTGTAAATTTTGATACCCTTTAGATCATAATTGTTCTTTATTTCATAAATTACAGTTTCATACTTTTAATTTTAGAATTTCTGCATGCCATCTTACCAGATTTACACTGATGATCTATAATCCGGAATCACCGAAGTCCCGACGAGTCCGGATTAACGACTTTTGACTGTATAAAAATCGGTCAGGGAAAGTCAGGAAAAATGTAATTGTTGTTCATAGTCAGAACTGGTATGCAAGGAATAAATTGCATTTCTGAGAAATGAAGTTCTTATATGACTTTCATTTATATTAGAATATTTAGTGTTTAGTTATTTGTCATTCCTCTGAAACCACAATGGTATCTAATAGAAGCTTTGTATTTGGCAAAAATATATTATACAGGTAACTTAATTAGATAAGGATCAGAATCTTTTTTTTTTTTTTACTGTTGATCAATAGCATTTATGAATTATCTTTGCAAAATTCTTGAAAAAAATGGGTAAACTTTCTGTTGATTACTAGGAGAGAAAAGGGATTATTTGTTACTATTCTTTTATTTTGTGTATCATAACAACATTCTGTTTTTAAATATTGCAGTTTGTCTCTCTCTCTTTTTTTTAATAATGATTCATTGGTCATAATTTAAGTTCCATTTTTTATCCCTGTTTAATGACATGAAGATATGCAGCTCGCTGTGACCTTTTTAATGTTTGTTTAAAACTTTTCTGTTTAAATTGAAAATACTTTATGTTTAAAATTTTTATAGCAGAGATCCTAATTAGGAACAAAGTTTGAATCTGGAGTTTAGGACTGGAAACTAAACAGCACACTGATATATGATATTTTGAAAATGAAACTTTTACAACCAAAGTGGACAAAGGTAAAGTGGTACTATAGAAAATGGTGGCAGTATTCTTTTTTAAAGTAGACCATGCGTCAGCTGTTATTTAGAAACTTATAGGCCAATAATGTCAAGTTATATATTGTACTTATATCACTAGCTTGATATTTTTGTAATGAAAATATCAAACATTCAGTAAACTGCAACTGAAATTGTGAATTTTTCTTAGAGAAATCAGTTTAGCACATTCATTGCCACCTATGAGAATACTTGTAGCTAGCAAGCTGAGTTTACTTGCCAACTACAAGATAACTCATTATTGGTCACCTTACTTAAATCACTGAGTATGAGTATTGCTGTAGCAAATGCATGCAGTAATTACATGTTTGGACAGCAAGGGACATTATTTACTTAGGAAATCTTATAAATAGACTGTCAAATTCTTGTTCAGTGACTCATGTAAAACTAATGGAAAATGCCACAGGGTGAGTACTGTTTATCTAGTTCCTAATTATATCATATTTGGCACAGGGAGCAAAAATATTTGTTTTCTGATATGGTTATAAATTAAATGTTAACCAAAAAATTATAACTCTTCATACATATATATAGACCTCTCTTTTGCTTTTTTTAGGTGTCTCGCGAAATGATGTGAAAGAAACTAATGCCTCCTTAAGTAAACTTGATGTGAAAGAAACAAATGCATGCATAAAGTTCCTTAAATATGCCTTACAAGCTCTTGATATTTTTGTAATTCCAAGCAGAATTGCGACAGTAACGAGGTATGAATTTTGCTAGCCTGCATTCAGTTAATTTGAAATTACATGCAAAGAGATTACTCTAATTTTATGTAAGTCAGCTTTAATTTAATTAAAATTTAATATTATTCTAATAAGTTAGATGTATTTATAACATGTTTTCACCTAAATTGTAGAAGTCTATCAAAAGCAAAAATATATGAAAATGGTAACAAAGTAATTCCTATTTTTCATTCTAATTCAAAAGGAATGAAAGCCTACTGTTCATGTGTTTTTAAAGGTATCATGTGACATGTTAGAACTTTGACAAAAAAATCAGTCGTAGCTTTTAATTAGAAAACCAGATTTCTGTTTTGTAATATTTTAAATTTTTCTTAGTTAATTTTGTAATTTTTGTAATTTGTTAAATTCTAGTTACATTTTTTTTTAGTTATTTCTTTCTTTCTTACTATTATTTATTCGGCAGGTAAAATTGTACATCACAGTTTTGACTAAAGTATTTTGATTTGTAATATGATAAGAAGTATAGCAAAATATGTTAATTCAGAATTTAAAAAAAATGCTGGTGAATGTAATTGGAAGGTTTGAAAAATTTTGCTGATTGCAATTAATATGAATATTGCTTTGTCGTTTATTCACTTTAGTGTAAATATTTCTCATTATAACATGTAATAAAAACTGTTGTTAATTTGTTTTTCTCATTTACTGAACCAGATGCTTCTTTTTGGTAAAATAATAATTTTTGTATTATGAAAAATATACGAAATTGAGAAAAACATGAAAAGTTTTAAAAAATACTTGATTTAGATGTAATTGTATAGAAAGTTAAAATTGCACACATTACTATAGCATTGAACTATTTATTTAATGAAAAGAATAGAAATTCAGAGTTTCAGAGGTTACATTCTGGGTACAGAATTTAACTTCTTGTACCATGTATTAGATTGTAGCAGTTAGATAACTTGAATTTAATTTGAAATATATAAACCATCTGCACATCTAAATCTTTTGAAGATGACAAAAGTAGTATATAATTATAAAAATTATCAATTCAGTTTTAATTTTCTTCTGCATGCTAAATTTAATTTGTCTGCATGCTTTCCAAAATATCGTGCATTAATTAAGGCCTAAGTTGAAAATGCCAAATTTTCCCTAAATTTTTTTAATATGAGTGTATTATATTCTATATATTACACTTGATATTCAAATTCAAAATTTAATGCTTATTAAGGTTCTAACAAATAATCAGATGTCCAATAAATTTATTAATTTTTGTCTTAAAAAAGGCAGCGTTCGGTACTCGGTATAAGCGTTTTACTGTGGGGATATGATAATATTACCCTAAACCATCTAGGCAGGTAATATTTGATGACTCTGAGTTAAAAGATTTATAAATTTCTGTAATTATTCTTATAATTATTATAAATGATGTAATGCACTAGTTTTTCTGACTTCTTTACTTTTACTAACTAAATGAAGAAATTTCCTTTTCTAAGACTTGTTTGAAGCCCAATACAAGTGAAGATTTTTTGCTTTTCTGTATTCATTTTCAATTTCACTCTTTCAGCCACAAATAAATTGATTTCATTTCTTTGTTACTGTTTGAAGATAATGTAGCTTGAGCAAGACTTTTCTCACCAACATTTCTGCCAGCCTGAACACCCTCTAATTTTTCCTGCCTTCCTAAAATAGCCTCTACCAAGCTACTTTTTTACACCCACACTTCTCCAACACCACCCTTTCTTAATCTCCAAGTTACAGCAAACGTCAAACAATATTGTCATTTTGTTGTCCACTTAAATTTAACAAACATATAAGTTAAATTTAATTCATTTCTGGCCATCTTCATGTATTATTTTTGTTAATATAAAAAACCCTTTCATTCTTATAAAGATGTTATATTTTTATTCTAGTAAGATAAGAAAATATAGGTTTATTATTATTTCTTATTAATTTTTTTATGTCTTTAGTTTTTGAATTGTTTAATTCTTTTTGAATGTTCTGTCTGAAACTATTTTAATTTTGCAAAACAGCAAATGTGTCGAGAATGGTCTTGTGCAAGAATATTAAAAATCTTTAATTAAATGTTTTCCTTGACTTAAACTATGATTATATTATATCAGTTTTTGGTATTATATTATATCGTTAATTTTTTGACATTATTTGGTTTTTATGATTAATTCTTGCTTAGTAAGATGAGGAAACACGTTTACTCCCATTAATTACTGTGACTTAATCAGAAATTGATTGGTTTCCCTTGAAAAATCAATTAATAGCAATAATTATTTTACTTTTTTTACTCTATTTTTATAAAAGTGACTCATGTTTTTAATTTTGCCCAAATATTACTCTTAATGAATTATTTCCTTTCAATAGACAATTCTTGAATTTTAATTAATCTTTTCATAAAAATGGACATTTATTAATCTTATTTGTCTATTTCATTAATATTCATTATTTTTTATTAATATTCACAATTTCTTTGTCTAGAAGATAATTGAAAAACTGCTTAATAAATACATTCATATTTACTTACATAGCAGCTTTAGGGCAAGTTCTGGGCTTTTGAAGTCCAAAATTACCAAGTTTCATTAGTTATATATATTTATTTGAAATAATTTGTTGTTAATAGTTCGCAAGAAGAAGAAAAAGATGCTATTGGCGAATTGGCAGAAATAGTAAGTACTTAAATGTAATATTATAGAATGCAAATAAATAAATTAATTTATTATTATTGCAATTAGCAGTGATAATAGTATTTTTTATAGTATAATAAATGATAAAATATTAATGTGCCATATAAGTTTCGGTACTTTTCCGTTTTGCCGGCGTAAGCGATAAAGTCACTAATAATGGTACAACCGATGCCAAACAAATGGAATATCCTCGCTGGTAACATTTTACGCCTCATTTTCAAAACAAGTCACACACAGCTATTTCTTATCAGATTGATTGTTTCTTTCAATACTGACATATAATTACAAAGCATTTTTACCAGATAGTTCAATTTTATGCCTTAAGGCCATTCGCGGTAATTAAGTCAATTAGGATGCAATCACACTGCTCACCCAAAGGTGAAAATATGGAAAAGGCAAAGGGTTAAATTCATCAATTCTAATGAGAATGCACTAGCAAAGTAAAGCACTGCAGTTTTACAATATTCTGAGTAAGCTATTGTATGAATTGAAATAATTCTTTCATTTAAACTTGTATTCCAAATTAAAATTTAACTTAAAATTAAAGTAGATAATTACTGAGAGAATTAGATTTTTGTAGTGTAGTTTATGTGAGATGAGATTACTTGATATGAACCAGCGAATCAGGATGTTGAACCATAGTAAATTCTCAAATTAATGTCTTTTTACAAATTTATTGGCTTTTTACAAAATTTTAAATGTTATTAAGAAGTTTATGCCTTCAAAATAAAAAATTCTTAAGAACTAACATTTTTTATCTGTATACTGTATGTTGTTGCCAATAAAGTCTGCTTGGCGAGATTTTCACCAGCAAAATGGCAAAGTACCTAAGCTTTCAAGTAGTTTTTTTTTTTTTTTTTTCTGTATAGGTTTACATATGGTACTAAATATTTATATATAAATAAATATAATATATTATTCTTATGTATATTAATCCTTGTTAAAAATCAAAAAGGCAAAAATCTTCAGCAAAGCAGTTTTATAATCTTTATTTTTTGTAGTACATCCTCGTGTATAATTAGTGATATATGTGAGCAATAGATTTCAAGTTCGTAATTTCGGTTCTTGAAGTTTAAAATGTAAAATAAATCTCCTTCATTCTCGTTTCTGTATTATTACATCATAAACTGAGAGCATGCGTAAACTGGTTTTAATTACATGAAATGAAAATAAATATTAATTAATTCCAAATAAATATTAATAAATGATTGGGTTTCTAATAACCAGTATTGATTTTGCAGTGCACTTTTAAGCAGAGTATTATGTATTTGGTATTTTCTTGTATTATTTTAATTGCTTCATTTACATAAAATCTCGTATGTTTAGCATATAATTTAGCTATTTTCATAAATGATATAATTTTGTTATTTAATCTGTAATTTTGTGTTTTTGTAGTTGTGCTATTTGTAGTTATTTACTTGTGTTACATTTTAAAGTTTTGCTGAATTATCAAAAATATTTTATGACCTGCTGATGTTCTTTATAATTTATATCTTTTGTATTTTCCTTGTAAATACTTTCTTTTTTTTTTTCCCAACACAGTTTACAATGTTTCATCCCATTACGTTTGAAGGAATTTTCTCCAAGGTGTTAGAAGTAAGTAGTTTTAAGTTCTAAAAATTATATTTCAGTATTCATATCAGTGAAATTATATTTGGTGACAGTAGAGAATGTGTAAAAATAAGTTATAATTTGTTGTTTTTTAAGATTAGTAATTAATACATAAATTGAATTAGTCTGTTATATGCTTTTGGAATATATTACAAATAATAACATTGTTCTAATATACAAGGTGTGGCTATTAATATTCAGGACTGACGTCACAGCATGAAACCGATCATTCGCCTGAGAGAGGTGCTGCTGGTATCTGGAAAGTGGTACATCTGCACATGCTCCCCACAGCGCGCGTCAGTTGTAGACACGAGCTTGGCTGGAAAAGACACGTGGAAACGTATCTGGTGAAGTGTTGTTGTCGAAGTGGGAAAGTGGTGTTGTGGAAGTGCTGAAATGGAACAAAGGTTGAACATCAAGTTCTGCTTTAAACTGCGTAAAAGTGCAACAGAAACATATGCAATGTTGAAGCAAGTAGTGTATGGTGAGAAAGCATAATCCGGTTCCCACACATTTGAATGGTATGGACGTTTTTGGGACGGCTGTGAAAGTGTTGAAGATGATGCCCACACTGGAAGGCTGATTTCTGTGCGTATGCCTTAAACAATTGAGAAAGTTCATGAGCTTGTAACAGCAGATCGGTGACTGACTATTCGAATGTTGGCCAGTGAACTAAACATCGACAAAGAGGTGGTTCACCAAATTCTGACACAAGACCTAGGAAAACACAAGGTGTGTTCCAGATTTGTCCCACACTGTTTATTGGATGATCAGAAGCAAGTCAGAATGGACACGTGTGGTTAACTCATAAAAAACGCTATCTCTGACCCTGCTTTCCTGGATTCGATAGTGACGTGTGCTATCAATACAACCCTGAAACCAAGAGACAGAGCACAGAATGTCGGTCTCCCAGCTCTCCTAAACAGAAAAAATTTCGATTTCAAGGGTCAAAGTCATGTTAATCGCTTTCATCGATAGTGAAAGACTTATTCATCATGAATTTGTCCCACCAGGCACTACTGTTACAGGACAGTTTTATGCCGAAGTTCTTGACTGTGACAAAAAATTCACAGAGTACGTCCCCATTTTTAACAGAATGGGAATTGTTTTCTGTTGCATGATAATGCCCGCCCCCACACTGCATTGCCAGTGAAGAGGTTTTTTGCCAAGCATTAGGTTGTGGAGCTGCATCATCCGCCATACTCTACTGACTAGACCCCCACAGACTTCTTTTTATTTCCCAAACTCAAAGTGGTGATCAGAGGAACATGCTTTGTGGGTGTTGAAGACATCAAGAAAAATGTGACGTTGACATTGAAGAGCCTTCCGAAAGAGGACTTTAAAAATTGTTTCCACAACTTATACAGCTGAGCACTGAAGTGCATTATGGCAGATGGGGATTACTTCGAAACATAGTAAAAGCTTACGTTTTTCACATCATATGTTCTGGTGTTATTAGAGTAGTCTTGGAAATTAATAGCGACACCTTATATAATTTTCTATTTATCAAAGGAATATGCAGTTTAGTGAAGATGCATTATAATTTCTTTTAGTGTTATTATAAGACAGTTTTAGGCAAAATGATATGGGAATGCTATGTTTAAATCATTTTGTTTATTTTAATAACTTTGATTTCTTAAAGAAAACCATAATTTTTATTATTATCCAAATATTTGCTGCTTAGAAAATGAATTTCTGTTATTATTTTATATTTGTTTTATATTCTATTCTTATTATATATATGTGTTTCATTTTTCTGAAGAAAGCTTTCTTCCATTCCCATATTATAATTGCTTTTTGCATTTATAAAAATGTTATATTTTATTTACTTATTTATTTTTACTTGCAACAAATATATCATGTATACAAGACTGGAAATATTCTTTATTATTTTGGAAGAAATATAAGGATTAAAATCAGTTGTAGTTAGTAATTTTTTAAAAAAAAGGATACTATTTACAACAGATCTGATGCAGACTATATGTAGAAGAGATGCTTTTTTTATATTGCATCTTTTCTTGTACAAAATATCTGCAGTATCTTAGCATTTATCAGCAGTTAGTGACCAGAAAGTGATGAAACTTTGTAAACAGAGAGAGAGACAGCAATGAACAATAGGTGATATTTATTTCGAAATTATCTGCGTAATATAGAGCGAGAACAGCGCCAGCTCAATAGGTTGTAGAACCACCTTGGGTAGCAATACACAAAGCAACATGTCTATGTACAGAGTTAAGGAGACTATGGATGGTGTCCTGAGGAATGGCTCTCCATTCCATGTCAAGCATTTGCCACAGTTCATCTTCTGAATGCAGGAATGGCAAGGTTTGCAAATGGCGTCCAATCATATCCCAAATGTGTTTGATTTGTGAGAGATCAGGACAGAACTGTAGCCAGGGAAGCATCTGTACAACTTGCAGAGCACGTTGGCTGATGCAAGGAGTGTGTGGTCGGGCATTATCCTACTGATAAAGGGCACTTGTCAGTCCCATACCTTCAAAGACCACAGCACATCATCCATGTATCATAAGGCTGGCACAATGCCTTAAATACGAACTAGAGGTAACCTGGAATCTTACACAATTGCGCCCCAAACCATGATGCTGCATTTTTGCACGGGATGTTGCGCAGTTGCTGTTGGATTGGACCTGTCTCCACATCGACGACACACTTGTATGTGGTGACATTTCTGTTGGAGAAACAGAAGAGTGAGTTATCTGAGAACATGCCTCTGTGCCATTCTGTCGTCCACATCGCTCAAGCCCAGCACCACAGACGTTGTAGTCTATGATGTGGTGTCACTGTCATTCAGAAAATTTTGATGTGAGCTGAAGAGATGAAAATCTGAGGAGGTAAAATCTGGGGAAGATGGAAAGGGGAACAAAAAATAGATTAACCATATTCAGTAAGTCGTTGTCTGAATTCATTGAAGTACAGGGTCGAGCATCGTCATGATGGAATACAACATCTTAATGACTGGTCAGCTCTAAATGCTTTGCTTAGATTTCTGCCTCTAAAACTGCTATTTGGAAACAGTATTTTTCTGAATTTATTGCTTGTTTTGGTAGCATCAACTCATAATGTAGAATTGTTTTGTAGTCCCAGCACACAGTCCCATACACAAAGCAATATTTTTTTTGGGGGGGGGATTTAGCCCCTTTCTTAATGTTACTAAAAGAGGTTCATTTGGCTTACCCTGTGATGTTTTTTTTTTCAGCTTTATTGTATAGTATCCAGTTTTCATCTGCACTGATGAACCGTGCCAAAGGAGGAGATTCTTTATTTTATTTCAGCAAAGGATCACATGCAGAAACTGAAGCAAGTGCATTCTGCTGTGTTAAAGTATGGGTATGCATAGATCAGAATGGGTTGCATGTCTATGCAGATTTTCAGAAAGAGCTTCTTTTAATAGGTCCTTGTTTGTAGTGGATGGTCATATAGAGTGGGCATGATCTTCAAGGCTGAAATTTTCTCATTTAAACGTCCAAAAACCTGTGTAATTTTTAGTGTACTCTAAACTTTCAACTATAACTAATGATTTATGCTTACATTTGTTAGTACTACTTTATCTTTTGCACCTCTTGGTCTGTTAATTGATGTATTTGAGGGCTATAATGCAGTTAAATGTAGGAAAAAAATAAAGTCATAAAATCAAAATGTGTGGGCACTGGCCTGGTGGCAGGCTCAAAATGAACTGGATCATGGAAGTTGTTGAATGAGCATTGGACTGAAGAGATACAATCTGTCTAGTCTTCTTCATTAACAGACTGGTGATTTGTGCTTAATTTATTTATGAGTGTTTATTAGCACAAACACTTTTTTATATTGTGAGTATTTTTGCCATTACAAACAGTTGGTAATGAGTGAAATGTGGTAGTATTATATAATTTCTTTCAGTTGAATTTCTCTCCGTATCTGTAATGCTCACATTTTTGTGATTACTATCTCATAGTTTTGGCTATTAGATTTAGTTATGTTATTGTATTCTGTCACAGTTTTTTGCTATTAAAACGTCTTCACAATAGAAGATGTATTATAATCTTAAACCTAAATTGTAATTTAATTATCGTTCAGCTTAACATTTTCAGAAATTAATTTTTTTAATTCAAATTACTTGTAAATTATCCTCGCAGTTTACTGCAGTATTATTAAGCATGCAATTTTTTTTTATGAAATGTTAGTCATATCATGTCTTTCATTTTCTACTTCCATTCACTGATAGAGCAAAATCCTAGTTTAATGGTAGAAGATTTGTATTGGAAGCTTAAGTAATCCCTTCAATAATCTGTCAGAATTAAAATGCTGTAGGAAAAGTTTTTGAATAAGTCAGTAGTATCATATGGATTATCATTTATGAATTTGGGCAACAAATGCAATTTTTCACTGGTTACTTTCTCAATTCAAAAAGGGACATTTTTCAACTGAAAAATCATTGATGAAGAAAAATGAATCCTGTATAGGAATGTGAAATGTAAAAATTGTGGATTGATGAAAGCAAGACATTATTTGTAGTTTTCAAAAGATGTTTTTATTCAGGATGTTTTCATGTTTTCATTCTATATGTTTGCTTTTATCGTGAGTTTTTTTTAGAATATCAAACCATCCCTCAAAAGTTGACACAACTGAAGAAAGGGGTTAATAAAATGGATTGATGATAGTTAACAGTGTTTAGTATTTAAATAGGCATGCCATTTCATTATGACAACTGGCACAAGAAATTTTGCAGAAATTAAAACAATTTTATTGGGAAACTTTGACACAATCAAGTTACTATCTTTCTCAAATTCTTCAGAGCCTTCTTAATAATGATTTTTTTTTTTTCATTTGAAATATGATGCGTGAAAAGAGCCCAGTTCATTTTTTGGACTGAAATACAAAGTCTTTTATCATCAGGGTACTGAAGATTTGAAAGAAAGGAATGAATTGTATAAAATAGTGTGGCCATATTTTAAAGCTGGTTAAAAAATTACTAAAGAAAAATAAGTTGAAAGAAATTTAAGTGCTTTGAATTTTCTGAATGATGGCAATAAAATTTGCAAGAGAGAACATAATAGTATGTGAAATTTTTAATATTTATATAAATTTATTTTGTATCTGTTTATATTTTTCTCCATTTTATTATTAATAGTTTGTATAAGCTAGAATAATTTGTTTTATAAAATGCTGTTGCCACAAATGTATTTCTGTAAGAATGATCAAATTTCGTGTTTAAATTTTTTTAATAATTCTTCTTGTAATTCTTTTTTTCTAACTTTTTAATTAGGTTTAAGACTTTCTTATAATTCTTGTTTTCTAATTTTGTTTCAGTACATGATTAATTGCATAGTTCGGAACCCATCTATTATGGTGAGAAAAAAATTTATTTATTTATTTTTTATTTAAAATTTCTGTAGAATCCCCCCCCCCCACAAAAAAAAAGTCAGTTTTATCCCTTGAAAGTACAGTGATTTCTAAATAGACATAAGTAGGAGCTGTTGAATGCTTAGTTATTGCCCATAAATATAAAAAGTATTTGCTTCTTAAATTAAGTAAACAATTACATTGTTGACTGATTCTAATTTTTGTTAAAACCTGATATGATCATAAGTTAAAACTCTGAAGAGAAGTCTGTAAAGTGTGAATTAATAATTATATAACAGTTTTTCATTAAGGTTTGAATTTGACATCTCTATTATTAAATTATGAACATTGTATTTTTAATTTTTTTTACATATTTTATATTTATGGCAAATTTAATTAGTGACTGATTAATAAATTTGGCAATTTAAGCATTGCAGGGCCATTTAGGAAAACATAAGATATTTATGTTTTTCATATTTAATCAGTAAACTCAGTTAAAAGCAGTGTGTTGCTACTTGAGAAGCTGTAAGCATTTATGTTTCAAATTTAATCATAAAACTCACATATAGAAATATGTTACCCCTGCTAGAAATAATATATTTTGATCTTCCACATGCCAGTATGTTTGCCAGTCAGAGAAGCTTCATATATTTAATTTTTCTTTGAAATTTAATCTCTCTGTAATTAACAAAGCAATTTCAGAGCAATAAATGCATTTGTTTTTTAATGTTATTAATTAGAAGCTAAACTCGCAAAATTGTGCTAGCTTTAATCATTAAAATTATTGTATATTTTTCTTTTTTATAATCTATTTCAGGCCGCTGGCTGTGCAGGCAGCTAGCATTATAACCACTTTTCTTTTTTTATAATATACTTTTTTCATTTTATAATGTACTTTTCAAATGTGTAAAGCTCACATACAGCTTGTTAAATAAATGTTGTGATTGCTATGTGAGTTTTTCGTAATAGCACCTAATTGCTTTGAACTACTAAAAAAGCTTATGCGTATTTTTATATTAAAAAAAATATTATTCTAGAGTGGGATTTCAAACATATAATGAGGATCAACATTTATAGTTTTTCAGATTTTTTATAGACATTTTTTATTTTAAAATTGTGTATAATTATTTTATTATTATTTGATAATATATAAATCTACAAAACGGTATTAAAGAAAAGCTTCATAATTTTTTGTTAATTGTGCCCTACTTTTATGACATCAAAACTCGTCAAAGAGAGCTGTGCATTTTTTGAAACAAAATATTAAAAATATGGGCAACAAAAATGTAGTAAAATATATTATAATTCATGAAGATTAATCCATTGCAATGCAGATGAGGGTGATTCAAATGAAAATCTTAATTATTTTTTTATGAGGCAAATGAGAAAATACAGAAAAATTATGTATATGTCATTTTTTTATATAATTCCTATAATGAGCAATGCATGTCTTTTGGCATTTTAGAAGTATCCGGTCAGTCTATAAGTTTGTGCACATTAAGAGTATGCATGGAATTCACTATGACACATTTACTAAAACGTTACAATTTTGAACCTGTTGAAACTTGTCATCGTTTGACTAACATATTATTCAGTTCATCACCAATTTTTAAAAATATCGAATGCATTTTTGTCCCATAGAAGACCAATATAGACAATCAGTACAAACATGCTGTGCTACATTTTTTATTTTCTTGTTTTGAATCTGCCAGTTTTGCAGCGATAAAAATTAATAGTGTACATGATGAACACATTATTAGTGTAAGGACTGACCAAAAAGGGTTTAAAAAATTTAAAGTTGGAAAAAGCAGCATTGATGATGAACCCCGCTCTGGTCGTTTTGAACTGTTAGAACCAAATCAAACAATTAATTCAGAAGTTTATAGTGAACAACTTTGCCTCAGAATTGATCAAATATCAAGAAAGTGTTGTTTCATCACGATAACGCTAGACCGCATATGGCTCGAACAACGCTGCAAAAAATAATGAATTTAATTGTGAGCTTTTGCCACATCCTACTTACTCTCCAGATATTGCCGCAAGTGATTTTCACTTATTTCGTGCCTTACAAAATTTTTTACTGGGAAAAAAATTAAATTCTAAACAGGATGTACACAATGAACTTTCAAGTTTTTTTGCATCAAAACCAGAGTCTTTCTACAGCAATGGCATAAAAAAAGCTGCGAGTAAGATGGCAACACATTGTAGATAATGGAGGAAAATATATAATTGATTAAAATGTTAAATTGTGTTTTTTTATATTATTTAAAAATCTGCCAAAAAATGCGCATGAATTTATGGACTGACCCAATACATGGTTAACTTGTCAGAAGATTCTTTTGGTTCTGAGTTTAGACACATGTGCATCGTTGTTTCTCGTTTTCTTCACTTTGGAAATGCTGGCCTTTCATCTCTTGTTTGACCTGTCTGAACACATGAACATTACTGGGAATGAGGTCTCATGAATAAATGGATGTGTTAGATATTCACATTTTCTTATCCAGAGTTGTTTCAACCATTAAATGGGAAATATGTGTCATGATGTATATAGCAGTCTGTGTTGACATGCATCCCACCAGTCAGTGGCTGAGTGCTAAAATTGCTGAACGCTGGTAGTTCAGATCTAGGTTCAATTCCAGACGAACAGGCTTGCTGCATGGGCATTTTCATGGTTTTCTCCATGTGTAACACGTATACGAGCCTGTTCCCCTTAGAAAGTCCTCCACGAAATCATCCCTCCTCTTAGGTAGATATCCCTCGGGTGCTGTGCCATTATCAACTAAACCAAACCAAACTGCATTGATGTGCCTTCATGTCATGCCGTGTTGTTGTTTAAAAAATGTGCAGCTTTCCTCGATGAATTTTGATGTCAGAAAACTTTTGGCACAATCATTGGGAAATTATGAAGGATAATAATTAATTTTTTCTTAATACTGCATTGTACTTTTATATGTACAAATAATAATAAAATAAACAAACTTTTGTAATGTATTTTTGTTCTTTAATTGTTTTCCTCCATGAAACCTTACCTTCACATTTTGTTTGCTTTGTACTAACTAATAAAATGAAGGATCATGCCTGTGAGCAGATTACTTCAAGATGTTTAGTAAAGCAAGTCTTGCATTCCATTTTTTATTGAAAACTCTTTTATATTGTTTGAATGATTATTTTTGTGTAGAGAATTTGTTTGTGGCAAGTAAAAAATGTATTTAGCTTGTTAGATAAGTTATAAATATTTTTATAAAATTAATTGAAATGATATATTTGAAAAAGATGTAGGAACTGACTTTTTTATTTGAAGAGTATTGCTGAAAAAATTCTTCATCATAGAAAAATTGGGCAATAATTTTCACTATAAGTGATGTGATTTCAGATTACTTTTTTGTAGCATAATTTGTTTGATAATAGATCTGGCATTTTTAATTAACTGAAGCTCAGTTAATGATAATTTTCAAAAAGAGACTGTAAGAATGATGTAATAGTAGTAATATTAAGTAAAGTGATTAAAAGTTGAATTCAATAAAGGCTCTATATCTACTATATTTGCAATTAATTATAATGCATTAACTGGCACATGAATTTATTACATTTGTATTACATGAAAATAAAATTTTTATCACTCTGCATATAAAAAAAATGGCCGTCACTATAATGCCTTGAAAGGTTTGTGAGGGGGGTAAAAGGGTTGTATAATGGGTTTTAAAACTCACATTAAATGCTAATTCAGAAGTCAAACAACATTAAATGGTTTGGCAGTATTACTGCAGTTACATGAAAACTAACTGAAAGTCTAGAAAGTTTAACTTTTAAATGACAGTCTGGTACAGAACGATGCAGGATAATGGGCACAATTTTAATTTCTTTCTGTTGAAAGAATTTACTGATTCCATCACAAAATTTGCTTTATTTAAATCTTCATAAAGCTGCTGAAAGCTTCGCATTTTGTTCTGGCTAGTCTATACTTAGTTTCAAAGAGCTTTGAAATCAGTTTAGATGGGCAACTGGCTTATTTAATGCTGAGCTTGTGAATTGCAACTTGAAATGCAAAAGTTGTTTCTTTAGCTGATATTAAAAATGCTGTGTAGCTTGCTTTAAAATACTGGTACCTTTAAAATATAATAGTATATTTGAGGAAACTCCTACTGCTGCTATTACACTTGCCTTGTATTTGACAAATTTTAAGTGATTTTTAATGTTCAAATACCACCATGAGCTACTGAAAATTCTGAAAATGAAGTTCACTTTGTGAATACAGTCACAAACTTTTTCGAAAACAAATAATTTCCGTTTAATTCATCAATGAACACAGTTTCTTTTTGACATTTTGGAGTTTAAGTTAATTTAATATACTGTTTAAAATAAGCTCAAAAGTTCACTGTCAGTCTGAATTAACCCTCTAAGCGGCAAGAATATTTATTGTGATATCTGTAAGAACATATACATACATGCATATTAAAATATGTCAATGAAATTAAGGCAATATATCAAAAGAAAACAAATCCAGGTATGAAATACCAGTAGAGGTTTTACATTAAAATCAAAAAAAAAAAAAATTGTTCTCATAGTAGTTTTCAGAAATTTGTGTTTTCTTAGCAAAACCCCTGGCCGCCCAGAGGGTTAAACTGATATAGAATATGCACAACAGTTGCATGGCCAGTGTAAGTTCTAGTTTTAAAAACTCTAACTGAAACAAAATGTCTAAAAATTGAAATAAAAGTATCTGGATCTCATAGGCTACATGTTATATAAATTCTATGACAGAATATCTAGATTTAAAAAAATAAAGCATCTAAATTTATTAGTTAAAATCCTAGAAATTTGGGGGAAGGGACAGGCATGACTAGAAGTGAGCAGACACTAGAAAATCACCTTTTAACCAAAGGTGAAAATCTTTAAGTAGTAGTAGACAAAAGTAGACACCTTTGGCTAAAAGGTAACACCTTTGGTTAAAAGGTGATTTTCACCTTTACCTTTTAGCCAAAGGTGTCTACTTTTGTCTGTCTTTAACAGACATAGTTCTGCAGCGCTAACTGTGGAATTTCACTCCAGTTTTGACGGAAAGCGTCTGGGGAGCAGTCCGAGTGTCTACCATCAAACTTCTCGAGAAGGTTTTCTGCTTGTCATGTATTTTAAGTGCCTCTTGCCATGCACATATTATATGCTTACAAGCACTTGTGCCTTCTTTGGGATTTGAACCTATATTCATCAGTGGTACTGTCAGTGGCACTAACCGCTAATACTAACTAGGTGTCTTAGAAGCAATTTATATAACATTAAAAATATTTAGATCTAGATGAAAATAATTTAGACTGGCAACAGTAATTGTAACAGAGGAGATACTTTAGTTGCCTAATTTCCATTTTACCTGAGGCGGCACTGTTTTTACTTTTTGTACATTTGGCACTTTAAAATTTTAACAAATAACTGGGATATGGTAACCACATCGTCAAACTGAGATAGCTTCTGTCAAAGCAAGATATATGGTGGTAAGATCTAAATAAATTTGAGCATTAATGCAGTTTTGGAAATTCAAATTTTGTCTCATAAATTAGATATAGGAAAGACACTATAAAGTAGAATATTGATTTATTGTGAAAATCAGTGAATTTTAGTTTATGATTAAAAGCAATGATTTCATTGTGATTTTTATTTGTACCTATTGTGATGTATGTATTTTAATTACAAATTTAATTATTATATCTAGAAAGATTCTTTGTTTGAAATCTTAATTTTTTTGGGAAAAAGAATTGAATAATTACTTTTTTTTTTTTTTTTTTTTCCTTTCAGATTTTAGTTAAATATTTTCTTGCAAATGATTCAGTTTCATCTGTTTTTGCTCTTCTGTTGATGGATTTCCTTGTAAAAGATGTGGAAGAAATTGGAGGTAAATAATAATAATAAGCTATATAACTTTTTCTTACAGTTTAAATTTTGTCTGTTATTTTAACCCTTTTCCTTATTTCATGTAGCTGTCAAAAATGAGCAGAACTGAGTCTTAGTTTGTTATTAATTTATACCTTGAGTTTTCAGAGCTTTATATGAGATAAATATATACATTCAGTTCTCACATTTTTCTGATGGTAAGCAAACACAGAAGTTTACCTCTTAAAATACACTAAAGTTGATATAGTACAACATGTGTATGAAGTTGGGATCATTTATATATAATTAGTTATTAATTTAAACTTTGCATTTTAAATTATTACTAATCTAAAATTCAGTTAATAGTATTTTCAAAATAGTATTTTGTCATAGAGAGTTTATTTTAGTTTCATAAATCTGTTTTAGTTTCTGTAAATCAGAAGAATTATTTTTAATTCATATTTTTCTTTTCTGTCATCAATCATTAAATTAACTCTTACAGTCTCTATAATGTCTTTAAATTTTATCACATACTACATTTATGTTTTACAAAATGCTGTATTTCTTCAATTAAGTCCCCCCCCCTAAAAAATGACAATCATCTAAGTCTTTATCTCTATCATCATAAAATTTATTAGTTCTGTAGTTTTAACAATAGGTGCTATATATTATGCAATGTAGATAATCTTTAACAATATAATATAATAATCTTTAACAATAGCATGCATACTAAAGGTGATGATATATTAGACAGACTTGGCCAAAAGTATTAATTTCCTCATATTTTTATGATACCTTCAAAAGTAATTGTCAGACATAAAAAGTGTTTATTTGCATGCAGTTAAAGATACTCTTGAAGGTATTATAATTTGTAGAAAAATAAAACCAAGCAAACAACTCTTAATTCATTTTTGTCATTTTCTTTAAAAAAACAATCTCTGTTAAAGCTACTAAACTACATTATTTTAGTGGCAGTTTCATTTGTTGTGCTATTTAGCTGATAATTTTGAAAGTAATTTTTACAGAAAGATAACTTTAAACTTTCATTCAAAAATCAATAAAAAATGCTTGTGAGCTTATTGCAGATTTATCAGAAAAAACTGGATGTGTAATTATTGTTAAAATTTAAAGAAAGAGACTTGTTGCAGTTGGTCTGAAAGGTTGCAAAACTAGAAAAAAGTCATGGCTCTCAGGGTGAAAAAAAGTAATTAGGTTAAAACAGGCAATTCCACAAACAAGTTGCCAAGCAAGAACAATTAAATATTCTTTTCAGATTTTAAATTACGTTTAAAGGGGCATTTTTTTAACGTTTTGTATGTAACCTTTATTTATTAAAAATCATGTTCTTTGCAATTAAACCATAAAATTCAGTTCAACAGCAATGTCCCAAAATAATTTTAAAATGAGCATATCTTTAGAATTTCCGATACACTGTTCCGCGTGCTGGAGATAAAAAGGTTTTTTTTCCCCCCGTAGAGTGTTGCCATTGCTTGCTTTTAAATCATTGAGTTTGTTACTAAACAATTCGTTAAAGTTTTACAAAATATTAAATTGATCATAAAACAAATTCTAAATTTCAAATTTCATCTTCCACATGCCCATATTCGTAGGAGGATTACGTCATTCAAAATTTGATGGCTATATGTACCATTGTTTTATCACAATGCAAGAAATATACATTCTTTTATGCAAATTTTTCATTATTTAATTTCTTCAAATGTAATGCCGGACTCTAAAGTTTGGTGGCAACAGTTTGAAAAGTGATTCACCGTTTGTAGTGATTCAACGCAAAATCGCAAAACGAAAACAATAGTCCTTCAGGGACAAAGCCCCTTTGAACTAATTAACTCTGCTTTGTGCTTTGTTGTATTTCACACAAAAATAATCTTTCAAACATGTTCAAAATGTTTTTGGTTACAAACTAGCTTTTCAGAAAAACAAGTTTTTTTCGTGTTTGATACATCCATTGCATCATTTTAAAAAAATGCTGAAGAATGTAATACAGAAGTGTTCCATTGTAAAACATGGAGGGAAGAATCATTACTTCCTTGTGTACCACTAGTCTTCTACTCAGGGTTGCTTCTATCCTTACTGAAATGTACTGAATTGATTTGGTAATGCCTGTTGGGCCAGTGATGTAGATTCAAGCAGCTTGTAAATAAGTAAAGTTAGGACTAAATGCACCTATTTGATTAATAGAGGTAATGTGAGGAATTGAAATAGTGTTTGGATTTTTACAGTAATGAATGTAAAGTGTAATGAATGGCACTTAGGAAAATCCGGATTGGCATCACTAGCAGCACAGTCTGTTGTGAGTCTGGGACACAAATTTTGCACCATTATTACATCTATTTTGCAAAATTTTAGATTATTACATGTTGTGCCTTATTTTTTGCTGTCGTTGTAGTAATTGTTGTAATAAAGAACACATCCAATCAGTTCATCCAGTTTTCTGAATTTCGCTGTTTAAAGAAGTATCTCAGGTGATTGTCAACTTTATATGCTGTCATCTAACTGAGAGTAGCTTGATCACAGTGGAAAAAGAAAAATTTATTTATTTAAATCCCTACTAAAGCTTGTTGCCGTATATTGTAGACATTGTCTAATTACATATGTGCAATGTGCTTGATAAAGCCGTTTTCTCATGTCACATATGGTCTTTTGCACAGCAGCTAAAAAAACGTTAGCAGCTCTGCTAGATCAGAAACATCATATGTCATTTTTAACTTCTTGTTCTTAATTTCTTGAATTGTTTCCAAGATATAGAATAGGCAGTATATCTTGTAAAATTTCTATCCTTTTTCTCAAGGCAGTGTAACTTTTTCATACCTATAATGAACCTGATATTCTAAGATTTCTTCTAGTATATATTATTGTTTCTTATTATGTATTTTTTAATTCTTATTTTAGAAAACAGTAAAAGATCTGAAATATATTTACAAATCTTGGATGATATATTTAAGACAATAGCAATGTTTCCAAGTGACTACGAGAAAACACTGCAGGTATTTGGTACAGTTTTTCTCTTTTATAACAAATTAATTTTTGTTTAAGAATATGGAAATATGTTTGTTTGTTTTCATGGTTAACTTAATAATTGTAAGATAGCAATATTTTAAAGTATTACTAGTTTTGTTTAGAATTCATATATAAAGTGTTTTTCAATTCACAGCATAACTGATCCCTTGACATCTGTTTTTGTATAATGCTGCTGTTAAAGTCACTTAGAAGAGCAACGTATCCCAGTATGCTTGGTCATTTACAGATTCAAGCTTATATTAATGTTTAGGAAATAGTTTAGCTGTCTAAGTTGAAACAAGCAACTGATTACTCTGACTTCAATAAATTGTTATCAAAGAGAATGTAGAATAACAATTTTTGATTTAAAACAGTATTCAATTCTGCATTGTCATGAAAATATTATTAAAAATTTTGTATAATGTTACATGAAAATCTGAAGAGGCAAAGCTTTTCCAGAAAAATAAGAATTCAGGGGCAAGTCTGTTTAATAGAATAAAGGGCTATCTTGCTAAATTGGTGAGATATTGCCACGACTAATTTTTGCCGCCAAATTTGGCGAAAAATCGCCAAAATTCGCAGCAATAAAGTTTCAGTTCCCAAATTTAAAATTATTATTGGCTGAAGCATTGTAAAGTATCTGCTTTATTATCATTATCATCCAGGAATGATATGGCATGAATTAGTTTTGAAATGATGCAGTTTACGCCATTTATTGCAAGCAGTTACTACTTTGGGAACAGAAGAGAAAATAATCAAATTAAAACTGGGAGTTAATTAACTATTCCAACTAAAATTTAGTATTTAATATTACATATTTTTTATCTTACATATTTTTATTTTGTATTCAGTTTTTCTGTTTGCCATATATCCCTGTAATTTTAATCTCTTATGTTACTTTGTGATATATATATATAGATCACCAAGTTATTATTATCATATTGCTATGGAGTAATGTATTGTAATTTTTCTGTTTCAGATTTTCCTGCGTTCCATTGTTACAAATTCACTAAAATGTATTCTTCGTGCTTTAGAACCAGGCAATTATCTAAAGCTTCTGAATTCTCTTTTCACATCTGTTGGAAATGGGGATTTCAGTATACTTTCAGAAGAATTAGTTCCTATCCTTCCATATATGTTGCGAGGTGATATCACCTTTTGAATGCCTTTTTGGATTGGGATTATTGAATTATGGCAAAGCACACAAGGGCTATCTGCCTAAAGGGAGGGATGCCTTTGTGAAGGATTTTCTAAGGGAAACCAGCTTGTATACACGTTACACATTGGGAAAACCACGAAAACGCCCATGCGGCCAGGCCATTCGTGGGATTCGAACCTTGGACCAAACTACCAGTGTTCAGCGCCTTTACTGCTCGGCCGCTGGTGGGCTCGAATGTCTTTTTGAATATAAGAAAACAGTTATTTAAAATTACTAGGCCAGGGTTCCGTAAACTGTCGGCCGCCAAAAATTTTAGCAGTTTTGATGTTTCTTTCACTTATTATAATAATTTTACAATTGCCAAATTGTAATAATATTTTATTATTACAATTAATATTGTATAAATATTTTTATACAATGTATCTGAAAATAGATAAAGATAAGACAATACAGACAAAGAAAAAAACAAAAACATTTAGACGCATTATTTTTGTAATATAGATGTTCATTTTCCTTGCTTTGCACATCACGCTGTCATTTTGTCTGTTACTTATTTAAAATTTTCACATTGTTCTTAAAATTAGAAATTAAAGTTAATGACCTAAAACTGCAACAGTATATTACAGTAGAAGTGAAAAAATTGACAGTTTCACTCACATGTGTGTTGGATTTGTGGAATAATTATGGGATCCCACCAAATTTTTGTAAATATTACAGGGTCCTGGGGGTCGCGAAGAAATCTCAGTGATAAAAAGGGTTGCGAGTGAAGAAAGTTTAAAAAACCCTGCACTAGGCAATCTACAAATGAATTAACTTTAAAAAATTCATATTTCACTGAGTTTTCAAGTTATTTATATGTAGATTGCAAAATAGGAGTTTTAATAGAAGTTACAGATTTTTTTATGATAATTTTACTATGGATACTCTAAAGTTATATCCATCAAATGGTATTTAATTTATAATATTAAATTCATGAAAATGTTGAGTTTTATAAAGATATTTGGGAAATTCTATTCCAGTTGGTATTTCTCACTTGTACAATCATGACTATGATTTCTTTTATTAGCCTTTAATCTATTGGGCTTTTGCCCCACCATGGGCCAGGCTCGCTGAGTAATGGGAGGTCAACCTGAGTTTGATCCCATATGAGCAGGTTGACTGTATGATTGGTTCCCATGGTTTACCCTCTATGTAACCTATGTGTATCTATGTTTACGCTGTATGTATTATGAGCCAGTTTCTCTTAGAATGTCCTTCACAAGACATCCTTAGACATAAAGCCCTCATGTGCCATGTTTAATTAATTTAATCTAACCTAACTATATGTGTGTATATATATGTATATATTCTTTTCGTTTAGTACTATCGGTTAATTTTTGACATATTTATTATTAGGAATTTTGAATTTTATTTATTTCGTGTCTTTGTGGATTAGGTTTTAAATTTCTTATCAGTTATTAAATCTTCGCCTGGAAATAAAATTAAAATAATTATGTTTTAAAATAAAACATTTTGATACTTTTGATATATACCTAATACAGTCAAATGTCGTTAATCCGGACACCCATAATCCGGACCTCAAAGCTACAAACTTTCTGCGCATGTGCCGTGTTGACGCCTGCGCGTAAGACCTTTACGGCTGTGAATATGCATGTGCGCATGCGCATAATACATTTACGCATGTGCGTTTAATATATAACGGACGGTATAAGCTAAGCTAAAATTATCTAATTCAGTTAATGTTGCAGATTGCATTGTTCCTTAATCTTCGAATTGGATCTGGCTTATTATTTTTTGCAGATTGTTAGAGCAATTTTATAAAAGTAAGCTTGAACTTTCGATTATGTCAAATAGAATTTCCGATATACATTTACTAATATGTAAAGGATCTACAAAGCAAAAGTATGTTTCGAAGTCTATTAAACAAAAAGTGGAATTGCTACAAAAAATGGATAAAGGCATATCCTTTGTTTCTCTAACCATTCCGAAATCTGTTTATCAATTTCATGCTACTCTGTGGGGGGGGGGACGTTGCGGCGTGCAATTAACTGCAAGTTGATCTGCCAGCACTATCCTTATCTTCAGGGCAGATGTTTTTATTTTATTCCTCTTATAATTCTTTACTAAATGTAGTATTTCATCTCGATGTATTCCGTCTTTGATATGACTTAAATCAAATTGCTTGTCATTATAAATATCACGAGTACACATCAAATAGTTTTTTGGTTGCAATTTTCTAATTTCGACTATGCGTAATGTATGCTTTACGCATGCGCGCGTTGAAAGAAATAAGTAAACAAATAAATATTAAGCTTTTTTTTTTTTTGTAAATTTTGATACCCTTTAGATCATAATTGCTCTTTATTTCATAAATTACGGTTTCATATTTTTAATTTTATAATTTCTGCATGCCATTTTACCAGATTTAAACTGATGATCTATAATCCGGAATCGCCGAAGTCCCGATGAGGCCGGATTAAAGACTTGATTGTACTTGCGCTAAAGTTTCAGCATAATAAAATAATAATTTATTTACTTGTAGATTATTGAATATATTATCTCCTTTGAAAATAAAGTAGTTGAGTTAGAATTCTGTTGAAATGAATTTACACATTAGCGTATTTAAAATTTAATTATTAAAATGGAATAATTAAAAGCGAAAGTGCAACAAACAAAGTAATTATTGTCATTGACCAGAAATTAGCTGACTTTTTAAAGGGAAACAAACTAATTTTTGATCAATTAACAATTATCAATAGATTCAAAAGTGTTTCGTCTTCTTCTCAAGTAAGAATCAAGACTAAAAAAGCTGCTTAGCAAGATGGAGTTTAAATTATTCAAATTGCTAATTAAGAAGCAGTAAGAAATTGGTTGTTCTGTCTTACTTGAAATACAATCTTTGATTCAGAATATGCAATTAAATTAGTGAATAATTAATAATTAATTTAGTGAATACCCACTAAGTTGAATATTCTTATTAGTGAGTTTTATTTCCGTACTTGAGAAAAATATCTCCCCAACACTTTTGCCTTTGATCATATTAAAACAATGCAAACTTTGTGAAAACAAACAATGAAAACTAGTATACAAAATCATAAAATTTGCTCTATTTTAATTCACCAGTTTTATTCATTTTTATTCCTTGAGAGTCTTATGTAATTGTACAAATAATAGAAGGGGCTCATAGAAAAAAATTAAAGTAAAAAAGAAAAGGTTCTGAATGTTGTAAATGTGAACAATTCCTACACTCTGTCTTCTGTGAAAGCATTTTATTTATTTTCTGTGCTTTATTCATATTTACTTGCTTACTTACCTTTATATGCATTATCATATATATAAAAGTTATTCAAAATAAGTATTTTAAATATTTTTTTTAACAACAATAATTCATGTGATTGTTGTGTGTGTCCTTTTATATACATCTGTGTGCATTAAGTGTATGTCGAGAGATAGTTAAGATTTATGTATGCAAGAAACATTTTTGTCTTTGAGTTTATTATATCATTTAAGTGTAAATTTTCTCCTCATTTCATTTCAATATGTATCTTATTGGTTGAATAAAAGTGATGTCTTTCCATACAGATTTTAACTCTTGGCAAACTGTTCCCAAAAACGAGAAGTTCGTATATCAAGTTCTTGAATTGTGCCTTAGCATTCCTGTTCCATTCAAGGCTCTGATACCTTATGTGTCACTAATAATGAGACCTATAGTATCTGCCCTCAGTGGACCACAAAATTTAATTTTGCAGGTAAATGCATCTTTTGTTTTAGCTTATTATCATAATTCATGATCTATCTGGGAAAAAGTTTAGCTTCCAGATTATGAGATTACTTTTTATTTGATTTATGAAGATGATTAACTGTAATGATTTGGTTGTCTTCTTTTTCTTCTTTTCTGCTTTAAAAAAAAAAAAAAAAGTGCAGATTTTTTTGTGCATTTAGTTTCTCAAGCGCATACAAATCAATAAGGATAATTTTGTTTTAATAAAGGTTTTATCTTCCTTTTCATAGTAGTTTTTTTTATAACAGTTACAATAAATTTGCTAATGATGTATCTGTCGCTTTTAGTTAATTGCTGATGTGATCTATCGCTTTTAGTTAGTTAATTTATTTCTTAAATGAAGCTACCAAAATGCTATTTTTAAAATTGAAAAAATGATACAAATTATTAAAAATGTATAAAGGAAAATGATTCCATTAATTAATTTAACAGCTTAT
The DNA here is from genome assembly GCF_044657685.1 of Stegodyphus dumicola. Classification (NCBI taxonomy): domain Eukaryota; kingdom Metazoa; phylum Arthropoda; class Arachnida; order Araneae; family Eresidae; genus Stegodyphus; species Stegodyphus dumicola. Next base: position 241,785,793 of record NC_140771.1, read on the forward strand.
TAAATTTAAATTCCTTCCAATTTTACAAAAGAAAAGCAGGAATAACCATAATAACCTGTTGTTATGAATTTCTCAGCCATATATATTACAAATGTCACATAGCATGACTAAAAAATAGTCATCACCTTTATTAAAGGATGTCCACTGTACTTCAGCGGCATACATCCCATACTACAGGATACATGACGTCTGCCTCATCATGTCGATTTAACATTTCAGTAGTAACAACGAAGCATTTCCTATGTGATATGTAGAATCATTAGCTTCAAAACCCCCCTGCATGATTCAACTGTTTAAATTCTTAGCACCATCTGCAGGATTGGCAAGTTCTTTTACTGTTTGATGTCATACCCTAATTGGCTCAGCTGTTGATAAAACCATTTATCACTCATGGTAATTGAGGCATGCAGTAATAATAGCTTCATAAAGTAAAAATTTTGGTAGTGTTAAAGTTTACAAGAAAAAAGTATCACCGACCTTTTTCAGCTTTCAGTACTTAAAATCATAAATCTTACTTTAGCACGAAGTAGCCTTTAATTAAAGACTCGCATCTTAGATTTAAAAATAGTCTCTATCATTAAAACACTATAACTGTGGTGATTATTTAAACAACAGAATCAGTTTCAATGAAAACAAAATTTATCATCACGAAAGAAATCAATGACGCTCCTCGCGTTGTTACATCATTCTCAAACTTGAATATCTTATACTGTTGCCATACACAAATTGCTAAATTATGCTAACAAAATAAGTAATGGATTATTAACATCCTCCCACCTTTTGATTATAAACCATAATCGAAGTATAAAATTACCATGAATATACTAAATAAATAAAACACAGAAATACACTTAAGTATAAGAAATAATAATAACAACCAATAAAAAAGTATTTCACTACAGCACTTATTTAAATTATAAGTCCAGTTTCTCTGGAATCTTAATTTTTCTACCAGTCCTACTAAATTTTAACTTGTTGTCAAACACACCATTATCCTGTTTAACAGGCTGCTTTGAGAACTTGGTCAAACCATTGGATTCCACAGGCTTAGGACAGTCAATAGGAGATGCTATCTCAAGAGGATATATTCTCTGAATAGGAAGAAAAAGTTCTTGGTGTAAAGCCTGCACTTTTACAAGCCGCACATTACCATCTTTACTTGGAACAAGCTCAGTAATATGACCTAAAGGCCAGTTAATTCTCTTTTTGTTATCAGCTTCCACTAAAACAATATCTTAGTTTTTTATTGTTCCCTCATTGAATGAGAGTACCTAAATATTCTGACGGAAATTGGTTCCTCAATTCTTTAACTATGATTTGTCTGTATTTGAGTCTCTTGGACAAAGAATTTTGTTTCATAGCCTCAATATCTGGAACACTGCATTCATGAATGTCTTGAAGAAACATCGATGGAAAAATGGGCTTTATCACATCTCCTTCAGAGATATAAGTCAGAGATCTTGAGTTGATTACACTCTCACAGTCGGCCAGAGCAGTTGCCATTTCTTCATAATGTAGATGAGCCTTTCCTAACACTATTTTTAAGAGATCTTTCAGTATTCTTATTAGTCGCTCCCACCAACTGCCCCACCATGCGGCAGTCGGTGGGTTAAACTTCCAGTCAATCAAATTGACGACTCCATGTTTCTGTATGCGTTTCCAATCTAGTTGTTTTAATGAATTGACTGCTGCAACAAAATTAGGTCCATTGTCACAGTATGTAATAGTTCATCTTCCTCTGCGAGCTATAAATCTTCTAAATGCCATTAAAAAGGCGTCTGTGGAAGGGGCAGTAATTAGCTCAAAATGTACTGCTCTGTACGCTGCGCAAGTGAATACTAACACCTAAGTCTTTCTACTTTCTTTTAAAAACAGAGGACCAGCCATGTCAGCCCCTGTAATTTGAAATACCGCAGAATCTTTAACACGATTTTCAGGAAGGGTTGCGCATATTGTTTCCATGTTCCTTGAACTATATCTTTTACAGATTGTGCAATTAGCCACAATGTTTTTCACAGTCTTTCTTCCATTAAGAATCCAATATTTTTCTCTAAGCAGATTCAAAAGTATCTGACCACCTGTGTGACAATTCTTCACATGAACAGAGAAAATAAGTCTTTTCACAACTTCGTGTTTTGAAGAAAGGACGACCTGTTTCAGAAAATCTTCACTATCCTTCCTGTAAATAATCTTAGTTTTTACATGATAGATGTCACTATCATCTTTAAATACCTGAAGTGTTTTCAGTCTATCATGTTCCAAATCAAGGGATTCCTTTTGAATCATACATAACATCTTTAACTCTGCTTCACGAAATTCTGTTGCATTCAATTCTCTGTATCTCCTGCTTTGTACAATTATGCTTAAAATGCAGAATCCAGGCGACCATATGTACGATTCTGTCATAATTAGAAAAATGCCTGTAGTACCAATTATTTTCACAAACAGTTTCATTATTTGTCATCTTCCTAGTAGTTTTCAACTCCCTTTCAATCTCTTCTTCATTACAGCTATGGTGGTTAAATGAATCCATGTAATTAAGGAATTCGGTAGGATCTTTCATCCAGTGTGGCCCCTCCCAACATCTTGATGTAATTAGATATTTCGCCTTGCAGCCTCTGGATTGCAGATCAGTGGGATTTCTTTCTCCAGAAATGTGCTTCCAAGCTGAAGGTTTACTGAGTTCTCTGATCTTAACACGTTTTCGCATGAAAACAGACTAGTTTTCATGTCTTTTAATCAATGCGAGCACTGTTGTGGAATTGCTCCAGTAATGTTTATTAACTCTTTCCCATCTGAGGGCTTTAGTTACTGAATCTGTCAATCTCGCACCAATTACGGCTGCCAAAATCTCCATTCTTGGGATAGGGGCCTCTCTTAAAGGAGCAACTCAAGATTTTGCAGCAAGAAGAAACAGTTTTAACTCAATTGTTGTTCTAAATTCTTACATCAGATAGATACAAAATCAATAAAATGATGGGAAAAGTTTCTCAGTAAGCTACAGCAATAGTACAAGCCTGGGTGATTTTCGATAAAGTAAGTCATACGAAAACATTTCTGACAAAACTTATGGTAATGATACAATATGCAATCTACTACTTTTAGCTAATTATTTATTTTTTAGATTGTGTGTTTGTTATTTTAATAATTTTCTTTCCCCGCCGTTTTATCACTGTTTGAATATAAAAGCTACCTGTTAATAATCCATTACTTATTTTGTTAGCATAATTTAGCAATTTGTGTATGGCAACAGTACGAGATATTCAAGTTTGAGAGCGATGTAACAACGCGAGGAGCGTCATTGATATCTTTCGGAATAATAAAGTTTGTTTTCGTTGAAACTGATTCTATTGTTTAAATAATCACCGCAATTATAGTGTTTTAATGATAGAGACTATTTTTAAATCTATGATGCGAGTCTTCAATTAAAGGCTACTTCGTGCAATTTATGATTTTAAGTACTGAAAGCAGAAAAAGTCGGTGATACTTTTTTCTTGTAAGCTTCAACATTTCTGCCATCCGTGACAGGACTATTTTCATATTTAAAGATGTTTCAAGTGATAAAAGGTTTTAAAAAAGAAGATTTGAAACAAGTTGTGGATGAAATCTGTGAATGTTTACCACCAACCATTACAATAGCAGGTTTAAAAGAAATTATTTTAAACAGTGCAGAATACAAAAAGGATCCTGAATTTGTTCAAGGTTTACTAGCAACTGCTATTTCGGATTGAAAATTGTTAGAGCAAAAACAAATTGAAGATCATAATCCAGCTTATCCTTTTCAATTTGTTTTTGCTCTATCAATTTTTAATCCAAAATAGCAGCACTTACTTGAAGAGCACACTTACTTAAATTTTCTGAAGTGACTTGAATAAATCTGGGAATTTCAATCTCACTTAAGCATTTTAATTCTTCAAGCCATTGTAAGAAATCTTTACAAAGTTTGCCAGTCAACTCCTCGTCCCAACTGAAACTTTTCTTCCATGCCTTTTGTAACATTATCTTTGGACAGACCATAACCGAGGAGAAAAAATCAAAAGGAACGAATACCTTATGAACCACAGATAACATGCTTCATTTTGTTATCTTTTCGAAATTAAAGTCATTTAACCATCCCATATTGATTTTCAGAGTGTACAGTTCTTTATTCCAAAGCAGACCTAATACTTTTGTTTCTTTCTTATCGTTGATTCCTTCGAACTCACCAGAATATTCCGATCTCCTTAGATCAAAACCGTTTTTGGACATCAATATCTTAGAATAGGAAACAAACTTTTGCAACTGTTGTTTAGTGTCAACACTAGTCATGACATTGTTGACATAGAAACTTTGCAACAGTCTCTTTTTAAAAGCAACCTCAAAATCTTCACTGTTTTCAATGTGGTGCTCTATAACTGAGGCCAGAAGGAAAGGGCTACATTTTGCACCGAAAAGAAGTCTGGCATGTTGAAAAACTCTGAGCTTTCTCTCTTCCATGTTTTCCCACCATAAAAATCGCAGGAAGTCTCTATCCTCTTTTCGAATACTTATTTGTAGAAAAGCTTTTCTAATGTTCGCTATGACTCCATATTGTCGCTCTCTGAATCGCAGTAGGACATCTGGAATAAGTTTGATCAAATTAGGACCGCACTGGAAGCATTAGTTTAGAGAAGGATGGTTTGTCAACCTCGCTGAAGCATCAAGCACTGGATCAATAGGTGTGGTACTGCTGCTTGCCTTCAGGACAGGGCAATGAGGTAAGTAATTACCATGTTGCATCAGGTTCTTCTATTTACAATAAAATTAATGTAAAATTCCTTACCTGCTGCATCTTCAGTGTTCACGACGCCAGGCTTTTAATAATCACGTTTTCAGTAAGAGTTTCTATTACTGCTAACAAGCCATCTTGTCTTTTAATTATTTATTCAAAGAAAACGCTAATATACACTATTTACAAGGTAAGTGATAATTATTTTAAGACAGTACATTTTTAACTCTGAGTCTTTACGCTCCTCAAAGCGGTTCCAATCTCGACTGGTTCTCGAAACTTAATTACAGCAAAAGTAAAGGAAGAGATGCCCGCCACCTAGTGGCAAGAATGTGACATACCATAAGAGTTCACTTCAGAAGTGGGCACAATTTCTATGATGCCTTCATCAATCCAACTTGAAAATACATTTTCGTATTGTTGATACAAATTCATAGCTAAAAGTTTCGAAGTAGTGTACTTAGCCTCTTTTTAGCTAAACTAAAATTAGCAGGTAAAGGTGACTTATCATCAGCCCAAGGTAAGCAAATTTCATACCAACCATCATTATTTACTGTAACAGTTTCTAAAAAATGTTCTTTGGTCTAAAGATCAATCTCATGTTTAGATTTCTTTTCTACAGGATCATTAATACCTATTAAATCCAATCTCTGTAGACTTGAAACTTCAGCTTCATTTATAAACATTGATGTCACCGCCATTGCTAAGTTTTCATTAGGAGCTTCCTCTACTGACATCTTACCATTCTAAACTAGTTTCTACAGCAACGAAACCCAAAGACAAAATTTTTCTATTTCCAGTTAACAACCTTTCCATTATGTCGGCTCCGACGAGAATATAACTGGTTTCGCAATTAACTTAATTTCTTCTAGCTCTTTAATCCCAGGGCCTTTACACACAGTCCGAACATTGTCACAAATTGTTGGATTTAATAGGTATTAATGATTATTAAAATAACAAACATGCAATCCTAAAAATAAATAATTATCTAAAAGCAGTAGATTGCATATTGTATCATTACCATAAATTTTGTCAGAAATGTTTTCGTATGACTTACTTTATCGAAAATCACGCAGGTTTGTACTATTGCTGTAGTTTACTAAGAAACTTTTTTCTAATCATTTTATTGATTTTGTATCTATTTGATGTAAGTTTCTGAGCAAAATCATTACCACAGAGTTATGCAAATTATAGAATTGTATTAGGTTTGGATAAGGAATATCATTTTAGTGTCTATATGAATCTATTATCTTATCTGTATCAAACAGTAACTATTTTATCTCTACTACATTTGTGTACTACTAACCTGAAGGGACAACTGTATGGCACAGGAATTTGGCTAAGAAATGGCAAAAAGTATAATTTTGCATTACATTTTCAATTTGAAGTTTTGAAAAACTTAAAACATATTTAAGTCGAGATACATGTCGAAACCATGTATCTCGTGTTCGCATACAAACATTGGCAAATAATCATACATTTGGATGGTGATTACTATGTGCACTGAAGGCACTGCTTTCATGTTTCCCCCCCCCAACTTTTTTTTTTTTTTGTGTGTGGGGGGGGGGGAACTTTCATTACAACCAGATATTAATGTAAGTATTCAGATAAAAATGTGCTTTTTTGCTGCTGTTTAGCTGTGTCTGTGTCAAAAATGTTTTATCATGAATAAAAAGTATTCAGATTGCTACGGCAATCTAGTTTTTCATGAATCGGCATACATCACCATGCATCTATGTTGTTATTGGAAATATCATTACATATGTGAATAAAATATTTAAAAGTGGCCTAATAATATATATTAACCCTTTGCAGTCGGATTAAATTTGGAGATGGGTATCGTACTGGTTGGAATTAATTTCCGTCGATATAGCAAGGATACATAACGCGCAAGTTTAAGATGAATAAACAAGATTTAGTAATTCTTTTGTGAACTTTAGATATATCTTTATTCAATACACTCATCTAGTAATATGTTTTTGTATAAAAATTATGTTTTATAATTCTTTTTCTTCGATCCCGTTCAAAAATTAGTTTTTGATTGTGGCTGATCTGTGTATGTAACGTCTTTGCAAGTAGTAAATTCCTTTACATTTACTATTCTCATTTTCATCAGTTTCTTCTGTTTCACTGTCGCTGGATATTGTTAACTGCCTTACTCGTTGCTTCATGGGAACTATGTCACTATCAGAGTCACTGCAATCGTTATCACTTTCTCTATCAGAGTCAGTATTCAAGAGGCCAAAATAAAACTCTTCATCACTATTGTCAGTTTCACCGAACACTTCTTGCGGTAACTTTCTTTTTGCCATTTTGGGGAATTATTTTGGAATATTTTAAGAAGAGAGAATGTCTAATTACTGTTAAATACAATTTATAAAATATTCTTTGGTATTCTACAAGGTATCATCGAATGTTGTCGATTTCATTACGTTCAAAAGACGACTGACTCACCACTGCGTCTTGCATGGCAAGCGCTGGGTCACAACTTTTGTTTAAATTAGATTACGTTATCTCCAATCAATGGAGCACGGTATTGGTTTGTGAATAGGTTCTTTAGGCATTGAGGTTCGTAAGGCATTGAGTTCTTTAGGCATTGAGTTGAAAAGTGTAAATTGATACATGAATGCATACAGTATACGATTCATATAGTTCCTTGCTGTGGTGGCTGAGAGCAGACATATGACCGGAATGGTAAAAAGGCTGTGATGGCTGAGAGCAGAGATATGACCGGAAAGGTAAAAAGGCTGTGGTGGCTGAGAGCAGACATACGACCGGAACAGTAAAAAGGCTTTGGTGGCTGAGAGTGGACATACGACCGCAAAGGGTTAAATTAAGAAAGCATTCTGAATTACAATTGAGTAGCTAATATAAACATGAGCTCAGGTTTTTGAAAATTTTAACCATAAAATGAAATCCTATTATTTATTTTCAGTAATTAAAGAGAATATTTTCTATTTAATATGCAAAAACTCTGTTATGTAATATTATAATAATTTTTGATAATTTTTTTCAGGCAATGCAAACACTTGAAGCATTTGTAGATAATTTAGAAGCAGATTATCTTTATGAATGCATTTTGCCTGTGAAAGACGAATTGATGCAAGGTATATACAATGCTCTAAGAAGTTCTGCTAATGACATCAACCAGATTGCATTTAGGATATTGGGTAAAATTGGAAAAGAGAACAGAACATACCTCATGAAACCCCAAAAGGTAAATTGCTCTCAGTTAGTAACTTTAAGTAATGAATTTAAAAGCACAGTATCATAAGATAAATGCTATTCACTGAGTCATTTTCTATATTATATTTTGTGCTTGTAAGGCATTTTGGTAATCTAGAATTTACCTTACACTTGAAGTAAGAATTGTTTCTATAATTAATGCAGATTCTCTGTAAATGTAATTTCATGTTGTTAAATGTAATAGTGTCAGAAATTATTGCTTCATATGTGTATGTGTCTCTATCTAAATATATATATATGTCACGGTAAATGTGATTAATCTGGTGATTATATATAATAACCGGTAATTATGCATAATCACCACTAAGTTTGATAAATATGATAAATTTTTGAAAATTTATCAAATTAATCGGTTTGTTTACATAATTCCCAACTTGTAATGGTAAATGTGATAAAAGTTCCTAACTTTACAAAAATTCGTTCAGTTTGCGCAACTGCTTGGCTTCTATCAACACGTGATTTCAGTAGTAGTTCTCATTTCTTTACATCTAGACGTTTTTTCGCTACCCTCTCATATTTTATAAAATATTTAATAATGACTGGTATGCTTGAACATTTTAATTCCAAATTATTTAATATTATGGATACTAAGAAAGCAAAAAGTGGTTTTCTGACGAAAGATATGATGGTTTGTTAAAAAAAAAAGTGAATAATAGTAAAAACAAAAGTAGTGGGGAAAAGCCATTTTAATAGCTTGGTTAGACATAGAGATTACCAGATTTTGAAAAGTTTTGTCTTTTACGATTTTTCCAAAATTCTTCGTTGTCCATATTTTTGTGTATTGTGAAAGAGGGAAAAAATGTAATATTCTTTTGGTAAAAACAGTTTTCTTCTTCAGTCAAACTCAGTAAAAGAATGATTAAATTTTATTTTTCAAATATAATAATGTTAGATTTCTGAAGAATTTTTAAGTGAACAAAAATTAATTTTATGAAATTTTTGAGGGGGGGGGGAGTTTCTGTTAGATAATCTTACCATCCTTTAAACTTTTCCCTTAATGATGAAAAATATTTAGATCTGATAACCTTTCCATTCAAATCAGCAAATAAAGCCAGAGTAGCTAAGTCCTATTTGAAAAGCTGATTCAGCATACCTTAGTTCTGGTTGATAATCATTTTCAAATTTAAGATTTTAATAACCTTTTGCTTATATCAAAAAACATTATTGAATTTTAATTTTTGATCACCACTTCTTATAATGAATAATAATCTTTGTTTAGGGTACTGAATATGAAAATAAAGAATTCTGATAGTATTTCACAAACAGGTCGTACAAAGAAAGATTTATCACATAAACTGAAGTAATTTAATGAGCATATGCACAGAAATCATCACAATAATGGGAGTTCAGAGACTGTTTGAATTTAAAATCCTTCAAAAGTCTTCCAGATAAATCTTCTTTTAATTTAATTCAAATTTATAAAACCAAGGCGTATTTAAAATACATAACTATTTATATATTTAGCCATATTTAAAATATATAACTATTTAGTTAGTTTAATGAGATAAATTTTTTTTTAGGTGGAACATGAGACAAATGGTCCAAGCATTGCTATCTTTTTTGATGACTATGATGGTTTTGTATCTCTTCCAGTTAAGAAAGTGAGTGCTGTAGTTTTGATAGAGTACAAGAACATCTTAAAAGCAGATTTAAAAAAAATCTGAATTACTTTTTATTATTCTGAAAGGTTTTCTTTACTTTTCTATTGTATATTATTTTTCTATGGAAACTTGATTAATTTAAAATAGTCTCAGACTCAGTAGTTCTGAATATCAATAGTCTTAGCATGGCTACATAGTTTTTTTGAATTTTTCTGGCAGTGTGTTTACTGGGTGTAAGTATCCATAATAGCCAAGTAAAGAAAGATTATGATTTCCACCCCTGCAAGATAAAAAATTTAAAAAATTGAGTAGAATTTTAATTACTTTATTGGCCTATACATAAAATGGCCTTACATATAAGATTACGTGGATTTTCTAAGGTATTAAATAATAATGAAAATAATAATAATTCACTTTAATGACTTTACTTATTTGAACTTCATTTGTTTATGATGTGTTACAAGAAAGAAAATAAGGTAGATAGTTGATCTTAATAAATAGAAGCAATTGGAAGGTAAAAATATGTGAAAGTGTTTTCTTTTAATGAAAGGATAAGTAATAAATTAAATGACAACATGTAGTCTGAATGGTGTATTTATATTGCGAATATGCTATTCACATATGGTTTCTTAAGAGGCAACACAATCTTATATTCATCCCAGTATGGTGTATTATTTTTCTTGTAGTTTGATAGTATTGCACAGGTACAAAACTTATAATTCATAGTACTAGAAGGCCATGCTTTGTCCCATCTTGGATGAACAGAAACTAATTTTCTTTCCTATCTCATGGTACTTCATTATGCATGTTTAGTTGGATTTAGGTTATAGTCCATTTATCATTTCAAAGAAAATATACCACTAGAAAGTGAAGGAAAACTATCTATCAGTGCATTAACTGATAATTAAATTAATGAGCAAAAAAATTAATGTGGCAAAGCAAGGAAATGCTTTTTTATTCAAAATTTATTAAAACTATTTCTTGTAGTTACAATGAAAATTTTTATAAACCTAATAAGATAAAATTTAATAATAATATTTGCAGAACTTGAGAAATACAAATACAGTTCGAGTAAGGAGACTTGAGTCTGTCTGACAAATACATTTTGTTTCCCAAAATAATTATTACAAACTAAACTGAAGGATTAGCCATAAAAAGCCCTCTTAGTTGTATCCTTGCTGATATCTGTATTCATTGTGATGAATCAAAAAAATTCAAAAATTCCATTGATTCTGATATTCAGCTCACTTTTGAACTTGAGACATTCAGTTCTCTTCCATTCCTTGACATCTTGATTACTCTGCATATACAACTTCAGTAGTACTGTTTACCTTCCACCACACTCTAAATCATGTTATTGAACTAAATAGAAGTTAACTTCTTTTTATTCCTTTGTTTTATGTGCACTTCAAGTTTGCTCCTCCAAATCAGCTCTTCATTAAGAACTAAATTACTTAGAAGCCAATGCTATTGGCAGAGGTTTTTGACCTAACATTATTGACCAAGAAGTTAAAAAAGTCTCATGTTAACACAACAAAAAGCATCCTCTCATTTTAGAAAATTATAAGATTTCTATTGTAATTTCTTTCTTTCTATCAATTAGCTATAAAATTGTGCATATTTTACAAAAATTCAATTTTCAGGTAGTTTTCTTTTCTGTCTATAAAATTAGCATTTTGTACTTGAAGATCTCATTCCAAATATGAACTCCGTTTTTTTTTTTTACAGGATTCTTTTCTGACGTGGTACAATTTACATTGGTCAAACTAAGAGAGCCTTATAATTTTGCGCTAAGAAACAAGAGATATATGTTACCAAATACGTAAATCCTCTGTTGCTGAATGCTGTTGGTCAGAAAAATCACATTTTCCATTTTTCTGGAGCCAAAAATTATTTTTGCTGGTGAATTAGGTTTTCTAGAAGTGTTCACATTCATATAAATCTTTCAGTTGTAGTTCCAATTCCATTTCGGCTTTACCCTAAGGTTTTAAGGAATTTATTTCATAGCTGTTTTCATTTTTCATCAAATAGATGGCACCAGCAGCTTCTTGCCCTTCTTCTCATTCTTATCTTGGTATCTTATCTTATCAATGACTTCTTTTTTATTATTTGCACTTCTTTAGGTGAAGAAGAAGGTGGTGAATTTAAACCTTGAAAACTAATCCTGAAAATTTAGGAATATTATCCTGATTCTTATTGTTTTAATTTGACCAAGAAAAAGGGCTTTATTGACAGAATGGCATTGGTGCAAAAACTGTCTGGCCAAGAGAGAAAGAGGAAATAAAAAGCCTTGGTAAAAGATATGGCCTCGTGTAACTGCAGCGGTTGCATTGCATGGTCTGTGGATACTTAACACCAGATTATCTAATAGTTCTTGGGCAAATTCCCATTCTTTAAAAAGCATCACTTGTCTGGTGTTCTTTGGAGAGTCATGTCCCCAGACATCTTCCTAAAGTATGCCACAATGTTCAGTGAGATTTAAATCAGGGGAACGTTCTGCCTAGTCCATTCTGTGGGTATTTGTGGGTAGCTCCTCAACAGTTTGAGTCTTGTGTGTCCATGCATTGTCATCTATAAAAACAAAGTCAGGACCAATGGCATCCTGGAAAAGACAGATATGGGAATAATGACTTTATCATAATGTTCTCTGGTAAGTAAACCTCTGCTGAAAATGTGGAGCTGTGTCCATTTGTTCATCATAATGTCTCCCCTTTAAGCACACCAGGAACACACTGGTCTCTTTCCTTGCTGTTAGTGGGATGAAAGCGTGTGCCTATCTCTCTCCATATCAACTGGCACTGAGAATTGTTTATCATACTGAAACAATTCTCATGCATAAAGAAGATGTAACTGTATTGATGAGGTATCTTTGTGTTCTCTGCACCACTGTAAATAGTTCTGTCAATGGTATGCAATGTTGAGGAGGGCAGAAGAATAAGTCACCTTTATGAAGTAGTCTGGCGATGGTAATTCGGGACATCTGTAATCTGGTTGCCATGTGCATTGTAATATTGCTTCTCTGATTTTGATGTCTATTAACCTGCAGAGCGATATATTAGTCATTAGTCACCACTTTTCTCCTTGGCCGATTACCATCAACCTTCCTAATAACTGTACCTGTTATTTGGAAAGTAAGCTCCAAATTCTCCAATGAATATGAAACTTCTGTAATGAATCTCTGATGTAAAAAAGTAAAGTTTTTTGACTGCTGAATCATCTCCTTCAGATTATTTTTGATTACTCTCATTTTTGAAACTATTACTTGTAAATCTAAATATTGGTGAGCTGAATATGTTCACAGTGCACACATTTTTTTGCTCTGCACCCTTCTTCTTTCATTGCCATTTTTTTCCCTATTTGCCTTTCTGAATCATATTAACCAAAATGCTGATGCTAATGCTGAAAGTAATAACTATGTAAGGTTTTAACTTCTTTTACTATTGTAAAATGTGATTAGCTTTTTGATAGACTTAAGGTGACTTATCGCTGTGTCTAAAATAAAAGTTGAGAAGGGTGTAATTAATGTAAAAAATTACTTTATTTTTTATTTTTATTTTTAATTCTTTCACTCACGGTGAGTGTCTTTGCAGCTAATCTCACCCAACTTTCAAAGAACAGCATTGCGTTTAGTAAAAGCAAACAAACTCAGTTTGGGCTTTGCAAAATACAAGCACTGATTTTTCTCTAGCTTGAAGTCAATTCGAGCATTCCTAGTTTAGCATAATTGGGTTGCTCTATTGGATTCAAGTGACACTAAAACTAAACTCAGTGGCACAAACAGCCCTTAGAGAGTCATGGACGGCAGTGCCCTGATATCTTCTTTCTAGAATGTGGGCCCCAGGGTGCATGAGCATATGCCCCAGACAAGTGGTCAGCTTGTCGCAGGTGTTTAGTCTCCAAGCGAACTTGGTACTCATTTTATTGACCCACTGATAGGATGAAAGGCTGAGTCAACCTTACCCAGCCCAGGAATTGAACCCTAGACCTGAGATGCTGCTGTGCGACACGCTAGCCGCTGTGCCACCGGGCCTCTGTTTCAAGTGATACTAGTGAAGGATTAAAAGACTGTCTCAGTACCTGAATAACATGGACCTGACTAGTTTATAATGAATTGAGCATTGCAAGCTTTCTGTTAAATTCGAAGCACAGAAAATTGTAGTACAACTTTTCCTTTTCAATTATAAACATTTGTCTGTTCCATTAAACTATGGGCATTGTAGTTATTTTTCATTATAACACTTTGTATGTAGTGAAATATATGTATGTCTAAAGCTGATTTTAAAGGTGACTCAAAATTTGTGACTCAGGGTGTTGTTTTTGCATGCAATAATGAAGAGAATTTCTTTGCCTTAAAAAGTATTTTTGTAATTGATTTCAAATTTTTCTGAAAAAAACTGTGAAATGGTTAATAAATTTTTCAGTTAAAATATATAACGAAAAATGAGTTTTATACATTTAGAAGAGCATGAATTGTTGTTAGGTAAGCCAGGACCAGTTCCAAACATATGCAGCCAGTTAAGGTGCCAATTTTCAGAGGAAGCCAATTTAATTATATTCATAAATGATATCACAATAAATATGTATTTCACTTATTAATATGTTTAATTCATTTGTGTTGCAAACTGTATTAGTTGTTTAAAGCACCAGATATGCTGGAGCTGGTTTTGCTGTAAACTAACTTGTAATGAATAAGTAAGTGATGAATATTTTTGGGAAGAAATGTAAGAATAGATACCAGTTCCTAATTAAATGTTTCAAATGATATTTATGACAAATTATTGATGAATTTTTGTAAATTATATAATTTACTTGAATTGTGATTGTTATTATGTTTTTCTTATTATTTTAGATTACAGTAACAGCTTTCAACACATTACTTTGTGGTGATACTCAAAGCTTTTATATAGAGCAGTGCTGGGAAATCATAAAAGGTGTTCTTGCTGCTAGCATCAAAATTGATAAAAGTGATAATAAGTACCACTTTTTTACTCATGCAAGGTAAAATTTCCTCCAGTGACACACATTTATCTAAATACTTATGTTTAAATTTCTCATTTTTTGTTCTACATGTAGTTTTTTAATAATTAGAATCAGTCTGTGTTTGCTTTTATTTATTAAATCTTATATCTTATTTTGTGTGTTTTATATCATTTGTAATTTGCAAGTAATATTTTATGTTTATATATTTAAATATTTTGTTATTTTAAATATTTGTGACCTTGTGTAAGTGCATCTTAAGAGTTGATTTGAGCTCTTTATACAAATTCTGTGGACAGTGTAGTAACATACTGGAAAGTTTTTTTAAAGCTCATTTTCAAAAGCCAAGACATTCAAGATCTTTTTTATTTTGCTTCCCTCATTTGGTGAGAATATAAGTATGGCTGCTGTGAGTGGCTAAATGATTTGAAATACTCAGTAATGTAGCCTTTGCTTTATAAACGAATTTTTAGTTTTGTCACATAGTTTTAACTTTAAATTTGTGAATATATGGTCTCTAGTGACCCATCACTTAAAAGTAAATTCTTGATATTCCTCTCTCATATTAAGCAGGATATTATTAGCTGAGTGCCTTCACTTGGAAGAATTGTAATACATGGAGCTTCATTACAGGTTCATGTTTCCCTCTTCATCTGGCCTATTTATTCAGGAGATGCATATAAATACAGTAGTATGGACAAAAATGCATGAAACTTTGCTTTAGTTATGAAAACCCCCAAATTTTAATTATACTGCTATCAAATTAACGTGAGTACCTGCATGTGCATTTCATACTAATATGGAAGATAAAAATGGTCCTTGCAGAGCACTGTTTGTGTTCTTATATTAAGAGTTTTCCTTATGCACTTAGCTGATTATTTCAGTGCTGAATGTTCTCCATCAATAATGAGATAGTACTTGACTTGTCTTTTTTGTTTGCAATCACATATGTAGAAAGAAGAATGATTTTTATTCAGAATGCTATACAATACAAGTATAGCATTTTTTTAAGGCTAAAATAATATATGTCTCTTACGTTTGTGCATACAAAAGAGTGTGAATATAATGTTTGTTTTTTTCATCACTTTTTAATTGTATAATGTATAATGTAGCCAAGATCTGAAGTCATCAGGACTCTGGCTATTCCAGATTTTTCAAATTTCTGGATCAATTTAAATTTAGTAAAGTTACATGTAGAAATTTTTGAATTAATATGGAAGACTTGTTGCTAAATTAAACACAAGTAATATAAGCAAATTTGTTTTATGCATTAATACTTCTCTTCTTATGCAGCCTCTGAAGCATTTTGAAAAACACCTGTATGTTCTTTTTCATGACCTTGCAATGCTTCACAGAGCATATGTTATAGGAAAGTATTTCAAGAATTCTATACTAGTTTGCACATAGGTTTTGATTTTAAAAAGACCGCTTTATATCTGTGCAGTATGTGCAAAATTCTGATATTCTTTGACTGATTGATGGATATAAATGTTCGATGGAAGAATAAACTGGAGGTGTTATCTTTAACTGAAACCTTTATTTTGATAAGTCTGAACAAAATAATAAGCTGGACCAAATTAGAAAGTTAAGAAAAAACACAATTCACGGTGTTTCACATAAATTATTCAGAACCTTTCTTCTTTGCCACTCCAACAATGGAAAACATGAATCATAGGAAAAATTAATTATAAGTAGTGCCCAGCTGAACAGTGTCTATGATTTGAGTAGTGTTCTTCTATGTGGCAGAACTTTCACACTTCTGTACTAGATGGCTCTGCATGTCATGACAAATCTGGTTTAAAAGAGCAGTGGTGTGTCGCTAAGTGAAACAGATGAGACATAACAATAATTTGCCATGAGTTCCTGAATCAGGCTTATTAGATGGTAGTAATCCAGTTTTTGTCTTTGAAGGTATTAGTGGAACTGACATTTACACTCAAATAAAGAAATGTATGAGGCTGTGTGTATGTTGCATAATGAAGCGATTTTAACCACGGAGATGTGAATACAGCTGGCACACCTCAACTTGGTTAAACACATTTAGTCAGCATTGAAGAATCATTTGCTGCAGTAGACTTCCTTGTTAAGGAGAATCTTCAAATAACCCCTTGGGGGATTGCAAATTGGTTGTCTCTGAGAAGAGAATTATTGCCACCCTTCAGTTTGCATGCTTTCAAACTAATGCAGAAATTTGTTAGTTTTACATTTCATTTGGCACCCTAAAAAGCATTTGAATTCTAAAAATATGTGCATGAAATTATTTTGCAGATGTTTTTTATAATGTTGAAATGATCCATATTTTGACAAATCCCATTTGTGTATCTTTATTTGGTATAATTAAAGTGATTTTCCTTTTTAATAATTATAAATATTGTAATTTTTTAAAACTTTTTGAATAATAATTATCTTTTTTTTAAAAAAAACTAAATAGTTCAGTTCTGTATGAAACATCTGATATTTTTTTGCAGTTTCCATTCAGATTGTGGAAGACAAGAAATATGTTCCAATGAGGAGTTTCGTGAGACCCATAAAATTGCATTAATGGCAATGTTTGGTAAGATTACATTTTCCAGTTTCTTTTCTGATTTTTCTGCCTTTTTATCAATTTTCTGTTACAGAAAAAAATATTAATATTGTGTGAATTTGCATTTGTTATTAATAACAGAGATCTTATCAAAAATATAACATAATTTATATATGTGGCAATCATATTATTATAACTCAAAGGGAAGTATTTTTTCTCATAGAGTCATTTTAAAATAAAAGCAGATGGAAAAGAAATTCAGTGAAAAATAAGTAGAAAATTAGTAATAAAATTAATGAATTATTTTTATTCAAATTTTTTTTATACTTGTATAAAGTACAATTTTACTACCAGTAGTTTCTTTCAGATGTCTTAATATTTTTGTATTTTATTCCAATATTAGTTTATTTTGTAAAATTGATCATAAATCTCCAAAAAGACATTAAACTGATTAACTGAAATATTACACTGATATACGTGCATGTGACGCACATTTGTTAAACACATTAGTCTACGAATCGTTGCAGTATAAAGTGCCATCGATCCTCAAAGAAACATCATGTTATGCTACCAGAAGAACAGTTGACTTGCACATAAACTTTCAGCATATTTTCCAACTGGTGTAAAACCCTGTTATCTGCCAATTCTAGCAGAGAAGATAAGAATGATGGAATAGTAGCAATAAGATCATGATTACTAGCATAAAATACATTTCCCTAATAATAATATAAATATAATTAGTTGCAAATAGCAGAAGGAAAGTTATACTCTTATCTGTAATCACAGATTGATTAATTGTTCAAAAACAGAATAAACATCTTTCACAATACCTATATTTACAAAACACTTATTAATATTTTTGTATCACAGTTATAAAAATTTTACAAAAACCTTATTTTGTTAACAGCATGGTAATGTAATTTCAGTAAATATTTTGTTAAGCACTAATTGCATTTCATACTGCAGCCATTTTGAAAGAAAGTATATGAGCATTATGCAGTAGGCTCTAGAAATTTAACGATACTATTGCATAATTATGATACAAGGTAATAAAAGTATAAGGTTTGAATCAGTTTTGATACGAATTATTCAGCTGCCCTGCTCAGTATAGTGTTCAGCAAATGCTAGCTGTCATATCAATGGATCCAAGCTCAAATCTCAGAGAAGGCTCGGATGTTTATAGGTGTATATAGAGCCTTTGCCAATGTGAGGACACTTAATATATACAGCAAACCAAACGTACTGCCAAGTTGTTTGATGGTTAGGGAAGACAAATTGGAAACCCTAGAATCCATTCTCTGGAGGATTCTGTAAGAAAATATTTATGGAAATGGACAAAACACATACTGTCATCTCTAAAGTGCTTTTAAGGTCCATGCCAACAATGGAAGCAATCTTGTGCTCTTCCCCATGATAGTATCTGAGGATTTGATCTGATGTTGCTATCAAACTAATTAAAAAATCACAATCGCAACAGTATTATACATTATTGAACTAGGATGCTTGCTTAAAGATATATAGCAGCAGAGAAAAATTGGACTAAAAACTCGGTCAGCATACCATAAATACAGGGAAAATTTACATATTGCTTGCTACAGTGTTTCCATTTTTAACAATATTGCTTATAAAATAATAATAATTCATTCTGAAACATACATAGACAGAATAATTAAAAAATACTAAATATTTCATACATTATTTTTTCAAAGCAATTGCATTTAAATCATAAAAACACGTATTAAAAATGGAGCTGCTGATTAAAAGACTTAATAGAATTAATATAGAAGAATTTACAGAAGTAGAAATTTTACAGTCAAAAAAAAAAAAAAAAATTAAAGAATCTATCAAACTACCTTTAGTAATTGGAATTTTGTTAATTAAAATAAAAGGATATTTATCATTAAAATTATATTACCAGATTACATTCTTGTTATTTAATTTTCTATATATGCAGTAGGAAAGTATGAGTTTTAACAAGATATGTGTACACCTTGCACAAAAATATATAGGACAGTTATATATCTCCTGTTCAATGGGACCGACTGATGAAATTTAACTGGTTTTTCATGTCTCGAAAGTGCAACTTAGAATATGTATCAGATTTATATATAGCTTTGTTCTAACATGGGTATTCTCACACAAAATCTGACTTTTTCTGAAATGACATAATGATTTTTTCCCATATTCTGATTCTGCAACTCAAATTATGCCTAAATATGAAATTTTTTAACGTTTGATGAGAAACTTACCGAGAAATTTAAAAATTTGTTTTAGCGCATTTTTTGCAGTTTGTGCCAAGAAAATTCAGTTGGTGAAACTCTTAATTTATGGTAGCCAATTTTTCTTTCCTTTTCACTGTGCACGTGCATAATAAAAGTTGCATCCTTCAAATAATTTTAACAAACTGTGTAAAGCATATTTGGTTTATTATTATGACAAATATGCCAAATTTCAAACCACATGAATCTATAAATTCACATATATCTTCCAAAATCTTAAATAAAAAAATTCTGATTTTTTGCAGGTGTGATCAGAAATACATCTATTATAAGATGAAGTCAAAAAGTTTATAGTTTATAATTCGATTTTTTTTTCAAAATATTTATAAAATTTACTAAAATATGCAAATTTTAAATATAAATCAAAAAATATCTGTGAATTTTATTTGAATTGAACCTGAATTTCTAATTATGAAAGAAGGAATTCAGTAAGTTAATAAAAAAGATAATAATAAATACAGACCATATTCAATTAGCACTGAAAAGCTAAAATTTTGAGAGCTCAGTTTTTAAAAACTACTAATGCAATTTTACAAAACTTGGCAGTTTGGCATAATTTCAGTTGTATAATCGGAATATGGAAAAAAATGCAAATGTCATTTCAGAAAAAGTCTGATTTTGTGTTAAAATACCTTTATTAGAAAAATGTTATACATAAATCTAATATATATCCTAAGTTATGCTTTCGAGATATGAAAAATACAAGTTGAATTTTGTTAATCAGCCCAGTAAAATGGGAAATGTAGAACTGTCTCTTCCCTTTTTATGTGCAATGTGTACAAGCATGCATGCTTTATCATGGATTCAGACCTAAGCCTACAATATGGCAGTCTATCTCTGTTGTATCAAGCAACATATTCTCAGAAGTTATTTAATATTATAGAATGTACTCATAATAGTAGTAATATGCATAATGCTTCTGTTAAATTTATTTTTTTCAATTAAAATATTAATACACAGAAGGACAGAATGACAGATTAAATTGGCTTTATAATATATTGGATTTAAAATTACTGCATTAATTATTGATGGTTAAATATTAAAATAAATATATAAGTATTTGATTTACAGTAGAAAGCATTTAAAGGAATGCTTTCCATTGTGATTTGAATGAAAATTATACCATTCACTAAGTGCATATGTTTCAGCCTGCTGTATATTTCTATGCATGTCTGAAAATATAACACTGTAAATAACATATTAAATTTAGAAACCACTCCTCTTATGATAACACAACCTTTTCTGTGAATAGGTTTAACTTGTATTCAGTGTATATTAAGATGCATAAGAAAATTGGATTAAAAAAATTAAAAAACCTTTTGGATTGTAGTCAGTTCATGTACATGTTTTCTTTCTTCCTTTATTTATTTATTTGTGTTGACTTAAATCATAATTTTAAGAGGCAAAGCATTAATTATTAAAATGAAGCTAAAACCAGTGAGATAGTTTTGTTATGGAGAACTGATAAATCTGTAACAAAATAAAAAACTGAAAATTATTAATTTTAAAGTAAATAAATAAATACCTAATAAAATATTTGTGCACCAGTGAAGTGAATTTTGCTATTTATGACTTCTGAAATCTGATTTACAAACTGTAAATACATGCCCTTTTTGGATAGCCTATCATTCATGTACCTGGCGTAGGACCAACTCCCATACAGGCTACATAGCATATTGTATGTAAAAAATATAAATTTCTTGAGAAACAAAAATATCAAGAAATGTGATTCTTTGAACTAATTTATTTTCATGTAATATGTAATTATTTTTTATTCTGTAATTGTTTGTTATCTTCTAGTGGCAGCAAGTATTGATATAAATGAAGATGTTGTATCTTTTATGGAGGATATACTAGTGCATTACACTTTAGTCGCAATTGCCCAGCATCGTGCAGCTTTTTCTGCGCATAAACAAGATACAGAATGTATGGATCCTGCAGTATTAATTGATGCAGCTGCTGCAGTTACTTGCTATCATGATGAAAGACTTTTGTCAACTGTATTGCATGCTTTGGAAGTAATAATTGAAACATCTGAATCGATCCTTGGGATTGAAAAAGTTAGTCTATCTTTATTTTAGTAAAATACTTTAGTTAAATATTTTTTAAGATTTATAAAATTTGTTTATTGATTTTAGACTTGGTGTTTACCATTTTTTCACTACATGAGTACAACGTTTTGTTTACTTTGTTATGAACAAGCCTGGTATCCCAAATTATCTGGGTAAGAGTTTTTGCTTGTATTTTTATTGATACCCATTATAATTATATATATATATTTGCAACCTGTGACTATAATTTATAGCTTGTAAATCAAGTATTTTTTTCTATGTATTAAAAAATATTCTCCGTTTTCAAAGAATTTATCACACAAACACATATCCATTTTTACCTATTTGAAATTTAAATTATTTTTATCTGAAAAGAAGTATGCGTAATTGTGTGCAGGTTGCACATTTTGCTACAACTTCATTTAATTGTTTTTTGATCTGAAGTGATTCTATTCTGAAAGCATTTTAAATGTGGCATCAAATGTGTTGCATGGGTTATAGATAAGTTTTTCACTTTCATCTATGAAAGTATGTCCTCATTTATAATTTTATAACATTCTACATTAATTAAATAATTTGTTGAAATCAAAGAGGGGCAGTCTTTACTTGCTTGCTGTCTTTATTTTCCTATTCCTTTCTGTCATTTCATTTATGTGCCCTACCTCACCCAGAAGTTTGTTGTAGCATTTACAGGACACCCTGTATATATGTATGTTATTATATATTACTATATTTTTAAACACACACATATAAAAATCAAGGCTCAATAAATCTGCTAAGCATAAGAGCCAGGGAATCCACCACTCCCAGTCCATAGATGCGGGAATGATCGGCATGGTGGGCGTGCATCGATGGACTGGGCAAATGGTCTGTTCGAACATCCAGTCCAAAATGAGCAGGTGCTCCATCATGTTGGAAGATGTTCACAAGCTTCTCTCCCAGAAGTTTGTCGCAGCATTTACAGGACACCCTGTATATGTGTATGTTATTATACATTACTATATTTTTAAACTTTAATCGAAACTTTCTCTTTTATTTATTAATTTTTAGTTTTTTAAGGTTTTTAATGTTTTTTTTTTTTTTTTTTTTTTTTTTTAAGAGTATTAGAGAATTGTTAAGTCCTTATTTAATTAAATATTGAATTAGTTCTCAGCAGCTTTCTAAGTGAAATTTCGTTTATTCTTAATAGTTTTTGCTTTAAGTATTTTTAATAAAATCTCCATTCTCTCATCAGCTTCTTCTTTTGAGTATTTTTAAAGCTTTTTGTTAAAATTTCGTACATTCTCTGCAGCTTTATATAAGAGTATTTTCTGGTTATTTTCATTCGGAAAAAGCTAATTTAGTACACTTTCAAGCTGCCCTTATTTTAGGCTTTATGTACTGACCCCCCCCAAATATATATATATATATATATATATATATTTAATAATGTTGCTTGTATTGCTCTGTTTTTATCCTTGATGTCTTTGATTGTAATTAGTTCGTTTGGCTTTTTTTTTTTTTTTTTTTTTTTTTTTTTTTTTTTTTTTTTTTTAGGCTTTTATTTTTCAGGTTTTTGCCTAAAAAATTTTCTGTGAGTTTTATTTTATTTTTTAAAATTTCTTTTTGTATTTTTTTGTAGTTCTGGGGTTTTGAAAGCATGTGGGGAAAAGGTCTGAACATTTGAGAGCCACTTAAATGTTGTTTTAAATTGGAAATCTGACTCAAGAATTATAATTTAGAGTCTCAATTGATTCAGAGGAATAAAACATGTATTCAGAACTCATTAATCAACTTGGTTTAAAGCTTCAAAACACTTTTCCCTTACAAGTTCTGTTTGAAACATTAAACAAAGGAGATTAATACATACTTTTTGTTTATTATTATATGTTGTATTATTTTGTATTATCTTCAGTATTGTATATGTATTTGAAGTTTTACTTTACTTGTTCTTCTTTTTGGGTTATGACTTTAACTGAGAAAAAATTGCTAGGGCCCTCCTAGGGTTTAAATTATATACAGTTGTTTAAGCTCTGACTTTTTTTTAATACTTATATATATATATTATTATTATTATTAGGGGCACAACTCCGATCCTCCCAGCCGACAGTTTGATCAAATGTGTGTGAATATATATAATATATAAAATATCTGTATTTAAATTAAACATTGTGAAACAGTGTTAAGTTGAAGTAAATGTGAGTGGATCTTTTAATTCCTACTATTGACTGAGGAGGTGTAAATCTCTTCTATATAGTTTATCGCTATGCAGAAATGCTGGCTTATAATGAATGCTGAAGATTTCTGTAAGCACCATGAAATTAATATCTTCAAATAGGAGTGTACCTGTTTTGATGTTTACTTGCAAAACATTTCATTATAAAGTACGTTAGAAGTCTATAAATGTCTAAGTATATCGACTAATTTATAAAGGTACTAAGTATTCCTGGGTGATTCTAATAGGAAAATGTACCATCATCATCATGTGACAGTTTTATTACATATGTGCAATTCAAATGGAGCATCTTTTTTTTTTTTTTTTTTTTTTTTTTTTTTTTTTTTTTTTTTAATGATTCAAGACACAAAAGCTTTGGATTTATTAAATGTAGGGGAATACTAAAAAATTATGTATCTGAGAGTGAAAAGACCTTTATTGAGGGCTGTTTCTGTTACACATGTAATCAAAAGATTTTGTCTGGCTTTTCATTTTATATGTCAAAGGAAGGACAAATAAGTTTCAGATGCTTTAAGAATCATAAATTAAACTAAATTAAATCATTTTATTTTCTTGATGTTTTTCATGTGCAAATTCCAAAAATGATTAAAAAATTACAGAAGAGCTGTTAACATGCACTTATTCTTTTAATGATTTCAAATTGTACTTCCTTGTATAAAGTATTATTGTAATTGTGAGAAACTTTGGGTATCACATTTCAAGGAAAATATCCATTTTGACCACTCTTGAATCCATTTGCACAATTTTTTTTGCATTACATCTCTACATACAGAAAGAATAAAGGACCAGTTTTCCTTGAATGGATTATAAAATGGATTCAGAAGAGATTTTTTTTTTTTGTGACATCTGTCCATGCATATGTATGTATCTCACATAACCCATAAATGATTAGCCATAGAATGTTGAAATTTTGTATGGGGGATTTTTGTAACTTTTCTTTGCAATATGCTGCACTAAACTTTTATACATATATATTTATAGATATGTATCCACCCTTTTAGTCAGCTTAGTTGAAGTTTTAATTCTTATATGTTGGTAAATTGTTCATCTTTGTTTTAAAAGTGATTGGATTGTGTTGTTCTTATATTCCAGTTTAGGTTTTTATGCCTTTAGATAATCTGCATGCAATAATTGTAATTATCAACAATGTAAAACTGTAAGTTTCACTTGTTTATGTTTGAAACTCTTAGTAGTATAATGAATTAAGTCAGGTGGTGTCCTTTTGATAGTGGGACCAAAAGTTGACTTTTAAATTCTTTGCACTGGAAATTTTTCCTTCCTGCCTTCATAGGGATTAAATTGCTTGTTTTGGCTTAGAAACTCTTAATTTTGATTGCACAAATTGTTTTTTAAACTGTTTTTAATTGTGTTTGAAGTTTGAGGTTTCTCTGTATTTTACAATTTTTAATGAAGATGTTCTGAGTTTTTATGTACTTTTGCCTTATCACGAAATGAGAACTTAATTTATTGAATGAGAAATATATTTCTTATGAAATTTGATAAAGTAGGTTTAAATAAAGTGCAAGAAAAAATGTGTATAATTAATGGGTAGTACAAGGAAGGCATATTGTTTCCAAATCAGATTTTTAATTATTAGACAAATAAGTTGAACTCTGTATCAAGAATGAAGAAGTCATAGTAATTATTAGCATCAATAGAAGTATATCTATTCATAGTAGAGAAATATTCATATGAATATTGAATGCTATGTTTATAATAGAAAAATAATCATATGAATATGAGTAATAAATAATGGTATAAATCTGTAGTTATTGAAAGTTTGTGAAGTGAAAGAATTGTTAAAACTCTTTGTCTGAACAGTTTTGCTTTGAATTATCCCTAATTAATATTAGAATATTTACCAAACAAAGTGTTGATATTAAATATAGTAAATTTAGTCTACTTGTCAAATTCACGGATATAAAGTTTTCAATTAGTTTGGAAGTTAGTTGACCCAAATGTTGAAATATAGAGCTTGAATTGGTGTTTACTTGATAAGTTGAATTTTTAATTAATGTTATTTTAAACCTTTTCTCTACAGTTTTGTTTGTTCAAGTTGAAATATATATTGGTTTTGAAAATTGATTAAACATGTAAAAATTGTACGTTAGATTTTTATTGTATAAAAAATATTTCAGAATTCTAGTTGATGTTTTTAGTATAAAGATAAAATTTTAGAAATGTTTTAAGATTTTATTTTTATTTATAATTCAAAATAGCTTTTTGTGTTTTTAATGTAAAAGTGTTTCATTATGTAAAATACTTGAAATTAAAAAAAAAAAACATTATGAATAATATTTTATAATTATTATTGTACTCCTCTGCATTACCCTTTCATTTAATAAATCTAATAACTTGCTTTTGTTTATTAGTTGCAAAGCTATTGAATTATTTTTCAAAAAGGGATCATGGAAATGGAAGTATGAGAATCTGTTATATTATATGAAAACATTACTATTCATAATTGCAGATTTGTCTTCTCAGATTTCAGGTCTTACGATTAGTACTGCGAGGTATGTATTTCTTGTATATGGTAATAATTAACAGTTAAATAATGTAAATGAAATTTATAGTTCTTAAAGGTTTAGGTTAAAATTCAGTTAACCTAAGTGAGTGTATGTATTTTATAATTTTTTATATAGTGTGGTAAACTCAGGATATTTGATATACATTCTCCTTCAAATACTATGAAGCAAATAGGTTTTGAGTTATAATATTTAAAACATACAAAGTACAGATATAAAATTATGTAGTGATATTGATAATAGGATGATTTATTGTAGTTTGCAGTGCTTGAACACGTTGCACTTCTGGGAAAAAATTGTATTATTTTACAAAAATCATTGGTATGATGAAGAAAGATTATAAAAGCTTTTCATAAAAATAATTGGAAAAAAATACTACTTTTCAAGTGTAATAGAAAAATAATCAAGTAGGAATACAAGCTTATACCTCCTTTTCAGGCTGTTAATCAAGGATTCAGACCCTTGAATTGGGAGCAAAACCTGTATATGCTAAAACTTACATTGCAGCATATTCAGTGATCTTTGAAGGAGGCCGGAGCCATTTGTTAAATTCTGTTATTTTCAAGTGGTTGACATTGCTGCTTTTATTACAGTTGCTCTTAGCTAATCCTTTGCATAATCTTCACTAGATTAAATTAAAAAAGTATGTAATCTGTTTATGTTCAAATTGTATGCCATATGGAGTATTTGGTAAGTCCTATATGCATTCTGTGAGAATTTAAATTTGGCAAAACAGCAATTTTATGTTGCACATAAATTTTAATCAAAACTCTATTGATTTTAAGGACAAACAATCATGGGTCGCTGTTCATCAAATTCAGAAGCAAAAAAATTCTGGAAAGAAGAGAGGAGTGAGGCCCATATTTATACCAAAAACACAAAGAGTTGAACAAAGCTAACACGAGCATATTGCCATCTGCCCTGGGATTCAGTTGGTGAATTGGATATCCTTTAAGGTTTTCATAGTTAATAGTTTAAAAAAAAAAAAAAAGGAAAGAAAAGAAAAAGTATCTTGTTTAGATAATGGCATAAGTCCATTCGATTTCTTCCTAAAGTTTTTCAAATTCTCATATCTTAATTTTATTGTTTCATTTGTGTTTCTCTAGATAGGTATACTATGCTGGTATTTGTTGTGCTCCAAGTTTTGTCCAAACACTGACATCACTCATCCGTTCTTTGCAGAATTTTTTTTGCTTCTGAGGAAAAAAAACCTGTGCCTGTTCGCCCTTGAAATTGATAAGAATTTTGATTAAAGTATATGCCTACTGCAGTACCGAAGGGCTTGGGCTCGAATCCTGGAGAAGGCATGGATATTTGTAAATGTGTAGTGTCTTTGTGTCATGAGGGCCACATGACAAGCTGAAAGTCCTCTTATGTGGTTTGGTGGTAGAGTAGAAAGTTGGGAGACCTTCGGACACCCCCCCCCAAGATGCTTTTCCTCAAAATTGGGGTGGAAATAATCTTCTTGAGTTTTTCAAGTCCAACCTTCTTAAGGCTAGGGCAACCATTCTTCCATGAAATACGTGAACAAGACAGAAAAATTTCAGAAAATCCCTCTGTAGACCCTACTAGTAAAAATATTAGGGATATTTCCAGTGAATAACTGGCAGCTTATCAAAATTCTTTACATGTAATTAACCATCTGCTTTCCTTCTAGAAGTTCATTACCTCCAGTGCCTGTTAATATGCATACTTCAATCTCTAATATAATACTTAAAATGTTAAGTGGAAAGACAAAATGTCTTGCTGATCATGCTGAATTTTAGCAAAGAAAGATATGAATGCAGGAATTCTCAGAAATTAAACCCTTCCCCTCAGAGCAGCTGGGGGGGATGAAGCTATGCAGAGCATTTATTATTTTTTTATTTTATTTTTAGATTGCTGAATTTAAAAAAATTCTTAAATTAAAAAAAATTCTTTTAATAAATTAAGAGAAATCAAAATGATATTTTAAAACAAATTCATTTTTAATAAATTAGAAAAAGAAATATACTTTCTGCTTCTATAATGACATGTTTTGAAAGCATGTGTGTCACATTTCACATTAATATCCTGAATTATTTACAATTTTGTCAGATTTTTCCTTCCCGTTAGTTTTCAGTATTT
Source organism: Stegodyphus dumicola (assembly GCF_044657685.1). NCBI lineage: Eukaryota > Metazoa > Arthropoda > Arachnida > Araneae > Eresidae > Stegodyphus > Stegodyphus dumicola. Next base: position 241,814,064 of record NC_140771.1, read on the forward strand.
TTAAAATGAGATCACAGTCACCGCTGCTATAATGATTATTCAGTTCCCCTTCTGAAATTATCACTTTATACTAAATAGTTGCATTAATCTCCCCTTTCATTACTGTGTGATATGTTAGAAAATCTCATTTTGTTGTCATTTAAGTGTTTTTTAGACAAAATTTAAAATTAGAATTATGATAAAAACAAAGCAATATGAAAAAGATTATTTAAGTATATAATAAAATGTATTGAACACTAAATAGTCAATTTTATATCACGATGGCAACTTGCTGAATAGGCTGAAATACTGATTGATTTATAGAAATTGTAAGCAAAGTTTGTTTGGAGGAATAATAATATTGATACTTTCTTCACTTTAAAATTGGACAGACAAAAAAGTGAATGTTGTACTTTTACAGCAGGCCACATTATGAAAGCCTGAATCTTTCAAAATTCCTAATTTGATTATAATGTTCAATTATATTGAGCTTCTGGTGCTAAAAATATATCAAGCAAAACCATATATAAAGTGGAAAAAAAAGTTGGAAAGTATATTGTTACGAATTTGGTATTTAAAAAGTTAATGTTAGTTCAATTATAAATTAAAATGGTTTTATTTCTCGCGCAGTGCAGCGCGTGACGAATATTAAAAGAAAGCTAAGCCGGAAAATTGAAATTACAAGAGCGCGTGCATTAAATAAATAAATATCTCTTTTTGATTTCGAGAAAGTACTGGAAAATTCTAGCGCGTGATTTTAAAATCTTATAAAAGGAGGAAAACATCTCAGTTTGTAGTTAGTAGTTGCTTAGTTTGTTGTTGTTTAGAAAACTACTGTTGTTGATTGTAGCGAATTCGCAGATTAGCGTTCTTTAGCTGTTTTGAATTACGTTCTATTGGACATTTGAGTAGTTAAAAAAAAACTACTGTGAGATATTGTAATACTGCGTGATAATTTGAGAAAATTTAAGCATTTTTGTTGTGATAATAATAAATTTTTGTTCATTTTTCATCGGACTTGTGCATTCATTTCATAACGAACCCGTACACACGCAACAATTTTTGGTGTCAGGAGTGGGGTTTGAATGCCAATAAGAAGAGCGATGGAAGAGCAATTAAGGCAGTTAATATCAGCCTTTGCCTCATTTAAAGAAGAAATTAAAGAGGAAATGAAATTGGGCCAGGAATCCGTTAAGGACGAAATGAAAGCCGTTCAAGCTGGTCAAGAAGAAATGAAAAGAGAAATTACTTGCATAATAGAAACTAAATTTGAAGCTATGGAAGGCAGAATTGACGCAGTTGAAAATAAAGTTGGACATATTGAAGAAAAAGTTTCTTCCGTAAAAGATCATATTGAAGAAAGAGTTTCTTCGGTGAAAGAAGAAATAGAAGAAAGAGTTTCTTCTGTAAAAGAACATATAGAAGGGAGAGTTTCTGCTGTGGAGGAACGAATTGAAGGAAGAGTTTGTGCCGTCCAACACCAAATCGAACAACAAATTGATGAGAGAGTTTCTGCAGTTGCCAAAGAAATGGATACTTTAAAGAAATTCGTAGCGTCGGCAGGGAGCAGGAGTGATGATTTTAAATTCTTACCAATGCCTGCTCGTCCATCTCTGAAGCTATCCACATATGATGGGAAGACATCCTGGCAAATGTATAAAACACAATTTTCTATCGTTTCAGGTGCGAATGGATGGGATTCCCAAACTAAGGCCTGTCATCTCGCCGCTTCTCTGAGAGCAGACGCAGCGGATATCCTTCAGACTCTTCCCGAAAACAAAAGGTTAGATTTCGAAGCTCTGTCCGGCGCCTTGGAGTTGCGCTTTGGGGAGAAGTGTTTAAAAGACTACAGCAGGCTCCAATTAAAATCTCGTCAACAGAAGCCTACCGAAACACTTCAGGAGCTCGCCGCGGATGTTGGAAGGCTGTCCCATCTCGCCTTTTCGGAATGCCCGACAGAAACAAGGCAAATCCTGTCCTTGCAATACTTTATCGACGGCATCCGAGATACTGAAATACAGAAAGCACTGCGAATGGCAGATGTAAAGGATGTAAAAAGCGCTCTGTTGTACGCCGTAAAATTGGAGGCAGCCCAGCAAGCAACTCTTAGGGATCGCTACCCAGTCAGAGCTGTTCGAGTCCACGACCCAGGGGACCAATTGATGGCTCGTTTAGATGTTTTATCCAGACAAGTCGATGCTTTGATACGGAGTAGCAGTGAGAACAAAGTGGCTGTAAGATGTTGGAGATGTGGTTCTGAAGGTCACCTACGATGGCATTGCAGAACACCCCAGGGCACGGATAATGAAACGGATGAGTTGACAATACCAGTGAATGCTTTAAGACGGAATAGTGGTGAAACAAAACCGAAACTAAAGTGCTGGAATTGCGGTGTTGAAGGCCACCTACGAAGGAACTGCAGAACTCCCCAGAGCACGGAAAATAAGGCATACGATTTAAACAGACAATTAAATGCCACGGGAAGGAAAAGGACTGACAAGAAACCAAAGTGCTGGAACTGTGGAGCTGAAGGCCACGTACGAAAGAATTGCAGAACACCCCAGGGTACGAAAATTGAGAAAATTTCTGAGCAACGACGCAGGAAACAAATTAATGACCATATCAAGGAACGGAGGTTGCCAGATAATGAAAAACCCTGTTTTAAAGCGCTTAAGATCTCTATAGTGAGTGGCAACAATAACGGACTGTCCATCAATGGGAATATCGATGGAGTTCCTTGCAATATGATCATTGACACAGGAGCTAATGTTACCATCATTAGGAAAGATTTAGCTGAACAGTTTAAAGATAAACTTATTTGGACGCCATCCTGTGTTACCCTTCAGATTGCGTCTGGTGAAAAGATCGACATAGCTGGGAAGTTAAACGTGAAAATCACATTTGGAAGTGCCGCCTACCATCACACGGCATATGTGGCGGATATTACAGATCCATGCATACTCGGATTGGACTTTTTAAGGAAATACAATTTTTCCTTAGACTTGAAAAACAACAAACTGCTTTCAGGATCTGAAGACATGACTATCCATCCTAAGAAGGGATCCTCACCTGGAAATGCCGACGCTTTGTCCGAAAGAACCAGCTCGAGAAACAGCCGAAATCATGCTAGGGTCGAAAAGAAACACCAGACTACCAGCTATTCTCCATCTCAGATGCTCTTCGGTCGAGACCTTCGTCTGCCTTGTGACCGCCTGTTTCATCGCCGTACGGATGCGCCTTCATCGCCTGAGGAACACATCCAAGATGTCAAGGCCCGTTTTGAAGTGATGCACCGTTCCGCACGAAAACGAGTGAACTTGGCGACGGAGAAAGTGAAGACCAGATACAACGCGAGAGCTACTGGACATAGATTCAACAAAAGAGACAAGGTGTGGTTGTGGAACCCGATTTGGCGAAAAGGAGCCAGGCCTGAATTACAGTCACCTTCGGATGGTCCATATACAGTCCTGAAGAGACTGAATGACGTCATGATCCGTAAGTGTTCGAACTCTAAACCTAAAGTCGTTCATTACGACATGTTAGCTCACTACAATGGCCATAGTACATAATGTAAATAATTGTAAATAGTATAAGACCATGGTCCATTTTGTTTTTAAATGTGTATTTGATTTGTATTTGATAACATTTGATTTGTTTTATGTATTGCATTTATTGTTCATGTTGTTTATTATTGTAATGTAATGCTTATTAATGCATTTATGCCACATTTGTAAGTTTAGCTTCCTGTCCAGGGATTGTACTGCCCGGGACGTGCAGTCCTTGGAAAGGGGGCAATGTTACGAATTTGGTATTTAAAAAGCTAATGTTAGTTCAATTATAAATTAAAATGGTTTTATTTCTCGCGCAGTGCAGCGCGTGACGAATATTAAAAGAAAGCTAAGCCGGAAAATTGAAATTACAAGAGCGCGTGCATTAAATAAATAAATATCTCTTTTTGATTTCGAGAAAGTACTGGAAAATTCTAGCGCGTGATTTTAAAATCTTATAAAAGGAGGAAAACATCTCAGTTTGTAGTTAGTAGTTGCTTAGTTTGTTGTTGTTTGTTGATAATTTGAGAAAATTTAAGCATTTTTGTTGTGATAATAATAAATTTTTGTTCATTCTTTTTTTTATCGGACTTGTGCATTCATTTCATAACGAACCCGTACGCACGCAACAATATGATCTCCATTTGTATGGTCTATAATGAATCACTATAAAATAGTCTCATTATTTTCATAAATTATAAAAAATATATATTTATTTCTAAAAATTTCAACATTTTCATTGATAAAATCATGAAAAACTGCTATTTCATCATAGAATGAATTTATTTATTATTATTACCACTATAACAAGAATACTTCATCCACTGTTGATATTGCTTTAAAAAGAACATATTTATGTGTATTTGTATGTTTATAGAGATTCTGAAGAATTGCTAAAAATTAATTTTGTTTATTGTTACAGAATTATTCTTGAAACAATACTTGCAGCATCTTACCAGCCAAATGAAGAACTAATACATATTCGAAACAAAGCTTTATTTGATATTGAGGAGGAACTCATTAAACAAATGATGTCTGCAAATGAATGTGTGAGGTTTCAAGTATGTAATATGTGGATAGTTTTTTATTCATTTGTTTATGCGTACAAAACAATATTTATTCATTTGTTTATGTGTATTTTTGCTTCTCATGTTTGTTAAACCATGTTTATTACATTTAAAATGGATATCTACTGTTGTGAAATCTTTATGTACTTGTGTTGCCTTTTTATGTGAAAAAAAGCTCTGATGACTGCAATTTTTGCATATTATTATTGTATATTAATAAATATGATAATGTAAATTTTTATTAATTTAAAAGAATATGCATTAACAAAAACATTTGAAAAGTACGTTTTGGATGAATTCTGATATGAATTCACTAATCTGAATGTGTCTTCTTTCTCTCTATCCTTTTCTCTTAAATTTCATTTTAACTTACCAAGATTAAACTATTGAACAAAATTTAAATGTTTTTGCTGACAATATTGTTTTTAATTTATGAGTTCTTGTATATTATTTTTATCCTTCTCTCCTTAAACATGCTTGTTTAAGATTTTATTTACTTGCTTTAGTTTTTTTTTACAATTTTCTTTCATTCCAGGTTTTCCAATCATTGAAAATTATATCAGCTGTAGCACAGAAAAGTCTTGAAGATATAGTAAAACCTCATAGGAGATGTCTTGCAAATCAGTTGCCTCCTACTGAAAATTTTGGAAATTTGCCAATAAACTATCTTACTGGCTTACTTGAAGGTTTTTCCTTTTGCATGACTGTAGATCCAAGTCTTTTGAATATCGGTAAGCTTTTCTCAGTTCGTTTAAGAACTTCTAGTTATATATTATTCCTCTGAAAGTTTATTAATTTTAAGGTAAAACAAAAAAGCAATGCCAACTTTCTTGTATATTTCTTATCTTAAATAATCTGAATTGCATGCAACCATACGTAATTATATTCAAAATGTTCGCTGAATATAGCAAAAATAGTATATTAAGTGCATGCTGGCTCATCATGAATGATGTGAAACATACTTGAATCATACACAAACTACAAATGGGCAATCATGTGGACTGCTCAAAAATTCATTCAAGTAGGAAAATATAGAAATTTGAACAATTCTAATGATGGAAGCATTGTTGATGTAAGAGGGTTCAAATTATATATAATATGGCAGTTTCAAATTATATATAATATGGCATATACGATTTCAAATTTTGCTTAGCATTTTCAAGTTGAGATGAATTTAATTTTTAACGAATTTGTTGTAAACAATTTTACAGAAATGTTGCAATAAAATCAAAAATGTAACATTTAAAAAAAATCAATCTTGCTTTACATGTCAAACAGAGAAATATTTAAAATGACAAGAAGTTATTTATAAATATTACATATTGTTTATTTTGACAGGGCCTAAAATTTTGAGAGCTAATTTTTTAAAAACTACTTTTGCAATTTTTACAAAATATGCACTTTAGCATAATTTTAGTCGTAGAGTCAAAATATGGAAAAAAAAATGGGTTTGTGATTTCAGAAAAAGTCTGAATTTATGTCAGAATATCTATGTTAGAACAATGCTATATATAAATCTAATATATATAAAGTCATGTTTCTCAGACATGAAAAACATAAGCTAAATTTTGTGAATTAGCCCAGTAGGACGAGAGATATACAGGGTATAGCATAAATGTTGTGACAAACTTCTAGGCGAGCTAGGGCACATCATAAAGATTAAGAATTGTATACCTGGAAGTGTCAGGGGTAAGTGGTAGCAGAGGTAGAAGATAGGAAAAGAGGCAAGAGTGATTAATTTGAAACATTTATTGGACATGAATACAAATGGTGTACAACAGGTTAAATGTTACAACAGATCTTGAAGTTTGTATCATCAGATGTCAGACATGCCTGACACTGATGGACCATTTGAATGCCGCGAATTATTTGATCTTTCTGGAGTAAGTTCTTCCCGATTTGCTTGGTGGTGTTTCACCAAATGTGAGGCGCAACATGTGATTCCAACATGATCGGGCCCCTGTTCATTTTGGACTGGATATTCATAGCCATTTGAACAAATCATTCCCACATTGATGGATTGGGCTTGGTATATCGATTCCCTGACCGCCATGTTCACCAGATTTATCAAGCCTTGGTTGGTTTTTGTGGAAAGCCATGAAAAGTATATCACGATCCTATTGTGTCTGAAACGGATCTTGTGGTAAGACTCCCCTGTGCAGTTGCTACACTCAAAGAAACTCCCAAGGTGTTAGAACATGTCCGACAATAAATGGTCGTCTGTCAGTGTCAGGCATGTTTGGCGTCTGACAGTGCAAAGTTCGAGCATCTGTTGTAACATTCAAGCTGTCGTACACCATTTGTATCCATGTCCAATAAATGTTTTAAATTAATCACTCTTGTTTCTTTTCCCATTTTCTACCTCTGCCACCACTTACCCCTTACATTTCCGGGCATGGGTTCCTATGCAATTCTTAATCTTCATGATGTGCCATACGTTCCTTAGAAGTTTGTTGCAAAATTTACAGTACATCCTGTAGAACTGTCCCTCCTGTTTTTGTGCAAGGTGTGTATCTGTATTTTCAGTTTTTTTGTTTATTTAATTATTATTAAATTGATTGCATTATAGTTTTACTTATGTCTGATACATTTTTTTTCTTTTTTTTTTTTAGATATGCATAATCCAGATCATGAAAGGTTTTTTAGAAGCCTCATTTCATTTTGTTCCAGTGGTTATTCACTTCAATCATTGCCATACTATAAACCATATAACTCCTATGTAAAACAGTATGCTGCTGCTTTACAGGCATTAAATGCATTTTTTAATATCCAAATTGAATATCAGAAAACTATTTTTCGTATTTTATTTGAAGCACTTAAATCTGATTTGCCAGACGTGTGTACTGCTGCATATGAGTGTATGGAAAAAATAGCAGAAAATGAGAGCTGTAATATTCTGAGTATGGTAAGAAATGTTTTTTTTTTTTTTTTTTTTTTTTAATACAATAGTTGTAAATTAAAAATTAAGAAATGTATTATTGTTATTGAAAATTTAACAAATTTAACAGTCTCCAAAATCATAATTAAAAGCTGTAAACATAGGTTAAAAATTTCAGATGAATAAATAAATTTTCATTAATAGCATAGCGTGCAATCTACATATTTTAATTATTTATTTATTTAAAGTAAAAATAGCATTCCAAATGACAATTAGAAGAGAGTTCAGGAACAGGAATCAATGGTAATTTTTATAAATTTGCAGTATTAGTTCAGCTGCAGAAATGAAAATGATGAAAAAGGAGCCTGTGCTCAGCAATATCAAAAACAGAAATTTCAAAACTACAAAATTTGAAATGATTTCATCAAAAGTAAAACATAGGTACTGATGCCATATGATGATGAACAATGAAAGGTACGAAATTTTCTCTTTAAAAAGAGCAGTACAGGATAATGAAGAAAAGATTCTGTTGGTGTCAGAGTTTAAGATGGTATTTCCGCAAAGGATGCCTGAGTTTCAAAAAAAATTCTGCAACTGAAAAATTATTTACAGCTTGAATGGCCTAAACAATTAGCTATTAAGGATTTTCATATGTGGGAGAAGAAGTGAAAAAATTTATCGAGAAATTACGAATGGAGAATCGGGTACTTTATAAGACCACTTGCTGACAGTGAAAACAGCAATATTAAGGAAGAAGATAAAGTGCCTTACAAAAAAATACAGAAATTGTGGAAAAAGGGCACAGGAATTATCTGGTTCTGTAATGGTGATTGACTAGATGAAGAAGAGGGCACTTTTTGACATTCATTGAAAAAACTTTGTGCAGTTGACCTCAAAATTTGAGTTGCATTAGTCATTGTCTTAAGCAAAAATCATCAGTCCTTTAAAAAATAATTATATTATGTACCTACTTATTAAGCTAAGATAAAAGTCCTTTAAATTAACATTTGTTTCAATTTCCCTGTTAATTGCAACAATATTTAGGTATGTTTACATTATACATACTTTTTTAATTTGAATTATACTTAACACATTTTTTCCATAGACATTTGACTTTGTGGTATGTTATTTTGCCATACACGTAATGTGTTAAGGATGAAACCCCCATGTTCATGAAGGGTTTATTGTATGTTTTTAAAGCAGGTATAATGCAGAGCTTTGCAATTGATTTAGCCAATCATTATTGGCTGTGAAATTTTTGAAGATCTGTTTCTTAAACTATTGGAGATGATAATTCTTATTGTAAAATTATGAACTTCAATAAAATAGTGACTGCTTAGAAGTTCAAGAAAGGGAGGGGAAAAAAACGTTCCTCATAATGTCTATTTTGTTATTGCCAAAATTGTAAGAAAATTGGATTTATGGACAAAATATGTGTAAAAATTCATTTATTGGCCCAAAATATAGTGCATATATAAAAAAGAGAGAGAATTATAAAAATTACGATTACCCCTTCAATGCTCCCCCACGCACACTCACACAAACTAGTATAAGTAGTAAATGCATTTTCCATAGCTTGACGTTTCATATGTATTACACATCTTGAAATTTTTAGATGCAAATTAATATTTCAACTCCGTATGATATATTTTAAAACAGAGTACTATTTGAAGTCCCATATTACAGTTCTGGCAATAATATCTCATAGTCTCTGCAAATATTGTCAGAATCACCTATTTTCAGTCCACAGAAAAATTTAAAAATGTAAACTATATTAATTTTCTGCAATAAGCTAATGAAAGTATAATCATTTTTCTGAAAGCTTAAATAAAATTTTACTATAGAATGCTCAAATAAAGCGTGCATTTTACAATAAAGTATGAAAGAAAACAAAAACTGAGAAAGTTTGTTCTGCGGATTGGTAATGCCAATATGGCATATACGAATCAACGAATGAACGATATACGAACGATAACGATATAGGAATCAAAAAGTAAGCTAGATTACATTATACATGATAATCAGAAGCATGAGCTTTGAAAATGTGATTTATGAGCCATTATGGGCAAATCATGCTGTGCACAAAAATTGTTAGCCTAACAGGTTAAATTTTACTCTGAAAATTGTATTCACAGGCAAGCTACTTTAGTAAAACTTCTTCAAAGCTTAGAAAACCAGATTTTTTTTTTTTTTTTTAAGTGTAAAATAGCCCATTTCTTTACAAAATATACAAACTTTTCCCCCTTCAATATCTAAAAAATTTCAGTAACATTTTGATATTTAATTTCAAGTAGAAAATGCCTTAGTAATTTGAAGAGGTCATTGTTACGATTTCTACGCAGCAGAAACTGTTGTGTAATAATTTTCTGCATGAAAAAAGATATTATGCATGTTATCTGATATATCTCTGCGGTATACATGAATTGTTTTATTTTTTATTTGCTATTCTTAATCATATTGTCCTATTCTAAAATAATGCCTTTGCAGGTGTTGGATTGTGTCTCCACTCTCCTTCAAGCCGATGAAGGACAGACTCTCAAAATCTCACATATTAATGTCTTAGGTTACTTGTTAAAGTTATTTAGAAAACATTTTTCTGAAGATCTTCATCTATGGTTGTATAAAACCTTCAAAAAGTGGTTGAGAAGTCTTTCTTCAACATTTAAAGAAAGTAATACTATTGAATCATTAAACATGCTGAAGATGTGCTCAGATATGCTGACTGTGTTTCATTTTGTAAGTATAAAGTTTATTATTAATGCTTAAATATGTCTAGAAAAATGTAAATGTATATATTAATGTTTTATTTTCAGTGATACCTCAAATGCCATCCATGTCAGAGTGATGTATGTTACGCTGGGCATTGTTTCTCTTAGATTGCTATAGAACTAGTTTAAATCTGTCTTCAGACTTACTGCAAAACTACAAAATGAAATAAATAAACATATAAAAATGAAAAAAAATTACTCATCATAAAATCCATTGAAAATGATGAATTATATAACAAAAATAAAAATAATACTAATGTTTGAAAGTTCTGGAAATTTGTTAATACATCAGTTATGAAAATTATACACATATTTGCAGTCTGACAAGAATTGTAAAAAGTATTATTTGGGCAATTTTCTGCTCCCACCCCTTTTTTAATGTGCAACGCTGCCACTTCAGATAAAAAGGAAAGAAATTTTGTTCCTTCATAACTTTGCTCGTAAATCATATGATCTTTTTTGATTATCTGCACTCTCTTTCTGAAGTTGGTGACGCTAATATGCAAAAGAGAGCAGGCTTCTTCAAAATTTTGGTGTAATAAGAATTCCATAAAAAGGCAGACAGCCAATAAATTATTTAAAAAACAAGTAACACGGGTAACAAAAAATTTATCCTTTTCAAGAAATCCTTATGTATTTTTTATTTTTGTTCACGATTTTACTTGTGTACACAGCAATCTTCTCTTTTTTTTTTTTTTTAAATAATCAGAGCGAATTTGGCATTCTGCATGCTGTTGTTCTCCTTTGTTCATAGTGATCTATTTTTGCTAAAAAGGCATCGCAGAATTCCACAGATTTAGTCACCCTCATTCTGACACTTTGCTTGCATTCTTATGCATTACTTAATAAATTGCATTTCCATAAAATTAAATTGTTTAAGATGTACAACTTTATGAAATGTGAATTTATGCATTCTGTACTTGGGCTAATGGCCATATTTCTGAAAAAATGCAATGCTTTCATTTGTATAAGCTGCCAAACTACGCTATCCCATTATGATTCCTTACACTGAAAAATAAAGAGTAATCAGAAAAATGACCACTGAATTTGGGCCTTGCACATATTTGCATATCTTGTATCATAAATTTCGGATTGCTACATTACTTTTTTTTTTTTTTTTTTTACATACTGCAATGCTTCATGAATTGTTTTCAGAGGATATGCAGATAATCAGTAGGAACCCTCAAAAATGTTTATTTGCAGTTATAACTGCTTGACTTATATTTTTGGATGAATTAAGAAATTTTTCCTTCTCTTTGCCTCATTCCCTTTGCTTTTTTTTTTTTTTTTTTAAATTTTATTTTGTATACCAGAAGAATCTGCTTTTCTTAAGCAACTGTTCTTATTTGCTTTGCATGTATTGTAACAAACCAATTACAATAAAGCTTATCAGTGTATTCAAGGTCTGAAAAGGAAGGGGCGAATAATTTTTTATATATATAATAGATAAATATTTATTAATTTAAAAAGGCAGTGGAATGTATACTCCAAGGTAAACATTTATCTAAAATGAAAAATTTGCTGAGTTGCGATCCCATTTATGTATAATAATAAAAAGATGAAATATGCTGAAGAACTAAATAGCTTCCATAGTAAATTAAATTCATTTTTCCAATCAAAATATATTATTAATATAACGTACTTTTTAAAAATTCATTTGCATATACATATAACAAAAAATCTCATTAAATTTATCACCATACTGAATTTAATTTTTAATTACCACCATACTAAATTGCCACAATATTGAACTTTTTTTTTTTTTTTTTTTTTTTTTAGATTTAAGCAAATAAAAGTTTGTTTAAATCTAAAATAGTGGTTTCAAACTCATAGCCTGTGGACTGCATATGGCATCTGAAGCAATTTTATGTGGGCTGTGAATACATTTTAATTATGTATTTGTTGCAAATACAGTGCTTATAGTTTCAGAGACATAGAGATATGGATTAAGCTCATGTATGCAACTACTAATTTAGAAGAAAAGGTAAAATAAATAGTTTTTATTTTGTTTTTTGTTATTGCTAGCCATGTGACTAGGATAAGGTGGAGGAATTTCTCACATTGGAACAACCATTAAATTTGGTTTGCCAGCCAATAGTTATTGTTTTTGAGTTATTTAGTAGTTAATCGATGTATTGGAATTACCTGAAATAAATGTCTGAAATTTAATATTTAGCTGTCAGTGTTGTTGAATTAGAAAGTTATAACTAACAGAAATTTCTTACATGTACCCAACCTTTAGACTTCATATAGCAAACATAATTTCTTTTCCTTGATGAATATTTAGGTAATTTTTTTTTGGGGGGGGAGGGTTAAGAATGCTTTTAAAAGTTAAAAAAAAAAAGAAAGAAAAGAAAAAAAGGAAGTTCTGTCTGATCAGCTGCTTTCAGATCGTACATTTGGCCCACGTGCAATTTGAGTTTGAAACCATTGGATTACCATAGTCACCGAATATTGGATTCTACTTTTATATGAGGATAAATTACTTGATTTACTGGAATATATACAACGCCAAATTAACATGATCGCTCCATTTCAGGCACCTTGTACTTAATGATAATGATATTTTTTTACAAATTTCACAACACAGTACTCTAAACCAAGTCTCTTTCTTTCAAATGTCAAAATATATAATATATTGTAGAGACATTAGGTTATTTCAAAGCAGGAGTGATGAAAAATGAGCAATTCCCTCGCTGGGACTCGAACTACAGACCTCTCGAATTTGTGCTGAGCATGCTGACCATTACACCACAAAGACATGCTATGAAGGCGAGAAAAATACCTTATATACTCTCCCCTTTTAAAGAGAAACTGGGTATTAGGGGACCCAGTCGACAAATCCTCGTGGTGGAGAATCATCATCCACCACCTTTTTTACTTTGGGCCCCATTGTAGAGACATCAGGTTATTTTGAAACAAGGAGGGATGAAAAATGAGCAATGCCCTCACCAGGACTCAAACCACGCAACTCTCAAATACACACTGAGTGTGCTGACCATTGCACCACGAAGACATGCTAAGAAGGTGGGAGAAATACTCTATAATGTTAAAATCTTTATTATATGTAAAATTTTTGACAATTTTGTTTTATGCAGTAAAAAGTCTTTAATCCGGACTCGTCGGGACTTCGGCGATTCCGGATTATAGATCATCAATTTAAATATGGTAAGATGGCATGCAGAAATTATAAAATTAAAAATATGAAACCGTAATTTATGAAATAAAGATCAATTATGATCTAAAGGGTACCAAAATTTACAAAAAAAGCTTAATATTTATTTGTTTACTTTATTAAACATTTCTTTCAACACGCGCATGCGTAAAGCATACATTACGCATAGTCAAAATTAGAAAATTGCAACCAGAAAACTATTGATGTGTATTCGTGATATTTATAATGACGAGGAGTTTGATTTAAATAATATCAAAGGAGTGCATCGAGATGAAATACTATATTTAGTAAGGAATTATAAGCCAAATAAAATAAAAACATCTGCTCTGAAGATAAGAATAGTGCTGACAGATCAACTTCCAGTTCATTGCGCTGCGCAACGCTGTCACTTTCTTCATGTCTTTATCCATTTTTTGCAGCAATACCACTTTTTGTTTAATGGACATCGAAACATGCTTTCGCTTTGTAGATCCTTTGGCAGCTCAAGAATTGGAAACTCTTTTTGACATAATCGAAAGTTAAGCTTACTTTTTATAAAATTGCTCTAACGGTCTGCAAAAAATAATAAGTCAGATCCAATTCGAACATTAAGGGAAAATGCAATCTGCAACATTAACTGAAATAGATAATTAGATAATTTTAGCTTGGCTTATACTGTTCATTATACATTAAACGCGCATGCGTAAACACATTATGCATTTATGCATGCGCAGAAAGTTTGTAGCTTTGAGGTCCAGATTATAGATCATTCCGAATTATGGACGTCCGGATTAAAGACTTTTGACTGTATATATTACCATATATATCCTTATTAATCTTGAAGGTGTATTGATACAATTTTGCAACAACATAGATATTTGCAAGGCACTTTCTAAATATGTCTTCTTTTAATTTTGTTCAAATGTATTTTGATATTCTTGAATTTTAGTTATTTTTTGCTCAGAAAAAAGTGCAGAATCTAATGGGAAGCATTTGGAAAAGAAATTTTTTTTGGGTTTTTATTCAGTAACATTTATGAGTTGACAATGTTAGATGTTATTTTTACTTAAAAGGAGAAGAAAAATAATTATGTGATTTTTTAAATATTTCCAAATTCTTTAATTTATTACATTTTTAATGGTTAATTCTTATTTGAATTGTTAATATGAAGTTTTATGGCTGCAAGAGCATATTTTTTAATTATTATTCTGGGTAATATTAGTTTTAGACATTGTTATTACAGAGAAACAATTTCAGTGAGATATATACATATTCTCTTTTGTTACATAAAATTTGCATAATTTTAAATAATGTGTAAATAAAGCCATAGATTTGGGAAGTTTTTCTTTCTTTTGTTCTCCCCCCCTTTTTTTTAATTGAGGATTTTTTTTAATTCAAGATGTCTCTGGATTTCAAACTCCAGATCTTCCATTGATTAATTAAACATGCTAGCAGTTACACTACAAAGGTATGCAGTGGGGAATGTAAATTCCTTATATTCTTTTCTACTTAAAGGGCGACTGGGGAGAAAGAAATGTGGCCCAACCATTCATATCCATATGGTGATAATTTAATTATTGGTTAATTCATCACCATCTGAAAAATAATCACCTTCATAATCAAATTTCATATACGATGAATTATTGTCCTCTAAATTTTAGTCAAGCATCACTGTAGCATTGTTTTGTGACTTTTTGGAGCAAGAATTTTAAGAAAATCAGCTATGCATTGAAACATTTTGTTAATTCATCAGTGGACTTCTAGCCACTGATCTTGCAATTGCTAGCTGAATATGTTATAATTATACTATGAAACCACACCCAGGGAAAGATGGTAATTTTTGGCTGTGTTGATTATTATTAATCTACCCAAATTTCATGCTTAAAGTATACCGGGTGGCCATAATTAAACTGACCGTGCTCACAGTGTTCTGTAGCGCAATCTATTTGTGAGAATGATGCCACATTTTGTAGGAAGATTAAACAAGACGGGTGACGAAGGATTCCGCAAAAAAACAAATTAGTACCAAAAGTCACCGCTATGGGAATATTTGGCTCTGTGTAATAGAAAAAAAGAGTGTTAACAAATGAAAATCAGTACGGAAATTACCTTTTATTTTGCATTCAAATGAGGTTCAATGTGGCTGTCGTTGTTGTGGACCACATATTGTATTCTGTGCACAGTATGCACAACAGCAGAAAGTAACATGTCTGCAGGAATCTCCCATACAGTCCATGATATGTTATCCTTCAACGTAGCCAGGTCCTGGACCACTCCTTGATAGACCTTGGACTTAAGGTAACCCCATAGCCAGAAGTCGCACGGGGTAAGATCAGGCGATCGAGGTGGCCATGCAGTTGGAAAGTAGCGGCTAATGACTCTTTCTGTTGTAGCATCTGTTGCACCCGTACAGCAACGTGTGGAGGGACTCCATCTTGCATGAAAATGATTTCCCCCACACATTGTCTTTGCTGAAGTGCCTGAATGACAAAGCTGTTCAACATGTGGCAATATTTCTCTCCGTTAACAGAGAACAGGTTTCCAGTCTTGTCGGGGTAATGTTCTCATAGAAGAATGGACCTACGATAAATTCTGCTGTGAACCCACACCAAACAGTTACCTTTGGTGAATGTAAGGGAATTGCTGCAGACATCCCAAATTCGTCAGTTCTGGGTATTCACTGTTCCATTCAGGTAAAAGTGGGCCTCGTCTCCCCATAAGATTTTCCACGGCCAAGCATCATCCACCTCCATTCTGGCAAGAAAGGTGAGAGCAAAAGTTAATCGCTTATCATAGTCGGGGTACAGTAACTCCTGTACACGGCTGATCTTGTACGGATAGAAATTGATAATCTTTCGTAAGCTTTTCCATACCGTACTGCAAGGCATATCCATATTCCAAGCTACTCCACGAGCGCTAGAGGTGTCAGCAATATTGTCTGGTCCTCTGTTGACAATCGCCCTGGCAACTGCTTCGATTGTATCCTGTGGTACAGGTTTTCGTCCTCTGCCTGACTGAACCTTCAGAGGACCTGTTTTCTCAAATGTAGCAACCATTGCTTTTAGCCCATTAACTTGCCCATTGACACAGGACCATTGACCCATTGACACAGGACTGTTATCTTTACACATTTTTTTTGTGCGTTCTAAAAGCACGAAGAGCGGCTGACGCGTTGCACTGATTGAGGTAAAAGAATTTGACCAGTAATGCACGCTCGACTAAAGAAGGAGACGCCGCACATAAACTTTCAATCCGATTGATTCGAAACGTAACACATTGCCTTTTAAAACCCAAGCAGCTGGCACTGTGCGAATGGATGTAACATGAAATTTGAATAAAGAACTTCTTCTGCTCAGCATACGTGATATTGCAGATCACGAGACTTTATCGGTGTTTATGTAGATTTTACGCTTTTTTAAAAGTGTTGCCATATTGCACTTGAACTAAATCAGAAAATGTGCTTAATAAAAGGTAATTTTATTCCGTATTAATTTGCATTTGTTACACTCTATTTTCTATTACACAGCGCAAATATTCCCTGACTTTTGGAACTAATTTGTTTTTTCGTGGAATCCTTCATTCTCCGTCTTGTTTAATCTTCCTACAAAATGTGGCATTATTCTCGCAAATAGATCGCGCTACAGAACACTGTGAGCACTGTCAGTTTAATTATGGCTACCCGGTCTATTTAGTGAACTATGACAGTTGCAATTACAGAAAAAACTTGATTTTATGCCAAAATATTGTATGTTAAAGTGAAGCTGTCTATACAGTCAAAAGTCGTTAATCCGGACTCGTCGGGACTTCGGCGATTCCGGATTATCGATTTTTCTGGATTATAGATCATCAGTTTAAATCTCGTAAGATGGCATGTAAATTCTCGTAAATTCTAAAATTAAAAATATGAAACAGTAATTTATGAAATAAAGAACAATTATGATCTAATGGGCATCAAAATTTACCAAAAAAAATTTAATATTTATTTGTTTACTTTATTAAACATTTCTTTCAATGTAAGTTGTTTAAGTTGCTTCGTTTTTTATGTGATAATACTTTCTCTTTAATTCTATAAACAGACATAATTTCTTGTTCAGTTACAAAGCTCCGGGCCCCCCCCCCCCTGCCGCATAGCAGTGTGAAATTGATAAACAGATTTCGGAATGGTTAGATAAACAAAGGATATGCCTTTATTCATTTTTTGCAGCAATTCCACTTTTTGTTTGATGGACTTCAAAACATACTTTCGCTTTGTAGATCCTTTACATATTAGTAAATATATATCAGAAATTCTATTTGACATAATTAAAAGTTTAAGCTTACTTTTATAAAATTGCTCTAACAGTCTGCAAAAAATAATAAGCCGGATCCAATTCGAAGATTAAGGAACAATGCAATCTTCAACATTAACTGAATTAGATAATTTTAGCTTAGCTTATACCGTCCGTTATACATTAAATGTGCGTTCGTAAATGTATTTTTTGCATGCGCACACGCATATATTCGCAGCTGTAAAGGTCTAACGTGCATGCATCAACGCGATGCATGTGCAGAAAGTTTGTAGCTTTGAGGTCCGGATTGTAGATCATTCCGGATTATGGGTGTCCGAATTAATGACTTTTGACTGTAATTGCAATATATATCTTAAGTCACATTTTTGGGCCAAAAAATGTTGAATTTTGTAAATTAGTCAGCTAGAATAGAACATACAGAACAGCCCCCCTTTTTTTTCCTCTAAATGTATACCTGCTGCTCCCCTCTCATTTTTTCCTTCTATCATTGCAAATATTCTTTGAGGTAAATGACGGATTTTTTAAAAGTACTTTATTATATGATTATCCATTCTTTATTTAAAATCTTATGTTTATACTTGCATTAATTATGTTTACATAATTTGACTAAAAATGCTCTATTATCTATGTTTATAATTTCACAAATATAAACAAAAATTGTTAATGCATAAATGATATTATACATCTGAATTAAAATATTTAGAAGATATATACACATTTTAATTTTTCTTATATAGGTATCAGAAAATTCTGCATTAATTGTTCGTCATATAATAGAAGAAGTTCTGGAAGCTGAAAAATCCCTTGAAGTTGAGGCTCGTAGCCCACTGAGAAAGCCTTTGGTAGAATTTTTGCAGCATTATCCTATAGAAACATTAAACTACCTGAAATCTACAAATTCCATTAAATTTCAAGATGTGATGTATTTATTAAAGGTTTGTATGCTAGAAATTTTGTTCTTGTAATTAAAATTTTATTATTATAATGTTAAAAATGCAATTTTAATTAAGTGCAGACATGATTTAATAAGTTTCCCTGTTCTGTTGGATTTTATATCTTCTTAACATTAACTGATAAAGAGGCAATAGTACTAATGAATTATTTTAACCTTTTATAACCATCAAGTGAAAGCAGAGTGTTATTAGAAAAGTATAGAACTGCAGCCAAGCCAGTGCATGTTGAAGAGTTAATTGGCTTATGTGGTTAAAAGGAAGTCAACATAGTCTAGGCTGACGCACAAAAATCATGTTTAAACATAAATAAATGTAAGAAGTTCCACAGAAACCCGTCTGCTTCATCAGTGGAGTTGGAATGAAGAGTTTGATCAGATTTATTATTTTTTCCCTTTTCTCAGGGTCACGGTATTTAGAATTGTGTTGAAAATGTATGGAAGGTTGAAGAGAAGATCTCTTTTTCAGTATGGTATGGTAGCAATTTCAAGCTGTTCTCTAATTTTGAGATGAATTTTATGCCAGGGTTTGGCAATGATTTTGACCTCAACCTATTCAATTTTTGAGTGCAGATGCTTGGAGAAGTATTTTACCAAAGATATTTTTTTTTATTTATTTATTTTTGTTTATTTATTTTATTTTATTATTATTTTTAATATGAATAGGTTGAATTTGTTTTTTGATGAATATTTTTTTTTTTCTCTGCAATTCTTACTGATAGTTTTCTAGAAGTTGAACTAATGTATTAAGTTTCTATTTGTGTATCCTCATTACAAATCAGGATAGTATATTCATCTGTAAGTATCTGTTGTAGCAATGTTTGATTTATGTGATGTTAACAATTTGCGGATGAATGGGCTGGAGTAATGATAATAATAATTATTACAAGCCTGCCTCTCATTGGGCACTGCAAGTCAGACATATCACTCTGGTCATCGCTCTAGTAACTTTTAGCTGCCTGTCTTTTCAACCTTTCTCTATATAAGATAATCGGTATTACATTTTATTCCTTTCACTGTTGGTACATCCAACTTACATTTGAGTTTTTTATTATTAGTACTATTTACAAGCCGTTAATTAAAACTAAACTCAGTGGCACAAACAGCTCTTAGCCATGGCCAGCAGTGCCCTGAAATTTGCTTTCTTGACCTTCAGCCCCGGAGTGCATCAGGATGTGCCCTGGGCAAGTAGTCAGCTTGTTGCAGAATCCCTGGTGTTTAGTCCCTGAGCAAACTTGGTACTCATTTTATCGACCCATTCAAGGGATGAAAGACTGAGTCAACATTGTCCAGCCCGGAGATCAAACCCTGGACCTGTTATGCTGCTGCATGATGCTCTAGCCACTTTGCCTCCGGGCAGTCGCAAGCTGTTAATTAATTAGTTGATAAAAATATTAATAAAAGAAAAGTAACTGTTACAGTATTTACATAGGCATGTTGCATTTACATACTTCAGATCGCAGACCTGGATTTGGGTAATGGTAAACCAAATCTTCTTTAGATGGAGCTGATATGTTAGTGATCTCATAATAAGAGAATATTCCTCTGAATGTACTTTTATTTGATCCTTGCATTAGTAAAAACTTTACTTTTTGCAAAGTAAATGCAGAATCTTATCTAATGGTTTCTTGTAAAGTTTTTCCAACAGAATTGGATAGGATACCTAGTGTTTTCTAAAATTTCCAATATGCATTTATATTCATTTTTGCAAATTTCTGACATAGAACAAAAATTTTTGCCATATTTTAAGTAAAAATAAAAAGAGCGGTTTTGTGCAGATGAAATTAAAGGGCTATTTGGAATTATTACTGCCTTGCCACTTGGTTTGTAATAGCTTGCAGTAAGAAAAATATCGCTGTTTGTTAAAATTGAGAGATCAAGAAATTGAATGTTATTGTTGACTTCTATATTAATCATAAATTGTAGGCTGGGAAGGTTTCTGAAACAAATGAAAACAGAGGTTTAAGTTCATCTTCTGAATGATCAAATATGTAAATATCATCCGCATACCTCTTCCATAAGACACGTTTCGGAAGGGGGATTTAGAGAAAATAAAATTTTCCGTAGGTTCATATAAATTTTAGCCAAGATACATGAAACTGATGCTGCCATAAAGAAACCTTCTTGGTATTAATAGATTTGCCTATTAGCTCTAAATAGCTCTCAACTTCTTATAATTATGGATGAAATAAAAGACTTCATAGAAGTTGGTAATAAGTTTGGAAGTGATTCATAGTATTTAAATCAAGGTTTTTGCATTAATCATTTGAGACTCAAATAAAGGAACTGACAGAAACAAAGATTTTAAATTATGGAAAACATGTTAACATGGCTTTGAAATTTGTAAAAGGATGAAGTGCTTTTGAAATTTGTACATTAATTCACTTGTAGAATGCATACTTGAAATACTGTCCTTTACAAAAGTGGAGTATAGTTTGGCAAACTTAATGCTCGAATTTGCTGGATGATAAGAGCTGACTTTAATGAAGGTTTGGTTAGCTAGTCTTCTTTATGTGTTTTGATCTGTAGTTTGGCATTCTGTAATCTGGATCAGGCTTGTTTGGCATTCTGTAATCTGGATCAGGCTTAATATGACCAAATTAGTATTTTATCAGCACTCGCTATTCTCAAAATAGCAGCACTCAGCTATTCTACAAAATGCATTAGATAATTTTTTGGTGCTGGCACTGTCTCTTAAATACATTTTATATCAATCAGATACGCTTATACATTTTGTTGAAATTTCTTTGTTAGTGATTACTAAGTTGCCCATTTTATCTGATTTGCATTTTTTGAGATTATTGTTTGCCATGAATATTCTCATTTTCCAGATGTTACTTTTATCCATAGAAGATGTTATTTTGTTATTCTTTAACAATTAAAAAACAATTTTGTTTCTAATTCGTGTTGTCTTTCATGCCTCCATTATTTGAAGGAAATTTTGGAAAATTTTTCGTTGGCCAAAATACTTCATATGTCTTCATAGCAGTTCTTGTCACTTAATCTGCTAACACCTGAAACTTTTCTAAACTAGTGTATCATAACAAGTTACCTACAAATTTAAGTATTTCCCACTTTAATTTGTGTATAGTCCTTGAATGATCTCAAATTTTAAATTTAAATAGTTCATTCATTTTTTGTTGTATGGAAATCAAACTTCTTATGTTTTATTTTTTTGGAATGAGTATAAACTTTCACTAAATATAACTATTGTGACAGGGAGGCCAAATGAAAAGTTAATTTTATTAATTTTTATAAAATTTAAAAATGCCTAAACATTAGTGTCTTCCTTATTTAAAGTATTTTTGTAACTGCATATGTCTACAACCAGTGGTTTCAAAAATAGAGACTGTTATATTGTTATGTCGCAGTGTCTATTGAGCAAAAAAAAGTTTTCATTTTCAAAATGAATGATTCTAGATCAAACTTTTGTGAAATAAGTTAACTGAATCAAACAGCAATTTGTGTAAAAGTTTTGTTTTATGAATGCTTGGTATTAGAATGTTTCAATTATAAATGTCATGCAAATGGTATCCTTTAATTTATTATTATTTCTGAAAGCTTATTAGAATGAGAAATGTGCATTATTGAATCTATGAATTTAACTTCTTATGCAACGGGATAATGTAACCTTTAGGAACTGACATTATTTGCAAAAAAATTTGAATAGATCCACATAAAAAACTATTTTTAGCTAGAAATGTTTTTAGAGGGAGCAGAAAAATTTATTTAAGTACATTTTTTGCATTGTAATTAAAATTAAAAATATGCTTTGATATTAATCTAGTCTAATTTTATAATTTCATGTTTAACACAATCTTACCAACTCTGCTCATTATTATCTTGGTAAGATTTGCAAATAAATTAAATAATTATGTTTGATAACCGTTTTATGCCATATTTTATGTTGTTCAGGAAATTATATTATGCTGAATAATTTTACTGTTAAGAAAGAGTCTGTAAAAAAAAAAAAAAAAAAAAAACTGTATTGACTAAAATACAACAAATCTCAAATTACACTAGGTATATTGAAGGCTTGTATGTAAAAAAGAAATTATGTATATAGACTTTGTGTTTTTGGTAAACTGCAATAAAATTTTGATCTCTGCAATAATGCAACTAGCCAATTTGACTGAAATAAGGAAAAAAATATATCAAATAACTATGCAAATGTATATTTTTTAATTGAAATGAAATTTACATTCAGATGTTTGATTTATGCTGTTTGCTTCAAATAGAGAATATGATCTTTGTGTATTTTGTATTACAATGATAATTTTTCCTTCTTTAGTGTCTTTTGAAGGAAGAATATGGAGCTCCTTTTTGCAAAGCTGTTGAAGATAATTCTGAAATTTTAATACATCTTTTAGAAGATGCCTGCAAGTGCAAACCGTATGAGTCAATCAGTGAAAATATTTTGATGGTTCCTTCTTCCCTCCCTAAGGAACATTATATTGCTATTCTAATCATTAGTCGTATTATTCGATACAATGATAACTGGCTGCCTAATCAGCATAGACTGAAAGAATTATTACTAAGAATTTGGTATTGTGAAAAATTTCATCAGCGTTATTCAAGATCAAAAGTAATTAATTTCAAGGATTTGAAGGAGCATAAAATGCTTGCTAAATGTGTATTAAATATTGTGAAATACAATCCTGATGATATTGATTTGCTTTTTCATATGCTTAGAGTGTTCACAGGTCATTTTCCTTCTGAGTTTCACTTTTTAAATGATTTCTTGAAAAATACTGTAGCAGATAGTTATTCAGTTGAGTGGAAAAGAAGGGCTTTCTTTAAATTTGTGGCCATGTTCCCTAATATTCAACCAAAACTCAAAGCAAAAGTACTTCAGTTCATAATTATACCTTCATTTTCTGTGGCATTTCAAAGAGGAGAAGGTGAAAAACTAATTTGTTCTTCATCAACATCCAAACAAGATAACATTGTAACTGTTTTTATTGAAAAAATTATAGATTCAGAAAGTTCAGCCAAATCTTCAGATGAAGTGCGGATACTCTTACTCCAGTTTTCTAGCCTTTTAACAGAGCATGTACCTTCACATATTCATGATGGAACTAATAAGTAAGCATGTTTGAAATGTTAATAATAATTGTAACTATCACAAGTATCTTGAAATTGTTAACATTATTATTATTTAGTTTTTTTCAAAACATTTTATTGATAAACCTTTTTACTTCCTTGTGCAGAGTAAAGAAAGTACTGTAATCATGAACAATTTTGAGTATCATATTTCAACGAAAATATCCATTTTGACTGCTGTCAAATCTATTTGAATGATTTTTCTGTGTGACATCTGTACGTACAGACAAAATGAAGGAATCTTTTTTCCAAAATGAATTCAGAAGAGATTTTTTTCGGGGCATCTGTTCATAATACATTTCTTACCTACAGTACCTTACATATGTATGCATCTCGCATGACTCAAAAAATGAGTAGCCATAGAACATCAAAATTTTGTGTATGGCGCTGTTTTAAAATGTAGTCATGTCGCTGTTTTAAAATTCCAATTGGCCACACCAAACATATACATATATAGAGAGAGATTTGTGTATATAAATAATAACAAAAGGAAAGTAGGACTATTTTGGAATCTTTTGCCTTGGCTGCAAAGCCACTATTTATTTATATTTGAAACTCTTAGTAGAATAGTGAAATCATTAAGTCAGTTGGTCCACCAGCTGTAGTTTTATGCACTGGGGGGAGGGCAAAAATTAACTAACAATAATTTGGTCTTCCTGCCTGTTGGCGCCAAATAACTTGTTTTTGCATAGAAACTGTAATTTTAATAATAAAGTGGGTTTTTTTTTTTTTTTTTTTTTTTTTTTTTTTTTTTTTTTTTTTTTCCCCTTACTGCATTTGTTGTTTTAGGTTTTCCTGTGTTTTGCAATTTTTAATGAGAATGTTTTGAGTTTTTAAGCATCGCAAATGCCTTCGCCGTGAAGTGGGAATTGAATTGATTTAATAAAAAATATATCTCTAAGGAAATTTTGGGGAAATACATTTAAATGAAGTGCAACAAAAAACGTGTATACTTTTATAGGCTGTACAAGGAAGTCATGTGATGTCCAGATCAAATATTTTATTTTTAGATTTAAAATAACCAAAAAAGATTTTTTTTTTTAACCTGTTGAGGGTATAAAAGTTGTATAGCTGCTCAGTTAGAATTTTTGTATCATTTTCCTCTTAAATTAAAATTTGTATTCCATTTTCTATAGGCATCAGAGTGGATTTTTAATGAAGTTGATGAAATTTGCATGGCCTTGTCTTTTACCAAAAAGTTGTGTAGATCCTGCAGCTAAATATCATGGGCATTTGTTACTTGCTATTATAATAGCTAAATTTTCAATACACAGGAAAATTGTTTTGCAAGTATGTATTAAACATATACAAGTGATATTTTTGCATTGCCATATGCTAATGTAATAGAAATTTTATTTATCTGTGTATCATTTCTTCAGTTATTACTAGTTTTTTAATCAGTCTTATTCCAAATTCATATATAGTGAAAATTACCAGTAATCAGTAATTATGTTTATCCTGTTATGAGGTAAAATGCTTCAAAAGTTAAAAACATTACTCAAATTTTAACTTTTACAATAATTGTTTTAAAAAAACTGCCAAGTTTTATTAATGCTTCAAAAAATAATGTTAGAGATAGAAAGAAGTACTTATAGTACTTTTTTAATCTTTATATTTCAAGTGCATCTCTCTTATTAAATACAGGAAAATGAGTATGTATGTATGTATGCATGTTCATCACATTGTGTTTGGGGGGGGCATAAAAGGAAAATCTAGAGCCACCATGTTGTGAATACATATTTTATTGTGCCTGAGCATGTGCACCTCGAAGCTGCAATTCTGTATTTGAAATCTGGTTTTTATTTATATGATATTTTGTGCAAATTTAATACATTCTTGATTAATAAACTTGGTAATTTAATGTAATATATTTGCCACTATGCAAAGCCTAAGTCATTCGCATGCAGAAAACTCAGTAATTTTAAAAAAATACATTGTTGCCACTCAGCAAAGCTTAAGTTACTTGTATTTCAAATTCAACAAGCAAACAAGGTTGGGGGGAAGTTCAACTCAGTGGCTTAAAAGAAATGTGTTGCTACTGACCAATATAATGTTTTCTATTTTCCATGCACCAGTTTTTTACCATTCAGTGAAGTCATGTGCTAGTTGTTCCATATTTCATTTTTCTTCCAAATTTAATGTATATTACTGCTTAACAAACTAATTTAATAGCAATAAATGTAATTCTTTATTCCTCCTATTATTATTAGTTACTAGCCTGACCTGTGAAATAACTAGCTGCATTTATTTAAAAAGCATTACATAATTTTCTTCTTTTTTTCAGTAACTATTTAAGGCACCTGTTTATGGCAGTAGCTAGTTAAAAAAAAAGGAATGATAAATATGTATATATAGTTGAAAGTGGAAAATTTATTGCTTTTGAGAAAATCATTGGCATTTTTACTGCTAAAGAGTGATAGATGTAACTTAGTTTTTTACTGCTAAAGAGTGATAGATGTAACTTAATATGATTGCATTGACTGCACCTTTTCCGTGCTGATTTTTTATTTTTTAAAAGTATCTAATTTGGTTTGTAAATATGAAGCACAAATTTCAGCGCTGATGTCATCTTATTTAATAGATGTGAATGCACAAATTTAATTCTTGCAATTTCATCACTTTAGGTGATCTCTGTAGTTAATGCTTCATATGAATTAAAATATTAATGCTTCAATGAAAAATCGTACTTATTTAAGTTGTAGACTGTGAAAAATTTAGCTGATGCCCTTCCAAAATTAGTGCCATAGATGCAAGCCTGTAGATGTCATATATAGATGTTACCTTCCGCCCCCCCCTCAAAAAAAGTCTGCTTCAAGTATATAAATGTAAATTATATGAACTGAGGTTTAAAGAATGTATTAAAATGATATTTTATTTTACATTAGTTTGAATATGAGAGAGGTCATTATGATACTACCAAATATATTTTTCATTAATTCTACATGTACATAATTGTTGGGAATAAATGTTTTATTATTTTTGCAACAAAATGCAAAATATTTTTTTAAAAAGACTTTCCCACCAATTCCATATAATGAAATGGTTTAAATTGATTAGGTATATAGTCATGTGTTGCATGAGTAAAATAAAGTATAACATAGTACAAAGTCCGAAATGCGAACGTCCATAATCCGGAACAATCTAAAATCCGGAGCTGAAAACCACCAACAACGTTTTCTCATAGGCTTGCTCATGCACATTTCATTCCCCCCTCCATGCATAATAAAACATCTGGAGAGTTCCGATTCTTAATTTTGCTTCGACACTAAATAAAATACCTTGTTATTGAAGAAACAATCATTTTAGCATAAATTTTTATGATTAGTAATTTGGTTCCGTTGCTGCATATCTGCTTGCCATACATCTCAAACCGAAACATTTCACATAGTTACATCGTTGATCTGAAACAAAGCTGGGGAATCATTATTTATTATATTTTCCTTTCATCACCGCATGTTTATCAAAACATAACAAATTGAGTAATGAGTTATGTAGTGATGCCTAAACAATTTTTTTAATGTTAGTAATTAAATAATAAAGGAGTGTGGTAACCTTTTCTGTTGACATTATGCTTCACGATGATTACAGATTTAAGTTAAATGCACAACCAACTTTCCATCAATTTTACTGTGATCAGTAAAATAATCAAAGACAGAAGATGCAGAGAGACTTTCCCTAAAGGCAGTACTATGAAGAATGGCTGATAAAAATCTGGCTATTGGAGGAAAAGCAGAAATTTCGTAAACAGACTCTTAACTTATGGTATGATATCCACAAATGACCCACAGAAGTATCTGTTTTTGAATGTGTAGTAGATATTTATAATTTATCTTTCTATTAAGCACCATACCCGGAACTCTAGAGCCATACATTATGAAAAGTTCAGTTCTTTGCTTATAGATAAGCGAATGTATGTTGAAGTTAGTAACATATTTGTTGCGTGCAATTTGA
Source organism: Stegodyphus dumicola (assembly GCF_044657685.1). NCBI lineage: Eukaryota > Metazoa > Arthropoda > Arachnida > Araneae > Eresidae > Stegodyphus > Stegodyphus dumicola. Next base: position 241,841,750 of record NC_140771.1, read on the forward strand.
CCCTAATATAGTTTATCACATTTCTCAATACATAAGTTAAATGTCACTTCAAAGAAAGTTTACAGTCAAGGAAAACCTGAGGGTATTTTTTATTCACAGCCAGTGGAGTTCTGTCAAAAAATAACTGAAATGCCTCTTAACAAATGTTTTAATTTTCAATAATCATGACTCTGGTTTTATCAGGTCCAGTTTAAAACCTTTTGACTAATGAGGCAAGGTTTAAGTTCTCTTTTGCATAGAAAAAGTAGTAGGAAGATGCCTATTCTAGAAGTAAATCAAGATATCACAACAAGCAAGTTTTTTAGGCTTAGGATCTTTAATAATAATACTCCGAAAAGGTAGGTCCAGAAACTGAGCCTTTAGGGAAAGCACTTGCAAGATTACAAAAGGATTCCAAACACCAAGGATTTACGCCCACTAAGGATTACAAAAGCTGATCCCAGCTGCAGTTTGCTCATCCTATCATTTAAAAAGTCAACAGCAAGAGAATGAATATTCCCTGAAAGTTTCAATTTTTTAACCCCTTCGCGGCGACTGTCACGTATACGTGCCAGCAACAAACGCACTTACCTACCGGCCGACACGCAGGCGTGCCAGAGGATTGTTCCATTCTCTACCGACTGTCACGTATTTGTGCCAGTACTTTGGAACGTTTTTCAAACTATAATTTCTGCCACAAGATGGCACTGTATGTCCATATGGTTTCAGATACATGTAAATTAGACCTTCTACTCGAAATGAGAGAAGCGTGACTCACATACACATGTTTTTGATTATATAAACAAACAGGGAAATAAATGTTTCCGAATGGCGTGATTTATGACGTCTCTTTAAATCGCACTTTATTTGCATGTGGTAGTTTTTTACTGTAAGTAGAGAAGTTTTATTTGCTCTAAAGCGTTGGGTATTTCGGTTTGCAGTTCAGTTTTTAGAAAATAATTAGATCTTGTTAGACGTGAATTCTTTGTTTTTACCGTTGCAATGTTGAAGCGTCGAAAATGTTTAACAGAGCATGAAATAGCAGAAATGATGCAAAATATTTCAGATATTGATTCTGAAATTCTGATATTCTGATATTGATTTTGAAAGATTAACTGAAAGACATTTCCCAAAACTTTGTTCAGAAGAGACTAATAAGAAAATGAGACGACGATGCTTCATTTGTTCACATTCACGGAAAAATCCTCCAAAACGGCAAATGAGTTATTACGAGTGCAAGGAATGTAACGTAGGACTGTGTGTAGGTCCCTGTTTTAAAATTTTTCATACGAAAAGAGAATTTTAAGTAATATATTTAGTTTTCAGATGTATAATGTTAAAATTCATAAAATGGCGAGTAATTAAAATAAAATGTGTAAAATATGCATTTAAACAAGAAATAAGGTAATTAAAGTATATATATAAAAATATTTATAAAGCATAAGCCGTTTAAATACTCTATAGAGCATTATTAAACAATGCGTTGATACTTCGGAAATTTCATGGATTTAGGCTTAGTAGCAAAAAAGCCCCCGGCCCTGGAGAGACGCTCGCGTAAGACACTGCCGGCCTCAGCGATAAGCGCGCGTTTTCGCTACCCGGCTCGAAGGGGTTAAGAAAGTTCAGGATACAAGGCCACCACGCATTGTTAAAGGTGCCTTTTCTATCAAGAAAAACCAAAGTAGTATGCAAATGTTCCTTTTCACCTCTCTGAACAGTCTCATTCAAGCATAAGAGAATGCCTTCAATACTCCTCTGAGGTGTAAAACCATAATGATAAAAAATCTCTTCAGCTCAGGTACTAGCAAAGTCTGTCAATAAAAAGGTTTTCCAAGCATTTACGTGTAGTAGGAAATAAGCTTATGGTGCTAAAGTTATCCAAATGAGGACCACTAGATTCATAACACCATATGCATAATTTTTTTTTTTTTTTTCCTTCTGCCCGATTTGAATATCAGTGATCAAAAGAAATGTTTTCCGGGAGTGTTTAACATCACTAAGCATTTGATGATATGCTTTTCTTTGCTGATAAGCATTATGTGATATACTTAGATACTAATATGTGTTCAAGACATTTATATTTATACAGTTCTCTGAGAGTCAGATTTCTACAACCCTGAAATCTGTGCCTAGAGGCATTAAGCCTCTTTTTCACATAACCAATTTCAAGAGACCACCAAGAAACATTATGTACACCATGATTCTTAACTAGCACTGAAAATAAAGATGCATGGAGAAGAGCAGAACCATGATCCTCAACAGCTGTATTTAACAAGGGACCATCAGTGCAACTGTTAAGAGTATCTATGGTATGTATGGCACAAGCAGAACAAAACTCCCAAATATAATGCCAGTTTGCTTTCTTTGTATAGAAAAGTTTAGTTTAGAATGTTTGGAGTATCTCATTAGACTGTAGAGATACAAAATTCAAAACCTATCATTATGCGATTAGAAAGGGGATTCATTTTCATACAGACACCAACTCAAAATATTTTGGATCAATAATTGTAACATCTGTGTAACTTGAACCCCGAGCTGCGTGAAAAGTGGGTCCGTAATCTTCGTTGATAACAAATAAGTTATTAGCAGAAATAAATTCACTCAGTTTATCTCAATGAATATCTGAATACGAATTAGGGACCATACTATAATTCATATTTCCTATTGGAGTCCATTAGCCAAACCAGTTGAATAAGATTTCTGTACGTAGAAACTTGACTAATTTTATGAGCGTCTAAATCAGTATTTTTTTAGGGTTGAGAGTGATATGAAAAAAGAGTGAACAAAGTCGTGCCAACAACAACATCCAGTGTGACCATGTTTATAATCAAGAATAGTAGAAAGATAATATGCTCTCGAATAATGATTGCCACCTTTACATAATGATGATTGCAAATGAATTGGAATCACAATAATGTCTATAAGTGGAAGGATATCCTGGAGAAGAGCTGTTCTAAAAGTGAGGCACCCAGACCAGTGCATAGTCAGTATTATCGGTTTCCATAAATGAGCTGTTGTGTCACAGGTTTAGATTTATGTAACTTTAGGTACACACACTTCAGAACTTGCTTATTTAACCTAACCATTATCATTTTGAGACTGAATGTTCTTCATCTTAAAGATATGATTAGTACAACACTCTGAAAAAGTGTGTGATTAGCATTCACTTTTTTATGTATATTATTTGTTTTATGATTGAAACAGATATTCCTCTTCTAGACTTGTTTTAAGTTTGGCTTTCGTTATTCTAAATTTGTTTTAATTTATTTTAGGTTTTCCATAGTTTATTAAAAGCGCATGCAACTGAAGTACGAGGTATTGTTCGTCAAGCTTTAAAGATTTTAACTCCTAAAATTCCTGAAAGAATGGATGATGGTAACAATATGTTGATGCATTGGACCAAGAAAATTATTGTAGAAGAAGGCCATTCCATCTCTCAATTAGTTCATATTTTGAATTTATTAGTTGATCACTATAAGGTACATATTTCTTTGCATTCTTTTGAATTCTGAAGCAAATTTCTCTCTTATTATTGCTAAATATGCATGCAAATGAGCCTCATATTATAAATTTTAAGTGTACTAAATATGGTCAATTCTAGAAATTCTGAATTCATATGTATTCTGATAACAAATAAGCTGTATAATTTTGAATGGCAGTAACTTCCCTATATGACCTTTAGCAAACTTAAGGGTTATTGCATTGATATATAATATTGGTTGTTATTGCTTGTACTGATATTAATGCTGTTTGAATATTCATGATGTAAAGCAAATGAATGATGTGTTATTAGCAGTTTTACATTTACCCAAATGTCTAAAAGAATTCTGGGAGTTTGTGATTCTCTACAAGACTGTGTTTTATTCATGCTTAGTATGATTGGGAGTTAAGTGTTTCTCTACAAGACTGTGTTTTATTTGTGCTTAGTATGGTATAAATTGAATTAGAAAAGAGGCAAATAAAAGCGATAGCTTTATATTCTGACTATTCTTGCATTGGAATGTTTCTTTGGAGATGTATGTTGTCATCCAAAAACAGGAATTCAGCTTCCATTGCAATTTTAAATAGTTGAATGTTTTGTGGCTAAATGACATTATGATGTCTATGGGCTATCTCTGTTCCTGATTTGTGTTGAGTGTACCCTCATGTTTCCTGATACAGTCAAAAGTCGTTAATCCAGACTCGTCAGGACTTCGGCTATTCCGGATTATCGATTTTTCCGGATTATAGATCATCAGTTTAAATCTGGTAAGATGGCTTGCAGAAAGTATAAAATTAAATATATAAAACCATAATTTATGAAATAAAGAACAATTATGATCTAAAGGGTATCAAAATTTACAAAAAAAAAAGCTTAATATTTATTTATTTACTTTATTAAACATTTCTTTCAATGTAAGTTGTTTAAGTTGCTTCGTTTTATGTAATAATACTTTCTCTTTAATTCTATAAACAGACATAATTTCTTGTTCAGTTACAAAGTTCCGCTGTTCAAGTCCCGTTAATTGCTGTGCCGAGAATACCGACTAACTCGTCAATCGAAATTTTTTCGTTTTCACTAACCTCTCTGTCACCTTCTTCATGTCTTTATCCATTTTTTGCAGCAATTCCACTTTTTGTTTGTTGGACATCAAAACATACTTTCGTTTTGTAGATCCTTTGGAAGTTCCAGCATCGGAAATTCTATTTGACATAATCGAAATTTCAAGTTTACTTTTATAAAATTGCTCTTACAGTCTGCAAAAATAATAAGCGGGATCCAATTCGAAGATTAAGGAACAACACAATCATTAACATTAACTGAAGTAGATAATTAGCTAATTTTAGCTTACACTGTCCGTTATACATTAAACGCGCAGGCGAAAACGTATTCTGCACTTGCACACGCATATGCGCAGTAGTCAAGGTCTTACATGCACGCGTAAAACGCTTGGCACATGCGCAGAAAATTTTTAGCTTTGAGGTCCGGATTATAGATCATTCCGGATTATGGGTGTCCGAATTAACGACTTTTGACTGTATTTGTTTCCAAGTGAACATGATTTGTAATTTTCTGTTAGAGCATAACAATCTATTTTTTTATTTTTTTCCCCTTTTAGCATATTTCTTTGATGACAAGTGTCACCCACTTTGTTTGGCTTCTTTTTTTTTCTTAAAATTATCTTTATTATCATTGCTCATGCAAGCACTTTATCATCTTTCTTTCTTTCTTTTTTTTCTTTTTTTCCAGCTGCAATAGATTTAACAATCTGGGATTTGCAAAGCTGCTCTTTCTTCAAAAAAGAGATATTTGTACAAAGAAAAATTGTGTTCTGTTTGAATAATAACCTAGTAGATATTCATTTACTCTCATTAACCAATTATTTTATTTTAATGATCTTTTTTATGTTTTTTTGTTTTATGTTTATTATTTTATGTTTTTCTCATTATTTTCCTGCCAGAATGCTAATTTCTTGTTTGCATGTATTCAAATTATTTAGAAAAGGCACAGCATTTAGTATTTAAAGGAATATTTTAGATTGTAGAATCAGAGCATGTTCTGCCTGCTGAAGGCCATGTTACTATTTGATTCTCTTGAGAGCAGTTTATCTGCAGCATTGCGTTATTCCCACCATCAGGTTTGTCATGCCAGTATTAGGTCTGAGCCAACATGCACATTATCTGCTTGTGTAGCCTTTGGGCTAACTACAATTTACTTAATTAAGTTCAATTATCTTACTTTTGATTTATGTCTTAAATGTTGGCTGGTTCTATAAGCACAAGCTGTGCCTTCTGTTGAATTATCCGAGTTAATAAAATTTTTTTGTCATAAATTCCATGACATAGCGAGAAGTTACTTAAGTCTTCAGGGTTTTCATTCAGTTTATGTTAGGAAAGAAAGTGAGACTCTATAACATCATGAAATTAAAATAGCACTCAAAAAGGCTGTACAATGTTTGTTCAGGTCTTGAAAAAAATGAATGTAAATGGGATAAACATGGCTTGCTGGATCATGCATTCCTTTCCTTACTACTGTGCAAATCATTTGCTTACAGTGTAAAGAGTTACTTAAGTTTTGTGAACTCTTGTTTCAAATGAATCACAATACAAATGGTTAATTACTAGAGATTAGGGACTTGCCAATTCTGTGGTATCTCAATGGCTAACATGCAAATCAATAGTCACTAGAAAATTGTGGAAATTTATGAAAGCTTATTCACAAAAAGAATAAAAATATATTGCAGGCCATGTTTTTCCATTACAGTTGTTTTCTACAGCATGTTGTTATTTTTTTGCTGCTTCTCATAATCATTATCAAAGTAATCATGAAACTAAAAGTGTGGGGAAAGAAGCAGACCAAAATGTGCCTTGTACGACTCTGAAAATGCATGATATGGCTTCTATAGAAAAGTGCATAGGATTTTATTGCTGCTTTGTTAGTGACTGTACTTTTGTGTATGTGTATTTCAAAAATGTTATTTATATTCTTTAAGTATATATTCTTAATATCATTGCTATGGAAGTAAAGTAAATTTATTCTTACACATATTCTTTGCGATGTCAAAAGGCTATAATCAATATTTTAAAAGAGATATTTTGTGTATTATTTCAGAAAATATCCTTTTGTGTTTGCGTCCATATTTATGTCTGCATTTTTGTCCTCCTTTTTGTACTGAAGGTTTTAAAAGGCTTTCATCTTGTTTTTGTTTTATTAGTACCATATTTTACCCCAAACTTTAATGTGGAAAATGTGAAACTCTGTGATAATCCAAAATGTTATTTTATTACTTCAAAAGAAATTTTCAGAGACCAAAAACAGTAATATGTTAAAATTAAAAATATTTGGTAAGCATTTAATTTCTTTTTTGTCGTTTTGTTATTATTATAGTATTAACTATATGAAATGTTTTTGTTTCATAAATTAAAGACAACACTTTATATAAATTACTAACTTTATAGGTTTATTATCCTGTGCGACATCAAATGATACATTACATAATTACCTCTGCAGACCAACTAGCATTTAGAGGTAATGCCAATTTAGAACATAAGCAATTGGCTGTGGATCTTACAGAAATCATAATAAGATGGGAAATTATGCGACTACAAGAACAACAGAAACTCCCCTCTGGAATTAATCCTATTGAAGTATGAAAATACTTTTTTTAATTTATTGCATATCTGAACTATTATATGAAATTTTAATATTCAGGTAATAATAAAAAATTTAATTAATCTGCAAATAGAGTGAATGCTAAATTTGATAATATTTATATCAATTATGTTATGATAATAAAATTTAGTTTGAAGTACAGAGACTGCATTTTGCACTTATTGCAGTTTGAGTTTGTGAATAAATGATAATTTATAGTTTTAATATACTTCTTATCTTTAAAAAAAAATTTTTTTTTAACTTTTGATGTTTTTGTTCTCTTATTTTGTGTATTATTTGCAAATGATTAAAGGTAAAATATTTCTTTTTACTTTCTTGAGATTTCTTATTTGGTATGCCACTATAAAATAATATACCAGAGATCCTAACATGCAAGATTTTGAAACGTTCTACTGTACCCTAAAAAATTCTGTAAGCGTACTACAGTCAAAAGTCGTTAATTCGGACTCGTCGAGACTTCGACGATTCCGGATTATCGATTTTTCCGAATTATAGATCATCAGTTTAAATCTCGTAAGATGGCATGCAGAAATTCTAAAATTAAAAATATGAAACCGTAATTTATGAAATAAAGAACAATTATGATCTAAAGGGTATCAAAATTTACAAAAAGAAAAGCTTAATATTTATTTGTTTACTTTATTAAACATTTCTTTCAATGTAAGTTGTTTAAGTTGCTTCGTTTTATGTGATATTACTTTCTCTTTAATTCTATAAACAGACATAATTTCTTGTTCAGTTACAAAGTTCCGCTGTTCAAGTCCCGTTAATTGCTGTGCCGAGAATACCGACTAACTTGTCAATCGAAATTTTTTCGTTTTCACTAACCTCTCTGTCACATTCTTCATGTCTCTATCCATTTTTTGCAGCAATTCCACTTTTTGTTTGTTGAACATTGAAACATACTTTCATTTTGTAGATCCTTTGGAAGTTCCAGCATCGGAAATTCTATTTGACATAATGGAAAGTTCAAGTTTACTTTTATAAAATTGCTCTTTCAGTCTGCAAAAAATAATAAGCGGGATCCAATTCAAAGATTAAGGAATAACGCAATCATTAACATTAACTGAAATAGATAATTAGCTAATTTTAGCTTACACCGTCCGTTATACATTAAACGCACAGGCGAAAATGTATTCTGCATATGCGCAGTAGTGAAGACCTTACGCGCACGCGTAAAATGCTTGTGTGCATGTCCCAACGCGGCGCATGCGCAGAAAGTTTTTAGCTTTGAGGTCCGGATTATAGATCATTCCGGATTATAGGTGTCCGAATTAACGACTTTTAACTGTAGTATATGTTACTGAATTGCACTTTTTATATAAAATAAAACTTCACTGCTTGATAAAACTTCAGCTAAACTTCAGCTTACCAGTATTCATCCCTTCCATTTCCGAATCATGTTAAAGTCAAAAAGAATTTTTTTTATTTTCAGAGTTAGTTTCATGATGAGATTTGCTCCATGTTCGTGTAAAAAAATTTAATGGAGATCTTGTATGCATTATCTCTCAATCTACCTAAGTTCACGGGATCATTTTAGACATCTGAAAGGCAATCAAATTGCTTAATGTATCCTAAAATTGCATGCCTAATAAAATAATGCTTTAGTGTTCTCTTTCCATGTTTTGCTAAAAAAATAAAACTTAATCAGAAAATAAGCCATGAGATTGATTTTCCAGGATGCTCATCCCAGTGTTTAGGTCATTACAGAGAGTTATTGCTGAAGTAGTACATATGTATCAACTGAAGTATAGACTCAACACATGAATGCACTTAATACTGAAAAACTTCACAATTCATTGTGATTTGTGTTATAATGGATTTGTGAGAAATAAACACTTTCTAAATTTTTTTCTTGGAATTTTTTTTGTTGCTTTTGTGTAGTCCATCATTATTAACAATTTTTGCTGTTAATCCTTTAAAGAATCTTCAAAGATTTAAAGGAAATGATATATTTATACTTAAACAAGATGAGAGTAAAAAAGAGGTACAAAAAAGAGATTGTGGAGGACTTCCAAGGTAAGAATCTTACAGCTTTCTTCTAAGAGAAGTTAAATCTCCAAAAATGGCAATCTGAATGCAGTAACTTGCAAGAGGCTGTGTTGTATGAAAAATTCATTGGATACAATCACCGACAAGTCTGTTGTCAGTGCAGAACTAGCTGGATGTAGAGACAAGAAATACTGATTTAACCCTTTGCGGTGCACTATACGTTAACGTCGAAATTTCAACAAAAAAGTTGTATGCAGTCTATTTTGTCCTAAAGGTGTCCTAAAGGTATTTATACAGGTAAAATTTTGTAAAAATTGCACTTACCGTTTTGATTCTGTGGGTTTTCCATGAGGTGGAACACTGCGCCGCCAGAGCTTTTAAAAATGCAACTAAGCGAGCATCACAGTGAAATCACGAAAATGAGTAGAAGCATTTGTATAAGAATGAAAAAACTCTGTATTATGTCTGTATACAGGGTTTCCTGGATATACACAATATTCTTGAATATATACGGATAAATGAGATAAATATCTGTGCACACAAGTCTTATATACAAAAATATTTACAAATTTTCCTATTTCTTAGCTTCATGAAATTGTTCAAAGCAAGTCACACCTTTTTGATGCAAGCACAAACCAAGTACGATTAAAATAATTAACTACGATTAATATTAACAATAAAGAAAAATAAGCCTATAATATATTCATAAACAAAAAATATCTACACAATTATTGAAAATAAATGGGAATGAGACTAAAAAGCCACAGCAAAAAAATTCGCACAGGTCTAAGTAAAGATGAGTCAAGCTACTTATGAAATTCCCGCCTAAAAACTACTCCCAAAAAGTTCGAGATGCCAATATTATGGCTTTCATAACATGAAACACACCTCACCCCTCAATACTGTTTTGTTTGAATTCATCCCCCCCCCCAAAAAAAAACAACGGAAACAGAAAACGTAAACAACGGATGTTTTCTCCTAAGCACAGATGTTCTCATTCGTAACAGCATGAGATCGCTAAAGGCATAGTGTTCTCGCTAATGGAACACCCGGGTTTATTCAATGATTCTGCATATGGTTTTTGTATGAAAGATTAAAAAAAAAATGTAGAACAAATAATTTGGAGTATAGCCAGCAAAATTATGCCTAATTTCTTTCCCAAATAAAAATTTTTATATCATTAAAAAAAAAAAGAGAAAATTACTTGAAAAAAGTGGATTTTAATAACACATAATAAATGAAAATTCTGTGTCTTTTTGTGATATGCTGCTATCTACTGTTTAAAAACAAAAGCTCAAAGTATATTATAAAGGCATTTTTATCTATTTCAATTGAATTTAAAGGTTTCAGAAGCGATTCAATGTGAGTGTTCCATGTAGTGGAGCACTGAGCTACAAAGGATTAAGGAGAGCTGTATAGCTAGACACGATACATTAAAGCTATAGAGTCACACACACCAAAAAAAAAAAAAAAAAAAAAATCAGGTATTTGACATAGAGAGCTTTTTTGACAGTGTTCCAGATGATGATGCTGTGATTCTACAGTAAAAGCATGGCTGTTTGGAAAGCTTGGTAAATGCCACATTTCAGATTTATAAACCTAGTTCTGAATTAGAGAGTATCCTTTCTGATTCAGTTTTTTAGCTGAGTATCTAAAAAACTGAATTCAGGTTAGAAAAGCCAAATAAATTTGAAAAATTTCTGCTTTAAAATTATAAAAATAACCATCTTTTTTGCTATGAACTTGAATATCAAAAGCCTAAATTTAAAGTAATAGTATAAGATTTTAAGAAAAGTAATACATTTCAGACATAAAACTCAACTTATTTCATAGGCATTAAACAAGAAAGCAAAACATCTGATCCGATTATGAATCTCCCCCCCCAAAAAAAAGTAATAATAAAAGCAAATTTTTCTCATTCTGATGGTTTTAACACATCAGGTTCAGCTTCTAACATTCTGAGCCAGAGCATTTTTTATTGCCTTCCAACCCCCTTTTTTTAAGATGCCAACCTTTTACTTAAAATATATAGAGAGAAAAAGAGAGATGTCTACACCAAACAGATGTTGAGCTAAAATCAGCATTTTATTGTTTTTTCTAAGATTTTTTATTGTATTTTTTGTTTCCTGCCATTTATAATGATGTTCAGTTGTGTTTCTCTATTTCATCTAGACCAGAGTTTCTGAAACTTTGTGGTGTGGGGACCTCATAAGTATTGTGCAAATCCGACACAGGCGGGAGTGAACTTATCAGTTTCTTCACTTGTACTGTAATATGCTATTGCAGTTTTGGGTCATTAACTTTAGTTTTTAAAGTAAAATTAATGTTTCTATTATAAAAAAATGCATCGAAACATTTTCATTTTTTTCTTTGTCTATATTGTCTTATCTTTATCTATTTTAAATGCATTATATAAAAATATTTGGTAATTGTAAAATTATTATAATAAGTTAAAGAAATATCAAAATTGCTAAAATTTTTAGTGACCCCCTAATGCAGGTTGGAGTTGCTACCCACAGTTTAAGAAACTCTTATCTAGATGGTTTATATTTATTTCATTTTTTCTACTTCTAAGATTGAGAAATGTCTCTAAAAAGGTTATACAGCTATTAAACAGAAAGAAAAAAAAAAAAATCTGTTTGAGAAGAAGAAACAATAAAGAAATACTCAAAGGTATCCAATTCTTTTAGTCCTAAGTCAAACAATGAGAACTATGCAGGCTCAGGAGCTTCAGCTACATATGATGGATATGTCATCTGATGCTAATCTTCATATAATCAGCTAGATATATCATCTAATGATTGTGAATTCAAATCCACTAAAAATACTGTACTTTCTGAAAATAATAACTTTGTGCATAAATTAAAAGATCAAGATCACACCTGTAATGCAGCTAAAAGTTTAGTTTTAAGTAATAATATCACACTCACAGCCAGGAATACTGAGAATATTGAAAGCAAATTTGAAAACTCAATGAAAATAAATGTCAACTACAATGATCCAGCATACTAGCCTAATAAATTATCAATAGATGAAAGTGATCACATCATTATGAGTGGACCACATTCTTTTAATAAATACTGAACTTTTCTAAGAGGTACAAGTAAATGTAGTTTCTCTTGACAGTGGTGTATAGGAAAATAAACAACAGTAAAAATTTTCTTAGAAGGTAGATTTTTTATTTATTTATTTTTTAATTTTGGGATCATCAATAAAATTTTGTCACAGAATTTTTTGCTTTCCTAGTCAGTCAAGATTTGGAAAATCTAGAATTTATAATTGGAAGCATACTCATGAATAGTTGCTTGAAAATTCAATAAGTACATTATCTATAATGTCTTAAGCAGTGGTCTCAAATAGGGATCCTGTGGGTCACATGCGATCCCAAAGCAATTTTAGGTGACCAGCCAATGCATTTGTTTTAATACAGTGCTTATAGATGTTAATATAGCATAAATTGACTGTGCAGTGGATTGCAAAATAGTGTTTATTATGAAAATAGAAAAGCCAGTAGTTATTATATTCCAACTGAATTTGAAGCTAGCGCTGGCACTCAGCCAAAATGTGTAACCCATAAAACAGCCGTCTGACAGACCCACAAAAGAAACTAAGGGGGAAAAAAGGAAATTAGTCATCACATGTCATGCAATAATGGTTTAAAATTTAATTGTGAACAATACTAGAGGCATATAGTTTATATTTATGTGCGCAATTCCTTTTGAATGTAAAGGAAACATAATGAATCGATTTACGATGTCAGTTAAATTGAAAAGTTATAGACTTTGTATGCCAAGCCACATGATTGGGCAACGGTAGGATGTTGGCACAACCAGTAAATTTATTCACCAGGCAACAGGTGGCAGAATTTTTATATTCTAGTGTGGCCTTTGTTTTCTTAATGAGTTGGTACTTTAACTAGTTAGTAAACTGCAGATACGTCTACATAATTCATATTGCTTGAGACAAAACTAATATACAGCTTGCAAAACTCGCAATTTGTGGTTGTCATTAGATGTAAGTTACAACAATACCAATCATTTGAAATTGTGCATAATATTTAAGGGTTGCTGTTATATGAGAATTCATTTTGTTGAATTGAAGTTGTAAACAAAATTATAATTGTGATTTTAATGAAGAGATTAAACTACAAAGCACATATCTTTAACAAAGGGCAAAAGAAAAGTGATAAAAGAAGCATGTGCTTTCCAAGATAAATGGAAAAATATGTGCTTTTGTAGTGCTGTGCACATTAATATTATGTTATTTTATTCATAATAAGAGAATATCATTTCCAAAAGTGTATAAGTGATACCATTATTACGAAAGGAATCATAAAGAAAAATTTGAAATTTTGGAAGATAAACTGTAGGAAGAAAAATTGTAATTTTTTTAATCTGGCATACAATAAATATTTTCCTAATGGAAATAAATCCAGTGAACTGTTCATATAAACTTTGCTATCATGCATATCAAGGCAAAAAGATCAAAACCATTTAATGATGGTAATTTAGATTCTCTTGAAGATTGTTTGATTAAATTTCTTGAATTTCTTGACAAAAAAAATTGTTATTTACAAATATTAGTTTGTCAACTGACACATTAAGAAAAGTTAGAATATTGTTTGCAGCATATGAACTCCCAAGAATATCAGAAAATTTTAACAGTAATTGAACATTTTAAATTAAATTGAACATCTTTTTGGAAGATAAAGTATATTTTATCAGCAGTAGGTTTACTATAGATGACCTTCTGTTATTTTTAAGTCTTCATAGAATTTATTCCAAAATGACATTCCACAAAAAAGAGTCGTATATTGTCTCGGTTTAGGGCGGATGAAAGTATGGAAACAATTTTTATGCAGTTTCCAGCATGCCAGCAAAAAATTATTTTTGTACTCAGAAGTTAGGTAAAATTAAAGGTGCAGTCAACAATTGATGAAAATCAATTGTACCCGAAGATTATTGGAGCAAATCTATGTTATTAAACATCATCTTGTTTTTTTTTTTTTTTTTTTTTTTTTTTTTTTTTAAGGATTGCATCTACTAGAGAGCCATTGAAAATTGGTAGTTGTGTTTTAACTGATGACAGTGAACTACTCCCGTACTTGCTATGCTATGCATTTGCTTTGTGACCTACCTACAGACAATAACTAACCTGGTTCGGAGGAATACAGCTATCCTTTATAACAGACTTACTAGACTCCCAAATAGTATTTCTCTTTGCCGATTTCGACAGAGTACGCAATTTAAAGGCTCAGAAGAGCTTCATTCAGTGCTTCTGGGAGAATTCTGAATATAATGCAATTAACGAAAAGGCCTATGAATTGTTAACTCATACAAATCCATTGGAGTTCATGGTTCTCAATGTCAGGTTGGACTCTGAATGTGAGAAAAAAATGACCTATGTACAACTGCTGTTTGTGCCATCACTTTGAAAACCATTAATACTTGCTATCCTCCTGGTGAGTGGCTTCATATTTATAGTGATGGTTCCCTTTTGTATTTCACCCAAGGCACTAGTGCTGGCATCTTCTGTGATCTGTTTTCCTTTTATGTACATGTTGGCTCTTATATAACCCATTTTGACGGTGAAGTGGAGGCCATCCTTGTACCCTTTCAATAGCTTTCTGCCCATCTCTCTCCTCTTGGTAAGGCTGTAATTTTATCGGACTCAAGTTCTGCTGTTAAGAGTCTTTATCAAGTAGTTACGTAGGTAAACAAAGTGCTCATGTCTAGAACTGCAGGAAGCTGTTGAGCAGAATTCAGATGAAAGTTGGTTTCCAGTGGGTTCCATCACATTGTGGCCTTTGGGGAAATGAGATGGCGGATCTTTTGGCAAAGAAAAGGTACAGATTTTCTGCAAAAATATTCCAGAAACCTATCTCTTCACTCTGCTAAACTTGAAATTAATAGGATTTATAAAAAATCCTTTTGTAATGCTGCTGTTATTGCTACTGAAAATAAGTCATGTAGGGTGCTGTTGAAAGCCAACTGTGTCTCAGACTCTCCTCATGCTACTGCTGTGGTTGAGTTTAGACTATTGACTGGACATGACTGCCTTGGTACTTGTTTGTTTCATTTTAATCTGACTGCCTCACCTGTATGTGCTTTGTGCGATTCTGCACAAGTCATGGACGCTGCTTATCTGGATGTGTGCTCTGCACTTAAGAGTTTGGACTGTATTGTAAAGAAGTATTGGAGAGCTCGTTGCCTAATGACCTGATGGTCAATGGCCAGGCATTTGATGAATAAAATAACAAATGAAACTGCATATAGCAGATATATCATACACTTCTGTTTTTCAATATTTAAAATTAATGTTTTGCTCATATAAATTATATTTATCTTGTCTTTCTATGTTTTCCTATTTAATTAGTAATTGGCTTATCTCATTTTGTTAATTTATCACTTTTGTTTTTTGCACACTTTACTTGTTTTTGCAACTCTGAAATTAAAGAGGTAAAATAAAAATTCCATGTACAGGCTTAATGAGTTGTCATAGATTTCTCTAAATTCCTTTTGTTATGCGACTTCAAAAATATTTGAGACTTATTAAAAGACTATCAATTTTATTTGCAATTAGATTTCATTAAAGTAATATGTTATTGTGCTATTGCTATGACTGTTATTTGATACTCAAAATATCATAATTTTTTTAAGAAACTTAGAGGAGCCTAATATCTGTATTTAATTATTAATTTTGTTTTGAGATTTTGGTTTTCCTTTCTTTTAGATGTCTGAAATTTTTGAAAGAAAATCAAAGCTTTCTCTACTAAATTTTCGTGAAGGACTTCTAGTAAGTATGGCATAATTTAACGTATGCATGTAATTCTTTTGTTGAAATGAATGTAAGATATGTATTTTCTTAAAAACAGTAGCCTATACAGATGGAGGACAAAATAATATGAATACCTGTGAAATAATGGAAAATCTTTGTTAATAGGGGGTTGGACCTCTCTTTGACTGAAGTACAGATTGAATGCGATGTGGAATAGATGCATAAAGGTCATGGACAATATTTAAAGGAATATTAAGCCATTCCTCCTGCAGAATGGTCTCTAATTACAGTCCAGATGGAGGTGGAAATCGGGAATGAAGTTTGGACTCCGAATATGCCAATAATTGTTCAATAATATTCAAGTCCGGAGACTGAGGGAGCCAAGCAAGATGTTCAGTTGCATCGTCATGCTCTTTGAACCATTCTTGAATACACCTAGCAGTGTGGAAAGGGTCTTGTCGTCTTGAAAAAGCTGTCGCTCCCCAGGGAATACAGTCTGAACAAAATCTGGATGGACAGGATCCCTTAGAATGCTAAGATATGATTGGATGTGATCGTCCCATGCAGAATAACAAGTGGCCCAAGACCGCGCCAAGATATCGCACCCCATACCATAATGTTGCCACCCCCATGCTTCACAGTCAGCAAGAGGCAGTCAGGATGAAACGCTTCTATGGGCGTTCTCCAGACATAAATGTGTCCGGTCATTCATCTGACCATATTACCTGTGACACTGATGTGGGAGCCAGCCTTTGTGATCTCTGCACCATTGGTATCGCTTGAAAGCATTAGTTGATGTCACCAAGGGTTTACGAATTGCCACTCTGCCATAAATGTTCGCAGCATGAAGTTCCCTTTTGCAGTTTTTGTTGAAACAGGATCCTGGAGATGACTGTTCAGTTTGTATGTTATCTCGGATAACCATTGCTTGTGCTTTCAGGCTACTATGCGCTTCAAGACCCGTCTATCCCTATCAGTTAGCTTTGACTTTTGGCCACTGTTGTGCTTTGAAGACGTTGTCTTACCCTCTTTTGTATACACAGTCATAACGGCTGATACCATACTCCTTGCACACCCCACAAGATTTGCTATGTCCATAACTGATGCTCCACTTAAATGCGCTCCAACTATCATTCCTCTTTGGAACTCTGACAGGTCTGACATTTTAACTTCTCACAGACAGTTCGATCGAAGCATGCAACGCAGGTGACTGCTGTTGAGAGACTGATACCTTCCTTTTCACTCTCACTAGGTGGCAGAATTCTGTTGCAGGTGCCGTGGCTGTACTGCAGGTATGAAATATGTCATACTTTTTCACAGTTGTTCGAATTATTTTGTCCTCCATCTGTGTCAAATACAGTTATTAGTCACTAAAAATGAGGATGTCAATTTGTATCATTTAGTTTTGATCCAAATATGCAGCAGATTAATCCAGGAATTTATATTCTAGTCAAAGGCTTCCATGTATATTTTCACAATCTAAATCACTGATAAAGGATTTTATTAGGAAGTATCACAAATTTCTCTTTTGGGTATATTGTATTACATAGCTGAATCATTTATGAATTATCTGAAAGTGTATTTCATAGAAAGTAAAACAAATTTAGGTTCGTTAATGTAATGATCATTTTTGTAGCAGATACAGACAAGTATGTGAACGGATTTTGTTCTCAAACAACATGACATACTATAATCTACAGAAGCTTAATTCTCTATAAAAATATAGATGTCGACATATTACAGAAATTGCTTGAAAATACATCTAATTTCAACTAAATACAATTAGTTAGCTATGAATGTATAATAAAATGGCTTAGAAAACATAATATGCACTATATAGCTAAAAATTGTGAAACAACCTTATTATTAATAAAGGTTTGCTCCCTTTTGCTCTTACTACATCCTTTAGAGTAACTCATCACTGAATTTTTGTAAAGTGCTGTTGGAAATGTTTTCCATTTCTTATGGATCATGGCTAACTAATCAGAAGCTGTAATTGGTCAGATATTTTTGAAGCATGGAAAAATCTTTTTTTTTTTTTTTTTTTTTTTTTTTTTTTGTGGTCATGATGAGGACTTTGTATTAATCATTTGTTGAAACTTATCGTACAAGTAACATCTGACAAGTCTGTGAATTTTTATCATGATAAGGAACACAGGATTGTGTCTGTCATTGACATGAACATGAGCAACTTATAGGACAGTATAACTTTGCTCGATTCCATCCCGACTTTGAAGGAAAATTTCCAAATAGACGGGTCCTAGGGTGTCCCGCTTCACTTCCTGTACCACAAAACCTCTCAAAAGGGCTCACCACGTATTGTGCGGCGCTGCTTCAAATACACTATACACTTACTAGCATCCAAGCCTTCTCTGGAATTCAAACCTGGACCCAATGATACTGCAGCCAGCAGTGCTAACTACTATATTGACTAGATTGGCAAATTAATCATTTAACTTATATGCCTGCAAAACATGCAAATTCAGATTTACTGTATAAATTAATAGGAAATAAGACACGCTTTATTCAAAAGTATTGGCACAATGTAGAAAGCACTATGGTAATAGTTTATATCACTTTTTATTATCAATATTCTAAAAGCACTGTGGTAATAGTTTTTGGCCGCTTTTGACGATTCTAAAAGCACTGTGATAATAGCTTTTGTCACTTCTGACTATTTTATAGTTTCGTGTACACCAGAATTTCAAAAAGATATCAGACTGTTTGACCCTGAGACTAAAATTAAAGGTCCCAGTCAGGAATGAAACAGCTTCAGATTTTAATGTTCCTGCCTTTAGTTTCATTGTCACTCCAAAACATTCTATTCCTTGCATAATGGTTTGTTCCAACATCCCTGTTAGAATGTCAGTTAATCACTTTATAGGATTCCTTTGTCAATCAACCTTCATTAGTCCTGTTCATTGTTATATGCATTATTATACACAGTATGAAGAATTGGCAAGTTTTATCACTGGTATTTGAGCAGTCAAAAAGAAAGTAGTGCTATTACTGGTTTTCATTCCTTATCTGTGATAGCATTTACCATATTTCCTAAGTTCTTTGAGTGTTTTGGAAAGTAATGGGTCTTGCATTTTCCTTCTTCTGATTTTTTTTAACTAGCTTTTTGGTTTATAAAATTGATTTCTTGCTTCCTTGCCAGTTTATAGATAATATTTCTCACCAAAAAATCATGGAACTTTAAAGAGATATTTTGCTACTCAAGTAATTTCAGCTTTCAGTTAGTCTCAGCTGTTTCCATTTAGTTATTGTAGCATGTCTGTGATGATTATGCATTGCTGTCTTGACTGTTATAGCAGTGAATAACTGTCACTACATTTTATGAAAAAGTCTGCTTGAAGCTAAGAGATTTAGCTCATAAGATATTTCTGCTATCCTGAAAACTGCTGCTGATTAAGATAGAATTAAATATTTCTTTATTAAGCTTCTTTTTATTTTCTATTTTTTTTCTATTTCATTATTTGATTTCTAAATTATAGTGGCTAAGAATGATAGGACTGTATTCTTCTGTGGATGCACATGTATTTTAACATATCTAGTGTTTTTAACTTAGGTTGATCGCTAGTACAGTCATACATATATATGCATACATACACTGTAGCAAGAGTTATGCATTAATGCTGCTGATTTCAGTAGTCATCATATAAAATTGGGTAGGAAAGAGATGAAAATCACACAAGATTTCGTAACAGGCTGGATCGTTTGCCCACACCTGCTGTAACATTTCAAGTGTTTCATTATGGCTATTTGCCAGTTTCACAAAATTCAGTCGCATCGCTGCCATATAATCATGGAAATATTTTTCTCATATGACATGACAAAACTTAGCAAACACTATATACATGGCTGTCCAACTTCAGGTTTAAGCTCATAATCTTCACAAAACCTAAAAACAGGATTGCCACTGCTAATTTTTGGGAAGAAAGCAATTTGAAATGTCTTTCAATTAGTCTTGCATTAAAGTTTGTATATGCAAAATTTCATTTATTGATGAAAAAGTGCATATTTTGGATTTTAACTGTCAAACGTATGTGTGTTTTTAATTTTTTAATGAGTATATTTCTATTCCGTTATTTACTGTCAGTTGCTTGCAGGGTCATAATTAGAGACTTGGGGGTTCAGGGCAACAGATGATAATGGGACCCAGTCTTTATGCTTTGTCCCAAACTTAACTTTTTTCCTAGTTATGGTTGATCATTTTAATAATAATTAAGATAGCTTGATACTCTTTAACTGAATGAAAATATTTTTGATAATGTCTCATTCATGTATTCTATCATATGTATGTTATTTCTGAATGCTGTTAAGTCCTATTATGTCAAAAAGAATATGATAGCTGAAGCTATTTGACATCATACACACCATAATATTAAACATATACAATATAATTAAGTTAAAATGTTTACTAGCAAATTATTCAGTACACTTTATTTTTATGCTTGAATAACAAAATCTCTATTGTCTAACTGCTAAGAAAGCCAACTAATTCATTATTTTTATTAAGTAGTTTTTTTTAGTCTCAGGTATTTTCAAATGAGAGCCAAATTGATTGTGATCTTTCCTGTCCCATTCTGCTACACAAATAGTTATTATTATTATTCTTGCTTCTCCATTTCTTCTTGTTCCCCCCTTTTTTTTATTTTACTTTTAGTTTTAAGACTGATTGTTCAACCATTAACTACGTAATACATGCTGTGCATGTAAAATTGTAGTAACTAATCAGAAGTAAAACTGATTGATTATGTAACATGAGTAAAATTGAAACGCTATTTATTATCAGCAATCCTGAACATAGAAAAGCTGTCTGGTTGATCTTGCTTGTAGTCATATGTTTTTCTCAAAGATTAAGCGATGCATGTCTAAGTACATGCCATATTAAGGCGAAACCACGAATGGCTCATTAAATCAGTTATGGTTCCTTGGATGGTACCTTACTACTTGGATAACTGTGGCAATTCTAGAGCTAATACATGCAGCAGAGTTCCGACCCTCTGGGGATGAGCGCTTTTATTAGAACAAAAGAACCGGGCCTCATTTCCATATCATGTGGTGTAATAGTACAAAATGCATTCTGTGCATGCATCAGCGTCAGTTACTATGCAAACCTGGGGCACCATGGTAATTACAACATTTGTCATCTGATAATTTATTAAAAGATTTCATTTGTGGTTTTTAAAAAATGGTTTAAAAAAAGACTACTGTAATCTTTTTTTATTGCGCTATCCAAAAGGTTCTGTGGTTTTTTTTATGATAAATACAAATAAAAGCAGTACAAAATGACATAAGCAAATTTCATTGGAGTATATAAACACTGTTTTCTACTATGATTTTGGCCATGTCCCTGCCAGATGAAAAATTCCTCTTTTAAGAAAGATGTTAGGTTTTTGTTTGTGAAAAAGTTATCGAGGTGCTGTTTGATGCTCTTCAAAAAAGTTAACTCTAGGCCATTCAGAGAATTTTGAAATGACTTGAAGCGACGAAAATTTGACCAAACAAGTTCAAATGAATGTGAGAGGTGATACAAAACATCTGAACTGTACTGAGTAAGTTTTCGTCTCTTCATTGATGTGTGGTCAAGCATTGTCATGTTGAATGAGAGGACCTAAAAAATCTCAAAAATAGATGAATTTCAAGTGCTTTGCTTCAATTTCTTCGTTTGAAATGACCATTTAGGAAGAATATGTTTTTCAAATTTATTGTCTAATTTGGTGGCAACAATTCTTAGCTATTCCTGTATAGTCTCGTCATACGCTAAGGGCATACACATTACTTTCTTGGGATGCAACCCAATCTTGATGGTACTGAAGTACTGAACCCATATTTTGTAGCAGCTTACATACCAGATCTTCTTTACATAATCGTGCACAGCACTTTTTAGAATATTTAGACTGTGTGATAGTTCCTGAGTTGTATAACGTGGATTTTCAGTGATAGCTCCTTATAATAGGCCCTTGTTTACACTGGATGATCATCCAGAGCGGATATCATCAAATTGAAGTTTCCGAGTCTTTACTTCCCAAACTCCCTTTAAACTTTGTCATCAGAAACTGCATTTTGTACATATATAGCTCTACAAGCTGTCAGACTAGCATTTTTCCCTTTTTTAAAATAAAAGAGCATAACATGAAGAAAATTAACTTTTGGGTTCTTCATACATAGTACTACACTGGGGAGAAAAATGACACAACAATACGTACAATAATTAAGCAGCATGAACAGAAAAGGTGATATTTAAATATCTGCTTCAATCAATATTACTTCTTATCAGCAATAATAAAATAGTTAGAAGAAAATCCTCTTTGATTTGAAAACTCGCAAAACTTTCTGCATGACTCCATTATATATATATATATATGTTATTATTTTTTTTATTTCTATAGCCTATTGAACATCACATAGAACGCCTGTTCGAAACATCAAGGATTACTGTGCAGCCTGATTTGCCTGAAAATAGAAGAAGCAATAGCATGCCTGATTCTCATAAATTATTATGCATTGATTCTAAAGCTGTTGAGAGAAATGATGCTTATGCTGTTGTTAATTTTCTCTTCAAACTAGCATGTCTTGTAAGTTAAGCATGTAATTGCATCTTTTTTATACATTAATATTATTTGTATTAATTGTTATGCAGATTTATTCCAATTTTACTTCTCTACTCACGATTATTTTATGAATAACGCACTACTGATCACTGAAATCTCTGGATTTTGAAAATTGTTCACATGGTGTATTGTTGTTTAATTACTTGATATTATTCTGAACTGTGAATGTCACTATGAAATTTTTGAGATACACATATTTTTTTTTTTAAAGTTATGAAATTTTAGTAATGTTCAAAGTAGTCTCTTCCATAATCAGCACACTTCTGTAGGCGAATTTTCCAAAGATTAAATGCCTTAAGCCATTCATTTCATGATTTCGATGAAAAGAGCATTTATACCCTCATTAATCTCATCTTCAGAATGAAAAAAATGTTCATGTAAGTTCTATTTTAGATTGAAAAATAACCAAATGTCACATATAGCTAGATCATGTGAATAGGGTGGATGTTCTGTTACTATGATGTGTTTTTGTTCAAGGAACTCAACTGTCAATCTTGCTGAATGAGAAGCATTGTCATGGTGGAGCATGAGTCCTCTAACATTCACTTTTTGAAAAATTTCTGGAAGACTTTTAGTGATGTACCAGTTAGTTGTAGTTATCTTCTATCCTTCCAGCTCAGTGACTTTGACTAGTCCTGTACTTCTGAATGGCATACATTACTTTTTCCATGGTACGTTGTCTTTTCACCGTCATGGGCATGGGATCATCTTCAAAGACCCATGCTTTACTTTCTTGACATGTTAGAATGCCAAAAAATGGAATCTATGTTTTATCACCAGTTACAATTTTAATAATATGATGGCTACCATCTTTAAGTAATTTAAAGTTTTTTTTTTTACTGATTCTGACATGCTCCTCTTTTTGGTGCTCAGTTAAATTATGAGGAACCCAATGGCAAACTAGTTTTTTCAGTTCATGAATATTTTTATGTGTGGCAGCGGTTCCAATGTTAAGTTCCTTATATATCAATTGATTGGTGCAGCTGTTGTCATGAATTAAGATTTTCTGCCTGGCAGACATATTATCCGGGATTACTGCCAACAACAACTTTCCTGTATGTTCTTCATCCTAAGAGAGTTGCAACCTCTGTGAAATTTTGTAGAACATCTGAGTACAATAGCACAAAATGGACCTTCATTTCCAAATGCTAATTGTAGATGTTGAATGCAGTTTCCTTAATTTAGTTCCACTTTAAAATCATAGCAGGATAATACTCTCCCATGAACTCCATTTTTCCATCTGACTAAAATTTATTCTATGCTTAACTACTTCCATTTCTCCAATAGCAAATTGTTTACTGAGCTAAAATAATTCATATTTTGAAATCTATGCATTAATTTTAGTGCCACTTATTGTCTGTGCTTATCTCAAAAATTTCAAAGCACCTACATATATATATTATTTATTTAACATAACAGAAACATATTCTTTAAAGTTTAATTTCGAATGGCAAACCTTTTTGATGCTTTATTAACACTTAATTTTAAGCAAATGCACCCACATGTGGATAAATGGTTACATATTGTTTGTAATGGTAATTGATCAGTCAGGATTTTTTTTTTTTTTTTTTTCCAAATTATGTATTGATGTTAAAGATGTCTGTGAGCTGGAACAAAAGTTTTAAAAATGAGATTCGAGATGACATTGGTGACATTTTTACAAATTACAAACTTGTATGTCTTGAACATTTATTGTTCTATTTAATTTGAAGTAAGTCAATAACCCTATCAATTGATATCAAAGATTAAATTTAGGTATTTGCTGAAATAACATTTTCCAAATTATCCCCTTTATCTTTTGTCATTGTATCAGATCAAGTATTATCTATTACTAGTAATAGATAATACTTGATATGTGATATAACATCTTGTTTAATAGAACAGTTTTGCACAACTTTATTTACTACTAAGCAAAACAGAATTTCCATGTGGTTGATGTGTGATATGTACTAATGACACATATGATTATTATATAATATTAAAAAAAACGCTTGTAAAGTCTTCCATCAGAGAGATATTTATCAAGTTCTCTGCCATAATAAATTAATCTGAAAAGCAAAGACACCATCAGTGGTGTGTATATGAAAGCTATCATCTATTTTTGAGGGCTGCATTTGATGAATTAGACTTGTCATGCCTCCCTTTTGCCAGAAAACAAGATGATGAGTCTTAACTTATGAGAAGATCTGAATCAATGTTTGCAAGTTTAAATATTTATGTCTAGTTTATATAATCAGGTTTAAAGAAGAAGGGAAAAAAAAAAAAAAAAAAAGGCAATCTTAGATTGCCATAGATTTTGTGTAAAATTGCCTTGATTTTGAGGGTCCAATAAAGATTGAAATTCTATGATAATTAGTTCAGTCTTGAACAAAGATATATGTGGAAAATGCATTAAATATAAATTTGACATTAAATAAAAAAAATGAATCTTGTAGATGTAGAAAGAACTTGTAGATGCGTTGTTAAAAATGGCATTTGCTAAATTTTGTATCTCTGTATCTTTTTTTTACCTTTGTGCTGTTCTGTTGCACACCCATATACATATGGAGAAATTCTTTCATATATTATAAATTTCACAAGTGTTTTATTAACTATCACCTTTCTTGATTTTTTAGTTGTAATGACCTGTAATGTATGCATGTAAAATGAATGTTTAACAGTTGTATATTGTGACACTTATAAGCAATTAATTTTTGTGAATGCTGACTGATAATGGTAGGGAACTTCTTAATTTTTTATAATTCAGTTTTGTCCCTTTTTTACTTCCTTGTACGAAGTAAAGGAAGTATTGTATTGTAATCACAAAAAATTTTGGTTATTATATTTCAATGAAAATACCCATTTTAACTGCTCTTGAATAACTTTACTGCTTTCACTTAACTTTAACTACTCTATTTGATTTTTCTTTTTTTTGGGGGGGGTAGACATCTATATGTATAGACAGAATATAAAGGTCTCTTTTTTACAAAACAGGTCGTAAAATAGATTTAAAATCTCTTCTGAATCCATTTTAAATGCATTCTATGTATTTTGTGCAATCAAAAAGGAATAGCCCTAGAAACGTTGAAATTTTATATACCATCAGCCATAATGACTATCGAAAGCAAAAAGTACCAGTGTCTTCTCCACAATTAAAATATTGCATATATATATATGTATATTATATCTTAAGTTCTATTAAACATCTTGTTCAATAGAATAGTTTTGCGTGTTGATAAATGTTGCTAGCTCAGAAACTGACTTTAAGTGTAAATAAAGCCTGCTATTATTGCACTTTGCATATATTTTCTTTCTAACAAAGTCTTTGTATTCAGGTCGATGAAAGTAATATAGATGGGTCTGAGGAAGAAATCCTTGCTAAACGTTGTGTGTCACTTCTAAAAGCTGTTCTAGCTCATGAAATATGGCCATTTCCTGGACTAAATCTTGGTAGCTGGTTTGAGAATCTTTTGCTTGATGTGAAGGTTCGTTCTGCCCTTTTCCATCTTATATTCATATTGTATTTATTTTTTATGCTGAATGTTAGTTATTATAAAACAGTTAATAATTTTTAAGGCAATGTGACATTTAATAAAGGTAATGAAATGTTTTCTGATTAGTTTACATTTGGTCTTAATGATAAAATATAAATTTATCTGTCATAAAAACACATTTTTAAAAAATAAATCTATTTTGACTTAAAACATTTTAAAATATGAAAAATCATAAATTTCTTCTAATGCAAAATTACTTGCAAATCAAATCTCATCATTGAATGCATTTCTTTAATTTACAGATACAATTATCTTGAATTCATAGTTTAAAAAACTAATTAAAATGATTTTGACTGAAGTTATAAAAGACCCTTAAAACATTTGGGAAAATTTTCTTATGTAATAAAGTATGATGGATTTTTTAATAATGTGTAAATTATTTATAATTTAACTGCTTTTAATAATTTATATGTTTAAACAGTTTAAATCATCATGTATTTTAAATCATATGCATTAGTATGTATTGATATAAAGTATACATTAAATTAGTATCTTGTAAAATTTATAATTTTCTGGAGAAATGAAATATAAATATGTTACGATAAAATCCTGTTTAATTAAAACAATAGAGAAAAATAGCATTGAAATAGGTAGTTTAAAAGCTAAAGAGTTTTTTCAAGTATTTCTTTAAAATCAATTTTTTTATTCTTTAGAGGAAAATAGGTATTTTAAAATTAAAATAAATGTATTCAGTTTTCTCAGTATAATCTATGAAGAAATAATTTGTAAAATCTTTGTCCATTGTATATTTTTCATTTGTACTGTTCATTAAATATGATGTAGCATTTCATAAGCTACTCAGCTCAAAAGTTTAAGTATTATAGATTGCAAATGCATTATAATAGATACTTTAGCTTAGTAATACCATAGGCCATTTTCCCCCTACCTTCCTTTAGCTGCTGATTACAATTTTCATAGATTATGTAATAAAGGCTTATCCCTAATCACTTTAAATAAATGAGTTTCTATTCATTTATCCGAATAGTTTGAGGCTAAGCAATTCTGAATAAACTTCTTTTAAAAAAATGCTAATGCATACACTTTCCGATGAATTAGAAACCAAAGATCAATATTTTATTGGACCACCTTTGGCACGGATAACTGCTCTTATTAGTTTGGGCATCGAGTCTGCATACTTCTGGAGTGCATTTATGTCCAGAGCATACCATGCATTGGCTATGCAGTTTTTTAGATCTTGTAAACTAAATGGAAGAGGGGAGTGCTGTCGAATGTGTCTTTCCACCTTATCCCACACATTTTCTATGGGGTTAAAATCTGCATAATGTAATGGTCAGAGAAGGTGTTGGAAGTCAGATTCATGTTCAGCGAATCTATTTTGAACACTTCTGGTACAATGTATAGCTGCATTATCATCCATGAAGTATCCGTCACCATCAGGGTAAAAATATAACATTGCAGAATTGCACTTGATCTGTCAGTTTATCTAGGTATATCATGGCTATTTGTTTACCTTCGAGGAACACCAGGGTACCATGCCAGCAGAACATGCCCCATATCATGATACTCCCACCAGACCCTTGCACAGTGTGAGTAAGGCAAGATGGATTCATGACTTCATGGGGTCCTCGCCAAATTCAGCATCTTCCATCAGTGCAAAATAAGGTGTAGTGTGACTCATCCATCTACATTACCCATTTCCAATCCTCAGATGTCCAGTGTCTTCTTTTCCGACATCACTGCAAACGAATTCTTGCATGTCAGACAGAAATGAGTGTTTTTCTCACAGGCACCCGACTATACATTCCTATCCCCTGCAATTCTCTGTGCATTGTTCCAGCTGAAATCTGTTGGGAAGAGCCTTGGTTGACGATCTGTGTCAGCTGAAGCACATTAGAGTCCCTGTTCTGCCGTACAATTTGTTGGAGACACCGCCGATCACTGTCTTGGAAAACTGTGCTCGAATCGCAGTTATGTCTTCTAGAGAAGGACTGTGGGTTCTGATTCCAACTCTTGAAAACCTCTGATGTGGCTGCTTTTAAGAATCTAGTAAAATTTGCTGTCTTCAAAATTGACGCCTCTGCTAAATGGGCACCAACAATATGACCTTTTTCAAATGATGAAAAATTTGTCGCTTTTCCCATTTTACTTCATTCGCCGTGAAAAACACTCTTACACCTTACTTATACTAGCATTTTAACCACGTGTAACCCATGTCATAAAAAAAATTGCATACTTCATCCCTAGCATGCATTCTAATGAAAATCCCAAAGGTTTCTAATTCATTGGCCAGTATGTGTAATATTCGTACAGTTGAAGCTCACCTACCTGGAAAGGTCTGGATCTCATATACATAAAAATTTAAGATAGTTGTGTAGGGTTTTTCTTATTTTGCTTAACAAATTTATTTTAAGTTTATACCTTTTTCTAAATTTCTCAACTTCTCCTCACATTCTCTCGCCAGGATGTAAATTAAAGTTAATTGAAGTGCTTATTTAAACGGCCGAATCTCTGAGTTTATTCAGAGCATGTTTTGCTAGCCAAGCGCATGTTTTGTTGTTGTTTCGCTGTTATGCTAGTAAGCCTTTTGGCCATATCAGACTGATCATCAATGCACGAAGATCGTGACTTTCTGTTAACTGTTTTGAATTAATTAAAGAGTTATTTTTCACCCTTCTTCTTGAGTCAGTAGTACCTGTGTGAGAATTTGCCAGGTTATTTTAGGATCTACTCTAGTATATGGGGAACAAGAGAGTAAGACTCTACAGTTGAACATATAAAAAGTGCAATTCACAGCACCAAATGATTGAAAGAAATTTGCAGTCTAAAATTATCAAAACAGTCATCTTATTTATAATCAACTTAAATACCAAAACCTTGCATTTAAAATTATGTAATTTTTTTTTAAAAAATAAATTATAGACATGAAAGTTAATGTATTTCATAAATCTTAACATGTGAATGTAAAGCGTTTTATCCGATTATGAAATCCCGTTGACCAGTAAATTTGGCAAAGATGGCCTAACATGCACTAGTTATTCCAGTAGAAATTTAAACAAGCAGATTATTCTTTATTTAGATAATTAACAGATTTAATTTCTAGATAAAACATGTAAAATCTTAAATCACTTATCATAATTTTTCACATTACATTTCCATTGTTTAGCCATTTCAAAAGTCGCAGATTATTCAAGTTAAAAGCACACTCTTTTAAATACCATGCAAACAAGCAATAAAAAAAAAAAAAAAAAAAAAAAAAAAAAAAAAAAAAAAGACACTTTATTGAAACGTTAGATAGCTTCAAGCACAATTGGAGAGAAGATAGAAGTCTGGCAGCTGACAAGAAAAATCCAGTCTTTAGAAGGGTATATGATAATCTGTGACTGTGTCACACATTTTTATCTTATATTGAGTTTTAACAAAAGTTTCCCACAATTGCTAATATCATCTGCACAAACAGTTTGTGTTAATGTGTTTAATCATATTTTGTCAAACAATTTTTGGCATTAGAAAGAGACTTGCTTTTGAATGCTGTGTTGTGAAATTTGTAAAAAAATATCATTACTAAGCTTCCAGCACGTGCACTATGCACAAAGTATACGACAAGTTCGGCTTTTTATGTACATTTTTCGCATATCATAGCTGAGCCGTCTGAATGTCATTTCTACTCCTCCTTTCAACCTTTCCCCACATCATGGAATGTATGAACAGGAAGTCATATGACTTTTTATTTATTTATTTTTTACTGGGCTTTTGCATTACATGGCAACTTCTTCATGAAAGTTACGACACGTGCGTGGTCGTGGGTGAAAATTTGGAAAATATTTTTTTCTCAAATATTTTGTAATTTTATGTTATTAATTGATGTGCATTATTTTAATTTGTATAAATTTGACTCCGTAATTTTTATATCGGTTTTCATGGCAAAAAACATATGTGCAAACAGCTGATTTTGCTCGCATTCTTCAAGAATTATCTGATGAAGGGAGAAAAGACAAGAAAACCTTTGGATGTGAGAATAATAGCGATTTGAGTGAGGAACATATAGAGAAAAATAGTATCAGCAGTAAATCTGAACAGTATATTTTGAATGATGATAGTAATAATGATATAGAAAAAAGGAATGAGGATGGTATATTCTATGTTAGTAAGGATAAATCTTCTGAGTGGTAAAAACAGAAGTATGCAGGCTGCTCAAAAATGAACAAGATGAATATTATGAATGTTAACCTTCATATCCTTGGCATGTTAACACCATGCCAAGGATATGAAGGATGAAATAGGAACATTTTTTAAAATAGTTGATATAAATATGCTTGATGAAATTTTGGAATATATAAGTAAATATTATAAGTTTGCTAAAAGACAAAATAATCAAGAGACAGAGATTGTTATATATGATAGAAATAAAAAAAGGATACTATGTAAATGCAAAAGAATTGTTCTCAAGTGATGGCAAAATAACAAGAGCTGTGATGAGCTATGATATTTTTATTTCTGGATTTATAGATTTATTTCGATGATAAATCAACAGGACAGGACAGATGAATATTAAAACTAGCTTGGTTTTTAAAATAAGTTACTAAATAATAAATTTCTTAATTTATATGATCAAGTACATCATTGCTTTTCTGCCTGACTAATATAAGTTTTTAAAAATAATTTACTGTCATTTGAATGGGAAATCATTTGTATTTTGCAATAATAAAATTAATATTGTATGTTTTAACAAATTCGTTATCAATATTCACTCATTTCTGTCATTTTTCATGCCAAAAACGGTATAATAACAGATGTAAAAAATACGACGCGTACGTGCTCGTGTAAAATTGCCAAGCGCACATGCTGGAAGGTTAAGTATAAGGTGTCTGAGATGAAACTATCATGCTACCAGATTAGAACCATCATTTAGTTCCAGTTCTGTTGCAAAACGTCAGCTACAGAATGTCATTAAATCATTTGTAGAGCTTTAGGTACTAATGTTGTATCATATGACACTGTGAAGGTTTGAAACAGAAAGTTCAAAAACAAGGACTATGACATTCAAAAGTAGAGCACTTTGGCCAGTGTACTGCAAGAACTTGTGGAAGAAAATCAGTATGCAACCACGTGAGAGCTTGCTAAGGAGTTATACATTAGTGCCATGTCCATTAGCTGCGCTATGCATCGCATAAACTTACGTAAAAGTTCAACTGCTGGGTGACACAGCAGATAAATGCAGACATGTTTGTGCCTGCACTAATCTTCTCGAATATCAATTGCAAGAACAAAATTCTGGACCGGATCATCACTTGTGATGAAAAGTGGATTTACTTCAATAATGCAGGCCGAAAAGGGGTTTATCTACACCCGGTAAAAGTGGTTTATCTACACCCGGTAGCATCGCAAAGCGCAATTTGACTAACAAAAAGATCATGCTTTACATCTGGTGGGATTCTACAAAGAGTATCTGGAAAAAAGGTAAAACCCTCTACAGTGAGTTTGTACAGCCAGATGCTAGTCTGTGTTGATGCTGCTATCAAGGAAAAATGTCAAACTGAGTTCCAGCACAAAAAGTTAATGTTCTATCAAGATAATGCAAGACCACGTGTGTCTGCATTCATCAGCTGGACTCTTTTGTCGCACCTACCATATAGCTTCAACATCACTCCTTTGTACTTCTACCTTTTTTCACAGCTGCAGCTACGTGTTGCTGTTGCTAGCTTTGGAACTACTCTGATATGCGCCCTCAAGTTGCCAAATTTCTTGCCAAACATTTCTGGCGAGAAACTTCATGCTGCTATATTACTATCTAAATATTTTGTCTATATTTCGAACTTTAAGCCTAAAATGTCCCAAAGACACGGTTTTCTCACATGCAAAAACTACGCTTTGAACACACGATTTAAGCTAAAAATCTGATACAAAAACAAAAAATTAGATAGCAAAAATGTAAAGTTTCTAACCAAAAATATTTGACAAAAATCCATGTACACAGCATCCTGTTTAAACTTAAAAAGAATCTACGAATTGCACTATTGAGGCAAGAAACGAATCTACGAACTACGCACACCTCGCTGTAATAAATTAACATGACAATAAATTTCAAAGAATACCATGTACACAGCATCCTGTTTAAACTTAAAACATCTACAAATTGCACAATTTAGGCAACGAACAAATCTACGAACTACACACACCTCGCTTTAATAAATTAACATAACAACAATAAATTTCAAAGAATACCATGTACACAGCATCCTGTTTCAAAAACAACAATAACAACAGAAATTCATACTAAATAACCAATGAACATAACATTCTACAAAATAAGAATAAGGATAAAATAAAATGCACTTACCATGAATTAATGCGTTTTCGAATAGCAGAAATATAAATTTCATACCGCCTTTAACATGCCGCCACGAATCACTTCGTATTTACATGACAGCCAGACACACTATCCAGAAAATTTATACTATGGTTCACAATTAAATAAAATCACAAATCCCTACTTCTATCATGCACTGCCATTAAAAATAATCTCCCAGACCTTCTTTCCACACCTCTAAATACCCACTACCCCTCAACATGATGGCCACAATGATATTTCCTTTTGCCGAACTTCAATTCAACAACGTCTACTATTTTATCTTTCCCTCCCATCTTCTCAGACACAGACGTGAATCAACGAGCTCCAGCGAAAGAATGTTCAACGTCAACAGGGTAACCATAGAACACGCAATCTTGCCAAAAACCAGCGCAGAACACATATCGCCACATTTGGTGAAATTAGGGCGTATATCAGAGTTGTACCCTAGCTTTCATTCTGCATAGGACGTCCAAGTATATTTCTTTCCCTAATTTATTGGCCTTTTTTGTTGTACTGGAATGCCATACTTTTATGCTGTAAAATTATAATCAATTCTTGATCAAACTCTGTCTAAAAGTAAGATTATATTTGTGTATTGTAGAATACTGGAAAAATTACTGTCATAAATCATCAGAATAAACTGTCTGTATAAAATACAAAAAGGAAAAGAAAAATATTTGGAATAACAATACTATTAACAGATAATGTCACAGTATTTGTAAGTTGTTTTTACACATAACTATAATTAATTTAATTGTACATAATCCAGGATAATATAAAGACTGCTAATTCATTAATAAATGTTAATCAGTCATAAAAATAATTGAAGTGCAATCTTCACATTTATTCCTATTAATATACAAGAGTTAACATAAACAGAAATATTAGTTTGTAATGTATTCCTTTTATTTTGAATTTGGTTTAATTTACTAGACCAGATGAAATTTTATTCTCCATATTAAATTGCCTGAAAATACACAAGTAGATTATTAATAGGATTTTTCTCTTAATCATAATTGGGTTATTCCTTTTTTTTTTTTTTTTTTAATTGTCCTTGTATTAATCCTGATTTAGATTGCTAAAAATGTTGTCTGCAGTATTGCATTGGTTAATCAAAATTTGATTTTACTTTAAATTCAGGCTGATTTGGGCTTTTAATATTGCTGTTTTGAACTTGTTTCAGAGTTTACTTCTGTTTTGTTTTCTTTTTGATATTTTTGTTTATGCTGTTTCTAGTAGATTTTAAAAAAATTTTCATCTTTTTTTTTTTTTTTTTTTTTTTAATATTGGGAAATAACATGTTTCGGCAAGTCCTGCTCATAACAGTGCTTTAAGTGCATCAGTGAAATAAGCTGAAATATTATTACTAATGTGTACATTACTTGCAGCAAACATTTTTTAATTTAAAAAGTGCCTTTTTTTATTTAATCTGAATTATTAAAGGGAACCGCTGGTATTTTCTATAAATAATTCAATAAGGCATATATTAAGCTGAAATACTAACTCTGTTTCCTTTAATCTTGCTTTTAATGAAATAGTTCTTGAAAATTTGTAACTTTTGTTTGCATTATTTCTTTTATAGACCACAGCCATGTATAAAGGCATCTGTACTGGATTAGATTTGTTAACTTTTCTTCTTTCAACTTTAAGTGCTGAAATTATTTTACCAATACTGAGTCCTCTTCAGAAAGGAATTGTGGCCTTGTTATTTTGTACTAATAGAAAAGTGAGTAAATGTATGAGTATTTTGTTTTAAATTATATCATCTGCTGTTTTTGATAATGTGCAATTTGCAGTTTCTTATCTAAAATTCCTGGGCAATTTTTTTGTGTTCTTTTAGCTGTAAGAATCAATTGATTTCTCACTGTTTCTTGGTAATGTTACAAATTTGCCTTAAATTTAATTCTTAATTCTGCATTCAAATTGAGTTAAGCTGCCCCAAAAAAAGTTTTTTTTTTTTCCCTCTTGTTTTTCTATCACACATTTAAATACACTCCAGTTACTAACAGTTCTTAACAATTGTTATGGCATATTTTTAAAAATGAGATTTAATGGAAGTGCTTTCTTGGAAAAGAAATACATTTTATTAAGTGTGCCTAATAAATTAAATTTATACAAAACATCATGAGTTTTAATATCAGGTGTGTGAATTAAACTCTCAGTTGTGCTTCTGGATTTCTCTGCTGAGAATTTTTTTATTTCAGCCACAATATTGCATTCCAAATCTTTATGTTCTTTTTAAAGTCTTTTAACAACAAAATTAGATTTTAAAAAGGTTTTAAAAGTGAAGCAAAGTGCATAAAATATAAATAAAATATCATATTCATTCATTAAAATATCATCATTAATCATTAAATTAATTAAGCAACTACATTGCATTGTAGTTGCTTAATTAATTTAATGTCGGTGAGACAGTTGCATCTAATTATAGGAACATATATTTTGTTGTCCCGCTTCCACTAGCAATGATGCTGACTGCTTCAGCTGTGAGCATTGACACTAAAGACGCCAGCTTAAACAAAAAAAAAAAAAAAAAAAAAAAAATTGTTTTTAATTGTGAACAGACTAATATTATGTGTCTGTAGGTTAATAAAAGGGATCTTTGTTAATATATGTTAGAAAAAAGCAGAAGGAGAAGTTGCAAGTAGAAATATATGTTTCAATTCCTTATTTTACCAGCAGTTCTTTTTTTCTTGTTTCTTTGTGAACTTACTTTCAGAAGAAGATATGCTTAAAAGAGTAACTGTATTTGATTATTTTTACAGTCATTTTATCTGATTTTTGCAATATCCCCCCCCTTTTTTTTTCCCTATTTTTACTATGTTGAGTGTTATGTTTGAATTTCCTTTGAGTTTTTTTTTTTTTTTTTTTTTGTTGTTGTTGTTACTGCAACTTGAAGTACATAATTTGGGTTTTGGTTCTTTGAACTTAATTTTTTTCGTAGTTTAAGTTTTTAAGATTATTAATTTTGCAAGGTTTGCAGGTTTTAAGGCTGATTGCAAATTTACTTTATTTTGTAACTCCAAGTTCAAGTAACTGTCTTAAATATATCGAAGTTTAAGTAACTGGTTGGTTGAACTTTTAAGTTCAGCCAACTCCAAATTGTGGAGTTGGTTGCTTTGTAACTTCAAGTTAGACTGCATTGTGATGTTATTCTTATCTATTATTGGCACTAAATCATGCTGTTTGGTGATAATGTAAACCTAAAATGAGATTTGTAATGGCATTTCTAATCTCTCATTTACTAAATTTTTCAGAGAATTTTTTTTCCCCCCTAAAAATGGTTAAAATATTCCAGTTATTTGAATTCTAGATAATCAGGCTTTGACTCTATTCACATTTTTTCTTTTACTATTTCATTTTCTCTTATTTCTTTTCTTACTCAATTTATCTCCTTTTCCAAACAATTTTCTGCTTGGAAAAAAAAAAAAAAAAAGAATGCTTTTATTTTCTTATATGCATATTTTCTGTCTACAAAAACAGAAGTTCTTTTCTTGTTGCTGTTAAGGTATTCAATATTTTTTAGCCCTTTTTTTCCAGCTGAAAAGATTAGATTTCTGTTTGTATACTATTTTTTTGTATGGTAATTGCAATAATATTTTTTCACTTGATTAATAGTGTAATTTTAATGCAAGATTTCCAAAAGTAAATTTATTAGAAGTCTGTTCTTACTTCTTTTTCAAATGTAATATTAAATTTGAATTTATTTTAAAAGCATTATTTTTCTTGATTGTTTGCAAAATTTATGCTTTGCATTGAATTTAAATAAATTTCTCATTCTTAGACTTAGTTTTATTAGATTGTAGACTTCGTTTTATTACTTAAGTATTACTGAACATAGCTAAGTTTGCACCCCATTTTTAAGGGAGAAACAACTCAGGGGATGGTCCGAGGGTCTCCCAGTGCTATTCCTCTATCACAAACCTGTCAATAGGACTTTTGACACTGTGCTCCCTAGCCACACAGATATTGAATGCTTACAAATCTTCATGTCTTCTCTGTGATGTGAATCAGGCCCATTGGCCAGCGCCACTAACCACTATATTGCTGTAAAGCGGTCATTTTATACAGTGATTTTTGCAATACTTTGCCATTTCTTTTTGCATTTTTATACTTTTACTCACATTTTTCATTTTCTATTACAATGTCAAGTCTTTTTCTACTTCCAACAAAAGTGTTTTTACTTCTTTGGATAACTCTTTGCTTCTATGAAAACAGAAGTGTTCAGAGTTGCCAACTCTCCCGATTTAGGCGGGAGACTCCCGATTTTCGACCGCTCTCCCGCCAACCCGATTTACAATATATTTCTCCCGACTTTTTCTTATTCTTAATATTTCTCACGATTTTTATGGAACTTGGCTTAATACTTCGTTATATGAACAAAAAAAAAAGTTATTTTGGACGTCTGAAAACAACTGAATTTTCTCTAGATTATATCTAAAATGAAACCTTGCGAATCAGATGAGAATTTCTGCTTTGTGATTGACAGCATACGTATCCAGAAACTTCGTTCTCCAGTTGTCCAGTGGGCATCGAGCTCCACTGAGCGTCATCTGGCATATATTAGCCAATGAGCACAAAGCAAGCTCAAGGCCGTTGGCCGTTCTTTGGATGTTCTTTCGCTATTTCATTCATCTTGTCCTGAGTTGTGTGAGTACACGTGTCTTTAGGAAATAGTTTTAGAAATTATCGTCTTTTGATATGTCTGCGAGAAAGGTGAAAATCTCGTGCACGTTTCAAAAATCGTACACAGTTGACTTTCCTTCCATTATTTCTTCAAGGAAATGTAATAAATTTGCGAGGTGTACCATCTGTCGTTGCGATTTTTCGATTTCGCTTGGTGGAAGGGCAGATGTTCTCAAACATGTGCGTACACAAAAACACAAGGACAACATGAGTTGTTTTGAAAAAATGAAAAATTAAATTTTTCTTCGGAAACAAAAGACCAAAAAGTGATTAATGCAGAATGTCTGTTCTCTGCCTTTTTACTGGAGCTCAACCTGCCACTGAATGCATCGGATCACGCTGCAGCTTTATTTAGAAAAATGTTTCCCGATAGCGAAATCGCTAAGAAATACTCAAATGCAAGGACCAAAACAGGTGCAATTGTTAAAGAAATGGGTTTGAAAAATAAATCTTCAGTTATTGATTGCATTAAAACAGCTCTGTTCTGCCTCTCTACAGATGGAAGCAATAATACCAATTCAAAACTGTATCCAATTGTTGTTTCTTTTTTTAATCCAGAGTCTTCAGAAATTGAGTGCAGTTTACTTTCTGTCCCCACTGTAGAAGGACATTCGACAGGCTTTAATATAGCACAGCTAATTATTAAAACTTTAAAATAAAATGCAGTCCCTCTGGATAATTGTTTAGCGCTTGGTGCCGATAATGCACCAGTAATGGTAGGCTTGAAGACTGGTATTGCAGGCATCTTAAGAAAGGCAAATTCAGATTTGCAGATTATGAGGTGCACCTGTCACCTCTTAAATTTAGCAGCTGAAAAGGGGGCAGCTTCTTTACCATTAAATGTGGATGAACACATTGTTGATATTTATTATTATCTTGAAAGGAGTTCTAAAAGAAAGGAAAAATTGAAACAGTTCCAACAGCTGCATAATACTGAAATGAGAAAAATTTTGATTTTTTGTAATTTCTGCATCATTCAGCAGTTCTCAAAATAATACTGCAAAATATAAGCGTAAAGCTGATACAAATTTCTCTCAAAATAAAAAAAAAAAAAAAAAAAATTGCTCAACACACGAAACATTTTCCGATTACTGTAAGTTTATCTTGTGAAGAACGAATATTTATGTTTTTTTCTTCGTACCTTAACAAAGCTTTTTTCTTTTTTTTTTTACAATTCATTTTGCCATTATTCGATGTTCTGAACACAATTCTACAAAGCAGAATTCCATTAATTCATGTTTTGCAATCAATGATTTATGATCTGTTTAAAGACATTTTATCAAAGTTTGTAAAACCAGTCTGTGTTTTGTCTTGTAATTCTATATATGATGTGATTTATGGTGAAACAGAAAATCAGAAGGAAGATGAAGATTTGGTAATAGGAGCTGCAACTACAAAAGTAGTGGAAGAACTTTCAGAAGACAAAAATAAGTTTTATCTTCATGTTAGAAGTTACTTCTGTCAAGTATGTGATTACACACTACATAAATTTCCAGTCAACGATGAAGTGATTTTGCATGCTAAAGTTGCTGATGTTTTCTGCTCTAGCAAATGCATCTTTTTTTTTTATATAAGGTACTTTTTGAACAGATTTCCTGTGTTACTTCGTTTAGTCATGAAAGATGATGATATTGATGTTGCTACTGATATACTGCAGTCGCAATTTTGCAGTTTACAATTAGAAAACTTGGATGAAGTTATAAAATCAGCTAGGATTGACACCCAGTGGAGGTCGATTGAGTGGTAATTGGAAAATTGAAAGGTGCTGATGGAATTTTAAAATATAGTGAACTCTCTAGAATTATGTTGGCCATCTTGACAGTTCCCCATAGTAATGCAGAGTGTGAGAGGATTTTCAGTGTTGTTGCGAAAACGAGGACTAAATTTAGATCTAATATTAGTGATGACACATTAGAAAAACTTTTATTAGCGAAAGCAGGCCTACGTGGCAATTGCTATGAACAAAATTATGAAGTTTCTTTCTTAACGAGAGCAAAATCTGCCACTGTCCATAACATTTGTATAAAAACTGATTAAAGTGCCTCTCTCTCTCTTTTTTTTTTTTTTTTTTTTTTTTTTTTTTTTTTAACGATGAAAGTAATAAAAATGTTTTTTATGTCTAAGGTATTTTTGTTTTGCTTGCATTTAAGACTTAGTAACTATTTGAAGTTAATTCATTATTAAAAACTATATTTTTATCATTTAAAAAGTCTTTTTAACATTGTGAAAAATCTCCTGATTTTTTAGTGTCATAGGTTGGCAAGTATGAGTGTTGTTTAATGTTATACTTCTTTTATGGAATTAAAGATTTTTTAGTCCCCTCCTTTTTTTTTCCAACTGAAAAGATCTGTTTTATTTACTTTTTCTTAATGTAAGTTGCAATACTAATTTTTTATTTGGTTAATAATCTCTATTTTTAATCCAAGGTTCCTAAAAGTTAAAATTAATTTATTAGAAGTTTTCTGTTCCTCCTTTTTGAAAGTAATATTAAGCTTTAATTTATTTTGTTTGCAAAATTTATGCTTTGTATTGAAAAATGAAGTAAGTGTTTTTTATGAATTTGTAAATTTCTCATTTAGAGGTATGAGCCTTATTGCTAAGTATGACTTGAAAATAACCTCCCCCCCCTCTCTTTTTATATATATATATATATATATATATATATATATATATCTTTCAGTTCCATTTTACTGCACATTTCAAAATTATTTCTATAATTATTTTTTCCCATTTTATTAAGTCTTCATTTTTTGGTTAGTGGTTGCACAGTTTTTTTTAATTTTTTTTTATTTAATTTATATAGTATTAAGTTTCACAGTGTATCTGTTAGCTCAGTTACAGGCTTATTCTTTCGCATTTCTTGGTGTACCAATCTTTGAAGAAGATATACGCTCTATAACAAAACAAAAAAATCGATGCACCAAGAAGGAGTTATTGGATGGAGACAAAAATAGATGGATTGGAAAATTATGTACAGAATAAAAAATGATTAAAATTTGAGAACAATTTATTGATTTATTTCAGAGTTACATAGTTGCAAAGTAAAGAGCTCGATAATATGTTGACCCACCTCTAGCTTGCATGCAAGCTGCCATACAGTGTGGCATAGACTGATAAAGCTCCCGAATAGTCTCCTGCGGTATTTCTTGCAAACTTTGCTCCAATTGTTAGGCTAGGTCTTCAACATTCCCTGGTAGATCCAGTTGCCTTCCTACCAAATCTCAAACATGCTCAATGCAAGAGAGATTTAACTGACCAAGGAAGTGTTTGACAAGCTGTAAAACATTTCATAGCAACACGTGTGGTTTGGCATTATCTTGCTGAAAAATAAGGCCAGAGTACTACAAAAGGAATGGTAGCAAAACAGGTCTCGTAATGTTGTTGACATACCGCTGTGCTGTAAGTGTGCCTCTAATGACAACTAAAATGGTCCAGCCATCAAGAGAAATAGTACCCCAGACCATGACTCCTGCTCCTGGTTGAGGGCCTGTGTGACATGCAATAGCGAAATCAGGATCAGCACGTTGCTCTGGGTGTCTCCAAACATATCTTTGATAATCCTCACGACACAGTTGAAAGGAGGAGTCGTTGCTAAAGGCTATATGTCCCCATTCAGCATCATTCCAACCTGATTGAGCCAAGTACCAATGTAAGCTGGCTCGACAGTGTGCAGGCATGAGTGGCAGGTGGCTTAATGGTCGGTATGAGCGTAGATTTTGCTCTCTCAAGCCATCTGTGAATGGTTATGGTGGACAGTCATGTGCGGATCGCACATCTGATGGTTAATAGCGATGAATCAGGTGCTGTGACAGCTGATCTGACAGTCACTCTGTCCTCCCAATCTGTTGTGGCCCTAGGTTAACTGCTACCATCATGATGCTGAAATCTGCTATTGTCACCCAATCTTGCCAGCATCTTCTAATTGCTGCATTGCTTCGACTCATATGACAAGCGATTCTCCGATTTATCTATCCTGCATCTTTCAATCCAATGATATGACCTGTTTCAAACTCTGACAGTTGCTCGTAATGAGCTCAAACCCTGTGGCGAGGCATTTTTTTCAGTCGTTGAAAGGCATTCTAAATCGCAGTGGAACGGAAATTTTTAAAAACAGTTCAAGAACAGTTCCTTATATACATCTGCTTGATGCACAGTTCCAATGCGCTCGAGATTGCACTATTCATTCATTGGACACCAAATTTTAATCATTTGCATATTTGATCAAAACATTTATGCATACGATTGATCAAAACATTTATGTATGCGAAATTTCAAAACAACCAGATGGTTCCTTCTTAGGACGTCATTCGTGTGCCTTATAGAGAGCCTTATACTTAAGATCATGTGCCTTATACTTAAGTCTTATAGAAGGCTGGCACTAGATATCTTACTGCCTGATGCAGTCTGTGCGGGTCCTAAATTCTGCGACTCCATGTAGCCATATGAGCCCTGGCGCTGGATTTATGTGAATAACAAATCAGGTATTCTTAATTCAAATAGCCCTAAATATAATCTTTGGGTCTATGGGTATCATCAAAAAATATATTTTTAGCATATGAAAAGAAATTTTTGGTAAATTTTTCCTCGTCAACATTTTTTAGCGAAT
Source organism: Stegodyphus dumicola (assembly GCF_044657685.1). Lineage (NCBI taxonomy): Eukaryota > Metazoa > Arthropoda > Arachnida > Araneae > Eresidae > Stegodyphus > Stegodyphus dumicola. The sequence continues at coordinate 241,883,406 of NC_140771.1, forward strand.
TTAACTTAAGTCTGTAATCATCGCCAAGAGTAATGTCAACATAAAAGGTTGCCATACTTCTTTATTATTCAAATTCTAACATAAAAAAATTGCTTAGGTATCGCTACATGAATCATTACTCAAGTTGTCATGTTTTGATAAACATGCAATGATGAAAGGAAAGTATAATAAATAATGATTCGCCAGGTTGACGTCAGATCAACGATGTATCTATGTGGAATGATGTGTGCCAAAAAGCAAATATGCAGAAACAGAGCCAAATTATTGATCATATAAAATTATGCTAAAATGTTTGTTTCTTCAATAACAAGGTATTTTATTTAGTGTTGAAGTAAAATTGAGAATCGGTACTCTCCAGATTTTTTATTGTGCACTGAGAGGGGCAATCAACTGCACATGTGTAAAACCTAGGAGAAAAACATTGTTGGTGGTTTTGAGGTCCCGATTTTAGATCATTCCAGATAATGGACGTCCGGGTTTTGGACTTAGTACTGTACTATAATGGCTTGATATTAATGATAATTTTTAATGCCAAAATTTAGCTATTTTAAAGTTTCTGCCCCACACGCAACTAAGAATGCATGAAACATGTACCATACCATGAAAGAACAAAGATGTACTTTACCATGAACCTATAAAATACTTTCCCCTCACATTTAAAATTTTCGTTTGTATGGCATTGATTTTGGCAAAAATCTTTCTACATTTTGAGGAAGTTGACACAGGTCTGCCTTTATCAGGTTGCAGAAATGTAATTTAATTTTAGGAGAGTTAAATAAACAGTGGACTTTTTAAAATTGCTACTTAATAACATCAAGATGTTATTGTGAAGTTTCTAAGATTGGTAGGGTAAGAATTACTTCTGTATATCAATTCCTTTAATTCTGTGTGATTTATTTCAATTTAGTTTCTCAATTAACTATGTAAATTACATTTATTGCATTTAATGTTAAGTAATAAATTTGAGTTTGCATTTTCTTTTTTAGGTTTTGAAATCTCTACAAGATTTTTTATCAGGTGTAATGAAGCTGTTTCCATCTAAAACTTTATGCCCTGCTTCAAAGATTGACTGCAGTGAATTGAAACTTTTGTATTCTTCGCTAAATAAATTTATTAAAGATGGATTCAATTATAAAAAGTAATTTTTATTTACCTTTTTTTAATAAATTTTGTGAATTTATATTATTAATTAAATGTAAATTATTTATGTTTTATAGATCCATTAAAAAACTGCCTGCATTATTGAATTCAAGATTGCTAATTCTAAAAGCTGTCTGTGATTTCTTCCCTTCTTATATTGACTCATTTTTGTCAACTTTTGTAAATGTATTACAAAAAATGACTGAAGAGCGCTTGGATAGTAGTGGGGCATCTTCAACTAATTCAGGTTAGTATTGTTATGTTTTTTTGTCATATAATGTCAGTAATGGCCACTCAGGGAGAGGGCTTTTCTCATGCTTTCTAAACTCCATACAGAGCGTCAAAAAAGGTAGCAGATCATGGATAGAGCACTCGTATGATTAGCACTCACAGCCTCTAGTGCCTCCTTAGCAATGATCTAACATGTAACCAGGACACCAGTGTTTGTAGTGATGATTGATAACTCAATGAATGGGACCTGAGGTCACAGAGGCCATTGCACTGACTGTTTCTCACTTTCGCTGCTGGGGATCTCATTCGACCTGGAATCTCATGGACTGGAGTAGAATTATCTTTACTTTAGCTGTATGATTGTCAAGCAGAATTTTTCATTAAATATGCAAATGTGTGATAGGAATCTAAAATTTTAGTAAATATTTAAAAAATTCAAAAAGAAAATTTAAGGGGTTTTTTTATTTAATCTAAAGGGACTTTGTCCCTGGAGGATTATTGTTTTCGTTTTGGGATTTTCCGTCGAATATCCTGAATATCCGTTTCACTTTTCAAACTGTTGCCGCCAAATGTTAGCGCCCTGTATTATATTTGAAGAAATTAAATAATAAAGAATCTGCATAAATGTATGTATGCTTCTCGCATTGTGATAAAACAACGGTTAAAACAGTGCCCCTTTGGATGTAATTTAAAATCTGAAACCTTTCAGTCAGCATTTGCTGCAAGAGAAAACTTCAATTATATTAAGTGGGATCCTTGACTGTACATGCAATGTATTAATAGAATATGATATTCGTTAGCCTCCCCCTCCACAATCTAAATTTTATTTCTTCCGAACTTGAAATAAATGGAAAATAATTGTTACATTCTGAAATGAATTCAAACTTATATTCAATTAAGCATTGTTAAGAAAATTTAATGGGAGACTGTCGAGGATTCCTTTGCTTCAAGAACCAAAAATATTTTACACTATAAAAATAAATTTTCCATCTATTTCATTTGTTTAATATTGTGTTTACCTTTTTTACTTCCTTCAGCGAAGTAAGGGAAGTATTGTAACTGAAAAATTTCAACTAACATATTTCATTGAAAACACCCATTTTGGTCACACTTGAATCCATATGAATGATAATCTTGCATAACATTTGTACATACAGATGGAATAAAGGACTTGTGTCCAAAATGGATTCAGAAGAGATTTTTTGTGATGTCTGCACACATGTTTCTCACTTAACTCAAAAATGTGTAGCCATAGAACATTGAAATATTGTGTAAAAAAAAAAAAAAAAAAAAAAAAGGACAATTCTATATGTTCCCGTTCTACTGGGCCGATTGACAAAATTCAATATGCGTTTTTCATGTCTCAAAAGTCTGACTTAGGATATATATTAGATTTTTATATAGCACTATTCTAACATAGGTATTTTGACATAAAATCTGACTTTTTCTGAAATAGCATACCAATTTTTTTACATATTTCGATTCTACGACTCAAATTATGCCAGACTGCCAAGTTTTGCAAAAATCGTATGAGTAAAAAATTAGCTCTCATAATTTTACCTCCTCAATGTTAATTGAATTTGGCATATATTTATTAATATCTCTCACATTTCGAAACTTAGGTTCATTACAAATAAAATTCAGCCATTTTTTTTGTGTTTTATATTTTAAATTTCTATTTTTAAATAATTTTTATAAATTTTTCAAAAAAAAATTTTGAATTATAACCTATAAAATTTTTACCATCATCTTAAAAGTAGGTGTAGTTCTAAGCATACCTGCAAAAAATTAGAGTTTTTATTCAAAATTCTCTAAGATATACACGAATTTACATATTTTCGCATATTCAAATTTGGCATCTTTGTTTTGAATGGTAATAACGCCAAATGTGGTTTATGGAATTTTGTTACAGTGAATTGCCACAGCTATTTTTAACCTTAAATTTCAAATGATATTTTACGGAGAATTAATTATATGAATTTTTTCCCCTCGGTGATGCGTAATAAATATTTATTAATACTATATTAATAGCTATTTTTTTTTAAATTATAGATGATATTATTCAAATTTTTAACTTTTTTTTAAATTTCTTTCTCTTTTCCTTTTTTTTTTTAAATATTTGTAAGAGTAAATTTTTACCTTCACCTTGTAATTGTCTTTAACTTCATTTAAATTGAATTGTCTAAAACTTAGATAGTTTGTTTGATGTTTATTTTCACAATGTTTTTAAGCAAACAGGACATTGAAAGTTTAGGTCATGTCCCAGCTTTAAAAAAATATATATAAATTTTCACATAAATCCTCTTAATGTTTTAAATAGTAATTTTCCCTCGTGTTGTAGATTATACAAAAAAATATGTCCTTTAATATAATTACATACAGGATAAGCACTGCTGGAGTGGTTTATTTCTTTCTCATTTAAAAAAAATCTTTTAATTCAAATATTTATCCTTTGGAATTTGCTTTAAAACTTTATTTATAGTTAAATTGTCTAGAAAATGAAAAGCTATCTTCAGCTGAAGCGCATTTGATGCAACGAATATTTCAAAAAAATTGACAAGAATGCAAAATTTATGGAAGTATAACAATCAGAAAATCTTAATTTTCTTCTGTCAGCACTGAAAACAGATGTAGAAGTAAAGAAGAAAATTAGGGGGGAAAAGCATAAATTTAAAGGGAGGAAGTTGGGTGTTCAAAGAGAAAACACTTGGATGTGCACACCAGAAAATAGCAGCAATTGAGTTCGTACTAACGGAAAAGACAAAAACCATATCATTGCAGTTTAAATTGAAGAGCAACTGGTTTTTGACTATATGGTTGTATAAATTTAAATTGCATCATAGAGCATCATATCGTATCATAAACGGAACATCGCATGATTTCTCAGTCGAATTATTTGAAGATTCAGGAATTAATATTCTTGGAATATGTGCTAAAGAAGGAATGTTCTCGGAAGATTAAGGAAGAGTTTAAAACCAGTGATATTAGGTTTGTCTTACAAGCTCAAGTATCAAAATGATTTTGCAATTGCCTGAGTAGTTGACTTGTAAATGGCTGAGAATTAAGCAAATGACTTTTAATCTTACGTAACTCAGTCAGAAAACGTATTCCAAATGTTTTGTATTGCATGACAATGCATCTTTTCATTATTCAATAACCAATCGAGAACCACTTCTGTTCCAAAAATAAGTATTTGTACTCAATCATCCTGCATGTTCTTCAAATTTGTCTTCTTGTGATTTTTTTCTTTCTTAAAAACTTAAGTTGCCTCTCAAAGGAAATTTTTTTTACATGGAAGAGACAAAAGGAGTATGACATCTACTTTTAGAGGTATCTCAAAAATAGATGTCTACAGGCTTCTCTTCCATTACATGTTGTGCATTCAAATGGAAAATTGCATCAGCATAAATTCTATAATCTACTTTTATTACACTCTGATTACTTTATTAACGTACAGTCAATATATATTAAACCTTTTACTTCAGCTTCAGTAATTCGGGATACTGATGAAATGGATTGAATTGGATTATTAAGTTACAGCAAAACGGGACAAAATTTCATATTTGGGCTATAAAAAGCCTTCGAGAAGAACTTTCTAAGAAAAACCAGCTGGCATACATGTTACAATGAGAAAAACCATGAAAATGCCCATGCAACCAGCCCGTTTTCAAACCCCGGAGCGAACTACCAGTGTTCAGCGACTTTACCGCTTGGTCGTTGCTGGCTTTATGGAATGGAAGGCGATAAATTTATTTAAAATGAATGTCAGAAATACCAAAATGTTTTGAAAAGTTGGATGCTTTTTAATATACTTCAGAATGCCTGAAGAAAAAGAGCAAGCCATTAAAAAGAAAAAAAAAAATTTCCATAAAAGTTAGCATTTTTTAATTAAAAACTTTTTAATCTTATGATATTTGATTCTTGCGATTTCAAAAATAAAATATCTGACTAAAATATGAATAACATTTTAAGAAACTAAATATAGGATGATAAAATTGTGTAAACCAATGAGCATAGTGTTAAAGCTATTTAAAGCAATATATGCAAGTCATCCCAAATTAAAATGTCGGTTATACATCTTTCTCGTTTATATATCTTTTCTGAACGGAACATTGAAAGGCGTGTTGACTGTGCTTTACTATATTTTCTCTTTTAATGTATTCAGTTTTCAGATGCACCATAGTCTGGGACACAAAGTATTCTTCCGAAAGAAACACAATTCAAATAAATAAAATAAAATCTTGGAAAATTTATATTAATAAAGATATTTTAAATGCTCAATTCGAATGAAAAAATAGTAAATTTGAAGAGACAATGCAACACAAGCAGTTAAAATAAAAGTCTAAATATTAAAAAATTACCTAAAATAATAACTGTGACAAAAAAAAAATAAATTATAAAGAAAACTAGTATTTGAAAAAAATAAATGATGCACCTTATATTTAAACTACGCGGTTCGAATGGGTAAATAGAAATTTTTAAAACAGTTTTTTGAAAGAAACTATGCAACTTAAACAATTAAAATTAAATTCGAAAAAGAAAAAAAAAGATATTTAAAATAATAACATAAAAATATAATATAAAGAACATATTTGAAAGAAAGAACGTTGTGATTTTTTTCCTTCTCATGGAAAAGAAAAATAGATTACCCTATATTAAGAAATTTGCCAAGTGAACTCTTCTTTGCACAAACTAAAAAAACAGCGCCAACATAAATTTGTGAATTTCTCCGTAAATTTCACACAAAATTTCATATTTGGGCATAATTTGAGTGGTAGAATTGAAATATGTAAAAAAATTGGCATGTTATTTCAGAAAGAGTCCAATTTCATGTCAAAATAACTACGTTAGAATAGAGCTATAAATCTAATATATATCCTAAGTCGTGCTTTTGAGACATGAAGAATGCAATTTGAATTTCGTCAATCAGCCCAGTAGAACGGAAAATATAGAACTGTCCCCCACCTTTTTTTGTGAACTGTACATGTCTGTATTGCCATTCTTACCCAGCTCGATGAGCTCAGTTTTTTTCCTAATTTTTATATGTTGGTAAATTGTGCATTTTTTGCTTTAAAGGGGATTGAATTATGTTGTTCTTATGTTCCAGTTAAGGTTTTTATTCCTTTAGTTAATCTGCATGCAATAGTTATGGAGTTATCTGCAATTTAAAAGTGCTGCTGGTAAGTCTGATAAGTCTGCTATTTATTTATACATTCATGTACAAAACTTAAGCAATAATGTAAATTTTAATCAGATAGACATGAAATTGCAGAAAAGGGGTTCTTGTGATGAGTACAATGAACACACAATTCAGTAGAAAGGTCAGGCGTATGCAAATTTCAGGAACAAAACCTCACAGGCAACATGAGCATATGTCGTGTGTGGTCTCCAAAACGTGTGTACTCTGCATACTCAGCTCAGACTACAGTTAAGGGAGAATGGAGATGCGATTAAAGACACTCACTGCGAGTGCAAGTAAGTTCTTTCGTGAAATATGGCTAGACGAAATCACTTGGATGCCTTCACATGTGGAAGAATGATTGGAAGGTTGGAGGAGGGGCATAGCGTGACCAGTCTAGAAGCTTCGGCGCATGCGCAGAAAGTTTTTAGCTTTGAGGTCCGGATTATGGGTGTCCGAATTAACGACTTTTGACTGTATCATGGATGGAGACCATTACAGTGGTCCTGGAGTTTCCATCTGGGGGGGGCACCTAGCTGAATGGAAGGACAGAGGTTTTGTAACCGGAGATCGCTATTGTCAGGAGATGATCCGTTCTGAGGTACCACTGGAGCAGACTTCATTTGTACGGATGACAATGCACGGCCACACTGGTCTCCTGCTGTTCGGAGCTTCTGGAAAGTGAAAATATGATTTAAATATAGGGTTGGAGGGAAAGTTCTGTCGTATTTTAAAGAAAATATTTGAATTCATTTATAAAAATATGTGTTTAATATTAATCAATTATATATGCTCCATTATTTGTTACAACCTGTTGCCATCTTCCAGGTAACCTGTAAATTCCTGTTTTGTAGAAGTTCTCATCCATGGAGTTAAAATAGTCAGCAACTGCCTTAGAAACACTTTCAAAAGACTTGAATTTTTTTCCCGTTAGATAATTTTGCAGAGATCTGAACAGGTAATAATCAGAGGGTGCAATGTAAGGTGAATACGGGGGGTGACTAAGGATTTCCCATCCTAACGCATTCAGTTTTTGTAGTGTCACCACTGCAGTATGCGGGCGAGCGTTATCGTGATGGAACACTATTCCTTTTCTGGATGCTAATGCTGGCCTTTTTTCTTTGATAGCTGTATTCAATTTATCCAGCTGATGGCAGTACAGATCCGCGTTGATGTTTTTTCCCTGTTTCAGCAACTCGTAATACACTGGACCTTTCCTGTCCCACCACAAACAAAGCAGTACTTTTTGTTGATGGATACTTGGTTTTGGAACTGTTGCTGATGATGTTCCTGGTTTGCAGTAAGATTTTTTTCTTTTAATATTCTCGTAAAGAATCCACTTTTCATCTCCAGTAACCAGCCTGTCCAAAAACGGCTCCACATTGTGTCTAATCAGATGTGATGAACATATTCTTACATGATCAGACAAATTCGTTTCCGTTAATTCATGTGGAACCCAAACACTTTGCTTTAACACAAACCCAAGAGATTTAATGTGATCTCCAACAGTTGTATGATGAATGCCAAACTCTTCTGCAATTTCTCGACTTGTTAAATGTGGATTATTTTCCAACATGGATCGCAAAACATCATTATTGATCTTGGATGGTCGTCGAGATCGAACACTTTCTTTGAGGCTCAGGTCCCCGGAACGAAATTTGCTAAACCATCTTTGACAAGTACGAACATTTACAATATCTTTTCCAAATACCGCACATAAATTTTTACATGCAATAGATGCGTTGCTTCCTTTTTGGAATTCATATAAAATGCAGTGTCGTAAATGCACTTTATCTACCAACATGTTTTTCCCTTTAAATATTACAAGTAAATGATGAACGGTAAAAAAGGGCACCTTTTATATTATACAGCAGCTAAAAAAAACAAAAAAATATCCGATTGACTCACTAGCCAGATTTTTTTTTTTATTTACAAGAAAAATCACCTGCCTATTTAAAATAGGACAGAACTTTCCCTCCAACCCGATAAAAAGCTACTGGAATATATAAAATATGACTTGAATGAAAAGCTACTGGAAAGTGAAAATATTACTTGAATGGATTGGCCAGCGTACTCCCCTCATTTAAATGCCATAGAACATGTGAGGGATGCTTTGGGAAGACACCTTGTAGCACGATTACATCCTCCGGAAAATAACCAACAAATGAAACAGATGCTGATTGAGGAATAGACACTCTTACCTCAAGATCTGTTGGGCGATCTGGTGCTGAGTATGGAGAGACAGTGTGAAGCAACATTGCAGTAAGGAGAGGGGATATCCCATACTAAGGAACATCTGCTTGTTGTTCTTCCTCTTGTACAGACAATCATGTGTAACGATGCTATGAATTCAATAAAGCCTTTTTTTGTTTGATTCCATATTGTATGCATTGTATTCATTTTTGCGCAACTATGCTTTTGTCATCGTTTAAATACAAAATACTGTCTCTCACTTCAGAATTTCATGTCTCTCAGATGATTTCTCGTGGAGTTATGGCAGAAAGAACACTCATTGCTCAAGTTTTGCACACCAGTGTATTTGAAACTCTTAATAAATTAACTCTATTTTGTGTTTTAGGTTTTTCTTTATTTTACAATTTTGAATGAATATATTAGTTTTTATGTATTTTTGCTTTGCTGCAAAATTAGAATTGAATTAATTGAATTAAAAGTATGTCTCTGATGAAGGTCAAGGAAATAAGTTTAACGGAAGTACAGCACAAAATGTGTATAATTTAATAGGCTGTAATGCAATTGTTTGTTGTTCAAAAATGGGTCAATCCATTTTACATTAATTCATGTGAAGAAAATAGATGATTCATGTGAAGAAAATTCAGATGATGAATAACCTTCAGGAAGGAATTAAATTCATATTTGAGTGTATATTAAAACTATTTTATTTTCTGAAAAACCTGAATGAAAGGGTTTTTTTCTTTTATTTTCTTACTCATATATTTTTAAGTATCTTTTATTTGGAACATTTCGAAATTTTTCAAAATCATGGTGACAAATAATTGAATCTTGATGGTTGGTCAAATTTAAACAAGATAATGGATGTTGCTAATCACAAAACCAGGAGAACAAAAAAGGCTCTGCATGCATATACGTTAGTATAAATTTCAAAAGTATATTTTTTCATTTTGTTATGATAGATTAAATTATATTCTATAATTTGCCTTCAAAATATTCAAATTAATATCAATGTTCTGTATAAAATTCAGTTTACACATTTTTCTGAAATTTTTTTCAGTGTCTTTTGATCATGTCTGAAGTTAGCTGATATGCTGATTTAAATTCCACATGAATTTAAAGTTATCTTTTTAATTAACATATGTATTTTTTTCTTATGATTTAGCAAGAAAATATAAAGATTCTTGTGGAGGCATTCATCTATTTTGTATCCAGGTTTCATACAATCCTTAAAAGTCCTTCGTTTTTTTTTTTTTTTTTTTTTTTTTTTTTCAAACTAATTTTTTATAGTTAATATCCTTTATTTCGATCCTCAGAAGGTCCTTAATTTTAATCATTTGAAATTTCTGTCTGTTTTTATGACTGCCATTTTGAGCATGAATTAGCATTTTGGAGGAATAGTTTGGGCAGTTCACTGACGAATCTTTTGAATGTGTTTATGTGTTATAATTTGTTTCTATTTCTAATATAAATGGTGGATACTCGCATTTCTGAGCAAGAAATGGAACATAAGCATTGAATTGAATCCAATAGGTACATTGAATTGACATAATTTGACATTTGAATCCAATAGGTACAGGTTACAAAATCGTAGCTAAATGAATTCAATCACAATCGACGAAATGAAGGTATTTTGGAGGATCTGTATGTACATGTCAGTTGTAGATTTACCATTTAGTAGGTGGTAATGGTCACTGCAAACAACGCAGGAATTTATTTCAAATGCAATGACCATTAATCATGAAGAGATTTGTATGCATGCTGTCCGCTGTAGCGAACATACTGTAGCAATTATTTAAAACGAAACTTAATAATTTTCTTTTTTTATTATTATTATTAAGGTTATTTTAAGTAGGGAAAAAAAACGTTTTCGTTTAACTTCTCTAGATTATTTGTATGCAACAAAGGGTTAAAATTAATTTCATTTATCTAACAGTATGAAAAAGTAGATAAATACCAGATTTCTCTTAAAAATTCACTTTGTGCCCCTTCCAAAAAAAAAAGTCTCATTTTTATTATTCTCATAGAGCTGGGATATGAGATCTTACAGTGCAATAGGAAATTTCTTAAAAACATGCTGCTCTTTAGAAGGCTTAAATTGTGCATTTATTCTGAAATTTTTATCCTTAACTGCAACTTGACTGCACCTTAATACTTTGACTATGGTTATAAAAGCCATAAAAATGAAGAATTTGATTTAAAGGAAATCATAAATAAAAATATCAATTGGGAATGGAATCAAATTGATGGAGGAATAATGATTGCTTATTAAGGTACCTGAAAATCTAAGTGTTGACAGGATAAGAACATCTCACATTTATATTCGAGATAAATGGCAAATGCACTATTCACAGGTCCTGCAGTCAAACGGTTAATTACAGTTTCTGAGCACTTTCGTAATTCAAGGTAAGTGCTTTCTTATTTATATGATTAAAAATAAAACTGATTAAAGTGCTTCAAAAAGTGTAACAGAGAAGAAAAAGAATGTTATAAAGAAAGCATGGTTCAAGGAAAAAGGTACATTTAAATGCATAATAGATTAATAAATTCCAAAAACATTTCCCTCTAATCTAAATTGATAAATTCTTGTGAAAAATTGACACTGGAATTGACAGCCATTTTTTTTCTATGATTCATAAATCTGTTATTTAGTCAAATATTGATTATCTAATGCATTTTACTATACTTAAGTTATTTGTTCTTTTCAGTTGATGGTGATTTATTAATCATAAGTTTGAATCTTGTGAAAAGTAAAGTCTGTTACATGAATGAAGTTTCAAAACACTGTTTCCTGGATACAATTTTACCTACTTTAATTCAACATGACCATGAAAAGAAAATTCTGTCAGCTATTATAAGCATTATTGAAATTTGGGTGAAAAATACTATTGATTTTGATGACTATGAAGTTCCATCCCTGCAAGAAAGTTCTGACCTGCTTCAGAAGATCATGCAAAGAATTGAATATCAATTTCCAGATGATTTCGATCTTAATCTTCAGTTTTTTGAACTAGTTGCTTATATTTACAGGTAAATTTTACTTTTATTACATTTTTTACATAAAGCAGTAATTTGTCTCTTGCGCTATTTTATTAATTAGTAACCAACAATATAAAAATCTTTTAAAAATAATCTTATGTCAAGACAGAAGGTGAATTTAATTTAACATGATTATTAATGATTTGATGATTTAAGTGAGATGTAGAAATGAAATTTAATTTTCTATTATCCATCATATGAATTTTCCTTGTTAAAAATTAGGATTTCTATTAAAATATTTTTATTAATGGTTAGGCATTTTGAAGTAATTTTCGGCATTTACTTAAAAATGCACAAAAGTTTACTTCCAGTGTTTGGGATCTGATTAATGGCTAGACACCCAATTTAGAAAAATAAATTCTTTAACTAATCAAAATACATACATGGCAATAAATAACAGGAATCTCAGCGATGAGTAAAACGTGTATATGAACTTGTAAAAACAGAAGGCGAAAGTTCTCTTTTGCAGTCGCTCAGAGATGATATTCTTATGAAAAAAGAAAATCCGCTAAAAGTCGAAAAAAAAAAGAGGTAAAAAATTAGTCTTCCACAAATTGTTTGGGGAAGTGGACACGACGCCCTGAACGAGTTTGATAATTTGCTTTTGCAGGAGCACTTTTTTCAAGTGTCTGTTTATTTACTGGATAGGTTGGTTGCTGCGATGAGGCCTTATCCACATCAGTCAAACTAGGAGGTTCAGATACATCATCTGGGACCAAATAAGCAGGTTTTACTCTGTCGATAGACACAGTGATATCATGTCCTTCTTTAGATATGGAAGTTTTATCCCCACATCGAAGTACTTTGTATGGACCCATGTAAGGTGTAATGCAAGGAGGGTTTTACCATGTCTACATGTAGAAAAACATGAGAACATTTATCTGTCTATACACAAAGATCTGTTTTTTAGAATGATTGGTAGTAGCAGTCAGGCGAAGATGTTCTAGATTATCATTCAATTTTTTTAGGAAGTCACTCCTCAGAATGTTGCTGTCAAGAGGCATAAAGAATTGCCCCGAAAGATGCAAAGTTTGGCCATACAGCAGTTCGGCTGGAGAGCAGTTAAGTTCCTCTTTGAAAGCAGTCCGAAGTCCCAAAAGAACTGAAGGCAATGCGATAGTCCAGTGTACGGATGTGTGACACATGATGGATTGTTTGAGGGATCGTTGCCACCTTTCAATGATGCTGTTGGCTTGTAGGTGATACGCGGTGGTGTGAGAAAGGCAAATACCAAAGTTCTTGGCTAGTTCTCGAAAGAGTTCAATGCGAAATTGACTACGACGATCAGTGGTTATCTGAGCAGGCACACCGAATCTTGAGATCCAGCCAGCATAATGAGCAGTGGCGACGGTCTCTGCCTGTGTATCTTTCAATGGATATGCTTCAGACCAGCGAGTATACCTGTCAATGCATGTCAGACAGTAAGACATTCCTTGAGATGATGGAAGAAGTCCAATCAAATCTATATTGATATGAGAAAAACGTTCATCTGGAACTATAAAAGTAGTTAAAGGAGAGTGTACATGACGAGACACTTTAGCCTTTTGACATTGTAAGCAAGTTTTAGCGAAGTTCATGACATCCTTTTTCATTCCGCACCAGACAAATCGGTCACTAATTAACTTCAGCATTGCTTTAGGTCCAGGATAGGAAAGATTATGCAGAGCAGAAAAAACAAGTTTTCTATAACTGCTTGAACAAAAGGGTGGACTTTACCATGTGAAATGTCACAATACAGTTCAATAGAACTCTCAGGCATTTTTAACTTCTTTAATTGCAGAACTGGATTTTCTTTGCCTAAAAAAGATTGGAGTACAGTGTCACTCTGTTGTGCTTTCGGCATAGATTCATAGTTAATAGGAATGACATTAGCAACTATTTCGATGCAAGAAAGTGCATCAGCCAGCTGGTCCATTTTCTGCACCACTCACATGTTGAATATCAGTAGTGAACTGGCCGATGAAATTAAGTTGATTAATTTGTCGAGGTGACTTTGAGAGCTTGTCATACTTTTGAGAAAATGCTTTTGTGAGTGGCTTATGATCTGTAATACCTTCAAGTAGATATCTGAAGTATTTGATAGCGGCAAATACTGCCAACAGCACTTGGTCGCACATACTGTACTTTTGCTCCATATCACTGTATTTTCTGGAGAAAAATCCCAATGGTTCCCATGTTTGAGCATTGAGTTGTTGGACGCAAACGCCTGTGCCTTTGTCTGATGCGTCGCACATGAGAGCAATTTTCTTTTTTCTGTCTGGGGGAACTAAGTTTGTAACCTGTGTCAGAAGCTGTTTACATGACTCAAAGGCTGTTTTAGTGTCTATTGACCAATGGAAAGGTGTTTTGTCATTTTTCTTACAACGTCCAAGCATACCATTTAAAGGAAGTTCGAAGAAGGCGAAAGTTCTTTTTTGCAGTCGAGCAGAGATGATATTCCTATCGCGCATGCGCGAAGAGGAGAACATGAAGCGCCGAAGAAATGTGGGGGTGAAGGTAGCCAAGTGTAAGTTTTACATGAAGTATTAGTTATCTCTCAAGTTGTGTTAATTAGAATACTCAGTAATGTAAAGTTACTTAAATCTATTAGACATTTTGTTAAGGTACAAGAACTGATGATTAAAATTATACATAAAGGTGATTTAAGTTAATTTTCTGTAATCCATCGTGGGAATTTTTTGCCCATTAATTTATTTATTTTTGTTTTGTTTTATTCTTAAGATACTGCAAGATGCTTTTGCATTAAATTAAAAACTTTTTAATTAATTAATTGAGTACTTTATGCTTATCCACTTCCCCATCAAAAAGCCACAAAAAGTGCCGGTGAGGCAATGCACTATGTCAGCAAAAATGTTTGCATAACAACTCACAATTCACCAGAAAGTATTATGTGGCAACCTAGGTATCTGTGTTGTGTTACCCTAAGTGACTTTCCACTTTCCCATATATTTTTGCCAATGTGACTGCGGATTATGATCATTCAAACAGGAATTTCAGAAATTTAGGATGGCATTGGACCGCATGAGTTTTCGTCATCTTCAACAAATTCTCAGGCTTAGCTTCCTATGTATGAGGGCTATTTTTTTTTTCAACCTCCGTTGGGCTATAAAGAAAAGACGGATAAATATACAAAAAAGATTTTATTACCAAAAGTAATGTACAATACAGGTTATTTCTCTACATAATCACCTTGACGATTGAGGCATTTGTCATATCTGTGAACAAGCTTTGCAATACCCTTTTCATAAAATGTCCCCGCCAATGATTGGAAGTGAGTTGTGACGTTTTCTTTCAGCTCCACGTCATTTTGGAAGCGCTTCCCGCCAAGCCACTGCTTCAGTCCAAGGAACAGATGAAAGTCGCTCGGCGCTAGGTCAGACTATATGGTGGATTTTCAAAAATGTCCCATTGAAATTGCTGAAGGAGCCATTGGGTTACACGAGCGCTGTGAGGACGGGCATTGTCGTGGATCAGAACAATTTCAGAAGTCAACATGCCTCTTCATTTGTTTTGAATAGCTCTCCGTAAGCATCGTAAAGTTTCACAATATGAATTTTCATTAATTGTTGCTCCAGGCTGCATAAACTTCACAAGCAACACACCTTTTTGGTCCCAAAAAACAGTTGCCATAACCGGTTTACGGTTGTTAAAGGTTCATTTGAATTTTGTGGGTCTCTTTGGAGAATTTGTGCGCATCCATAGTTGTGATTGTCGTTTCGTTTCGGGCGTGTCATATTGAACCCATGTCTCATCACCTGTCACAATGGATTTCAAAAACTCTTCTCCATCAGTATTGTAACAGTCAAGAAACTCAAGCGCTGCAACCATTCGGCGAGTTTTGTGGTCGTCAGATAACATCTGTGAGACCCAGCGAGCGCAAAATTTTCTGTAGTGCAACTGTTCAGTAACGATAGAGTACAGGGAAGATCTTGAAACTTCCGGAAATTCCGTCGATAATTCACTTATGGTGAACCTTCGATTTTGCTTAACCGCTTGGTCAACGCGTTGAACAATGTCGTCTATAGTGACAGACTTGTGTCCTTGACCCCCCTTCATAATGCACGTCAGTTCGGCCATCTTTAAACTTTCGACACCAGTCACAAGCAACGCCATCACTCATAAAGCTGTTTCCATACACTCGACTCATTCTTCGATGAATTTCCGCTGCACTGTTCCCTTCTGCTTGCAAGAAACAAATAACAGCTCGCAGTTTACACTTGGTGGGAGAATCAATAGCAACAGCCATGTTTACGTGACTGCAACTCAACAGAAAATGGCATGTTGAATACGCCAGTGACAGAGCGTGTGGAGGGGGAGATGCGCAGTCACCTACTACGCACACCAACCACCTGCTGCATACCTGGCCATCATACTGTGCAATTGGAGGTTGAAAAAAAAAAACAACCTACGTACATAGAACCTAATATGGCTTGTTTAAGGGCAACATGTATGTTTCATTTTAGGATGTTCGTACCAAGGTTGTGCATGATACCAATTTTGTGCAATCCCTCTTTTTTTTTTTTTTTTTTTTTTTTTTTTTTTTAAGTAAAAACAGATCACTGTACACATGGGGAGAAGACCAGTACAAAAAACTGAGAAATTTGTGTGTCTTATATGGGAAAAAAGAATGTTAAAAAAAAAGTGCCAATATATGGATCATTGAAATAGACAAAAAGATACCTAAATGAATGTTTCTCTCCAAAGTCACCAGAAAGTTCGTGACTTTTTTATGGGTATGTGGATAATCAGCAGTTTTGCTTTCAAAAAAATCAAAATGATCATATTGTTTTCATAAGCAGAAGTTCTAAAAGTGTGTATAGCTATAGTTAATTTTATCCTTTATTCTTGCATGAAAGCTTTGATGTGATGTACTGCTCTTAATTGGTACTTAGCACTAAGGTGCTTGGTTTTGATATAAGGTTTATTTTAATCATTAGCATGTTTGCTTATCTTTTTTAGTGAAGAAATTCTTCAGGAAACCTTTATTATTGCATATCTAGAGCCTGCTTTCATGGCTGGACTACGATGCACACATCCTTATATCCGTAAAATTTTCTGTGCCTTAATTGATGAAAACGTCTACCCTCAGCTTCGTGAACGTCTAATTTACATTCTGACGAATGTAAACTGGGAAAATATGGGTCCTCACTTCTGGATTAAACAATGTATTGAAATGATAGTAGTAGCTGCACAAGAAACATACATCCAAAGTGCAACACATAAATATCTCCTGCCATCAGTTACTTCCATCATTGAGTTCTCTAATGCAAAGGAAAAGGAATCGCATTTAGAGGAAAAGGTAATGCATTTAAAAATGAAAAAGTTGAATTTATTGGGTGAGAGAGATGAAGCAAGAAACTGCTTTCCCATAAAAGTAAGCTATAATTTCAGGTATATAGTAATATCCCAAGTTATTTGCTAATTTATCCTAAGACTGTTTTATTATTATGTTTTCTTGCATCTGAAAAAATTGCTTGCACGTCTAAAATAATAATACATAAATAAAGTGCCTAAATTATTTAGTAATTAATTTTTACTTTAAAATGATCCTTGTCTAAAAAATATCTACTACAGTCAAAAGTCGTTAATTCGGATGCCCATAATCCGGAATGATCTATAATCCGGACCTCAAAGCTAAAAACTTTCTGCGCATGCGCCGCGTTGACACATGCGCATAGGGGTTTACGCGTGCGCGTAAGACCTTTACGACTGTGCGTGTGCGCAAGTGCAGATTACGTTTTCGAGTGTGCGTTTTATGTATAACGGACGGTGTAAGCTAAAATTATCTAATTATCTATTTCAGTTAATGTTGATTATTGCGTTGTTCCTTAATCTTTGAAATGGATCCGGTTTATTATTTTTTGCAGACTGTAAGAGCAATTTTATAAAAGTAAACTTGAACTTTCGATTATGTCAAATAGAATTTCCGATGCTGGAGCTCCCAAAGGATCTACAAAACGAAAGTATGTTTTGATGTCCATCAAACAAAAAGTGGAATTGCTGCAAAAAATGGATAAAGACATGAAAAAGGTGACAGAGAGGTTAGTGAAAACGAAAAAATTTCGATTGACGAGTTAGTCGGTATTCTCGGCACAGCAATTACGGGACTTGAACAGCGTAACTTTATAACTGAACAAGAAATTATGTCTGTTTATAGAATTTAAGAGAAAGTATTATCATATAAAACGAAGCAACTTAAATTGAAAGAAATATTTAATAAAGTAAACAAATAAATATTAAGCTTTTTTTTTTTTTTTTTTTTTTTTTTTTGTAAATTTTGATACCCTTTAGATCATAATTGTTCTTTATTTCATAAATTACGGTTTCATATTTTTAATTTTAGAATTTCTGCATGCCATATTACGAGATTTAAACTGATGATCTATAATACGGAAAAATCGTTAAACCGGAATCGCCAAAGTCCCGACGAGTCCGGATTAACGACTTTTGATTGTATAGTTTGCTTGATAGCCTTTCATTTATTTTGAAATTCCCATATATTTTAATGCAGACATTTAAGACGTGCTTATATTTTTCTTTACTTCAAAAAACTTTAAGTTTCACAATTCAAAAGGATCATCTACCGTGAGCTTATGTTCATGCTAGATAATCAATTTCCAGTTCTGTGCTGTTTTCAGTGTTGAATTCAGAATTTAATCTTGTTACAATGTTAAGTAAGATTGTGTTTTCGCACCAATATTATTTTTAATTCATTTCATAATTTTAAAATTAGATAATTTTGTTGCAATGCTAAAGTATTTCAGGATTGGAAAAAATCTTGGACTAAATTCTGTACAGACAGAAATTGCCTTTATAAATTCCCTTCCTATCCTCTTTAGCAGCTTGAATACTTTTCGTTCACTTTCTGGTGTTTTTTACTTATTGCTGATCTAAATCAATGTGTTCAAGGAATTTCACTGTAGTTTCAAAGAAACACAGCCTTTTACTTCATTTTGAAACCTTACGATTTTTCTGAAGTATTAGACCTTGTATTCTTAACTTTTCAAAGAACAATTTTAATTTTAAAAATTAGAGCTTGACTTGAGTATGACTGTATGAACACTGGAATTCTTAAATTCTGCAGCAAGTTCAAAATTGAATTCTCGTACAAAAACAATATCACCATTAAAAGTATGTGTATGTGATTATGGCAAAGCCTCGAGGGCTATCTGCCTAAGAGGAGGGATGCCTTCGTGGAGGACTTTCTAAGGGAAACTGGCTCGTATACACGTTACACATGGGGAAAACCACGAAAACGCCCATGCAGCCAGCCCGTTCGCGGGATTCGAACCTCGGACCGAACTACCAGTGTTCAGCGACTTTACCGCTCGGCCGCTGGTGGGCTCACCATTAAAAGATATGCTTTTCTGAGCATTAATTTCCTTTTTTTTTTTTTAATTATTTGTATTTGGGATAATAAAAATGGCTGAGTAACTTTAGGTAATATTGAAGAAAATAGAATGAACATTAGTAATATTTGTAACACATTTGACTTCCTTTCAGAATTTTTTTTTTACCTGAATATTTCTGAATAAACTAACTTTTATTATTATGACTGCAAAATATCTGCCTTACATATTTGCCAATTTTTATGAATTTTTTTTACTTTTTAAACAAATTGTTATGTTATGATTTTAACTCACAAAATTCATTTTTTATAAATATTTTAGAGGTGCCAAAAATTGTGTAAGTTAAGTGATTTGTAACCTAATTTCACATAATTTGTATTTTAAGAACATACTTTTGTCAGTTCTATAGATTAGTTCTTGAATTCCTCCTTTTTATAAGTACCTCAAAAAGAAGTTCTTACCTTTTTTAAATATGAATTCTTCTATTATGGATCTCTCAGTGTAGCATTTATCAGCATTTTGGAAATTTTAAGACTTAATTTGTCTTCAAAAATTTTGATTCAGTGTTTTTGAATTTCCTGATAATTTTTAACAAATGTAAAAACATTATAACAATATCATTAAAATAATATCAAAGTAAAGCATTTTTATGCTCCTGTGTTGTGTTTTAAAACATTTTTATCATCCAGTTTGGTGATTTTTTTAGATATTTTGATTATGAAATTTATATAAAACACTGTTTTCAAATTACCTTTTAGCAAAAGCAAAAAACGTATTTCAAACGTGTTTAAATTAATTTCATTGCTAATCCCCCTTTATGATTTGTGCTTTTTCTTGAATAATTATTTCAAAATTTTCAAATAAATATCAGTTTTCTACGTAAAATTCATTTTATGCTTTTTTGTGATTTAAACTGTTATAAAATTAGCAGATATGCTCTCAATTAAATTATCAAAATGATGCACTTATTGAAATGATCTTATGAGCATCAAAATACATGAGCAGGTGTAAGTGTGTTAATAATTTTGCTAATTCATAATTACAGCAGTATATTTATAATGAATCAGGGCCAGATTTAGACTTGATAAGACCCTAAGCTATTTGAGATGGGGTCCTTTATAAGTCCAGATAGTCACTCCCAAATATGATTTTTTGGATATCTAGAGTGTTTTGGGGAGCCACATAGCGAATGTAGCTTATATGTAAATCCTGCACTGTATGAAATAATGAATGTGCAATTAATATGCACATATGTATATTGCATAAGTCTGGATTAATGTATCAAAC
This sequence comes from Stegodyphus dumicola, assembly GCF_044657685.1. Taxonomy (NCBI): domain Eukaryota; kingdom Metazoa; phylum Arthropoda; class Arachnida; order Araneae; family Eresidae; genus Stegodyphus; species Stegodyphus dumicola. The sequence goes on from NC_140771.1 coordinate 241,903,821, forward strand.
ATTACAGGTTTAATTTTTAGATGGAATCATCACAAGCTAGAATTGCTTACAGGAAATATTGTTGCAAATGTCAAGTAAATTGCTATAGATTGGAATGACTGAAATGAAAAAGTATAAATAATGAATATCACAGCAGTTCAAAATTAGGCAAAATTCAGTTTTAGTTCAGCACTGGTCAAAGTAAAGAAAAGGGGAAAAAAGTGCCCATTTCAAAAGATTTATGATTGGTGTTCTTTGAAATTGCTCATATCATATTTTCTTTTTCTGCTGACAGAATTTATTTGACTGTTTATGTACTCTGACTCCAATTCTTTTAATAAGCATGCAATCTATACAAATTTTATAGTTCCCTTTATTATTAATGTAAATTTCCTGATTATTTGCTGTTCTACTAATAAACCCTTTTTTCTGTTTTATAAAATTTGCTTGGTTAATCAATCCATTACTAGCAATTTTTTTTAATCAATGTAAAAGAAAAAAAGAAAAGGAAATATAGCTTGATTATAGATACTATATGAAATAATCTATAATCAAGCTTTTTTAATTCAGTTACTTTTTCGTGTGGGGACCCCATAATATTTACGAAAATTTTGTGGGACCCCATAAGCATTGCACAAATCTAACACAGACACATGCATGAGTGAAACTATCAGTTTCTTCACTTTTACCATAATGTACTATTGCAGTTTTAGGTCATTAACTTTAATTTTTAAAGTAAAGTAAATGTTCCTGTTATAAAAAAATGCATCGAAATGTTTTTGTTTTTTGTTTGTTTGTATTGTCTTATCTTTATCTATATTCAGATACATTATGCAAGGTAATTGTAAAATTATTATAAGAAATATCAAAATTGCTAAAATTTTTGCCGACCTTCCCTACTGCAGATCCCACAACCCCTTGACCCTCAGTTTAAGCAACTCTGTTCTAAAGTATTTTCATTTCATCATCCTAACCAAGATTCCACATGTATACATATATATATATATATATATATATATATATATATGCACACACACACAAAATTATTAGTAGTGGTATTTTATTTTATTTTATGACTGTAGTTGTTAAGTTCTGTATATCCTCTATTTTTATGCATCATAGTTATGCTTTATTTTATGTTGTTATAAATATTTTCATAAATGTTGTTATAAATTCTTTTATAAATTTTTAATTTAATACCTTCTAGTAACTGGAAAATTTTTAATTAATAATGTAATTGTTATTTAACTTTTTCCTTATTAGATTACTATATATATATATTTTTTAATTTTATCAGGAAGAACTAATTTGCAGTCCACTATCTTATCATGAAGACCAAATGTCAGAGGAAGAAAGATTATCAGAAAAAAGAAGTACAGATGAATTATCTAAAAATGTTCAGAGTGTATTAACAAAAAACTATAGTTTTCAGTTACTTTTGAGGAGTATCAAAACATCTAACTTTCTAAGTGCTGTTGTAGATTTATGTCATCTAGACACACCTTTGGCTGAGTATGTGTGGCTTCAACTCTTTCCAAAAATTTGGAGTGTCTTAAATGTAGAGGAGCAAAAGGTTATTATGTCAAAAACATCATTGTTCTTAATTTTAAGATTTAATTTGTCTTTAAAAGTGTTGATTCAGTAGTTTTTGAAATTCATGATAATTTTTTAACAAATATAAAAACATTCTTATGATATCATTAAAATGGCATCAAATAAAGCATTTTTATTTGCCTAAATGATGATTTAGTGTGTTTTAAAACATCTTTACCTTCCATTTTGGTGATTTTTGGATATCTTGACTATGAAATTTAAGAAAAAGTAAACTGTTAAATTAAAAAAACTGTAATAGATTATGCAACATTACTTAAAAAAATTCTTAATTTATGAAAATATGCACATTAACTTAAAACTTGAGTGTGAACATTATATGCATAGTGTTATTAGAAAATTTATATTTTTGTTTGCCATTACTTTTTAAAAATATATAAATTTATCATTACATAAATTAAATTATTTAGTTTTGAAATTATTGTATAAGCAATAAAACAATGAACAGAAATTAATACTAATTAAAAATAAATGTTATGATTTTATATATTTTCAGGAAATAGGAAGTCAGCTGCAATTGTTTCTGTGCAATAATCGCTTTTTAGACTATGATATACATCCGCCAAGGCCTCTTGAAGTGTTTGCAGATGCTGCATTACATTGTTCTCCAGTTTCATCTTTTAGCTTAGATTTATATAAGGTATGAAAATTTTCAAAAATATACTAGATGGTTCTGTGTGTGTCCAACATTGAACTCAGTTATTAACATGAATTCACTACAATAATTTCCTCTCTGCAGCAAATCGTTTAAAGCTTATTATTTCAAAAAAATAAGTAAATAAATAATTTTACTTAAGCCTATATGTTTGCATGTCAGATCATGGAAGAAAATCATTCTTTGTAATTTCAGTACAAAATCTGAAATCCAGAATCATCATAACTTTATCAATTGCGTGTTTGGGAAATTTCTAAATTTTAGATCATCAGTTTAAATCTGCTAAGATAATATACAAACAAGTATAAAATAAAAAAAATGGAAATAATTGTTTATGATATAATGAAGCAATTATGACTTTTAACACTTTTGTGACAGGTACCAAGTCACTCTTTTGGAACAGTGTCTGTAACAAGGTGCACTGACTTGAGGGGATGACTGTTCATACTGCTAAGCCTAAGTTAGAAAACAAAAAATCGCATAAATTAAATTTGTGGTCCAATTATTCTGATTTATTACACATTATGAGAGAAATACTCCGATAGTTATCAGAATTAATTTTTAAAACTTTATTATTATATTTTCCTTAAAAATTCTATAAAATAATAAAACTTTTGACGTTCCTCAAATAAATATATGTATGGAAAAAATATCCAAACAATTAAAGATTTTATTTTATTACATTTTATTATTAAAAGATAAAAAAAATTACAGCCTCTAATAAAAAAATCAGTATAAAAGCATTAAAAAAAGCTATATTTCGAAAAGTACAAGATTAGGTTTTTTTTATTATTCCCATTCAAAAAACAGTTTCATTTGCTCCAGCATTATGTAAAATTTCAGTGATTTTGAAGAAAATGGACCAAAATGGACCAAGATAATTCATGCAAAATTGTTTGTTTCCTTTACAATATATAAGAATTATTTATGGCAACTGAAGATACTAGTTAAATGTGCTTTCTAGAAGTTTCTTATGTTGTACGTCCATTCTCATGTTAATTTAAATGTGGTTTCAAATGCGACACACCCAGCTGTGAGATGTTTGTGGCCCATGCTTATGTGACATGCCTGTCCCAAAAAGATTAAGGAAATAAAAATTTACAAAAAATTCTCAATAGTTATATTTTTTAATGTCTGGCTTTTTTCCCCTAATGATTTCTCTCTAATTTAATAATAGTTATAATTTCTTGTTCAGTAAGCCCTGTAACTGCCGTGTCAACAATTCCCAGTAAAATATCAATCAAAATCTTTTCATTCCAACAGTCTCTATGTGACTTTTTTTGCTATCTGTTAGTGATATTTTATGGATTTAAAACTATACTGCAGATTTCACTGTCCATTAGTTGATTGATGATTAGAGCATTCTCATTGCAATGGACAACTTCTATTAGATTGTCTTCATTTATTATCACTTCATATTTCTTCACAAATTGCATTATTGACTTTTTGTGTGTGTGCGATACCTGAAAACCTTCAAATTCATTACTATCATTATCATCACCGTGACATAGGGTGGTAGCTGGCTGTAAGTTATATCAAGCACTTAAAATATCTGAAGACGCCTTTCCATAATCTTGCAATGTTTGACATAACAGATTTTATGTTAAATATATTTTTTAAATTCTTAAATGGTCTTGCCGCTGTTCAGGAAAATTTAGCATTTAATATAGGATTTTTAAAAAGGTATTTTATATCTGCATTCCATCACACACAACGTTCTGATATCCATTGTCTGGATGACAGACTTAAAATTTGGAGTAAAAAATGAGGCATTATCTCTCACTAAATCTTGAAGTGAAGTTTAAGCTGAACAAGTTTCTATAGTAAGGAGAATTATTATGATACTTTACCTTGCATTATACCATGGCAGTTTTTAATTTATCAGCCTAATTGTGAAATATGTGTACTCAGTTTTTAGTATATTTCCTTATGAAATTTTGAGCCATTAGTATTGGACCTGTCAATCGCATGCTGTTGCACCCACCTATTCATTTCTTCGTTCTGATCATCACTTTTCGAATAAAAAAATTTTTTTCTCTATTATTTATTGCAAGTGGGTGTATCAGAATTCACACACACACACACACACACACACACACAAAAAAAAAAAAAAAAAAAGAAAGAAAAGAAAAAAAAAAAAATTCTGTCCTTATGTATCATATACTGTTGACTTTCCAGTTCCTTCCATAATTCTGAGATAGATATGCCTTTATCCATTTTCGAAGTAATACCACTTTTCTGCTTGGATTGGCATTGAAACTTGCTTTTGTTTTGCTGATCCTGCTGTAGCTCCAGAATTAGGGACCCTTTTTGACATGATTGAAAATTCAAGGTTAAATTTGATAAAGTAGCTGTAAACATGCCTGGAAGAAATAATGAGTGGGATTAAATTGGAAAGTTAATGAAGTCATATTCTACAGCAGTTTGCTACGTTAACTGAACGAAGTTCCTCAGTATCTACTCCATCCCTGTTGCTGTTCTAACAAAAGAAAAATAGTATGAGCAAAATCCCATTCCAAACAAAATATGTCATTAGGCTTCTTATATTGTTTCTCTGAGATAGAAATATACTAATTCCTCTAATATTGCTCTAAGGCCAAAAGCATGATAGTGGCCAATGTCAGTCAAGGCCATAGTGTGATTCCATGGCCAACAAATGTTTAAAAGTGACATGGAAAAATCACAGTTAGTCCTGTAAAAAATCGCTTTTATGCCACACCTATTATATTCCCTTAAGTATTATAAACTCCATTCTTAGACTTTTAAGGGGGAACTCAACAGAAAAAAAAGAAACAAAATTACTGGTGCTCTGGAGGTCCAGATTTTGGACTTTGTTCTGTACCATTTTCCAAAGATGAGGAATGGTTCATATTCTACAACAGTTAAATTCCTTATATGTATTTTGGGTACAGTCTAATAAACCAACAAATCATTTTTACCAAAAAAATATTTGAATATATGTATTTTTAAAATTTCATGTTGATATTTAGATGCATTTATTATGTTCATAAACTTGCAGTATGCTGGGAAATGTCTGAACAGATGGGAGAGATCTTGTTTGGTGCTTGAAGATACATGCTTCCAAAATGAAGATTTTATTACTGAAAATACTTCTGCATATTTAGAAGCATTAACTGAAGCATATTCATCTATGGAAGAGGAAGATTTATACTGTGGTATGTGGCAGAAATTCGGCACTTATCCTGAAACTATTCTTGGAGTGACTTTAGAGCAACAAGGTTTCTTTTCTAAAGCTATGCATCATTTTAGACAAGCTATGTCAAAATACAAAATAGCTACTTTATTTTCGCCTGCTTTGATACTTCAAAGTGAAGTGGATATGTGGAATACTCATTGGATAAGGTATAAATTTTAACTACTTGTTTAAACCTTTTGTTTTATTGTAGGAATACAAATACTTTTCACTTAATAAATGAGTTTAATTCCTGTGCCTTATTCATTAAGCATATTAGTCATTAAATGAGAGATGTCAGTTTCTGAAATTTCTAATTTGTTTATTGTTAACATGCTTGGACATCTCATCATTTATTTATTATGAAAAGATCAAATTTGGAAAAAGTCTGATGTTATAAAACCTTGTACAAGTACAAAAATTATAAAAATGTAAGATTTATTGAATATTTTGGTAAACAAATACTCATAATGTGATAAAGGTCACAAAGATTTATCTTGTTTAGTCAATGAGTCATCAAAATTGTCAACAACAATATAACTGTCCTTAAAAGCCAGGAAACTGACAATTTCTTAGGCTTCCTTGTGAATGTAAAACTTCTTTTAATTCTCCTCCCCCCCCAAAGAGAACAAAGTTCATCCACAATCAAGATCTGCTTTTATTTCAGATCCCTTTCTGAATTATTTTATCAAATTATTCATCAAAATTTTCTGCTGCTTCAGTACCTGTCCTTAAAGGTATTACTCCCTGCATTGCATTAAGGTTTCTTTTGATGTTAGACCACAGTTTACTAATATTTTAATAAAAGGAGCACTAAAGTGTCTTGAAACTAGGCTTTCAAGAATTCCATTTCATGCATACTGAAATTGAAGAGGTAATTTCTCTTTCTAAAGTCTCTTTGAGTCAAAGACATTTTCTTTTCCAAAATAAATATTACTACCAAATTGAAGGATTAGCTATGTGTAATCCTCTCAATTCCTCAACTTACTGATATTTACATGTATTATTTTGGGGTCAAATTATTTTAGAAACTATCTTTTTATCTCTGAATTTGTTACATAGATGACTTTTTTGTGCTTTGTGATGGTAATAAAGAAGATTTATACCAGATTTTATATGTTATAAATTCTGTTGATCCAGACATCCAGTTAACTTTTGAAACTGAATCTGAATATACCCTTCCCATTTTTGATATTCTTATAATCCTCAGTGTATCTGATATCAGCACTACTTTTTACCGTAAATCCTTTTCTGTTTGTTTTCCTTCCTATGCTAAGTCATGTAACCCAGCTAAGTAAAAAAGTGGCTTCTTTTTACTGTTAAGTAGTTCATGCTGTCAAAATTTGTTCAGAGAATTTTCTCCCATGGTTATTGATAAAGCCTTTAAAAAATTGTCATCTTGCCATTGAGGAAGTCATTCTGTTGTTAGAAATAACATTCATAACCTTGACAGGATTGATTGATTTATGTCATTTTCTTGCCTATTAATCAAATCCATGGTTTCATTCTTAAAGATTTCATATCTGACTTGAATTCTTGGAGAATTTGTAGCATATCTTTCAGTGTGGTTTGAGATAAAACAGTCAAGCTAAAATAGGATTAAAGTTTTGCATCCAGGAATATGAATCTTAAGTCCGAAAAGGCAAAATTAACAAGTCTTTGTTAGCTAATTATAATTGGATATTTAATCACAATTTTGGCTTTGGCTCTGCAAAAATTATTCATAAAGCTTCTTCCATTGGTGTATTGGATTTTGTTGAAGCTTGTCACATTCACAAAGATTTATCTTGTTTAGTTAATGACTTTAATTCTAATCCAGTCCTTCTTAACACTCTTAAAGTTCTATTAATTAAAATTTTCCATTTTTATTACTATTTTACCAGCAGATTCACCCAACTAACTTTTCATTTCCTTTACTCTTTCTGGGTATAAATACAACCATGGTTTTCCCTTCATTGCATATTCTTCCAAATGAAGAGGGTGCTGTATCTATTTGCCCTTGAAATCGATAGCATCTTGACTAAAATCTATGCCAAACACAAGGTTGTTACTTTACTAATTTTTTTATGTCTTTTTTATATCTGGTCTATCTGTCCTTTTAAACCAAATCACTTCATGAACAAAGTTTCTTTGCTATATAGCCATTAGAGATTTAAATTTTTCTAATAATTTCACTGCTTCTTTGATTCTATTTTTATATTTCAAGATTGTTAAAACAGATAGTTAAAACAGATAGATAATCTCTGATCGGGTTATGTCTCAAATTAGAATCACATGGTATGTATGTATGTAATTTTTGTACAAAGTTTGTTCTGAATTATGACCAGCACATTGAATTAATTCATTTTATATGGCAGGGCTCAAATATTGCATACTTTTTACTGCCATTTGTTTCATAACACTGTCATATTTACTGAATAATTTTACCTGCAATAAAAAATTATTTTATAGCTAGTATTTATATCTTCACTGTGCCTGCAAAAAGCTAATGCATTTTTCACTGCATATGTGTAATATTAAATGACTGTTCTAAAGCCGTTTATAAAAATTTTTCCTTGTATCGAATTTCTTCTTTTATCAATAATTTAGAGTGATACAGCTAGTATTGGGGCATTGGTCTGTACTTCGTACTGATGTATAATATGCTGAATTAAAATGCCTATTTTCTTATTTAGTATCAATTGGAAATGGGCCCCTAAATTTTTGTCATTTTCATTACAATTAATTAGAAATCTTTTCATGTCATTGACAATATTTTTATCCACACAATTACACCTATTTACCGATTTCTGTGTATTTTATTATCAGCCTTGCTTTTAGAGATTGCTATCTGATAATATAGTTTTTTATTCAGGCTTTTCAACCGTACTAGCAGGGACAAAATCTGCTGAAGAATCTTTTTTTGGATATGATGTTTTAACTCCCTGACTGGCAAGGCCATACACATACAGCCTATAATAGTTTTTGAAAGAATATATATATATATATATAGTTTTTGAAAGAATATATTTAAGAAAGAATATATATATATATATTTATGTAATATTTTGGCTGTTGGGCATATGAGTGAAGCTTTGCAATCCAAGGACAACACAGAAGTTAATTGTTTTAATTCCACATCTTTATTCAATTGAAAGGCATATCATCACTCTTTACTAAATAAATTAATGAATAAAGAAAGGCAGAAGAGCAGAAGCACGAATCTTAGCAGCAAAGGGAAAGAGCAGTCTCTCTCTCTCTCTGACCCAAAATGGCGCGAGTTCTCTACTTATTATAGAAGCGGTTACGTAATAGGCTGGAATGTTCTTGAAAGTACTGGTCTAGGAGGAAGATCCTGAAATTGCAGTAAGTTAATTAGAGGTTGCTTGTTCACATAGAGCAAAGCCATCATGTTTTTTATATTTTACATATACGCATCTTGAAATATGACCAAAAAATTAAAGCAATATATAAAAACACATAAATCCAGATACAAAGTACCAGGGACATTTTGGCATTAAAAATCATGTCTCTTTCTCATGGCAATTTTGGAAAATTCAGCTTTCATGGTGATATCTAATTATGGGAGTTTTTTTTTTTTTTTTTTTTTCTTCTGTCTTTTCTTTTCATTTTTGAGCCACACTCTTTTGTTTTTAGTATCTATTTTAACAAGTGAAATATATTGTATTTTATCAATTGTTATAAATATTTTAATATTTCTTATTTTCAAATTTTATTTTTCAACCAACAACTAAAAAAAAACAGTTGTTAGGATTTTACAGAACTAAATATAGCATACAAATTCTACTGTAACTTTAGGATGCGGGAACTTAACTCTTCTGATTGCCCTTTTTATCAAATGCACATGTGCAATCTAACCAAAACTAGCATATTTGGTTTGTAACAGCAATTTTTTGCTATGATGTAATATCTTCTTATGCTCAAATTTAAAAAACACAGTAGAAAGATATACAGAATGACTACCACGGGCAAAATACAGAGGCTGTTCACACATTTTTAAGACGATGTATATTGTATTCACAAAACTAAATTGCATAAAAATTCTTGTGTTTTAAATGTTCTATTTGACATCCCTTATTCTGAACTATCTTTCGACTCCGCAATTTCCAGGATAATAATGCCTTTTGAAGTGGCAGAAGAGGTATTCTATCCCATTCCTCCCGAACAGCTTTCCAGAGTCCTGTTAGGGTTTTGGGACAATGTTTGGATAATGAAGTTTTTAAAAGTCCGAAAGCACAAAAATCCATAGGTGACACATCGGGAAATTTAATAGGGATATCAGTGAAGGGTATGGCCTTGATACCAGTTTTTTGTTCTATTTCTTTTAGGAAATTTACAGTGGATTTTGTTGTGTGACTGCTAGCTTTGTCCTGATGGAGTCTCACAGATTGATGGCACTGTGGGTAACGGAGTATACATATTTCTCTTCGGAAAGAGCGTAAATGTAGCCTTCGAACCACTGCTTTGTTAAATTCGCCATTTTGAATAAAAACAGAAAACTTTCAAGCCACAGACGATAATTTTTACTTTTAAAAACATAGTACAATTGCAATTACTTCTTTTGCAGCAAATGATTTTTTATTGCCGCTTACCAAAATTGTCTAAAAAATGTGCGAACAGCCTCTGTAGGCTACCTCTGGTTATATTGCTCAGGTGCATTTGATGACAATGCATATGTATATTTCAATGTATATTGCAGGTGGGCCAGTAGACAGACTGTTATAGCATTCAATTTTATTTCTATTTTTTATATTATTTGAAAATAAGATATAAAACTCTTTTATAATTAATGACATAATTCATTCCCAAATATCAAATATGTATATAAAAAAAGGTTAAAGGTAGATTTGACCACGAATTTATTAATATATTATTACTTTTCAAATTTTCAGAAATCAAAATGTAATGGGCCCTTAGGCATTTCCTAATCTTGCCTATCTATAGTAGTTACACTACTGAGACCTAGAGAGATGCTGAGTTGTACCATCTGAATAGTTGTCTAAAATTGCTTGGTAGTTGTAAATTTTAGATTTTATGCACAAATGAACTCAAATTATACACCATAAGTGGTGCATTGAGTCACTAGTTAGTGAACATACTGGTCAAATCATTCAAGCCATTGTAATGAGTCTACTGCTGCTATATTTATTACCCTCCTCATGATGGATGGCAGTACTATCTAAAAATGTATAATGTTGTTGACACTTTAAATCAAAAAGTGTAGAATATCTGAACAATTTAAAAAATTAATAATTAATTGTGCCATTTGTCACTGTAACTATTATTTCACATTCATAATCTCCACAATTTATGTCAGTTTGCTATAATCATATTTGGAACTTGTTTTGCAAGTGAACCAACCCATGAACCTACTGCTTAGAATTTGTAATACTCTTGTACTTAGGCAAGCTTTTGTGTGAAGCCAACATTGTCTGATGATTTGCATACTGTTATGCCATGACTTCTGATATATGAAAGTATATATGAATACACATGTTTTAAGAAAGTGTTCAAGATTTCATTTAACAGATTAATAGCTTTCAATTTTTTTAATGTTTTTGCTTTGAATTTAGATGAGCAGTTAAAATTAAATTTATTTCCATTTAAGTCTTAGTTTTTAAAGTGTATTTATCATTTATTTTTTAGGTGTGCTCAAGAACTAGATAAGTGGGAGTATCTTTTAAGGTATTCATTTGCTCCAAATGTTAATGATCATCTTGTTGCTCTGCAGTTTGGTTGGCGATCTTCAGGCTGGGATGACATAGCGAATGCTCTGGACTTGGTTAGCATTGCATTTTTATTACGGTTTAAAAATTTAATCTTAATTTGCCCATTTTGTAGGAATTATATGCTTTTTTTATCAATTAAAATGTTATCATTGTAATAGATTGTATTAAATTATAATTGTTTAGTGTTATTTATTTTTATACTGGACTATCTATTTTTATACTAACTTGTGCTCAAGCCCTAGTGAATAAGTTGGCTGTCGTGGTATTCTTATGTTTTTCTTCATTTGTAACTCGAAATATAATCCAGCTTGCTTTAAAAAGTGCTCGATAAATGCATTCACCCTTTAAGTAGGTAATCTTTGTATACTTTGCAGCATCCATATTTGGCCAGAGGTGTTTTTAATAATAATAATAAAGGGTTGTATTGTAAGCTTAATTATTTTATTTTTACTCCCATTATATCTTGCTATTACATGATATTTTCAATCTTTACCTTATGGCATTCATGTATGTTAATGAAATATTGCAGTTTCTGGGAGGGGGAACTAAAATTTATAAATCTGGCATGGATAGTGTCTGCATTCTTTTTTATTATCAATATTCCTCTAATATTATTCTGATATTGCCTTCCAGTTTCTTGTTTGTGTCTTCATTGCTATTAATCTAGTGTATCCATCATTATGGTTCTTTCACTTCATGTTTTCTATTTTTAAATTTTTGGTGCCATTATTAAATGGCTTTTATTCAAACTGAGTGAAACTTTCTATCCTTTCATATGACTTATCTGTCAGGCCAGGTATACTGTAGCTTTTATTATTATTATTATTATTATTACTGACAAACAAAGGGATCTTAACAGTTTTAAATATTGGTGTTTTTAATGTATTTTTAATTTGAAATGAAAAGAAATATTTATACATGTTATGTAAGAAAAAAAATTGTAAAATGAAAAAAATTAAATCGTAAAATGAAAACATTATGTGAAATATAAAAATTAGGTATTCTTAATTTATTTTATTTTTAATTTTGCTTTGCTCTTTTTAATTAAAAAAATTTGATTTAAATCATTGAAAATGTTTAGAATGGAAGCATAATTGAAAAGAGAGCCAACTTTCTGTGCTTGTTATGCAAGCATTATTTGAATTAAAAATAGTACCAGAGACAAAATACTGAACTGTAGCATGTATATTGGCAAAAATATCTTTTCATTTCATCCCTACATATTTTTTACAAGTAAAAGGGGCATGGCCTACTGAAATCCACAGGAAAATTATAAGGGTGTTTCTGTAACAGATACGATATTAAAGCTCACTATTCCTTCTTAAGTCAATTTCTAAAATTTTGTGTGCAGATATTAAAGAGTTGTGCATGCAATGTCATACGCATTATTTTGTCTGCTACATGTTTATTTATCATTGAAATATTACACAATGAGTGCATAGTTAACTGTCTGAGCCTGTAAAGCAAATTCAGTGCAAAATGTACTCAATATGGCCACCATTTTGTTTCACAACCTCCTACAAGGGAACCTTAGCATTTGTCACAACATCCCACACATCTTCCAACATCCTTCTAGTATATATCTTCCAAAATTCCTCAGAACAGCTGCACAGTAATGCTTAACCCTTTCCGGCATGCTACCTTTTGAAATTGGAATTTCAACAACAAACAAAAAAAAAAAAAAAAGGCTAGGCAGTCTAACCAGACCTAGAGGAGTACACAGGTAAAATTTTATAAAGTTATCGTTTTAATTCTGTTACACTTATCGTTTTAATTCTGTGGGTGTGCCCGATGCAGACACACTGAATAAATCGAAAGAGTGCTGAAATGAGCATTACTGGGAAACGGGTAAAAGGGTAAGAGATTTTGCCTACAATTAAAAATCACTAGAATACGCATAGACTCCAACTACTACAGATTCTCCGTAGTTTCTACGGAAACTCATGAAAAACTACGAGCTACGAAAAGTATGGAAAAAACTATGGATTTTACAGAAACAAGAGCAGGAGAACCAGTATGCAAAACGGAACCAACTAATTCATCCGATGATTGGCTGAATACTCGTGTTATCATATATCACGTGTTGAGTGCGTTCCTAGTTTTGAAGAATTAGCCAATCGTAGATCAGTAACTCCAACCGTTAACGACTTATCAATAGTTCCACCCAATTGTCTGTCTCCCAGGTTCCTCGCTGATGCGTGTTTTGGCTGCATTCGGCTGCATTGTGTAGTTTACGGCGAGAGCTTAGCGTGTGTCTTGTGAATTGTGAATCAGGTGAAAGATTTTTAATCATAATGCTGCCTCGAACAAAGAAGCCAAAATTATCAAAGCAGAAGTTTAAAGATTCATATTCTTCAGAATTTCCATGCATTAAAGCGTCCGAAATTTCTGTGAATCACGCACACTGCAGTGTATGCAACAAAGACTTCTCAGTTGCTCATGGCGGAAAAGATGACTGTAAACGGCATGTGTTTTCTCAAAAGCATATAGAACTTGGCACCGTAAAATCTAAAGAAATAACAAATTTCTTAATAAAAGATGATGAAACAGATCCTATAAAAGCCGAATGCTATTTTGTTCGTTTTTTAATTGAACATAATCTATCGCTTTCTGTTTCGGATCATTCCAAAGAGCTTTTCAAAGCAATGTTTCCGGATTCTGCCATAGCAAAAAAATTTAGCTGCGGTCATACCAAAACTGCTGCTATTGTGAAAACGCTTGCAGAAAATACTGTTGCTGATATTATAAAATCAGTGTGCAGTACATCATTTTCTCTAAGTACTGATGGAAGTAATGATAACAATGATAACAAACTGTACCCATTGGTTATAACATACTACAGTAAAGAAAAGGGAGTGATAATTACTTCATTGATTTCTATTTTAGAATGCACGAATAATACAGGAGAAGGTATTTTTAATTGTATAAATGAAAACTTTAAAAACAAAAGTTTAGAATGGAAAAATTGCTTATCATTTTCTTCAGATAATGCTAGTAATATGATTGGAAAGTTTAAAGGTGTAGCATCATTTATCAAAATGCATCAACCAAGTATAATCACCCGAGGTTGTCCGTGCCACCTCTTGCATATAGCTGCAAAAAAAGCTGCTGAAAAATTAATTGGCTCAGAAATTGATATGTTGATAATAGATATATATTTTTACTTGGAGAAAAGTTGGAAACGGAAGCATAGCTTCAAAGTTGCTCAACAAATTTTGGGACAGAATGCAAAATCTCATAAAATTTTGAAATATTGCAGTACGAGATGGTTGTCTCTTTTAGAATCTATAACAAGGATTTTGGAACAGTGGGATGCTGTGATAAATTTTTTTGGAGATAAACCAGATAACAGTGAGAATGAAGGAAAGAGATTGCAAAACATTAAAAAAATTTTACAGTCACCGACCACCAAATTGTACTTGTTATTTTTGAAAAATACTTTGCCTTTGTTTATAACAGTAAATATTAGTTTGCAACAACAAGCTCCTTATATACATAAATTGAGAAGAGAACTTTTTGAACTTTTAATGAATTTATTTGTTAGATTCGTAAAACCATCAGTAATTTCTAAAGAAAATGAAGATGTTACTCTAACGTCTATTCCATTTCAGAAGTATAGTAAACAAAAAGAAAATGAAAATTTAGTGATTGGTGCGGAAACAAGACTATATTTAAAAAATGCCAAGTTGAATGAAAGTGAAGTGAAATCATTTTTCAATTCTGTGCGAGCTTTTTTTGTAACTGCATGTTCATATATAATTGATAAATTTCCACTGAGTGATCCATTTCTAAAACAAGCTGAAGTTGCTGACATCAACTTGAGAACTGAAGTCTCATTTTCATCTGTTCTTTACTTGATGAATACTTTTCCATCCATTATTGATGAAAAATGTCTTAATCAAGTAGAAATTGAATTTTCCATGTATCAAGTAGATGATTTGAAAGAAATTGTAGATTTGCGTATTGATATAGCATGGGGAGAAATTGCCAAATTAAAAAATATGAATGGGTGTATTAAATACAAAGTATTGCCTTCTGTAATGCTTGCTGTCTTAATAATACCTCATTCAAATGCAGCTTGCGAAAGAATTTTTTCTATTGTTAAAAAAAATCAGACGGAATTTCGACCAAATTTAGGTCTTAAAACTCTTGAAGCAGTTTTGATTGAAAAAATAAATATGCAGGCAAATGAAGAACTGTGTTATAAAAAAACATTCTCAAAATCAGAACTTAAGCTTGCTAAGCATGCTACATATAAATCTTTGCATTCATAAATTATGCGCATTTTGTTTAATACTTATATGTATCATTCTTGGTTATTTAAATTTTATTTCCCTGTAGAAATCATATCCAGAATAAAGATATGATTTATAGCTTCTGATTTTTTCTATGATTAGTAGTGATTTGAAGTACTTTTTATTAGTGAATGCTTGAGGAGTTAAAAGAAAATTTCTAATTAAATGTGCATATAATTTACAAGGTATATTTTTAATTATTCAGTTTTATATGTATATGGATTTTAAATGTAATAAAATTGATTACAATTAATTATTAATTTAAAATTAATGAATGGTTAATTACAACATACGCTACGCGCACATTTTCAAAGTTGTAAAAATGTCGTTCGCGCGTTGACTACTGACAAGGTTTGCTGAAGGTTGGAGTCTATGGAATACGGTAGTAGATTTAGCATTACCTTGGGGAGACCTCCTACTGTACACCCCCCATAAAAGAGCTCTTTTTGGTTATATGATGACTACATGCATATGAATGGAAAAAATGTAACTTGGGTATATGATATTTACATTTCATATTTACACTTTCGTCTATTTTTTTCATGGTGGTACTTTTCGAAGAAAGTGAAAAATCACAACCTAATATTGCATGTTTTGCACATGTACCTGGATACGTATCAGTTTGCTATTTGAAAACAATATGTGTAGCGCTTTCATTGCTTCAGAAATGGTCAGCCCTCTCTGATCCATTTGGAAAATAATTAAAAATCCGAAAAAATAAACTAATATTATTGAAATTATAAACTATAAAATAAAATTAAATAAACGTCTACAACTCAAAACTATTAAATGCAGCGCTAGCAAAACTTCTTTGAAGAAAGAGAAAAAATTCCATTCTGCTTTAGTGATGAACCAAACAGCTAACTGATAAAATTACCCCTGACCTTCAGAAAATCATCCTAACAATTTTTTAGTTCATAACCAAACGCCTCCTGCCAAAAAAAAAAAAAAAAAAAAAAAAAAGAACAAAAGAGAGAGAGAATTTAAAAGAGAAAAACAGGAAATGAAACACAGATGGGGACCCACCTTTCTGTAATGAGCTGCAGAGAAACAAAAATATAGTCTCTCAGTGAGCCCACTCTGGGCACACCTGATGTTCGCCGTTCTATTTTAGGCAAGATTAAGGTAAAAACTGAAAACTAATATAGAATAAGGAGAGTAGCATACAGCCAAGAAAATAACATAGAAATTTCTTTTCAAACAATTACTTTTATATCCTTAAAAAAATCTGGAATATTTCTTTGAAAAATGAGGGTCTTTAAAAACTAAACATGGCTATAATATATGGACCGGTTTGTGTTGGGCTGCCATCTTCTCCATATAAAGAAGGTTCAAAGTAACCTATAGTAACCTATAAATGCTCTATGCTCTTTCATTAAATTTTTCTTTGCGTACAGAAGGAAATGTTTAGGTGCCACAAAGGGTTAAAGGTGTACTTTCAGTAAAGAAACCAGGCTTTCTTGCAAGTCCTATTAAAAAAATAGACAAAAAGAGAACATATGGCTTAATATCTGGGCTATAGGGGGCAATTTTCTTGCATTTTTGTAATGTGCAGTGGACCAATGTGACATTGCATGAACATTAAACATTTCATACAGAAAATCAAGAATAAAATGTATGATTTCTGGATGTGCTGTGACTTGCATAAACCACTAAGTGTGTAAAGGGAACCTACTGCCATTTTCAGGTTTGCAGACACGATAGGACATACCAATTCATATTCTGTTCCAAGAGAGAGCCATTGAGTTCTAATTGCTGACACATTATGTGAGTAGTATGCTTGCAATGAGCCCATCTTGTACCAAAGTGTGCAAGAAAATGCCTTTGTTTCTTCAAAATCATGTTCACCTTCTGTTCAACACTCAGTCTACCATCTTGCAAACTGTTTCACAGCAAATTAATCTGATGTTGATTTCTGTTGACATCTATAAAATTTTCAATGTCTGAAAGAAACTTAATATGTATTTTAACATATATTAAAAATTTTATTTGATGACAATAGTATGACATTTTGTGCATCACCATGTATGTGAATAACATGTAGAAAAGGTAACTCATTTTTTAATCATTACTCATTTATAATTCTGATCACTGTTCACTCTAATGAATACCAAATGTAAACCTAGCACCGAAAAAAGGGACAGTTCTGTATCTCCCATTCTGCTGGGCTGATTTGATGAAATTTAATTTACATTTTTCATGTCTCAAAAGTGTGACTTAGGATATATGTTAGATTTATATATAGCTTTGTTCTAACATAGATATTTTGACACAAAATTGGACTTTTTCTAAAATGGCATGCTGTTTATTAATTTATTTATTTATTTATTACTATATAAATAAATTTAACAAACATTCTCTATTCGTAAAAAGCAAATTTAATTTTTAAATGAAATTTAATGCAAACAAATAAATGATTAATAATTGTTGTGAACTAATCTACTATAACATTTAAATTCTGAGAGCATATGTAAATCAAGTAGAAGTATCTTAAATCCATGAAATAAAATTAAAATTCCAAAAACTATTTAATCCTAAAAAATTTTATTAAAATGCATAAGTGAATGATTGTTGAGCAGGCAGGAGACAGACATGTCAAAGGGGAAGTTGCCTCCAAACCTAACTCTTCAATCATTCAAAACCAAATGGGGTGAGTTACTAAAAAGAAATTTAAACAAGTGGAATTTTGAGTAATTAGCAATTAAAAGACTAGAATTAAAATTTAAAAAATTAATAAATAAGAGTTAAAAAAACCAAATTTTCAGAAAACCAAAGTAATTTAGAAACTCTTGCCTATAGAAACTTCCCCTTTATTAAATCCTAAAAAATTTTATAAAAATGCATAAGTGAATGATTGTTGAGCAGGCAGGAGACAGACTTATCAAGGAGAAGTTGTTAAATTCAAATTTCATTCCTTCCAACAGTGGTGCAAGAGAATTATTTAAAATTAAATTTAACTTTACTTAATTCTTTAGAAGCAATTATATATATATATATATATATATTTCAAATTCTCCGATTCAAATTATGCCCAATTTTGCAAAATTTGGTGACAAACTTACCAAGAAATTTAAAAATTAATTTTGGCTCACTTTTTTTCAATTTGCACCAAAAATAATTCAATTGGCGATTCTTAATTTATAGCAACCTATTTTCCTTCTTCTTCTTTCATTGTGCATGAGAGGAAAAAAAGGTGCATTGTTCATAATTTCAAACAAAGTCCATAAATTACATTTGATGTTTATAACAAGTATGCCAGATTTCAAACTGTTTCTGTATATAAATTCAAGTATATCTTTAGAAATTGTGATTAAAAAGCTAACATTTTTTTGCCGGTATGCCTAGAAATACATCTACTTTAAGCTGATGGTAAAAATTTATAATTGGAAAATTTATAAAAATTACTAAAAAAATACTAATTTTAAAAACAAATTTTAAAAACTGCTATAAATTTTATTTGGAATGAACCTAAATTTCGAACTATGAAAGAAGGAATCAAGTAAGTTTATTTTAAAATTAGAGAGATTAATAAATATACACCAAATTCAATAAACTTTAAGGAGCTAAAATTTTGAGAGCTCTTCTTGTCTTTAATGATGATTTAATTTACATGGCCAAACAATGCTCTTCTCTAAATTAAACTAATTAAAAATACATTTAAGTTGTTAATCATTTTTTGTTTTGTTGTTGCTATTGTTAATTATAATATGGATTATTCTCATAAAACCCATTTTTCTAATTGTTGTTGAATAAAAACATCATATTTTTGATTTAACTCTGGATGTTGTCTCCTATATGACTGCTGGTAATTTGGAGTCTGCTGCAAGTGAGAATGTTACTCAAGCAATAGACATGATTGCCAGTCCCATTAAGTTTTTCACAGTATCCTTTGTTTTATTTTTTGCCAATTATACATTGGGGAATATAATTAGATCAATATAATTGAAGATATTTTCTCTCCAGCATTTTCTTCAGTCTCCAAATGTGTTGAGTTTATTTAAGCAAATATTCTAATTTGAATATTATTTTAACATGAAAATAATCTTTGCAAATAATATTTTCAAACTCATCTGGCACTGAACGAAATCTAAATTATAATTTGAGCAGTTAAGTAGGTAAATAGCTTACTACAAAATTGGAATTGTTTCCCTTTAAGCTTTTGTTATTATACATACTTGAAACATAATTTATGAATGCTTTTTGCATTTACTGTATGTTTTCTTTTCGTGAATTTTGATAACGATTTTATGTTACCATTTCAATCATCCTCAGAATTTTATGATATGAATAGCTAAGAAGAATAGTTTTTAATTTAGCTCTGGATACAAACTTGATTTTGAATATCTGTAAAATGTAATGAAATTTCTTGTGATGACTATTTCTTGTAACTAATTATTTTTAAAAAGTTATTCTTAAAATAAAACAAACAGACAAAATAAACATCTACTGGGTAACAGTAGGCATCATCTCTTTGAGGTGACCACCTTTGCAAAATGCTGAAATTAGTTGGAACCATAGATTGTTATCTTGGGGAAGTTTCACTACAATGTATAAACATGATGCATACACTGATTTGAAATTTTATGCTTTGCTGCAAAACTACTACTGTGAATTAACTAAACGCTTGAAAATAAAATCCAGTTTTTCAGATTTACTGTTTTATATTTCATATAACATGATCTTTGTTCAGGTTATAATCACACAATCAGTATTTATTTTTTAAATCATTTTTATAGGTTAGACAGAACTATTCAGAGGATTCATTGTGGAAAATATCTTTGTATGATTGTTACATAAGCACATGTAATTTGCAAGGTAGACATTTTAATCAAGCTTCTAAAAATATTATGGATGCATCATCTCTCTGTATTGAAAGATGGAAGTCTTTACCAATTCCATTTTCTGGCAGGCACTATTTACTATTACAAGTAAGTTACTGTTTTACACTATAATTAGTACATAGTTCATGTTTTACATTATAATTAGTACATTGTTCATGTTTTACATTATAATTTTCATGTGTTTCAGTATTCTGGGAAGTATCTCTAAGTATATTATTCTTATTTTTAAATTTAATATGATAAATACTGTTGATAGTTACTAGTTTAGCATATATTAGGGAGAAATTAAATGTCAAATGTTGTTAATTCATTCTGCAAACATATTTTTGAATGAATAAATATTTTTCTGTAATTTAAATAGTTGAGGAAAACGTTATTAGATTTCTTATTCTAGAATAAAATATAATATTAATTTAATAATAATAACAAATATTAATTTTTGTTTCCTTTATAGGCTGCACAAAAGATTAGAGAGTTCGACAAAGCTAAAGATTTCCAAGCGGATGTTGAAATGAATGATATATCTGAACATTCTATTTTCAGTTTGATTTCTAAAATCCAGTCATATTGGTGCTCTGAACATCCACTTATTAATGAGGATTTTTCCTTTTGGAGTGACTTTATTTCATTTCGTCGAAAACAGTTTGAGAATTTTTGTTCCCGGAATGAAAGTGATTCTACCTTGAAGTTGTTGAATTGTGTCAGGGACTATTTTCATAACCAGTCATTTATTCAGTTGGCAAAAATATCACGCAAACATGGACAAATTGGCATGTGTCTGGAATATTTGGACAAGTATGTATTTTACTTCGATATTTTCCCTTTTTGTTTTCAGTTTTCATATATTGAAAACAAATAAAAACAAATAAATAGAAAATGTCTTAAGATAGTTTATTACTTTCAGCTGAAGATGATTTGCTCTACTGAATCTTTTGAGAAATTCCATTTAGTTTAATCTTAAAGAATTTAACTTTTTTAATTCTAATGATAGAAAAAAAACTTTAATTCATAGTTAGTACCACAAAAGCATTGTAAAATTTCTTATCTTCAATTAAAAAATCAAGAATTTTATCATCTAGATTTTTTATATATAAATTTGCATTTTGTAATTTATTGGGTAAGTGCAAAAGTTCTACCCGTTTTCATTACCCATAAAGAAGAGCAAATAAATGCAAAATGAACAGTACCTATTATTGCGCATAATCCTCACTGTTTTCTATGGCCTGTTGCCATCTTTCTGGTAGGAGATGAATCACACAGCGGTAAAATGCTGGCGGTTTCGAGCCAGAAAAGTCTTGGAGGGCAGTTTTCATAGCATCAAAATCATCAAAGATTTTCTGACTGAAGGAATTGTTCAACGCATGAAATAGGTGATAGTCAGTTGGTGCCAAGTCAGGAGAATAGGGAGGATAAAGTCAAGTAACGTTTGGCGAGTGATGATAGCAACATGTGGTCTGGCATTATAGTGAAGGATAACACCACGACGATTGATGAGACCTTGCCGCTTTGCTACCAAATTTGAATGCAACCTGTCTAACTGTAGATAGTAGAAGTCAACAGTGATGGTTTGGTTGAGTGGCAGGGCCTCCTAGTGAATTGTTCCCTGCACACACTCAATAAGACCTTCTTGGTATGAAGTTCGGCTTTCGAAGTCGATGCAGATCAGAAGAGAACACACTCCTATGACACAGAGAACATGCTCCTATGATGCAGAGAACACACTCCTATGATGCTTTATGTACATAACCCACTTCTCATTTCCTGTCACAGTTCGCATCAAGAATGGGTTGTTTTTGTTACCAGGAAAGCAAGGAAACACAGGTAGCGAATTGGTCATTCCTTTGATTAGTTGTCAGGTTATGTTGAATCCAATGATCCAAATTTTCGTAAAACTCAACTTAACCAACTGTCTCTCGACCATTGTCTGGTGTACATTGAAGGTCTCCACTAATTCTTGCATGGTTGTGTTCAGGTTGTTCTTTATGGCTTGGTCAATATCGTCTTCTTTAACATGTGATGGCTGTCCACTCCTAGCCTGATCTTGGCAGCTTCTATCTCCTTCCCTAAATTTACGTAACCATCAACAACATGTGCTTTTGTCTACTGCATTGATTTGACAAACATTGTGACATGCTACGGCTGCCGTACTCTTTTTATCAAACTCGTATAACAAACAGTGTCATACGCTCCTTCTCGCTTTCCATGTTACACCTTCTGAGATTTTTTTTTTAGATGATTAACTATGCAACACACGATGCATTTATATGTGAGGCATCCATACATTTGATAAGCCGGCGATTTTCGTCATTACAATGTCATGTGTGACATCAATTCCACTGCAAATTTGCATATACAAAAAATGGGTAGAACTTTTGCACTCACCCAATAGTAAGTTTATTGTGTATTAAATCAGACTGCAGAAAAGTCTTCTTTTAGTAATTCCGTTTTTAAAACAGTAGCAGTTTTTGCAAAAGAGGTACGTAAATTGAGCCATTTAAACTTCAGAGCTTTTAAAGCTTCCATACTTAACTTTCAAAACAAAACAAAATATTTCTGATCTAAGCTTAAATATAATTTAATACGTCAAAACCTATTAAAAATTGTTACAATTCCTTTTTTTTTTTTTTTTTTTAATAAGTTTATTTCTTATTTCTTAATATCTGCTCGTGGATGCTCCCTAATGTTAGGAAAGAAATTTTAGAAACAAATATATACTCAAACTGAAAGTAATTTTAACTTCAAGGCATATAGCAAACCAAAAAACAAGTTATGAAATGCAACTTATTTGTGTAGTGTGAAAATGAACATCAAAGAATGCTAAATGATGGGATGCAAAAATTGAACTTCCTATTGTGAAACTGACCAGTGTTTCATAAACTAGAAGAATAAACTTTCATAGAAAGAATAAATGCTGTGCATGGTGTAGAAGGGAAAATGAGTGAAGTTGATTTATCACAGTACAATTACACGCTTCAAAAACACAATTGTAATAATTTGCATGACTTTTCACTGTCCCAAAATATTAAGATATGTTAATCCACTGACATGGCAAAGAGAAGTCCCATCTTTTTCATTCAACAGCATCTATCTGCTTTAATTCAAAGTTCAGAATTAGCTTCATATATATAAGGTAAAAAATGTAAATATATGAGATGAATTTCAATATGGAACCTTTACTTAAAGTCACATAATTAAATTATGTAAAAGCATAATTTGAAATGTTATTATTTTTAAGCAGCACAAAAACTAAGTACAGTTTCTTGTAAATTAAGTTGATCTCAGCTTGCCCATTCATGCTATCTCTGGACATTGTTTATGAAACATGCATCAGTTGCAAAACAGGATGGAAAGTTCAACTTCTGCATCCAATCGTTTAAGTTTTCCGCATGCAAAATCATCTCTTTGATATATATGCATTATATTCACAGATAGTTTCTAAAAAGTTTTATAAAATACTTTCTAACATTGTCCTATGTTAGCAGTCTTTGGAAGCAATGGGAGTTGTAGCTGTTGGCTGAAGAAAAGGCAAAGAAAGCATCACTCATATTTGTAATCATGAAGTGGCAGATTGACTTAACAAAAAAAGACAAAATACAAAATTTTTACTGGCTGAAAACATGAGATTTGAAATTGAATAAATCACTGCAGGAAACATTTTGTTGCTGTTGCTGCTACTACAGCCACAAAACATTTCCTCCTCTTCCTGCTGCTGCTTCTCCTTCTCCTCTTCTTGCTCATCCTCCTCCTCTTCCTGCTGCTGCTCCTCTTTCTCTTCCTGCTACTCTTCATCCTGCTGCTGCTACTCCTCATCTCTGCTCCCCTTCCTGCTACTCCTCCTGCTGTTCTGCTGCTGCTCCTCCTCCTTCTGCTACTCCTCCTGCTGCTGTTTGTTGTTGTTGTGTTTGAAAAATGCTCAAGTGAAAAGATTTAAGAAAAAGATAAATTTTAGATCTTCATGTTAGATAACTGGAACCAAAGAAAACCTGCATTAATTTGAAATTAATTTGGATAAATTGTGGATTTCTCTGAAACAAACTAATAAAACATAAAATGTCTAATTTTCATAAAATGTCATTTTCTATAAAACTAAAAAATATTCTTATTTCTAGAGCTCTTTTCATTACACAAACTGCATAATTCACTAAAATGTTTGGAGATAATTTTGTATGTACTGGTGGATGGCCCACAAATTGGAAAGAGAGAAATAACTTTGTTCATCAGAAATTACATAGTAAGGAGGAAGAGGCAGATCATTATGAAGCTGATAGTTAGCTAAATGATGAAAGGCAGATGATTTAAGAAAGTAAGAAAAGAACTTAATGCATTGCTAATGTGCAGTATGGATCCAACAATTAGGAAGACTACACTGGTAATTGATAAAAATAGAAAACCTCGATGTTTGAAAGAAACTAAGCATGGCAGCAAGAACTCCTGAATGATCATTGAGTTGATAATTATTTTTATTGATTTTCTTTTGAAATGGGACAGCAGATTGGAGAATGAAAAAATAGCTTAGATAACTGTGAAGCACCTACATGTCTGATCTCTAGCCATGAAACATTAGTGTTTTTTCCTGTAAATGCAACTTCTAATATTCAGCGGGCATTATAAAAGCTTTCAAATGTCATGATAGGAATGATGTTCAGAAAATGATAAACAGAATTGAATCATGAAAAGAGATGAGAAGGAGTAATTTTGAATGAGATAACTATATCGATATTTTTGCTGGAGGCTTTAGAACAGGGAATATCAACCTTTTTTTTTTTTTTTTTTTTTTTTTTTGTGCCATGCGCCCTTTCACCACTGCTAGAAATTCATTCCTCCCCTTCTTTTTTAAATTTAAAAAATGCATATCCATTTATTTAGATTATTTTTTTATGTGTTTTACTAATTAAACAGCAAAATGTATAAAAAGTGTTAATAAATACCAAAAATTGAATAAAAGTACCTTTTTTGTATTCATAAACTAAAACTAAATACTGAACAGCTAAGTAAAAGGTTGACCATATTCTGTGCCCTAAAAGTATGAAATCCCCCCCCTCGGTTGATAATCCCTGCTCTAGAGGCTATGTATGTGATAATCAATTCAGGGGGATCAGTCTTTTAAAACTCAGTTGAAAACTGTTTTATAATATGTAGTTTCTCTTTAGAAAAATCTTAAAGAATTGCAAGCTATAAAAAATCAGCTCAAAAATGAGCTAATGTTTCAAGCATCAGATATGAATAGATTCATTTTTACTTCCTTTTATAAAGTAAAGGAAGTATTTTATTCATGAACAATTTCAAGGAAAATAGCAATTTTGATTGCTCACGAATCCATTTGAATGATTTTTTTATGTGATATCTGTACGTATGGACAGAATAAAGGATAAATTGATTTGAAATGCTTTCAGAAGGATTTGTGTCATTACATCTGCACGTACACGTGTATATATTTATTTATCTCACCTAACTCAAAAATGAGTAGCCATAGAACTTTGAAATTTTGTGTATGGAACTGCTGTAGCATTTAGGTGTGCACCTGCCCTTTTCATTGCAGTTGACTGCACCGAACATGTATATGTATAGATAGATAGATATTAGCTATAGATATGTATAGATAGATAGATATACACCTAGCTGGGTGATCTCAGTATTTGGATTTTTATATGTTGGTAAATTGTGCATTTTTTGCTTTAAAAGTGGTTGAATTATGTTGTTTTTATGTTTCAGTTAAGGTTTTTATGCCTTTAGTTAATCTGCATGCAACAGTTGTAGTATTATCAACAATTTAAAAGTTTAAGTGGCACTAGGCCTAACAAAGCCACCATTTGTTTACATTTGAAATGTAATAGAATAGTGAAGTCAGTTTGTGCACCAACTTCGGTATCTTTTTTCCCAGTGGGACCAAAAGTTAACTTTCAATTCTATGCATCAAAAATGTGATTTTCCTGCCCATTTGCCAAATTGCTTGTTTTTGCATAAAAATTCTAATTTTAGTAGTAAAAATTGTTTTTTTTACTTTTTTTTAAATTTTATTTTATGTATTTGATGTTTTAGGTTTATCTGTATTTTGCAATTTTTAATGAAGATTTTTCGGGTTTTTATGTATTTTCGCATTGCTGTGAAGTAGGAACTAAACTGATTAAATAAGAAAGATATCTGTAACAAAATTTAAGGAAATAAATTTAAATGAAAGTGCAGCAAAAAATGTATATAATTTAATAGGCCATACGAGGAAGTCATATGGTGTCCACATCAGACATTTAGAATATGTGTCAACTGATGACAATGTTGATTCAACAGGCATAAAAACTGGCTGTTATAAAAAGTATTAAACAAACTGCAGAACTGATAGGTAACAGATACAGAAGAAAGTGAATCTATTAAAAAATGTGCGAATTCGAAAGGGGGGAAAAAAAAGAAATCTCTTCAGTGTTGAAAAGTGCTGATCAAAAATGCTATCAGCTAGTGCATAATTTGCATAATTATGAAAACATTTTTGTAAAAAAATAAAGAATAAATTTCAAATTTGCATAAATAATTTAGTTTTTAATTGTTGTTTTAAGATGAATTACTGTATTATTTTTATTTATTATTTTATTTTATAAACTTAAAATTGATATCACAATTTGCAGCATACAAATGGCTGTCTTTTAAACTCAGTCGCTTAATAACCTCAAAATGTTGTTGAAACAGAAGTGATTTTAATAAACAGCAGGTACTTTATTTTTGATCAGTTGTTGGAATCAAAAATCTATGCTATGGGTGGAGTTTGTATATTTACCTTAATACTTTGTAATTTACATTGATTGATTTATAAAATTTTGCATATTTGAAAATAAACATGCTTATTAATTTATTTATACTTCGGTTTGATTTATAAGGTACTGGAAATTTTGATGATAAGTGTATGTGTTTTATATTTTATGTAAAGAGTATTCCATTTCCTGCTAAAATTTTGAGAAATCTGTTATTTAGTAAATTTTCTTCATTTTTTCTGTACATGGTTCTGTATCTTTAAAACTAAAAAAAATGTAACTTCTCAAAAACTTAGTAACTTGTAATATTAAGTATGGCATTTATAACCAGATTATTTTGTTCTAAAACATTAATATATAAGCGATGTGTGCAGTTATTTCATTCTACGTATTTTTTATAAAAGGTATTTTAATTTCATAAGGTTAATGAGCAGTAAATGTTAAAGCAATATTTTGAATACCACATTAATAATGAGTAGTAAGTATTAAAGCAGATCTTAAGATTTTTTTTTTATTATTATTTGGACTGACATCACAAAAAAAAAAAAAAAAAATTGTAAATAATTTTAAAAACTAAACAAATTTAAAATAATGCCAAAAATTTAACTTATTATACAATTTGATTCTAAAGTAATTGAGTGAAGATTGGTTTTCATTAATCCAAGAACCTTATGACATCAAGAAATCTTTTTAAAATATGCACAGTTTATTAAAAATTTATTGTTATTCTTACTTGATTTCATAGCTTGCATAATAATATCAGTTGCTAAATAATGTAAATAATATACTAACATATATTTGTGGGAAGCTTTTATGTCTTATTTATTGAACACATGTTTTTAGATTTTTGTACATATTTCTATTTTTAGAATTAAGTCATCTGCGGTTGTAATGGATTCTTTCCAGAAACTCCAGCAACAGTTGAAATGTGTACTATGCTATGCTGAAACATTGGAAAATCAAGATACAGCAAAAGTACAGTTTATTTTTTTCCCACCTGTTTTTCGCACTCAGTTTAAGACATAAATATTGGGTCATATAAAAAGTCTTCTCACTTTTTTGCCAGTAGATGGTATTGATGCCTATATATCAGGCAGCACTCGCTCTATTGTCTCAAATGAACATGTGCTTAAAAGGTGGCATTCAGCTTCCATTGTTTGTGAAGATAGTTTTCTAATTTATTGCTCATGTCAGAAGTTATATTGATTTGAAAATGAGTGAAGTATCTGACGAAATAGGGTATGGGATGCTTTTTTACTATAAAAAAGGTAAAAACGCTTCAGAAACATGCCGAAAAATTTGTGAAGGATACGGTAAGAATGCTCTGAGTGAACGAAGAACTCAGCAGTGGTTTGCTTCATTCCATTCCTGAAATTTCGATGTTGAGATTGGAAGGGCATTATCCATTATGAGCTGCTGCAACCTGGCAAAAACATTAATTGTACTGTACACAAGTCGATGGTTTGAATGGAGCAGTTCAGAAAGGGCAACCAGACTTGGCCAGCAGAAAGGGAGTTGTGTTCCATAATGAGAATGCATGGCTACACACATTTTTGATGACTCGGAACAAATTGACGGAACTTAGTTGGGAAGTTTTGATGCACCCACCGTATAGCTCAGGCTTTGCACCATCTGACTACCATTTGTTTCAGTCTCTGCAGAACTCTCTTGATGGTAAAAAATTTGTCAACCACTGAAAATCACTTGGCCAAGTTTTTCGATGATAAACCACAGAAGTTCTATACTGATGAAATTATAAAACTACCCAAAAAATGGCCGAGAGTCATAGATAAAAATGTTCAATATGTAGTTGGTTATAATTTAATTTTTAATAAAAAAAATTTGTTCAAAAATGTACCAAAAAAGCGCAGAGACTTTTTATATGACTCAATACTTTTTATGATTATGTGTGTGTCCATATTTAGTTATAAGTAGAATGTTTTTATGTGTACGTGCATACTTATATTCTTAAACCAATATAAAGATTTAACTTGCATAGTAATGTAAAAATAAAATGTATATTTTTGACTTTTCACATTTCAAATTATAATGCATGATCAGTTTACTAGAATTAAAATTTCTGGCTTTGTATAATAGTACTAGCATTATTTGCAGGATGTAAATTCTGAATTAGTATGACTGCAGTAGATTATTGATTGCAAGAATTCTGTTTTAAAGAGCTACGGTTGGCAAAATTCTTCCATGGTAGAGGGGGGGGGAACAGCCAGAAGAAATAAATTTCTTTTGTCTTAAGTGGAAGAAATTTATTTTTATACTTATTTCAACATTATATTATTATATTTAAATTTTATTCATATCTATCACTATTATGTTACTAATAAAGTAAGCATTGTCGTGTGTTTTACTGAAAATGAAAATAAATTAGCGGAAATAAAGGTACTTGTCTTCTGCTGTGGCCTTGGTGAGAATGTTGATTTTAGCACATTTCTGCACTGGCAAGAAACAAATGGTTTCCGATTTGCATTATGTGTGAGAAACAAATGTAATTGGATTCCAAGTGACGGCAAGCAGTACCTTTGAGCTTTTTGTTTTGCCATTTCATTGATCCCTGCAGATAGAAAAAGGGGTCTAGGACTTTTCGCCTTCGCCATTTCACCATGAAAATTTCACCGTCAAGACATATTTTTTCCTGCTGTATTATGCTCATATTAAATTTATTTAGTTTAATAATTCTGTTTACCTTTTGTATACTTAATAAAGGTTGCTTTTAATGTATGTAGTTATTTAAAAGTATGAGATATAAAGAAATTACGCATAGTTTGTTGGCAAATTATGTCAGTATCAACTGTGGCTAAACTTCTGATGTAACAAAAGTTATATTATCGATTTTAAAATTATGTGGGTACAATATTTACATGATTCATCGAAATTTCTTGAAATTTTAATCAGCTAGTTCATCTTATCAGAATCTTACTCTCTTAAAATTAGTATGCCATGTGTAAGGATGTATTTGTATAAAACTGTGCACAAAAACATTTTAAATATTATATAAAATGTTTATCAAATTTAATTTTTTAACTAAACAGAGTTATTAGTTTAACTCAGCTTAATAATACGGCAAGATATAATACAATCATGTAAAGAAAAATATGTCTTGACAGTGAAACATCCCGACACCGAAACAGCCACTGCGAATAATCCCATTCCCTAGGAAAAGGTATTTGTAATCCACTAAATCAAATCTCTCAACATGAAGACTTTTTGTAATTGCTGCCACTGCATTTCCAAATGGTTTCTTTTCCCACATATCATTGCATATTATGACCATTTTCACAAATTCTTTCTTTTGATAAAATACCTTTTTAGTCCAAAGGGGCTTTGTCCCTGAAGGACTGTTGTTTTTGTTTTGTGATTTTGCATTGAAAACTTTTTTGATTTTGCATTGAAAAAAGCTGTATCACTTTTCAAACCGTTGCCACCAAATGCTATCGCTCTGTATTATATTTGGTTTGGTTTGGTTTATTTAATTACAGCAAAGTACACTAGGGCTGTCTGCCTAGGGGGAGGGATGCCTTCGTGGAGGACTTTCTAAGGGAAACTGGCTTGTATACACATTACACATAAGGAAAACCACGAAAATGCCCATGCATCCAGCCCGTTTGCGGGATTTGAACTTCGGACCGAACTACCAGTGTTCAGCGACTTTACCGCTTGGCTGGTGGTGGGCCTGTTTTATATTTGAAGAAATTAAATGATGAAGCATCTGCATAAATCTCGCATTGTGATAAAACAACAGTACCTAGAGCCATACAATTTTGAATGACATAATCCTACTGCAAATATGGACATCTGAAAGCCCAAATTTTGTTTTATTATCAATTTCATATTTTGTAAAAACTTTAATGAATTTTTGATTAACAAACTCAAGGATTTCAAAGCAAGTGATGGCAACATTGTATAGAAAAAAAATAAAAACATTTTTATCTCCAGCGTGTGAGACTGTGTATCGGAAATTCTAAAGATGTACTCAATGTAAAATTATTTTGCGATATTGCTGTTGAATTGAATTTTCTGGTTTAAGTGTGAAGAACTTGATATTTAATAAATAAAGATAATACACAAAATGTTTAAAAAATGCCCCTTTGTATGTAATTTAAAATCTGAAACCTTTCCTCTCTCTCTCTCTCTCTTTTTTTTTTTTTTTTTTTTTATTATTATTATTATTATTATTATTATTATTATTATTATTTAAATAAACTAAAGCTGTCTTTTGAATTCATGGTAGATTGAAAAGATTGATAATAAATATTTGCTATGAAAAACTCCTCTGATTTAAGGGCAAGAATTGTTATTATCCAAAGAATTGTGCACAAACAAAAAATCATTATATTTTAAAAGTGATACCAGAAGAAAGGAATATGTACAGGTGTTTATATTTGTATATATATTCATTATATATTCAAAACATATTCATTATATTCAAACGTTTATTCATTATATATATATATATATATAAACATATGTAATGAATAAATCTAAAAGAAAAATAATTTTCTCTGGCTTGATGTTGCTTGGCTCTCTTGAAGGGAAATTTGAAAGAATCTCAACAGCATTGCAGAGTTTGTGCTGAATTTTAATTGTAATGATAATTTTTTTACTGAGCCAACATGTATAAGGAGAAAAAAATCAGCAAAGTATCACATCAATATATGATTAGAAATGCAATCATACCATGGAATTGAGGGTGAGGGAACTATTAGATTACTTTGAATTTTATTACAGAAGTAATGAAACATTTATTTTCAAGTACTGCATTAGTAATTTTTTTATTAGTTTTTGCTGAGAATTTTTATTGTGTTATTATTTCTGCATCACGTTGTTCTCTCAAGTTAATAAAGTTGACAAATCTGTAATTCGGAAGGCATGTGACATCTGTGAAGGTCATAAGTGTATCCATGGAAATCTTATTACAGAAGGAACCTTCTTCCAGTTGAAAAGTTGAAGGAGCAAAAGCATTATGCATTAATATTAGGAGAAAATTGTAGCAAATAATTAATTAATATTTTAAACTTATTTAAATGATATTTTTTTACTATTCTAACTTTAAAGGAATGTAAAGACCAGTTTTGCAATCAGTGAAAATATTAAAATTGTAGAAAATAGGCACTTATTCATGTTCAAATTTAAAAAATGAATAAATAAAAAACAAATGTGCAGTGGCTTAAACAAAAATTTAATGTTTTTTTTTTTTTTTTTTTTTTTTTTTTTTTTTTTTTTTTTAAACTGGCCATTATGTTAGAGATGCAAATTAAACTTAATAACTTAACTTAAAACACTTTAATAGCCAGCATACCTTATCAAAAAGTAGAATTATGCCATGATAAATTTGCTTTTTATTATTTTTTAAATGTGCCATAAAATATGTTGTACTCATAATTTTAGGTTTAACTGATGTAAAATATTAAGTGTAACTTTATTGCATATTGCACTGAAGATTATTCATCCAGTTGTGAGTGAATTTATAAATAAATTAAAATCTAGAATGGGATGAAAATATATATTTATTTTTATAATTTTGCTTTGTTGACAGAATTTTATGCAACTGTTAGCAATTTTTACATCTTCCAAAAGTTTGTTATATATATTTGATTTTTTTTAATAGGGGGTCATTAAAATGAACTTACTTCCCATTTATGTGTTAATTATTTTGATTGTTCAGTTATTCTGTTAAAAATAGCATTTGTTATAGTCATGACATTTTTGTGTATTTTATTAATGTTTAAATATTTCTATTTTATAGATGATTCAAGTGCTTAGTCATGCATTCAATTTAATTTGCCAAACAGATAAGAGTTACTTTACAGAAGAAATGTGTGCCAAAATACATACTTTTGAAGGTGTGATTTTATCAACTTTGGACTGTGGAGTACCGAATGCAAACTTTGAAAATAGTGTAATAAAGCATGTAAATTCATTCAAAACTTGGTTTTCTTGGGGAGAATTTTTAGAGAAATGTTTTACTTCCAAAAGGTTTGGCATGTAAGTGTTATTCATATCTCTTATGTAAGTTTATTTTTATTCAAAATTTTGAAATTTTTTTCCTACTCATTCTTAAAATAATTCGTGTTGAAAAAAATATACATATATTTTTTCCCTTTTCATTGATAGACAAGAAGGTGAAGCTGCTGTTACTTACCTGTTAAAGTCATGTCAGTATGCAAATCAAATACAGTCTTTAAAACCAATTTCTAAGGTAAATATTTAAGATGTCTATTATTAATCATACATAATTAAAACTGCACCATGTACAAAATTTATGTTTAATGTGTATTGACTATCTTTGAGTAACTGAATTAGGTTAAATTTATTAGATTATAACAAAAAAAACAAAGGCTATCTGTCTAAAAGCAAGTATTGCATTAAGAAGGATTTCTGTTTGATTGAATTTACTGAATATACTGAGCTGAATTAATTATAACTATTTAAATCTGATAATTGAAAATGTATTATTTATATATATATAGCAACTTTTAAAAGATGTGTAAAATTGGCAGTATAAGAACAAATGACAACATTTGAAAACAATATGCATAATATGCGCTGTTGGCAACACCAGAAAGGAATGATCTGACAAAGGTCAAAATCACACGAAAGGAAGGAGAATTTGGGATATGCAAATGATTAGTATTTCAGCTCATTTAGACGATGCAGGAGAGAGAAATGACATTTGAAGCACTGCATAAAAGAAAGGTTATGTAGTGGATTTCTCATTCAGAAAGTGCTTTGTAAGGTTGGAATTTGCTCAGAATATTGTGTTATGCCTCGGACAAAAAGAAGAAATGCTTACCAGCAAGTTTCGAAATTCGATAGAGGCAGGATTGTTGGCTATCGAAAGTGTAGTTTATCGTTCCGTGATATCGTCAGTCACACTGGTCAGCATTCATCCACTGTCATGCGTATATGGAATCAGTGGATTGCTAAGGTTTATACTGAACAGCATGCAGAATCTCAACGCTCTCCCATGACTAATGCCAGAAAGGACAGACATATTATGAGGTCAGCCCTGCGAAACCGTACAACCACATCAGGACCATTTGTCAGGAAATGGGTATGTTTGCCATACACCCAGTATCAGCTCATAACGTGTGTCGATGTTTGCAGCAGTGTGAACTATCAACAGGGTGACCATTATTTTGTTTTCCTTTGACAATGCAGCATACAGAGAGACATCAACTCTGGTGTGTCTGGTACAGGAGTAGCACAATGTCACCTTTTTCAAATGAGCCCCAGTTCTACATGCAGTATACGTGTGTGGAGTGTCCAAGGAGACCGCACGTCGCCTGATCTCTAGTTCAAATCGATGGTAATTTGAACACAGATGGGTAAATTTCTGACATCTTATGTCCAGTGGTTGTGCCTTACCTTCGAGGCCCCCAAAATGCATGTTCCAACAAGATAATGCTAGACCACATGTTGCATGTTGTGTTCTGACCTTCCTCGATACACAGGATATTCGATTGCTGGCCTGGTCTGTGCATGGTCTTCAGATCTGTCAGCCATTAAAAACATCTGGTCATGAGTTCAAGAGAGACTGGCACACCAACCCTCTCTAGCTAATACGATTGATGAAGTGTAACATAGATTTGAAGCAGCATGGAATGAGTTCCCCATTTCTGTCATCGAAGCCCACTTTGACTCCACGCCTAATGGAGCTTAAGAGCCATTTTAGCTGCCATGTTGTCAGCTGTTTCTACTAATTTCGCACCCCTGTAAACCTCCAAAATGCGTACAAATTTAATCATTTAGTCTTCATGCCATACTGTTTACATGCAATAAATATCTTTTTTGTATTTGCTTTCCTTCATGGTGTTACAATTGAATGGCCAGCAGTGTACATTCCACAATTAGTACAGTCAAAAGTCGTTAATCCGGACTCGTTGGGACTTCGTCGATTTCGGATTATTAATTTTTCCGGATAATAGATCATCAGTTTAAATCTTGTAAGATGGCATGCAGAAATTATAAAATTAAAAATATGAAACCATAATTTATGAAATAAAGAACAATTATGATCTAAAGGGTATCAAAATTTCCAAAAAAAAATAAAGCTTAATATTTATTTGTTTACTTTACTTTCTTTGCTATCAGAAGAGAATTATAATGACGAGGAATTTGATTTAAATCATATCAAAGACGGAGTACATTGAGATGAAATACTACATTTAGTAAGGAATTATAAGCCAAATAAAATAAAAACATCTGCCCTGAAGATAAGGATAGTGCTGACAGATCACCTTCCAATTCATTGCGCACCGTGGCGTCACCCTGCCGCAGAGCAGCGTGAAATTGATAAACAGTTTTCGGAATGATTAGATAAACAAAGGATATGCCTTTATCCATTTTTTGCAGCAATTCCACTTTTTGTTTAATGGTCTTCGAAACATACTTTCGCTTTGTAGATCATTTACATATTAGTAAATATATATTGGAAATTCTATTTGACATAATCGAAAGTTCAAGCTTACTTTTATAAAATTGCTCTAACAGTCTGCAAAAAATAATAAGCCAAATCCAATTCAAAGATTAAGGAACAAGGCAAACTGCAACATTAACTGAAGTAGATAATTTTAGCTTAGCTTATACCGTACATTATACATTAAACACGCATGCGTAAACGTATTTTGGGCATGCGCACACGCATATTCGCAGCCATAAAGGTCTTACGCGCATGCGTCAATGCGACGCATGCACAGAAAGTTTGTAGCTTTGAGGTCCGAATTAACGACTAGTCAGAAGTCGTTAATCCGGACTCATCGGGACTTCGGCGATTCCGGATTATAGATCATCAGTTTAAATCTGGTAAGATGGCATGCAGAAATTATAAAATTAAAAATATGAAATCGTAATTTATGAAATAAAGAACAATTATGATCTAAAGGGTATCAAAATTTACCCAAAAAAAAGCTTAATATATATTTGTTTACTTTATTAAACATTTCTTTCAATGTAAGTTGTTTAAGTTGCTTCGTTTTATGTGATAATACTTTCTCTTTAATTCTATAAACAGACATAATTTCTTGTTCAGTTACAAAGTTCCGCTTTTCAAGTCCTGTAATTGCTGTATCGAGAATACCGACTAATTCGTCAATCGAAATTTTTTCGTTTTCAATAACCTCTGTCACTTTCTTCGCTATTGGAAGCGAATTATAATGACAAGGAATTTGATTTAAATCATATCAAAGACGGAGTACATCGAGATGAAATACTACATTCAGTAAGGAATTATAAGCCAAATAAAATAAAAACATCTGCCCTGAAGATAAGGATAGTGCTGACAGATCAACTTCCAATTCATTGCCTGCCACTGCGTTAAAGATAAACAAAGTTTAGATAAACAAACGTTAAAGTTTAAATAAACAAAGGTTATGCCTTTATCCATTTTTTGCAGCAATTCCACTTTTTGTTTAATGGTTTTCGAAACATACTTTCGCTTTGTAGATACTTTACATATTAGTAAATATATATCGGAAATTCTATTTGACATAATCGAAAGTTCAAGCTTACTTTTATAAAATTGCTGTAACAGTCTGCAAAAAATAATAAACCGGATTCAATTCGAAGATTAAGGAACAACGCAATCTGCAACATTAATAGCTTAGCTTATACCGTCCGTTATACATTAAACACGCATGCGTAAACGTATTATGTGCTTGCGCACACACATATTTGGAGCCGTAAAGGTCTTGCGTGCATGCGTAAACGCCTGTGCGCATGCGTCAGCGCGACATGTGCGCAGAAAGTTTGTAGCTTTGAGGTCTGGATTATAGATCATTCCGGATTATGGGTGTCCGAATTAACGACTTTTGACTGTATATGTATTCACGTCTTACATGTACTACGTGCTGTTCATAGCATGACTTTGATAAACCAAAGTTGTAAGGCATCTTTTAGAATAACCTGTCAACCTATGTCTAAAAGTATTAAGGTCCCACCAATGGCCAAGGAATTTAGGAAAATGAATACTGATAGTTTGATCTGGTTTGGCTTTGTACTCAGGCTAATGGGCTGTCTGCATGTTTGGTTTCTCTGGTTTTTCCCATATGTAATGTAGATATGAGCCATTTTCTCTCACAAAGTCCTTTATGACTGTATCCCTTCTCTTAGGTATATAGCCCTTGTGGCTTTGCCATATTCAAATAACTTAAACAAATGCATCAAGATTTGCTGGAGAATTGCCAGAATTAAACTTTATATGACCATATCATATATGTTTTTATTGGGAGATAAATTGTGTACTTTAAACAGACGAGGAAAAAGTGGAATATTGCTAATTCTGATGAAGCCTTCTTTCTTTCTCTCCCCCTTGTTATTGTTGTTGTTTGTTTGTTTGTTTTTCTGCAGTTTGAAGAATAATACTGCTCTGTTAGAAATTACTCTAGGGAGATATTGTAATACAAAAGTATGACTGGTCATAAAAATTCTTCACTGTCATTGATATATCAAAGAATTCAACTTTATATAATAATTGACTAGGTGTGCCAAGTTGAAACATAATCCTTTTGATGTATGTCATCTTGTTGTTAATACTTTAATTATATAGTCGTTATTTTAATCTAAAAAAAAAGTTGTGATCCTTCAAAGAAGATAGTATCGTACCACATAGTTTCTATTTTTGGCATTGAATGCACTATTGCTGTCTGAGAGTACATTGCCTGAGATGTCAGAGGTAACGTAAAAAGCATATGTTACACTCAATGCATGGTGTTGTTTTGAAGTGACCAGACACTTCCAACTTAATGTGTTCGTCAGAGATGACCGATGTCATTTAGCCGTCTTATCACCGAGAATACTGCTCATGATGCACTATAGGGAGGATCAGTTATACAACCATGAAAAGAGGATGTTCTGTTCCAGTTTTGGTGGAGGACACCCCATGGGTTGGATTCAGGGGTTTTCCCTGCTTCCCCTTTGCCAGATCATTCGTGAAGACTTATGGCCTACCATATATTTTATGTGTCTCTAAGCGGCACAGACACTATATGCTTAGACATGTCAATGCCTTCAATACTCAAACCCAGGCTGAGCGATAAAACATCCAACAGCACTACCACTATACCAATCAAGGCAGCAATTAGTGTGCTTAGTAGAGCATAATAAACAGCCATGAATTATAATAGATAACACTGAATGTATTACAAATCATTACTGTTTTTTAACGCTGTCAGTGATGTTGAATGGTCATCCAAAAGCATTCTGATAGATTATCCTTTCTCGGCAGTGTCTGCATGCAGTGCCTAAAATTTTCTTTTCACCACTTACCACTTCAATCAACTGAAACTTAATTTAGTCAACTTTGTGTATGCATTAATTAATTTGTTGGGAAAGTAACTCTAAGACAAGAATTTTATGTGATTTTTAAACCTTGAAATATAAACCATTTGATGAAAATGGGTATCTGAAGGTGGTGATTGGGAATTTTATCATTCACACTTTGTAACTGAAAAGGTAGTTGGTTTGTCCTAAACCTGAAGCAACTATAATCCCAGTATTCTAACTTATCAAGGGTTTTTAGTCATTAAAGATTGAAATAAATTTGCTCACCAGACACTGAGAGTGCATCCAAAGACAAATGGCAATGATTCTTACACCACTGATGGCCGTGATGAGCTTAGAATGTCCAAACATGATTGATTGATTAAAAAATAACAGTGATGCAAATCACATCATTTGATTGAAAAATCAAATGATTGAAAAATAACAGTGATGCAAATCACATCATGGCCTAAATACCAGGACCCAAAGGAACTGTCAGGGAACAGACAGTATCGTACATGTTTCAAGCTATTGATTGTAGAAACCAGTACACATTTGACACTGAGCCTTACACAGTACTGGTTACTTCAAAACTCAGTATTTGCAGAGTGGCATTTATTTGTATAATCAGATGAATCTTGTTTCCTATTGCAGTAATTAGGAGGATAGAGCTATAGACTCATCATATAGATATGATTCTTTTCAAAACAGTTATAACTCAGTGATGATGTAGTAAGCCTTGTTATGGAACTTATGATAAATAGATCTTATGTAAAGAGGTTTTGAAACTGAATGCTATCATAATGGTATGGTTGATCACTTAAATCTTTTCATTTCTTCTTGCATCCTCAAAAGAGGAGTTTATTTTAACAAGAAATTGCACTGCTATACCATGCTGTTACCACTCAAACATAGCTTGGGAAACAGGCATTTGAGTTCTAAACCATCCATTCATCTTCTGTGTTAGTGGATATAAGCAGGTGTTGAATGAAACACCTTGTCATGAATCCAGAACTATGTCTAAAATGGAGTTTCAGGTTGTGTTACAGTTTCTGTGGCATTTGGTCAAGTTAATTTTTTTAAATGGGCGGGCTGTGCTAAAACAGGGATGTCCAATTTGGCAGAATACACAAATTTGTGATTTATAATCTTATAAGTAAAAACATGGATAGTCATGGTCAACAAAAGCACATTGGAGCTGTGACGTCACAGCTTCTGATTGGTCAGAAAAGTAATAATGATAAGGCTGATCATGAGATGATCCCATTTTTAATATAGTCAACCCTGATGTGCATGGTTACAAGCAGATCAAATTATCTCATATAAGTGATCGTAAAAACAGTAAATTGTATTTGATAACATGCACTTTTGTATTGACTATTTAAAGAATTTCTAGTGGAATTATATGTTGAATATGATGATGTTCCACTCGTGTTGGGAGGTTAAGTCATAGAAAGTGTTTACAGAGATTTTTTTTATTTATGCTAAGAAATTGATTTGTTTATGAATGAGAAGCAGAAATCATTTTTAGAATTAAGTAAGGATGAGTAGTTGTTAGATTTATGTTTTTTAGTGGAAACTATATCC
Organism: Stegodyphus dumicola; assembly: GCF_044657685.1. Classification (NCBI taxonomy): domain Eukaryota; kingdom Metazoa; phylum Arthropoda; class Arachnida; order Araneae; family Eresidae; genus Stegodyphus; species Stegodyphus dumicola. The sequence continues at coordinate 241,943,725 of NC_140771.1, forward strand.
AGTTTAACTTAATAAATTAAATATATCTACTAAAGAAAGATAATTTAATATTCAACGCTTTTAATCAGAGCAAAGCATTTCAGGAAAAAGTATTGTTATTCGCATCACAATTAAAAAATAATAATATTCAGTATTTTCCATTATTGAAAGAATTTAAAAATTTGGAATGTGGCAATAATTCCAAATAAATGCTCCAAAGAAAGAAGGAAACTTATGACTGCTTTTGATAATTGATTTACTGTAATTTAGGCAAACAGCATAAAATATCTGAGCTTTATTCAACTCCTTTCCATGCTGACAGAGTTCGCTCCAGAAAAATCTCTTAATGGAATTAAGTGATTGCAGTGCAATGATGAATTGAAATACATTTTTCAAACATCATAGTCAAAAATTGATTTTTATACAAGTAGTACAAAAAATTGCTCGTTCTTTTGGATCAACTTATGTCAGCATTCCCTTTCCCCCCCCCCCATCTTAACTTAAACCATGGGCATCATTAACTGACAAAAACCTGCAACATCAGTTGCAATGAGCAAATATAAGTGTTGAGATTGAATTGAAAACAGTAAATGAAAGAAAAGAGAAACAGTATTGTACTGGTTGCAGTAAATATAATATTATTCGATTGAGTTATGTATAGTCATAAATGTTTAACTGTTCTATTGTTAATTTGTGAATTATAATAAAAGTTATAATATATATATATATATATTATTTAATTTTCACCTGAAATTTATTTGTATATCTATATAATGTGACCTGCCAGAATAAAATGCATTTCCAAAACAACCCTGAACAGGTGTGTAGTATAGGATGACTGATATGCTACTGAGAGAGTGTCTGAATTTGTTGGTTGTACAGTTTATTAATGCTGTAATGCTGTCTCTAATAGCTTGCTTAAATAATTTTTAAATAATATTATGGTTGAAATGTTTTATAATCAATAATTCAGGCATTTTTCTCATTACTAAAGTAACTGCTTGCTGTAATATTAATTTAAGAGGCTTATGTATAGTTATTATAGTGTTTGAATTGCAAAATATAAACTTTTATGGAGGTCATTCTGAAATTTTTGAGAAACGTGCAGACGATCAGTGGCATAAAAATAATAATGGTTAAAATGGAAAATATGAACTGTTTTAGCCTAGCAGACGAATATTTATTGGCCAATTGCAAATAGTTTAGCGTAGAATAAATTCCAGGCAGAAAGAAAAATGGAGTTGAAATGAAAACATTATTGATGATGGACATGATTTTTTGTGATTTTAAAGTGGGATTAAATCAAGAAGAGTGTGTTCAGTATCAACAAATAGCATTTGAAAATGAAGATCCATCTCGTGCTACTGTATTCAGATGGTTTACAGAATTTCACAGATGTCACAATTCTCTTCAGGATGAAGAAAACACTGAAAGTCCGTTGTCAGCAATAATCCCAAATAATTTGTCTGCCACACAGAAAATATTAATCGATGATAATTGCTGCACCTGCCAAATGATGCAGGTGAAACTTAACATTGGATTTGCCTCTATACATAAAATTATTCTTGAAGAATTTCATATGAAAAAAAGTTTGTCGTTGGGTTCTCTATAATTTAACTGAGTACCAAAAAGAGGAGCATATCTGAATCAGTTAAGAAACCGTTAAACTATGTGGCCAACACATTATTTCTAAAATGTAACTGGTGATGAAACATGCATACCATATTTTTGATGTTCCAACATACTAGAAAGTAAAGTATGGATCTTTGAAGATGATCCCATTCTCACGATAGTGAAAAGACAATACGCCATGAAAAAAGTAATGTATGCCATTTTCTACAGAAGTACAGGTGTAGTTTCAAAGGCATCAAGCTGCAAGGATAGAAGACAGTCACATGTAACCGGTACACCACTAAGTGTTCGAGAAATTCTTCAAGAAGTGAATGCTAGAAGGATGCACCACCATGACAGTGCATCTTCTCATTCAGCAAGATTGACAGTTGAGTTTCTTGAACAAAAATGAAGTGATGGGACGTCCACCCTATTCAACCGATCTAGCTATGTGTGTTTTTTGGCTATTTTTTAATCTAAAAAAAAGATGGACATTGTTTTCATTCCAAAAATGAGATTAATGAGGCTATAAATGCATTTTTTCATCGGTTAAAATGTTAATATAGACAGTGGAGATATTAGATCAACACATTTAACAAAGTTTTTATTGAAAGTAGCTTTCTCTTATTTAGAGATGCATTAATTCAAATTTTGAATGTTACATTGCTCAACACTGAAAATGCAGCACCATGACAATTTGGCCATATAAATATGCACATTTCCGGGAATGCGTAACAGAACAAATAATGCAAATGATGTAAAATGTAAGTTGGTCCCGTGGTTATAGCACAAGATAAAAGGGATGGAAATGATCGATGAACTAACTCTGCTACTTAGGGTATTCAAAATTGCGAGAAAGACACGTGTGAATGAAGAGATGCCTGGACGTTTGGCAGTTCCAGCAAGCAGACTATTTTATAAGGGGCCAAACTGTATGGCTAGTTGTTCTTACTGACATATTGCTACTGAAACATACATAGATGTGTCCACTGTGCATAAAATTTGGTCTAGATGGATTACTGAAGGAAATCTAAATAGTTGCAAAAGACTAGGTCTATCTAGATGTACTACAGAACACATAGATCGAAGCATATAAAGAGAACCAATGGCAGCCCCACAATCACTACTATGAATATTTTGCAGAATGTGCTGGGAACTTTAGATGCTCCAATATCTGGAAGAAATGTTTCTCAACATTTGACTGAAAGGCGGCTTTGCACACAAGCCTCCCTTTGCCTTTTGCTGCCATTGATATCAAAGACTGCGATAGTATTATCAAAGAGCCACTTAGTCATCTGAATTGCACAATGTAGTATTCAGTGACTAGTCTCAGTGTTGTTTAGCTGATAAAAGTCACCAGTAAGAGTCTGGAGGTGTCAAGAAGAGAGTCATTTCAACTACTATTGCTCAACACCACAGTGCTCATTAGTGGGGTGTAATGATTCGGAGTGCCATCAGTCATGATAGCTGGTCATCCCCATTAAGCATCAAAGGCACATTAATGGCATAGTGATGCATTGATGAGGTGCTGCATCTGGTTGTGCAACCTTACTTTCAACAGCTGCAAAATTATACTTTTCAGCAGGGCAACATGGCATTCGTTATAGCTGACAAGCCTTGTCACATTTCCCATTGCTTCCTTAACCTGTAGTGTCTCCTGACCTTTCATCGATTAAGCATATCTGGAACATGACTGGTCGTAATAAGTCTGCTCTGCTGCAGCCATTATTAGAGGATAAACTTTGAAAGAGGGTTCAGAGCATATGGATGTCCAACCTTCAGGAGATTATCCACATACTGATTGAGTCTGTAGCTTGCATTGCCATGAGAAGTGGTCATACATCTTACTGATTCCCTGCTTATCTCAGCATTGTATAAATTTAATATTCCATAAATAACATTACATATTTATATATGCTGTCTGTGTATCAACTGACAACACATTCTACTCAATCTTTCATGGTGTTTCATTTTCTATGTTGGGCAGTGTGTGTTAGTTTGTTAGATATTAGCTTTTCCTAATATTCATTGAATCAGTGTGTAGATGAAAGAGAGTTATGCAGTTATGAATTTTGTGCAATCAAAATTCCATGAAGCATACGGCTGAATTGTGTTTTAATTTTTAAAATCATTAGTTATAAGAAACTAACAGGAAAGCAAATTTGTTGTATTTTTCCTCTGTAACATTTATACTTATTTTAGGTTTTATGGTTGCTTTCATATGATCAAAATTCACGTCTTGCTGCATCTGTCATGAAATATGGAAAGGATATACCACCCTTGCATTGGATTCCATGGTTGCCTCAACTCTTTTCTGCTCTTTCTAGTCATGAAAGGCCTTATATATCTGAAATTATAGAATATGTTGGTTGGACATATCCACAATCAGTCTACTTTCCCTTGCAATCTTTAATTACAAGTTTAGAACTTGATGCAAAATGTAAGTAGTTAAAATTATTACTCCTAAAAGATTTATAATAGATTTATTATTGTGTAGTTGCAGCTCTGTTTTATTTTATAACTTTACTTTAAAGCTTCCAATCACCTCTTCAGAAAATGATGTAAATGCTTAAGTGTATTACGAGATCATTTATGTGTGTGTTTTGTTTACGTATCCTTATGTGTGTCATCTTAATTACTTGTTTAATATTCATCATGATCTTCAAAATGGGAATAGCCTCCATCTTTAATGCTAAAACATTCAAAATATTAATTACCTTTGTTAGCTTGCTTCAACCACAAATCGATGTGTCATTAAGATTAATTTTTTTTTAAATTCTCTAAATATGAATGTTGCTTAGGCACTGTAATGTCAGGAACTTTCAGGTGGAAGATAGGAGTCAGTTTGTTTTCATAACATTTTTAGTTAAATTCCAGGTTATAACAAGATCAAAAATAATATTTAAAGCAATGTCACAGCATAATTGTTTTGAAGAGAGAAACAAATCTTTCCAGACATGTCTTACTCCATCAGCATCTTAAACAATAAAACCCATCACTTTCAGCTGCTTTTTTTCGCAGGAAACTCACACATGGCAGGGAAGAAGTCCAATTTCACCTTCAGTACTTTTGCTGGCAGCCAAAAACATCCCCAGTGACTAGCTGGGAGGAATGGAGTTTTTCTCATAGGAAAAGAAGACTCAATAATTGTATGTACACACTATACATCATCACTACACCTCCATGGTTCAAAGCTGTCTTTTGTTTTGTTTTTTGCGGGGGGCAGAATTTTCCATTAGGTAATAATGCTTTAAACTTAAATGTCTTGTTCTGAATTTTTTCAGTTTGAATAACTCTTAACGTTTCCTTTATTCTTCATTGCTTCTTGTTTTTAATATTTGTATGTACTACATTGTACAATATTTTTCTGATATTTTAGGAAATTTATCCGAAAATGCTTACTTAGCTTTGTGCCTTACAGTCATCAAATATTTTCATTTATGTATAGCTTTTATAGCAAGCATGTTTCTTTTAGTTTTGAAATCTTCCATACATTGTTTCTCAAAATTTAGTTACTCTTATATATATAAGCTATTTGTAAGTGGTGATAGAGTTCTGCATTGCTCCCGTCTTTTCTTCCATACTTTTATTTTCTATGGTACTTATAGTCCTTAACAGTTTGCAAAATACTCTTTGTATGTTCATGGAATTGTTTTCTCTTAAAACAGTGTTTCTTAAACTTTGTAAATTTGAAGACCCCTTTCACCTGAAATAAATTTGATCGGATCCTTAATCAGCATAGGGCTGAACATTTCCATGTATGCAAAATATTTATTTTTGCTATATGAATTAATGAAATCTGAAATTCTGTTTACAAAATTTTCAAAAATTAACTTTGTTATAAAAATGTTTTTAATGTCTTATGATGATATATTTTTGAAAAACGAAATCTATTTATACCTTTACCATAGAGAAAATGGTACTGCTTCTTAAATACTAAATGTGCAATATCTAGTTCAGTATTTTCAGCATGGATGGATTTAAATTGACATTCAACAACTTTCAATATTTTATGTGTAGCCAGCTCTACAAAAAAAAAAATTTGCTCGTATATATTTGTGCAATTGTTTGATACCTTTTTCTGCCAATTCTGAGTATATATTATTTGATAAAGACTAAAAAGGAGAACAGTTATCCTGCTTGAAAGCAAATTTCTTTGAACCAGCGCCCAAGTGGTAAAGTGGCTAAACACTGGTAGTTCGGTCCGAGCTTTGAATTCCGTGAACGAGCATTTTTGTAGTTTTGAATGGGTGTTTTCATAGTTTTTCCCATGTGTAATGTGTATACGAGCCAGTTTCTCCTCAGAAAGTCCTCCACGAAGGCATCCCTACCCTTAGGCAGATAGCCCTCAAGACTTTGCCATAATCATACACACACACATTCCAGAGGTCTTGGAACCATCACATTAAAAGTCTGCAAATGGATCTTGTTATAAAAAAAATCAATGTTTTGATTGCTTGACTCTTGACAGTGAAATTAATTATAATCAAATGAATTTCAAAAATGAAATTTTAGTGTGAATAATTGAAATTTCATTTTTTAAAAAGTCAACACAACTGGTGTTTTGAAAATTCTCGTATTTTACAAATGAAAGTTTAAGAATCACTGCTTTAAAATATTATTTTAACTATTCTCTTTCTTGTTATTTATTAAAATTCTTTTATCCCATTTGAAACAAAATTAATATGTCAGAAATTGTTTTGAAAAATTAAAACAATTAGAAGTTGGTAATAACTTAATGTTAAAAGCGGCAAACAGTTATCTTAATTACCCTGACTTTTCTAAAATACATATAGTATTGTGTATAAAATTCAAATGATCTTAAACAGACAATCAAGAGTTAGGAATTGTTTGTGTAAAATCAGTTGCTGAAATTATAGCATTACTTCTAATAAACACAAGAACAACAAGATTTCCTTTAGCTAAAAGGGGAAAAAAAGTGTCTTCTAACTAGCCTTTCAAAATATATTGAATGTGTTTGGGATGTTGTGAAGAAATAAAGTTTTATGTATCAAAACAGTGCCAAAAGTTATTCAATGTCATCAGCACCAGTAATTCAGTATCAAGAGAAATAAAAATATCATTATCAATTATGACTACTGTTGTCATACATTCAAATTTCAGATAACAGTACAGTGGAAAGCTATCACATCAAAGAAAGTTTTCAAATGCATGTGAGACAGAGTGGAGAATGAAGATATTTAGAAATTTATTTCAGTATTTTTCTTCTGTTTTACATATTTTATATTAAGGGTTTTTCTCTTTTCTTTTTTACTTATATTTCTGAAGTTAACTAGGGTACATTAACTGATTTAAGGCTTTCAAGTATCCCATCTGATGAGTAATATCTACTTGTGTTATATTATTCATAGCTTTAGTATCCCATTACTGTCTTTTTAATATAATTTTGAACCAACTGTAATAAAAAATATGTAAATAACATTTGATAATATTTACCAAAACATTTATTAAAAGCAGATAGCTTGAATACTACATTGCCAGACATGCCTTCTGCTTCATGAATAAAATTTAAGTTAAATATCTGTTAAATCTACAGATAATAAAAATATTTTAAATGTGTATTGATTTAACTGTCACTGACAGTAAAGATTTATCTCAAGATTAAAATCATCAAATGTTATAACTATTATAACAAACATCAACATCAAATGTTATGTATTAATGTATTATAACAAACATCAACATCAAATGTTATAACTATTATAACATTAAAATTTAAAGTCAAAAATAGCAAGTCACAGTAATAAGTTGTAGATGGTCAGGAAATAAAGTCAAAATAGCAGCCATGTGTCCATTCCTTCCAAACAAAAATTCCCATCCTTTTTTTGCTTAGGTTTCAAAGTTTTTAAATTAAGGTCATTTTTTATTAAAAGTGGGATACTGAATTGTACTCTGCTAATCTTGTATTTTCCTGTTTTATCTCAAATGTTCCATAAATTACATAACAGAAATTGAAAATAATTAAAATTTCTATCTCAAATTTAGTAATTTTATAAAAACCTTTTTTAATTTAATATTGTAAGTAATAAAATTATGGTGATATGTGTCTCAACTTTTATTTGAATAAAATGACTTTATTATTTTAGCCATTGAATCTGCTGGATCTCCATGTGATGTTTTCCCCCAGGCGCTTCATTTGCAACTTAACATATGCATTCAGTTATTTGAGTTGCTAAAAAGAAAGCATTTTAAAGTGTTTTCTACATTACGTCAAATAAGTGATCAGGTAATAAATAAAATATATCTCTTTTTAAACATTCTAGATTTAAATCATCTTTTAAACATTCTAGAATAATTTTTATTATGCAGTATGATAGTAGCTAATAACAGATTATTACTTCAAATTTAACATAGGAATGTATGCTATGTCAATCTGTTACTAAAAACCTAAATTTTTATTTTGTCTTTGATGTTAACTTTAATAAATTTGTAATGCCACCAAAAAAAAAAAAAAAGTATAAATTATTAAAATTTAAATTGTGCAAATTCTGCTTCCCCACCCCTAGTGATTTCAGCGTAATTTTTCTAGTTAAATTTTATTTGATCTGAATTTTCATATCTTCTGTAGACAGTTGTAGGACTTTTTGTGAAGATTTAACCAAAATTTAATCAGATAATATCTATAATTTGTAATTTTGTTTTACATCAATAAGTGATGTATTGTTAAGTTTATTTTCGTAGAAGTATGTACATCAATTATTAGTTTTATTTTCATTAAATTGGAAGTTAGTTTGATGAATAAAAACTTTCTCTTCTCAGGATTATCTCAGTATGAATGTGTAAATAAATTACAAAATGAAATTAGCCGAAGAACAGAACACTTAGAACTTACTAAATATTAATGTATCATCATAATACCATCGTAAAAAGTTCTATAACCTAGATCATGCATTTATAAAGTGAATTTAAGTTTGTTTAAAGGTCTTTTGAAATGGCTTCATGGGCAAGCATGAAAACCTCACAGAAACTCCCGGTTTTTGCTTAAAAATATTCCAGTTTTTCCTATTTGAAGGTTGACAGCCATACTGTCTTCAAATGCTGAGCTGAAATGAATATTGAATATTAATGTTATGCAGTAGTAGACTTTAAGAAAATCAAAGCAGTGGTTAGATTTAAAAAAAAAAAAAGAAAAAGAAAATTATTTTCTACAGTATTTTCAATCTTTAATGTTTTGCTTGATTTTTATGCAAAAATAATACAGTCAAAAGTTGTTAATCCGGACACCCATAATCTGGAATGATCTATAATCCAGACCACAAAACTTCAAACTTTCTGCGCATGCGTCACCGCATAATGCATTCGCTCATGTGCATAGGCGTTTACGCATGTTTTTAATAGTTTTACGTGTGCACATGCACATAATACGTTTACGCATGCACATTTAATGTATAACGGACGGTATAAGCTAAAATTATCTATTTCAGTTTTAGTGTTGCAGATTGCGTTGTTTCTTAATCTTCGAATTGGATCTGGCTTATTATTTTTTGCAGACTGTTAGAGCAATTTTATAAAAGTAAGCTTGAACTGTCAATTATGGCAAATAGAATTTCCGATGCTGGAGCTGCCAAAGGATCTACAAAGTGAAAATATGTTTCGATGTCCATCAAACAAAAAGTGGAATTGCTGGGAAAAAAAAAGGATAAAGGCATATCCTTTGTTTCTCTAACCATTCCGAAATCTGTTTATTAATTTCATGCTGCTCTGCGGGGTGGGGGTCGCGGTGTGCAATGAATTGGAAGTTAATCTGTCAGCACTATCCTTATCTTCAGGGCAGATGTTTTTATTTTATTTGGCTTATAATTCCTTACTAAATGTAGTATTTCATCTCGATGTACTCCGTCTTTGATATGATTTAAATCAAATTCCTTGTCATTATAATCGCTTCCGATAGTGAAGAAAGTGACACAGAGGTTATTGAAAATGAAAAAAATTCGATTGACAAATTATAGGACTTGAACAGCGAAACTTTGTAAACTGAACAAGAAAGTATGTCTGTTTATAGAATTAAAGAGAAAGTATTATCACATAAAACGAAGCAACTTAAACAACTTATATTGAAAGAAATGTTAATCAAGTAAACAAATAAATATTAAGCTTTTTTTTTTTTTTTTTTTTTTTGTAAATTTTGATACCCGTTAGATCATAATTGTTCTTTATTTCATAAATTACGGTTTCATATTTTTTATTTTATAATTTCTGCATGCCATCTTACCAGATTTAAACTGATGATCTGTAATCCGGAAAAATTGATAATCCGGAATCGCCGATGTCCCGATGAGTCCGGATTAAAGACTTCTGACTGTAGTAATATAATATTTATTATAAATTTTAATATATTTTTGCATAAAAATAAATTTATGATAAATAATAAATTTTCTCACTTAGAAATATGCAGTACACAGTTTTGATATTTGATTACACAGTGGCATAATCAAAATATCAAATGTCATTTAAAAGAATTTAATACATGATCAAATACAAGTGTCTAAAATTCTAAAAGGAAAAGAAATTTGAGCTAAATCCTAGCTTATGATTTATAAAATCCTAAGATTTACCTAAGTAATTATAAAACCTTTTTTTTTTTTTTAATCTTCCTGCTTGTTTATTTTCAATAGCAGTAATTCTTGTGCTTTAAAAAATAATTAATGATTCTTTAAAAAAAGAAAGAAAAACCTTTGTTTCCATAAGTATTGTACTTGCGTGTAAACATAGGTATTCCTGTGTGTAAAGTGATGTATATATTTGTTTCTGTGTAAGGTAATGTGTCTCAAAATCCAATTATTTATAATTGCTGGTGTTTAATTATGACTCTTATTAAAGGTGTAAAATTCCAAATTCATGTACTGCCAGTTTAATTTTTTAATGTGTTAATGAAATATGCATACCAAAAAGAACTAAAGATTGAGCATAGCCGTAGATAAGATTATAAAGCGCTGGAACGTAAATATTAGAAGTGAAATCACACGTTTGCAAGGTTTCCTAAGTGTGAGAACACATGCAGCCTGCAAGTAGCTTAACGAAGGTTCGTCACAAGAATACATTTCAGGTAATAAATTGAAGAGAAAATAAAATGGATGAAGTGCTAATAGAAAATTGTAAATACACTGCTGGCCACCCAAATTGCAACACCAAGACAAGAGATATCACAACAAAATTTATTTAGTAGATAACATGTTGACCAAGTATCAAATGATTAAATTTATAGACTTCTGTGAAGCGTGGTTTCTTCCAGAATCAGTAGCCAGAGTAGCCACTGTTGTTGGAGATCACCGCTGCCACACGCCTCGGCATTGATTCAAAGAGACTTTGGATGTGTTCTTGTATGGTACAGCAGACCAAGCAGCTTCCACACGTTGCTAAAGTTAATCTGGTGTGGCAGCTTGGGATGTAATCTGGGTCAGTCGTTCGGCAACCATGGACCACGTTTTCTATCGGCGAAAGATCCGGAGGGAGGAGCCGGCCAGGGAAGCAGTTCAATCTGGTGATTGACGAAGAACCCTTGGACAATGCATGCCACCTGTGGTTGTGCATTATCCTGTTGAAATGTGGCTGTGGGCAAGCCCTAAAGATAAGGAAGGACAACTGGCTCCAACAGCTCGGAGATGTAGTGCTGGCTGTTTAAAGTACCGGCAATGTGTATTAGAGTAGTGCGAAAGTGATATCCAATACTGCCCCATATTATAATACCCGATGCAGGACCAGTGTGGCGATGCATAACGCAGCTGTTCAGCATCCTCTTTCCACGGTGTCTCCAGACACGAATACGACCATTGTGGTGTTGCAGACAGAAGCATGACTCATCAGTAAAGACAATTTCATTCCATTCTGCCATCCACATCCTTCTTTCATCGCACCATTGGCGGTGGAGATGTCTGTGGTTCTGCGTCAAGGGTAGATGAAGCAATGGATGTCTTGCGGACAGACCACTCTGTCCGCAAGACACTGTCGAATGGTATGCGCAGACACTGGATGATGTGTTACAGACTGAATATGCTGTGCTATGGTTCGTTATGTGACTGAGCAATCCATCACTGCCATGCGCACAATGTTCCTGCCATCACGTGAAGTGGTGCACTGAGGTGGATGCGATCAAACACGTCGGTCCGTCTTACCCTCCTGCATCCAACAGTCACATATCCACATTACAGTTGTTTGGTTTCATCCAACACAACTACCGATTTCCCTGAAAGATAATCCACACTCTCAGTAGGCCACTATCCTTCCTCTGTCAAACTCAAATACTTGATCAAACGATGATCGCTGTTTACTACAAGGTATAATTGGTCTTTCTTCTTTTTTTTTTTTTTTTTTTTTTTTTTTAATTAGCAAAATTGTTGAACTTAAAATCATCAAAAACGCCAAGCCTTAAATAGCACTTTGAAGTGGCGCCACAGGCGCGCATGATGTGTGTCTGCGCTGAAATTCTAATCATTTGCATATATCACCTTCGATAATGCATGTTGTAAATTTCATGTTATTTGCATGCTTCCTTCAGGGTGTTGCATTTATGGTGGCCAGCAGTGTACTTCGTGTTGCTTCAGCTTCTGAAATATTTCCTTCAACTTGCTCTGTTTTTGAAAGGGTGTTATTTTAGTAATGCTTCCAAAATGTATGTTTTGAAATAGATCACTGTAATTCTTTTGTATTTTTTTTAATTAGTTCGATTATTTTGAAGTGATATCAATGGAAATTATCTAAGCTTCATTTCAGAATGTAATTTTTTATAATTTATAATTTTATATATATATATATATATATATATATATATATATATTTCTCTCTCTCTCTCTCTTTCTGTAGATAGAGCAGTTAGGAGAAGATGCGCTTGATGAAATGTTGAAGAAACTGAAACATATTCTAGCTTCATGTTATTCTCGTGCTTTTGATAGTATCAAAGATGAATCTACAACAGAGGATTTAAATAAAGTTGGCCATTTATTAAATGAGCTATTATCTGAACTTAAAAGATCCAAAGCTTCAGAAACTCTAAATGGTTTTAATTTTCATCACATTCAACAAGTCAGAGATCCTGTTGTTGAAAGGTTGCAGTCTCAGTTCATTGCTGAATTTAATCACAGGTATATATGGAGTACATTTTGTTTAAATTTGGCATTTTGGCATTTTATTTGCTCTGATAATAGTATTGCATATTTATTTTAATTTTCTGTGATTCTTTAAAATTTTTGGACTTTGTTAAATCAGCAAGCAGCATCCTAATAGAATGTGTCTTGACAATAAAATAGATTTACCAAGAAAAAATAAACTAATTTGCTTTGAAAATTTAAATCTAAATATTGAGTTCTTTGCTAATAAAGAGAAATTAATTTAACTATTATTATTTCAAATAATTTAATTAATTTGTTTGATAGTAAAGAGGAAATTAATTGGAATTAACTGGAAACATAGAGTATTTCATGCTGACACCTGTAATTTCATTCTGCTATCCCTAATTATGAAAATGTATTAAACATCAGTGTTGCTTTTAATAATTGATTCTGTCAAACATACCACTATCTTTATATATATATATAAGCAGCTTAAGTGTTTGTCACTGATAGTTTACTGTTGCCACTCGGAAAAATGAGCGTGGAAATTAACATTTCTGCAGTTTTTAATTAATATCTTGGCCGATTAAAGTCGTACGAAGATGAGAATGGTATCGATGGATTTGGAGAATTTTTTTAAATCTGAGGATATGCATCTCTAATTTCAACACGGCGCTGTTCCATAAATATTCAAGAAAAAGAATTTGGCATGTAGCCAAATCCCTCTAATAGGGAAAACACAAGAAAGAAAGTAGAAAATATACAGAAAATGTAGGAGAAAATTGTTTTTACTTAATATCTTGGCTAATTAAAGTCCCACGAAGACGCAAATGGTCAAAATGCTGTGCCACGGACCTGCGGAATCCAACGATGTGCTTCGCTAAGCGCAGGAGCCAGCCATTTCGGAAGAGATGATGTTACTTCACCCCATATATATATGTGGCTTAAGAGTCTGTTTGTCGCCGATAGTTTATTAGCTGCTTGCGTAACTGTACTAGCCAATGGGGTGAAGTTGCCACGGCACAAGGTTGCCGTTTCAATTGAGACGTAGACAATTTCCTGTAAAACTTGCCTTTGCTATGACCCTGGGTAATTCAGTTTCAATTAGCAGACACCTTTGCATAAATCATTTTAATTACAATTTATAATATCTAGAACAGCAGCGGTCATTTGGTATGACCGCCGGGCTTTCTAGTATAAGTGCATAAAATTAAGTGATATGTTTTGAGGGTTCCAACCTTTATCTAAGAGCTAAATGTGTAGGAACTTTGTGAACTGTAAGCAAATAATTGCTTTAGTTCAGAAACAGAGACATAAACTCAAGAAGGGTTTATTATCCTTTATTTCCCAAAATAAGAATTTAAGAGTTTGCTTTTTTCTCAGAGTGTACAAAAAAGCCTCCACTTGGGCTTGAAATAAAGAGTACGGAGAAATAAAACTTAACTAATGCTCAACTAAAAAGATGTAGCCAAAGCTATCAAAATTCTAAGTAGTTGGCCCCTAAATATCAACTAAACTGGCGATGCTATCAAGGGCCTGAAATGTGGCCGAGCGTAGTAATAGCTTAGAGAGAGTGTAGCCAGATGGCAAACATGCGCTAGTCAAAATCTCTGGCTCTCTAACGAAGTCAGTGGAATTTCTACGTAAATACCACTCTTACTCATTTGCATTAACCGCGATTCTTAAATTACATTTTGGTAGGAAATTGTAAGCTGAAATTAGGAGGGATAGGAAAGTAGCTTTAACTAAAGATAACTGTTAAAAATGTAGGATAATCCTTACATGTTTTTGTATTAAGAATAATTTTACCTCTTGTGTTGTAGATTTTTTTTTTCTTTGTTTCGTTGCATCTGTTTGCAGAATATTAGACGTAATATAAATAAATTTGGTTCAATAGCTTTGTTAGCAATGCATTGATGGTGTGATTTTGCTAGTTGCGATTTGTAATCTAGCTTGTAGTTACTATCAATATTTATTGATTTGTAACCATATTTGTAGTTACTATCAATAACATCATAGCTTTTGATAGTAACTCTAATCCATATTAAAAAATTGTTTGTCATTACTATATGTTAAACAAAATATTATATATTTTAAGTGTTATGCTATACCTTTTAAATGTCTTTTAAATATTGTAAATATAGGTGAACATGCAGTAAATATATGTCAAGCCTCACTAAAAACCTTTTTGAAAAAGAAAAAGAAAAAAAAAAAAAAAAAAGTACTTCTTCACCTCCAAATGCATTATTTCAAGAAATCTTTTAATTGGGTAAACCTGATGTCCCATGTAGCATATTTATGAAAAAATATTCAGTGATGCATAATTGGATTCCAGTTTCAATTCTTGAAAATTAAGTTATTTTTTGTATTCACTTATGTATTTGTATTGATTTTCTTTTGGTTTTGAGCACTATCAGTTGTTAGGGCATTTCATTTGTAACAAGTAGTGCATCCAAGTAGTGTTAAAGGCCTTTTGAATTCTAATGCTGGCAGTAAATATATATGTAATAGATCTGTGTTGTAATTATCACCCATAAAGTGTAAATTTTTAAATATTATGTAAAGTTGTACTATTCTAAACAGATAAACATTTTGATATTTGAATTTTCAGTAAAGGTAATTGCAGTTAACTTCAAAATAGTCTGGAAGCAAAATAAAAAATTATGAGTGATACTGCTCAGCATATAATCCTTAAGCCCTTGCATAATATCACTTTATAGATCTGCTTTGCATTCACCTCATTGCTTAAATGCTATAAATAAATATCAGAATCATTTTCTCCAATTTTCTTTCTAAATATTATAATGACGAATTGTCTTATATATGTAGAATCATTTTGTTTCATGACCAAGAAATGATTTTATTCAATACTGATATTTAAACAAATCAATACTGATATTTAGCACACTTGTATATTCTCGCTTTAAAATGTTTTCAGTAGTGCTAACCCCGTGGCTTCTGTTGAAAAAAGTAACTTTTTCTAGATTTTATCTTTAGACTGGAGCAAGCAGTAGAGGATTAAACAAAAAGGTCCATGAAAGCTTATAATTTAATGGCCTTTACTTCTCAGAACTGCACCATTTCACATTGTTTCCGTTTATTCAAAATTTGTTTATGTTAAGATTTTCCCATAATGGAGTATCAGAGAAGACTTTTTCCTTGATATTAATACCTGCTTTTTCATCATTCTTCTGTCTTTTAACAAAAGGCAACTTTATACGTTTGCTGCTGTAAAGGGATACTGCAAGGTAACAAAGCCGATATTGTCTGTTTCTGAGTGAGTATGATGTCATAGATCTTAAACTGTAAAATTTCAAGTATTTAAAGGAGAAAAATGTGCAAGAAAACTTTTAAAAAAAGGTGCATATTTAAGTGCATCTTTTTTAATAGTTTTATTATTATTATTATTACTATTTTCTTTTAAATTTTTAAAAAGGTGTTAAAAGTATAGTGGCAAATCTATATTATGTATCCAATATTTACTTAACCCTTTAACTGTCAAGTTAATTTGAAGATTTGTGTACATAAATTGTCAATATTTTTATTGCAAAAATCAAATGTTCGTGGCGCAAACAAATGCAGCGCACTTTAAACATAAACCTCTATCCTTTGAAACCTTCAGTAAAGTGTTGCCATCTATTGAACTGAAGCCGAAATAAACTTCTCAAAATATATATTTGAGTGTAACAATACAATGCACTCAAAAAAATATTACACCGAGTAATACTCAGGCATGACATTTTGGAACACCAGTGCTGTGCCCAAGATCATTTCAGGCATGACAGTTAAAAAGTTAAGGAGTGCTGTTTTAGTGCTTTCAAAATCTAATGCAAATTTAAGATTCTTCTTGCATGACTATAACATTAATTGTTTCTCAATCAACAGTAATGACTGGACCACAAAAAATATGCTGAGCCTTCTTTTTTTTTCATTAGTACTTATACAGTCAAAAGTCATTAATTCGGACACCCATAATCCGAAATGATCTATAATCCGGACCTCAAAGCTACAAACTTTCTGTGCATGCGTTGCGTTAACGCATGTGCGTAAGACCTTTACGGCTGAGAATATGCATGTGTGCATAATACGTTTACGCATGCCGTTTAATGTATAACAGACGGTATAAGCTAAGCTAAATTATCTAATTCAGTTAATGTTGCAGATTACGTTGTTCCTTAATCTTCGAATTGGATCCGGCTTATAATTTTTTGCAGACTGTTACAGCAATTTTATAAAAGTAAGCTTGAACTTTTGATTATGTCAAATAGAATTTCCGATATATATTTACTAATATGTAAAGGATCTACAAAGCAAAAGTATGTTTTGAAGCCTATTAAACAAAAAGTGGAATCGCTGCAAAAAAATGGATAAAGGCATATCCTTTGTTTTTCCAACCATTCCGAAATCTGTTTATCAATTTCACCCTGCTCTGCGGGGGAGGGGAACGTTGCAGCGCTCAATGAACTGGAAGTTGATCTGTCAGCACTATCCATATCTTCAGGGCAGATGTTTTTATTTTATTTGGCTTATAGTTCATTACTAAATGTAGTATTTCATCTCGATGTACTCTGTCTTTTATATGATTTAAATCAAATTCAATATAAATATCACGAATACACATCAAATAGTTTTCTGGTTTCAATTTTCTAATTTCGACTATGCGTAATGTATGCTTTACGCATGCGCACGTTGAAAGAAATGTTTAATAAAGTAAACAAATAAATACTAAGAGTTTTTTTTTTTTTTTTTTTTTTTTTTTTTTTTTTTTTGATACCCTTTAGATCATAATTGTTTTTTATTTCATAAATTACGGTTTCATATTTTTAATTTTATAATTTCCACATGCCATCTTACCAGATTTAAACTGATGATCTATAATCCGGAAAAATCGATAATCCGTAATCGCCGAAGTCCCGACAAGTCCGGATTAACGACTTTTGTCGGTATTTTGAGACTCGAATACGCTTGCAGCAATTATTCATTTAGCTAATCTATAATTAATTACTTAGGTATATAAATAGATATAAACGCTCTTTTATAGGGTCTGGCAAAAAAGAACTCCATGATTTTGGAGCTAATAAAATCCAAAGGAAATAAGATATTTTATTTCTCTTAAAGTGCACATAATGCCATTTTATGTCAAAGGGCTTTTTATTTTAAACAAAACATCACTCAAATGGAGGTCTACATTGTGTATTCACTCATTAAACCTTTCTCAATAATTTTGCATGACTTTCAGAGTTACTTCAAGTGGAATCGCAGTAACTTCCTGTTGTATTTACTTTCTTAGAGCTGTTAAAGTTGCGCATCCAACAGTAGATGTTTTCTGTGTGTGTGTGCGAGGAACAGGGTCTGGTTGACAAAATGTGAAGTGGATGTGAAAGGAATGCTATATTGCTATTGGAACCTTCTGTTGTGCATAAACTGCTCTACAGTGAGAGCATGCTGTCCTCTTGGCCATTCGAAAACAAAATGTAAATCACTATTTGACAATATGTTTTCCATGAATGTACCCTTTCTCAAATTATAGAGAGAGTTATTTCCGCTGCTCCTCATAGGAATGCTGTCATGTCATTACAACATCACCTTAGTATGGTTCAGGAGAATGTATTTAAATGTCAGTAACATCCATGAGAAGGTTCTCTTCATGCCCACGAACACTAGGGTGGAGAGTTATGAGAAAAATTCTGTCTTCAAATGGCAAGTCATTGCCAGTTTTTACAGCTGATATTGTCAGCAGGAAAGGAAGAAGAGCTGCTTAATTGGTACAATTAAACACACATAAAGAAGTTTTTATTTCAATCAAAATATTTGATGCAATTTCATTGACTATTGTTGTCATAAGATAATCTATTTCTCTTTGCTTATGCTGTTAGTACAACAAGTACTAACAGCATAAACAACAAGACATTGAATGAATTCTCTATTTATTATTCACAAGATTAAATTCACATTAATCTAATGTCTACAATGGTACACAACTGTTAAGTTAATTTATTATTTCCTGAAAAAGTTTTCATTATATTACACTGATTAGAATCATCTCAGGGGTTTTTTATGTCTCTAAAATTGTATACATGAACATTGCAAATGATTATGTTATAGCCACTTTCAAAGTTTTTTTTTTTTTCCCCCTTATTGATTTGGCTGTTGCTGAACCTATTAAAGTGTTAAAATGAAATAAGCTGTAGTTATGAGAATAGTTTATAAAGTGATGTTTTAAGGAAAGGTGGGTGCTAAATGGGAAGAAATGCAGAAGAGAAAACTGCAAAATGCATTTGTAGAGGTTGTGAAGTAGTTTAGATAAAAAAGATTAACTGGATTTAAAATGATCCAGGTTATGACATAAAATGCAAGATATCATTTATGAAAACAATCAACATTATTTTTTTGTAGGTGCAGTGCTTAATAATACATTCCATAATGATTACTGTACTCTCTGTATTATATCGTTGTAAGCTATGATCTTTGTTAGAAATACTTTTATTTTTGGTTCAGAAAATGTGATCTATCAAAATGTATTGAGAGGATGTGCAGCAAATGCTAAACTTACATTTTAAAATTTTTATAGTAATCCAAGGTATATGAAACTAAGCAAGGCAATTTCTAAACTAAAAGAGTGGATTGAGAAATTTGAAACTGCAAACAGTCTCAGAAAAAGGTAAAATTTTATAGATTGTTACGTTGGTTTTTTAGCTTAAAATTTAATTTTGAAAGCATACTATCTCACTATATTTAATTTTAGGTCTTTTGATCTTGTTGAAAAATGTGAATATCTTTCCCTTTATCATATAATTGATGAGGAAGTGGAAATATTTGGGGAATGCTTTCCAAAGGTTGGTACTAAAATTTATAACTCTAAACATTGTGAATTATGTTCTTTGTAAACACATGAAAGAAAAACTAGATGATAAATAAGTTTTGTACATTTTTATTTGCAGTTGCATTTTTCATTAATTTTGGGTTTGAGTAATATTTAAATCAATATAATATGATTTCATTATGAACCGTAGTGCAGTAAAAGCTTAAATGTCTAGAAAGCTTGGGAAATGCCAATTTCAGATAGCTGAATGTATAAAAATAAGAATTCATGGTAGAAGAGCCAAATGAATGCAAGAAATTTGTGGACTAAAATTATGACAAAAACAGTCATCTTATTGGTTACTAAATTAATTACCAAAAGCCCACATTTAAAATTATGTAAGATTTTTGGAGGGGAATGCATTTAGACATAAAATTCGACATATTTCATAGTCCTTAAGCATGAAAGTTATGGATGAAGCCACTTTTTACATTTTTGGCAAAGTTAATCATCATAATTTACGATTTTTAGACACGGAAAATCCGCATGGCATAATGGAATATGAGCATGATTCTCCGGAGGTGAACATTTTCTGTGCCGTTTCCAACAACTGCGTTTTTGATCCTTTTTTCTTAGTGGAAAAATCGAATGACAGATGCATTTACCAAAATATGCTATCAGAGTGGTTTACCCTCAGTTGGAAGAAGTGGTTCCTGGCTTCATTCTGCAGCAAGACAGTGCTTCACCACAATGAAAGAAAAACTTATGCTGGTACCTGAACCATTAGTGTACGTATTATTGAACACTGCGCAAAAGAAAAGGGAGGGACAGTTCGATATCTCCTGTTCTACTGAGCCAATTGACAAAATTCAAATTGCATTTTTCATGTCTCAAGCACGATTTAGGATATATATTAGATTTAGCGTTGTTCTAACATAGGTATTTTGACACAAAATCGGACTTTTTCTGAAATAATATACCAATTTTTTCTCATATTTCGAGACTACACTCAAATTATGCCTAGATATTAAATTTTGCAAAATTTGGTGCCAAATTTATGGAGAAATTCAAAAATTTATCTTGGCACAATTTTTTCAGTTTTCGCCAAGAATAATTCACTTGGCAAACTTCTTAATATGTGGCAACCCATTTTCCTTTCCCTTCCATTATGCCGGTGCGGAAAAAAAAGCACCTCATTCCTACCTTTTTACATTGTGCATGAACGGGAAAAAAGTCCCATTGTTTCTACTTCCAAATAATTTTAGAATAGTGTCTAAATCACATTTGATGTTTTATCGCTTTCAACAAATATGCCGAATTTCAAAATGCACCAATATATAAATTCACGTATATCTTCAGAAATTTTGAATAAAAAAACTTAAATTTTTTGCATGTATGCTTAGAAATACGGCTACTTTAATGTGATGGTGAAAATTTTTTTGAAAAATTTATAAAAATTATTTAAAAATACAAATTTTAAAAATAAATTATAAAAAAATGGGTGAATTTTATTTGGATTGAACCTGAATTTTGAAATGTGAAAGGAAGAATCAAGTAAGTTTAATATAAAAAGGGAGATTAATAAATATATACCAAACTCAATTAACATTGAGGAGCTAAAATTTTGAGAGCTAATTTTTTAAAAACTACTCATGCGATATTTACAAAACTTGGTAGTTTGGCATAATTTGAGTCGTATAATCGAAATATGAAAAAAAAAATTGGTATGTTATTTCAGAAAAAGTCCGATTTTGTGTCAAAATACGTATATTAGAACAATGCTATAAGACATATCCTAAGTCGCGCTTTCGAGATATAAAAAATGCAAGTTGAATTTCGTCAATTGGCCCAGTAGAATGGAAGATATAGAACTGTCCCTTCCCTCCCTTTTTTTGCACTGTGTACATTATCACCAGTTGGCCGTGCTCAGTTAAATGATAAGCCATACTGAAATGCTCAAAAAAAAGATATTCTATTACGAGTGTAGCAGGAACTGGAATACTGCATAGATATTTCCTGTGGCACGCATAAAACATCTATAGAATCTCAGATAACTACATTTTCACTCTATATTTGATTTATCAATATAAAGAAATTACAATGTTCACAGACATGCTTTCTTTTTGTCCCATTCAATATGAAACATACTGTAAAAAAATGCTTCAGATACTCTGAAGCCTATTTTATCTTCAGATACTTTTAATCTTTAATGAAAGTTTTTATTTATAACAGAATTGGTTCACGTGTAGCATGGCTGTTTACTTATGACCTAGTATAGCTGTTACCTGTAGCGTGGCTGTTTACTAATTATGACTGCAACTTAAATGAGTTAAAATTATTATTGTAAAGCTTGAAATATCTATATACAGTCAAAAGTCTTTAATATGGACTCGTCGGGACTTCGACGATTCCAGATTATCAGTTTTTCTGGATTATAGATCATCAGTTTAAATCTGGTAGGATGGTATGCAGAAATTATAAAATTAAAAATATGAATCCGTAATTTATGAAATAAAGAGCAATTATGATCTAAAGGGTATCAAAATTTACAAAAAAAAGCTTAATATTTAGTTGTTTACTCTATTAAACATTTCTTTCAACGCGCGCATGCGTAAAGCATACATTATGCATAGTTGAAATTAGAAAATTACAACCAGAAAACTATTTGATGTGTATTCATGATATTTATAATGACGAGGAGTTTGATTTAAATCATATCAAAGGCAGAGTACATCGAGATGAAATACTACATTTAGTAAGGAATTATAAGCCGAATAAAATAAAAACATCTGCCCTGAAGATAAGGATAGTGCTGACAGATCAACTTCCAGTTCATTGTGCGCTTCGATGTTCCCCCCCCCACCCTTCCCATAAACGCATTATTCGTTTACGCATGCGCAGAAAGTTTGTAGCTTTGAGTTCCGGATTATGGACGTCCAGATTAAAAACTTTTGACTGTAATATGATTGTACTTTTTGAAGCAAATGAAAAATTGAAATAATAATATGCATGTTATATAATAATTTTGTTGTCTTTTCTACAATATGTATATTTTCCCTTTCCTGATATACACTACTGTTTCCCAAGGTTTGGGTATATATTCAGATTTGGAAATAAGTACAATGTCATGTCATATAAAATAGAAAAAGTTGCTTAAGAATGTTCACAAACAATGTATAAAGTATGTTTTCAATTCTAAAGGTATTAATGTATTAAGAGAAAATGTATCATGTTCATAGAAAGGTTGAGTAAGTGTTAAATGAAATTGCCTTTATGCTGTCTCTCTTGTATGTAATTTTATTATTTTAGATTTTAGTTATTTTTTTTAATTATTAATGAGTTTTCTAATAAATTAGAATAAAGATTTTTCTACCTTTACTAATTTCTGTTTACTGATCTTTTACATTGTTCTGTAATTATCATATTTCTCGATGAAACATAGTATTTTATTATTGACTAATTTTATCCTCTCTCTTTTAAGGATAAGGCACATTCTGTTCAAATATTTAGGTTCATGCCTTTGGTGAATATAGTTGACAAATATAACACTTACGCGAAGCAGCTTTGTGTTGAAGGAGATGATGGGAAAGTAAAAATGATTTTTCTGCTTATATTATTATTGTCGCAAATTTATGTAATTATTTGTGTTTGGTTTCTGTGTATCTTTATAGAGTTATGTAATAGTGTTATTTATTAATTGATCTAATGCATTTATATGTGATAATTTTATTGTATATTTTTATGTAATCAAATTTATTTCCAATTATTATTCTTGTGAGTTTCTATTATTGTTTTGTGTCACCATGTTAATGACACTCCGGAAGTTTCCTGAAAATGCACGTTCAAAGCCACATGGTGCAGTTTTTTTTTAAAGTTTTCAGCAGTCCTGGGTAGTATAAATACCAGCTGCATTGGAGCCAAGAGGCAGTCTATTTAATCGGTGGGATTTTTTTTTTTTTTTTTTTTTTTTTTTTTTTTTTTTTCCCAGTCATGCAATTGTGATGAGCTTCTGCTTGGTGATTACTGCTTTAGATTTTGCTGTGTCACCAATTTTGTGATCTGCAATATTCTTCGTGTGTTAAGAGAATTTTCCTTATCTCTGTTATCCTATCCTTACTTTGTTTTACAAGCATTTATTTCTTTGAACAAAGTGTCAATTTTTTCCTCCTGTTCATCTGACATAATTGTTGAGAAGATCTCAATGCATCCATAGCATGCAACAGTATGCCATATTAAAGTTCCAGAGAACTTCTCCAATATTTTTCTTTAAATGGAATGTGCTCTTTCTTTATGTATTTTAAGCCCAGAAGGGAAGTTTTTTTTTTTTTAAATGGGCTATTGATCTTGAAACAGCATTTTGCATTGATTCACTATAAATGTTGGTTCACTTTTCAGACTGTTGCCACCAAATATTATCGCCCTGTATTATATTTAAAAAAAAATTAAATAATGCTGAATCTGTATGTACATATATATGTTCCTTGAAGTGTGAAACAACATGGTACCTGGGGCCATCAAATTTTGAATAGTGTAGTCCTCCACCCGAACATGTGAAGGAAGCCAAAATTTTGAATTTTATATAACATATTTTGTAAAACTTTAATGATTTTTTTATTGACAAATTCAATAATCTAAAAGCAAGCTGTAGCAGCACTGTACAGAATAAAACATTTTTATCTCTAGTGCACAAGACTGCCTATCGGAAATTCTAAAGAAATGTTGGTTTTAAATGCTTTGTGATTTTGCTATTGAATCAAATTTTATGTGGCTTAAGTGCCAGAAACATGATATTTAATATATAAAGTAGACACACAAAATGTTAATAATAAAAAGACAAAAAAAATTATAAAATTATCTTAGTAAGAGAACTGAACATTGATACGATGAACTGAGAAAAGACTAATATATGCCAGCACTTAACACTGCATTGGGAATTCTAAATGTATACTGCTATGCTACTTTTGAATATTTTGTAGTTTTGCTGCTGTTGAATTATATATGGCATAAGTGGGAAGAAAATGATGCTAAAAAGGATTAGTAGACGTGAGTGAAACAGCTGACTTGTATACTGCGAGCTCAGTTGAGAGTGTAAAAAAACCCTAACAAACCCTTTTGGGCTACCATTAAAATCTAAAACCTTTTTTTTTTTTTTTTTTTAGTAAGAAATTTTCCCTGCTGCAGTTAAATTATGCTAGAAATCCAAAAAGATATTTTACACAATCTTCAGCGAATCAGAAATTTTGACCTTTTTTTCTCATCTCTCTTAATGTAAATAGTATTAAAACAGCTGTATTTACTGTTTTAAAAATGTTGTTCATTATCTGTGTTATGGTATTTGAAAGTATATTTATATTAATTGCTGTATTCTTTTAGGTATACACTTATCTAATAATAGGAAATAATAGCCATTCTAATACAGAAAAGAGTGAAAAAGTCCTCCAGTTGTTTCAATTTTTAAATCTGTTTTTGAGTAAAGAACATGGAACAGCTAAGCGGTCGTTGAAATTTTTTATTCCTAGAACTGTTACATTTAAACCATATCTCACAGTTGTTAGTGATGATGAATCATCTCTGTCTTTGTTTGACATTTATAAGCAGGTATTTAAAATTAAACACTAGTTTTTTTTTTTTATTTGTTCTCTGTTTATTATCTTTAAATGTTAACTTGTATGCTTGCAAATGTTTGTAATTTCTGTAACTGCAACTTTGCATAATCTATCAGTGAATGATATACATGTCTATTACATGAGTATATGTTTATGTACAATATGTGAAAATTACAAAATCTTTTTATTTGATCTTTGGTACCTATATTTTCGTTTACGAAAATGTTATACTCCTTTTAGACGAAACACAAAAAATATATAAAAATATATATAACACTAGTAAAAAGTAAAACACAGGAAGGATAATTTCCATATGAACAAAATTGATTGAGATATTGAATTTCAAAATTTGCCATTTCTGACATCATTTTCAACTAGCATTGAGTGTTCAGTTAATAAATAAATTAAGATAACTTGAGGTTGATGTTTTCTTCCATAAATGCTATTAATTAATATTTTTTGGAGATTTACTAGTGTCTTTACATATAATTTTGTTACATTTGGTATGCTGAAAGAATTTTTGCAGAAGTAAGTACTCAATAAGAACTTAGTAAGTAGTAATAAGAAAGTGGTAATAAGAAACTTAATAAGTCACTTAATAAGCAGTAATAAAAAAGTGGTTAATAAGATTTCAAAGTGTAATGCTACATTATTCATTTATTCTATTCTAAAATGTTATTACTTTAGAATAATAATCTGGTAATTGTAAAAAATTCATCAAAATAAAAATATTTTTCATTTTTAATTAATACAAATAATATTACAAGTTGCATGTGGGCCAATAGTGAGACCTGCCAGTTTTTTGGATCATGAATTCCATAAAATTCTGTGAATAAGATGTCCTTTGGGGGGGGAACAATCAATATTTTCCACAGTTATTTACATAGAGATGCACTTCACTTAATCTCTTAGCAACAGAAAAACCATTTTTCTAAATAATATTTTATTTTTAGTTATGTAAAAATGCAAACATTTTGCTCCTCAGTTTGTAATTTCTAAAACATGGATCTTTACATCATTTGAACCATTTTTGTAATTGCAAGTATATGCTCAGCGGTTTCAAAAATAAAGTTGGGTAAGGACTTTTGTTGACACGGAGTATAATTCTTACTTACTGTTTTATAAGTAGGATATAAAGATATATTGTCTTTTTTTTTTTTTTTTTTTTTTTTTTTTTCCAGATCAAAAGCCAAGTCATTTGCATACTGCTGTTACAAAAACTCTGAACAAATATTTCATGAAACTTATTTTAAGAGTGCGAAATTTTGTTATGCTAATTTACGTTATTACCATAAACTAGCAATATAAAACACTGTGTGTGAATTTTTTATATAAGTGAAACAAATTTTATTAGGTAATGAATGATCATTATTTAAGCTATTTTAACATCAGAATTACCAAGATGGGTCACCCATGACCCAGACTTGCTTTGTTGTCCATATCATTTTTGCTTTTAAAAATTAAGAATTATGAATTTTTAACTTTTGCTATATATTAAAAATTATTCCTATAACTAAAATATGTTGAAATTTAACCACTTAATGACCGAATTTGTATTAAAAATTATGTCAAAAATCCCTGATTTTTTTAATACTCTACAGATGTCACTAGATGTAGCTTTTGTAAGGGGAGATCTTTTTTTTAAACAAGATATTTATTATGGTTCATGGCATTACGCAATTAAATCAGGCTTCAATGAAGCAGCCAAAAAAAAACATAATCTAGCAAAGTAATACAGAACTGTGGTCTAGGTAATAAGAGCTAAACTAAAAATCAAGTAAATACATTTTACGATCTATAAATGTTATTGACAGTATGGTACAGTCTGAAACATGGTGGAACACATAATGCCACATCACAGTCTGGACAACAATACCGCCATTATGGCTCAAGGGTAATCACTTCGAGTGGGTAATCACAAAAGCCACTTGGATCCCTCTCACAGCTAAGAAAACATGTGCATGGCAGAGTGTTTGATTGCCACGGGATATTATGGGCGATGGCATTAAATATCCATAAAATTTTCAGCACTCGAGTTAACTCATTTATAGGAAAATCTAAATAGCATCTGTTTCGAGATATCTCGGGCGTGGTCGTTAAGCAGTTAATGACTGTTTTACAATTTACAAGGCCTTTTGATTAGAATTACAATGGCAGATCATTTCTGACCCAAGGTAGATAAGATCCTTTGATTACTTCACTTACCTTTTATTCATTGTGGAGCAATGTTAGAAAATGTATTTTGCCCTGTGTGCCATGAGAAAGAGGAGTTCTGAAGAAGGGGAAAGGAGGAGCAGAAATGGGTTCAGTTGATTGGAATTGATATCTGCAATTAGGTAACATGTTTCAAATACCTTACAAAAAGCTGGAAGATGTATATCTTACTCAAGAAAGTAATTTTTCTGATGACAGTCCTGTAACTTCTTGAAGTTTCCTCATAAATGATACGATTCTGAACACAATAAAGCAAGATCTAAGCCTAACGGCAATGTACGAAGTATTTCTTTTGTTGAATTGTATGCTGTCATTGCAATGCTTTATACAAGGTATGGCTATTAATTTCCAGAACAGCTCTAATAACATCAGAACAGATGATGTGAGAAGGGTAATCTTTTAATATGTTTCGAAGTAATCACCACCTGCCATAATACACTTCTGTGCTTGGCTGTATAAGTTGTGGAAACAACTTTTAAAGTCCTCTTTTGGAAGGCTCTTCAATGTCGACGTCACATTCTTTTTGATGTCTTCAACATCCACAAAGCGTGTTCCTTTGATCATGGTTTCGAGTTTGCCAAATAAATAGAAGTCTGTGCGGGCAAAGTCAGGAGAATATGGTGGATGGTATAGCTCCACAACCTCATGTTTGGCCCAAAACCGTTTCACTGGCAACGCAATGTGGGGGCAGGCATTGTCATGCAACGTGACATCGACATTAAAGAGCCTTCCGAAAGAGGACTTTAAGAGTTGTTTCCACAACTTATACAGCCGAGCACAGAAGTGTATTACGGCAGATGGGGATTACTTCGAAACATATTAAAAGGTTACGTTTTTCACATAATCTGTTCTGGTGTTATTAGAGCAGTCCTGAAAATTAATAGCCACACCTTGTATTAAAAGGGGGCATTAGTATTAGCAAAAGGCTATGAAGTTATTAAATATTCATTTCTCATAAATTGGTTATCTAAAATGTGCTGTGTGTACCCTTTATTTAACTCACATAGCTATGAAATGGTTTAATGAAAATTAAATTTTCATGTAATGATGAATGAAATAATGAAATTTTCATATTCATCATATTTTCCATATGATGGCCAACTAACTTTTTTAATTTGGTAGAATATTTGGAGATAAGTCTGCGAGACGATTATTCATTGAATGGTAAGAAATTATCGTATGTACCTGCATATAAGTCAAAAATTTTAAGGGGGGGAATCAAACTTCAGAGTAAGGGATTAACCAATACACAGACCCTAAAATAGAGATTGACAGCAATGGCCGCGGATGATCAACATCGGTGAACTTGATTATTAAATATATCTTTCACACAGGAAAAATATACTCTTTAGTTAATGTAAACTTATCGAATATCTTGATCGTACACATTGCTTTTTTTACTTTTCCTGCTTTCCATAATGTCTGATTTATTGGAATCTACAAAAAGCATCTCTTTCAAGAGCCACACACTCCTTACAATGAGTTATGTAAAGCAAAAGAGAATGTCTTACACTGTGAAATGACAATTGAAGAAATAGAATTAAATTCTTTGAAAATTTTGTATATATATTTTTAAATTTTATCATGTGCTAAAATGGAAATAAACAAAAATTTGCTAAATCGTGAGTGAAAACTTATCAAGAACTTCGGCATGCCGTTTTATCAGCAGTGATGGCACTGCTGATGTGACAAGTTTGTTTTTCCTAAAATTTTTCTCAAAATTGTGGGGACGAGTTGATTTATACACAAGTATATATGATATTGTTTTTCTTTAAAACAGGAACTATGGGGACGAGTTGATTTATACACAAGTATATATGATATTGTTTTTCTTTAAAACAGGAACTATGTCAAAATGTCAGGCTAAATTTTCAGCCACTTCTTACAATATATAAACAGAATGAATGACACTGTAATTTCATTTAGATTGCTCTTCCTTTCAAACCATAACTCATTTTCCAGCATGCGTTAACATTTTAATGATGGAGCACTCCAACTGGTATCCTAAATAAAATATATACCATATACAGGGAACAGGAGTTGTTGTTTTGTGCGGAGGCGTTTTCATAAAGTAGGGGAAAAGATTAATCATTGTTTTGAATTTTTGTGGGTACTAACTTAAGTAAGAAAATGTTTAAATTCAGCATGTGCACATTTTTGCAACAGACCTTTTAGTGTTTATGCATCACGATGTCATTTTTGCACATAAAATGCCAGTTTATTTTCATCATGCATATAAGCTCTATTTTGAAGTCGTCAAAGAAGCAGTAACACTGCAGAATGAAAGAAATTTCTGAATAGCTTACTTTTAAACTTCTGTAGAATTATCTGTTTTATGATGATGTAAAATTTATTTTTTTAGTTATAAAGAACTATTCAAAATAGATTCTATGTTAAAAAAAATGCATAATATTTTTTATGTTTAATTTAGAACTGTATTGAAATGTCAAGGGAGTTTGATGCTTCAGTTACTTCCTATTTTGAGATGGTGTGTTCTAAGCCAATAAATCCATATAAAGACACAGAAGAAATGTTGAATATTTTCCAAAGCGTGCAAGAAAACTTAGTACCTGTAAATCTACTAAAAGAATGGATTCAAAATACCTATCCTGGTGCTTCAGACTACTTTGTATTTAGGAAACAGGTAATGTCTGATCTTTTTTTTAGGGGGGGCCATATGAGAAGTATCTGTTCAGTTATGACTGTGGCAATGTATTTAACTTGCATCTAATCCATTTATTTAGTTAATTATTAGTGTTAGTTGCTGCAAATTTCAGTTTATCATTTTCAGATAAACTGAAATACATATTTCAGATATTTTACTGCAGATTTTATTTATTTCAGTATAATGTTTATGATAAAATGTATATTTGTTGTTAAAATTTGTCATTAAAAATGAATATGTATGATATAAATATATATGAACTATTATTTAAAAAAATCTCATGTGAACACCACATGACTTCCTTGTAAGGCCTATTAAATTATGCACATTTTTTGCTCCATTTCATTTAAACTTATTTCCCCAAATTTCATTAGAGATGTATTTCTCATTCAATAAATTCAGTTCTCATTCTGAGCCAAGGAGAAAATGCATAAAAATCCAAAACATCTTCATTAAAAATTCTAAAATACAGAAAAACCTAAAACTCCAAATAGAGTTAAAAACCATTAAAAAATTTTTACAATTAATATTGAAGTTTAAATTAATTAAAATTAGGCAGAAAGACAAATCTTTCAGTGCACAAAACATTTGGCCCCACTTAGCAGAAAGATACTGAAATTGGTGCAGAAACTGATTTAATTCTTTAGGCTACTAAGTTTCAAGTGTAAACAAATGGTGGATGTGTTAGACTTAATGAAACTTTAAACAACTTTTAAATTGTTGATAATTCTACAACTATTGCATGCAAATTAACTGAAGGCATAAAAACCTTAGCCAGAACAATTCAATCATTTTTAAAGCAAGAAATGCACAATTTAGCAGCATATAAAAACTCTTAGCTCATTGAGCTAGGTAACAGAGTGAGTAAAATATAAATAAATATGTAAAGTGTAAAAAAATACGATGGCTTTGCTCTACACGAACCAGCAACCTTTATTGATTTTCTGCAATTTTGGATCTTCCCCTTAGACCAGTACCTTCTAGAATTTGCTAGCCTATTACGTAACCGCTACTATAAATAACGAATACATGCCATTTGCATCAGAAGCTCGCCTCTCCTCCTTGATTTATCTTTCCTTTGTTAGAAATAGTAATGAGGCATAAAGTTTAAATTCAGTCGTACTTGGTTTAAACTACTATTGAATATGTGATTTAGAGAATTTCATATGAAGTAAAGCATGATCTACAGTAAAAATTGAATTAAAGCTATGGAATAAAGATTCATCATTAGAAGCTAAATCATCTTGCCTTATCAATTGGGTTTTGTCTTACCGCTTGGGCAAAAACCATGCCTGAACTTTGATGCCAAGCTTCACCATGACTGCTGAAATATCACATATATGTATATGTATATATGCATGTTTTATATATGGTTTTGGTGTGGCCGATTGCAACCAAAAAAAGAGATGCTCATCTACGTGTTACTGCAGTCCTACATACAAAATTTCAACATTCTGGAGCTTCTCTTTTCTGAGTTATGCGAGATACATACATATGTACAGGCGTCATGAAAAAATCTTTACTGAATCCATTTTAAATCAATTTGACAATTTGTTTTTGGAAAAAGAGTGCTTTATTCTGTTTGTATATACAGATGTAATGCAAAAACATGGTTCAAATGGAATCGAGAGTTGTCAAAATGGGTATTTTCTTTGAAATACGATACCCCAAATTTTTCCCAATTACATTACTTCCTTTACTTCATACAAGGGAATAAAAAACAGAAGAAATTATTTATGTTTCTGTTCTTTAGAACATTCATATCATAGTTCTTTTGGTATGTATGTAACTTTCTTCTGAAATTTACTGTGTCTAAGGTGGAATTTCACCCAAGTTTAAAACTGGCATACAAATTATATTCACTTTCTAAAGCTTCCAAAGTGTAAAGTGCATGTATGTTTTACTAACCCTTCAAAAGAAAATTCTTTAGAATAAGCAGTTTCTGTTTTATGCTGTTTACACCATTCTCTGTAATTAAATCATAAATATTTAAGAGATAAATTAAATCTGTCTGTATGAAATTCATGAGACATGTTCTACAAAGATAAAAATAAATATTTTATTCCCATTATTTTCCCCCCTTATTTAGTTTGTGTTGTACTTCTCACTTGCCGCATTTGCAGAATATGCCTTTCATCTTACTCTGCAGAGTCCTGATATGATGTATATTCATAAGGATACAGGTGTAATAAGTAACATTTCTTTCAAGTTTGAAAGCTTAGAAGGTATGTGTATGAAAATAATTACTAGCTCTCTAGCACATATTAACTTTCATAATAGTAATTGATTATTTTTCACTAAGGCACTAAAGCTTTCTATTGTTTAAAATTGTAGATTAAAATATTGTGTCTTTTTTATGCATCTTTAATATTAAATGTAAATTAAATGTACATTGGTTTAGCTACTAGCATATAGCATGTAATTAACTTGCTGTTATATACACATTCTTTAGTGTGGTTGCCTCAGGATATGTTTTGTATTTGATATAAATCATATTCAAATAACAGTAAACCAACAAATTAAATGCATTTATTACATCAAATTATTATGTTAAATGCATTTGTTATATCAAAAATATGTATCTGAAATATAACATTTTTTATACTCTTGAGTATAATATTAATGAGTCGTATAACTTACAGTCCACAGTCTTAATGTATTAATTACAGTACTTATTGAGCTGTAAAATTGCTGGACATTGGTAATTTGACTGGGTTCAAATCTTGGTGAATGGGCTAGCTGCATAGGAGTTTTCATGGTTTTGCATGAGTAAAACGGATATAAGTCAGTTTCCGTTAGAAGCCCTCACCCTCATATGATATGCCATAACCCTTATAATCTAAATCCAAATAAGTTATGAATATTAAATGATTTTAATGTTAAGTTTTTTATGCTATTTCATACCCAATTATTTAATCAGTAGTATCATCAGCTTCATGTGAGTGTGTTAAATCTTGAAATAGTTATCATCAGATACTTTAATTCCATTAAAAACTATATGTAGAAAATACACTTCAGGCATTAAAAGCTTCATATTTTTATAATTTTCTTAAACTAAGTATACTTTTAAAAGAGGGGGTGACAATAGTTAAAAGTTATGTTCCTTGATAATATATCTGCATTGATAAAATTTTCAAAATGATTTTACAAAATATGCTTAATCTTAGAAATGAAATATTTTTAAACCTCATTAATAATTAATTTTTGAAAATATTTCTCTGTTATTAAAAGATTTTTACTGTTTATACTATTATTTTTTTCTGAACAGACTGTTTAATATGTTAAAACTTTAAAAATGTAGTATAATGTTCTTTAAAATGCAAAATTCATATAAAATTCAAGAATTTATGGTTATGTTTTAATAAATGCTTTTGAAAGTTTTGTTTCAAAATTCAGGTTTCAATATTTTGTTCTAAATCTGTTATGAAGGTTTCAGGTTTTGCCCTACAGATCAGCAACTTGAATCAGATTTTAATGCCCTATTTTAAATGAACTGTTTGTTTTAATAAGTAAAATTATTTTTTGATTACTCTTGGTTATTTTATTAATGTAATAAGCAACATTTCTTTCAAGTTTGAAAGCTTAGAAGGTATGTGTATGAAAATAAGTACTAGCTCTGTATGTTTTCCCCTCTGAAGCAACTTTTTTTAGGTGTGCTGTAAATAAAAAATTAATGTACACAAACTTAGTTTAATTTAATTTAGAAAATTGTATGTTGCATTTTTATCAAGGAAATAAGCTTAACAATTTTATACTTGTATTTCATGAGTTTTAGCAATATAAGTTGAAAGATAAAATGTTTATTTTCTTGTTTAAAACATAGCTGTGGGGCATTTAATGAAGGAATAGTTTTTTTTAATTATTATTATTATTATTATTATTATTTGTATACTTAAAACTTACTAGAACATGATGGAATTGCATTGTGAAAAAGTTTTTTGTATAGAGACAGTCAAAATTATCTGCAGCTGTAGTAGAAATAACAGAAATGAAATAGAAAGCATGAATGCTGATATTCCGAAAAGTCTTTTAAGAAGGTATTTAAGTGAAAACAAAAAACAAAGAAAATGTTTTTATGTT
This sequence comes from Stegodyphus dumicola, assembly GCF_044657685.1. NCBI lineage: Eukaryota > Metazoa > Arthropoda > Arachnida > Araneae > Eresidae > Stegodyphus > Stegodyphus dumicola. The sequence continues at coordinate 241,977,748 of NC_140771.1, forward strand.
ATAGGATTTTAAAAAAATTCCTGAAAGTAGCAATAGTTTGTCGATATTGCCAAAGGAAGTAATTAAAGCTGTTTGGTTCCAAATAAAGTAGTTAAAATTTGAAATGTTTCATTTGTTATTATAATGCATTTTTATTAAATATGAAACTAAGTGTGCAAGTTTGTATATGTGTTTATTTAAATAAACACAAGTTTGTACAGTCAAAAGTCGTTAATTCGGACACCCATAATCCGGAATGATCTATAATCCGGACCTCAAAGCTAAAAACTTTCTGTGCATGCGGCGCGTTGGCACATGCGCACAGACGTTTTACGCGTGCGCGTAAGACCTTGACTACTGCGCAAGTGCAGAATACGTTTTCGCCTTCGTGTTTAATGTATAACGGACAGTGTAAGCTAAAATTATCTAATTATCTATTTCAGTTAATGTTAATGATTGCATTGTTCCTTAATCTTCGAATTGGATCCCGCTTATTATTTTTTGCAGACTGTAAGAGCAATTTTATAAAAGTAAACTTGAACTTTCGATTATGTCAAATAGAATTTCCGATGCTGGAACTTCCAAAGGATCTACAAAACGAAAGTATGTTTCGATGTCCAACAAACAAAAAGTGGAATTGCTTCAAAAAATGGATAAAGACATGAAGAATGTGACAGAGAGGTTAGTGAAAACGAAAAAATTTCGATTGACAAGTTAGTCGGTATTCTCGGCACAGCAATTAACGGGACTTGAACAGCGGAACTTTGTAACTGAACAAGAAATTATGTCTGTTTATAGAATTAAAGAGAAAGTATTATCACATAAAACGAAGCAACTTAAACAACTTACATTGAAAGAAATGTTTAATAAATTAAACAAATAAATATTAAGCTTTTTTTTTTTTTTTTTTTTTTTTTTTTGTAAATTTTGATACCCTTTAGATCATAATTGTTCTTTATTTCATAAATTACGGTTTCATATTTTTAATTTTAGAATTTCTGCATGCCATATTACGAGATTTAAACTGATGATCTATAATACGGAAAAATCCATAATCCGGAATCGCCGAAGTCCCGACGAGTCCAGATTAACGACTTTTGACTGTATATGTGTTTTTTTAAATATCTGTTTATGACTAAACATTGGAAACTTCTTGAACCTTTTGCATGACAGTGTAAGTAATATAATATAGCATCCATAATAATAAAAATAAAATCTTAAAAAATTGTAAATTAAAATTGTAAAATCTTAAAAAATTTGTCATTTATTATGATTTTTTATTAAGAGTTTGTTTTATCATACATGTAATGAATATTTTATAAAAATTACTTAAACTGTTTTTAATTTTTATGATTTTAATATGTACTTAAAGTTTTTTTTTTTTTAGATAATGTACATACAGTTCGACCTGTGCCTTTTCGTTTGACACCAAACATTTCCCATTTTGTTACACCTCTTGGAATTAGAGGTGTTATGATTGCAGTGTTGTTAGCCACTGCTAATTGCTTCAAAAAGCACAGAAAGAGCATTCAAGAACTTTTTCAAGTTATTTTAAAGTATGAAGTAATCAATAGCGAAAAGGTAGGTGTAGGCAGTGTTATACAGCATTAATGTTACATGCAATTTTAAATGCATTTTATATTTTTTGCTATTCATTTATTGTGGCAATATGTAAGGTGTCTTCTCAAACTGCAAAAGAAGATATAGTTTGGATTCTGATTTTTTTTTTTTTTTTTTTTTTTTTTTTTTTTTTTTTTTTTCTCTATTCTTGATCAAAATTTATAATGAAACTGAGAAACATTTTTTGCCTTCACTGGCCAAAAGCCTGTGGCAACCATGACTTTTAGAGAAATCCATAAATCATTCATGAAGTCCTTGCAGTGTCAATATCTTCAGACTTGTGGAAGCATATAATGCTATGCTAGTGGTTGATTTTGTAAAACATGTGAACATTGGTTGTTCAATATGCATTCAACACCCAGTGAATAGACTGGCTGCATTAGAATGTTTTGTGAACCACCTAATTCTCGTCGCCTTCAAGCACAATTTATTTAGAATATGTTACTACCGGTATATTCATATTTTTAAAATACAATTAAAATGCATTTCATTTTGTTGGGTTTTAAAAAAAGTTTCCCGCCACCACAAATATCGTTTTAACAAACAGTTCACATTGGCATTTTTAATCATATTTTATCAAACGATTTTTGGCATTTGAAAGAAAGAGACTTGCTGTAGACTTGAGAATTTGCTGTGTTGCAAAATTCGTAAAAAAAAAAATAAATAAATAATAAAAATAAATAAATTAAAAAAAAAAAAAATATCATTAAGTACTATCAGGGTCAATGTTCCTTCTAACCTTCTTCGGGAACATACAAGGACCTGACTCGGAACAGAGAGATTACTAAAGCTATGTTCACTAATTGTGGTAAGTAGACAAGATACAGACGAAGGGTATACAAAACCCTTTATTTTTCTCTATATACAATAACTTCCGTACTTCGGAATACACTGACCCGCCACTGGGGGTCTAACGTAAAAGTATAAAAATAAAACTAAACTCTAATTTAACTTTAGAATAATACACGTGGAAGATTGGCCTTATAATAACAGGAAGCGTATGTAGCACAGAGACTGTGAACACTACAATACGTTTAAATTTATCAAGAGGATTAAAACCTCTGGCCTGGAAGGCAAACAGCAACTGCGTATCTTTTAAGGTAAGCGGCCTGCTTTGACTCAACTGCTTCCTCTCTCTCGCTTGGCAAAAGGCCACAACTTAAATACTTGGTGTTCGCCAGACAAACTTTGCATAAAAACCTTCACGCTTATAATTCTGGCCGGAAGTAGAAAATAAGAAGTGATAGTAAAGATTTAAAATAAAATAAACGTTAGTAAAACTTAAGATCCTTACATACTTCCCGCCAGAGTTAATTAGTTTGAAACTGAGGTCTAAAATGACCTTGTTGAAAACTTTTAGCTCTAGAATCTAACGCGAGGCCAATCTTTTACAAACACACTTCGCTAGAAACTAGAAATTTAAAAGAAAGAAATTTGTTACAATAGCAGCTCCCAGGATATACAACAATCTTTTTTCATCTGTACTGCATCTAAACAGGAGCTTTTATTCAATTCTGGTTCCTTCCAGACATCTGGAAGGAAAACTAGTTTAATGAAATGTTACACAATTAAATGGCAAGTAACATATACAATTATACTTCTCTTAACATTCTTATTTCATTCATGACTATTTTAATTATCTCTCCCCGTGCTCTCTGACATGTGTTGTAAAAGAACACCAAACACGAATGTGTTTCTGTCTACGTGTGCCACACTTCCTCCTACAATCAAAACACTAACGTGTTAAAATTCAACATAACGAGACCTCTTAACACACCCTAATTTCAACTCTAAACCCTGAGGTACTATTCTAAAAGTGGCTAACTCTAAAGTGTAGCGTCAGAGAGCCTAACTACATCATTCAACCTTTACCACATATTCGCCATGATTTAGTCTTTACAGTCACACGAATAACAAATTTTTAACATTACTTTCACTTTTACCATATCACGGTATTTCTTAACATTTAAAATAACAGTTCACATTGTATATAAGAACATATCAACATGCTGTTAATTTTACACATTTGAAAACATACATTAGTAGTACCTTGTTAACTTCTATTCTTTTCAAAGCAAGTGCCAATTCTTTATACATTGAAATAATACATTTCCAAAACGTCTTTCAGACTAAAACTTCTCTCTTGCTAGAATGTTTTAAAAAAAATTTATACAATAACTTTTTACAATATTTCTCCTCTGCTTGTGGTCTTGGCCGTTTGATGGCAGCTGGTCTTGGCGGAACCGGGAAACTTCTGTCGTGTTCCTGCTTGGACCTCGTTGTTGGCCGTTCAAATTTTCCTTGTACTTTTTCCTCCGCCGCTGATGCCCCTTCCACAGTTCGGCGACTTTTGCTGCGGAGAGTTCTGTCGGATGAGTAGATCTTCCGTTTTAAAGCCGGGTTATAGTTGCCGTCATTTCTCCTGGTTCTCTTCACATACGTCGTCCTTCTCCCTTCTTCATTCTGGGGGTGTTCGTGAACTCTCTTTTCTGGACAGTGGAACGGCTTCTTTTTCTTGTTACCTTCAATTTTTCCGCAGGGCAATTTTCTTTTGACTTGCTTCTGTCTCTTATAGGCTTGCCCTTGTACTTGTCGTTTTTCCACCTCTGGAGCTTGTACCTGCGGTGTCTGCCGTGCCGGATCCTGCAAAAGATCTGAAAAGATTTGCATTTTATTACGATCGAAGTAGGGCTTGATTTCATCAATGTTTGCGGAACAGGTTTCACCATTTCTGGCTTTTAACACTACAACAGCGTGAGTTATTTTTTCTATAACATATGGTCCTTCAAATCGTGGAAAAAAATTTGGCAGTTTTATCTTCTGGTGCTGAAGAAAGTGAATGTTTAATTTTTAAAACTTCATCCCCTACTTTATAAGTTACTCCCCGTCGTTTCAAATCATAATATAGCTTCTGTTTTCTTTGTGCTACTTCCGTATTCTTTTTTGCTTCTTTTATTAGTTTTTCTATATCACCCATTTTAAATTCTGGGGCTCTTTGTTGCACATAAAATAATTTATCTAACGGTGTTATAATCTTTCTGCCTAGAAATAACTCAGCAGGAGTTTTGCCCGTTGTATCATGTTTTGCGGTCCTAAGGGCGAAAGCAAATTCATTGAGATAGTTATCCCAGCTTTTATGAAAATTTTTAACATAACTACGGATAATTTTCACTATATTTCTATTGACCCGTTCCGCTATATTTGATTGCGGCCGATACGGGACCATTTTTAAATGACGTATGCCCAGTTTTTGGCACGTCTTCAAATATATTACTTACAGATTGAGGACCATTATCCGATATAACTTTTAGGGGCGCCCCGTATTTTAAAATATATTTATTTAAAATAGAATCAGTAACTAATTTCGCGGAGGGTCGTTTTAAGGGAACAATTTCGGTCCATTTACTAAAATGATCAACCATAACAAGGAGATAGCGACTTTTAACTGACTTTTTGGGAAAGGGCCCAATAAATCGATGCCAATTATTTCATTTGGAAATTCGGATTTAATATTATTTAGAATCCCGGCCGGTCGGAAATTAATATAATTAACTGCTTGACATGTTGGACAGGACTGGACATACGCCCTTGTTAACTTTTGCAGTTCAGGAAAGTAGACTGCCTCGCGTACGCGTTGGATAGTTTTTCGAATACCAGCATGAGAAGCTAAAGGGCTGTCATGGAGCTCCTGCAGGATATTTAATCTAAGACTAGCTGGGATAACAGGTCGAAATTCGTTGTTGGAATTCTTAGTTTTTGTATAAAATAATAGACCATCTATTAGTTCGTAATGGGCCGCCCTATTTCTTATCGCCACAATATCTTGGTGGCTAAAATTTTCAGGATCCTTCAAATACTCATAAATGCTTCCAAACTCAGGATCCTTACCCAGTTCGGTTATTACAGTTTCTCGGGAATTTATTGTACATGCTGTAAGCATTGCCATCTTTACGGTATTGCCTTCTTCGTCTATTTTAATCCTTGATAGCGCATCTGCTACGATATTTTCCTTTGCAGGGGTATGCTTAATTACCAGATTATATTCTTGCAGCTTGAGTCCCCATCTTATTAACTTTGGGGATAAATTTTTCCCTGAGTACAATCTAGTTACCGCCACATGATCAGAGTATACTGTTATCGGCGCCTTTCCAAAATAGACTCGGAACTTTTGCACTGCTAACAGAACTGCAAGTGCCTCTCTCGCGGAATAGTTTCTTTGGTCGCGGAATAGTTTCTTTGTGTTTGATTTAAAGTTCGGCTAAAAAATGCCACGGGCTGCTGATTTTGCGAAAGTACCGCTCCTACCGCATAATCCGAAGCATCCGCTGAAATTTCTAAATTCTCATCCTTTTCAGGAAATTTCAACACAGGGGCTTGCGTTTAATGCTTGTTTTAATTTTTCGAAAGCACTATTGGCTTCGGTCGTCCACGAGAATCTTGCCTTTTTCCTTTTTAATTTTAACAATGGCTCAGCGATAGCTGCAAAATCTTTTATAAAGGACCTATAATATGAACAAAGTCCTAGAAAAGAAGAGAGCTTCTTTGCCGTGTTTGGAGTCAGATACTTTTGTACAGCGATTATTTTTGATTCATCTGTCTCGATCCCTTTTTGAGATATTTTGTAACCTAAATATTTTAATTCAGGGGCTGCAAATTTGCACTTTTCGACATTAACTTTTAGACCGGCCTCATTTAATAAAGAAAACACCTGTCTTAAATCCTGTACATGTTGGTCGAGATTATCACTAGTAATAATGATATCGTCTAAATAGATAAATGTGGACTTTCCAAGAACAGATCTTAACACAATGTCCATGCATCGCTGAAATGTTGCTGGGGCCCCTGAAAGGCCAAACGGCATATACCGGATATTTCGTTATGGAATTTAATTTACGGTAATCAATAGCGAATCTCCACCTTTTTGGATGCTCCAAAGGATAGTCATTATTTTTCTTACATAAAACCACCGGGCTAGCATAACTACTTGAGATGGGCGTTATGATCTTTTTACGTAGCATATCGGTAATATGCCATTCTATAATTTTTTCCTTATTCTTATCATACCGGTATGGTTTTTGGCGAGCTGGCATTGCATCTTGGGTGTCAATACTATGGTTAGTAACCTGAGTAAATCCTGGAATATCACTAAATAACGAAGCAAATTCACTTACCACTTGTCGGATTCTATCTTGCTCGTCATTAGGCAGGTGGTCAAGTTTTAACATCGGCGGTTCAGCATTTTCAGTACGAACTGGTTTCATTGTCAGCTTAAGGGACGCTTCATTAAAATCCAGCGTAGCTTGGGCTTCTGAAAGAAAATATATTCCTAAAATTAAATGTGCTTGCAGATTCTTTACTATAAAAAACATCACCTTTACTTGTTCGTCCTTGATACGGATATACAAAGGTACTTTACCTACGCACTTACATTTTTCTCCTTGCGCCGCTAACACTGTCGTATTATCCGCATTATATATGCGAATACTTCCTAAAAAACTCTTCTGCCACACAGGAACACTGCGCGCCGGTATCCAGGAGTGCGGTGGCTGGGATATTATTCACCAAGACTTCAATCTTCGGAAGAGTCAAATTTTTCACCATTACTGTATTTAACTTGTAGGAAGAGGGGTTTTCGTGGCCTTCGGATTTCCGCACCCTCTCGTCAGCAGAAATCCGTTTTAGTTTAAATTATTTTTCCTTTCCGTGCTTTCCTTCTTTTTCCCCTGGCCTTGAGACTTTTTTCCTGGGTTGCTATTGAACTGTCGACGTTCGCCGGCTGTTTTTGAATGCTCGGGTTTCCTTGCCCACTGATTCGCTTTTTCTCCGTAGCTGTATGCTTGAGTTTGCTGTAGTCTTGGCGTACCAAATTGGTTTTGCTGTTGATATTGGCGTCTTTTTTCGACGTCCGCCGTTCTTCTACTTTCAAACTGGATTGCTAGCTCAAATAACTTTTCCAGTGCAGTCGGATTTTGTGAATTCAATAAAGTCTTGCACTTGGGGCAGTAACCTCGGCAAAATCACTTGAATTATTTCAGGATCCGGACGGTTTCCATACAAGAGCTTGAAAACGTGAATTTTTCTTAAAATAAAGCTCGAGAGGTTTTCGATTCTTTGTTGATATATACTGAAAAGTTCCGTTTCTAATTTCGCACGATCCCTTACAACAGGGAAGGCTTTTAGTAGGGCAGTCTTGAAATTTTTGTAAGTATAGGTGGGACTTCCTGCTTGACCCAAGAGACTTCTGCCTATACATTTGAACCAGTTAAGCGCTTGGCCCCTCAAAGCGCTGGTAGCTAAGGTAACTTTTTGAAACTCGTGCACGGGGTAGAGCATGAAGTGGTCATCCAATTTTTCCAAAAAACTGGTTACCGGTGAGTTTCCGTTAAATGTTGCTTCTGGTTTCATCGAAGCGTGCATGGTCTGGACGATGTACCCAAATCCTTCCAGGGCGGCAGCTGGCATTTCTGGATTCTGAGCCGTTTCTGCAGGCAGCACAGGTTCTTCTTGAAACTCGGCCATGGTTATTCTTCTTCGTTGGGCGCCATTATCAGGTTCAATGTTCCTTCTAACCTTCTTCGGGAACATACAAGGACCTGACTCGGAACAGAGAGCTTACTAAAGCTATGTTCACTAATTGTGGTAAGTAGACAAGATACAGACGAAGGGTATACAAAACCCTTTATTTTTCTCTATATACAATAACTTCCGTACTTCGGAATACACTGACCCGCCACTGGCGGTCTAACGTAAAAGTATAAAAATAAAACTAAACTCTAATTTAACTTTAGAATAATACACGTGGAAGATTGGCCTTATAATAACAGGAAGCGTATGTAGCACAGAGACTGTGAACACTACAATACGTTTAAATTTATCAAGAGGATTAAAACCTCTGGCCTGGAAGGCAAACAGCAACTGCGTATCTTTTAAGGTAAGCGGCCTGCTTTGACTCAACTGTTTCCTCTCTCTCGCTTGGCAAAAGGCCACAACTTAAATACTTGGCGTTCGCCAGACAAACTTTGCATAAAAACCTTCACGCTTATAATTCTGGCCGGAAGTAGAAAATAAGAAGTGATAGTAAAGATTTAAAATAAAATAAACGTAAAACTTAAGATCCTTACAGTACAAGGTGTTTGAAATGAAACTATCATACTACAACCTTAGAACTGTCATTTACTTCTAGTTCTATTGCTAAATGTCAGTTACAAAATGTCACCAAATCATGTGTACAGCTTTAGGTACTAATGCTGTGTCATATGATACTGTGAATATATGGTACGGAAAGTTAGAAAACAAGGACTATGACATTCAAGAGACAGAGCACTCTAGCCAACCTACGGATGTTGATAAGGCTCACCTGGGAGAACTTGTGGAAAAAAACAGTAAGCAACCATTCAAGAGGTTGTTAAGGAGTTAGATGTTAGTGCCATGTCCATTAGTCACATTATGTATCTTATAAACTTGACGTACAAGTTCAGCCGCTGGTGCCGCTAGAGCTGACTCAAGCAGATAAGAACAGAAATGTTTGGGCCTGCACTAATTTGTTCAAATATCAGTGCAAGGACAAAATTCTGGACTGGATCACCACTTGTAATGAAAAGTGGATTTACTTCAATGACAGAGGCTGAAAAAGAGCTTGGTCTGTGCTCGCTGGCAGCATCGCAAAGTGCAATTTGACTAACAAAAAGATCATGCTTTGTATCTAGTGGAATTGCCATGGTATTATCCACAAAAGTATCTGGACAAATTGGTAAAATCCTTAACAGTGCATTGTACAGCCAGATGCTAGTTCATGTTAACGTTGCTGTCAAGGAAAAACGTCGAACTGAGTTCCGGCCCAAAAGGGTCATGTTCCTTTAAGATAATGCAAAACCACATGTGTCTGCGTTCACTGGCTGGATTTGTACAGACTCGAATGGAATCTTTTGCAGCATCCACCATATAGTTCCAATATGAAGAAAAATGGCAACAGCAAAAGAAATGGAGACTTAGTATTTTTTTGGAATGTGGTGTTGGACTGTGTTTCTTGCCTTGTTTTAAGATATATCACACTAAATCAGATCCTTGAGGGAAGAAAAAAGAACTAAATAAATATAATTGTATTTTTATACAATGATGTTTGTTTAGCCCTTTGTTTATATAAGATTAACTAGTGTTTGTTTTATTTATATAAAAATAGTTTTGAATTAACATGCATGAAAGCGAGGGTATTGGGGGACACTTTACCCAAGTATCATGTAATTTTTAATCCAATAACTTAATGGAACTACAGTTAGCCTTAACTAAATGTGCCAGTTTGGCATCATCATTCTTACTTGAGTAAAAGACAAAACACTTTCACATTTATTAGTTATGTTCATTGAACGGGGGGATTGGTTTGTTCCCCTTGAAAAGTTAACTAATTTCCGATCAATGATGATAATTGCTTGGTTTATTAATTTTCTTTTTCAAAATTTGAATTTCTATTTTCATGATTTAAATTTTAGTACCTTTAAAAAAATTTTCAGAATTTTTTTTTGTGATTTCAATTCAAGTCCCTTTAAAAAAATTTCAGAATTAAATTTCATACTTCTGGGTTACCTCATTTTGATACGTACTACTAAATTTATATTAGGAGATAATATAATTAATATTTCTTTAGTAAATAAATTACATTATTTATATACAATCGTAAATGCAACTTCTCTATTAAGTGCTTATGTAGGAAGAAAAGAAAACATCCGTGGAAAATGTTATTATTTTATTTATAGTATGAAAGTTATTCTAAAAAGTATTTAAAATGTTAATATCGGTACCATTTTCCTACTTACAGATGTAACTTTTTTTATCAAACTTGGGGGGGGGGGGGACAAAACTATTAAACCTTTAACTAAAAATGTTTTTGTAATTACATTTGAGGCCTTCTAGTTGCTGAGGAGATAAGATAACTGCAAATAAATCAGGACATGTGCTTGTGAATGAAGTGGTGCCTGCCTGAGGTTTTTCACATGTGACAAACATATATGATTATGCTATTAATTTTAAGTACCTAAGAAAGTATAGAAGATTATTGTGTGACCTTTTGTCTCTTTTGACTTCTTAGCTTAAAGTAGCACAAGAATTCAAACAAAAATATTTATTATCATATCAACTTGACAGTTAATAAACAGAAAATTTTGCAGGAACATAAATTTGCTTTCTTGCAAATAGAAGTAAGACCTTTTAAGCTAAAATCAAGTTAAATTAACCAAAGAGTACAACACTAGCAAGGCTTAGCTTAAAACTTGACTGCACCCTCATTAAGCAGTTAGAAAGAAATTATGGCAAACTAGTTGCAACATCAGAAATTTGAAGTAGAGTAACACCCAGCCTATGCAGCCAAGTGCTGTCTGATAAACTTTGAAACTTGAAACATGTTTATCCTTTAAACTAATTTGCATTCTAATGAAAGCTGATAAAAGTATAGAAAAGCCAAAATAAGATAAAATCTTTCAAACACAAGCCTCTTTTTCTTAAGTCTTCCACAAAAATATTTTCCCTGTAATAGATATTTTAAGTGTTTTGATATAGGTAATTAACTTATCCTAATATAGCCTTAATTGCATTTAAATGGAATTTTTTAAATTTCTGTATTATTTGATATTTTCAATTAATTATGGAATGTAAATGATTTTAAGTGGAGAAATAAAGTAGGTGGACAGGTGTGTCTGTGTAAGTAGTAAAAAACTGAGCAATTTCTAGATTACCTATGTGTCACATGGCTTCTGTAACACTAATGACATAGCTAATTAGGAACTTTAACTCAAGCTTCAAGCAAAACCTTTCCTTGGTTGAGCTTCCATATTGTATATTTGTGCACATTAGCTTCTGTCTCTGTGCTGCTTAGATGCTATTTTGTTGTGCTCTCCTCCTATCTCAACAGTTTAAAAAATGTAAATATACTGGAAATAGGCACAAATAGATACCAAGTGAATTGTGGTCACAAATGTCAATTGGAATAAAAATGACTATTTAATCTTACCCAGCTGCCAAGTTTCCTTTTCATTACAGATTCAACATTTTAGCATTCTATGCAATTAGAATTCTTCATCCTCAATATGCATCTATGGTCTGTCCTCTCTACATGTGCACAATCAGTATTTCTATGTTTCTTTATCTCAGTGTATATCTTATTACATATACATTCTTGATTTTAAAAAGAAAGAATGATTCCTTGCTTAATAAGAAAAAAAAATTTAATGTGGAAATTAAATAATTTCTCTCTTTTCACTTATACTATATATAGATATATATATTTTCAAAGTATTCTTTGTTCTGATTTCTGTAAAATTAATTTTTACATTTCATTTATTATATTTTTAGTACTGTAATTTTCAGTTTCCAAGTAATTAGAAGAGGTGTATTTCTATTCTATTTGTAAATTTATAGCTTCAAGTTTTATCTCAAATAGAGTAGAATTTTGTTTCAATTTCATAATAGCATAATAATTTAAAAACTATGTTTTATTGATTTTTAAACAAGATATTTATGTCTGCCATATTTTGCTTTTCATGCTATGTGTTACTTTATAGCATTTGCATTACATGGAGTCCAGGGTAAATGATGAAGAAAGAATAAACGACATGGTTACCAGACTTGTGTGTGAAGCATTGCAAAGAATTGATGGTATAAATTTATTCATTTATTAAGAATATGTAATCATTTATCAATAAAGTTTGTTAAGAGAGAAGCATAAATATCATTTGATAATTCTTATAAGGTTTTCAATCTAATCCCAGACATTTAAAGTATTATTTTTGTTTTACAGTAATGAAAATAATTTTAATTAAAATTTATTGTAATAAATTTATATATATATGTATAGTAATAAATATTTTTTTACATTTAAAATATTTTTAAGTGTGTATTCTGTACTCTTTTCTATTTATTTCAATGAACCACATTTACCTCAAAAATTTGCTTTGATTACAATCAGATTTCAAGAAGCATATTTTCAGCATTAGAATAAATTTAAAATATTCTGCTTATGTATATTCACAATGATAATTTTAATTATTTTCATTTTAGTTAGCCCTTGATATCTGAATTGTTTTAATTTGTGTAAATGTGTTTTATTTGTAATTTTTCATGTTATTTATCCATTTTGAATTATTATGTGTAGTTTTTAGTAATTTATGTATTTAGCAATTTTTATGATAATTTTATATTTGTGTATTTTGTATTTTCTGTACTAAGACTTTCTAAATCATAATATGTAAACGATATAAATATGCTGCTCAGACGGTATAAGGAAACCTACTGTGATACTGAAGGCCCGGGTTCGAATCTCTGAGAAGGAATGGCTGTAATTGTCTGTCCATTCATAAGAGGTAATGGTGGCCCACCTAATTAGGTGCTTTCACAGTAAAGTGGCCACCACTTCCGAACTCAGTAGTAGTCAAGCCTAAGTTTGCTAAGTGCTAGCCAGTTAGGGAATGTATATATATGTGTGTGTGTACATACTAGTTTACAAATAGTTAGAATTGCAAAATACTGGTTATTCACCCCATGATCTATTCCAATTTGGGAGTAGATTGGATGCATGATGTTGCTTTGGTCTTCTTCATATGTAATATACAAGATGTGGAAGGAAAGTAGTGAGTCTTCTTGCATTGTGCAAGGATTGCCAATCCTGCAATTTCCATGCTACAAGTCAGTAATACGTCTTTGATCTCTGGAATGAGTATCTTCTATTTGATTTGAATACATGCTTGTTTAGAGAATATTTTCTAAACATGTCTTATTGTGTCATGTCACTGCAGTGGAACATTGAAATTTTCAACAATAATATGTTATAAAGCTTCATTTAAAACTTAAGAAAAATGCAACTAAAAAATTGAGGAACCATGAGTATGTGAAGAGCATACTTTATCAAAGCCACAAAACTCGTACAAAGCAACTTTGGAGGACTGTGAAATATTGAAAATGAGAACCATGTTGGAACACATTGCCCATCCAAAGTAGACAAAAATGCAATAGGGTTGAGAAATCTCATGCCATCAGAACATTGACTGACAGTGATGAACATTAGCAGTGAGTTAAATTTGAACTATTATTTGGTGCATGTACAGTGTAACTGTTCTACTGAGCAGATCCTAGGAAGGGGCAAGATGGTGCACAGCACGTGGGCTGCCAAATTTAAAGGCAGCAAAATGATTATTAAATATGTTATATTTCTGTAAAACAGGGTGGTTAATTTTAATTTGCACGTGGGCGGCAGACAGTCTACGATAGCTACAGTAGAACGTTTGTGTTAACTAGGAATTGGACATGCAGAATGTGCGTACTGTAATGGTTCCAAAAACGCATTACCAGATGGAAAATCAAAGAAACAGTCTATTTGGATCTGCTACAGTGCATTCAGAATTGCAAGAAAATGATAACTGGTTATGAATCCTGGTTTTTTCCCCCGCAATCTGGAAAGTGATGACACAGCCAAGCAGCTTATTATATCCCAAAAAGGCAAATATAAGCAACTCCTAAATTAATTTGATTCTTATTTTTTCTTGAGTTCTCTGAAGATCACTAAAAGGAATTTGTGATGCAAGGAAAAATTGTGAATTAACATTATTATTTTGATATTCTCATAAAGCTATTGAAAAAGAAAAGGTTTGCTCATTTGTGTCCTAGAATTTGATAATGAATACTTTACTATAATAATGTCCTTTGCCACATAGTATTTTTCTGTTTTAGAATTTCTGACTTGGATAGGCATTTTAGTTATTTTGTAGCCCCCCTTATTTTTTAGATCAGAATGCATATGACTTTTCCTTTTTTCTCAAATTGAAAATTTATCTGATTTGCCATTTTAGACAGCATCAGAAAACTATAAGGGACTATTTGAAAACGTTTCTTTTCTAAATGTTCCAGGTGTTACAAAGATTGGAAATGGCATCTTTTAGAGGATGCAACTTCCTATATAGGGACTGGTTCAAAGAATATACAATTGATTAGTAACATTTGATTACATGCTATATTTCACAAAAGAAATCTCATTACTTTTCTGCCATACCTTTTTAAATACAGAGTTTCCCTAAAAGTCCTCCAAGAAGTCATTTTTTCCCATACTTAAAAAATAATTGAGACATATCTATGATGGAGATTTTGCAAGACAGTTATGTGATGAGCTAACCATTAAAAAGAATAAAGTTGAAAGGCTGGTGAAGTTAAAAAATTTTATACATATGTAGAATCAAAAGTGCATTGTATGCTCTCAGCCTGATTCATTATTAAAATGTTAAAGTAAAAGGAAATCATTAGCAATGACCTATGATTATGATTCATGCAAAAAGATTAAAAACTAATTCAGCTTAAATGACTTTGCTCAATAACTTTGCTTCAACAACCTGTTATATGATGGTTGTACATAAATTTACCATGTTGTCAGTTAGTTACTATATAGTGAATGATAAATAATTTAATGAATAATAAAAAAAAATTATTACCACATCTTGGGGGTAAAAAGGGGGATAGAATGAAAAGAAATTGAATAAATACTGCTCTCTGCAAATCAGTAACAAAGTTCTAATGCTGTAGATCAGTGTGATATTCTTCACATGTATAACTGATAAAATTTCTTACTTATGCATTTTGCTTACTTATGCATTACATTATGCATTTTGCAATAAAAGTAGGATGTGTTTCATAATAGGTCTGCCAAAATTAAATAGAATATATTGTGGCCCTTAAATTAATATCGAAGTTGTCATTTACAATACCTGTTGACAAATTCAATTCAAATCAAAATTTAGTAGGTTGCAGAGAAAGTTACGACTCTCTCAAAAAAAATTAAATGTGAACTTTGATTTGAACAAAGAACTGTGTGCTGTGGATTTTTCAGATGAAGCAACACAGTTCTGCTTGGTGATTTAAAATAAGAATGCCCGACAGATCAATGAAATTTTAAGGGCAGTCGGTGTCGGTGATGTTAACCAAATATGCACCATCAGCTAATTGCCATAATTGAGATCCTATTTATTATGAAGAAAATTATTTATCAAATTAATAATTTGTTTATAGATGTATTTTTTATGATAACTGTATCATCTAGTTCAGAAAAAATCCTTTAAAATAAATATAAAAGAAAAGTACACTAAAATTATTTAATATATTTTTTAAACCAATAATATTTTTTTAATAAATGTAAATCTTCAGTGCAGGAAGAACAATATAAAAAAAAGTCAAATGTAACCCCCCCCCAAAAAAAAAAAAAAAAAAAAAGATTTTAGCTGAATATTTTTGAACAAGGTGATTTAAAAATTAACAAAGTTTTCTGCCAAATACTTTAAAAAAAATTGTTTCAATTCATCAACTGAAGCCAACACATTAATTAAAGTAAAACTTTTATGCAATTAGAATTTCTAAAAACTTGGTTCTATTAGTAAAATTAAAAGTAACAATAATAATACAAAAAATAATTGAACCTAAATCTAGTTAACCATATTTTCAAAATTGTTAATGTTCTTAATCTAATTGTTCTCTTTCAAGCTATTTATGGACAATTATTTGTGGTATCATTATGTTGTATACTGTATATTGTGGAGAAAAGCATAAGTGGTTGAAAGATTATTATTTTATTTTCTAATGTTAGTTTTTAGCTTATTTCTGTCATAACTTTAAATTTTTATTTTGTATATATTTCAGATTTATCAAAATGTGAAAGTGTTAGACCTAAGGCCTGCAAATTGGTGAAGTGTGCAAAAGACTATGATAATTTATGTATTATGGACCCACTGTGGTACCCATGGTTATAGTTTTAAATTGAGATGAAAAAAGGTGTAATTTATCATTTTACAATGTACATTGTTTTGTACAGTTTTATATTTAATTTAATAAACATATATGTATATATATATATCTTTTTATATAAAAAAAAAGTTGTTTTCTGTTCTTGCATTGTGTAATTGTTCTTTCAGTACATGATTCTCTCACTTACAATGGAAGCAACATTCTTACTGTGCACTGAAAATATCTATAATTTAAAAAAAAAAAAAAAAATCTGAAAGATTTCAGATTTTAAATTACGTCTAAAGGGGCATTTCTTTAACATTTTGTGTGTTACCTTTATTTATTAAATATCATGTTCTACGTACTCAAACTATAAAATTCAGTTCAACAGCAATCTCACAAATTAATATTAAAATAACCATATCATTAGAATTTTCGATACAGAATCTCACCCACTGGAGAGATTCCCCCCCCACACACACACACACAGTGTTCCCATTGCTCGCTTTGAAATCATTTAGTTTTTTTAATCAAAAATTCGTTGAAGTGTTTTAAAATCTGAAATCGATAATAAAACAAATTTCAAACTCGAATTAGGGCTTTTACATGACCATATTCTATGGAAGATTACATTATTCAAATTTTGATGGTTCTAGATACCATTGTTTTATCATAACATGAGAAACATACATACATTTATGCAGATTCTTCATTATTTAATTTCTTTAACTGTAAGGCAGGGCGATAATATATGGTGGGAACAATTTGAAAAGTGATACAGCTTTTTAAAGTTTTCGATGCAAACTGCCAAAACAAAATTAATAGTCCTTCAGGACAAATTGCCCCTTTGGATTAATAATGCACTATGGATGTGTATCATCACATCCTTACAGTCATTGATAAAGTTTTGTGTTGCCCCCTTGGAAAATGTAAGAAATTTAAGTTGAAAATTTAACCTGAAAACTCGTGATGTAAAAGAACTGTGTTGCCACTCGCAATATATTTGTCTTTTGAATTTAATAAACAAAGAGTGATTTAAAGAAATGTATTGCCACAGCCCAAATTAAAACATTTTTTATTTTACACACAAAAGTGTTCTGTCATTCAGCAAAGCGTAAGATATTTAATTTTCTTTTAAATTTGTTTTGTTATTACTTAACAAACTAAGCGATTCAACAATAAATACAGATTCGTTTCAGTTATTGTTAATGACTACTGGTCCCCACAAAATTACAGTAGCTGAATTCATTAAAATCATCTAAGTATATAAAAAAGAACTCCCCTTTGTTGTGTGTGTGTGTAATTCATATAAATCTACAGTTTTATTCTGAATACAAATCTACAGTAATTATTTTGTTAAAGAAAAAGAAATCTTAATATTACTCTGCAGGTTCAATTTTGAAATCATGTTGCCCATCTTAGGTTCACACTGTCATTGTTGAGTTTCCGCAATTATTTTTTACTAAAACCACGAGATGGTACCATGTCTTTTCATCTTCAGAACAATATAGAGGCTTTAACCCTTTCACTGCATACTTTTTTTATCAAAATAGGTTCAAAAATTGCATAATTTTTTTATTACATATTTCAAATCTACATATACTTTAGAGTTAAAAAAATTTACAAAATTGCTTTGTAAAAGAGTGTTTTTTTTTTTTTTTTTTTTTTTTTTCAAATATACAATTAGATCATAGAAAAAGGTTGTCAGAATACTGAAATTGAAGTATAATGATATAAAAGGAAAATTTTGAAAATTAATATTGGTTAAATTATGACTTATTTTATAAAATATAAAGGTAAAACATATATACTAAAAAAAATATTTGCATAATGTAATATTTTACATATCCATTTTGCACCACTGTAACGTTTTCAATAGAAAATGAATTTTCAGATTCATCACTATCTGCAGAGGAATCCGAGAAATTTTCATCAGTTTCGCTATAGCTATCTTCAATATACTTGAAATCAGAGTCAGAACTACTATCAGTGTCGGAAATATCATCAGGAATATAGGTTATATCACTCGCAAAATGCTTCCTGCCAGCTTCTTTGAACTCTGAAAAGCGCGCGCAAAATGCTACATTACGTATTCTTGTATATTTGTCAGAAATGTGGACAACTAACGCCATCTCTTAGCCTACATCTAAATAAACAATTAAACATCACAGAAAAGCCGGAAGGAAACCTTGAACTGGGAAAGACGGGTTGCACAGTTAAATAGACGGCAAAATTTCATCCCCGTGGAAATCGTGGGTTGCGCAAATTTTACATTGCCTGTGGAAATCGCGGGATGCGCAGCGAGAGGGTTAAAGCAGAATTTAAATGTGCTGTCAATCAATTTTTCACAATTATATCAAAACACCCAGTGTGGATTGTGGTTTTCAAAAAACAAAAAAAAAGACAAAACCAATAACAAAGCAAGTACCAGTTCTTGCTGAAACCATTAAATGGCACTGTATTAGTTTACACTATTCTACAGTTTTATTCAAACTTGGAGAAATTTTGCACGTTTCACCTTGAACTAAAATAAAAGAAAAATTACACCTGAAAAAAAATTACTCTGTCTACTTAAATGGAGCTCCTTCACTGTGCATAAAGCTTTGCTGGGTAAATAAGAAAGGAAGAAGAAATCGTTGCAAACTCATCCTTAATTTCATTCATTATGCACATCCTTAATTCCATTCATTATGACTCTCATGACTGTTGAGTCTGCCAGAGCACTTAGCATTAAATAGCTACAAAAAAATATGCTCTAGTATATAATAACTTGATGAATCTAAAAAATTATTGACATGGGGAGCTCAGATTTTCATCAACGAGACATAATATAAGAATAGACCTAGCTAGTCACTGATCTAGCCACACAAATCACAGCTGTGCATATTTGTATTTGCTTAACCCTTATTTTTTTTTACCTATTCCAACAGCTTTTACATTATGGGAACAGAATTAAGTGTGTTTTGTGTATGTTTTTTGCTCTTCGGTCTGTCAGTCTTAACCAGCTTCGTAAAATTCCGTACAGCTTAGCGCTATTTTTAACGCTATAAAATGGACATAAGAAATATTTTTGGAGTTAAGCTTTTCTGTCTTTTTAGTACCTGTAACTAATTTTTATGGCCGATGTAGACACTTCCAAATTACTATCTTTAACTATATCAGGAGTAATGAAAATAACTTGAGTTTGCCCACAATCAATCAGAATAAATATCAGTTACCATTAACGGAGCTCATTTAATACAGTCCTAAGCACAACTTGCTGTCAGAGTCCCAATTCTTTTATTTGAGAGAAAGGCAGAGCCACAGGTAAACTGGGGTCATCTAAAACATTGGCTGAAGCTTGGACCCCTTGTATCCTAGGCAGTAATCAGACCCCGTTGTTCGAGTTTTGACTAAACAAACTAAAAATACATGTTTGCTTCTTGTGTAAAAATGCATGTATGCTTTTTGTGATTAATAATTCAAAACTCAAATCGTAAAATAATTGTAGAACTTTTAAATTTTGAAATACATTTAAATGATTTACGCAGTCAACACCATTATAATGAGGCTAATATATATAGGAGGAACAATGAGGCATAAAGGCATTTACTGGATTTAACCAGGGCTGCCAATCCATGGCACAAGGCATCAAAATTTAGGGTCAACAAAAATTTTAACATTAAGCATCAAGCAACAAAATTTAGGGATGGAAAATTTTTTAGAACATAGGTCACACACTGGCCAACAAAATTTAGAGGTGACAAAATTTTTAGAATTTATGGAAGCAGCAGAAAATTGTAGATTGCACTGGGCAGCAAAATGCCTAGTATTGACCTGGTATTTAACCCACATTTATACTACTCTTTAAAGGAAGACAGACCCAGTTGTAGTATTTTGGGAACTAGTGTGCCATAAAATGTTATCTCGTGTAGTAATAAGGTAGAGAAGATTTCAAGAGAAAGGTTATCAGAGGCTTCAGAATATAGTCACATTGACGAACAATGATAAATATCTGATTTTAACTGCGGTAATACAATTGGCAGCTCTTGCTAGAGACCTCTGCAGCATGCAGCAGATAAACAACAAAGAAGAATTTGAAGGCATAAAGGCTTTTCAGTGACCCACTTTTTGCCTTTCCCTGATTTGTACTGACTGCAGAGATAGCTTATACTGCTGCATCTATATTTAAATTTACAGCAGTGGATTAATGTTTTGTTTACAGATGAATTCTGAACTAATGTATTGACCAGTTTCTGATGACAGTGTATTCGGAGGATAGAGTATAGATTGGAAAAATGTGATCGAAAGAGAGGTGTGAATGCTTTGGATTTATGGTTTGAGGAAGGATTATATGAAGATCCCATTCAAGGTAAAAATGGTCATTCAAAATCTTATTTTGCTAAAGTTTTTCACTCTGTACAGCGCTTCAAATATATCAACGAACTGGCGTATGCTAAAGAAAGACAAAAAATGTGCGAAGGGCAATTGTTTTTTCACTGAAAATCTGCATAAATATAAATTACGGCATAGAATATTATTATCCAAAGATATCTCAGCTGATGGCACATAAATACATGTTGAAGATTCAAGAATTTATGTAAAGAAGGTGTATGAATATCAGCTAAAAATGTTTTCAGTGGTGATGAAACTAGGCTTTTCAAAATACCTAGCCTGTAAAGCTGTTCAGTATCATGGATAAATTCGCTCCACTAATTTAATCTGACCAAAATCTTGTGTAACAGAACGTGACACCTCTGCTGATAAGAAAGTCATCGAAAGGAAGCTGTTTCAAAAATGAGTATGATATATAGCGAATAAAAATTGAAAAATAATTCCAGATATTATACAGAATCCCCCAAGAAAACCGCTAAGGCGTTAAATGTTTTTTGAGATAATATTGTTATGAAGAAAAATTCAGGGCATTAGGAAGATAAAATACTTTATTTTTTATTTATTTATATAAACTCTTTTTTTTTTTTTTTTTTTTTTTTTTCCCCTATAAAATTTAGTTTTTACTTCCTTGTACAAAGTAAAGGAAATATTTGAAGAGAGAAAAATTTTGGGTTTCAGATTTAGGCGGAAATCCAATTAGATTATTTTCATGTGTATATCTCGCATAACTCAAAAACGATTAGCCGTAGAACGTCGAAATTTAGTATATGGGATTATTATAACATCTTGAGTGGACCTCCCTATTTTTATTCCAATAGGTGATACCAAATATATATATGTAAGATAAGAAATATGTGAATCAAAATTATAATTTAAACTAACGGCAAGACTTTAAATTTTCCTCTGTGTTCTAAAAATGGTAATAACGTCTCTGGAGTGCGTCATTTCTAGATCCCTTCATTTTGTATGGCCTGCGGAGCGCTGATGACGTAATAATTGGGAACTGAAACTTTTAACTCAAACCAAAACCTTTCTCTTTGTTTTGTGCTTCCATTTTGCATTACTAGTCACTTCAGCTCCGCTCTCTACCCTGGTAGGATGTAATTTCGTTGTCTTGCTTGCTATCGCAATAATATAAAAAATGTAAATGTTCTGTGAATAGGCACAACTAGAGTACCAAGTGATTGTGGCCACAAATGTCAATTGCAAATAAAAATGGAATTAAATGTGCCTCGATTGCCAAGTTTTATAGATATTACCAAGTCAACATATTAGTATACTACGCAATCAGAAATTTTCTTCTTTAATATGGATCGACGATCTATCGTATCTAGCTATTACGCATCAACACTACTCCGTCTTTTCCTTGCTTTTATAACATATTGTTATGAAATGTACAGTCGCGGCAAGATAGCTTCCCCGCAAAGCAGTTTGAGGGTTGCCATAAAATGGCAAGGGAAGTCAAGGTTGCTATATTTGGCGAGAAATCGGCCATTTCGCGACGAAATTGACGATATGCCATGGACGAATGGAGAACCTGTTCTGCAACGAATTCTTACCGGTTTAGCCCAGAATGTTATCGAACACCAGCCAAAAGCTATATAAACCCTGCTGGTACGCGGAGAGTTAGTCAGTATCGAGTTGGTGTCTCGTCTAGCGAGTCAATCTCTGCGGAGTCGATCGAGTTGACAGCCGGGCAGCGAGTGCCGAGTGGGTGGTCGAGTGCACTGAAAGAATCTTTAGTGTATCGCGGTTAGTGCATCGTCGAAAGAGCGTGCTGAGCTCCGGGAACGACTGAACCGAAGAGTCGGAGCCGTGCTCTGTGTGTCGCCGAGTGCATCGCGAGCTGTAGCGTGGAGATCCGAGAACGACCGAGCAGAGTCGGGAGCTGTACTCTGGTGCTTTGCAGTGAAGCTGTCTCCACCGTTATTGCCTGACAGTGTTAAGGCTGTGTAACTGATTGTTCCAGCGTGTTTACAGTAGTTCATCGACGACTGTAAAACGTGTTTTGGAGCTGTCCTGACAAATAAAGTGTGTTTCGATACTTCATCAAGTATCGTCGTTATTCACTCCAAATCTACGAACCCCGTACGAACGTGAAGGAAGAGAATAACCTAACAACTGGTGTCAGAAGTAAGAAAAAAAAACGCAACAACTGGTGTCAGAAGTGGAATTTGAGGGTGAACACCAGTGACAAGACCAATGGAAGATTTATTAAGACAGCTCGTGACTGCCTTTGCTGAATTCCAAGAAAAGATGGAAGCCGGGCAGGAGAAGTTGAAACCCGGATATGATGAGATAAAAGCCGGATATGATGAAATAAAAGCTAGATATGATGAGATAAAAGCTAGATATAAAGAGATAAAAGCTGGATGTAAAGAGATGACAGCTGAGATCAAAGCCGAACTAGAAGAGAAGAAAGGCCGACGAGAAGAGATAAATGGCGGCCAACAAAAAATGTACGAGAGCAATTCCAACAGCTGAAAGTGGAGCTTACAGAAGAAACTGGAGGCATAAAAGACGATGTGGAAATGAGAGAAGTGGCATCTGAAGAATCAAAGGATGAAGAAAAGAAGGAAGTAGCTAATGAATTGTCTGAGAAAGATGAAGAAATTAAGGATGAAACATCTAACGGGATTAAAGAAAAAGAACGAAAACACGAAGAAATAAAAGACAGGAAAGAAGCTTTTGATTCTCAAGTGCCTGAAGTGGAAGAAAATGAAAATGCGACTGTTAAGTTCGTCAAAACTGATAGTGAAGTTACGAAGTCGAAGGCAGCAGGTGTTGAACCATCTGAAAGTGCATGTGATGCAGAGATGGAAGAAGCCTGATGTGCAGCTTAAGCAGTGCGCTCCAGTACTGCAAGAAAATTCACCCACTTCGCAAACTGGGTGTGCGTCTCATAGTGCAGATTTTGTAGACAAGGACTTGATTCTAAAGCCGGATACTTCTGCTCGTAAAGGATCGGATTCTATTCCCGACCCTGGTGCAAACATCGGAACCGGTTCCCAGGAAATGAAGGTGAATAGGCATGTACCAGCGGCTGAAAATACCGAGGTGAACTGTATACATGATGGGAATGAACTACAGAGTAATAAACAAACTGTTTCAGATCTTCCTGTGGATGAAAAGTCTGAAAGGACTGAATCTTCATACTGTGACATGCAAAACAGAAATGCATCTGAGAACTGCAGTGGAAAATTATTTGACCCGGGTATATTTTAAATAGACTGAGGCTGCAATTCATTCTGAACTTTAATGAATATAATTTAAAATTGTTATGTGTTTAATTTGGGTATATAACTTGTACATAGTGTAAATATTTGTTTCCTTAGTTATGTTGTTTGTTTTATTACATTTTGTTTGTATCGAATTATGCTTTTGACCAAGGGTTATACTGCCCGGGATGTGCAGTCCTTGGGAAGAGGCAGTGTTAGGAAATGTACAGGCGTGGTGAGATAGCTTCCCCGTAAAGCAGTTTGAAAGTTGCCATAAAATGGCAAAGGAAGGCAAAGTTGTCACATTTGGCGACGAAATTGACGATATGCTATGGACGAATGGAGAACCTGTTCTGCAACGAATTCTTACCGGTTTAGCCCAGAATGTTCTCGAACACCAGCCAGCGGAGTCGATCGAGTTGACAGCCGGGCAGCGAGTGCCGAGTGGGTCGTCGAGTTCACCGAAGCAGTCTCTTAGTGTATCGCGGTTAGTGCATCGTCGAAAGAGCGTGCTGAGCTCCGGGAACAACCGAAGAGTCGGAGCTCGGTGCCGTGCTCTGTGTGTCGTCGAGTGCATCGCGAGTTGTAGCGTGGAGAGTCTCGAGAGTACGTGGAGATCCGAGAACGACCGAGCAGAGTCGGGAGCTGTACTCTGGTGCTTTGCAGTGAAACTGTCTCCACCGTTATTGCCTGATACCGTGAAGGCTGTGTAACTGCTTGTTCCAGCGTGTTTATAGTAGTTCATCAACGACTGTAAAACGTGTTTTGGAGCTGTCCTGACAAATAAAGTGTGTTTCGATACTTCATCAAGTATCGTCGTTATTCACTCCAAATCTACGAACCCCGTACGAACGGGAAAGAAGAGAATAACCTAACAACTGGTGTTAGAAAAGGGAAAAAACGCAACAATATATATATATATATAATTGAAAAAGAAAATGTAAAGCGAACTGGTATATCAGTAATTTTGTAGAAGATGACTCCAATTATTTCTTAGACATAGCCGAGATATTTTAGAGATATGAAGCTCGCATACAAATAGGATGCGTAGAATGAATAGGATTTAGAAAACCATAAATAACTGTATATTTACCGCATAACTTTAATTTCTTCATGAATAATTTCTTAGGGCACATATTCTTTTTTTAACATCACTATGAGTGTGACAAACACCCCACAAATTTATATACACTTTTCGCATTTCTGGACAACAGATGATACAACAAAGTAATGACACGCGTTAGCAAGGCAAGTCAGATTAGGAAAGTGGGTATGCATTTTGGCAAAGGGTTTTGTATGTGAGTCGAATCCATTCATTTCAGAACGGCGACTGGGCAAGATCTTGCGCCAATGCTGATGACATAGTGGCTTATTAGTTTTTAAGGTGATTAAGTTTAGATATCAGGAAACGGGCATTGTTAAATTAAAGCTCGTAATTTTGAGTTTTATATTTTATATATTTTTTAATATGTACACTGCTAAAAAAAATGGGACAGTGCTATATCTCCCGTTCTACTGGGCCGATTGACAAAATTCAAACTGCGTTTTTCATGTCTTGAAAGCGCGACTCAGGATATATATTAGATTTATATAGCACTATTCTAACATAGGTATTTTGACACAAAATCGGACTTTTTCTGAAATAACATACCAATTTTTTTCCATATTTCGATTCTACGACTCAAATTATGCCAGAGTACCACGTTTTGTAAAAATCGTGCGAGTACTTTTTAAAATATTAGCTCTCAAAAGTTTAGCTCCTCAATGTTAATTGAATTTCGCAAATATTTATTAATATCTCTTTTTTAAACTTTTATTATTTTTCCTTTCACATTTCGAAATTTAGGTTCGTTCCAAATAAAATTTACCCATTTTTTGTGTTTTATTTTTTAAATTTCTATTTTTAAATAATTTTTATAAATTTTTCGAATTTTTTTTTTTTTTTTTTTTTTTTTTTTTTGAGCGATAATAACGCCGAATGTGGTTTATGGAGTTTTGTTACAGTAAATTGCGACAGCTATTTTTAACCTTAAATTTCGAGTACAATTTTACGGAGAATTAATTATATGAATTTTTTCCCTCAATGATGCGTAATAAATATTTATTAATACTATATGAAAAGCTATTTTTTTAATTATAGATGATATTATTCAAATTTTAACTATTTTTTTAATTTCTCTCTTTTTTTCTTTTTTAAAAAAATTTGTATTAATATTATATTAATAAAATAATAAATAATAATAAATATTAGTAAATTTTTATCTTCGGCGTTTTATCGTCTGCTTCTTTACTTTAACTTCGTTTAAATCGAATTGTCTAAAACTGAGAACTTTCGTTTGATGTTTATTTGAATTTTACGAAAATATTTTATGACATTAACTGCATAATTTATTTCTAAACAAGCTGTTGCTTATGAAGTGGTTGAAAGAGCGGCTGATACTATGATCCATAGTTTTAAAGCACAGTATGTTTTTATATAGGAACAATAGATTTAGAATAATCATTTTTATAAAAGACACATCATGATATAAACCTACAACCCTCTAGAGACTGAATTAATGGAAGTTCAATGGTTATGTAGAAATGAACTTAATAACTGGATAAGTCACCAGGTTCTGTGGACAAGTAAGAATAATTATATAAACAACACCCATATTCTGGATTCAATTAACAACGAGGGTACGATTTTATTAAATGAATTTAAGAAATTTTTAAACATAAAAAATCAACTCATTTTTTATCCTGAAATGTATTTTTATGCGTAGCGTATTTTCATTATATCCTTAAAATTCTATGAATTCTAATCATCAGTAATATAATAAGTAATTATTACGGTTATTAATAAATCCTTCTTATAAAGTAATTGCAAATATTTCAAAAAACTTTCTGTCTGAATGCAAATATTTCTAATTTTATATTAATCAAGATTGCACACGATATTATTTATTTGAACTTCAATTCTTGCCGTCAGCTCTAGTAGAAGTTACAAATCAATTATATTTAATTAAGGAATGACCATCTAAGTTTAGAAACAGCGTACCGTAACAGCAATTCAATTATTGGCGCCGTATTTTTCATGTTACTCCCGATAGCCAAAGCTGCATGATTTTTAATGAGTATTCGGGTTTTGCTAGTAACTTCACTTGGATATCGCTCTTAAACTAGGTTAGTTGGTTATTTGAACATTGAAAGAACATGGGAGCTATTTGATTAAGATGCTTTCATAGAGAACCTTTGTAAAGAGAACCTAAAAAACTACGAAAACCAACCATATTAGACTTCTCAACAAACATTTAGTATTTAAAAATCTCCAAATGCTAGGCAACTGGTGAGGCTCCAGTCCAATCTCCAATTTAATATTTTATTTGTAAATATTTAAAATATTGTTGTATTCTTAGACACAAAAAGCAGAATTTAAGTTTTGTTAACTCGTTAATAAACTACCAAGCCGTAGTGCAAATGAATATTCAATTTCTTTTGCAATAATTGTATTCACTTAATATACTTGGAATATGAGCTAAAGAAGGAATGTTTTCGGAAGATTAAAGAAGTGTTTAAATCCAGTGATATTAGGTTTGTCTTACAAGCTCAGGATCAAAACGATTCTGCAATTTCCCCAGTAGTCGACTTCTAAATGGCTGTGAATTAAGCTAGATGACTTTTAATCTTACGTTATTCAGTCAGAAAACGTATTCCAAATGTTTTGCATTGCATGACAATGCATCTTTTCTTTATTCAATAACCAATCGGAGAACGGCTTCTATTCCGAAAATAAGTACTGTGTGTACTCAATCGTCCCTGCATGTTCTTCAAATTTGTTTTCTGTGACTTTTTTTTTTTTTTTTTTTTCCCAAAAAAACTAAAGTTGCCTCTCAAAGAAAAGTTTTTTGACATTGAAGAGACAAAAGGAGTATGACATCTACTTTTAGAGGCATGTCAAAAACAGATCTCTACAAGCCTTCTCTTCCATTATCAGGGTCAATGTTCCTTCTAACCTTCTTCGGGAACATACAAGGACCTGACTCGGAACAGAGAGCTTACTAAAGCTATGTTCACTAATTGTGGTAAGTAGACAGGATACAGACGAAGGGTATACAAAACCCTTTATTTTTCTCTATATACAATAACTTCCGTACTTCGGAATACACTGACCCGCCACTCGGGGTCTAACGTAAAAGTATAAAAATAAAACTAAACTCTAATTTAACTTTAAAATAATACACGTGGAAGATTGGCCTTATATTAACAGGAAGCGTATGTAGTACAGAGAACTGTGAACACTACAATACGTTTTAAAATTTATCAAGAGGATTAAAACCTCTGGCCTGGAAGGCAAACAGCAACTGCGTAACTTCTAAGGTAAGCGGCCTGCGTTGACTCACTGCTTCCTCTCTCTCGCTTGGCAAAAGGCCACAACTTAAATACTTGGCGTTCGCCAGACAAACTTTGCATAAAAACCTTCACGCTTATAATTCTGGCCGGAGGTAGAAAATAAGAAGTGATAGTAAAGATTTAAAATAAAATAAACGTTAGTAAAACTTAAGATCCTTACATACTTCCCGCCAGAGTTAATTAGTTTGAAACTGAGGTCTAAAACGACCTTGTTGAAAACTTTTAGCTCTAGAATCTAACGCGAGGCCAATCTTTTACAAACACACTTCGCTAGAAACTAGAAATTTAAAAGAAAGAAATTTGTTACAATAGCAGCTCCCAGGATATACAACAATCTTTTTCATCTGTACTGCATCTGAACAGGAGCTTTTATTCAATTCTGGTTCCTTCCAGAGATCTGGAAGGAAAACTAGTTTAATGAAATGTTACACAATTAAATGGCAAGTAACATATACAATTAT
Organism: Stegodyphus dumicola; assembly: GCF_044657685.1. NCBI lineage: Eukaryota > Metazoa > Arthropoda > Arachnida > Araneae > Eresidae > Stegodyphus > Stegodyphus dumicola. Next base: position 242,006,537 of record NC_140771.1, read on the forward strand.
ACTTCTCTTAACATTCTTATTTCATTCATGACTATTTTAATTATCTCTCCCCGTACTCTCTGACATGTGTTGTAAAAGAACACCAAACACGAATGTGTTTCTGTCTACGTGTGCCACACTTCCTCCTACAATCAAAACACCAACGTGTTAAAATTCAACATAACGAGACCTCTTAACACACCCTAATTTCAACTCTAAACCCTGAGGTACTATTCTAAAAGTGGCTAACTCTAAAGTGTAGCGTCAGAGAGCCTAACTACATCATTCAACCTTTACCACATATTCGCCATGATTTAGTCTTTACAGTCACACGAATAACAAATTTTTAACATTACTTTCACTTTTACCATATCACGGTATTTCTTAACATTTAAAATAACAGTTCACATTGTATATAAGAACATATCAACATGCTGTTAATTTTACACATTTGAAAACATACATTAGTAGTACCTTGTTAACTTCTATTCTTTTCAAAGCAAGTGCCAATTCTTTATACATTGAAATAATACATTTCCAAAACGTCTTTCAGACTAAAACTTCTCTCTTGCTAGAATGTTTTAAAAAAAATTTATACAATAACTTTTTACAATATTTAAGTCTTTACAAAACGCTATTATACATCAACTTTAGTTTTACGCGCGAGTAATTGAAAAACATAATAAGAAAATCGCTCACAACTCATTTCTCGCCCTTTTGGCGATAAAGGTAGACCTCGCATGAGGTAAAACTTCTTGAAATCTGCCACTTGCAGTAAGAATGAAAGATTAACTTAAGTTTGCAAAGTAACATAAAATTTACTTATCTTTGTAATATTCGGACATCCTTTTCTGGGCCCAGTCTTTAAAGGTACTGCAGATAGTAGTTTGATTTATCCTCCTTCTTGTACGGGCTCGCCCTTCAGTGCTTTCCTCTGGAAGCTTCCTTTTTTCACCAGTTCGGCCACCCTTGAATATCTTCTTTTTCTCCTCTGCTTGTGGTCTTGGCCGTTTGATGGCAGCTGGTCTTGGCGGAACCGGGAAACTTCGGTCGTGTTCCTGCTTGGACCTCGTTGTTGGCCGTTCAAATTTTCCTTGTACTTTTTCCTCCGCCGCTGATGGCCCTTCCGCAGTTCGGCGACTTTTGCTGCGGAGAGTTCTGTCGGATGAGTAGGTCTTCCGTTTTAAAGCCGGGTTATAGTTGCCGTCATTTCTCCTGGTTCTCCTCACATACGTCGTCCTTCTCCCTTCTTCATTCTGGGGGTGTTCGTGAACTCTCTTTTCTGGACGGTGGAACGGCTTCTTTTTCTTGTTACCTTCAATTTTTCCGCGGGGCAATTTTCTTTTCACTTGCTTCTGTCTCTCATTGGCTTGCCCTTGTACTTGTCGTTTTTCCACCTCTGGAGCTTGTACCTGCGGTGTCTGCCGTGCCGGATCCTGCAAAAGATCTGAAAAGATTTGCATTTTATTACGATCGAAGTAGGGCTTGATTTGATCAATGTTTGCGGAACAGGTTTCACCATTTCTGGCTTTTAACACTACAACAGCGTGAGTTATTTTTTCTATAACATATGGTCCTTCAAATCGTGGAAAAAATTTGGCAGTTTTATCTTCTGGTGCTGAAGAAAGTGAATGCTTAATTTTTAAAACTTCATCCCCTACTTTATAAGTTACTCCCCGTCGTTTCAAATCATAATATAGCTTCTGTTTTCTTTGTGCTACTTCCGTATTCTTTTTTGCTTCTTTTCTTAGTTTTTCTATATTACCCATTTTAAATTCTGGGGCTCTTTGTTGCACATAAAATAATTTATCTAACGGTGTTATAATCTTTCTGCCTAGAAATAACTCAGCAGGAGTTTTGCCCGTTGTATCATGTTTTGCGGTCCTAAGGGCGAAAGCAAATTCATTGACATAGTTATCCCAGCTTTTATGAAAATTTTTAACATAACTACGGATAATTTTCACTATATTTCTGTTTACCCGTTCCGCTATATTTGATTGCGGCCGATACGGGACCATTTTTAAATGACGTATGCCCAGTTTTTGGCACATGTCTTCAAATATATTACTTACAAATTGAGGACCATTATCCGATATAACTTTTAGGGTCACCCCGTATTTTAAAATATATTTATTTAAAATAGAATCAGTAACTAATTTCGCGGAGGCTCGTTTAAGGGAACAATTTCGGTCCATTTACTAAAATGATCAACCATAACAAGGAGATAGCGACTTTTATTTAACTGACTTTTTGGGAAAGGGCCCAATAATTCGATGCCAATTATTTCATTTGGAAATTCGGATTTAATACTATTTAGAAACCCGGCCGGGCGGAAATTAATATAATTAACGGCTTGACATGTTGGGCAGGACTGGACATACGCCCTTGTTAACTTTTGCAGTTCAGGAAAGTAGACTGCCTCGCGTACGCGTTGGATAGTTTTTCGAATACCAGCATGAGAAGCTAAAGGGCTGTCATGGAGCTCCTGCAGGATATTTAATCTAAGACTAGCTGGGATAACAGGTCGAAATTCGTTGTTGGAATTCTTAGTTTTTGTATAAAATAATAGACCATCGATTAGTTCGTAATGGGCCGCCCTATTTCTTATCGCCACAATATCTTGGTGGCTAAAATTTTCAGGATCGTTCAAATACTCATAAATGCTTCCAAACTCAGGATCCTTACCCAGTTCGGTTATCACAGTTTCTCGGGAATTTATTGTACATGCTGTAAGCATTGCCATCTTTACGGTATTGCCTTGTTCGTCTATTTTAATCCTTGATAGGGCATCTGCTACGATATTTTCCTTTCCAAGGGTATGCTTGATTACCAGATTATATTCTTGCAGCTTGAGTGCCCATCTTATTAACCTTGGGGATAAATTTTTCCCTGAGAACAATCTAGTTACCGCCGCATGATCAGAGTATACTGTTATCGGCGCCTTTCCAAAATAGACTCGGAACTTTTGCACTGCTAACAGAACTGCAAGTGCCTCTCTCTCGGTCGCGGAATAGTTTCTTTGTGTTTGATTTAAAGTTCGGCTAAAAAATGCCACGGGCTGCTGATTTTGCGAAAGTACCGCTCCTACCGCATAATCCGAAGCATCCGCTGAAATTTCAAAATTCATATCCTTTTCAGGAAATTTCAACACAGGGGCTTGCGTTAATGCTTGTTTTAATTTTTCTAAAGCACTATTGGCTTCGGCCGTCCACGAGAATCTTGCCTTTTTCCTTTTTAATTTTAACAATGGCTCAGCGATAGCCGCAAAATCTTTTATAAAGGACCTATAATATGAACAAAGTCCTAGAAAAGAAGAGAGCTTCTTTGCCGTGTTTGGAGTCGGATACTTTTGTACAGCGATTATTTTTGATTCATCTGTCTCGATCCCTTTTCGCGATATTTTGTAACCTATATATTTTAATTCAGGGGCTGCAAATTTGCACTTTTCGACATTAACTTTTAGACCGGCCTCATTTAATAAAGAAAACACCTGTCTTAAATCCTGTATATGTTGGTCGAGATTATCACTAGTAATAATGATATCATCTAAATAGATAAATGTGAACTTTCCAAGAACAGGTCTTAACACAATGTCCATGCATCGCTGAAATGTTGCTGGGGCCCCAGAAAGGCCAAACGGCATACGCAAAAATGCGTAAGTGCCAGACTTGGTTATAAAAGCAGTCTTAGGCACGTCCTCAGGCCTCAGCCCTATTTGAAAATAACCAGTCGTTAAGTCTAAAGTCGTCATAAATTTGGTTGATTTTATGTTCCTTAAAATTTCTTCTATGATCGGTAACGGATATACCGGATATTTCGTTATGGAATTTAATTTACGGTAATCAATAGCGAATCTCCACCTTTTTGGATGCTCCAAAGGATAATCATTATTTTTCTTACATAAAACCACCGGACTAGCATAACTACTTGAGATAGGCGTTATGATCTTTTTACGTAGCATATCGGTAATATGCCATTCTATAATTTTTTCCTTATTCTTATCATACCGGTATGGTTTTTGACGAACCGGCAATGCATCTCCGGTGTCAATACTATGGTTAGTAACCTGAGTAGATCCTGGAATATCACTAAATAAGGAAGCAAATTCACTTACCACTTGTCGGATGCTATCTTGCTCGTCATTAGGCAGGTGGTCAAGATTTAACCTTGGCGGTTCAACCTTTTCTACACGCACTGGTTTCATCGTCAGCTTAAGGGACGCTTCATTAAAATCCAGTGTAGCTTGTGCGTCTGAAAGAAAGTCTATTCCTAGGATTAAATGTGCTTGCAAATTCTTTACTATAAAAAACATCACCTTTACTTGTTCGTCCTTGATACGGATGTACAAAGGTACTTTACCTACGCACTTACATTGTTCTCCTTGCGCCGCTAATACTGTTGTATTATCCGCATTATATATGCGGTATTTGCGAAAATACTTTCTAAAAAAGACTTCTGCCACACAGGAACACTGCGCGCCGGTATCCAGGAGTGCGGTGGCCGGGATATTATTTACCAAGACTTCAATCTTCGGAAGAGTTAAATTTTTCACCATTACTGTATTTAACTTGTAGGAAGAGGGGTTTTCGTGGCCTTCGGATTTCCGCACCCTCTCGTCAGCAGAAATCCGTTTTAGTTTAAATTATTTTTCCTTTCCGTGCTTTCCTTCTTTTCCCCCTGGCCTTGAGACTTTTTTCCTGGGTTGCTATTGAACTGTCGACGTTCGCCGGCTGTTTTTGAATGCTCGGGTTTCCTTGCCCACTGATTCGCTTTTTCTCCGAAGCCATGTGCTTGAGTTTGCTGTAGTCTTGGCGTACCAAATTGGTTTCGCTGTTGATCTTGGCGTCTTCTTTCGACGTCCGCCGTTCTTCTACTTTCAAACTGGATTGCTAGCTCAAATAATTTTTCCAGTGTAGTCGGATTTCTCAATTCAATAAAGTCTTGCACTTGGGGTAGTAACCTCGGCAAAATCACTTGAATTATTTCAGGATCCGGACGGTTTCCATACAAGAGCTTGAAAACGTGAATTTTTCTTAAAATAAAGCTCGAGAGGTTTTCCATTCTTTGTTGATATATACTGAAAAGTTCTGTTTCTAATTTCGCACGATCCCTTACAACAGGGAAGGCTTTTAGTAGGGCAGTCTTGAAATTTTCGTAAGTATAGGTGGGACTTCCTGCTTGACCCAAGAGACTTCTGCCGATACATTTGAACCAGTTAAGCGCTTGGCCCCTCAAAGCGCTGGTAGCTAAGGTAACTTTTTGAAACTCGTGCACGGGGTAGAGCATGAAGTGGTCATCCAATTTTTCCAAAAAACTGGTTACCGGTGAGTTTCCATTAAATGTTGCTTCTGGTTTCATCGAAGCGCACATGGTCTGGACGATGTACCCAAATCCTTCCAGGGCGGCAGCTGGCATTTCTGGATTCTGAGCCGTTTCTGCAGGCAGCACAGGTTCTTCTTGAAACTCGGCCATGGTTATTCTTCTTCGTCGGGCGCCACTATCAGGTTCAATGTTTCTTCTAACCTTCTTCGGAAACATACAATGACCTGACTAGAACAGAGAGCTTACTAAAGCTATGTTCACTAATTGTAGTAAGTAGACAGGATACAGACGAAGGGTATACAAAACCCTTTATTTTTCTTTATATACAATGACTTCCGTACTTCGGAATACAATGACCCTCCACTCGGGGTCTAACGTAAAAGATATCAAAATAAAACTAAACTCTAATTTAACTTTAGAATAATACACGTGTAAGATTGGCCTTATAGTAACAGGAAGCGTATGTAGCACAGAGACTGTGAACACTACAATACGTTTAATTTATCAAGAGGATTAAACCCTCTGGCCTGGAAGGCAAATTGCAACTGCGTAACTTCTAAGGTAAGCGGCCTGCTTCGAACTCACTGCTTCCTCTCTCTCTCTTGGCAAAAAGGCCACACTTAAATACTTGGCGTTCGCCAGACAACTTTGCATAAACTCCTTCACGCTTATAATTCTGGCCGGAAGTAGAAAATAAGAAGTGATAGTAAAGATTTAAAATAAAATAAACGTTAGTAAAACTTAAGATCCTTACAAACGATGCACCTTTGATTTAAACTACTCAGTTCGAATGAGTAAATAGAAATTTTTAAAAGAGTTATTCTAAAGAAACTATGCAACGTAAACAATTAAAATAAATTCGAAAAAGGAAAAAATTGCTTAAAATTAATAACAGCTATAATTAAAAATGTAAGATAAAGAACATTATTTGAAAGAAGGAACGATTGGATCTTTTTTTCCTCTCATGCACTATGTAAAAATGGAAATGAAAATAGGTTGCCACATATTAAGAAGTTCGCCAAGTGAACTAATTTTGGCGCAAACTGAATAAAAAGCGCCAACATAAATTGTTGAATTTCTCCGTAAATTTCGCACCACATTTTAGAAAATTTAATATTTAGGCATAATTTGAGCCGTAGAATCGAAATATCTAAAAAAATCGGCATGCTATTTGTTATTGGTCATATATATATCCTAAGTCGCGCTTTCGAGACATGAAGAACGCAATTTGAATTTCGTGAATAGGCCGAGTAGAACGGGAGATATAGCACTATCCCCCCCTTTTTTTTAGCAGTGTACATACCCACCCACCCCTTACCCGGCTTAAAAGTGCCTACCCGGCCTTTATTTTCGCAGTTATTGGTTTCGTAAGCATATACTTTCAATTACACAAGCGTCTTAAATAAACAAAATAATAAAATATTCATGTTTTTTTTTATTTCAGTTTTTGAAAAGAAATAATTTTGGGCAAAGAACGAACTCTGATTTATAATGCAGTCTTTCAGTTCCTATATTTATATTTGGGAATATTTTAAACTCGTTATGAAAAAATAAATATACTAGAAATTCGACTCACGTAGGACAAAAATTGATCGGGATATTTAATTTCAAAATTTGCAATTTTTGGTGCTATTTTCAATTTGCATTAAGGGAGCGGTTAATTAAGTTAGAAAAATTTTGGGAATAAGTTTACCTGAAATACAGCAAAAAAATGTGTATAAAATAATAGGCGTACAAGGAAATCATGTAATATTCGCGTCCGATTTTTTTTGGGGGGGGATGTGTGACTGTTACGTTGTTTGATGCATGCGATTTAAAATATGAATTAGAACATATTCAGAAATATGGATAATATTTTTACAAATTAAATAATTAAATGTAGGGTGATAAAATTGTATCAAGCAATGTCACAGCGAAAGGGCTTTTTAAAGCAAGAAAAATTAAGCGCATGCGTATCATTCTAAATTAAAATGCAGATTTTGCATCGTTATTATTTGTATCTTTTCTGAACAACCTATTGAAAGACATATTAACCGTGCTTTGCTGTCTCTCTTTTAATGTAGAATGCAATTTTCAAAGGCATCGTGACGAATAACGGTCACAAGGTATTCATTAGAACGAAATACAATTCAAATAAATAAAATCCCATTGAAAAAAAAATTATATGAATCAATATTAGAAGCATTTGTATGAATCAATATTAGCCGTAGAACGTTGAAATTTTATATATATGGAATTGTTATTACATCTTGTGTGGACCTCCCTAATTTTATTGCAATAGACAATGCCAAATATATACAGGGTGTCCCGCAAATGTTGCGAAAATTTCTGGGAGGGAGGTAGGACACATCATAAGGATTAAAGAATTGCATAGGAAACCATGCCCGGAAATATCAGGGGTAAATGGTAGCAGTGGTAGAAGACGGGAAAGGAAACAAGAGAGTGATTAATTTGAAACATTTATGTATACAAATGGTGTAAGACAGATTGAATGTTACAAGAGATGCTCGAAGTTTGTACGATCAGACGCCAAACCTGCCTGACACCGACGGACCATTGATTGCCGGACATGTTCAAACACACCGGGAGTTTCTTTTATTGTAGCAGCTGCGCAGGCGAGTCTTGCCACGAGATCCATTTCAGGCACAACAGGATCGTGATATACGACACTTTTGATGGTCCCCCACAAAAAGCCGGTGAGCGTGGGGACCAGCGAACCGGTCCACCACGCCCAATCCATCGATGCAGGAATGATCTGTTCGAATGACTACGAACATCCCGTCCTAAATGAGCAGGCGCTCTATCATATTGGAACCACATTTTGCACCTCTCATTTGGTCACATTTGTTCAAGCAAGCCGCAAAGAAACTGCTCCAGAAAGAACAGATATTTCGCGGCATTCAACCTGGATAGTAAAAGTTACGCCCGACTAAGCAGTCGCCGACCAAAACCGCCCATACATTAACCTTGTAGCGTTGTTGTGCTGCGTGGTGTAACAGTACCGTGGGGGTTTTCTTGAGCCCACAAATGCTTATTGTGATGATTGAATACGCCATCCCTATTGAATGTGGCCTCATCCGTGAACAACAGATAAGCTGGAAAATTAACATCACCGGCGCTTTCTTGCAGAAACCACCGTGCGAAACGTACACATTAAGGATGGTCGTCGGCGAGCAGTAACTGAACCCTTTGGAGACGAAAAAAACGTGGAATGACTCGGCGTTGAAGACACGCTGGACATTGGTACGAGACATTCTTAATTGGGAGGCATTGGCTCGTATGCCGGTCCTTGGATTACTTTTCACCGTATCCAATAGACTTTCTTTCCTAACGACCGAGCGAGTCTATCGTGTCCTCCCACTTCTTAATGACTCGTAGTTGCACAAATTTTGATTCAGACATGCAAACAAACTGTGGTATGGTTGATGTCTGTCGGGGAAGCGTTCTTGGTAAATGCGTGCAACGGCTCATCCATTACCTCAACTGTTCCATACATTAAGTGCATGTCTGCAAGATCTACGTTCGTATAGAGTTCCATGCTCTTCGTATGGTGCAGCTCGAATGAGGCAATCCTCACTTTCCAATAGCACTTTCCTGCACAGCACCTCCTGGCGGCTAACAGTGACGTTTCTGGGCATCGGTTCCTACGCAACACTTAATCCTCATGATGTGTCCTACCTCCCTCAGAAGTTTGTCGCAACATTTATGGGACCCTCTGCATATATATGATATCCAAATAAATAAACAACAACAACAACAACAACAAAAATATTTGAAGAAATGTAATGCAATCACGCAATTCACGCAAACAGAAATGTACAGTGGTGGCCAAAATTGTGGACACTTTTGGAAATTTTTATGTTTTCGTATGCTTATAGAAAATGTTACGTTTCGCAAAATGCAAACTTGTATATATCATTTTAAAGAGAGTTTATTACTGAATTCAATACAAAACACAAAATCCAATTATTTGCAATACAAAAAAGTTATATGTACTTTAATATAAATAAAAAAACAGTTATGAAGTGGTTTGTAATGTCTAGCTTTCCTGGCCAATCACTGTTCTTGTTCTGTGAACCAATCAAATGTTAGTAACTGCCAGTAGAAGCTGACATCATGTTTACACTTGAAACAATTCATTATTTTGCTTTGTTCTGTATTCATTATTTTGTATTCTTACTTATAAAAATATTTTCTTAACAGCAGCATAATGTTTGAAACAAATACAGTCTGTCTTACTATACAAAGAAATGTTTTCCGGGGTTGCCCACAAGCGTGTAACAGCGCTCCTCTGTTTTGGAGGTTCTGGTTATTAGGAAGGGAGGTCGACGTGGTAACATACGCCGATGATCTATTTCTATTCATTTACGCTGATTCTTTAGAAATTTTTCTTAATTCCTTAATTAATGATAACCAATGATTTGGACTAATCGATATCGAGCTATTGGAAGAAATTATTTTTCTTAATTGAAAACGTATCAGATCTTGTTCTTTGCGAAGCGTAAATGGTATTATTTCTAGCCATTTTAACTTTTTTTTTTTTTGATTACGTACCTGTTCACGCATCTGAACAAAGAAGCATGTTAGTAAATACAGTCTGAAATCAGAACTGACTGATCTGCCTCCTGATAATTGGAAATCAGTCAGTGTATGTTTTTTTTTTTCGGGAATTAAGCGCGAACAAATTGGCAACAATTTCGCCGGAGAGAGGCAAATAAAATGAAAATTGAAAGGCAACGTGAGTATTCGTTAGTATGCAGTTAACACATGAAGACTATGATTTGGTTTGTTCTTAATGTCTGAAGTCTCAGTATAGGTAGGTATCTGTTAATTTTTATTTTGTCATGTAATATTCATAGGAAACTTGGAAATTGTTCACTATAATGGTTTATTCCGTCAGAAATGCTTTTATCCATATAACGAGTTAAAAATTCACTCTTAAATAACGTCATTATGCTTGGAGTTAAAAATTTAACCCTTAAATGCGTTGCAAAAAAGCTTTTATACATAAAATAATGCAAACAGTTTCTTATATTTAAGAAGTTCTTCATTTATTTTGCTTGAAATGAAAATTTTTGGTTTGAATGTTGGGCTAGTAGTTTAATGTTGGCTCTAATGATTTTATTTCAAAGAATATGTCAGATAGTATGTAGAATTATACGAATGTGCTGTTGGAAAATAGCAACCATTCCTTTTGTGTTCTCCTCACTTTCTTTCATCGCTCCTAATTTGCATGTTGTAATATTCTTCAACTTTGCAAATTATTCAGCATTGCCATAGCTGTGACAGAAATGTCATTCCATCGAATTACCGCGATGCCATACTCGGTTTAATCCTACTATCCAGTGCACACGGGATTTGGCGACTTTTATGATGAGCAGTAAAAACGGGGGCACAGCTTTAGTATTAGTCCTTTTTGGCGAGAAATTTGTTTGGCGACATTTTGGAGCGATAAATGAAAACTTATGATAATCTTGGTAACCCTAAATACTGAGCTTCAAACAAGCCGCCATTTCTGTCCACGTAACTTTAACGAATTTGATAGGTATCAGAGCTTTGATGGCAGAAGCGATAAATTGTGTGTTTTTCTTAAAGTTACTTTTGTGTTAGGAAAGCACAACATTTAAAATATTTTTTAAAAAGCCAAATTTTTGATAGTTAAAACTGGTGCTTTTAATATTACATCATGAGTCTTGACATTTTTTCATATGTCAACTCTGCATATTATTATAAACTCCACCACCCCCCAAGGAAAAAAAAACACATTTTCAGTAGCATGAGGTAAACTCTTGTTTCCTTTGCTAAGGAGATCAAAATTACCATGGTCTAAAAATACTTATTTACCTCATATTAGAACTAAAGGGATGTGTAATTGCATGAATTCATAGGTTCAAATCAAGACCAAAATCAGGTTTCATTATTGCTTCTATAACATTTTCATAATTTGTCTGACTATAAAAAATATAATGTTGCTTAGATTATGGAATATATTGCTTATAATTTAGAGTTATCAAATTTTGTAAATCTTACAACCTAACAGCTGTATATGAATAACCTTCACTGAGTATTATTACTTTTATTAATAGTATGTTGACATAACAGTCGACTTTTTATTTTAAATTTTATGCAAATTTTCTACATTACTTAAACATTTTATCTAACAGAAATCTGAATTTTTTGTAATAAAAACTCTATAATAAAAGTAAGAGTACAATTTATATATAAAAATTTGACTACATGGCAAGCACTTAGATACTGATTTCAATATCTTTAAATGTTATTATCGTAAAGTTTATATATATTAAGTTAAGATATACTTTTATTCTATTATAAAGTTTAGATGTACAGAACAGAAGGCACACTTTGTGCTTACGACTCAGTCAACCACTTGTGGCAAGATAACTTATGATAACAATTAAGTTCAAATGTAAAATTTAAATTCAAATAAATTTGTAGCCCAAAGGCTGCACAAATCAATTTAATGCAAAGTTGTCTAAAAACTTAATTGGCATGGAATTCAACTATCAGCAATTATAATGCAAGGGTGAAGACTACAAATCTTTTCTTATCTAGCAACCTATTAATGTGGCCTCAAAAGGCAAAACACGGTTTGTTTTACAAAATAAAAACTTCATTTGGATTCTGGTGAGAAAACGGATGGAGGAAATTGACAGTAAAAATCCCAAGCATAAAATAACTCTGGTTACAAAATAAAGGAACGTTACAATATATTTTGTTCCCTGATTAATTATTCAGTACATGAAATAGTGTAATGCATTTTTGTATTTAGTTTATTTAAATGCTTTCCAAAACTGACAGGATTTTGCAAACATATTGACCATATTTTTCAACCTATAGATGCAACACTTCTTCTCTTCAGAAGTAAGATTTAGAATTAAGAAATAAGAAAATAAGAGAGAATTATGAATAGAAAATAAATACATATGCTGGCTAGCAGAAGAAGGATGCTTTCATAAAGTACTTTTTAAGAGAAACTGGCTCAGATTCACATTACGGAAAACTACTAAAACTCCCATATAGCCAGCCTGAACTACCACTGTTCAGTGGCTATCACTCCACCACTAGTGGATTCCAATGACTGTTCGAATTTTTCACAGAAATCATCATTTACAATGATTGTTGTATTATTACCATTGGTACAAAATTTACTCATTATGATAATTTAATTTTAGCTTTTAAATTATAATCATAAATTACTTGTAATAAATTGAGGGATTAAAAAATACACACTTCTTAATATTTTTACCATTTACAATATTTAATCATAAAAAATATTTCTAACACTGGTACAAAACTTGCCCATTATAATTGAATTTGATTTCCTTCACTTTGAAATATTTTTTATTTTCTTTTAATAACAGAACCTAAGAAACTTAAAGTTTTAATTTAAGTTAAGAAACTAAAGTACTAGTGTGAAATGCATTTATTAACCTTTTGTAAATTTCATTATTCATAAACATAAAAATTAACCTTTTGTAAATTTAAAATATTAGCTAAGTACTAATATAATAAAATATAAATATGAACTAACTACTTAAAATATTAATGTTTAATACATTATATTTTGTAATTAAAAATATTAACATTTTGTAAATTTCATTACTCATAACATAATAATTGTCATAAATTCATTTACAGTAGTGTTTCAAGAATTTATCATAGCAGTACTAGAAATATTGAAAATTAGAGAAAGACAGTTTATTCTGATTAAGAGCTTATTTTTTAGGACTGTTATTTAGTCTAGATCGGGTTTTGTTGACAATCCGCCATTTTTTTCCGATCTTCAAAACCGGGTCTACCTTGGCGACCGAAGTTTGTCGACAAATAATATAAAAATCGCCAAAAGACCAATACTAAAGCTGTTCCGTAATGTCATTCCATCGAATTACTGCGATGCCATACTCGGTTTAATCCTACTATCCGGTGCACATGGGATTTGGCGACTTTTATGATGAGCAGTAAAAACGGGACATATACGATAAGTAGTAAACGGGTATTCAAAGAAATATATATAGTGTATAGTGTACTATCACTATATATACATAGAACGTTCTTTTGGTAATTTTTGGTGTTGGCGATAATTTTTAAAATCGCGCCAAGGCTGCACCGTATACTAGGATTTTACCCCATACTCTTTACCTAATATGCTGCTATATGTTCTTTTTCATTTTGTTTACAGGTACAGTAGGTCAGTTTCCTAATCTGTACTCAAGAATTGTTCCAGCCACATAAAATTTCATTTCATTCAATTCCGACAACATTTGTGTCTTAAAAAAAGTTGTTGAAATATATGTAATGTTTCAAAGAAATTTCCACCACACTTGAAGTATCTGTTACAGGATTTTCACTTAGTCCAAGATCAGTGAATGTTTTTGAAGATTTTCCTGAATATATATCAGACTAATATAAGTACTTTTCTTAGGGATTCAAAACACCAAACTTCGTACTTGAAATGGACGGGTTTTTTTTTGTAAAACGTTTTGCATGAATGTCTACCAGAATATGATTTGCTTATCTATAGAAAGATGCCCTATAAGAACCTCATACTGCATGAAACTGACATTTAAAATATTTAAATAGAGATGAACTTAAGCCAGTTTTTATGATTTATCCAATGCATTACTCTCAGCTAAATACAATTTCTGTGTGATATTAGTATATGTAGAATGTGTCGATGTATACCAATACATTGTGTTTACTAATGGATTCTTTAACGACAGGCATCACTGCATGTACAGAACAACAACTTTTTTTTTCCAGATGATTCAGAATTTCGCTCTAGTGTAGATTTGGGTGCCCCTTCAGTTAGCGACAATTTGTTTTTTAAATTTTGGTGATGTAACCTCATTTTTGGCTACCATGATAGTTTTAACTTTGTTTGGTTGATCTTTACAATATGGTAACTTGGCGATTTTTTGGCGAAAATTTGGCAACCAACTCTCCTACAGCAACCCTCTATTTTTTCCCCCACCGCCATTTTGTCTTCACGAAGTAAAGACATGTTTCTTTTCTTTTTATCTACTGAACACTTCTTCCAACAATCTACTAGCCGAATTACACTTATGCTAGAAATTTTATCAAACAAAACTGCTTAATCATGACAAATATTCACTGCAAAATTGGGAAAAAGTGCACAATACCATACTCCTTACGCGTTTTTCAAAATAACACATACACATAAACCATGTACACGCTGACTTATTTTTACTTAAACGTCCCAGAATTGCACAAAAATGGCATTGCGCACACTCTTCACTATATCCATGTACACTGCTTTTTTCTCATAAATTAGAAAAATTTCACGAAAATACATGACAATTTTCTGAATCTTTAAACCCGGTAAAAAGAACATATATGAAATTACCTGATCGCGAAAAAGTATTTACCATTTCCAAATATGAACATTTCCACATATAAAATAAATAAAATATCCAAAAACTTTTACCTCTAAATCATCTATTACATTATAAACGTCACCAACAAACTCATACCGCAACCATTACAAATACTTAGTGTCAGATATTTAAATTATTTCCATGCGCGTTTACTTCAACTAAAACATATACCAAATTCCTACAAACATAAAATTCACAAAATAACTATCATTTCATTAAAATATAATTAAATTCAAAAACACTACTTAAAATATAAATGAGCACATACATTAAATTAATAAAAATTACCTTACAATCCTAATTACATTAAACTAAATCATTGGTAATAACAATTTTCCCAATAATACCAAATTCCTTTCCACCTTACATTTAGAACATCGCATAAAAATAATATCCTCAAATAATTAAAAATACTAACTTACCTAATCTTCTTCAGAATCTTGATTCTGTGTCCGATAAACTTTTCTTCTTTCTGTTTCAGGATCTTTAAAATCATACTTATATTTCACAGCAAGGTATCAGGTAAAATAAATAACTTAATAAAACATCTTTATTTCTATCTCGCACAACCTTAAACAAACATTTATTACTACCCTTTTCAATACCACTAAATACCCATTTCGAATTCACTTTAGTTACGGCCATGGGATCCAAAAATTAACCAACACTGTTTCACACAACACAGAATAAAGCCAAATACAAAATTTCTAGATTTTTTCCCGATTTCCCCCCTTTTCCGATTAAAGAACCGTAATTCGTCCATTAATATCACATGACATATCCCATGATCTCTCATTTCCCTCACACAAAATAATGCGTAATCGGAACTGAGTACTGCTCACATTATTACCAAAGTCCCAGG
Source organism: Stegodyphus dumicola (assembly GCF_044657685.1). Taxonomy (NCBI): domain Eukaryota; kingdom Metazoa; phylum Arthropoda; class Arachnida; order Araneae; family Eresidae; genus Stegodyphus; species Stegodyphus dumicola. The sequence goes on from NC_140771.1 coordinate 242,022,116, forward strand.
TAGTAACCTTTATCGCTTCCAAAATGTCGCCAAACTACCAGTTACCATATTGTAAAGATCAACCCTTTGTTTTGGCTTCCAGATTTTTTTAAAAATGAAAATAGATTGATTTGTACATGAAAAAATTTAAGGCAGTGCGCAGTGCTTAGTTTGTGCAATTCTGGGATGGTTTTTTTAAGTGAAAAACAGATTGATGTGTACATGGACACAGAGTTTGTGCAATTCTTTGACTTTTCTTTTTCTGGCGTCAGAAAAGAATCTCCAAAAAACAATGGGCATTCAAATTGTAAACTTTTACCCAGAATTTTTATTATTTTTTGATGAATTTGAGGTACAGTCAAAAGTCATTAATCCGGACTCGTCGGGACTTCGGCAATTCCGGATTATCGATTTTTTCTGGATTATAGATCATCAGTTTAAATCTGGTAAGATGGCATGCAGAAATTATAAAATTAAAAATATGAAACCGTAATTTATGAAATAAAGAACAATTATGATCTAAAGGGTATCAAAATTTACCCCCCAAAAAAGCTTAATATTTATTTGTTTACTTTATTAAACATTTCTTTCGATGTAAGTTGTTTAAGTTGCTTCGTTTTATGTGATAATACTTTCTGTTTAATTCTATAAACAGACATAATTTCTTGTTCAGTTACAAAGTTTTGCTGTTTGCTGTATAATATTTTCATTACATTGGAGTATATGTGGAAGTTTTAACTCTTCTCGAGTAATCATGTTGGTTGGTACAAAATGTACAGTGTTAGTTTTTTTAGTGAAAGCAGATTGCTACATACTTAAGGAAAACGTCATAAAAAACTGCAAAATATGCATGTGTTCTATTGAAATAAACTAAGTGGCAGTAGATGCACTGTTCAAATAGATATAAAGGTACCCCAAACAAACATTTCTCTTCAATTGAAGAGTTTGCAAGTGCTCTGCAAAATCGGCAATGAATTAGATTTTTGGAAGGGGGATTCAAATAACTAGAAAGTACCAGAAATGGTGTTATGATTTATCATTGAAAGCAGTTGCTAAATTTCCTTTATTCTGTCATTTTTTTAGATTGAATGAAATGGTGTCAAGAATGCCTGTTATGTCTGCTCCGCCTAGCAGCGATCCTGTTGCACAAATGAACACATATCGTTCTTATGTGTCTATGCTTGTGGATCCCAGTGCAAGTATGTTTCAGATTTTTTTAAACTGTTTTGCTATTAAATGACATTTTTATTGAAATAAGTGATTACATGAATTATTAATTTTTTTATTATTTTTTTATTTCAGAGGATGAGAATAAATTAAAAGCAGTTCAAGAATTAAGCATAGAGCTAGAGGTTTGTGTTTGTTTTACTCTTTATTTTAATTTTAAATGTTTACAATTTAAAATTTTTACGATAAATATAGCTTCTTGACAAATCTAGCTTTTTAATTATTGCAATATATACTGAAGAGCCAAAATATTATGACTGCTTACTCAAAAACGCATTGTGCGACCTTTGGCCTGCAACTCACCTTGGCGTGGATGCCACAAGTTCTTGGTAGATGACTGGAGACAGGTTGTACCAAATGTCTAAGCAGTGTTCATGTCGAGATATTCTGACATGCTGGTGTTTGAGCTCTGAAGGGCTGCTTCATGACATCCCAAATGTGTTCTATCAGGTTAAGATTCATCAAGTTAGGTGGCCAGGACATTAATTCGAATTCATCCTTATGCTCCTCGATCCACTCCTACACAATTCGAGCTTTGTGACATGGGCGTTATCCTACTGAAAGATTCCATTTCCCAGTTGGGAAGACAAATGCCATATTATCCTCGATGGATCTTAATCATGTAAGGATGTAACTGATCTGCAGTTATGTTCAGATAGTCCGCAGCTTTCAAGGTCTGCTCTACCACAACTAAGGGTCCCAGAGCTGCCCATGAGAGTGTGCCACAAAGCATAGTACAGTCACCAGCAGCCTGTGTATCGGTATATTCAAATCAGTAATCATTAATGCACAATGGCATCCAACAATTTCTGGCAGTTTAAAGTAATTTTTATAATGTTGACTAATGAAGTCGCACGTTCGTAGCAACAGCTGTCAAAGTGTTAAAAATTCTTGCATAACTTCTGGTCACTTCTGTTCATCTGTGGAGCAACAGCCGGGAAGATACTACACGGAATTGCATTACGTGACTCTAGATATTCAGCTACCCTCAAATTTGGGGAGGTGGCCTCAGCAGAAGCTCAAGAATATGTATGTTTTAGTTATTGCACTATTTGTTTGTCATATGAAGTATGTTGAATTGTAGCATCTGATAACTATGTTTTGCTTGTGACCACCGTAATTAAAAAAAAAAATCAATATCATTTTACATTTAAATGCTCAGTTTTATTCCATTATTATGTGACTGTTTTTACTCAGTTACTGGCAGTAGTTTTTACTTAGTTAAATTGTTTAAGGGATGGCTTTTTTTATTTGATTTTTTAAAATAATCTGTGAATCATTTTAGTGATCTTTTGATTATAAAAATGAACAAATCACTTGCAACCTGATGTAATAAATTTGTAAATATATAGGATTTCACAGGTATTTTATCTCAGGCATGCTTCAAATCATTACAAGGTAAATTTATCTTGGATTTGAATCATCTTTCAAACTAAGGTCTGAAAAATCCCTGTTATCATGTTCAAAGTCTGAATGTGTCCTGTTGAAAAGAAATAAGATACATATCTAAGTAATTCTGTAGTGCATTTTGTATGAGATACAGCATGATACAGTCAAAAGTCGTTAATCCGGACTCGTCGGGACTTCGGCGGTTCCGGATTATCGATTTTTCCGGATTATAGACCATCAGTTTAAATCTGGTAAGATGGCATGCAGAAATTATAAAATTAAAAATATGAAACCGTAATTTATGAAATAAAGAACAATTATGATCTAAAGGGTATCAAAATTTACAAAAAAAAAAAGCTTAATATTTATCTGTTTACTTTATTAAACATTTCTTTCAATGTAAGTTGTTTAGGTTGCTTCGTTTTATGTGATAATACTTTCTCTTTAATTCTATAAACAGACATAATTTCTTGTTCAGTTACAAAGTTCCGCTGTTCAAGTCCTATAATTGCTGTGTCGAGAATACCGACTAATTCGTCAATCGAAATTTTTTCGTTTTCAATAACCTCTGTCATTTTCTTCGCTATTATTAGACTTGCATGAGAATTATAATGACGAGAAATTTTATTTAAATCATATCAAAGATGGAGTACATCGAGATGAAATACTACATTCAGTAAGGAATTATAAGCCAAATAAAATAAAAACATCTGCCCTGAAGATAAGGATAGTGCTGACAGATCAACTTCCAATTCATTGCCAGCCACAGCGTTAAAGATAAACAAAGTTTAAATAAACAAAGAATATGCCTTTATCCATTTTTTGAAGCAATTCCACTTTTTGTTTAGTAGTTCTCGAAACATACTTTCGATTTGTAGATCCTTTACATATTAGTAAATACATATCGGAAATTCTGTTTGACATAATCAAAAGTTCAAGCTTACTTTTATAAAATTGCTCCAACAGTCTCCGGATTCAATTCGAAGATTAAGGAATGACGCAATCTGCAACATTAACAGCTTAGCTTATACCGTCCGTTATACATTAAACGCGCATGCGTAAACGTATTATGCGCTTGCGCACACACATATTCGCAGCCGTAAAGATCTTGCGCGTGCGCAGAAAGTTTGTAGCTTTGAGGTCCGGATTATAGATCATTTCGGATTAAGGGTGTCCGAATTAACGACTTTTGACTGTACTAATTAAAATTTATATACTTGAAAAATCATTATATTGTATGAATATTTATTATATTTAATGTTATATTATTGCATTAAATATAAAATTTTTTACAAGTCATTCATCTTATGTACGTTATCCTATGCACCATCTTTCATACATTAAAAGTGCATTTTTATAAAAAATATGCAACACTAAAAAGTTGTTTGTATTTCACATTTGGCCTGTTGAAAGCATATATAGGAATGCATGTGAATTGAGCTTAGGCCCTTAAATTACTGTGAATTTCTAAGATGCTTAGTATTTGATACATGTATTGGTATGTAATTTCATATGAAAGAAAATTTATATTCATTGTTTTATGTCATTATTGTACATTTCATCAGGTTTGTTTTCATAATTTTGTGTTCATTTTTAATTGATTAATATGAAAACTGAAGTTTTCCACAATTTGTAAGCTCTAAAGTAATGAAGCTTGCATTTCTGTTTCTTGAAAACTGTTAAGTACAAACAGTGATAATTGTACAAATTTTTTTACTTAAAGTTTTAAAAGGATAATTCTTTTCAGACGATTGTGTCAAATCCACAATATCCATCATTTTTGGATCATGCATTGAGAATTTTTATCAGAATATTGCAAGAGGGGGAACCTCATTTCATATCGGAGCACACAATACATGTAAGTTAAAATGCATTTTGAAAACTTATTTTCTGTAACTTGAAAATTTTAAATGTAAACTACATAAAATGTGAAAAAATATTTTTATGTAAAGTTTTGTGTCTCTTATTTAGTTTAAGAAAAATATAAAACACTTATCTTCAAGTAATATGTTGGTTTAGATTTGTTAAAAATGTCAGAGCTAACCTTTAATTCAGCTTACTTGGGAAGGGGTACACTGTAGGAGAACAGATGATATTTTCTCTCATTCTGCTTGGCCATTATACAGTGATGAATCAGAATGTGACTACTATCCTTTTAGTGCTGTGTTATTATGCCTCTGGAATGCAAAACAGCTGAAACTCATGACATGGATTTGGGTTCATGTTGTACCTGAAATGCAAGCAGAGGTAATTCAGTTTTCATAGATTATGTGAAGATGGTTGGTGACCTCTGAACTGGCATTCCATGATATCACAGATGTGTTCAGTAAAAGTAATACGTAGTGCATTAAGAGCCCTAGATATAAACTGGTATTTGCTAACATGTTTCTTGGACTATGGTACTAGTCTAGTTTGTAAAAAGGAGGGAGGGTATCCTGCCAGAAAAGTCCTTTTCCCTTGTGTAAGACAGAAGCCATGAAAGTGTATAACTGATGATCAGTGATGTTCACACGATCTGAGGATGTCTGGGTTTGTTCTATAACAGCCATTGGATCCAGAGACTTGCATGAGAATGTCTCCTGAAGCATACAAAGTCAGAGATCTGGTCTCCTGGGGACTTCGCAATTCTGGATTGGGAATTTTTCAGGATATTAGGTCATTGGTTTTTAATTATAGCAAGATGACATGTAGAAATTATAAAATTAAAAATAGGAAATTTATTTAGGAAATAATGAAGTATTTATGCTCTTAAGAGAATCAAAATTAAAAAAAAAATCTCAATATTTATTTTTTTGTTATATGGTATTAGTCATACCATGATGGGAAAAAATAATAATAATAAACAATGACTTACCAGTTGGTGTTATTGTAAGTGAAATTAAGAACCAGGACTCTTCAATCTTTTATTTTGGGGGAAAAAAAAAAAAATCAAATTTGTGAGCATAAAGCATGGAAAAAAAAATTTTAAGGGGGGGGGAAGGTAGCATGGGATTTAGAGGCCTGGATTTTAGATCATTCCTGAAATTGGACATCTAAATTTTGGACTTCGTACTGTAATACTTTCATTACTAGTTTGTTTATATTCTGTGATGCATATTGACCAAGTAATTGTTCACCTGGAATATGACTTTCCTTGTTGTGGCAGTCAGTATGATCTGGAAGAAATAACAATTCATCCAACTGGGTTACTTGTCCATTGTTGTTTGTTCCATCAGGAGGTTTGCAGGCCTCCTTCATTTTGAATGGTAATGGTGCTGAAATAACAGATGTGTGAAAATGACTATAGAGTTTCTTATTGAACAGAGCCAAGTCTGTTCACATACATTTGTACTTGAACCTCATTATACTCAAAACTTTTAGAACAGATGGCAAAAAGCAGTGTGTTGTCAACTGGTGATGTACGCAGCCATTGCAAAACAATGTGACGTCAGTTGGACTTACAGCTGAACTTGAGATAGCCACTGAGTATTTCTCTAGTGACACAGTCTCAAAACAAAAAGGAGTTGATTACAAGGGAATTCTAATAAAAGATATGCATATTCTAATATGAGTTATACATTAAATTCACGTTGAAGTGTGCATATAAAATAAAATACGATACACAAATATTGATATGCAAGTAATAACATGAAATACTAATTGAAATATATGGCAAATACATGTTATAATGAAATAAAAATAATGAAAAGTTAAAAAAATAAGAATTTAGGCAATTCTCAAATATATATATATATTATATATAAACTAAGTCTAAATGTTCTATAATTTTTGTACAGATAAACAAGAAAAAATATTATATTACAGTTATCAGTCTTCTGGGAAAATGAATACAATGTTCGCAACAAGTAGTTATTTGTTTTGGAGGCATATTTGAGTTTTCACAGAATTCTTGATACAGAATCTGAAATAATTACAGTGTATCTAAATATTCCAACAACATACACGGAAATTTTAAAGAATCAATTGAAAGTACTATCATTTACTTTAAAAATAAAATTTTTGTCTATTTGTTTAATAATGGTGTGAAGTCCAGTATAAGGTGGAGTTAAAGGAGGTTTAATGGAATCAATCCTAAGTAATATGTGAGAACAGGTTGAACATAAATTGATGGCTGAACATGTTTAGAGGATGGAATTGTTCTATAATGATTGACTGAAGCTGTCAAACATAGGATTCAGAAGGAAGTAAGGAATTAGTAGTGGCATTCAGCATATCTGAGGGTAATCTAAGTTTGGTATCATAAACAATGCTACAGTTTGGCACATGTGGTATTTATATCGTTTTTAATTCAGATTTTATACCTAACAAAACTATTGGCAGAATTTCAGTCCATTTTGAATTGTTAGAGCCATCACTGCACTTCTAAGCTGCATATGAAATCTTTCAATCTATCCATTGGACTGAAGGTGGTTAAGCAGCAGTTCGAATGCATTATGTAGTCAAACCTTTCATCAAATGAAAGTGGGATTCAAAATTTCAGCCTTGCTCAGTTGTTATTGATATGGGGCAGCTAAAATCTAGCTATTCAGTGATGTATTAATGCCTTATGTGTCTTAGCATCTTATCAGACATGTCAGCAGTAGGTTTAACTTCTGGCCATTTGGTGAAGTGGTCAGTAATTGTCATTCATATCAACTATCACCTTCCGATGGTGGAAGAGGATCTATGAAGTCAATATAGATATGTGCATATCTTGCATCGGGGAAGAAAAAAGTACCCAGAGGTGATTCTGAATGTGCATGAATTTTTAGAACTTTGGCATTGTAGGCAAGATTGAACGGCAGTTTTAACAAATTTCTGCATGATAGACCAAAAGTATCCCTTAGTGATTAGCTTTGTTGAGGTTGAAATATCAAAATGAGAAAGGCAGCAAGTCTGCTGAAAAATTTCAGAGTGAAAATATTTGGGAATGAGTGGATGAGGTGTACCTGTATCCATATTACCATAAAGAAGAACATCTTTTAAAAGAAAAATGTTTTTCTACGTTAAAATGCGGTAAAGCTTACCGTTAAAATGCGGTAAGCTTGAGAGAGAATTTTGGAGTCCTGAAGTTGAGCTTCAGGTAACTTTTTATTATCAACATGTGAATTATCAGAAACTATTTCAGATCTATTTCCATTCTGGATAAGGCATCAGTAACGATGTTATCACGACTTTTGATGCATGGTATGTCAGTGGAAAATTGGCTAATAAAATCAAGATGGCAATATTGCCATGGAGATCATTTTCCAGGCTTTTTCTTTAAAAGCATATATTATATTAGGGGCTTTTGCTCTGTGTAGATTAAAATGGCTCTGCCTTCTATCATGTGACAAAATTTCTTGATTGGCAAATATATAACCATTAGTTCTGAATCGTAGGTTGACCACTTTTTTTTACTGTTGCTGAGTTATTGGATAGACGTGCAGTAGGTTCCCAAATTGAATTACGTAACACTTTTCATTAGGACCAGGAAGCTTCAACAGTGAAAGATCATTAGACATTAATTTATCGCATACACTGTTTGCAGTAACTGTTTTGATATAATACAAATGTGAGTTGATGATACTACAATTAATTTTTAAGTTGGTTTTTAAATCAAGTCTTCTATTCCTTAAATCAAATATTAAATCAAAATAATGTAGAAAATAAGATCTAATAATATTTGTTGACACTTGACACATAAAAAGCAAATTGCGACAAAGTCCAAGGTCAAGACTAAAAAGTTTTTGTCGATAAACTGGAACTGGAGTTCTGTTGGCAGCAGAAAACAGCATAATAGGTGTCTGAAATATTTTTTTCCTTGGATGCTTGGTTGACATCTGAGCCACTGTTGGACAAAAGGATTTTTTCTGTATCTAATAAAAAGGTGACAAGACTCGGAGGGCAAAGTAATTTGAACATTTCAGTGCCTAATTTAGAATTATTAGATACATACCTCTCTAGCAGCGATGCTAATTTGTGTTATCTTGTATGTATTGCAGTTGATGTTTGTTCATTCGAAAAATTCTTGTAAAGCAACTTTTTGTTTCCATGCTCTTCATGCTTACTGTGCTTCTATATTCATGGTTTGCATTCCACTATTCACTGTATTACAAAAATTCTCACTTTTGACATATTTTATCATCCCTTGAAGTTGTGATCATCTTTCCTGTTACTCCCTGTATAAAACTCATAGATCAAACTGATGTCATAGGATAACAATAAGGGAGTTAAGTTTTTTTTTTTTGGAGGTATGTGTGTGTGTGAGAATTTAATGAATTAATGAAGACTAATTAATTAAGGAAAATCAAGTTAAAAACATGCCAGTGTCCCTTTGATCCCCTAAAAATTACCAAGAGAGTAAAAGAGTCTTGCTGAAAAAACATTTGCTGTAATGTTGCCTCAACAACCATTGATCATTTTCCATTACATTTTGTTGCATATCCTTAATTTATACAGCAGCTTTTCTATATCTTGGATGTTTCCAGAAAATATATGTGTGTATATATATATATATAGAGAGAGAGAGAGAGTTGCATTTTGATTTATTGATTGCAATACTTTTCTAGCAAATGCGGAAATTAATTTTGGAAATGATTCATCGCATTCCTACAAACAATCATTTGTTACCTCATGTGAAGAGTGTTTTAAGTCTCATGTTCAAGCTTTTAGAGGTAAGTTACTTCTGCTATTAACATTAATGACTATGATGAATGTAAACTTTTAGGAAATAGTGATATAAGGACCAGAGGGTCATATGAAACTTTAGCTTTACAATTTTTGTAAATTTAATTTTTCTAAATTAAAAAATGCCAAAAATGAGTACTCTGTTTTATTTAAAACAATTTTATTGTGGGAAGTAAATGTCTAAGATCAGCGATTACTGAAAATGGAGACTGTGTAAAGATTTTTGTAGACATGCTGTATTTTCTGATATAAGACAAGATTTATTGTTATAATGATTATACATATACACATACATGTATAATTGTGCTTTACTTTTAACGCCTTAAATAAAATTACAAATAATAATAAAAATGTGTTAATTTATTTCTGTGTTTCTACAGTACTCAATGCCTCAGTTGCAAAGCTTGTAATTTAACTTAATGTGATGTATGATTACTAATCTTGGTGTGTCATGGATGTAAGTATGACAAGTGGAAATGTTTTCGGAAGAAACCAACTTGCTGCTTGATCTTTGTGTTCAGTGTCCACAACGAAGGTTCAGTAGTGCAGTCAGACCTGTTTTTGATAGGGGTTGCATAAAAGAAACTATAGGAAAATTAATATTCTGAAATTTTATAAGTATTTATAGCAAATAATTTTTTATAACATATTAGAGGGGAGAAAATATGCAGTGGGGAGAGACTGCATAAAAAAAGTTGCACTTAAAACATGTGTTAAAGATTCATGAAATAGTAAGAAAGGGCTTTCAAACAAAATAAATAATTAAATTATACATTGAAACATTTAAACAAATTAATTTCTCATTTTACACACTGAAAATTTCGGAATGCACTTAATTCACTGCTACATGTCATAGTCCAAAATGCGCATATTCTTGGGATGAACTGGTTCAAAATTGCATTCATCATTTGAAGACATTAAAATTGATTTATCTTTTGTTACCATAAAGTAAGTTATAAGTTTTTGCAGTGATAGTCATTTGATTGGCTGCTTGTAAACATAATGATAGCTGCTTTCGTTTGTTGCACAAGTAGTATATTCATTTATTTTACTCCCTCATTTTTGTATAGCTCTTATAGTGGCTTCACCTAATTTAAATTTGATAATAATAGCTGTGGATCCTTGACCATCTGCTAGTCTAGTTGACATTGCAATTTTAGTTTGTAATGCAAATGTCTTTTTTTTTTTTTTGCTACAATTATTCCTTTTAAGGGAGAACTTATGTCTAAAAATAAAATAAAAATCTTAAAAACTATGTCTAAATAGAAAAAATAATTAATTTACCTTTAATCTCACAATAAAATGAGTCATTAATTATGTAAGTCATAGGGAAAACTTTGAAAGCAAGACACACGCTGTTAGTGCGTCAGGCAAAAATGATTCAATGTGCATTATTGGGAGACTATTTATCAACATTAGTAATAAATGTAGCGCCTTACAGTGTACATATGTACACTGATACTACTTACTAGGTGTTATGATGCCAACACTGTTGGAATTCATATATCGCATAAAATAAATTGCACACACACATACACACACACACACAAAAAGAAAAAAAAAAAAAAAAGAAATCATGCGCACACACAAAATTGCATAGAAAAGGACTGCACAAAAACAACAGGTTTGACTACTTCAAAGACAAGCAAATCTTTCTTCAAGGGATTGACATGTAAAAGTTCATGTGATCATTAATCTTTATGTGATTCCTTTCTTTCTTTTTTTTAAAAAACATATTTGCAGAATTAATATAGGAGCTTTGCCATAAATCTACCAAAGAAGCCTGCACCTCTATTCAGTTAATTCTTCAAGTATGAGTGTGTTTTATTTAGTTACTTTTGTGCAAACAATTCAAATTTTAATGGAAAGAATTTAAGGAAAAATATAAACACAACCTGGAAAGATGTGACATATCTCACAAATTTAGTAATCTGCATTACCCATAGTTCTGTGGTGTGTAGGTTATTGGAATTCTGCTGTGTTATAGAAACTAGATTGCAGCAGTAATTTGCATGTAATTTTAATTCTGTATTTTTTAAGAAACATGATTACTATTGAATATTGTCAATAAAATATTTGTACTTATGGCATCTTTGCTGTTAGCTTTGAGATTGTTGGGCTTATTGCAACCACTAAGCTAGCTCTGTGGATTGTATTAGGAGCCACCGATTTCCGAAAACGAGTTGCAGACAAGAACTCAATAACATTTAACTTAAAACTTTAATGAGTCTCAACTTCATGATTAATAAAAGTATACAGATAACAGGGTAATAGACTATGCTAAAATTCACAAATCAGTTATATTCTAATAGGAACTAAATTTTAATTTTAACTGATTTTATCATGCTGAGCTTTAATCTTTAGCTTACGGATTTGGGAAGAACTCTGGTATTATCTACTTCAGCTAAGATTAAACATTAATAATCAGTAGCTGTTGCTTACTAGAGGCTCCATCAGTCAGCTTGCTCCATCACACCTAGGCCTTAGCTGTTGTTCTTCTGATAGCTTCCAGCTTCAGACAGCTGAAGGCAACAGACATCTTCTCAGTTCCAATTAAATTACTTTATATCTCTATATACTCATCTGGAGAGAACAAGCTATGTGTTTAAGTCAGAAGGGATAGAAAACATGTAACTGTTATTGATTCTAAAGCGGTTAAAGGCATGAACATTCAATTAACATGATAAATACATTTTAGCGTAGCCTACTTGAAACAGCATTGGAATTTAGCTTGGATCCAGACCTGTGCCATAAGTTCTCCGGAATGTTATTGTCAGTTCTGTATTAAGATGTTACTGTCAGTTCTGTATTAAGATGTTACTGTCAGTTCTGTATTAAGGTCATACAGAAATTAATGACACAAATGCTACCACAGAGCAGAATACAATTTATTAACAAAAAACTGATAGTACATTAAATATAAATAATCCCTGCCCATGTCAATACACTTCTGCCATCTGGCTGGGAGGTCCCGAAGGGCTTTGGTAAACCAGTCTGGGGGGTGTTAGTGCACCATCTATGACAATTGCACCTGTGGAAAATTGCGCATAATTCGGCAGAAGATCCAACATATTGGTCTTTGAATGCCTCCTTCGTCTTGTCAAGCAAGGCATAGTCCGAAGTCTTTGTTTGAGGTCTGAAGTCCACCCACTTTGCACACACATTTGTCATCTCCAAATCACCATGCATAATCGCTTGCAATGTTCCTTGTACAAGCCCTGTCTCTTCCTGCATCTTGTTGAACATTATGAGCCTGTTTGACATGATCAAATCCAACACAGCTGCTACATCTACATTTGTATGTGATGTTGCTGGCTGTCCAGCACTAACACCTTTGGCTGCAATCTCACTCCACTGCTGAACTTAACCAACCAATGACATACAGTACGCTTTGAGGGTGCTTTGTTCTCGCACACCGACACCATGCGACGATGGATCTCACTACTCTGTATTCCTTCCTTCCATAGGAAACATGCTGACCATGATTATCATGGTCAGCATGTCACTTTCCATTGTTGCTCACTATGCTCTCAATGACGATGGTGAAAGGGACAGGAGCTGACTTATTCCGCTCGCTTGTGGTCAACTCCATCTATGCATTCTGAGTAGCTCACACCCCCTTGTGTCTATTTCACTTGTTTTCCCTGTTGCATAGTGTAATGTTTCGTTGTGAGAGCTGTTGTGTCAATCATTTCTGCACGATCCAAGTATTTAATTATAGAAAATATAATTGTACACTTTTCCTCAAATTTAATTATAGTCTTATAAAAATCAACTGTTTTATAATTTCATTATTTGCATGTTGTTTGTTTTTTAATGCTTAATTTTTTTTACTTAGGTTGAAAATGAAGAAAATATTTTAGTTGTACTTAGAATCATTATAGAATTTCACAAAACCTATAGGCCTCAGTTTACTCCTGAGGTAAGTATTGTGTACATTTATTTTCAGATTAAAAAAAAAAATTCTTTATATATTTATGCCTATATTAATAATATTTTGTCTTTACATATTCTCTTCTGAATTTTGAAAATGTTTTTGAAATGATTTTCTTGTTTCCAACTAAAAGGTTTATTTTTAGACAATTTATTCTCTGTTAGAATTGTGAAATGAAAACATTTAACTAAAACATATGATGTTTTGTTTTTAGTAATTCTTATTTCTGGAGGATAATTAATCGTAAATTTCACAATTTTATTATCCATTGAAATTCGAGACACTACTATTCTGCAGAAATGTGAGGTTTTTTTTATAGTTAAATAGTTTCCGTAAACTTGTAGAACTTTATTATTGCTGTTCCAGTCATTTTTAATTAGTTATTAGTTCTTAGAATAGCTGCAAAATGAAAAATTTGTGCTGCATGTTATTCCAAAACAATTAATTCAATACTCAGTTTATATAAAAATAATTTTAGAGAATTTTACGTGTTCTTGAGCAGGAAAAAGTTAACATATACCATTTAGATTTCATTCCTCATTTCAAGAATGTACAGTAAGACCCCGCTTAACGCTGTTTTGTTTAGCACTGTTTCGGTTTAATGCTCTTTTATTTGAATTCTGAGATTCCCCAAAATTGCACGCGGCATTAGGCTTCCCAATATCTGAAGCAGTTTATCTCCTGCGGTGTTATACAAATGTATTTTTTATCATTTCAAACATTTGTCGACGTTATTGTAAGTATAAATATATATAATGATTGATATAGTGACAAATATTATGATTTTTAGTTTTTATCATTGGTGATAATAAAGAACATGAAAATAAAGCAACAAGAAAAAGCATTTCACTAGAAACTAAAATGCAAGTGATTAGAAGATTAGATACTGGTGAACGTCAATCTCATATTGGTGCTGCATTGAATTTGGCAACTTCAACAATAAGGACTATTCTTAAGAATAAAGAAAAAATACTGTCATCGGCAACTGTGACGAGCTCTGTAACTAGATTTTCCTGTTCTAGAAATAATACAATAGAGGAAATGGAGAAACGACTTTTATATGGATTGACGACGAAATTGAACGCAGTATGCCATTAAGCCAATCTATTATAATGGAAAAATACAAGAAGAATTTTTAATTACATTCAGGTTGAGGCAAGTGACACAAGTGAAACTTTCTTTGTAAGTTGAGGATGGTTTAATAGATTTAAACATCGAAATAATCTTCATAACATACAGATTACAGGAGAAGCAGCAGGTGATACAAAAGCGGCGGCTGAATTTCCAGTGACATTAAAAACAACAATTGAACGAGGAAACAATCCTCCAGAATTCGTTTTTAATGTTGATGAAAGAGGCCTATTTTGGAAAATTATGCCAAAACGAACATTACTATCCCATGAACAAAAACATGCACCAGGATTTAAAGCTGCAAAAGATCGCTTAACACTTCTACTGGGTGGTAATGCATGCAGAGATTTCACCACTACTTGTTTACCCTTCCAAAAACCCTTGAGCGATGAAAGGAATATCCAAATCAACTTTACCTGTAATTTGGGAACCTAATAAAAAAATCATGGATATCTGTGAAAATTTTCCAGAATTGGTCCACTGAATATTTTAGCCAGTCTGTTAAACACTATTGCGAAATTAAAAAACTTGAATCAAGAGTACTACTTTTAATTGATATTGTTCCAAGCCATCCAACGAATTTCTCTTACTTAATAACATGCATTCCAGTCGAAGTGGTTTTCTTGTGCCTAACACAGCTGCCTTAATCCAACCAATGGATCAAGGCATTATATCAAATTTTAAGGCTTATTACCTGTGGCGAACATTTAGACAGATGTTTGAAAAAACAGACGGAGAAGAGAAACAATCAATAAGAGAGTTTTGAAAAGAACTACAATATCATGAATGCTGTAGAAAACATAAACCTTTCTTGGAATGAGGTAACAGAAAAATTCCACTATTTCGTTCATATTCGATATGAACGAAATAGTGGAATTAGCTAAACAAACCAGTTTACATGAGTTAAATGTGGAAGATGTTGAAGAAATAGTGCAAGAAACAGCAGCAAGTCTTTCTAATGATGAGCTCAAGGAATTAACAGACCAAGAAGAACACAAATATATTGAAAGTAGTGATTCTGAAGAAGAGCAAAATGAACTTTTGTTTCTAAAAACTATTATAACAGAAATTATGGGCCAATTTATTGAAAATGACCCAAATTTTGACAGGAGTTCGAAGGCAAGACGTGCCTTATTCACTTAACAACTTCTTACAGAGCGCAAAAGGAAAACGCAAATTACATTAGATACCTTCTTGATAAAAAGGCAGAAAATTGGAAATACAGAAGAGACTGAATGATCTGAAATGTAAACATACTTAGAATTTTATTTATTTTTATATGTATATTTGTTTATTATGTTTCTATATTTGTAAGAAATAAATTTTTGTTTTATTGCTATAAAAACATAATTAATAAATTTAATGGTAAAATACCTGACCAATTTTCTACCCATCTTCGTAATCCCATACATACATTCATTTACATAATGAAATAACCTTGTTTAACGCTGTTTCATATTACGCTCTACTTTGATGGAACGTATACCCCACGTTAAGAAGGGTCTTATTGTATGATATGATAAAATCAAATATTCCATGGGCCACAAAAAAAGTCGCTCACTTTCAATATCAGTGTCCCATTCTTTCGAGAAGACTTTTGCCTCCAGCTGTTTATCCGTAAGGTGACTTGATTTCACAAATAAAGCAACATTTCGGCTTTGATTTGCCTGTGCCCATTGAAAAATGATGTCCACCTTGTTTGTTATGTTATTCCTGGTAAGCAAGTGACTTTTTTGTGGGTCTCTTTGAATATAATGAAATTCGACATTTATAATTGTAAATAGAAAAATTTTAAGTAAAATTTATAGATCATACTTAATGAGAAATGTTTGCTTTAACCGGGAATTTTGTTTTCCATATTGAACCATGTTTTTATTTTTTCGTTTATTTACATGATATTTATTACTTTGCATTAAATTAAATTTTAAACTCTTGTTACATATTTTCAGTTGTTTCTATATATTGACAATAAATATTCTAGGCAATAAATTTTAAAGTTAATTAAGAGCAGTATTTTCAAATTTTAAAACTTGTATAGTTTTTTCAGTATTGTGTATAAATTGATGTTGTTTTATAAAATGTAATTTACATTTTATAATATGTAATTTTTAATTAAAAGAATTTTCCAGAGTGTTATAATTTTTTTGTTGTTTTGACAGCAAACCATTATATGTTTCAAATATTAACCATGACAGTTTCAGAATTTCCTGATAAAGATTAGCTGTAATTCCATGTACCTTTTTATTTGACTAGACTGTTTGGAGCCAACTTATGAAACTCTTGTGTTTCAGTGATAATTAATTGAAAATGAACTCTCATTTGCTTTACGTTACAAACACTGTCTGTGGTAATAACTGTTGCTTTTGAACCCCTTACAAATGCAGCAATTTTGTTGATGCATATCTGTTGTACTGCTTCTAGCACCAACAATCATTACCTATTATTTACAAGTAATACACTTCAACTAGTCTTGATGATAATCTAATAGTGGATGAATGTCACTAATGGGCAAGAATGATATAAAAATGCCTCCTTTTCACGACCTTCTTCATTAATGGCAACAGCATGATGTTTTACATCAAATTTTTAGGTGGTCATAATAAATTCTCCATCCAGTGTATGCATGTCTGCATTAAATCAGAAATTGATTACTTTACAAAATGAAATAAGTTTCAGATTTCAAAGCATATGTAAATAATCAGCTTCTACATCTGCAATCTAATTGGAAGTCTAAAAGTAGATACAGATATTTTAATAAATTTTATAATGTTTAAGTGTGTGATGCATATTTTTTTATGTTTATTTTTATATTTATAGATTCAACAGTTTTTGCAGTATGTTAAAAACATTTACCGAGAATTACCAAACCATTTAAATAAAATCTTTGATCCTCGTCCAACACCTAAAATAAAGGATTTAACTTTGGCGAGTCTAGAACCAGTTTTAAATGAGACTTTTACTATCACTGTTGTTCAATCTGAAAGACGAGGGCCAGATGGTAATTATGCCCAAGTAAGTTTATACCATTTAGTAATTAAAGTGCTTTCATGTTTACATAGTACATGGGTTTTATTAATATTTAAATGTTATATCAGAATTATTAATTACATAAAAAATTACAACAGTTATTTGGCTTAAAGCAATTCATTGAAGAAATTAAAATGCCACTATTTAAAATAGTTTAAAGAAATAAAAACTAATTTTTGAAGGTAAAAATTTTTAAGCAGCATAATTAAAAATATTTTTCATAAAGCAAGCTATTTAAAGAGTTCTTAAAAGTTTGAAAATTTTACTGCCTTGCATTTTGTGTGCTTAATGTTATCTCTTAATGTTATCTCCGTATCTTAAGTGCTTAAATGTTATCTCCGTAAGAGTAAAATTTGCCTTCTGAAAATAGGCATTAAATTTCCACTGGTTTTAAATGTTTATATAATGTGAAAATCCCCAAATTATTTTTTTTCCCTTTGCATTTTATAAAAATCAAGGTATAGAATATCATCTTGTAAAATATCACTTGTGAAAGAACTAGTTTTTTTTTTTTCCGGATGTAAATTGGTGCAATTCATAAAGTGTTAAATTATCAGAAAACTCTATTTTAATTTAAATAGATGGAATAGATATAAATATCTATTGCAATGTACTTTTTATTGTAAAATTTCATTATTACAATTAAACTTAAATTTTGATGCAGATGATAGTGTGCATTGTTTTAGTGTTAGAAAAATTTCTTATGCTAGCGATATAAAATAACACTTGTTATAAAGTGTTAGAAGCTCAGATTGCATTTAAATGATCCTTTTTGTTATGGTCTTTAGCAATATATATTTATACTATAGAATTTAAATGAAAGTGGTTATATCTCATTACTTAACACTAACTTCTTCACATTTTTCTGATCCTTATTTTAATGGACAGAATTTTGTTTTAATTTTAACACCCCTTCAAGATGCTTTGGAAAAAAAGCCCGTTAAATCTTGCCATTTTATGCCGCAAAAAACATTTTTATATTGTTATCATCGTGTCCACTCAGGCAAACTTTGTTGTTGAAAATAGTTTCATTTCTTTGTTGTTGAAAATAGCCTGCGCCTTTGGCTCTACCCTGAAATACCAATATAGCCGATTTTCAAATCTGTGAGGTTGCGACTTATTCACATAAATCTATGGGCAAAGATGATAGCCTTGTCAATCTTCAAAATGTTATAATCGTAGAGTTTCGGTCTCTTAAACAAGACCCCCAGTTTTTAACAATTTACCAAGGATGGCAGGACAATAAAAAATATGTGCAGTTGTAAATTCTGTGTCCAGGCAGTTATCACAGTTTCTGTAGATTTTCATATGGAAACTGTAATATCTGCCTGGACACAGAATTTTCAATTTTCTGTGATGGCCAGTTCTAAGCCATGGTTTTGCTATTCATTGAAATTAAGATGTCCATTGATCATTTACTAATCCAATCTCCATCAATGTTATGGAGCTGGTGTTATATTGGAACTGAATGTTCCTTCAATCTGTGTTTGGCATTTACTGAGAGGTAGACTTTTACTTTACAATTATTGTTGAGATTTTGAGCCTGTTTTGCCAGTTTATCTGTGCTCTTGCTGTCATGTTGACATGCACTAGCAACCATTGAAGAATGCATACCTTTTTGAAGGTCGTTTAGGTGACAGTGTATCCCGTTGGTGATTAAGGAGATTCAATCTGGGTTTGGTTTTGGAGCTGCCTTTGAGTCACAGAAGACAGAGTCCTTTTGCTTGCAAGTGCCTCTGCTATTGCCAAGAGCTCACAAGTAAAGTTGGACTATACAAAATTGGCATAAATACCAATTTTGTCTTGATTAATCGACTATTGCTCAGAGTCCAGCAGTATTGATTCTCCAATAACCCCAAATCTCCTAAGTAGCAATGAGTTTTGCCCGAAAAATAGAGCAATACTCAGGGTTTCTCTTCTCTTAAAAATCTTAATTCCGTTCCCTTGCCTGATAAATATTTCGCTACCCGAGATACTTGCGCCACCACTGCTACCATCAGTATAAATTTGTGTCGCATCACTGGGGATTTGTGAGTAACCTCCAAAGCTAGCAGCTGTCTAACATAATCAGGATGCTGTGTACCTTTGTTAGTATAAGAGCAAAGTTTGGTCCTAGAGGAAACTCGCTAAATGTCGTACCATACTCCAAACAGCTGGCTAGAGAGACATGTTCAACATCAGTGTGCAGCCATCCCTCATTTTCAGCACGACTGAGCAAACTTTCTCCCTTAAGATGATGATTATTGTTCCAGTCACATACATATCTATAGGTTCTGCACTGATTGTGATAACTGTTGAGCTTGGCAAAGTATTGGTCAATAGATGCCTACTTTAGACCTCTAAAGTCTGAGGGGTTGAAGGTCGGCCTCATGCAGGACAATGTCTCTCGGGCAACAATTGCGGAGACCATTAATGGTTCTGGCAGCCAAGAATTGTACCCTTTTCAGTTTGTTTAGCTTGCCGACAGAAGCGTCCTGATAAATCTGAAGATCACATTCCAGGGCAGGCCTAATAAGGGCAAATTATATATTTCTCAAGATCTGAGTATCCGCATCTCAGTCTGTACCAGAGATATATTTTAAAATTTTGAGTCACTGTTTAACTCTTAAAACCAAAATGTCAGTATGAGCCTGGCTTGTATTCAAAGTATTTGGATAGAGGATTTAAACGACTGGGAATTATTTGTGTTTAAGAAGTGTTAGTGATTGAAACTTTTAGTGATTTCCCATTCAAGTGCATGTAAAAGTTACACAAAAATATGAAAACATCTAGTAAAAATTGAATTTTCTTACTTAGTACTGGTATTTCCATTTAAGATTACTTAAATTCTTCTGAAAATGGACAAATAATAAGTTATAGATGTTAGCATTTTTTTTTTTCAAGATTTGCTCAAGCTCCTACAGAAGTGATTGAGATGGGTAAGCTCAGTTCATGCTTTTTAAAACTTCCCACAGACAGGGTATAATACAGAGGTTTGACAATTAAGGAAGCCATAGATGACTGGAAAATTTACAGCCATGTTCAGAAAACCACAATTGGATGATGCTGGATATATGAATTGTAGCTTAATCTTTATTAAAAATTCACAATTCTCATTCATAAATTCTTTTTTCAGGGCATATGTGTACCATAAGATAGCCTTGATTGCTCAGAATACTTACATATAGGCCTAGGAAAAGATATGACTTAACAGAGTAATATTAAGTTTCACAGGATATTATGATATGGCTGATCATCCTATAGATTAATTTTTACAGGCAATCTAAAAGCTTGTGCTGTTGTTCTTTTAACTAATTTACTAGTCAGAAACATTGTGAAGATTAATTCATCGGATTAAATGAAAGTCTTCCATTAAGTGGCAATCGCATTCTTTCTTCACTTTTATTAGTCTGGTTTGAACAGTTGCAACTTGATCAAAAATTTCCCGTTGGTTAAATTATCATATGCTTCTTTTACACTAACTAGATTAAGTAATCACATTAAGTTCAGTGCTGTGCTCAAAATTTTGCATAATATTACACTTTCTTCTTTCTCATTCAATGAGCACTCTCAACCATGCTGTTGTTTGTTGGATGATTGTTTTCGAAGAAAACAATGCGAGTTCAAAATATTGGATTAATTACATCATGATACATCAGATACATTGTCTGATTTGGCTACAGAAATCCTCACCAATCTACTGAAATTTACCCCTTTTAGAACTCGTAAATTTGTACATACTGCCTAGAACTGCGTCTTTCTGCTAATTTAATAGTTTCCTATTATACAAGAAATATAAATAAAAATGACATAATCAATATTTTAAGTAAAAACATTTGCCATTTTATCCTAACCTTCTACTATATGTTTCCTTACTTTTGTGTAACTGCTGTGTTATTAAAAAATGTCAACTTTGATTTCTGATCTCTTTGAAATCTCAATAAAATAGCATATTTTTATGAATGTTTGTATATATATGTCCTAATACTGAATTTCATGTAATGTAATGTAACTATATATAAATGGTTATACATATGACTGTTATGAAAGTGGGTAATTGCACATTGCTAACTAAAAATGCTGATATACTATATTTGCAGTATAACCTAATCCCAAAAGCAACCATGTCACTAAAAGCTTTAGCTGAATTACCAATCATAGTTGTCTTGATGTATCAACTGTATAAAATGAGCGTTCACAAAGATGTGGAAGAATTCATTCCTTTAATAATGGTGACCATAACTCTTCAACCAACTCCTCAGCAAAGGTAATTTTTTTTTTTTTTCATTTTATGAGGTACATAAATAACAAAGTACACTTTTTGTTAATCCCACTCCTCACTAGTGGCCTAACAGTAAAGTCTCTGAACACTAGTAGTTCAACTTGGGTTTGATTTAAGGCAAACTGCTGGCTGCATTAGTGTTTTCATTGTTTTCCACATATTTAATGTACATTCTAATTGCTGAGGATCTAAAAAGGTTAAAAAAAAAAAAAAAAAAAAAAAAAACTTCTCTCTAATTGGAAGTGAGCATATGAAAAGAAAATTCTGATTATTAGAACTCTACTGTGGGTTCTGCATACATCATGAAAATAGGAAAATGACGGAGATTATAGATTTGCATTCTTATGTCTGAGAGACAGAGTGCAGAATTTATATTCTGGATTAATTTCTTTTTGGAAAAGGGATTAGGCTATATTCCAGGAAATAGGCTTACTGAACAAGAGTTGTACAAGTTCAAAGCAGATGAAACTGTGGTATATGCTTATTTATCAGACTTGCATGCCTTTGATAAATGTTTATGTATGCATGAATAAAATTCTTCAGTTAAATTTATAGCTTTTTTATAAAAAAGGATTGTATCTAAAAATACTAATTCTAGCTTTTGAATTATTGCAGATGCTATATTCAAGTATAAAGTTTACGAAATTTTATTACATGTTTCAATATTTTTGCATTATTATTCATAGCATTAAGTGTTATGCAAATTCACATATTTAAATGCTGGAATTTTTTTCTTAAGATATTATTAATATTTATTAAATTCATAATATCATACCAAACAATTTGTACATGTGATCATTAAAAATTGTTTTTAAATATATCTTTTAACTTCAATATCATATTTTAAATTAAGTCATTTATTTTTATTTCTTGTCATGTTGCTAAAGAGGAAATGCCATTTTTATATTTTTTTGTTTACTTATACTATGTATACATGGATTTTGTATGCATTAAGTGATTATTCTCATTTTAGGAGTAATCCAAATTTCAATAAAGAAGTTTTTGTGGATTTTATGGCAGCACAAATTAAAACATTGTCATTTTTGGCATATATAGTGCGTATTTACCAGGTGAGATATTTTTCTGCAGTTTTCTAATTCTTTTTGTATTCTATGAAAATCAGAATTTCAGTCTGTTGTTTAACTTTTAAATGAAGTTCAGTATAAATTACTTTTGCGTCTACTTTCATTAACCCCTGAAATACTGCTTCTTAGAGGTTTTTCAACATTTTTTGCATCATCATTTGTGGGAAAGTTGTTAAGCAAAAGGTGTAATTATTAATTGAAGTTGCCATGTTTTTGGACTTTGCATCTTCCATCAACAAGCTTATCTCTTCAGCATACTTCGTTGTTTATTATCTCTTTCCTAGTGGCCTTTTTTTCCAGCCACCATCTGGACTTGAATCCTTGTCCAGTGTGAGGTATACAATGTTTTTGTTTTCTCCTTCTGTCCCAGTGTAAAACTTTCAATTGCTATCGAAAGAATGAAATGACCACAGGAGAAACTGGACCCACCAACGGCCAAGTTGTAAAATCGCTGAACATTGGTACTCCAATCTGGGTTGATTCCATGTGAATTGGCTGGCTGCATGGCCGTTTCATGGCTTTCCTCTTGTGTAATATGTATATCAGCGAGTTTCCATTAGAAAGTCCTCCATGAAGGCATCCCTTCCCTTAGGCAGATAGCCCTAGTAATCTGTCAAACCATAGCAATTTGGGGAAACTTTCAGCTCGAGGTGAAGAGTTATGCATTGTGTGAATGAGATTTTACTGTTAACATGAAAAGGTATGAATTACGACAGAGATGAAACAACATAGGAAAATAAAAGATAAAATAAGCAAATTTTCAAAGTAAAATAAACACAGCAGAGTAGATTTATAAGTGGGCAAAATATTAACAGCGTTTCACTGTATAATTGCTTTCTTGGAGGTGGATGGAAATTGATAATTCTTTTATCCTATTTTAGGTACTAAAATGTATTTTTTATACAGAATGCATTTATGCCAGAAAATTATGAGGGAAAAAATTGAATTTGAGACATCAAAAAGATAAAATGTAAAATCAGTAAATAGTTTAGTCAGTTATAAAAGTGATAAAAGGATTTTATTTATGCATAATAATTAAAGGATAAATATCTTTGTCACTAGATTTATTACAGTACATTTAATAAACCAGATGTTTTCATTAAAAAAAATGTGTTGTAATTATAATTGTTGTATGTTTCTGTACAAAGTTGTTTTATTTTGTGATCTGTTTTGTCACTTATGGTTTGTTTGAAATAAAAACTTATGAACCTGGATGACTTGTAGTTTATGTACCTTGCATTTCTCAGTTAATGCCCAGGAATTGATATGGAGTTTTATTCATTTCATTCTAGTGATTTTATGATATTTACTTCATTGTGTTTATTTTCTGTTTTTGAAATAGTAATTTGAAAGTAAAATGTTTATTGAAAGTAAAGATGTTTTAATATTTTTGATTGCTTATATAATAATTCTCTTGTTGTAATTTTATCTTACTATTGTATCAGCATTACATTTATGTTAAATAACTTTAAAGGAAAGTCTAAGGTCTTTTAAAAATAATTTTTGTAAGCATATTTAATGTATTGGATACCGTGAATATCGGAACAATACCTTTCCTTGTGCATAATTCACTTGTTTTCAAATTAACTTTTTTCATATACCTGTTTTTCTTAATGTAAAACATCTATATAATGTGACTAACGAAAGTTATATTTTAGAGTGTTGTGAACGAGCATTCTTCACAGTTGGCCAAAGGCATGATTGGTCTTCTGTGTTTATGTCCTCAAGAAGTTGCTCATTTACGAAAGGAGCTTTTAATAGCAGCTCGTCATATTTTAGCTACAGAGCTCAGAGAAAGTAAGTGCTTTTTTCAAATATAGTAAATTTGACTAAGTGTTAAACTTTGTAAATAATAACAAATGTGAAGTAAATACACAAAGGTTTTTGAAATGAATTGCAGTCAATAAAGTCTTTTAAATTAGTCTTTAAATACATGCCTAATGTTTTCCCCAACAGTTTGTTTTTGTATATTGATATCAATGCAGTATTTCCCTTTTAATTTTTTTAAAATTCAGTCCACTGGTTACATGCTCTGTTGAATCTTAACTGCTGTTTTACATTGCTTAAAAAAGTGGTACATGTGTTTTTGGTCACAATTTCCAGCATTCCTCAGACTCATTCAGCTATAGTTACCAATATACTGAATAGCTATAGTTACTGAATAATTACATCTATTGAAGCTAGCAGGAAACTAACATGTAACATGCATATGATGACAGAAACATGTTTTGTCTTAAAATCCCAAAATCTTAATCCCAATGTCTTAAAATCCCAGTTTAAATACTAGCTACTCATTTGCATTCTAGTGAATATGGTGAGAAATTATTGTAAAGGCTGAATTTATAAATAACTGGTTAATTAAAGTAAAATTCCTCTACAATTAAAGCTCCGTCAGATGTATATCAGTATGCTTTATTAGGCTGTTCTAGAAATGATAATTTTCATTATTAACATTTATACTGCTTGTTTTTTTAAATCAATTCCCAGTGATTTGATGAAACTTTTGCTTCTGTAAGTGTTTCAAATGCTAAAAAATTTAAAGAATTTTTGTGTTAATTAACTAATATTTATGATTTGCATCTGTACTATAACTTCTTTTATTCAGCCCTTCACCAGGATGCAAATGAAATTAGAGTATTTGAGGCAAGGTCATCATATGTTTTAGAAATAGAGCTTTTGGTAGCAACACTTGCAACTCTATTGCAAGGCAACTTTATTGAGTGGCTCTGCCAGCCAATATTATGGCATCAGCAATCTGTTAGCCAGTATTAAATTGCACCTTCAAGGTTTGAGCCAGCTTAGTTATGTCAAATTTTTGTAATCTTGGGTTACAACCCCTCCATTATTTTTAATGCCGGCAAGGGGAGTTTTGACTATATGCACTAGTTGTGCCTTTTAGTTCAATCTGAAATAAAAAGTCTTATTTAAAACTTTTATAACATTTTGTCATACATTTTTAGAAAGAGTGGTAACTCACTTGGCAGCCTAATATGGTCTGAAGGACTTTGATTTAATATTACAGAGTGAAGCCCCTAAAAATTTACTGAGAGAATTAGACATTTTTTCTAATTTCTTTGTCTCACTTTAATGATTCTTCTTCCCCCCATGTTTCATTATCAGATAACCTTTATTTTCTTAATTTATTTTTAATTAAGGCCTGTAAGTGATTAAAAAGGAAACATTAATACTAAATGGGATCCTTCTGAGCTACAAGTATATAAAACAGTTGAGAAATGATTCAATTATATTTGCTATTTATAACCAACATCTCCCTAATTGAAAGGCAAAATGACTAGCAGTAGAGATGCAAAGTGAAATTTAAAATGTAGATATTTTTTGGTTGGGAGGAGGGGATTGATTCAAAATTAAGACTATTCTTCAGAAAGAGATAACAATCAAAAATCTAAATTATAAGCACAGTTACACCGATAACAGTATGAGAAACGGTTTTCTTTAGCAAAGTATTTCAGCTTCCGGTTATCAGTATTCATATGCCAAGCATTTTACTCTACATCAGGTAATCAAAAGTAGCTTTTTAATAAGCACAGATGTCCTTAAAATATAGGGCATATATTTTGTTTCCAGTGGCATTGAGGTATTCAAAAGTCTGTTTGTCTCTGTACATGACATTCAGAACAGTATTTTATCTTTATTATTGCACTACGACATTGTCGCTTGTAAGGAAACTTGGTTTGGTGTCCTTGAAAAGTTGGTACTCCAAACAGCTGCCTGTGTTGCCGTTACTTGGAGCCAGATCTACCTCCTGTGAATGTTAATTACGTAGAAAATGTTGCAAATCATAGTGATGCTACATTGCTGTGCTTTGGATTACATGTGCCTATGTGTGTGAACATCATTCATATTTGGAAAGTGAGTCATTAAAAGAGGTATTTTGTCAGTTTTTTATTTGCAATCATTTTAATACATAATTTGAAATCTTATCTCTTATTGATAACCCTTTTTTTAAGTAATGGAGAAAGCCTGTCTAGTACAAAAATAGTTCTGCTGCTTTCATACTTTGAAATTTTCTTCCGGTCATTCATAATTGTGAGAAGTCTTTATTGTTAAAGTGGATAGTTTTTTTGTTTAAACTAATATTTGTGTTCTGTCTGCGTTTTTTTATATCATAACTGGGTTTTCATTTTTTGCATCCATATGGCTTCTAATTGACTCAGATTATGCTGTTAAATTTAAAAATTGGAAGACTTGAATGAAATGGTAAAAATAAGTCACTTGAACACTTAAACTTTTAAGCTTAACTTATGATGGCAACTTTATTAGAAGCTCTCCCCCCAAAAATTTTTGAATAAATTCTCGTTAGCTTCACTTGATTGTTTTCATAAAATCACCATAGAATAGATAGATTTTCTTACAAGAAAATAGAATTCCTCATCAATGGTTTTAAATACAGTAGCAGAGTTTTTTTGGCTAATATTTTACATGGAAAAAAATAACTTTGGGAGCAAAGTGTTGATAATTTTTGCATGTACTGTTGTTATGTTTTGAAAAGATGGTTTTGTTTTAGGCATTATGTAATATATATATATTGATTACAATTTGCATGAATGATTATGTGTAAATATTTTCTGTATGTCTTCTACAAATAGTAAAAAAAAAAAAAAAAAAAAAAAAAAAAAACTTATAAAACAGTTGTGTTCTTGAAATAAGTCAATGTCATAGCTGCCACCTCTTCCAGCATTTTATTACATTTCCTGGTAGATCACACAGTCTCTTGATTTACAATTTTTAGCTTTTAAAAGAAAGCGTTTTGCAGCAATAAATGGAATATACTGAGTTAGTGGAGCTTGAAGAAGAGCTAATTTAATTTTCCTGAACATAGTAATTTTTGGTATAACTTTTCTTATTAAATTTTATTTGATTTGAACTGTCTTAGTTTGCTGTAGATATTTATCAAACTTTTAACGAAGATGCAAATCTGATTAATCAATTAATATTTGTATTTAATTTTCAGATCAGTTTTTGGTACATTACTGAGTTTATCCTTATGTATGTACATTAATTTTTAATGATCAAACTTTAAATGAAGCCACAAATCTGATTTAATCGGTTAATATTTGTATTTATTTTTTTATATCAGTGTTTGATATATTACAGAGTTTATCCTTATGTAGGTATGTACATTAATTTTTATTTTTATTGTATTTAAAAGTACATTGGCAAATAAAATCTTTCTTTCCCTATTCGGGAATTTTTTCTGTACAAAAGTGTAAGCAAATCAGAAAATAAAATTAGCCAATGAATATAAAATTTAGGATATCTAATTAAATATTAGTGTATTTTACATCAGATTAATATTATGAATAATTCACTAACCTGAATCATGTTGTTATAAAGTAAAATCAATTTTGAATTCTTTTGAAATGGTATCACCATTTTTAATTTTCAGAATTTGTTGGCTCATTAGAAGAACTTTTTGATGAAAATATATTAATTGGGACTGGATGGACAGCTTATGAATCATTGAGGTAAAATGTAATATATTTCTTCATAAATTTATTTTAAGGCAACAGACACTTCCTGAAGTAGTTAATAAATTTTTGGTATTTATTCTCTGAAAAAAAATATTACAGTCATACTACTTAGTTACTTGTTTAAGGACCCATAAAAAACATTACTGTAAGAATTATACTTGCAGACCCACATGTGTCTTTTATATTTGATGCTATCAGGTAGGATCAATATTCTGTTGCAAGTAAGAACAATATCAAGGAATGTGATAAGAGTGATAGACATTTTGGTTATAATATTAAGATCAAAAGAAGTATGTTGTAAATATTCATTTTTATTATTATTATATGTCAAACAGCATTATTATGAAAAGGAGGGCACTTTCTAGTTAATCTTAACAGAAGTATTTGAAAAAGAAATATTTTTTCACATAAGTTTAAAACCTTTTATCTTTGAGCATTTAATATAATTTGAGTTTAAATAAGCAAAAAATGATCTAAGGTATCTATGTATGATACATGCAAATTCAACATCTTAGAGATGGGATCACATTGAAGAGCTGTTGTGTCAAACTTCGGGAGCATTAAGAGAAAAAGGGCATTAGTTTGATAGGATTTATAAACGTAATTCAAGAGATTTTACTTGAAAATTACTACTTTTTGAAATAGGTAATGGAATATAAAATGATAGTTGCTGGAGTTATTTAAAGTAATTTCAAAGTAATTTAATTAAATTCTTTTCTGAATTAAATGCCATTTTGAAAATCGAATTGTATGTGCTGGAATATATATTATGAGATAGTAAGGAATAAAAATTTGATTTCTCCAATAATTTCAGAAATTACAAATATATTGGTCTTAGAATGTACACAATAATTTATGTAAAAATTAACTTGCACTTGGTACCTGAGCAAGTTCCTTGCATATAATACTAAACATTTGTTTTAAGTTATAAAGTTGTTCAAAATAAGCTATAGAATTTTATGAAAAAAAAATTTAATGATGGGAGTACCTTAAAAATGCAAGGTCTAACATAGTGAAAGCAAATTTGAACTATGGGCTACATTTTTAATTCTATCAGAAATTTGTAATTTAAATTGATACATTTATTTTGTTAATAAAGAGTGTAAAGTAACTCAGTTATATCAGAAATATATTTCTATTTTAATATTATAATAATTCAGTTACACTGGTTTTGAAAAGTTAAGCATGAGTAGTAAATTTGACATACCTGGAAAAGTTATGTTTTGATTGATTCAAAATTTCATAGGCAACTAGGTGATTTGGTTATATATTCATGATTATAAAATGTCTGTATCAGACATATAAACAATATATATTTAAATAAATTTTTGAGCTTTTATATGACCTTCATAAAAGCTGATAAGTAATTTTCCATACTTTCAAGTGTACCAGAGTTCTTCAAATAAGTTTTCAACTGTATGAGAGCAATTGAAGAGGTACTTGGCCAGAAACAGCTTACTTAAGGAAATCTCCCAACTTTTTGATGGGTTTGAAGCCAGATAATTATGGTGTTCACTTTATACAAGCAATGTCTTTTCTTTCAGTAATTATAATACACTTATTCAGGGAATTTTACAAAGACATCTTTTTCAATGAGTGTCTAATTTGTGCATATGTGGAGAATAAATTACTAATTTGTTAGGTCTATTGATGTAACATATTTCCTTCTGCAAATGAAGTGAATTTCGTCTACTGAAATCAAAGGACACATTTTGAAGCTTAGAATTTGCATCTTATTCCCAAGTTCTGTAAAGTAGTATACATGTTATATTCTGCCATATATTCAACTTTTTATAATTATATATATATATATATATATATATATATAATATAATATAATAATAGCACAAGGAAAAGCCGGAACACTGTTGATGTATAGTTATCCTTAATTGAAGAAGTAGTATTCTGATTGCATCGTAAGCTAATTTGTTAACTTCGTAAAGAAAACTTGGCGGTCAAGGCAATTTTAATTCCATTTTTGTTTCCAATTGACATTACGTGCTTACAGATCACTTGGCACCCTTTATCATGCTTGTTCAAGAACATTTACATTATTGATATTATTGCAATAGGAAGCAGCATAACGAAATTGTGTCCAAGCACAGCACAGACAGATAGCTGAAGTGTGTAGTTGTGCAAGATGGAAGCACATGCAGAGACAAGTTTGGGTTTACAATTGGTAGTTTCAGTTCCTAGTTATTACATCATCAGCGCTGCACAGGCCATGCAAAAAAGAAAGAAAAGGAAAGATCTAGAAATGACGCAATGCAGAGAAGTTATTACGATTTTTAGAATAGAGAGGGAGAATAAATGTTTGACCGTCAGTTTAAATTATAATTTTGATTTATATATGTTTTATCTAACATATTCTCCACCTTCAAAAAGAAAAAGGCTTGGTGACAGAAAAGCCTTTTAAAAAAGAGCATTACAGAATTAGCGAAACAAGGAAAATGTAATAGAGGGAAAATATAAAATTTGATGTAAGTATTTTTTTTAAATTACAAAATCTTGTAGGTAACATTTTTAACAATAAATTCAAGTTGAAAATTTTATTGAAATTTAAAGTCTTCAACTGTAAAAACACTGTAAGGAATGTCCTAATTTTTTCAAGAAATACTAGAAAAGTTCACACTTCTGTAAAATCTTTCCTATATTTATGGACTCTATTAACTTATGGCCATAAAAACCAAACTAGTTAAATGAAATAAAAACAAATATACAAAAATTAGACATATATTAAATTCTACACTGCCCCACAATAATAATATGGACTATATAATTTTGTGAGTATAAAATAAGAAAATAAATTTCATAATCATATCTGTTGAGGGAAGGCTTTTAAAACTTTTTAAATATAAAAATTTCAAACACATCCATTAATATTACAAAATCGCAAAAATTTTATAATGTAATTAAATTTTCATTTGTAATAATATACTATTATGGAAATTTCTAATTGACTTATTTTGTACAAACTGGAAGATCCCCCACAGCTTTCTCCTACTATACACTTCCAACTATTTGGACAGTTACTTGGAAAGGCCTCCGTTCTTTTTATAAGGTAACTGACCTTTGCAAAACTGCATTACAAAACTCCATTTATAAAAAAAAAAATTAACCACACTCCATTATATTAAAAAAAGGAAAAAAAATATTATATTCGAAAAAATAAAAGTGGGAGCCCTTCAAAGTTTATCTAAATATCTTATGATCCATACATTTTTTAATCAGTTAATATAATTCTGTACTACTTATGATTCCTACAATACTACTCAAAACACTTTTTTTTTTCAAATTCTACACAAATTTTTTAAAACTATTTCATTCACTTCAGTTTTCTTATAACAATTCAAAATTTTGAACCATAAATTCAAAATTATAATTACCTACCTCAATATCCTTCCCTATAAATAATTAAAATAGCTTAAAGCTCGTTACTTAATTTGCTCACACATGAAAAATTAGGAAAATTAATGAACAAAAATTTCCCGTTTTCACAAAACATCACAATCAAATTGCAGTAATTTTAAGCAAAACTGAAATGCAAATTATACAATCCGTAGCATGTAAATAGTTTTGTCTCGTTCCTGAGTTAAATTCACACAAAGATAGCACTTTTGAGCTATCGATTGACGAAGTACTATTAAGAAAAAGCGAAAGCACAAATAATTTTCTGTCGCACATACTTGAAGCAAAGTACAGATCAACGATCTTGACTGTATGCTGAATCTCCTTAAGCAGTAATTCACTGATGATTCAAAGCACTTTCTTTTTTTTTTTTTTTTTCTAAATATTGTAGAGATGGTCAAAGCAAATTCAATATTGCTTTTCTCTAGGCATTCAAACTTCTGGCTTTATCGCGTGATTTTTTTTTTTTGAAGCACTTGCAAAACACCACAGCAGAAGGATCATATGTTATTTTTTAAACATTATTTAAAAAAAAAAAAAAAAAAAAAAATGATTCACTTATTTCACATTGCCTTTGAATTTATCACAAAACGCTGGTTTGAAGAGCTGAATACATTTTCCATTGAGGTCTCAGGCTGCAGGAAACTATCCTGTTGATTAATTGATGTAATAAAACGATCAGGCAATTTTAATTCCATGTTTATTTCCAATTGACATTATGTGCTTACAGATCACTTGGCACCCTTTATCGTGCTTGTTCAAGAACATTTACATTATTGATATTATTGCAATAGGAAGCAGCACAACGAAATTGCGTCCAAGCAAGCGCAGACAGACAGCTGAAGTGTGTAGTTATGCAAGATGGAAGCATGCGAAGAGAAAAGTTTGGGTTTACAATTGGTAGTTTCAGTTCCTAGTTATTACATCATCAATGCTGCACAGGCCATGAAAAAAAAGAAAAGGAAAGCTCTAGAAATGACGCAATGCAGAAAATTTATTACAATTTTTAGAATAGAGAAGGAGGGAGAATTAATGTTTTACCGTTAGTTTAAATTATAGTTTTGATTCACATATTTTTTTTATCTTACATATATACATGTGTGTGTTTTTATATACATAATGCAATTATATATTAAAAAATGAATGCAGAATTCAAGTTTTGCTAAAATCAGTTTTCTGTTTAAAACGGAAGAAATGTGAAAATTTGTACAGTTCCAAATCATCTTTACTAATTCTTTTTTTTTTTTTTTTAATGTGCATGTGTATAGATGTGTTAAGTAGCTGTAAATAATGCTTATGTTTACATAAAAAACTTTGGCTGTCTTCCGTTGTTATGCATTTTGAGTCAAAATAAATGAGCCTTTTTTTAAATACTTTTTATTATTATTATTTCAGGCCTCTTGCTTATAGCACATTGGCTGACCTTGTGCATCATGTGAGACAGCATTTACCATTAAAGGATCTCTCCAAAGCTGTGAATGTTTTTTCAAAAAATGTTCACGATGAATCTCTTGTAACTACAATTCAGACAATGTCATGTAAATTGCTACTGAATCTAGTGGAATGCATTCGAGCACGTTCTGATCGTGAAAATGGAAATGTAAGCCTTTTTTTAAACATATAAAATGAAAGTTTTTATTATCTGTAAATGAAAGTTCCTGTAGTTTATTCAAATATATTGTTAGTTATTTTTGCTTTGGTTATTTATAGAGAAGGAAAAACATTACTGTTTTATTATTTCCTTTGCAACTTTATATTTCTTAAGTAATAATCAGGAGTTTAAAGTATGCCATTACTATTGAACTGAATATAGTTTTAGCATCCTGACTTTAAATTTGATCACGTTCTGGGTAATGTTGGTGTTGGCTGTTTTCAGGGGAGTTGAAATGTAAACAAACAGAGCTGGTCTCTTTAACTGGCCATGTGATACAACTATTTGGATTTCTATATGCCTTTTGAATCTTTTTTTGCTACTATGTAAGATCTTTTAGTATTACTATGTGAGGTTCTATTATGCTGGGCATTGCTGTTTTTTTGAAAGCCGTAACTCCAGTTTATTATGGCAGGCAAGCAGTATTATTTATCAGAGGAATGTTGAGCCAATTAGTGATATGAATAGGAGTGGTGATTCATTATCTTAAGAGTTAGCGAGGGATATTTCTAGTGATTCACATACTGAATGTTATTTTAATGTTATTTTGTCAGAGACTGAGCTCATTGAATATCTGCCTCCAGTTCATCATGTGAAAGATTATACATAATAAATTAGGATCTCTTAGATTATAAAAGGCAAAAAGCTATTTTTAGATTATATTAATCCCTTACTGTTTGATGTCGTCATTTTAATAGGTTGAGATATTTTTAGCTTTACACTTCTGTGACACTGCCAAGCTAGAGCACTAGAGAAGTTACACTATAGGTATTGTTGAACTAAATATATGTATCACTATCAGTAAACGTTCTTGATGATGTATGCATTATTAAGAAAACTTTGACATTATTGTGTATTGTGTATGATTTTAATTGGACATTTTATTAAGAAATATAATTACTTTTAAACTTCTTCAAAAAGTTTGTTTTGGCAACAGTTTTTAATAAAATTGAATTCTTATGAGACCAAAACTGCTGCAAACTGAATTTTGACCATTAAAGTTATGGGAACAGTCTGAGTATGGAAACTCGATATTGGAAGAATGTTTTGAAGTATTAAAAAAAGGGTCAACATTGATATAACATCATATGCAAAAGAATACTGTAAGACTATTTAGAAATGACTTAATAATACTATTGTAATTGAAAGGCATTATGCGACTGCTGGTGCCATTATTAAGAGAAGCGGCCCTTGTAATCTGTTACATTAGATTAGACACTTTAATGTTATTTCCTTCTTTCTGGCTTGCCTTTTATGTATGGTAACAGCTATTAATTACCTAATCAGCTGTGTGCGATTATAACAATACACAGTAGGATTGTGAAAGAGAATATGGTTGTTATGATTTTGAAGTGCCTTAAGGTTGTAATCATCCCTAATATGTCATTATGTGATTTACCCTATCTTTTCAGATTTTGGGTGTGGCTATTCTTAGCAATAACATCTGTGGAATTGTTAGTGTGATTCTTGGTTTGCATTACTATTCAGTCACCACTAAAGCAGTCTTGACTGGCACTATGGCAAAAGCCTCCAGCTCTCCAAAATAGGTTTTTCAACTGAAAAATCTGTACCAATGAGAAGTAACTGGCAAACTCGTAGGATCTTGTCTTTCTTCCCGAATCAACCACATCTGCTCTACTTTGTAAATAAAAAGGTCTGAAAGGCACATGCGAGTTTTTGCTCATGATCAGACTTGCTTGGCGTTTTCTAAAATATCAAGAGTAGATGTGGGGAATGTGAAGTCAGTCCAGCTACCAAATATTACTTGCTGCAGATGGATTATAATTAAACAATTGTTTTCATAAGGCATAATTTAGAATCAATTGCACCATGAAAAATATAAACTTCACAGAATTCTAATTCTTTTTGGCTCCAAGACCTCCTTTCAGGTCACTAAAAAATTTCCAAAATACCCTTCCAGGTAAGAATGCTGTGGTTACAATATTAATACCTTTTAGCCGTGTTTTTAATGTAGTACCATGTTCCAGCCTTTTTGTCGGATTAATTATGATTCTAATATTTTGTCATATTAATCCAAAATTAGTGGAAGAATGCAAAACAATTTGTTGCTGGAATCACATCTTTAGGATTATTTGTTATTTCCATTTTGAAAGAAATGAGCACCTGAAAAGAGGTGCTTTTTTATTGTTCTTTCTCCTTTTTTATGTAAGAATTTTCAGTTAGAAATTTTGACTACTCGCAGTTAGGAATGTTCATTCATAGGAATGAAAACATTGATGTTCTTTTTCAGGATTTATGTGCTTAGAAGATTAATTTGGAAGTATAGATTTAATTGTATATATCTGTCTGTTTA
This sequence comes from Stegodyphus dumicola, assembly GCF_044657685.1. Taxonomy (NCBI): domain Eukaryota; kingdom Metazoa; phylum Arthropoda; class Arachnida; order Araneae; family Eresidae; genus Stegodyphus; species Stegodyphus dumicola. The sequence continues at coordinate 242,057,662 of NC_140771.1, forward strand.
TGTCTGTGCATTTGTTGAAACTTGGTGTATATGCTATACGCACCTTGGAGAAAAGAAATCCCCAATAAAAATTAATAGTTCAAATTTTGACCAACAGATGTCTTTTTTTTCATGCCAATGTAGAAAGAATGTCATGCAAATTTGGAGTGTTTTAAAAAGGCAATAGTCAGTGCCATAAAATCATTCTTCACCATGCCAAATCAAGCTTTACTGAACTTTTATCAGACTAAATTTACTTACTTCTTTTTATCAGAACAGCAATAATTTTTCATCTGTACTGTGAGAGTATTGACGTTTGAATGGCTTATGGAAAGGCCTTATGTCGAGGTAGAATTTCAAAAAGATGTTTGCTAAATTTGAGGATACTGGGGTGTGTGCTATGAGGAAGAGGATGGAAATGGATTTGAAATGCAACTGTGATAGAACCACGGCACGCAATGAATTGGAAGTTGATCTGTCAGCACTATCCTTATCTTCAGGGCAGATGTTTTTATTTTATTTGGCTTATAATTCCTTACTAAATATAGTATTTCATCTCAATGTACTCCGTCTTTGATATGATTTAAATCAAATTCCTCATCATTATAATTCACTTCCAATAGCAAAGAAAGTGACACAGAGGTTATTGAAAACGAAAAAATTTCGATTGACAAATTAGTCAGTATTCTCGACACAGCAATTATAGGACTTGAACAGCGGAACTTTGTAACTGAATAAGAAATTATGTCTGTTTATAGAATTAAAGAGAAAGTATCACATAAAAAACGAAGCAACTGAAGCAACTTACATTGAAAGAAATGTTTAATAAAGTAAACAAATAAATATTAAGCTTTTTTTTTTTTTTTTTTTTTTTTTTGTAAATTTTGATACCCTTTAGATCACAATTGTTCTTTATTTCATAAATTACGGTTTCATATTTTTAATTTTATAATTTCTGCATGCCATCTTACCAGATTTACACTGATGATCTATAATCCGGAAAAATCGATAATCCGGAATCGCCGAAGTCCCGACAAGTCCGGATTAACGACTTTTGACTGTATGTATTAAAATACCAGTATTAGTCAGTTGTACACCCAGTGTTTCTGTTTTCCTACTCATATTTGCATAGATAAAGTAGTTCTTGGTAAAGTTTAATATCTAAAAAATTTTTTAAAATTATAATTTAAATGTAGTAATTTATGCTCTAGTTGTAAAATATTCTTAACATTCTTTTCAGGGTCGGGAATTATTGATGCGGATGCTTGAGGTATTAGTTCTTAAATTCAAAACCATAGCAAAATTGCAGATTCCTGTGCTAATGGCAAAGTTGTAAGTGCATTTTAATTTTAAATTTGTAGTGACTGTCAAAGTTTAACAAAATTATGGATTTCTGCTTGAATGTTCAGAATCATGTGACTGGAAAGTCAGTGATCTTGAACTCAAATTGCATAAGGGTCGAATGTGCAGTGTAAAAGCAGTCGACTGGTATTTTCTTTTTTAACAAAATGAAAAGTTTTAATAATATTTTAAAATTTGATTTACTAAATATTTATCACAACATAAATAAGGAGTATTAGTGACGTGAAGGGAAAAAATCAAGTTTATATTTATTTTTGGTTTGAAATCTAAAGGTTGGTTATGTGCAAGAAACTTTTGTTTGTGACATGTAATTCAAATATATTGGCAGCTAAATATTAAATTTTCAGGTTGACATTTATTTCAAATAACTCTTATAGGTTGAATTTATCAATAAATAACTTTTAACTTGACCTAAAAATAAACAAATTATGAAGGAGTGGAGCAAAACTTGAGAATAATTGCCAACCTATTATCTTTCTTTTATTATTAAATTTTTCTTACAGACAGACACAGAAAAGATGCATATATATGTATGTAAATAATTATAAACTTCTTTGTTTCTCGCTATAACTTTTAGCTATAACACCTGATCACATCTAAATTTGATGAGCTTGTATCCTTGGAGAAAAACTACATGAAACTATCTTCATTACAGTTTGTAGGCGCACGTCGGTCAATCTATTATTAATTTTCATTTCTGTTAAAAAACTGTTTATATTTAAATTTACTTCCAGTCAAAGGGATTATTCTTATTATTAAAACTCATAATTGCAGTTATTTCATCTTTTGATAGATACAAGCTAACGTTAATCAAATCTCTTATCTTTAAATCTGTAAATCAGTTGCCTCCATTTGTAGATTTTCTGGGCATTACTGATATTTGATTGTAATAGCAATGTAAAATTGGACTCCAGATCATTAAAGTCATAAACATTTTCTTCAGATTCTTGTCATAACAATCAGTGTCATAATAATAATTAATTTATGTGAAAATTATTCGTAACCACATAAAATAGCTTTGGGGGCATCTTGCTCTTAGAATTCTGTAGCAGTCATACAATAGTTAAGAAGAATTCCTTTCCATTGTTTACTTTAGTTCTGAAGGTAGTTTGACCACATAGTGTGCTGAAAACTTCTTTTGTTGTGGGATTCTTTGTTGTCAGTTAATGACAGTTTCCTCATATTATGAAGCACTTAAATTCTGAATTTAAAAAAAAAAAAAAAAAAAAAAATATTTTACAGGTTGACATACTTAAAACATGAATGAATGGAGAGAGAACTTGTTGGAGAAAAATATTTAAGATTGTTTTGCTGAGTAACATAGTATAAACATGGTATAAAAATAAGAAATAAGAATAAAAATATAAGTCATCGAACTACACTGTGATTTTGCCGTACACTTAAATTGAGCAAACATGTAAGTTAAATTGAATTCATTTCTGGCCTTATTCAAGTACTATTTTGTTGATTTCAAAGAAACATTTTTATTTTTATACCCTTGTTATGTTACTTTTTTATTTATTTAATTTTTGAATTGATTTAACTATGAGAAAAGCAGATGTTTCGGAGAATGGACTTTTTGTGAAAAATATTTACTTAAGTTTTGTTCTTGACCTATTGTTAAATTTTGACTATTTAAATTTTTACTTGAATATCTTTACTTGAACCTTTACCTGAAATTTAAATCTTTACTTGAAGATATACTTAAGTTTTGTTCTTGATTTGTTTTTTTATAACTAGTTTTTACATAAGAAGCTGAGAAAACATATTTGTTTCTATTAATTATTGTGAATTAATGAAAAATGCATTTGCTTCCCTTGAAAAGTCAATTAATTTCCAATTGATAACAATAACTGTTTCAAATTTTACTTTCAATATCTTCATAAAGTTCATTATTTATCTTCATAAATTGTTATCGTAGGAGATAATCTAAACCCTACTTTAATAACCTTCATATTTTCTTACTTAGCAGTTACTTACTTTCTTTCTTATATGTACATATATATACACACATGCAAAATGACATATGCATAGTTGCCAGTCTTCCTAGTTTTTCATCATATATCTCTTGGTAAATTACTGAATTTTCCAGATTTTATATCATCCAGTTTCCCTTTGAAAGTTCTGTAAAAAGGCAGCCCTTCACTTGGCAAATAGTCCTAGCATGTTTTGCTATAATCTCAATAAATCAAACCCAGTTTTTTAATCTTTATTAAGAAAAATGTTTCTGAACAATTGTGCAAATTCCTTTCCCCCACCCCTAGTGATTTTCAACATAATTTTCCTTTAATATTTTATTTGATCTGAGTGGTTTTTGTCTACTATAGACATTTGCTGAGCTTCTTATGAAGATTTGATTAATATTTAATCAGTTAAGTAAATAAGGATAACTTTTGTGGGATACAAATTCAAAAGGTTTACAGATTTTTCTATTTTCTCAAAGATTTTTTCCTTTTTCTGATCAGGGGAATAAATTTTTCTCATTTTATTCTGGCATTTATTCTTTTAAAATTCATAGAATTATTCAAAGGGGAAGCTATGAGATTGTGTAGATCAGGGATGTTACACTCATAGGTACACTTGGGTCAAACAAATAAGGTTTAACTTTAGGCAGGACGCAAAAAAAAAAAAAAAAAAAAAAAAAAAAAATTCATAGAAACGTAGATTTATTTTGAATAATACAATAATAAACATATATATATATATATTTATATAGAAAAGAACAAGAAAAATTTAATGTTTACGTCCTAATACTTGACATCTCTTCTCTGCTATTATCTTTCCTATTTTGGGAGAAATTTTGTTTGCAGTGATAACTTTCAACGCTGACCCAAGGTGAGCATCATTAATACAGTTTCTAATAGGAGACTTATTACCTTTCATGACTGAAAATAACTGCTCGCACCGATAAGTGCTACCAAACATGGAAATAATTTCATATGCGAATTTTCGAGTATTTTCAAACCCACCTGGTAAATATTTGTAAAATTCAGGCACTCCCACTTCAATGAATTTTGCCTTCAAATTTGAGTTGCGTTGAATCTCGATCACCTCCATTTGCATATGGCTGGGTACTGAGTCAATACTTATTGAGAAAATCGAAGGAAAAAAAAAATTGTCTTCGAGGGAACTAAAATCATTAAATCTCGTTTCAAATTCAGTTGTTAAATTTGCAATTTTTTCTGCATATTTTTGATACGAACAAGTATCATCTAAACTTGATTTATTCATGCTGCACGTCGGGAAGTGCGTCAAATCTTCATTTTTAAGTTGTTTTTCCCAAAGAACTACTTGACGTTTGAATGCTTTAATTATGTCAAACATGTTCGTAATGATATGATCAACCCTTGTAACGATAAATTTAAATTGGTTAAGTGTTTGGTTATATCAACCAAGAAAGATAAATCTTGTATCCATATTGGATCGTAAAACAAACTTACGTCTTGATTTTTCGTTTTTAAAAACTGACATATTTCTTCTTTCAAATCCCAGAATTGTTTGAGAATCTTGGAGCAAGATAACCAACGTACCTCGGTATAGTAGGACAAACCCGAATATTCACTATCTAACTCACTTAAGAAAGTAGTGAATTGACACTGATTTAAACCTCGAGATCTTATAAAATTTATAACTTTTTTATATATGACAAAACATTCTCCATATTTATTACTTTCGTGCATAGAACTTCTTGATGTATAATACAATGCATATGATGAATGTTTGAACCGTGAATTTCACTAAGTTTTTTCCTTAGTAATGCTACGAAGCCCTTGTTTTTCCCGGTCATTGATAGAGCGCCATCTGTAGCTACAGAATTTAATTTTGCCAAAGGTAGATTGTATTTCTGCAGAAGTCCAAAAACACAAGTAAATATATCTTCTCCTGTGGTAGTACCAGGCATCGGTTATTAGTTCCAGTAATTCCTCAAAAATGTTAGAATTCTTTTCACAAGAATGAAGAAACACTGCTAATTGAGCTTTGCCACTAATGTCCGTGCTCTCGTCACAGGTAATGGAGAAACTTTCGAAACTAGATGATTTTGCTTTGATCTGATCACTTAAATTCACGGCTAAATCAGTAACTCTTTCCGCAACTGTATTTCGAGACAATGAAATTGACTGAAAAGCCTTCACATTTCCAGGACAAACAATTTTTCCAGCTTTCATTAGGCATTCCTTGATGAAATCACAGTCAGTAAAAGGCTTCGAATGTTTAGCTATCAACTCGGACAAGACATAGCTTGCATGTACCGCCGCTTCACTTTCTTGCAATACTTTACTAAACATGGACTGTTGCTTTTTCACTCCTAACTTGAGCTCTTTCAACTTTTCTTCTCTCATTAATGCTTCGTAATTGTTATATTTCGATTTGTGTTGTTCATAATGACGTTTAATATTATATAACTTTGGTACATTAATAGTATTATTACATATCAAGCAGATTGTTTTATCTTTTATTTCACAGCAAAAATATTCTAATTCCCATTTTACTTTGAATATTCTATGTTCGTCAGCGATTTTTCGTTTAATTTTACTACCACTTGGTTCTGATATAGACATACTGAATACAAAGGGCTGGAATAAACACGGTTAACAGTAAAAAGTTAACAAAAATTTATTCTTTCTCCAAGAGATAAATCAAAATGCTGAAATATTTCTTAAAAAATATTCTAACAATATAAAAAAATGTCAAAAGTTTAGCAAAAATCAATTCAAAACAGAGAAACTAATTCTATCTCACAGCGAAATCGCTACAAATCAATCACAGCATTAAGTAAACAAACAGTTCACTAGAACTACAGCTACTACTGAGATGAGTTGTTTGTTCTCGGCTTTTATAAGCTTTATAATTAATTTCTTGAATATACTGGAAACATTTATAAATATCTGGATTTTTGTGGATGGCAACAGCAGTTACGAGATATTTATTTATTAGGTATTAAATGCACGCGCTGTTCTATTTTTAACCTTCCAATGCAGCTGTCTTTTCAAAAATCGTCTGCATTGCTAAGGTAACATGAAGCAAATCTAATTACAATTCTAAATAAAAAAAAACTAAATAAATAAATAACTATGACATCCGTAACAATATGAATTAAGTAATAATTAATAATAAAGCAAAGTGCATGCACATGCATGCGCCAATATATCGTACAAAACTATGATTGGAAAACTGAGACCATGAGTTCGACCACATTCGGCTATCAGGGCATGCGTACAAGTTCTGAGTGCACGTGTCCCCCAAAAGCCGAAGGTAGCTGAACGCAAGCTACTCACACGCATTTGTAATTTAAGTAGTGTGTGTGTCAGCTCGCTGTGAGTAATCTAACAACACTGAGTAAATTATCGTTAATTACTTTAAACAGTAAACATTTAATTTTTTTCTTCGTCGATATGTTATTTTGTTACTATATATTATTATTTGCCGATATATTGGCCGGGCCGCAAAAATATTTATTGTGGGCCACATGTGGGCCGCGAGTTTGACATCCTTGGTGTAGATGATAATAATTCATAAAATTTCTTGTTTTCTTTTAGTTAATAATATTTAAGATAAGCTTACTTTAAACCTTTATAATTGTCAGTAGTTTTCTTTAAATTTGGGCTCATCAGTGGCCGAGCGGTATCGTCGCTGAACACTGGTAGTTCGGTCTGAGGTTCGAATCCCGCGAATGGCCTGGCTGCATGGGTGTTTTCGAGGTTTTCCCCATGTGTAATGTGTATGCGAGCCAGTTTCCCTTAAAAAATCCTCCACAAAGGCATCCCACCCTTAAGGCAGATAGCCCTCGAGTGCTTTGGCGTAATCTAATAAACCAAATGAAACCAAACCAATCTTTAAATTTGTTTGTTTTTTTAGTATATATACTGACATGAAAAACAAATTCTTGCCTTTTTGGAATGTGAATTCTTTTGTTATCTTAACATTTTGGTGCTTTTAAGATGGTTTGAAGTAAAAAATTTTGATTCAGTAATTTGTGAATTTCATGATGATTTTTATAATAAATACACTGTTACTACCATATCATTAAAATAATGGGAATATGTTAAAATTATTCATTTTAGAAAATTAGCATTAAAACAAAATATTCTTATTTCACTGTTTTTTATCTTAGAAATTTTTTAATGCTTTGATTTTGAAATTTAAATGAGATAGTAAATCCTGTAGGTACTTGTGTATTAGTGCGACCATCTGGGCACAGTTTGGTGATCTTTTAAAGAAAAGAAAAAAATTATGACTTGTAATTTCAAAAAATTATTTATTACATATATACATGCAATTGTATTCTTACACTTTAATTAGGTATTTGTCCTGAAAATCAATCAAAAAACTTATTTACTAGTGAGATTTAGTTTCTTTTGTTCTGGTGGAAATTTTGGGGCGAATAGATTTGAAGTAATTTTCTCCTTTGGTGGTTTTGCAGCTAATTATTGTATGTCTGTTGAAATTTTACAGTGTAGGTGATTCACGCTAGCAGATCCTTTAAATTTAAGGTATTCACAATAAATTGTTAGAAGTTGGAATATAACAAAAAGAACACTTTTGAAAATGACAACATTGCTTGTTTGTTATGAGCTTTGTTGCTAAAGTTTGCTGCGTTCTGAAAATTTGGTGACTTTAACTGAAGTTGTTGTGATGTTATATAAATATAAAGTATAACTTTTGAATTGTGTTTTAGCAAAAGCGAAAAAAGATATTGCTGTTATGTTAAAAGTAGTTTCATTTCCTTAATTTTCCATTTTTTATGTTATGTGTTTCTCTGTATGTATTGTTTCAAAATATTCATATATGTTAGTTTTAGCTTTAAAATTCACCTTTTTTTTTTTAGGGTAGGGGAGGGCAAGTGTTCTAATATTTGCTTGCAAAATTTGTAGATGCTTAACCATAATATCTCACCAAAAGTTTTAAACTGTTCTTTAGAACATTCTAGAATTTAAATGATGAACTAATTATTAATATTATTTTAAATTGACTCATAAATGAAAATTTATTGTTGCTTTACATCCATATGCAATTCATAGTTTATAATCCGTTTCTTCCCCCGACAGTCAAGCACAGCAGATTACTGCTACTTCCATACCAGTGTTGCCACAAGCAGTGCAGCATATTAACATTCCACCAAATGTCGCCCATCATGGTGTGACTGAAGTGAAAACTGAGCAAAGAGAAGAGCCAAAAAGCACATTCCCAGTTGGCGGTTTATTAGACAGTAGGGAGGAAAAGGTATTTTATAAATTAAAAACTTTGTTGTAAAATTTTTGCTTTAAATTAAATCCTTTTATGTTTTGAAATACGTTCTCAAATAAATGTTTTGAAATACTCTCAATGTACTTTGTTAGACAAAATTTGGGTTTCCTGCATCTCAGGCAGCAAATTATAGTGTAAGTGACTGCAGGGGCCTCGTCAAAACTCTTGTCTGTGGTGTAAAAACAGTTACATGGGGCATTACAGCTTGTAAAGTTCCTGGAGGTAATTGAAGTTTTTATTTCTCATATTTTATATTCTATATATTGAACAGGTTATTGTTTCAAATATTTTGTTATTAATTGTCAGTTTAAACATATATAATTAGAATTTTTTTTCTGATAATTTTGAACTGATTAATTTTCTTTTAGTATAATAATCATGTAAGGTAAAAGAAAAATTTGTATTTCATGCTACTTGTGGTTTTTGAAATCTAGATCTGATGGAAATCTATAGGTAAATGAAGAGTTTGATATACAGCTATGGCAGAAATAAAAGAACCTTTTATTTTTTAATAAGTTTCAGAATAATTACCAAGTTTTTAAATCAGGATTAGTGTGTAGTCTCAACCGGTTGAGGATTTTGTTGTTTAGGGAGGGGAATGCAGTTTTCTGTTAAGTATTTAGTTTTAGTGTATGAATTTAAAAAACAATTTTGTTCAATTTTTGGTAATTATTAACATTTTCTACATACTTTGCTGTTTAATTTCTAAAACACATTGAAAACTCTAAATCTGGTTAATCTATATATTTATTTTTTGAGTTTTGGAAAGGGGTGATGATCTAGCAATGGTGAAAGGAGTGCATGGGGAAAGAAAGGTTGAGAACCCCTGCTTTAGGCCCTAGAGATATAATTTTCTGCTTCTGTAAGCATAGATTTTTGGCTTATTTTTGTATCATAAGGTCCCCTCCCCCTTTATCAAAAACAAAAGAGTTTTATTGCAGAAATTTTAACTTCACTATTAATATTTAGTTGTAAATCCTTTGTCATTATGGGCTACACTAATTCTGCATGGTATGGAGTTGATTAATTTAACATTTTCAACGCTGCCTGTTGATAAAAACTGATCCAATACCAAAACAACTTTGTGATATAAGACCGACATGTGTACCTTATATAGACTGACATATATGACATATATACTGACTGACATATATGACATATATACTGACTGACATATATGACATATATACTGACTGACATATATGACATATATACTGACTGACATATATGACATATATACTGACTGACATATATGACATATATACTGACTGACATATATGACATATATACTGACTGACATATATGACATATATACTGACTGACATATATGACATATATACTGACTGACATATATGACATATATACTGACTGACATATATGACATATATACTGACTGACGACGTGGTCTGAGATATGCGACGTATATAACATATTATATATATTATGTATAAGTATTTGATTTTATGGCTGGCCTTGAGGGAACAAACTATTCACATCCATACCAAATAAATTTATGTTTGGTTTATCATTCCGGAGTATATTTCTCCACTATTTTATTAATTTTTCAGGTTTATTTGCGACATGGGACACTCTAAAAAAATACATGCACTTTCTTATTTATTTTGAACTGGATGTTCCTTGGACCTTGTGAATACAAATTTTTGTTCACTAGGCTAGATTAAATTTTTTTATCATTTTTATTAAATCAGATTCTTTATGAAGCTGTTTAATGAACAAAAATAGTTCCCATCTTAATTTTCAGAAGAAAAAAAAGAAAAAAAAAAAAAAAAAAAAAAAAATTCTCAGTTTAGAAGGTCTACCCTTAAATTCTGGCACATTTTTTGTATGTATTGACAAAAAAAAAAAAAAAAAAAAAAAAGTCATAACGCTTAGAGGGTTAATGTTACTTGTTCATGCATAATCATTATGTTGATTGGGTAGTTCCCCCCCCCCCCCCCGAATTAAAAATTTCTTGAAACTTCACATTTTGTATATTGCCATTAAAAATAAATGGGCACTTTTATGCATACTATATTCTTTATTTGTCTTACAGAAAATAATGTTCCTATGCAGAATAAACAGTTTCAGCCCAAAGAAACTCTAGTTTTTATAAGGCTTATTAAATATGCACTTCAGGCTTTGGATATATATACTCTTACTGTGCCAGCATCCGGGCAGCCTCAACCAAGGACAGTTACGTGAGTACCTTAAGAACTTTTTTTTTTAAAAAAAAATCACTGTTGAAAATGCTGAAGAAATAATAATACAAAAGGCATTTTGTTAGCTTTACAGTTTTGTTAACTAACTGTGTGGTGTTATTTATGAGCTTTATTTTTTACCCTAACATATTATCAATTAAAAGCTCAAAAAACAGGAAAACAATTCAAAATACCATATAAATTATTTAGGAAATTTTGGTGTGCATAAAGTTAAAATTTTGAAAAAACTCCAAAAGATAATTTTTGGGTGCTGATTTGGAGTAGTCGTGCTAAATTTTTAAACAATATGTCTCTGTTAATTGGATATCACTTAGTGCCAACCATAAATGCTTGTGCAAAATTTAACTAAATGGCAGCAACCTTGTCAATGCATAAAGCTTCCATGAAAAGAATGACTTCTTCATTAAATTCAGAATAAATACAAAATTGTTTTTATCAGATGAATTTTGAATTATACAGGAAAGGTTAAAACTGCCAGTTTCACTTAACATTACGAAAAAGATGTCTTTTCATTCATTTGCTGCCACATGGTTTTGAGGTAGGAATCTATTTGATGGTAGCCAGTTCCATGCTGCTGTTTATTTTTCCATTTTGCATATGCTGTAACCCACTGTATTTTCAGTTAATACTTGGCAGTTGCCAATTCAACTATTTAACCAACAAAAACTAGCAGAAAATTCCTAGATTGATTTAAATTTTTCATAAGGCAGTGTAAGTAGTCTGTTACATTTGTCTTATTAACAGAGAAAACACTGATGATCTAAATTGTACAAGTAGCAAATGTGAATATACATGAATATTTATTATGTCGCCTTAATTAATGAAACTGTTGTAAAATTGCCCTCGTATATTTCAAAAGTCATAAAATTTTAACATGTATTTTTAAGTTTTAAAAGACGAAAAGGTAAACATTTAAAGAAAAACTAAAATTTCAAAGGAATTTCTTACATTTCAAAATGTTTTCAAATCAGATTGTTAGTCCAATGATATTAAGTTCAAATCCTTGCCACACTCAGAAAATGGTTTCAGTTTTAGACATTTTGATATGTTTATTTCTAAAATGCATACTTGTATTATTGAGGTATTAAAATTTGTAATCAAGTAATAACATTTAATTTAATTTAGAATTCAAACTGTACGCTCAAAGGAAGAAAAGGAAGTCTTGGAGCATCTTGCTGGAGTGGTAATTATCTCATGTTTAACTAGAGTGTTTTTTTTTTAAAACAGATAGTGTATATGTTTTTGATTTTGTAATAAATTATTCTTAATTTTAATGATTTGTTCAGGTTAAAGAGCCCAATAATATTTCTTGAAATAAAGAATACAGAAGGAGTAGCTTTAATATGAAATATTATTACAAATTTTGTATATATGTAAATAATGTTAGTGAAGTTATGTTTAAAAGATATTACAAACAAACATATATAACATGAAAAGTCTGAAGAGATTGAAGCTCTTCCAGAAAAATAAGATTTCAGAATAATAAAAATAGAATATAATAAAAATAGAAAAATAAGATTTCAGTCAATTTAATGTTGAGGTAAACAGCTATCTTCCTAAGCTTGCAGTGGTTTTCGTGACTAATTTTTGTTTCCATATTTGGCATGAAATTGCTAAAAGTGGCCAAACTTGATAACATTTTAATCCAGTCCCTGTATAACTGTAGTTGGTACTCTAATTGATCCTTATATGTAACTGTAACTGCATCCAGCCCTTATATGTGAGTTTAGCTGTATATGCCTTCCAGAAATTTCTAGAAATGGAAGGTACTAGAGATTTCTTGGTGACCAGGAGAAAACTACATGAGGCCGGAGCGAGCATCAGTTCCCAGTTTTTAGTTCAAAGTCGACCTCTGAGTATTGCGATATCTCTATCCAAGCTTTGCTCTTTAGCTGGCACTTTGCATTGTGTTGTGTTTAATGTTCTTAGTAGTCTGAGGTGGTAGGTATTAAATGTGTTTGTCATACTGAGAAGAGCTGTATGAGTATTGAGTATTTTATGGAAAGTTCCAGAATTGTGAAGTGCTTCTTTTGGTAAAAAAAATTTTATCAAGCTATCGTCAGTTCTGTATGCATTCAATCCATTACAAACTTATATGTACGTAACAATATGAACACTAGTGATATGAGTAATAGTGAGGAAAACTTGAAATGACAGTTGCTTTTACCGGATTAAATTTACTTGATTGGAGGATGTGGCTCTTCTTATGTTTTTATTACATTATTCAGTTCCTTATTTGTGATTATGAGGCTCGGTGGCGCAGCGACTAGCTCATTGTGCAGCAGTACTACAAGTCCGGGGTTCGAACCCCGGGCTGGACAAGGTGGACTCAGCCTTTCATCCCTTGATTTCCATCCGTTGAGTCGATAAAATGAGTACCGAGTTTACATGGGGACTAAACACTGTGGGTCCTGCGACAAGCTGACCACTTGTTCAGGGAATATGCTTACGCATCCCGGGGCCCACGGTCAAGAAAGCACATTTCGGGGCACTGCAGGCCTTAGGCCATTAGGGCTGTTTGCACACTGTGTTTATTTGTGATTATTCTTGTTATTTTATATTCTATTCATTAATTTAGAGATCTTTGAATACGTTTTGCTTGTCACTTTAAAATTTTGATAAAATGGTGTTTGTTATTTACATAACATTTGTCTTCAAGTATATTACCAAAGATATGAACTTAAGTATAAGGTTATGAAGGTGATGTACATTTAATATTTTTTTCCTTAAATAGATCTTATGGAACATTCTGTAAATATATGTGTGCTAGAAGCCATTAATATAAAAGATTGTTTTTCTTACTGTGTCAAACTGATTAGTAGAAATATATCTGATGTATGTATATATAAGGTTTACTGGAAAATATTCGTTTGGGAAGTGAAAGAAAATAATACATTTTTCATACCTTTAATAATATTTGAACAATGTAACCTTTTCATTAGTTATGTCCTCTTGCAAGCTTGATGGTTAAAGTGATTGTAGATTGTTAAATTTGTAGATGCCATTTATTAAAAATGTCTTGTCCTTGGAGGCAAAGAACTCAAGTAATGCTTGGCTAATATCTGCTTCAATTTTGAATTCCCCCCTTCAAAAAATTTTGCAAGGAGGGAAACAATTGATAATCAGAGGGGGGTAGTTCTGAGGAGTATGGTGGGCATGGCAGAATTTCCAAGCATAGCTGTGCAATTTTCTGGCCAGTCACCAAAGCAGGTCAGTTGTTAAAATGCAGTATGATGTGTTTCCCGTTGAACATCACTGAGCGTTTTTCTTTGACTGCGTTGTTTATATCATCCCCCTTTTTTTTTGTATATCCTTCCAAATTGAGCTTTTCTGTAGTTTTCAAAAGCTTGTAATGTATTGATCTTTTGATGTTCTACCATATACACAGTATTCTTTTATTCAGACTGAAACTCAGTTCAGAAGTGGAGCGAGCAGGTTTTCTGGGCTTCCGATATACAATTTTCCTAATGATAATTTTGTAGGTAATCCACTTATCTCTCGCTATCATCCAGTCCAAAAAGGGTTTGTTTCTTTTCCAAGCAAGCAGAGATGTTCATATAGCAATTTGATCAAGTAAATTTTTCTCATTTACCCCATTAGGCACTCATCTGGAATGTTTATAGACCAGTTGTAGTTTTGAGTATGGTCTGAAAAAAGCATTTTGCTTAGTCGTGGTCTTGACAGTACCTTCATTGATTGAAAATGGCCACCCAAAATATGGCTTTATCATTAAGGTCGAAATAATCTGCTTTAGTTTTTTCAAACTATCTCTTCCACATTCTGTCCAAAATAATAGCTCCACCAAAAACTTTCACTAATTTTGACACACTCTTGTAATATTTCTTCCTTGGAACTTGTTCAAAATGCAATGTCATAAATGAACTTTATTGGTAGCCATATTTACACAATCACATCACATTTAATAATAATATGAGACACTTTTGTTTCACTTAATCAAGCAGAGCAGATTATGAATGCAGTGATAGAGAAGGCCATATATGTCACAAATACCTTCATGCATGTTAAAACTTGATATAATATTATCAGGCAGAACTTTACGGTAGACCTTGTATGTTACTTACATGCAGTTTTTCCTTTTATGTATTATTGTCTTATGTACTGTGTGCAAAATTTTACTTTCCTTTGCTATTTTCACTTTTGTGAAGACAATTATTTATTAATCTTTTTTATAAGACAAATTTTAAATGCTTGATAAAATTGCTTTTTGTTATTGATCCATTTTGAAACTAATCTTTGTTTTACTTTTAGTACACTATGATGCATCCTTTAACATTCAGAGAAGTATTTTCAACTACTATTGATGTAAGGAAATTTCTTCATAAATTTAATAATTATTTAAAATTTATCAAAGTTTGATGCATGTTTAATGATTATATACTTATATTCTTTCTTTTTTTCAGTATATTGTGGATCGCATTTATAAAAATAATTCATTACAGGTAAGATTTATTCAAATAATGTAATAATATATCCTAGTTTTAAAAGAATAAATAGTAAATTAAATTTAAATAATTCTCTTGCGCCATTGCTGCAAGCAATGAAATTTGAATTTAATAAGTATTTTGTATTTGTATGAAGCTAATTTAAATTTAAATTTTAAATTATGAGAATTTAATTGTATACAAATAAAAGATGATTATTGCTGCACAGTAATTTACAATATCATTTAAATTCAGAGAGCATATGTAAATTAAGTGCAAATATCTAAAACCATGAAAAAATATTCAATAAACCAAAAAATTAATCCCAAAAATGTTTTCAAAGAATTTTTAAGACTAAATTAATTTGCATAAAGTGAATAATTGTTGAGCAGGCAGGAGATGGATCTTTTCGAGGGGAAGTTGCACCCAAACCTAACCCTTCAATTACACAATTCATGTTTCGTCATCCATGTAGCCATGGGTATAGTAATATTCAAAACCAAAAGTAAAACCAAATGTAGTGAATTGCTTAAAAAATTTTTTTATTAAAGAATTTCTAGAAATTTTGTAAGCAAATTGACTAGGAAAGCGAAACAACTCAACCTCACTTTGTTACAAATGCTACTGCACTCTTCGGGGTAAAAAAACATGTAGTTACAAAATAAGTTAAATTAAAACTTATTATTTACTTTGGTACAGTCAAAAGTCGTTAATCCGGACACCCAAATGCGTTGACGCATGTGCATAATACCTTTACGCATACGCATATACACGTATGCATGAGCATAATACGTTTACGCTTGCGCGTTTAATGTATAACGGACGCTATAAGCTAAGCTAAAATTATCCAATTATCTATTTCAGTTAATGTTGCAGATTGCGTTGTTTCTTAATCTTCGAATTGGATCCAGCTTATTATTTTTTGCAGACTGTTAGAGCAATTTTATACAAGTAAGCTTGAACTTTCGATTATGTCAAATAGAATTTCCGATGCTGGAGCTGGCAAAGGATCTACAAAGGGAAAGCATTTTTCGATGTCTATCAAACAAAAAATGGAATTGCTGCAAAAAATGGCTAAAGGCATATCCTTTGTTTCTGTAACCATTCCGAAATCTGTTTATCGATTTCACGCTGCTCTGCGGGGAAGGGGAACGTCGCGACACGCAATGAACTGGAAGTTGATCTGTCAGCACTATCCTTATCTTCAGGTCAGATGATTTTATTTTATTCCGCTTATAATTCATTACTAAATGTAGTATTTCATCTCGATGTTCTCTGATATGATTTAAATCAAATTCATTATAAATATCACGCATACACATCAAATAGTTTTCTGGTTGCAATTTTCTAATTTCGACTATGCGTAATATATGCTATACACATGCGCGCGTTGAAAGAATGTTTAATAAAGTAAACAAATAAATATTAAGCCTTTTTTTTTGTAAATTTTGATACTCTTTCGATTATAATTGTTCTTTATTTCATAAATTACGGTTTCATATATTTAATTTTATACTTTCTGCATGCCATCTTACCAGATTCAAACTGATGATCTATAATCCGGAAAAATCGATAATCCAGAATCGCCAAAGTCCTGACGAGTCCGGATTAAAGACTTATTGACTTGACTGTATTATATTTGAGTTTTTATAGATTGTATTTAGTTTATTTTGATTTACATGCATAATTCATGTTTGGGAAGTTTCCACTAGGCAAGGGTTTTCTAAATTGCTTTGGATTTCTACTCTTAATTACATTGGCAATTTACTTTTAATTAATAACTTTGTTTCCTAGTCGATTTCCTTACTAAGTTTCTCAAAATTCTTTAATAATTAAAATTTCTTTTTAATCAATTCTCTACATTTGGTTTTACTTTTGGTTTTGGATATTACTATTCCCATACCTATATGGATGATGAAACACAAATTGAGTAATTGAAGAGTTAGGTTTGGGAACAACTTCCCCTTGAAAAGATCCGTCTCCTGCGTGCTCAACAATAATTCACTTTATGCAAATTAATTTAATCTTAAAAATTCTTTGAAAACATTTTTGGGATTAATTTTTTGGATTATTAAATACTTTTTCATGGTTTTAGATACTTGAACTTAATTTACATATGCTCTCTGAATTTAAATGATATTGTAAATTAGTTCGCAGCAATAATCAACTTTTAATTGTACACAATTAAATTTTCATAATTTAAAATTTAAATTAGTTTTATAAGAATAGAGAATATTTGTTAAATCCTAGTTTTAAAATATTTAGTATATGGAATATTTTATTTAAGTTTTAAACATTTCATCATATGACCTTATTTTAGAATAAATTTGAGTAGTGTAAGGAAAAAGCACTATGTTAACATTTGTGAATAAGTGTCATTGATTCATTGGTAAAATTTCAGATATTTCCAGAAAAGGGTAAATATTTAATTTCTTTTTAAGGTGCGCAGAATTTATGCAGAAGAACGTGTGAGCAGTTATAAATTTTTTTTAATGTGTAAATGTAACATTAGATGTATACTTACTATTCAATCGCTTGTATATTGGCTGACACATTCTCAGATTTTCGAATGTTGATAACTACAGTACAAAGTCCATAATCCGGACTCGTCGGGATTTCGACGATTCCAGATAAGCGGTTTTTCCAAATTATAGATCACCAATTTAAATATGGTAAGATGGCATGCAGAAATTAAAAATATGAAACTGTAATTTATGAAATAAATAGCAATTATGATCTAAAGGGTGTCAAATTTACCAAAAAAAAGCTTAATATTTATTTGTTTACTTTATTATACATTTCTTTCAACGTGCGCATGCGCAAAGCATACATTACTCATAGTTGAAATTAAAAAATTGCAACCAGAAAACTATTTGATGTGTATTCGTGATATTTATAATGACGAGGAAATTGATTTAAATCATATCAAAGATGGAGTACATTGAGATGAAATAGTACATTTAGTAAGTAATTATAAGCCGAATAAAATAAAAACATCTGCCCTGAAGATGAAGATAGTGCTGACAGATCAACTTCCAGTTTATTGCACGCCGCGTCATTTCCCCTGCAGAGCAGCGTGAAATTGATAAAC
Organism: Stegodyphus dumicola; assembly: GCF_044657685.1. Classification (NCBI taxonomy): domain Eukaryota; kingdom Metazoa; phylum Arthropoda; class Arachnida; order Araneae; family Eresidae; genus Stegodyphus; species Stegodyphus dumicola. The sequence continues at coordinate 242,076,000 of NC_140771.1, forward strand.
AGATTTTGGAATGGTTAGAGAAACACATCATTAAGCCAAGCTGTTCTGGTTTACGCAAGTAATATCGTGCTAAGTAGAAAAAAATGCGGTTCATTTAGACTATGTACTTTAACGACACTTAAAACCTGGTGAATCCCTTTTCGAATATTTAATTGCCATGCGTGAAATAGCCAGTCGCAGTTCTGTTGATGATTCACCAATTCTTGATTATGTAATCAATGGGATACCAGATCAGAGTAGTAACAAAATTATTTTGTATGGGTGTAAAATTTTTTTCTGAATTAAAAGAGAAATTTAAAATTTATGGGAAAATTCGCATTCCGGATACGAAGAATAAGGGTTATTCAAGTACTAACACACAAAATAAAGCATGCGCTATACCTAATAAGAGTAAAGAACCAAGGTGTTATGACTGTGAAAGTATAGGGCGCGTAATGTATGCGCATTCTTTACGCACATGCGTAAAGCATACAAAAAAAGTTTGTGGATTTGAAGTTCGGATTATAGATTATTCCGGATAATGGATGTCCGGATTACAGACTTTTTACTGTAGTAATTTGGAGTAGAACATAGGTAATCAAACATACTGAATTCTTTCTAATGAAACTTTTTAATTTTATGATAAACAAGTAAATGCAAAACTGATGTGACATTCTGACTTGCTTCTTATTTATTATCACTTGAGACCTGCATGGAATATTAGCTAAACTATCACAAAATTAGTTGAGGTATTGTTCCTATAGTGGGAAAGAGAATAATCAGAGGTAAAGTTACTAATTAGTATTTCACTCTGTTTTCAGGTTTTCAGCTGTTAAAGTTATGAATTTGTAGAGTACACTTTAGAAAGCTGTTATTATACTTCTTTCATTACTAAGATTTTAGTTTTATTTTATTTTCGATTGGGGGGGGGAGTTGAAAATCCTAGAAACAATTTTCTGGAAGACTTTAAAATTCTGCTGTCTTCTTTGGCAATGATATAAATAGGATGTTCCTGGAAGTCTATACTTCAATTTGTTATAAGCAGTGTATGAAATAGGTACTATAGCATAAATTTATATTATTTGTGTTATTTTGTTTTCTGTTGGTGTTGTGCTATTTGATAAAATTGTGATCTTTTTGGTCATGCTTTTCAATTTAGAATTTATTATGTAACATTTTTTACAGATAATGGCAAATTCCTTTCTTGCAAATACAACTACTTCACCTATCTTTGCCACAATTTTAGTGGAGTATTTATTGAAAAGAATGGATGAGATGGGCTGTAAGTATTTATTATTAAATGATTGTATGTATATTTCATAAGAAAACTGAGATTTATGTATACTGCATAGATATGTTTTAATTGAAACATCTTTTATAGATAATATGGACAGATCAAACTTGTATCTGAAACTTTTTAAACTGGTATTTGGATCAGTATCCTTATTTCCTGCTGAAAATGAACAAATGTTAAAGGTATAGTTAAATTTTGTTTAACGTATAGATGTTAGTTACATGACTTATTATTACTAGGTTTCCTGTAAATACACAGTATAAAAGGTATTCTTTTTCAGCCCTACTTGCATCAAATAGTAAACCGGTCAATGGAATTGGCTTTAAGTGCTAAGGAACCTTACAATTATTTTCTTCTCCTTCGTGCTCTTTTTCGATCTATTGGAGGTGGTAGCCATGATTTACTCTATCAAGAATTTTTACCTCTTTTACCAAATCTGCTGCAAGGTAGGATTTTTCAAAATTGAATTCATAATTATTCTGTTTCTAAATTTTTCAATCCAATACACTTTAAAAAAAATATTAATTGCATTTATATTGTGCTGAACACATGGAAGTTGTTTATCATTGCAAAATAATACTATAAATTTTTAAACAGTATTCTAAGCATTGTATCAAATTTTATTTTATATCTATAAGTGGCAGCCAGATAAAAACGCGACAGATTATTTACTGAGCATGACACGAAACTGTTATCGCAGGGGTAGATTTGTATATAGAAGTGCTCTGTATTGGGAATCTGGAAGGAACAGCATGAATGCTTACTTCTGTCCGTGTCTGTGCTTGCATCTGCCATTGGTATGGTGGCTGGAAATAAGAAACACTGTGCTGTAGTGCATTTTTTGTCAGAAAGTGAAATTCATGTCCAAGTGTCTGCTGTGTATGAGGAATACAGTGTATCACTTGTGGATATGTTTGAAAGGAATAAGTAACATTAAAAAGGTCGGGTGTCATTGAAAGACGAGCAATTGGCCAAAATAGGCTCATTGTGTCATTACCTCTCTTGCCATTGCTGCAGTGAATCCTGCCATCAGAGACGGCCAACACAGACGATGGAACATTGTTCTCATTTTGGACATTGGTCATTTTGAGCTGTTCACCCCATCATGACAGAGCATCTGGAGGTCTGGAAAATCTGTACACGGCCTGGCGGAGTAGCAAGAGTTAAACAGAAAATCGACATCATTGTAGCACCTAGAACGGTATCACAATGAAAAATATTGTCTCTTGTTCCATATTGTCTTGGCAAATGAAATATTTTACCATCATTCTAGGCCTTAGATCAAGCATCATAGCCAACAGTGGAAGTACACAGGTTTACCCTCCACAGAAAAAAATCCAAAGCCATGCATGCCAGCTCTACGAAAGTCATGCTGAACTTTTTCTTTGACTGCAAAAGACTGCAGCTCATTGACTTTCTGGAACATGTCACAATTAATGCACAGTAATGTGTGAAACTTCAAAATTGAAGATCACTATGAAGTCCAAATGTCCAGAAATATTGATGGATGGATCATTCTGTTACAGGATAATGCCCTCCCACATGTTGTCGCAGGTTTAAGACCATGCTGCAGAAGTTTCACTAGGAAGCGTTTGAATATCCTCCATACAGTCCAGATCTCTCCCTTATGATTTCTGTACTTTTAGAGCCCTGAAGAAAGATGTTTATTACCATGGATTTTCTTCAAACAAAGAGATGTATAACCGGGCACAGTCACGGTTTTGTACACAACTGAAAACACTTTTCCATCACATCATTGACTGTCTTGTCTCACAGTGAGGTAAATGTATTAACAGTTATGGGGATTACTTTTGAAAGAAACAGCAGTGTCCCTATTAGCTGCTTTTATCTTTATTTGCTACTCTTTTATTATATTGACCGGATTCAGAAATGTATGTATGGTGCACGTGTTCATGTATAAGGTAGGCATGCCTTCATGGTGTGGTGGTCTACACGCTCAGCGCATAATTTTAGAGGTCCGTGGTTTGATTCCCGGTGAAGGCGTTGCATATTTGGCATAGTGGTGTCTGAACTAAAAGGGTGATGGATGATGACTCTCCACACCCAGGATTTGGCGATTGGGTGGCCTAAAAACCCCAGCCGCCCTTTAAAAGGGGGAGTATTAAGGTATTTCCCCGCCTTTTTGGCATACATGCATGATGTGGTGGTCTGCACGCTCAGCGCGTAATTGAGAGATGGTTCGATTTCCGGCGAAGGCGTTTGTTCATTTTTAATCTTTCCTGCTTCAAAAAAAAGAAAAAAGGAAAAAAAAAGTAATGTCTCTACACATGTATGTATGTTGTATGTATATATGTTTGTGTATATGCATGTAAGTATATATGTTTGTGTATACATACATACATATGTACTGCATGCATACATTTCTGAATCTGGTCCGGATAACAAAAGAGTACCCTTGTATTTTTGTTTTAAAAATGATGTAATATAAACTGTTCCTATATTAAATGAATTTCAATCAACTTTTGGGAAAATTTTTTAGTGTTTATGCTAATGTAAATGCTGTAACCTGTTTTTGGCATAGTACAATAGTTTCATTTTATAAAAACTGAAGTGTTATTAAGCATCTATGATAAATGTTATGAAAGGAACAATTTGCTGCATCATTTACTTTGATTAATTAGTTTTGAAAGCCTATATACTTGAATTCCAGGTCATACTATTGTAAAGTTTTCATTTTGTTTAAACTATAATGCACTCACTTATGATTAACTTGAATTTTTTTACATCTTATAAGTTGTGTTCCATGTAATTTTATCAATGAATTGAAATTTCTTAATGTTTTTAAAATCATGCATATTAAAATGTTTATATCATAATTTTTGTAATTAGAGCTCATAAAAGAACTTTTTGAACCTTCCTGAAATTATAATGAAAACTTAATTTGTACTACTTGCCTTGTAGGATTGAATAGTTTACAAAGTGGTCTTCATAAGCAGCATATGAAAGATCTTTTTGTTGAACTTTGTTTAACTGTTCCTGTTAGATTAAGCTCTCTACTTCCATATTTGCCAATGCTCATGGATCCATTGGTTTCTGCTTTAAATGGATCTCAAACTTTAGTTAGCCAGGTAATTTCCCCCCTTTATTTAACACTTTTAACATTAATAAACTAAAGGACAGTGATATTAATGATTTATTACTTTTTTAGGGACTTCGAACTCTTGAACTCTGTGTTGATAATTTGCAGCCAGATTTCCTGTATGATCATATTCAGCCAGTTAGGGCTGAACTGATGCAAGCACTGTGGAGAACACTAAGAAATCCAGTGGATAGTGTTGCTCAAGTTGCATTTAGAGTGCTGGGAAAATTCGGAGGTGGAAATAGAAAAATGATGGTTGAGCCACAGCGAGTATGTTTTCTATTTTTATTGCATAATAAATTGTAGAAATATAAAGAGGTAATAAAAAGTTTTCAGATGTAATAAAATGCAAATTGTGTAACAGTAAAGACTAACTAGTATTTGTGTCATATCCAAGATTGTAAGTTTTGCTAAAAATATCTAGATGTATGCCCATTGATCTAAGTATCATTTACTTTGATTAATGGAGGTAAATATGGCAGCAGCGGGAAAACTTTCTTCTCCTGCCCACATCAACTTTATTATTATTATTTTTTTAGGGGGATAATAAATGCCTAGCTACTGCCTGAAATATAGATTCAACAAGTTATAGGACAGTAGCCAAAAAATAAATTCTGTAGCTTCTGCTTCATTTTTTGCTTCATATAAAATCAGTAACAAATTGAAATGAGTAAAGAATTAAACTTGTCATCTTGTGCTCAAGAGATTCTTCAATGTTAAGGATATGATTTCAAAAAGAAGGCTATTTACAAGCAAGTTATGACAATTTTAACTCTAAAGTTCATGGTTTAGAATAAGATACTAATATTAAATATACTTTTTAAGATAACAATCTTGGTTGCAATCCATGGTATGTAGCTTTTCTAATGTATTAATATCATATTTTTCGCCTGTATAATTAAAAAAAAAATTGAGTTAAATTGCCTGCAATTTATCAAAATGGCCAAGGAAATCAAATCAAAGTTCATTATGTTACTACATGAACAGTAGTAATTTACATAATACTTAAATAGTACATCCATGAAAATAATATACTTATTAACATCTAAAAATATGTCATTTTCAGATTTCAATTTTAATGCAATTGGAAATTTCTGTCATTTCATTTACTAGCTTTATTTAAAGGCATAATTTTGTTTATTATTACAATGAAGTTTAGTAGATCTTGACGCACACAACAAAAGTGGATTCGGCTGTAAAGCAGACTACAAATACAAAATCCCTTTAACAAATGTAGTGAATGTTTCTTCTCATTTGTTCACATCTTTTAAGTCAAGTTGCTGGTTTTTCATTGATCCGTCACTCGCTTTCTGTTATCAATAGTGATTATTTTCACCATTATAGTTTATTACAGCATTTAATTCAGGAGCAGTGTATTACTCCTGCTTTTGCTAGGATCATACCCCTCTTTATCTGAGGACAGGAATTCTCTACTTAACTGTGTTATCAGAATTTCCTTCTAATATTATTTGTTTTACGACTAATTTATAAACTTTTTTGCAGTCCAGGCACATCCTTGCCTTAATTATATATACAAGGTAACCAAAAACGGTTCTTGCCATTTTGGACAGTCAGAAAAAAAGTCTTAAAACAAATAATAATCATAGTTAATCTTCAAAGTAATCACCATTGGCATCCAGTGCCTTTTGCCAATGAATGGCTGGCTAGCTGTGAGATGCCATTGTGGTAAAACTCAGGAGTCTTGAACGTAAAGACATTTGTGAAGGTCTTTCGAAGTCTGGCCGGTTTTTGAAGGATTTCCGACGAAGATTCACTTTTACTTGTCTAGGGAATGGGAAAATCTGTTAGTCTGTTGGCACGAAGTTTGGGAAGTATGGTAGATGGGGTAGTGTCTCTCAGCCCAGTCGCTGGATGGTGTCCCTGGCCTCCTGAGCCACATGCAGCCTCACATTGTCATAAAGGAGGAGTATATCCTTACAATTGACCAATGCTGGCTCTTTATGCATCAGTGCCTGATGCGCACTTTCCAACTTCGCGAGTACAGGCCTGCCGTGATGTTTTGGCCCACTGGCAGGAACTCGTAGTGCATCACTTAGCAACTAGTCCACCAGATACAGAGCATGATCTTGCATGGGTGGAGAGAAGGTCTCACAGTGTGAGGCGCAGGATCCCATGGTGACAAGCAGTATCTGGAACGCCTGAGTGTGTCGTATTGGACCCACTTTTCATCACTGGTGAGTTCTCGATTAAACATGGATGCATCGCTATGTCGAGTAAGCAATGACAAACAGGCAGGGACACGCTGTTGCTTGTTTGCATGGGACAGTGAGTGGGGTACCCACTTGCTCAGCTTGTATGCCTTTCCTATGCAATGCAAATGGAGTCTGATTGTTTCATCAGATCAAATTTTTTCATCAGACCTGAAAGTGTGCAGCAAGCTCACCACATGTTTGGCTACTGTCACTCTCTATGGCTGCTTTCGGTGACTCGTCATCCAGTGCTTGTGGCCGACCGCTGCTTGGTGTATCACTAAGAGACATATCCCGACCTGAACTTTTGGAACTGTTGCCTAGTGGTTCGTTCATTAATGGCATCATTCCTAAAGGCCTGGAAAATTCGGCAACTTGATTCTGCTGCTGACAGGTCCACTTTAAAATCATACAGTAAACAACTCCGAACGAGCACCTTTGACGCATACATTTCAATCAGTTGCTGTGTGAGTTATGCTTGAAGTATAAATGCAACATGCTTTTATACTCTTGGTCAGTATCTAGACTCCCATCCTAACCACTTCATTGCCAGGTATTTTGAATATTTTTATGTTGAGCTTCACTTTTCCAATGTCATATCAGAAACGGCAAGAACAGTTACCTTGTCTATATTCAGCAGATTCAAGGAAATTAACTTTTATCTTAGTATTTATTTCTAAGTTCATATTTTATTTTTATCCCATATAATTTTGATTTAATTATATTTCATCCTATATAATTATTTTTAAAATGTTAAAATATTATATTACAAATACTTAATAATATGAATATTATGTATTTATCAGTGCTTAAATTTAAATCTTGACTAATTTATTGAGACAAGTACTTTATCTTTTGCAGCTTGAGTATAGCTCTCGTGAAAGTATTGGCCCATGCATCTCTGTTTATTTTCAAGAACATAAAAATAATATATCACTGCCAGTTGGAAAGGTATGGTAGTATTTAAGTAGTTTTAAGTTTTGATTGTATGTTCTTAGAACTTTGCAGGTTAATTGTATGTTAATGTACATCTGCATCTACATATATTTGTAATTCTAAATTTTAATTTTAATTATTTCTTTCCTAAAATTGGCTTAAATGTCAGGTTTGTTAGGCAGCTTCTAATATTGTAAAACATCTAGTTATATAAGGTAAGCCTCACAAATTATCAAGGTTGGAAAGAGTAAAAAAGAGCCTAACAGCTTAAATTATGGAAATATAATTTGCTAAATATGTATAACTTTGTTACAAAAAGTTTCATAAATTATTTTATTTGGTTTATATTAAATAACACACCAAAATGGATGCTTACAGTGGTAGAACTTATTTACAATAAAAATTATCTTCAAATGTTTCTAAAAATGTCCTAACTTCCAGCTCATTTTTATCTTTACATTGTACATAAAACTATCTTCAGAGTACACATGACCTTAGTTCTTATAATATTTTGAGTTAGATTTTTAAAAAAAAAATCTATCAGTGAATATCAGCTTATTTAATGAGAGTCCCCCCCCCCCATTGAGCATATTTACCTATACAGAAGGCTGTACTATGCTTACAGTTTATTCTTAATTTTGCAAATGCAACTTGTTCCTATTGTTTGAAGATGTTTCTTTTTATCTTTCAAGCTAATATTTTACCTTTTTACTGGATAAGGGAAGTTTGGTTGGAAGGAAAGCTAATTTATATTTAAGGAAAATAACTTTGTGTTGTTTAATAGTGAAGAATGAAATTCAATATAATAATTAGTACTAATAGCTTAAAAAATTTATAATTGAGACTGCAGTTTTGTTGAGCTCTGTCCAGCATAATCAGTAAGTTGTTGTTATGGTGTTTAATGTGGAAGTGTAGTGCTTAGCATGGAAGTTGTAGTGCCTGATTGGAAGAAGAGAGGTGGAGCTTGGAACAAGTTTACACTGTTTTTAACAGCAGTGAAGTGATTGCCAACCAACAAGATCTCTTAGCAAGAAAATTTCAAAAACTTTTTTAAATATCTACTTGAGGGGCAAGATAGTGCAAATAATAATTTTGGCCTCTTAGAATTGAAAATTTTGATTTTAATTGCATTATTGAGACGGTGTTCAAGACTTCATTTCTTTCTAATATTTAATTTACTGTGTGTGCTTACCTAACCTGAATTCTAAAGATTTGCAGAAAAACACATTTAATGTGACATTTTTTAAAAGCCCAATGTATAAAGGTCTGGTATTCTGTCTTTTAGAAATGAAAATTTGATTTTATAAATAAGATTAAAAGAAACCCAAATCCATATTGTGTGAAGTTTTTAGCAAATAAAGGGCTGAGTTTAGGGATTGATGGCAGACGAAAAGAAGGAAATAAAGTGTCCTTAGTTTGAAGATTTTGGTTGAAGTGAAGGTGCAGGTAAGTTTTCTTATGTGCACTGTTGATGATGTTGAAAGGTAGCAATAGGTGCTACTCCCCCAGAATATTAAATTAATTTGCCAGAGTATCTAAAGTTGGAGCATAAATGAATTGCACAATGTTCAAAAGCATAACTGGTCACAATTTTGAGGAGATTGGATGGCAGAAGTAAGGAAATAGCAAACGGTTTATAAAACCTAATTTGAGATTGGTTCTCACATTTCATAATCAGTGCACATCTGATAAAGGAAAAGTGTTGTTGAGCTAAACTTCAGAAGTAACTTGTATGTTTTCACATAGAGTATTATGTATAGGAAGAAAATTCAGGAGGTAATTGTCCCAAAGAACAAATAAATGTGTTATCCATATAGAATACCCTAAAGTGTAAATTAAACATTTATAAAATTCTGCATTATAAATAGTGTTTCTAAAGTGTATGCGAGTAAGACTGCCTATGATAAGAATTTCAGTTTGCTGGTTCAGTTTTCCACTGAAGAAGAAACATCATTTGTTTGATGAGAGTCTTGATTAGTTTTAACATTTCCTAAGCATAAGTAGGTGAGTGTACCCAGTGCAGGAATGTTTGAGATTTCACATTGAATGAAACCAAAATATAACTTTATGATATTTGGGAATGAAGTTTGGTCACAAAAATATTTGTATTTTTAAGGAAAATTTCAGAAGCAGGAACATTCAAAAGATCTTAACAACGTGTGAGGTTTATTGTGAAATAAGCTTTAGAACAGTTCTCAATTATTGCAGCATTTAAGTTCTGTAATACAGTATAGTTAGTATTGCAAGGTACAGGGTGTTCCCCAAAGGAACCCCGTTTTTGAAATTAAATAACTCGAAAACAAAGATCAATAGAAGAATGAAACAAAAGGTATGTTTATTGGGACAGCTATAAAAATCTGATACTTTTGTAACTAAATAGAAGTTTTATATTTAATTACAAAAGTTGTCAATAAGTGGTGCTGTACACTATATTAGCAAGAAGGAGTCCCTATAAAGAGTGATCTGAAGTCTACTGCGATCAATCTGCAAACAGTTCCACTGTTGAAACATGAAAGGACATTAGGGTATCAAAGGATGAGCATAAAATCATGTATTCTATGGAACAGCATGTTTTTCTGGTCTAGAATTTCACAGGTTAAATTACAGTCCTACGGCAACAAACCACAGTTTTCAATCCCGATTTACCATTGCAAAAGGTCTTGATTAAAAAACAATTCTTGTGCTTTTCAATAAATTTCAGCAAATGGGAAGCGTCACTAATGAGTTAGTTGTGAATGTTGGTCCCAGTCACTTTGTAGTTACTCCTGAAAAATATTGCGAGAGTTTCTACACTTATTCAGCAAAATCCAAGGAATTCCATCTGAAGACTTGGAGCAGAATCCACCTTAACACAATCTAGCCTGTACAGAATACTGAGAAACAGGCTACACATGTTTCCGTTCAAGATACAGTGTCAGCCATTCCTGTTCGAGCTGTGTAACAGAAGTGAATGAAATGCTCACAAAGATTTGTGATGACGGACCCAATGTTGGCTGCAATTGTTCATACATGAAGCACATTTTCACCTGAATGATGTTGTAAACAAATAAAATTGGTGATTTCAGGATACTGAAAACCCCTTATTTGTGTGAAGCAAAACCATTATATTCCCCAAATGTTACTGTTTCGGCTGCAGTATCCAGCAAAAGTATTATTGGCCCCTTCTTCTTGTGAGAAGCAATCACTTCTGACTGTTATGTTGAAATGTTGGAACAATTTCTCACCACACTGTTAGCGTTGGATGATCAACCAGGCACATGGTGATTCATGCAAGATGGGGCATTACCATACCACACTGAACAGGTGTTTCAGTTGCTTGAGGAATACTTTGCGGATAGAGTTACTGCTTAAGGCTATTCCAAATTTACTGGAACAGGCATAGATTAGCCTCCATAGTCATCCGATCTTACTCCTTGTGACTACTTTTATGAGGCACCTTGAAGGTCTCTGTCTTCCAGAAGAATCCTAAAGTACTGGACGAGCTTGAAGAGTCGATCTGTGAGGCATGTGCATCTATTTTCCTTGATACGCTACGGGAGGTGCATGAAAATATTTTGTTTGCGCCACCTGTGTACTGCAAAAGGTAGGCATTTGAAAAGATTGTGATGTGATTGCAACTTCGGCATGCAGGGGACACATTTGTTACCTTTTCCTAGAATGTACTGCAACTACAGCATCACCTGTCGGCAACTTTTGTAACTAAATGTAAAACTTCTATATCGGATTTTTACAGCTGTCCCAATAAACATACCTTTTGTTTCATTCTTCTATCAATCTTTGTTTTCAAGTTATTTAATTTTTAAAATGGGGGTCCTTTGGTGGACACCCTGCCTTTGTATTACAATAATTAGTTATAATAAAAAAAATAATAGTAACAAACCTCCTTTCTTTCTAGAGGGGGGAGGAACTACATAATTCTTTTCTACACATGTGTAAGAAAATAAGATAATTTTTCATATTTGATCTACGATCTCCAGAACTACTGGACAAATTTTAATAAAATTTGGTGTGAACATAGGTGGATATAATACAAACAAAATAAACATTCAGCAGTTATAATAGGCACACGTGTTCGTGTGTAACACTCATGGGAGTCTGAAGGTCTGAAACATCAGTTGCAGAACACACAAAAGAAATGTGTTAATAGGGGGTATGGCCCCCTCTTACAGCCATACAAGCCTCGTAGCGTGATGTCATACTGGAAATAAGGCAGTTTATCAGTGCCTGTGGCAATTGGTCCCACTCATTCAGCAATGCTGTTTTCAATTTCTGGGTGGTTCTTGGAGGAGGAGGGATGCGAGTTGCAATTGCCTTTCCCAGAGCATCTCAGACATGCTCTATAGGGTTGAGGTCTGGAGACCTGGCTGGCCAATCCATTCGGCAAATGCCCTCATTCTCGAGAAATTCGTCGACCAGAAGAGCTCTATGTGGTCTCGTGTTATTGTCCTGTAAGATGAACTTGGGGCCCACTGCACCCCGGAGAAGGCGAACATAGAGCTCCAAGACCTCATCCCTATATCTCACAACAGTCACAGAGCCTCCGTCAAAGACATGGGAGGTGTGCGGCCATCCAACATGATGCCTGCCCAGATTACACCACCATCACCATAATTGTTGATTTCACGGACATTGGAGGGTAGGTAGTGGGTCTCTGGCTCTCTCCATTTGAAAGTACGGTGAGAATCGTTGTTTGGGCTAAAACGGGACTCGTTGGTAAACGGAACAGTCGCCCGTTGCTCCATACTTCAATGACTATGCTGCCTGCACCATGCTAATCAGACTCTCCTGACCGTAGACATGAGCTGGATGCAAACAGCCGGTCTTCTGGCAAACAATCCTCTCTCATTCAGTCTTTTGGAAACAGTCACCCTTGTTACACGTGTTCCTGTCACTGCATACAGGTGCCGAGAGAGCTGAGAAGCTGTAGCCCCTCTGTTATACCTCGCTAAAATGGACAATAGCAATCTCCTCTGGCCGTCGTGGCTCTTGGATGACCTTACCCAGGCTTTCTCACGATGGATCCAGTATCCTGGAACTGTTTCCATAGGTTACACACGACGCTGGGCGTTAAACTCTCTGCATATCTGGACTTGTGATTGACCTGCCTCTAATCTCACCACAATTCACCGCCTCATTCCATCATCATCTACAGCCCACCAGCGGCCGAGTGGTAAAGTCGCTGAACACTAGTAGTTCGGTCCGAGGTTCGAATCCCGCGAACGGGCTGGCTGCATGGGTGTTTTCGTGGTTTCCCCCATGTTTAACGTGTATACGAGCCAGTTCCCCTTAGAAAGTCCTCCACGAAGGCATCCCTCTCCTTAGGCAGATAGCCCTCGAGGCTTTGCCGTAATTAAATAACCTAACCTAACCATCATCTAAATGTTGGTGGTTACTCATTTTTACTGTTCTAATGTGAATTTAACCGATTGCTGCAATATAACACCAAGAAATTCGCCGAGGTGTGCTAGCGAACGCAATTGGTCTTACCCTCCATGCGCTTATAAAGCCTGTTTTTCTGCTGGCTCGACCTACACTCACGTTTACGCTTACGTATTTGCCGTACAAGATTTGCATTTTTATCTAGAAATAGTGGTTTTTCCTTCTGTTCAGTTCTTTTCATGTAGTTCAATAAAATATGCAAATTCTCTTACTTTATTTCACCAGTGTAGTTCACTTCGTCATTGAAATAATGAATGCTTATAGTATGTTGTTGGTATAAAGTAATGTTTTAGTAATATATTTTGCTAATGTTACGGTATTGATTTTAACTAAATTTGACCAAAATATAATATTTTGCAGTTATATAAAAATGTGAAATTTTATAAAAGTTTGTAATTTTGTAGAACACTGTTGTATATTTAAAAATATTTTCTCTTTAAGGTAATCGAAACTGCCTTTAATGCTTTAAAAACAAGCAGTACGGATGCATTTTATCGCAAACAATGTTGGGAGATTATTAAAGGATTTCTTTCTGCAAATATTGTTTTAGATGATGAAAAGCACAATGTTTATCAGCTGTTTAGCCATCCCAGGTATTTTTGAAATAATGTTTTTCTATTAGAAAGGAAACGTGAAGTTTATTAGTTTTGTGTTGTTTCTAAAAATATTTTTGAATGCCCTTTTTCATGAACTTGTGCATTGGCTGGAATTCGTAATAATTATGAAATTATACTTATTTTAGCACTATGTTGTCATATCTTGAAAAAGAAGTTTATTATTTAAAAAATTCCTGATTTTTCCCCCTTAGTTTCCCTTTCCCTTGTTGTGATTTAGCTTGTTTTTTTGGTATTTCAGGGATATTGAGTTTCGTAATATTTTATAAAATATGAGTATTCTGAGCAATTTAAAAATTATGTATAGAAAATTTAAATACTATTTTAAGAAGTTTCTAATGAAGGTCTCCAGTTTTCTTGAATTTGCAAAATGTCTTAAAAATTTGACATAATTTATTCAAGGTAATTTGTGTAACATACAGCATTAGAAACAACTATTTCTAATATTGACAAAGCTAGAAATGTTCAAAGTTATTAATTGAATATAAGTTTGGTCTTCATTTTATCAATTTTATACATTATTAAGAAAAGTAAAAGATTTAAATTATTAAAAAATTCATTTACTGTTTTTAAATTTCTCAGTTTGTTATAGTAACAAGCTGCAGTAGGTGTCATTTAATGTAATGATATTTGTTCAGGCTATTTTGATAACATTAAAAGATAGGAAAAAAAAAATACTCTTGAAAATAGTGATAAAATTTAACTAATGTAATATAAATATAGCTAAGAACATATAAATAGCTACTTTCCCAAAATTTTAATTAGGAAAATGCAAAATTTTGTTCATGAACTGCTCATAATATCTTTAATGCAAAAGTAGATGTATGAATTGTTCTTAAAGTTGTTTGACCAATACTACACTTCTAATCTTAATACTCAGAGGGCGTATCTCAATAAAAAATAACAATGTAATGCTTAAAATTGGGCAAAAAAGGCAACTGAAGTTTGGCATAGATTATATATATATATATATATATTTTTTTTTCCCAAAAGGGGGATAATTCTGCAGAATTTTATTACTTTATTTATTTTTGCTCTTGAAGGAAAGAGATCAATGTTTGGAGGCTTCAAAATCAATACTTATTCAAAATATATGTCAGAGTAAAGATGCTTTCCTCAGCCTTATTTTAAAGGTTGACTAAAATCGAAACCAAGCTGTTTGGCAGTTTAATCCCTTACTTGGCAACTTTTCTGGGACACATTGCAAATTTTATTATCTATTTTCACTTTGTTTGGTATTTTTTCTCGTGTTATTTATCTTTATTTATTTGGTGACTTGAGTTTAAAAAAAAGTGTTCTATGATATTATGTTAACCGAACTGTTGATTACACTAAGTGATTTATTTTCCTCCTTGTTTCTGCATACAAACAGGATCAACTTTAACAATTTGATAGCAATACCCAAATGACAACATTAATCACAATCACCTAAAGTAGCAACAATAGTAAAATTTGAGAGAGGAAATTCAAAGTTTTATCCCTTACAGAATGACAACACTGAGAACCAGCTATATGTAAACATATGCAGAAGATGCTTTATTTTTCATTGTATATTTCATTCACTATAAGTTAGATGAAAATAATGAATCTTCTTCAGGATGGAGATGAGGAATTCTTCTTCTTCTAAATCTAGAAATTCCAGATTACAATCTAAAACCTCAAAAAAGAATTTACCTTAAGAGCTTAAAAAATTTACTAATTATATTTAAAAAAATTAGAAATTATAAGAAAGATGCAAATATTTTGCTTATGTTCTTAAATAAAAAATTTAGTTGTTGCCCAGCATGTAAAACTAAATCTTTACTATTGAATGTCATTGAAATTCAATTTTGGGGGAGAGGTAAAGTCTTCATTTGTATCTCCATCTCTTTCTGAATGGAAAGTGATATCTATATTTGGTATACTGCAATTTGAACAAAGTTAAGAACAAAAATATGTATACAGCGAGAACGGCTTTTAATATAAATTTTTAAGCAGTTAATGTTTGTCAGAAATCTATTTATGAACTTATAGCATAAAAGATCACTTATGTGTTATGTTAAAAGTAATAGGAAAATGTTAAAACTTACCTGTAACATATCGCTTGCATATTATTTTTATGCCCTGAAAATATCATTCTTCTGACATTCTTTTGTTGCAGTATCTAATTGCCATGGTTAAATGACTCAAGTAATTAATTTATTGTGTATTTTATAATATCAAAGAAAAATGAAATACTTTACGCACTGTTGTCAACTAACAGTGCCTATTTATCATTAACTGAAAACAATACACCATGAAGAGATTTTCAAGGCATCAATAAATAGGAAGAAGATTTTTGCTTCTAACTTCCAGAATGTTGATAGAATTGTAATATAATGCTTTGAGAAGGGCAGAACAATAGTTAGTGTATTATGCACCTTTTTAGGACTATTTAAATGGTTTAAAAAAAAATTAATGATTTTGTTTTGGAGTTTTTT
Organism: Stegodyphus dumicola; assembly: GCF_044657685.1. Taxonomy (NCBI): domain Eukaryota; kingdom Metazoa; phylum Arthropoda; class Arachnida; order Araneae; family Eresidae; genus Stegodyphus; species Stegodyphus dumicola. The sequence goes on from NC_140771.1 coordinate 242,092,031, forward strand.
TGGGGGGAGGAGTGAAACTTACTGGTATAAGAGATTGTAAGGACAAAATTTTTAGAATTACATTACAAAATATTATTGCACAGTTCCCTACATTCTCTAGATTTAGTACTGCAAACTGTTATTTGTTTTCATGTAGGGCAGAAATTGTGATAAAATTTAGGTATAATAAGTAAGTAAATGCCTTTTATAAGAAAAGTCCGACTAATCTCACCATATGGAGACTTGGGAAAAACGTTTAGGGCAACAAAATATTCAGAATCATTCAGGAAAGTGAATCAAGGAAGGAAAAGCAAACTAAGTTAGCAAATGAAAAAATAAAATAAATTATAGCAATAGATTATTCAAGTGAATAAAGGGAAGTGATTTTATTTAAGTAGTTTTATTCTAATAATTATTATTAAACAAATTTTAATGCATAAATTTTTTTCCCATCAAGGGATGTGTGAATAGTTTATTTTCATAATGTTATTTGTGGTATAAAATAGATTTTGTTATTTGCATAGTAATTTTGTTATCCAGTGCCTTTTGGGAGTTTGGCAACTTATATTTATTTTTATTTGCATCGTGGTAATTTAATATTGTGCATTTATTCTAAATTTTAACTTGTTTTCCCACTATTGTAGTTTTACTGTTGGAGAAATACCTTCTTTACAAGGCCCATACTACATATGTCCAGATTCAGAGTCCCGAAAAGTTCATGAAATGGCATTAACTGGGATGTTTGGTGTGTATTAGTTTTTTTTTTCCCCCCCCCACATTTGCTTATTGCGTTAAACCTATTACATAGGTTTTGAATTAAGGTGTGCTTATCATAGTTCTGTATGGAATAATTAAATGTAGCTCTAACACAATTAATCGCTACCTCTTTGATGAAATATTTACAGTATTTACTGCACTTGCAAATTTTGATTTTATTACAGCTACATATGTTCAGCATTTACACGTGAAATGAAGTTTAGCATAGCAGTGATATCCTGTAGGTGATTGCTTGTAAATGTTACTGAGAATATACACAAGGGCTGGACGTTAACTAGTATCAACACATTAATAACTCTGAAAAGATTTTATTATCATAAGAGCAAACACTTATGGCAAGCCTTTATATTGAGGGGTTGTTTAAGTCAGGGGTTTTCAACTGGTGGTAAGCGTACCACTACCCCAACATCCTGATTGATTTTTTTCTCTAACACTCGTAAATTTATGTGATTTGAACTTTGTTCAAGAGTGGTGGTGCTAAAGGTTTTTTAATTTTTGTTTAGATGGTATGCGTTAGTCAAAAGGTTGAGAACCGCTGGTTTAAGTGTTTTACCAGTGGTCAATAAAGTGTTTTCAGTATTCTGAAGAGCACAAAACTCTCTACTGTTCTGTTATCGGGACAAGAGGTGTCGCCAAATGTTTTGCTAATTGCTAAACTCGCCAAGAGATTGGTTTATTTGAAGTTGCCAATATTTACTTTAAAAATCTTAATAGTGTTTACATTCTTGAAAAAAAATAAATAAATAAATAAAATGCGATAATTTTAATTCACTAACCGAGTTTTTTTTCTCCCAGATTTCTTTGGCAAGTGGTTTAATTTACATTAAATGTTTCTAATTGTACCAATATCTGTTATATTATTTTTTCTTGAATTTTTCTTCAACTTAACCATATTGCAAACATTTTGGCAATTTTTTTTTTGGCTTCGAATTTTTTGCCAAATCTTCAACTTTTGGCAATATCTGAATCTGTTTGCCATAAAATAACAGTACCCAAACTCTTTAGAGGATTGTGTAGTGAAGTTCATTGTATATGCATTTAAAGTCTTCACTACTTGAGTAATCCAACCAATTTTTCTTACTTAACGATTTTATTGAAATGCGAGTAATCAGAAGAGCTTCAAAATGGACTTAGAGTTACAAACTGTTGAAATTTGAAATAGATTGTGTTGAGTTTCCTCGCATCATTGCTTACAATATGAATCTTGCAAGGTAAAATTGATTTAGTTGCAGTCTTAAGCTTCATCCAGTTATATACAGAGTTCTTCCTTCTGTATTTCTGAACAAAAATAAAGGATTTCCTGTTTCATCTGAAAATAATTTTTAAGAATTATCTCAAGGTTCAGAAGAAAAGAATCCTCTTTTTTAAATGGTTGACATAAAGTAGTGACATTTAGTTAAAATGATCCATCATAATTACCAACCAAAGAAAATGCTCTATAGTGTATAGTATGTTATGCAAATAAATAAGTCACATTTAATCTGTTAAAAAAATATGGTAAACCAGTTTTCGTATGGTCCTTAAAAGTCCTTAATTTTAATCATGTAAAATTTCTGTCTGTTTTTACGACTGCCATTTTGAGTGTGAATTAGCATTTCGGAGGAATATTTTTGGTGATTCACTGACATATATGGTTATCTTTTGAATGGGTTCATAGGTTATAATTCGTTTCTATTTCTAATATAAATAATGGGATACTCAAGTTAATAGGCAAGAAGTGAAACATAAGCATTTCGAAATTCAGTTTTTCCAATAAAGAGCTGTTAAACAACTTTTCGCTTTTGGTGATGTGAATTCTTTTATTTTTCAAATTTTATTCAGTTCTAAATTGGAAACTTGTAAACATTTTGGTGACTTTAAGATCAGTTTCTATAAAAAATTTTAATTCCAAGATCTGAGAATTTTTCGGCGATTTTTTTTTAAACATCATAACATTGATAAATTTCATTAAATAATTGTAATATATTGAAATTATATATTAAAAAATTACATTAAAATAAAACATTTTTATTTTTTTTTCTGTCATATTATAAAGTTTCATTTTGGCAACTTATTATACAATATTTTGAATCTGAAAAATAAATAAGGTATAATGCTATAGAGCATAATTTAGGAAACAGCTCTTAGCAAAAGCAAAATTAACTGTGTAATTAATTAAAAATGTTCTTTTTAATTTTTTCATAGTAAAAGTTTTTCCTATGTAGTTGTCTTGGAATATTCAAAATTCTCAGAATGTGCATCAGTTTTCTCTATAAAATTAATTTTATACTTTTTCCCTCCTTTTTTCCAAAATATTTCTGGCTTTTTTCTGTTACAGAAATGGTAGGAATAATTTTTCTTTAGAATTTTAGACATTGAAGCTTGGAAAGTTTAGAAGGATTTGAAGGCAAAATTTATAGATCCACGATTCTAGAAGATTCAAGAAATATGTGACAAAACGAAAAATGTTCAACATTGTGATGTATTTTACAGAAAGTTTGCAATGAATTTCTTACTTTTTGGAGAACATCTGAAGAATAATGAAAACATTGACTCTTATTTACTTACTTTATTTTTTACTCCTGATACTAGAATCTTTTTCTTAACATGTTCATCTTCCCTTTATTTTCTCTACTTTTCACTAGACAAAAGCCTAGAAAATATTGAAAATGCTTCTAATCTTATCACTTAAGCAAGCATTTATAGAAAGAGATTTTTTTATTAATAAAGAAATTGAAAGCTTACAATTTAAGATTCATCTAATATGTCTAAATGCATCATACAAAGAGCTGGCACTAGGCATTTTCCCACCTAATGCTATCTCTGTGGATCCTAAATTCTGCTGCCTAGTGATTTTCTAAATTCTGCTTCCGATGACTACCCTGAATTCTAAAAGTTTTGCTATTTCTAGATTTTGTTGTTCCGTGTGTCACTAAATTCTAAAAATTCTGCCGCACCAGCTCTGTAACTGGCTTTTACCTTATATATTTCATATTCCATCTGAATGTTCATATTACTAAAGAAATAAAATCAGCCACTTTTTCTATACATTCTAAATACATTTAGTGTTTTTTAGAGTAACAGAAATCCTTAATTAAATCCAAAAATTCTAAAATGAAAAGGAAACGTGTTGAAGAAAGAAACTGAATACATAAAGAAAATTATTCTTCAAAGATATGTGCAGTCCTTATTATGTAAATGATCCAATTGTTTATGATTTCAGCCTTTATTATAATTTCCTATTTCTGTCTCCTCATATGATAGAGTTACTAAGCCAGCTTAAATTAAAATTAAACTGTATAATCTTTGACCACTAATCCACATTTTTAGTTTGACTGTTCTTGTTTAATTACATCACCGTGAGCTGCAATTGATTTTGTTAGCATCAGAACATGCCTTTATGTTTTAAGTTCTTTTTAAATAAGAGGCTTATTTAAACCTTTGTCTGATATTGTAGTTACTTTCAGACATAGTGATAATTTGCTTCACGTCTGTCAGGGGTTTGGGACTATTTAACTTTTACCAGATCAAGTAAACCCTCATGAGTACATTGTGGAGAGGTCGACAAGTTAGGAGATAAAACATGCAGAAACTAGCAAGAGCATTGGTTTGCATATTGAGAACAAATCTCTAATTGTTAGAAAAGATGCTTGAGAAGGAAGTTGATCTAAACTAGCCAAGATGTTTGGGAAGGCATCAAATTAAAATGACGGATAAATATTTTGTTGAATGTTTCATAAGATAACATTCAACATAAATGTTTGTAACAACACATTAAAAGCTATAAAACATAAATGTTTTGTAGCTTTTAATGTGTAATTATCATAATATCTTTTAAGAATCAATGCTATAAATTACATGTATTTTAAACTGTAAAATTTTATTAGATTTTGATTTTTAATAAGGCTGTTTAACAAATATTGCTAAAAAATAAAATTTATTAGTGGCCATGTAAATTCATAATGACTAAGGTCATCTAATTACCTAATTTAATTATTTATAACTAACTGCTTACCCTTCAAAATTATCTCTACGTATTAAAGCAAGTTACTGCCTTTCATTGATACTCACTGTGGTCACAAGATAAAATACAAAAATGTGAAAATTCAAGTAAAACTTATTCTTTGCATCTAGTAAGACTTCAAATAATGCAAAACAACTTATCACCTCTGGTGCTTTAATGGCTTATTGGAACCTTAAAGTATATTAACTGGGTTACAACCCCTGGAACTCTACACAAGCTATGACACTAATTGAACAGAGCCTGACTAACTTTCAACACTTGCCAACTGTTTCAGGTTTGTTTTAATCAGCAGGTCTCTCTCTAGACAAGCAGCAGGGGTGATAACTTTCAGTCTTTTGTTATGAATCATGCTGATTATGATCTTGCTTCTCATTTTAAGCTATGCTGCTTGACATAAAATCTACCTGCTATTTACTAAACCTATTGACCAAGTATTTAATGTTACTTAATAAACTGCATAAAGTTTATTTTATTCTGTAACTTATTAATAATTATCTTAATTAATTCATGTTTAGTAATAATGCATGCTACTTAGTGATCTATTTTATTTTTAGGATTGTATTGCAAAAGTGAAATTCAGGCATAGAATAATATTTTTAACTGAATTTATTGAATTCCCATTTGCTCATAGGTCCTAAATTTTTTTCATAATGGTCCTTAAAAGTACTTAATTTCCGCATGGAGAAATGTGTACGAACCATGCAAAAAATAATATATCTAACAAAGTATATTTAATCTGTTAAAAAAATAATAAGTCTTTACATTCTTAAAATTTTGATTTCTAATTTTGCACGCACTACAGTTATTCTGAAGCAAAGTAAAAATAATAAATTTAGTAAATAATTTCCTTTAGCTTCAATTTTGGTTTAAGAATTAAATTAGTTTAAATTTATGTAATGTATCATTTTTAATGAACTCATAATTAATGTAGTATTGGTGTTAACATGTATTTATGTTTTTATATTTAATGTATTATGCCATGCATTTATGCTCAAATTAATTTATGTATGAAAAATAAAATTTTCATTTTTTTATTTTTCACTTAGGCTTTCTGAATTTTTGTCGTTAATAAGTATGCAGTATTTTGCATATGAAATTTTGAATTTCACTTTGCTATATTAGTTGTATAAAACTATAGAAGCAATTTTGTGTTACAACTTTATTATTATTATTAATAGTTGCTGCTGCCATTAAAGAGCTACGTCCCACTGTTCTACAATTTATGATAACTCTTGTTCGACATTATACATTAGTGGCTATTACCCAACAAGCTGGACCATTTGTGAGTTCAAGAAGACAGATGAAACCTCAAGGAATGGACCCGCTAGTACTGGTTGATGCAACTGCTGCCATAATGGGCCATGAAGAAAAGGAATTGTGTAAACCAGGAGGCTTTGCCCTTCTTATAATTATTGAGACAGCTACTGTTTTTCTGTCTTCAAAAGAAAGGGTATTTGTATTCTTATATTTATATATTAAGAGTTTTTTCTGGTATTTAATTAAGAATTTCATTGAAAAATAAAAAATGATTTCATCGAAATTATTGCAGATGGGAGAAAATTTCAAGAGTAGTATTTTGTTACTTTATTTTTAGTAAAATCTCTAATAATAAGAGTTCATGTGTTTATGTATTGCATAGCTCATTCCCCCCCCAAATTATTTAAAAAAATTCAATATAAGGTTTTTTTGTGTATGTGTGTGTACTGTTTGTATCATAGAACAGAGTGAGAATATTTAAATTTCAGTATCCAAAAATGTACTTATGAAAATTATGAAATTTTTCAGAAAAATTTTTGCCCTCTTTTGAAACAGGGATATAAAATATTAATTGAACAATTTTGCAACAATTCTTTTTATTTCCAAGTATGCATCATTAGTACTTTTAACAAAGAGGTCTAATATTTTGAATTAAAAACTACATGATCTGAGCTTGAGTTTCCAAGCAAGGGTCATGTAACTTTAACATCGTCATGATCACAATGTCAACAAACAAACAAACAAAAAAGTCTTGCAGATACTTCCAGATTGTCTACAGCCGCAATATCAATGCTAAGAATTGTAATGGCTTTGCTGCATTTTTGATGCTATAACAGTTGTGCTAATGCATTTGCATGTCGCATACATATCTGAGTGCATATGGATTTATTTACATGCATTATATTTAAGCATTATTATAATATCTTAATGACTGAAAAAATGTAAATATTGGCTGCATAGACTTTGATTTTATCTCATATAATTTCCTTTTTTGCAGAATGCTTTTTATTATTGTTTCTGAACAGATCATTACCTCAAATACCTTAACTGTTATACACTGAAAGATAGTTTAGCCCTTTTTGGAAGGGCAATTCGAAAAGTTGTGAACGAGTAGATTACTTTTCATGGGGTTGTGGATTATTCAGAAATTACTGTCCCGCTATTCATTTGCCATCTTATAATTGCAGAATTATTTGCCACAATTATAAGATGGCAAACAAATGACCGTACTTAATAAATGATTTTCATAATTTTACACCCAACATTATTTAAAGAAAGATTTTGCATATAGTGTCCATTTTATATTTTTAATCCTGTGTTATCTTGATGTAATTTTTGTTTCTTGTTTAGTGTATATATAACAAAGGATTGTCATAATCAACTGAATTAGCCATGCTAAAATTTTACTGCTAGTGAGGTATTGTTCTGTAATTGCTTAATAGTACAAAACTGTTTAGTACTGGCCATGTGAAAAGTTCAAGAAGGGAATCCAAATAATTGTCCATCTACAGAAAAAAGTGGACTAGACAGCAAAATATCACCATTGGCCACACAGGTATATAGTGATGTCCAAGTTTTGAGGGAGAATACTTTTGTGAGGTGGTTCAAGTATCTTCCCTTCTTTTTATCATCAACCTGTTGAGATGACTTTTGAGTCGCTGTGTATTTTGAGGTTCCCTTTACCACACAGACTCTATTCACTTACAAATTTCCATGCATTCTCCATTATTCAAATCCAGGCCTGTATGCAGATCAGTTGGATTCAATTCCAAGCATATGGGCAGTCAGCGTCACTAACCACTATACTGGCTGGGTAGTTAATTAATTATCCTCTATGACAGTGTTCCAAACAGTACTGGAGCATGTACAATGTCATCTTCCCTGCCTCAAATATCAAAGAAATTACTCATCAAGCTTGCAGCTTGGACCTCACTTTTTGACTTTTTATTCTTTGAAATCAAGAAACAGTTGCAAAGAGTATCTTTACCCTTTTCTAGTACAGTATTTACTGAATTTGGCCAATGCATTGAAATTTGTCTTTTAACATTTAGAACCGCTGCTTTCACAAATAATTAAAGTAGATACCAAAGCACATAACAACTGTAATTGGGCATGCTTTGAAAAAGCATGATGTTCATATCTCAGTCTAAAATGTTCATTTTTATGTGTTTAGAAAATGCTATTGTTTCATTCATATATTATGTAATTTAACATGTAATAATTAATAGTACTTAAGAATAATATTCTATCTAATAAGATTATGAAAATGCTGAAATTTTTATTCTTTGCAGGCATGTTCTTTGCCTTTGTTAGAATATTTGTCTGAAAAAATGTGTGCTCTTTGCTACGATCGAGCATGGTATGCTAAATTAGGAGGGTAAGTTTCTACTACTTTTAATATTTTCCTAATTGATTTGTTTTTGTGCATTTGAGTAAGGATTTATTGCCACTGAGATAATAAAAATTATGTATATCTTAATACTTGAAACATGGCTATGAGGAAAATTCAAGAAAACAGTTTCTTGCGATATAAACTCCTGTATTTTTAATAACTGTTTTTATTTGCTAATAAGTATTGTTTTTAGGTATTCTATTTCATTGTTCCTTCCTTATCAAGGTATCACTAATTAAGAAATTAAGTTGGCAAATGATATTTTTAACTTAAAAATTTAATGCTAAAATCGTTGCTATATTTCCTATATCTCTGCACCTCTTTTGTCTGAAAAGATTTAGTTTATATGATAAAATTCTTATGGAAAGATATTAAAAATAAATTCAACAACATTTGAATTTTATCTCATAATTTCCTTATTTTTATTGTTAAACTATAATGTTTAATGTTATTATAGCAATGTGTTATTAAATATTATTTTTTGTAGGTGCATTGCAATCAAAACACTTTTTGAGAAATTCAACAACATTTGAATTTATATAACAACATTCTTACTGCATATTATTTTCATGTTAATTTATTGCTTATGATATGAGTATTCTTATATTTAAATTAAATGTTGTGGGAGAGGGAACTTTATATTTTCTTAAAAATTAAAGCTCTTATTTTTATTGTTAAACTATAATGTTTAATGTTATTATAGCAATGTGTTATTAAATATTATTTTTTGTAGGTGCATTGCAATCAAAACACTTTTTGAGAAATGCCACCCCAAATGGGTTTATGCCCATCTCTATGTTTTCTTGAAAGCTTTGCTCTTTGTTATGATGGATCTCACTGGAGAAGTTTCTAGTGGTGCTGTTGACTTAGCAAAGTATGTAGAAATATTATGTAGTATTAAGTTTGATCAAGCCAATTATTTTTTACAGACAAATTAATTTTTTGTGATTTACTTCCATGGCTTTATTAGGTTTGATTTACTTGGATGGCGAATACAGTCAAAAGTTGTTAATTCGGACACCCATAATCCGGAATGATCTATAATCCGGACCTCAAAGCTACAAACTTTCTGCGCATACGTCACATTGACGCATATGCATAGGCGTTCACGCATGCGCGTAAAACCTTTACGGCTGCGAATATGCGTGTGTGCAAGCACATAATATGTTTACGCAAGCGCGTTTAATTTATAACGGACGGTATAAGCTAAGCTAAAATTATCTAATTCAGTTAATGTTGCAGATTGCGTTGTTCCTTAATCTTCAAATTGAATCCGCCTTATTATTTTTTGCAGACTGTTAGAGTAATTTTATAAAAGTAAGCTTGAATTTTCGATTATGTCAAATAGAATTTCCGATATATATTTACTAATATGTAAAGGATCTGCAAAGCGAAAGTATGTTTTGAAATCCGAAATCTGTTTATCAATTTCATGCTGCTCTACGGCAGGGGGTGGGGAAGCGCACAATGAATTGGAAGTTGATCTGTCAGCACTATCCTTATCTTCAGGGCAGATGTTTTTATTTTATTTGGCTTATAATTCCTTACTAAATGTAGTATTTCATCTCGATGTACTCCGTCTTTGATATGATTTAAATCAAGTTCCTCGTCATTACAAAGTGACACAGAAGTTATTGAAAACGAAAAAATTTCGATTGACAAATTAGTCGGTATTCTCGACACAGCAATTATAGGACTTGAACAGCGGAACTTTGTAACTAAACAAGAAATTATGTCTGTTTAATAGAATTAAAGAGAAAGTATTATCACATAAAACGAAACAACTTACATTGAAAGAAATGTTTAATAAAGTAAACAAATAAATATTAAGAATTTTCTTTTTGTAAATTTTGATACCCTTTAGATCATAATTGTTCTTTATTTCATAAATTACGGTTTCATATTTTTAATTTTGTAATTTCTGCATGCCATCCTACCAGATTTAAACTGATGATCTATAATCCGGAATCGCCGAAGTCCCGATGAGTCTGGATTAATGACTTTTGACTGTATTAGGAAAGTTCTTTCATGATTTACAAGCAGCTGTTGTATGTGGCCTATCTGTATAAACTTTCAACTACAGTCAAAAGTCGTTAATTCGGACACCCATAATTCGGAATGATCTATAATCCGGACATCAAAACTAAAAACTTTCTGCGCATGCGCCGCATTGACACATGCGCAGAGGCGTTCACGCGTGCGCGTAAGACCTTTTACGACTGCGCATATGACTGTGCGCAAGTGCAGAATACGTTTTAGCGTGCGCATTTTATGTATAATGGGCGTATAAGCTAAAATTATCTAATTATCTATTTCAGTTAATGTTGATGATTGCGTTGTTCCTTAATTTTCGAATTGCATCCGGCTTATTATTTTTTGCAGACTGTAAGAGCAATTTTATAAAGGTAAGCTTAAACTTTCGATTATATCAAATAGAATTTCCGATATATATTTGTTAATATGTAAAGGATCTAAAGCGAAAGTATGTTTTGAAATCCGAAATCTGTTTATCAATTTCACGCTGCTCGGGGCGGGCGCGTAATGAATTGGAAGTTGATTTGTCAGCACTATCCTTATCTTCAGCGCAGATGTTTTTATTTTATTTGGCTTATAATTCCTTACCAAATGTAGTATTTCATCTCGATATGCTCCGTCTTTGATATGATTTAAAACAAGTTCCTCGTCATTATAATTCGCTTCCGATAGCGAAGAAACGTGACAGAGGTTATTGAAAACAAAAAAATTTCGTATGACAAATTAGTCGGTGTTCTTGACACAGCAATTATAGGACTTGAACGGCAGAACTTTGTTACTGAACAAGAAATTATGTCTGTTTAATAGAATTAAAGAGAAAGTATTATCACATGAAACGAAGCAAAACTGAAGCAACTTACATTGAAAGAAATGTTTAATAAAGTAAACAAATAAATATTAAGCTTTTTCTTTTTGCAAATTTTGATACCCTTTATATCATAATTGTTCTTTATTTCATAAATTACGGTTTCATATTTTTAATTTTAGAATTTCTGCATGCCATCTTACGAGATTTAAACTGATGATCTATAATCCGGAAAAATCGATAATCCGGAATCGCCGAAGTCCCGACGAGTCCGGATTAACGACTTTTGACTGTATATCTTTTAAATAGTGTTATTATTTTTAGTCAACATCCAGCTGTTGTAGAATTTCTGTCATTCATATTGAAGAATTATATACAGTCTTTTATATTCTTTAAGTATGGACTATCATGTGTATTGTTTTAAAAAAGTCAACACTCTTAATTATTCTGCGAACTAGATTTGCACTGTTCATGGAAATGATGCCTAAAAATGTTCAGTCTATTCTCATTTGGTTTTGATCTGGAAGTTAATGACTACAGTAATTGCCCACCCACTTAGATATACATCAAGGCCATCGTTCATGAAAACATAGTGTTTTGAATGAGTGGATGTTTAAACATTCTCAGAACAGAAGTATACAGTCTCATAAAGGTCACCTTCAATGTAGTTCAGCGAGCTCATAAAGCTAAGCTACATCAGTCACCCTTCATATAGGTTTTGCTTCAGCTGGTAAGAGTGCATCCTCCTTTAACTGTGTTACCATGTGCAGTTTACTTCTTTGACAAAATGAGAGAGAACCATTTTTGTAGAAATTTGTTATTGAGGATGAAACTCTTGATTCTCTATCAGTATTAACCATAAATGCTCCCAATCATAATAAGCCTTTAAAATTAGCAAAGTCTGACCTTCATTAGAAGAAAGTTTTAATGTTAGTTTAATGGAACTGGAAGAGTGTCATTTATCATGGACTGTTTTCACAAGGTTAAAAAAAAAAAATGGTAACAAAATATGACTTCCAATTAGGCAAATTAAAAACGTGAAGCATTGGTTGCCTACAAATATGTTAGGTCGTATGTCTTTAACTATAAAAAACAAATTAACAACATTTGATTCTAATGTTTTACCTCATCCTCAGTAGTTTCTAGTTACCTCCCTATATGATTCTCTGCCATTTTCATTAAAAAATTCTTTGTAATAAAAATATTTTAAGAAATGGCGTAAAAATGCATTTAGAACCATATTTTGTTGGCAAACCAAAAACATTTTTGAGGAAAAGTGAAATTCCGCGTTAAGTCAAGGATGATAATCGACCAAAATAGATAGTATGTAACTTGGAAATAAAGCTTAGAATGTAAAATGTTGTGTATATTGTATAATTTTGTATATTTAACTAATAAAATGAAAGAAATGTTGAGACTAATGCTGTATTTATTTTACTCAAAACTGAAATTTTAATTTTAATTTTTTTACCATGAGTGATTTATACTTTATATTAACTGACATTTATCATTAACCATGTATGTTAATTTTGATTTTTAAAATATAGCTCGTTAAAAATTTAATTAAGGCAAAATAAAAAGTTAATGTATTGGCGATAATTTCTAAAAGCATAGTCGCAGTCATGGCAGAATTTAATATTGGAATTTTTTAGCCAGCATAGATACAGTAAAGTAACTTTTCTTGAAGAACGACATTGTTACCATATAGAACATTGAAATACATTTGGAGTAACAGTTACAGGATAGTTAAAGAAAGAGAAGCAGAGAGTAAATATGACATATCCACAATGACATTATGGATTAGGCTTTGGTTTATCTTCACTTAGATTGCCTAACTTTATTAGTGTTAAGTTATTATTGATTTACGTCTATGGTGTTGTTATGGAAAGAACATGCAAAGTTTTCGCTTTGTAGAATTGAGTTACAATTTATTTTTGCATTGTGTTCTATGAAATATTGCAGTGAGATGCAGCAGTTTGCTATTCGTCATGCTGGATATGGTTTATAAAGTTTATTTTTATAAATTTGCCTTTTGCCCCACCATTAAACCTCCACACGTCTTTGTGTAAGAATCTGTGTCATCTGCTTGCATAGATACTTTAGCAAATAAGCAATTTGGATTCAAATTTTTTATTTATGGGATTATTTTATTATTGAAATCAAAAAGCCCAAACTTAAATCACTTTGAATCCAGGTTTTGTCTTAGACACATCACATTTCTGCTGTTGCTTTCTGTCCTGAAAACGTGTTGGCTGTACCCTCTCATTCATCAATTATATTGTCACAAAATGTCAAAAGGACAAATGTATCATTAAGGTGGGTATGAAGATCGTGACTGTTACAAACCTACCTTACAGTTACGGTGCATACCCACCTTACAGTTACGATCATGACTGCTACAGTTACATACATATTAAGATTATGTTTGTCAAGAATAAAACATAGTGTAAATAAAGCAAAAGATAAATCCTCATGATCTCTAATATTTAACTGCAACTCTTTATTTATGTGTCTAGAAGCCCTCAAATCTACATTCCATATATGATATATTGTGACAATTGGTTTCCATTTTTCTTTGGATAAGTGTTTCTCATATAGAATTCTGCAGCGTGTCCTGCGTTGAGCAATATGCTTTGGAAGAAGACGATGCACATTGCGTTTTTTCACTTTCTTAAGATTTAAATCAACGTTTATCATTTTGTTTACAGTGGACACCGAGCATTTTAATGATTTTGCAACTGTCCTTTGACTAGGGAAATTTTCTTTTAACATTAAACAACGTACCTTTGCTATAGTCCAAGATGTCTTTTTCCTTGGATACTTGTTTGGAATTTTTGTCCCACTTGAGGCTCCAATTTGATGTTTTTTCCTTTCTTTTTGATGATATTACATATTGACGCTTTAGATGTCACAAAATCAGGACTCTCACATAGTTTTTGGATAATGGAGTATGCATATTTCTCTTCGGAAAGAGTGTAAATGTAGCCTTCGAACCACTGCTTTGTTAAATTCGCCATTTTGAATAAAAAACAAAACTTTCAAGCTACAGACGATAATTTTGACTTTTAAAAACATAGTACAATTGCAATTACTTCTTTTGCAGCGAACGATTTTTTATTACCACTTACCAAAATCGTCTAATTTGTTCTCTTCACTTTTAATACAGTCACAGTTATATGTGATAGAAAATGGTTCATAAAATGTGAATATTATGATTTATTAATTATCAGATACTGACATATTAAAAAGGGAGTTTTAAAATCTTTAGATGATTATTTTACAGATACATTTAATTCACTGTTTATAATTAAAAAAATGTCATAATAATCTGTTTTTGTTTCTCATGTAATAAAGTTAGTGCTATAAGGCATCTTTTTGACATTGCTGCTGCATTGTATCATGTACTGTAGTGAAATGAACTGATACAAAATGCAAGTCATGAAAAGGTATTATGCTCAGAATATGTATAAAACAGATATAAAACAAACTTATAGTTAAAAAAAAAATTAGCATCATTAATGCCATGTGCATTCAAATTTAGCCTATGTACAACTAATCTCTTCCTCATTTTCATGGCTGCAGAAAAATTTAAGTTGGTACTATGGATATATCATGCATAAACTAAAGGGTTACAGCATGTAATTAAGGTTAAATGTAATGCTATCCTCTATAAATGTTTTGTCATGCTGTATTAAATTGCTTTCTTCATGCTACCAGAATCATGAAGCAGAATTGGGTACTACTGAAATGAAGATCTCTTGCTCACAGGCTAGATTTCTGATTGTGGAATCTAAACAAATGGACAAATCTTTAAGGGGTAATAGAAGGAACTATATTTATCATATAATGTATGGTCGGAATGTAAATGGTGAGCCGCTAGGTGGAATTGTACAAAGTATAAAGAAAAGGTCGCTCTTCGCACCCAATGGCATTTTCTATCATGGATTGCCAAGATGATGGCTGGTTATACAAACCACGAAATTTCTAGGGCGATGGATTGGTCGAGGTGGTCTTTTAGCCAAGATCACCCGACCTCTCGTGTTTGGACTTTTTTCTTTGAGGTCATATGAAAAGTCTAATCTGCAGATGCCTCATTGTCATGAATATGGATTTAATTGTCAGGGTTGCCATTATTGCTGGTGATACTCGGGAAATGCCTGGTGTCTTTGCAAATGTGCATCAGTCCCTGTTGTTCAGGTTTGAAACCTGTATTACAGCTGGCAGAAGTTCTTTTAAGCAATTTCTTTGAGCATGTATATCAATTACTTTCCTGTTAATAAAATGCTTTTTGAAGTATCTCCTCTCACTCTTGGGTTAATTCTTTAAATGTTGAAAACTGCTCTTTAACTTCTCACAGCTTGCATTGCAACCATACATTCTATAATAAATATTGCTTGGATAGCTGCCTTCTATCAGCCCAAAAAGTTTTGCCTACTTGTTCAGATTCATCATGTATAAAAGTTCCTGAAAATACGTCCATTGATTCCAACTGAAAATGAGTCTTTAAAATGCAGCAGATATCAGAGTTCTGTAGCTGAGGGTATCTTTAGCAAGCCTTTTCAATGAAGATAACTGCACAAATACTAACCAATTTCTTAACAGAATTGTTCTATTCAAAATAGATTTTGTTAATCCATATAACCCTTCAACATTTTGATAGGCACTTGAAATCTTATTTTGGTGCACCTGTAACCCTTCTTTTATCTTTCTGTATTTAAAATTTATAATATTTTATGCATTTTGAAGGGAGAATTTGGAAAAATGCTTACTACTTACTGCAAACCTTGCAAAAGTGAGGAAGCGAGCTTAGTTGAAGCTCAAGGTAAAGCAATAAAGGAAGTTGTGCAAGAATTAGTAAGGCAGTTAACACAGCCTAATAACTGTGTGAGAGAACAGGTATGATCATTGTATGATGTTTCATTTCATAAAAAAAGTAATTATATGAAAACATTTTTTATGCATTCAGCTTTTGCATGTTTATAAGTTCCTGTACTACATGTAATTTGATACAGATGGCATTGTATTGCATTAGAATTAAAACAGGATCTTTTCAAAATGGAAGAGATATAAATTATGTATTGTCTGCCTGTTTTAAATACTCTGTCTTGAGGCAATTAGTTGCTTGTTCATCTATGTTTATTTTTTTATTAATTTCAATAAAATGAATATCATTGTTTCAGTTTTTTTAACTTCACACTATATATTTGATATAAACACTTATTCTGTATGTATTGAATATACTATGCATATTTGTATACGCTGTATATATTTGATATATACAAATATTTCAAAGGACTATTTTCATTTTCATGAAATTGAATTTAGCAATATTAAATTTTAAAACGAATTTTGTTTGTGCTATTGTTAAAATGATTGGATTGTTAAAGAATAAAAAAAGATTCAGCATTTATTTTTATATGAATGGGAGGTTTTTTTTGCCTAAATATTAAAATTTTTTTATGTTTACTGTAGAGCAAAAATTCCAATTAGCAAACTGTAAGGCATTTTCAGAATGTATATTCTTTTTAACTGGGGAGGTTGCACGTAAAGCAAAATGAATTGGGGCATTCAAATATGACCTGGACTGTGTGATGTTTTTGTTTGAGGCTTCATGTTGTACAGCTATTGACCTTAACCCCTTCGCGCCGACTGTCACGTCTATGTGCCAGCAACGAACACACTCACCTACCGGCCGACACGCAGGCGTGACAGAGCATTTTCCCGCTTACTACCTACTGTCACGTATTTGTGCCAGCGTCCTGGAACATTTTTCAAACTATAATTTCTGCCACAAGATGGCACTGTATGTCCATATGGTTTCAGATACATGTACATTAGACCTTCTACTCGAAATGAGAGAAGCATGACTCCCATACACGTGTTTTTGATTATATAAACAAATGGGGAACTAAATGTTTCCGAATGGCGCGATTTATAACGTCTCTTTAAATCGCACTTTATTCGCACGTGGTAGTTGTTTATTGTAAGTAGAAGTTTTATATGCGCTAAAGCGTTGAGTATTTCGATTTACAGTTCAGTTTTTAGAAAATAATCAGATCTTGTTAGACGTGAATTCTTTGTTTTTACTGTTGCAATGTCGAAGCGTCGAAAATGTTTAACAGAGCATGAAATAGCAGAAATGATGCAAAATATTTCAGATATTGATTCTGAAATTCTGATATTGACTCTGAAAGCTTAACTGAAAGACATTTTCCAAAACTTTGTTCAGAAGAGACTGATAAGAAAATGAGACGACGATGCTTTGTTTGTTCACATTTCCGGAAATATCCTCCAAAACGGCAAATGAGTTATTACGAGTTCAAGGAATGTAACGTAAGACTGTGTGTAGATCCCTGTTTTCAAATTTTTCATACGAAAAGAGAATTTTAAGTAATATATTTAGTTTTCAGATGTATAATGTTAAAAGTCATAAAATGGTGAGTAATTAAAATAAAATGTGTAAAATATGCATTTAAACAAGAAATAAGGTAATTAAAGTATATATATAAAAATATTTATAAATCATAAGCCGTTTAAATACTCTATAGAGCATTATTAAACAATGCGTTGATACTTCGGAAATTTCATGGATTTAGGCTTAGTAGCAAAAAAGCCCCCGGCCCTGGAGAGACGCTCGCGGAAGACACTGCCAGCCTCCGCGATAAGCGTGCGTTTTCGCTACCCGGCTCGAAGGCGTTAATAACCAAAACATGTTATGTAACTATACACTGAGAACTTGATTTTGCTAGTCATTATAGTGCCTCTAAGACATGAGTGTATGAAATATGCATTGCAGTAAAGAATTATTTGTAAGTTTTTAATTGGGGATGTGTGTTCTGAAACTTGTGGATTTTGACCAGACTTTATAGACAAATGGAAAACGGTGTCTTGTCATGAACTGGAATTAATAAATGATCTAAGTCTTTTTGAGAAGAAGAAAATCTTTTGTAGTTATGGAGATTTCCGGTTATGTTTTACCACCAATCCTCGAATTCCATATCACAGATTATGTTCTTACTGCATTAATATAAATATTAACAAGACATAGTGCACAATAAAAATTAAGCTTTATTTAGGAACATCGCGCATACTCCCCGACAGCCTGCCTGTTTCGCTCTGCTCGCTACTCGTAAGAAACTTCTCCTCTAGGGTTGCCACACTTATCAGAGGGCGCAAGGTGCGCTCCTTATCGCCATCACCACATAGTATTGATACATCAACTGTGTTCTCCCAAAGCTGTTTGTGCTAAGCACTTTGCACTCAGAGATGCCAACCTTAACTGCCAAGACTAAACTGCTGCATTGTGGGTAGCTTATGACTGTTGAAATATCCTGTAATCCGGCAATTATCCTGCAATTATAAAAATCCTGCAATCCGGGTTGTATTTGAATGCTCCCTTCCCACATATATATATATATGTTTTCTTTCTTGCTTATTTTAACATACTGATGGATTTCTATGAACTGTACTTAGTGCATAGCAAAATATCTGGTTGTAACGACAGTTTTCTGCCAAAAAACGTTCTTAATAAAGTTAGGGGAAAAAAAGCATGAAAGCAGTGTCTTTAGTGTGGTAGATATCACCACCCAAATCTATGATTTTCTGCCAGCATTTTGATAGGTTTTCAAAGCCTTCGGGGCAGAAGCTTGATGGCCGCAAGTGCAAAAACAGATCAACCTCATTTCGGATGTCCTGTGCAGAATGGAAGATAGCAGCAGCAAGACGTGGCTGCAGTTGTGAATAAAGGTAGAAGTCCAAAGGAGCGATGTCGGGATATATAGTAGGTGTGATGAAAGATCCTGTTTGAGTCCATATAGAACCCAGACTGTGAACATAGACACATGGTTATCTTGATGGTCATGTGTTATCTTGATGGAACATTACCTTTTTACACCGGAACTCGATTCGATGTTTTTCCTTGATAGCACTCCACGGACTAGCATCTTGTCGTACACCTTACTATCTAGGGTTTAACCTTTTTCCAGTTATTTTTTGTGGTTAAAACCACAGCAGTCTCACCAGATACAAAGCATGATCTTTTTGTTAGTCAAACTGCACTTTGCGACCAGACGCAGACCAACCCCCTTTTTGAATTGTGTTGTTGAAGTAAATCCACTTTTCATCACAAGTGATGATCCTGTCCAGAATTTTGTCCTTGCATTGATATTTGAGCAGATTAGTGCAGGCCAGAACACATCTGTCTTTATCTGCTTGACTCAGCTCATGTGGCATCCAGCGGTTCAACTTGTATGTTGCGTTTACACAGTGCGTAACAGGGCTAATGGCACTAACATCTAACTCCTTAGCAAGCTTCGGGTGGTTGCATACTGATATTCTTCCACAAGTTCTCACAAGCAGGCCTCATTAACATCAGTAAGCCGACCAGGGCGCTCTGCTTCTTAAATGTCATAGTCCTTGTTTTTGAACTCTGGTTCCAAACCTTCACAGTGTCATATGATACAACATTAGTACCTAAAGCTGTACACATGCTTTGGTGACATTTTGTAGCTGATTTTTTGTAACACAACTGGAAGTAAATTAAGGTTCTAATCTGGTAGCGTGATATTCCCTGGAAGTAAATGATGTTTCTAATCTGGTAGCATGATAGTTCCCTGGAAGTAAACGATGGTTCTAATCTGTAGCGTGATAGTTCTCATTTCAGACACCTTGTACTTAATGGATAATATTTTTTTACAAATTTCACAACACTGTGTTCTAAAGCAAGTCTTTTTCTATCAAATGCCAAAAATAAATCAACAAAATTTGATTAAACACGACAATGCGAACTGTTTGGGCAAACAATATTTGCAGTGGTGTGAAACTTTCGTTAAAACCCGATATTTGTATTGAAAGTTTTAGGACATGCAAATTCTTCTTGTAGAGTCTTCTTGATTTCTAATCGTAATAATAGAGGGTTGATTGAAAAGTGTTTTAGAGGTTAAAAAAAAATTTAGCATCTTTTTTTTTTAATATAGAAGGCAATCTGAATCTATGTTTGAAAATAAATTAATATATTTTAACACATTGACTGCCATGGCACTTTTCGGATTCTGGTCCTAGAAGCCAAATCGATTTAATCATATTATATTATTGAGAAGCCAGTTCTTTCTTTTGAAGATTATTTTAAAATTTATCATTTATTATATTCTTCTTCTTTTTTTTTTAACTAATGAATAAACATTGAATGTATATTTTTGGTTCATTTTCAATAAAATTTCTATTCGTGTAAGCCAAACTTGATTGTTTATTTTCTTCCAAGAAGCCATCTATTCATATTTACACTTACAAACTACAAACTAACTCGTAGCAGCGCAAAAGTAGCAAGTCATCAAACTACGAGATAACTCGTATTGGAAAAGAGGGCTAATATGTATCCTGAAAAAGAGTGCTAATACGAGTTATCTTGTGTTGGGCAGTCAGCGTGTTAAAGGAACTCCATTGATTTTAATGTTGTGCTGAAAGCTTAGTATTTTAAATTTTATCTTATTTGCTTAATTTTTGTAATTTCTGTAGGCTATGCATTCTCTTAAAGTGATAGCAGAAGTGGGAAATAAAACTATTACTCAAATTATCGAGCCACACAAAGAATTGCTTGCTGATTATGTTCCTCTGAGAAAGCACGTTCTTCGTCATCAACCTGTGCTTTGTCAGATTGGTTTGCTTGAAGGAAATACCTTTTGCATTACATTAGAACCACGTTTGTTTTCATATGGTAAGCTATTGAAAACATTATTTTTTTAGATATTATTAAAAATACATTGGAAGGATTGATGTTTTTATGTGTAATTATTTCAAATACAGTCAAAAGTCGTTAATCCGGACTCGTCGGGACTTTGGCGATTCCGGATTATCGATTTTTCCGGATTACAGATCATCAGTTTAAATCTTGTAAGATGGCATACAGAAATTCTAAAATTAAAAATATGAAACCGTAATTTATGAAATAAAGAACAATTATGATCTAAAGGGTATCAAAATTTACAAAAAAAAAAAAAAGCTTAATATTTATTTGTTTACTTTATTAAACATTTCTTTCAATGTAAGTTGTTTAAGTTGCTTCGTTTTATATTATAATACTTTCTCCTTAATTCTATAAACAGACATAATTTCTTGTTCAGTTACAAAGTTCCGCTGTTCAAGTCCCGTTAATTGCTGTGCCGAGAATACCGACTAACTTGTCAATCGAAATTTTTTCGTTTTCACTAACCTCTCTGTCACATTCTTCATGTCTTTATCCATTTTTTGGAGCAATTCCACTTTTTATTTGTTGGACATCGAAACATACTTTCGTTTTGTAGATTCTTTGGAAGTTCCAGCATCGGAAATTGTATTTGACATAATCGAAATTTCAAGTTTACTTTTATAAAATTGCTCTTAACAGTCTGCAAAAAATAATAAGCGGGATCCAATTCGAAGATTAAGGAACAACGCAATCATTAACATTAACTGAAATAGATAATTAGATAATTTTAGCTTACACCGTCCGTTATACATTAAACACGCAGGCGAAAACGTATTCTGCACTTGCGCACACGCATATGCGCAGTAGTCAAGGTCTTATGCGCACGCGTAAAACGCTTGTGCGCATGTGCCAACGCGGCGCATGCGCAGAAAGTTTTTAGCTTTGAGGTGCGGATTATAGATCATTCCAGATTATGGGTGTCCGAATTAACGACTTTTGACTGTAGTATACTTTTCAAATCTTGCCTTAATTATATTTGGAAAATTTTTATGTATTTTAAGCTAAACTTTCATTTTTCTTGCTTAGAGTATTAAGTTTTCACTTTTAGCTCAATTTGGTATCGTAATAAAATAGTTACTATTTCTCTTGTAGATTTGTCTAACGTAGATCATAAGCAGTTTTTTGATGAGCTTGTTACACTTTGTGAGTATGATGATGTTACCTTGCAAAAACTCCCATGCTACAAAAACCTCAGTAGTCTTATACCAATTCGCAAGGCAATGCTACGCCTGCTTGCTGCTTGTCATTACATGCAGGATAAAAGGCATGATATTTTCCAGCATCTGTACAAAGCCCTTAGTTCTTCTGTACCAGAATTGCAAGAAGTGGGTTACAAATGTATAAAAGATATTATTAGCAAATATGATATTGATGTTGATATGGTAAGTTAGAATTTTAAATATGACTTCGTGCAAGCAAATCAGAAATTATACATAATTCTAGGCTTAATAAAGGAAATTATTATATGTAAAAACTAAGATGAAAGAATCTCTTTGTTTTGTATCCTGTATGTTACAGTTTTATATCCTGACTGTTAAATGCTCAAGCTTTTAACCATACATAGGTATTTAGTTGTCAAAAAGACATGCATATACAGAGGTGGACTGAGAAAGATGGCTATACACATAATTTCCTAAAGTGACGTCTAGTTAACAGAGTTTTTAAAAATACAGTAGAGAATGCTGTAAGAGCAGTTGCAATAGTATGCTTAGTAAGATTTTGCAATTTTAAAATCTGTTTTCATGCATAGTGTCCAGAGAAAGACATTCCCCCCCCTTTTTTTTTTGGTTAATTTGTCCTTTTTTGGGTTAGTTGTGTTTAGGCAAGAGATAAAACTCTAAAAATTTGCTTATACAGACAAACAAGCTCCAGAACTTCTGGATGCACATATATTTATTACCTATGCTTTTTTGGAAGAATAATGCTTCAAGGCATATTTTGAGATGCATGTTATGATATTTGAATTGATTGTTTAAATCATATCTGAAGAAAAATACTTTGTCCATTAGTCATATATATATACAAATAAAATCACATTTTTTTATAATAGTCATGCATATGACACAAATAAATTTACTGCAAGATTAAAACTACTTTTAATTTGCTTTTTAATATTCTTGTATTATATAACTTTTGAAATGTAGTTCTTACAGTCAAGATAAATAAATATGCAAAATTTTTTTTACAAAAGGTTTTCTCCTGTTCAAACCAGGAAAGAGGGGAATTGTGTTAACAATCATTTTATTATAAATAGAAAATCATATTTATCAGATATTTAAAGCTAACAATTTTCTCTTTCTGCGATATACATGTACAGGGATATAAAATTTGACGAGAATCTCAATGGAAATTGTGCACTCATCTAATTAGTTCCCAAAGAATTTTGTTTCCAACTTTCGATCCCGGCAAACGGGCTGACTCCATGGGTGTTTTCTTGATTTAACGCATGTGTATCGTTTATGCACTATCTTCTGCATGCATACGTGAATAAAGCGGGCACCGCACGCGCAAAATCGCTGAAAAATTGTATTTCGGTCCAACTTTCGAATCCCGGACAGCGGGCTGGCAGGAGGGGTGTTTTCGTGATTTTACGCATGTGTACGGTGTACGCAGTATCTTTTGCATGCACACGTGAACACTGTTTTGCGCCGGTGCAGCCTGCCCAAAAGCGCTGAACACTGGTATTTCGGTCCAACTTTCGAATACCCGCGAAAGGGCTGGAAGCATGGGTGTTTTCATGATTCTCCGCATGTGTATCGTGTATGCGGTAACTTCTGGATGCATAGGTGAAAAAAGCGGGGGAAGCCCGCGGAATGCCGCTAAAAAATGGTAGTTCGGTTCAACTTTTCAATACCGGCCGAATTTAACATAGGATATCTTTTAAAAAAGAACAATGATAAGCGGGCTTCAGCCCGCTTAGCTGGCGGGCTTGCCCGCTAGTATAATATTAATTTGAGTATTGGGTGTTCATAAAAGGCAACTACTGAAATGCTAAATTAAATGTCTTTAAAACTATCACTACCAGTCAGTACTGCAGCTTGACAGATTGAAAGGGGGGGAAGAGTTTCAAAAGTTTCTTTTTATTTTGAAAAATAAAATTTTTAAAGCTTTGAAATTCTTATTTTAAAATGAATAGATTCTGTGTACTTCATAAGTAAAATTCAAATATATTGTTGAGAAAACTTCCTCTTTATTTCGTTGATTTTGATTTTGCAATGTTTATTTTATTAAAAATCTAATTCATGCATCTATTTAAAATGAGTTTTGCTATTGGATCTTTTTGGTCTTTGAACTGTTTCATAGGCATTTCAGTATTAATTAATCTAAAACACATCGATTAGCTTAATCTAAAACACATCGATTCAAATTTGAAATTAATATTAATACACATTCTAATTTGTTAGCATTATTTAACATGCTAACTTTATTTACCATATTTTAATTGGATATTCTAATGATATTAGTTTATTTAAGGATTAATATAAAGTTAAATAAATTTTTGAATAGTTCGGTATAGAACTGTATTATAAGATCAGTGAAGATCATTTTTCGTAAAGTGTTATCGAACGTGTTCTTTAAAAGGTAAGATACTTACGTAAAGATACTTTAAAAGGTAAGATACACTTTAATAATGCATTTATGAATCATAAAATTTATTAACACTAAAATTTGATATTTATTTTTTACTAGGTTCATACCACTATACGACCTTTGTTGTTAAAACTGGGAGATTACAGGTCATTGAGTTTGCCTGTTATTCAACATTTTAGCTACCTTACATTGTTATTCCCAAAGATATTCAACGATAAGCTCTGTGAACAGCTGTTGACACATTTGCGTAAATGCTTAGAAGTAGCTGAAAATACAGTAAAATCAAATGAAAGAGCAGCTGTCATAACTGAAGTAAAAATTTGCTCTGGGATAATCAACATATTTCATCAGGTAAGAAGATTTTAAAGAAATGCTTAATTTTAACTTTTCTGCTATTTAGCAAAGTTCTGAATTTGAAATGAGAAATCAAAATACTTTGAACATTACATCCATAATCACGAGTGTCTCTTAAATAAATAAATGAAAATCAATCTGTGATGTAGTTCGTCAGTTACTTAGAAATTTAATTTTCATAAATATATTTTTTATGTAAATAGTTTTGAATCTGAAGTGGTCATTTATGAAATGTTGATGCCTTTAGACTAGTGTTTGGCAACCGGTGGTACACCAGTTTTTCACAGACCAGCAGCTTTATCTTAATGTTTCACGGACTACTGATGGTCCGTGAAAACTTTTTGATGGTCCTCGGAAAAATTGGGAAATTATTTATATTTTTATGAAGATTCAATTTAAAAAATGACGAGTAACAAAACCTATTATGGAATATGGTTTATACTTTTTTAATTTTAGCCACTACTTTTAGCAAAATTCCTTCTGAATTTAGCGAATTTTTAGCTACTTTTGCAAGCATATCTATCGACATTTGAAAGTGATAGTTGGCATCCGTAGATAGGCTGCTGTTATCAATAATAGCGCGAACTGGAATTCTCTTTTCTTTTGAATTACAAATATACAGTCGATGGACAAAAATATGGAAACACCTTGCGAAATGCATGTTTGAAAAGAAAGATTGATTTTAATGAAATATGTAAGTGGCGCTGGCGTTTTTGTCTACTGACGCCACCTATACAACTTTGTAAATGTGCTAAACAGTTCAGTTGTTGTTGGAGTACTGTTATGTGAGGTTGTCATTGCATTATGTCAGAGTTAACAGACTTTGAACGTGGGCAAATTGTTGGAGCACGTATGGTAGGTGCTTCCGTAAGCAAGGTAGCCGAGGTGTTTAGTGTAGGTACTGTACCGAAGATTTATTCCGCATATTTGAAAAGCGGAAAAACATCATCTGCTAAATCACAGTGCGGACGAAAGTGTGTCTTGAGTGATCGTGACAGACGATCATTAAGGGCAATTGTGACGAAAAATAAGAAGACCACAGCTGCAAAAGTTACTGCTGAAATGAATGTTGTGTTACCGAACCCTGTGAGTACCAAAACAATTAGAAGGGAGCTTCATAAACAGGGAATTGCTGGCCGTGCTGCAATTGAGAAGCCACTCACCAGTGATGCTAATGCCCGTAACAGGAAAAGGTGGTGTTTAAGTCATAAAGCCTGGACTATAGAGCAGTGGAAGCGAGTAATATGGTCTGACGAGTCTTCTTTCACATTGTTTCCCACTTCTGGCCGAGTTTACGTCTGGAGAACGCCATCTCAAGCCTATAATACAGACTGCTTGTTGCCAAGAGTGAAACATGGCGGGGGTTCTGTTATGGTTTGGGCAGCCATATCGTGGTTCTGCTAGCCCCATGATAACTGTCAGGGCACATGACTGCCGAGACTTATGTGAACATTTTGGCCGATGCAGTTCATCCCATGGTACAAACTTTGTTCCCCGATGATGATGGTGTCTTCCAAGACGACAAAGCCCCTGTTCACACAGCTCACATTGTCCAGGACTGGTTTTCTGAGCACGAGGATGAGTTGTCCCATCTCCCCTGGCCACCACAGTCACCAGACCTGAATATTATCGAACCTTTGTGGTCTACATTGGAACGGAAAGTGCGTTCTCGTTATCCACCGCCAACATCGTTATCTGAACTTGCCACCGTTTTGCAGGAAGAATGGCATACTATTCCCTTGGCAAACATACAGGAACTGTATTTATCCATTCCGAGAAGACTGCAAGCTGTTTTGGATGCCAACGGGTTTCCTACACCATATTAAGCAAAGAAACATGTTTTTTTAAAGGTGTTTCCATATTTTTGTCCAACCCATGTATGCCATTGTAGTCGTTAATAACACAGTTTTTCTTGGTATCAATAGGCAACTTGATGGATTTTTATGAAAACCATCTGCATTCTTGTTTATAATTGCATCACTGGAAGTTTCCGTTTTTGTTTTGTCTAATTGTTGATCAATGGTGCCATTGCTGAGTAAGCGATGATTATTATGTTTACATTAATTAAAAATTTGGGGCATAACACTTTCAGTTTATTGATATTGCTTTGTGTTTGCCGGTTTATTCTTGCTTTTCATGAAATTCCTTTTCAGTGATATGGAAATGTTAAGCATTCTGTACAAGAAGGTATGATTTGTACTTTTCATATAATTTTTCAATGTGAACGAAATTATGTGTATCAGTGAGATGTTAATAGTGTTTTAATTGTTGTTCATAATCAGGGTTGTAGCCTAAATTTCCATAAAGGCATGCTGCTGAACAGCAAATTTTCCAAAAATTATATTAAAATTAAAATTGCATGTATTGGAAAGTTGAATATTGTTTTTGCATATTATGTTGTTTTTAAGGTCTGATTTAACGAGTTTTTTTAAATTTGTATTAGTGGTCAGCCAAATATAAAATTATGTATGTAGTGGTTCGTAAAGTTTTAAGGGTTGATGATCGCTGCTTTACACAATTCTGGGTTTTTCCAGTTTAATATCCAAAAATATATTGGTATGCAAATCACACTGCATGCAAAGTATTCATTCAAGCAATGTAGATATCATTGAATTGATCGTTATATAAAATATAGTAGTGCACTTTGGTGAATCTTACGAAACATGCGAGAATTTTTCTTCTATTACAGCATATAACTGTGAAAAAATTGTTTACTGGTGTGTGTGTGTGGTAGTTTATCAAGTACCAGGCTGATTATTTATCACTGTAGTAAAAACTGATATTTATATGTATGCTT
This sequence comes from Stegodyphus dumicola, assembly GCF_044657685.1. Classification (NCBI taxonomy): domain Eukaryota; kingdom Metazoa; phylum Arthropoda; class Arachnida; order Araneae; family Eresidae; genus Stegodyphus; species Stegodyphus dumicola. The sequence continues at coordinate 242,119,762 of NC_140771.1, forward strand.
ATTTTTATCTTTAGATTCCAGCTGCTACAACTAAGTTTATTGAGCCTCTCATTAGCGTCGTCTTGAAAACAGAAAAAAATCTTCTAATGGAAGCTGGGAGTCCATATAGAGAACCATTAGTTAAATTTCTCAAACGATATCCTATGGAAACTATAGAACTTTTGCTTTCGGAAGAAAATATTCAAGATGAACAATTAACAAGATTCTTAGAAGTAAATATACTTACTTTTCTCTTTTTATAGACTATTTTTTTTATTCTAGTTAATTATTTAAATTTTCTTTGAAATATCAAATGAGGAAAGGGGAACCTTACATTCTTAAAGTACATTTTATGATTAAAATTACTTGCATTTCCTAATATTGATAAAGCTACATATCCAAAAGCATGTTTCAACTGTTATTAAAAGAAGCATTGTCTTCCATTCTTCTTTCAACTTTCATTTAAGTAAGATAGTATTTTCCATATGTTTCATACCTTATCAGAATATTTTGCGTTTTTTTTTTTTTTTTTTGGGGGGGGGGTGCTTACTTTAATGCAGATTCCTTCTGAAATAACTGATATAATTGCCACATTACTTTGAATTCAAGCTGCAGTAGGATTTTAAAATGGAAACATTGAAACAGTGATAACAAATACCTAACTCAAAATATAAATTTAGTAGGATTTTTAAATTTGAAAGATAATAAAAAATAAAAATTATTTTATAGTATACATTAAAAAATAAGAAACATTTTCATTTCTTAAACACATACTAATCAATTTCTAGAGAAATGCTAAAATTTGAATAAAAACTGCCACTAAAATTTAAAGTCCCCTCCCCATTGGCAATAAACATTTTTTAGTTTCTATCAGTAGATATGTTAGCTTCATAATTTTTATTTTAAAAAGTATCATTTAGTAAGCATTGTTCGAATAATTGTTTTACTTAATTAGTTATTTTTTGAAAATGTTAAAATAATAAGTATTTCAAAACTATTCCAGAATTGAGTAGTGATATTTCAAATACATTAAAAAAAAAAAAAAAAGTGTTGATTGTGACATCCAAAACCATGAATGTTGTACCATTCACACCAATTTATTCAAGACATGGGGATTTTATTGTTCTTATTTTTTCCTGGTTATTTTCACTGACTTTAAAAGAGCAAACATGTAAGGAGGCAGAAAATTGCATGTAAGTAATCTAAGATGATATGCTGATCATCATCTGTTATTAACTGCGTGATTACATTGTGTTTAAATTGGAACATTTATATATTGGCAAAAATAAAGTATTTTCAAAACTTAATTCTGTTATATATACAAAATTTTATAAAATGTAATAACTACTATACAATAATAGTATATAATGTTTGTTTTTTTATTTAATTATTATATTTTATTGTATAAATTCATTATTATATTACAATGAATTACTGCAATTAATAATTGTATCTTTTTATCTTTGTGCTGAAATGTACATATATATTAAATACACACTCAAAAAAATTTCTTCATATGATAACAAATTGTTATTATAGTTATTTAAATAAGTATACTGATTGTATTATAATAAACAATTGCACAAAGCGTCTAATAATCTAAAAATGGATATTTTGCGTTGAATCACTATCAGAGTCTGAATCCCTTTTCAAATTGTTGCCACCAAACATTATCTCCCTGTTTTTTATTTAGAGAAATTAAATAATGAAAAATTTGCATGGATGTATGCATGTTTCGCATTGTAAAAAAAAAAAAAAAAAAAAAAAATGGTACATAAACAATACTGATTCGCTCTTTCTGTAAAAGAACAAACTCTCGTGTGACCACTTCACCCTTGACTCATAATTAGCATCCCTTCTTGATGATTCTAAATTTTTTGGTAGAGTGCCAGCCAAACTTGCGTTTGCCATGGTGAAACTTTATGATTGTCACAAATTATGTTTTGCTTATTAGTTACTCAAGAGAATAGGAAATATTATTTGTTTGTTAGTCTCTTAGCAAATACTGTTTGATATCAGAAAGTGTGTAAAATTACTTGTGCAGAAGATTTTGATGTCTTATTTAGAAACGATAACTGGTTATGACTGAAATCTCATGTGAGAAAAAATGCTGTATTTTCCATGCATAAGGTGTGTGGTGATTGGTCAGTAGACCATAATACAGTTTCCCACAGAGAGACAGATTTTTATCTTTGGAGACTTATCTCTTCTTTACTCCAGCAAATAAACAATTTAAAAAAAGCTAGGTCCATAGTAGAAAAAGATCTTTCAAAAAATATTTTGATGTAATTAGTTAAAAGCAGGGGACAGCATTAAAAACAATTACACGAGACATTTCGATTAATATTCACTAAAACTTATTTTGCATTACTGTTGAAATGGCTCCTCACATTTGTAGTGTTAAACTATCACTAATGTTATTGTATGTACATTTTAATAAAAGATAATTTTTCTCTTTAGTATCTTCTGAAAGGTGAACAAGGTAAACCTTTTCGTGAAGTTCTTCAGCAGAATTCTTCGAAACTTGTGTCTATGACTTTTGGTGTAAAGCAGTCACCATCTTCCAATGCTGGCATAACACCTGCTGCTACCAAACATGAAATACAATACCAAGCTATAAGGATAGTAAGTTTATTAGTGCAGTTTGATGACCAGTGGCTCTCTGAGCAACATCAATTGGTAGCATGTTTACGAAAGATTTGGATTTCAAAAGAATTTCAGGAACGCCATCTGAAAGCCGATTCTGTTGATTTCACGCAATGGAAAGAGCCAAAACTTCTTGCAAAATGTTTGTTAAATTTTGTGAAACATCATCCAAACGAAATTGAATTGCTTTTTCAACTTCTCAGAGCTTTCACAGGCAGATTTATACCAGATTTTGAATTTCTACGAGACTTTCTCGAGAACACTGTTGCTAATAATTATACAGTGGATTGGAAACGAATGGCTTTTTTCAAGTTCGTAGAATTATTTCATGAGAACGATTTCCCTCAAGACCTGAAAGCCAAAATTTTACAATATATACTAATTCCATCTTTTGCTGTGGCTTTTGAGAAAGGTGAAGGTGAAAGATTGATTGGAGGTCCACCTGCACCAGAACAAGACTTAAATGAGAATGTGATGAGTGTATTCATTAATAAAGTTATTGATTCCGAAAATCCTTTTGCAACATCAGATGCTGTGCGAATCTTGCTTCTTCAGTTTTCTTGTCTACTTGTAGAACAAGCATCACCTCATATTCATGATGCTGCTAATAAGTAAGTTTTTGGAATTATATTTAGAAAAAAAACAAGATGTTTTGTATATTTTTATAGCTGGTGTATTAAAATAGAGAAATGCATATATTTACACATTTTTATTTTTTAATTACCTGATGTATTGTTTTCATTTTATTTTCCATAACTGCAGATTATTTCTTAAAAACAATTTTTTCTGTGTATATAAATAAATGTTTTGCTATGGTAGATTTACTTTATTAAATCTTTATTATTTTTTACTTATTTAATATTCACAGAATTATTACTCTTCCCCCTCGTATGAATTTTTTAAAATATACTTTATTATTAAAATTATCTGGAAGTCTTTCCTAATATTAATAATGCCATATAACCAGAAGCATGATCCTGTGATTAAAAAAAAGCATTGATTACATGCTTCGGGACATGAAGCATTTATTAATTTTATGTGCTCAAGGGCAACCATACTGAAACTCTAAAGTTGGTATAAGTGCTAAATATATATCAGTAATCCCCTTTAACAAACAGTACCCTCACTTTTGTTATTCATGTTTGAGATCACACACTGTGTAGTATGACAGAAATAATAATCTAATAATTACCATGATATCAAAAGGGCTGTGTTACCATAGGGGTCATATTCAAGTTTAATAATGGATTTGCAAGAAACATCAAGTAAGCATTGATACATATTTTTGACAGATTCATCAGAACTATAGTGAATAAAGTTAGTAGATAGTGGCAACACGAGAGATTCTTAAATTACAAAAGTTGTCCGTATATGCTGTGACTTCAGGTGTCGGGGCTAGAAAAAACTGAGAGGCAAAACCCTATTTCTGCAGACTGGTGCTGGCTAATATGATCGATGAATTTTGTTTCCCTTTCTACCTGTGTCCTAAAAGTTGTATTGCAAATGTGATTTTGATGTAGCTAAAGGGGAAAAAAAGTTCTTTCAATAACATAAGAAAGGTCATTAATAATAAATAAAACAACAATTAAATGTATATTAGGCTATCTCAGCCTTCCACATCTGACATGCTTAGTTCATCACCTGCCATTGGCTGCTGGTGTGCAGGTAGTTCCTAAATGGCATGGGAAATATGTAACAGGCTGTGTATAGTTAAAGGATCAGGTAGAGAGTATGACATCCAAAGATTCTTTAGAATGTCTAAAGAAGACATTTTATATATTGACTATATGCTGCTAGAATTTGCTAACTTATCACATCTATTTCACAACCTTCATTTAGTCTAAGGAAGGTAGCTTATTTTTTATGAATATGGGAGTCCATGAGGTTATTTTTATCCTAGGTGTAGCTCAGAAAATTCATTTCAGTTCTCGATCATCAATTAGCTTCCAGAATTAACAGATTTAAGCTCTCCTGAATCTGCTTGGGATGTAATTGTGTGAAATATTATTAGATTCATGAATATAGGGTTGGCTAGCATTATATTTGTAGTCTGTCAGTAAGTGTAGCTTGTAATGTTTTAGTAATCTTTTTCTGGCAGCATTAACATTTGTTGGAATTGGTGCCTTTCGCATACAGGTAATCATTTATGCTAGATGGAGGATTGAATCATTCAGTATATTTTAAACTGCCTTGACAGGAAATTATTAATTCTCAAAAATAAAGATTTCGTAGGAGACCCATATTAATCAACATGCAAATACTATTAGAAGAGAAAGTAACATAAAATATGTATTACTTGCAAACAATTTGAAATTTTTAGGTTGTTAAAAGAATTCATAATAAAGTGTGTTTATTATGGAATTGAATCACAAATGTTCATATTATGATAAAAATGTTACAGTACAGTAACCATCACTTAAAAAATACCTTTCGTTAGACTTAATTCATAATGAACTAAATGTTTGAGTAGATTCGGGTTCCGAAAAGGACTTTCGACCACTAAGCAGTTGGGCAGACTGACTGAATTTATGGAAGAAGCTATCTATAATAAACAATGTGTCGCCTTACTCATACTAGACGTGGCGAAAGCTTTTGACCGTGTCTGGCATGAGGGGCTAATTTAGAAGTTAATCCACTTCAATTTCAGCAGAGAAATCATTCTACTTCTTTGCTGATTTATCACTAGTAGAAAATTTTATGTTAGTTTTGGTAAGGAGACCTCTGACAGCAAAAGGATTACTGTCGGCTTCCACAAGGATCAATTTTAGGCCCACTTATCTATTTATTTTACATTGCGGACTTTCCTAAAGCCCATATCCCTGATAATCACTTTCTCGGATGCTACGCGGATGATACCGCGCTAGCAGTCAAATCTATGAGAGCAGAGCTTGCCATCCATATACTGCAGGATCTCATGTCACAGATAGAACCATGGTGCACCAAGTGGCTCATTGTTATAAATGCCCAGAAATCTCAACTGTTAATCATCCACAAAAAATTCTCCAGAACTCCTTAGAACTTTTTAAAACAGAAGTTCCAGTTGTCAAAAAGTTCAAATATTTGGGCATTACCTTGAATAATAGACTCACCTGGACCGATCACGTTACTAACGTGAAAGGAAAAGCTGTTGGTGTGACACAGCTTACGCCGTTAATAGGGAAGTACTTGTGCTTAGATCTGCACAAGAAAAGACATATTTATATTGCCATAATTAGGCCTATATTTACCTATGCCTTGCCAGCTTGGGCTGCCTGTATTAGGAAGGATGTGTCAAAATTACAAGTCGTGCAAAATGTGATTTTAAGGGCCATTACCAATGCCCATTATTATGTCTCGAACGAGACACTGAATAAAGACTTAAAGATTGAATACATGGACCACTACCTGCATAGAATGAACACTAATTTATTCACCAAGGCTCAAAATAGTACACACATGCAATATTTTAAAGTCTTTGATCACTACATACTAGAAGAAAATTATAACATTAGGCCCTTCGCCAGGCATCTGGCCAGGGATTTAAATTTCCTGACCTAATCCATCTCCTAGGTTCTCTTGATTCTATACTGATACACTTTGGTATTTTCAGTATGTTTTTAAATTTAGACATGTATTAATGTTTGTATATAATTGTAAATAGCTTGATGTTTGTAAATAAGTATTTTAGGTATCGGAAATTCCTAAATTTTGACTTGTGTTTGCACTTCAAGTTTCGCGTTACTCCCTTTTATCTTATAGAAATTGTCAGACTCGCCGCGGCATTCCTATCCATTGTTTGCCCTCACTTGTTAGTTTGTAGTTTGGTTTCACAAGGCTTGGCAATGTACAGTCACTCCCTTCACTTTACGTTTGACCTTTCAACCATCCGTTCTGACGGTCTTATGTCATCGGCCTCTAATGACAACTACTCACAGAGCCAGATATATCGCGCTTCCCGCGATATCCCAGTGATACTAGTACCGACTAGGCTAGACTGTTTGAGTAGGGATTTTGAACTTGAGTTTTTGTGTTTAAATATAATGGGTATAAAACATTTTTTTTTTTAAATCAATGACTTAAAAAAAATCAGATTTGTGTGTTTTGCCATGCTGCAGATTTATAAAAAGAAAAATTATTGATTTTTTTTAACTAGAAGTGTATTAAATTGTTTAGTTTACTTTTCCAATTAAGATCAAAAGCTAAATTATATCAAAATCAGCCATTCTAGGTTTTCATTAAAAATTTAAATGACCTCCAATATTTATATGCTTGTAACTGCTTTTTTTTTCCTCTTTCAAAATAGATATTATGTTTTCATATGAAATCAATGCACAATAAAGGTAGATTTGGCCAAGTTTAAATTGAATCTACAAATTTGTAGCAGTTTAATAGCTGATGCAATACTTCTGCAAAATATAATTTTTTACTTGCTAATGAATATAATAATAATGGTTATGGCTAGCTGTGTATAATGGATACTTTTTATTGATCATATTTCATTGTTGCTAAAGAATAATTTAAATGTAAAGGTATAAGAGCTTATTCAATAGAAGAATCATTGTATATAGTATAACCAAGGAATGTCATTAGGTTTTCTTGTATATTATTCCTGGGCTTTTTAGAATTTTCATCTAAATCATTTTCAGTTATCTTGCATTATTTTCATTTTAACATAATGTAACAGTTTATAATTATGTCTTATTAAATCTTATATTTTTATAGGCGGCAAGGGAACAAACTTAGAAGATTAATGACATTTGCATGGCCTTGTCTTTTGACAAAAAATTGTGTGGATCCTGCTACAAAATACCATGGTCACTTACTTTTGGCTAATATTATAGCAAAATTTGCAATACATAAAAGGATAGTTCTGCAGGTTTGTTTTTTGCTGATTCTCATTTATTATTGAATCATAATGCCATGAAAGAGTCACTTTTATTAAGCTTGATTAATAGAATGGAATCTTTTGAAATATTAGTTTATAATTTTGTTTTCTGTCATTTATTTTATCCAAATTCACATCACTTTATGTGCCAGTTATATATAGTATGTACCATTCCATGCTTCATTTATAATGCAGTTATATCTGTTTCATGTTTATGTGTATAATAAGCATTTCATATTATATATATAAACACAACTTAGAGCATCAATGTACATTCTTGCCTAACAATAATCTACTCACGGGTGATGCAACTAAAGGAAGAGTAAATTTCAATTTAAAATTTAAGTAATGAGAAACTACACAATTATGTTTTATTCTAAGTAATTCTAACCAGTTTATCAAATTCAAATGTTGACAGCAATAGAGCAAAGCTGAATAATTACAACCTATCAGAACTGGCAGAAACTAAACTTAGTGTGACTGCACAGGCCAGAAATATGCTCATTTTAAGTACTATCTAACCTCATTTACATTATGTTGAGGAAATAGAAAGAAGCTATAGTGAGAGCTGAAATTACAAATAACTTGTTGATTTAAATAATAACTTTATAAAAAGTACTTTTAGTAATCTTGGAATGATGTCAACACATTACAATAAAAATGTGGAAACAATATGTGAAAACATCTTCTGTTCACAAATTTTCAGAAGATATGGTAGTTAACACCACCAAATAATTATGGCAAGTCCATGCGACAATGTGTAAAATCTAACATTGCTGTCGCAGAAATTTAGTCCCAGATTATGATGGTAAACTTGATTTTAATAATAATATACACTTAATTGTTAAAAAATTTTTAATGTTCATAATTTTTATGTAAAAAATGTATTTTTTCTAGACCAAAACGCCTCCAAATTTGGCGCCAAAAATCATTGCCAGCTTAGCGATATCTTGCAAATTTAGCTAGATAGCCATGACCAGATGTTAAATAGACTTGCCTATGTATTCTTGCTTTTCCAGCAAAGCCTCACCTCTTTAGATTTTCATGTTGCATTATAGGAAAAAAATACTGCAATTTCACATATAATTTTCTTAAAATTATTTACATATGTACAAAAATTCGTAATAATATACTTTGCTAAATTATCCTGCACAGCTCAGTATCTAATTTATGCGACAGAACATTGTCTTTTAAACACATTTTTGCTATATTCTCAACAAATTTGTTTTTCCCAATTTTGGCACTTTTTTAAATTTGAAAATATAACAATTGTAGTCTGCCCACTGAATACCATATGGCTGTAAAGAGATACATTTTTCTTTTTAAAATGAACTAGCATTAGTCATATATTTAATCAGAGTATATATTTACTGGCTTCCTAAATGAATAATAAAATATTTTCACATAATATTTGTGTCACTTAAGTACAGAATTTTTTGTGTAAACTCTTTCTTTCTGTAAGAATTCTTTTATTGTGATCCATAATGATAAAAATCTATGATCACTTTATTGAGCTATGTATTTAGAAAACAAATGGGAAAAAATGTGCACTTATTTTGTAGTTTGTGACATGACTTAACTCCCTGAGTAAGAAGAGTGGTGCAGGCTGTATGAGTAGGTACATGTTAAGAGTGAAAAGATTCTTTATAAATAACTTTAACTCTGGCATCTCGCAAAGTATCTTTGAATATCTGGCTTTTCACCAGTTTTCATTCAAAAATTCATAAACATTATTTCACATTTATTTGCATATATTTCATAAATATGAAAGTTATGTATCTCTAATAATGCCTGATGAAAAATCCAGATGTACACAAGATCATTATTGGCAGCTTCGAGAAATACTGTTAAGTAAGAAAAACTTACATCATTTAAAAAAAATTTGAAATTAAAAAATTTGTTTTATGCTCTGTTTTACTCCGTTAAGATATTCTGAAATGTAATTGATAGTTTGCAAGTTACAAGCAATTAATTCCTTTTATTACAGGTTTTCCATAGCTTGCTGAAAGCACATGCTGCTGAAGCACGAACAGTTGTAAGGCAAGCTCTAGAAATACTTACTCCAGCAATGCCTGTAAGGATGGAAGATGGAAATAATATGCTGACCCACTGGACTAAAAAAATCATAGTGGAAGAAGGCCATACATTAGCTCAGTTAGTTCATATGCTTCAGTTGTTAGTACGTCATTATAAGGTGAGATTTTAGTGCTTTATTCTGTTAATGGATCTTTGGGATCATATAAGGTAAATGTTTCTAGCGAAACTGTTCTGTAAGAGGGTTCATGTATGCATATGACGTATTCATAAATTAAGTTCCATTTTGAAATATTTTTATGAAAGTTTTGTATTATAAATTATGCATATGCAATAATTTCTTTGTATTCTAAGGAATCAAATGATCCTTTTCTGTTTCCTCTTTAGAATTTGGAAATATTTTCAAATCATTCTCTGAGATTTTAAAATTCTAAGAAGCATGAAAATCCCACTAAAATGTGAAATCTGTATTGTTTGTTCAGTGATGTGAGAGAGAATTTAATGAAGGTTCCGATAAAATATTGTTAAACTATCAAGTATGACTCTCGCTGTTTTTTTGAATTGCTTTTTAAAAAAAACAAGCCATCCTCCAAAAGGGGAAAGGTTAGTGCTGCTATCTGCTTTCTCATTTGATATCATTGGGAAGAAGGCAAGCTGATTTAGTTATTTTACTAGAAGAAAATGAATTATCCTGCCAAGAATTAATGTGAAATATAGGTCACTTTTTATGGCATTTGAAGGTATTCTATACTCGGCTAACACAATGCATTTTGTTTCATTAAATTAAAACTTTTCATAACTGCAAATATTTATGGGACTGGCAGCAGATCACTGTAAGAGAAAGATAAAAATTTGTGCAAAATAAAAAATGCTTCAGTGGAGGCAAAGATTGTATAGAAAATTAATTTAAAAATTGAAGATCATGATGATAAATATTTTTAAAGCCTTAGTTTTTGACTGGAAATCTTTATTCTTTGACTATGGAAATGTTCTTCCTTTTTTCTTGGGCTATTTTTTACACTACTTTGTACTTAATTTTTTTATTTTATTTCTAGTAATGTATCTTATTTGTCTACTTGAAATATGGTCAATTCATTTTTGTTAATTATTAACATTTGCAGTATAGTCATAATTAATAAAAGATATGTCTAATACGATATGTGTACAAAATCATTTTTTGACTCATGTGTGTAACTAAATGAAACTTGACTTTTCTTTGTAACTAAATGAAACTTTCTGAAATGCAATCCATATATATATTATGGAATGTTGCGGTTTCAAAAAATTCTTTTAAAAATGCTTTTAAGCAGTCTATTGTAAGGATCTTAAGTTTTACTAACGTTTATTTTATTTTAAATCTTTACTATCACTTCTTATTTTCTACTTCCGGCCAGAATTATAAGTGTGAAGGTATTTATGCAAAGTTTGTCTGGCGAACGCCAAGTATTTAAGTTGTGGCCTTTTGCCAAGCGAGAGAGAGGAAGCAGTGAGTCAAAGCAGGCCGCTTACCTTAGAAAGTTACACAGTTGCTGTTTGCCTTCCAGGCCAGAGGTTTTAATCCTCTTGATAAATTAAACGTATTGTAGTGTTCACAGTCTCTGTGCTACATACGCTTCCTGTTATTATAAGGCCAATCTTCCACGTGTATTATTCTAAAGTTAAATTAGAGTTTAGTTTTATTTTTATACTTTTACGTTAGACCCCGAGTGGCGGGTCAGTGTATTCCGAAGTACGGAAGTTATTGTATATAGAGAAAAATAAAGGGTTTTGTATACCCTTCGTCTGTATCCTGTCTACTTACCACAATTAGTGAACACAGCTTTAGTAAGCTCTCTGTTCCGAGTCAGGTCCTTGTATGTTCCCGAAGAAGGTTAGAAGGAACATTGAACCTGATACTATTACAAATAGTAAAGAAATGCAAATTTAATGAAAGTAAAGCAATGCATGAAAGAATGGGAGGGCGAGGTGTTAGTCAACAAAATGGTAATAAATGTTCATGCTAAAAATATAAAGCATTCAGATCTATAAAATAGAAAGAAGGAAAAAATTATATTTAAATAACTTGTAGTCTAATATATTATATATTGTATTTTTTGTAGGTCTATTACCCTGTACGTCACCATCTGATTCATCACATGGTAAATTCTGTTCAGCGATTAGTTTTTACACCTAATGCTACTATTGAACACAAAAGACTTGCTGTTGATCTTGCTGAAGTGATTATTCGATGGGAAATCCAGCGCCATAAAGAAGAGCAAGAGAAACTCCTTACAGGGATAGATAAGAACGAGGTAATTATATAACACCCATCAGTTTTTGTTAAAAATAAACTTATCTAGTGTTTTTAACAAATGCACAGTATATATGACTGACAGTGATTTGATATTAAATTCTAATTTACATGTATGTGCAGTATTTTCTGGTTAAAAGGGTGCCAGTTGTGAAAGGAGAAAATGGGGTAGCTTTTTTATCATGAATAGCTGCGCAAATAAAAGATGCAAAATTTCAGCCCTGCACACATTTAACATTGTCATACCTGCCAACTTTTACGAATTTTTCGTAATTTTTACGAAAATGCGTTTGTTTTAACGATTTTGCGATCGTAATCCATTTTTTACGATTTTTTTTTCCTTTTTCAAGTGTTTTTAGTGATTTTTGTCGAAATTTTAGAATTTTTGGCCAATTCAGCGATTTTCGCCAATTGCATCGTGTTTTACCGCCAACTACCGACTACTTCGAATCCAGTAACCTGCGGTTTCTCCCAACTCGCCGCTTAACCAGGCAATCCAATGCACTGAACTTGTTTCTCCCACTCTTTTCTTTGTGGGCGCCAGATTATTTTTTTCGCGTTCGCTTCAGCAGCAAGGGAATTACTCAGCGAGCGTGGATTGTCGCATTCTGTTTTGTTTTTTGTTTGCACGTGCTACGAATTTTTTTAATACGTCATTGTTACGAAATGAGTTCAAAAAAACCGTATTTTCAATATTTTCGGCCTGCCTACAAAGCCGAATTTCCAACAATTAAAGAATCCTTCAAAGGAAATAACTATGCATTTTGCAACGTGAGTGTGTGTGACTTCATAATAAGTCACGGTGGAAGAAGCGACATTGTGAAGCATGTTAAGTCTAAAAAGCTAGAAGTTAATGCTTCGGCTTCGACAACGTCAAAGAAAGTGGATGATTTTTTTTTTCAATTTCGGCTACGAATTCGGATGCCGATGTCATTTTGGCAGAGTGTTTGTTTACTGCATTCCTCACCGAACACAACGTGCCGCTAATCGCTGCCGATCACACCGGTCAACTTTTCAGACGGATGTTTCCCGACTCCAAGATTGCTCAGAAATATGCTTGTGCTCGCACGAAAACATCTTCTATTGTGAACGAAATTGCTTGCGATGCACAAAGTAAAACGATAGCTGCACTCCGGAATTCAGCATTTTCGGTGTCAATCGATGGCAGCAACGACAGCGATCGGAAGCTTTACCCCATCGTTGTCACATATTTCTGTGATGTTTCTAATGAAATGAAAACTCATCTTTTGCGTCTTCTACTGTTAAATGGAGACGCTACGGGGGAAAATATTGCCTCCTTGGTAATTAATGAGTTGAAACAACTTAACATCCCAATATCAAACTGCATTTCATTTGGTGCAGATAATGCTCATGTCATGGTGGGTGACAAAAAGGGTGTAGCCTCTTTCCTCAAAAAAGAACAAAATGAATTAATTGTTATTGGATGCCCATGCCACTTAATTAATTTAGCAGCAGAAAAAGCTGCAGCTGTAATTCCACACAGTAATGCTGAGTGCGAGAGAGTCTTCAGTGTTGTGAAGAAAAACAAAACTATGTTTCATTCTTCAATTTCACCAAAAACTCTAGAAAACATTTTAATTGCTAAATGTTATGAGGAAACTAATTGTTATGACAGGAAATTTTCCAAAGAATTTTTGGCTAAAGCCAAAAAATGCACTCTAAATTCATTGCAATAATTTTTTTTTTTGTGTAACATTAAGTTCTTGTTTTATGTTTCCTAATAAATTTTTTAGTTACTACTTAATTGAGATTTACTAATGCAAGTATAATTTTCTTTTTTCTATTTGTACATATTGTTATTTTTTTAATATCAAAGCATGATATTAATTCTTCGTGTTCTTCTGAATTTTGGAGAAATCTTCTGAATTTGGCGGAGATATCTTCTGAATTTTTATCTTTAGAGGTTGGCAGGTATGCATTGTATGTATTATATATGCTATGTGATAGATCACTGTTATTAGAAGTTAATTTTTTTGTGAGCATTATGTAATATTTGTTGCTGCCATCTAGTTAAATTATGCACCAGTATATGTTTGTTGTCTTGTCTTTTTATGTCTTTTAACAGAAAAGTACCAAAAATGTCTTATAATATTAATCACAACAATATTTCTTTTAGTTAATGCAACTGATAAAAGATTTTCAAATAATTAATTTTCTTATAAAGAACAAAATAGTGGCAAAACTTTCTTAAAGCAATTGTTTTGCTTTAAAAAACTTTTATTTCAAAAGCTAATTTGTTTCTTTAGCATTAAAAATAAGAAATCAAATATAGCAAACACAATAGTTTGTGTAAATAATTTTTCCTATTCTTTTACTTAATGATCTGACATCATTACAGTAACTTTGTACTGTATATAAATAAATACTTGAAAAAATTATTTTGATTTGTAAATATTTAAAATACTAAGAATTTTTAAACTGTAAAAAATAGAATCGCAGTAATCTGGAATTTCTTGAAAAACATTTAGCAACCTGTGTTGTGCTACCTATAATTTTGCTTTAATTTCTCATGTATCATCTAACTTGTCAAAAATCTTCAAATTACTGAAACGAAGTAATAATAAAATATTAAACCTCTGAGTTTAAATAAGAGACTCTGAATTTTTTATATACCATATATTCCAGTATATAAAATAAAATAATAAGAGTGAAATTTATGGTGATAAATTTAAAAGTAAAGGGAAAGTGTGCATTAAAAAAATTAAATTTCTACATATACCTAAATGCTGTTTTTATACCTTATGAACTTAAAAATTCTTATTATTGGATGACATGAAAGGTTTGTCGTATTAATCTTCTGTTATATCTTCAAGTACATGAAGAAATTCTGTTTCATCTTTTTCATCATTGTTGCTCTGATCCATAAATAAACATCTTACATTCTATCTAGATTGGCAGATATACTACATTTTTTAAATGACTAATTTTTTTGACTAATCATTATCTAGATGGGTAGATATACTACATTTTTAATAATTAATTAAGTTATTTTGTTAATTTTGACTGTTGTTGACTACATTGTTTAAATGACTTATGTTGCTGAATTATGCTAGGTTTAATTCCATTCCATGCTTATTCATTTTCACACTATTTCTAGACTGGCATGACTCATTTGGACTCCTTTTGTAAATGTTTTTTCACCTTCTAACATCCATGTATTCTACTGTTGTTTTAAATCTCATTTGAATATTTCATTGATATGCACATCTAAGGGCTGAGCTAATGGCGTTAGTCTGCTTCTCATAACTGCCATGTCTATGAACATGTTCCAAACTAAAAGACAACAGTGGCAACAGTGTGCTTTTGCCAAACATTTCTTACCCACAGTTTTACACCATTTTCATCCATCCATCTTTTCTTATGAATGTGAATGAAAACACCATTTAGGAAATCACATTTCAGAGGCATCTTTCTTTTAAAAATAACTGTGGGCTTTAATTTTGTATCATCTGCTAAGCAGGAAAGCACTGTAGTGAGGTGAGATTTTTCATGACCAGTTGTAATTATCTGAACCTTATTTGTCCTATTTAATTTCCTATCATATCAAACACTACTGGAGTTTCATCTATATTTGCAAAACTTTTTTTTTTTTTTTTTTTTTTTTTTTTGCCATAAATGCCAAAAGTGACTCAAAATTGCTTGCTTTTAAGTCTTACCTTCATCATTTACATTCTTTTTTGTTCACTTTAAGGCAAATAAACATGCAATTTTCTTATTTCTATTAATAAATTCTTGTAATTTTTCATTTCATTTCATTTCATTAATTTTTAAATGGGAAAGTAGTTACAAAATTAAAAGCTTGGGGAAACTACACCTAGAAAAGAAAATTTTTACTGTTAACTTTAAAAATTTTATTGGAAATTATTTTTGATAGGTTCTTTAAAATCAAATTTTGTTTGAGTCAGTATTCTTAATGAAGTATTTAAAACTATTTTAATATATTATATTTGATATTGGTAGTATTCAAGCTCAAGGGTATTTTCTTTAGATCCCAGTTGAACCAGGAAAAAGAACTCATCAGTCTTGGGGATCTGTCGACCTTCAGGCTCAAGTAAGATGTTGTTTTATACAATTTGTTTAGTTTAAATACCACATGATGTGGCATGAAAATGGCGACATGAAAGAAATCAAACTAGGGATGGGAATGGCAACTTTTACAATCATATTTATAGCTTCATAAAAAGAATGACTGGTTCTTTTCATGAAACTGTGTATATCAGAGCTGCATAATACAAAATAAATACAAATAAAGAAGTCAAATATAGTAATTCAGGGATAAGAACACACGTAATTATTCTAACCAGTAGCTGTACAGTCATTCATTCCTTCTTGTTGTTTACAGAATTTTATCAGTGTAAGTTCTTGATGCTAGAAATAAGTATACCAACTAATTATTTGAAAAAGGAATGTGTAAACCTTTGAATGAACATTTCATTCTATAAATCTTTCTTCTTGTTACACAGTTTCTTGTTGCAGTGGCATATTTGTGCATTGGCAGCAGTAAAATAGGGTTTCATTTTGTGGTTCTCCAAATTCTATTTGTATGGATGATAGTTACCTCTTAGAAAAATTTAATTGTAACTGTTTGTCACTTGGCAGTTGCTAAATGATGTTAGCTATATTTTTTCTTTTTTAAATGTAATTTAGCAATTGCTAAATCATGTTATTTATATTGATTCTTTCTTTAAAAAATATCTTGGAGAGTCATAGGAATGATGTTCATTCTTGCTGCTGATTTGTATTTTTATCCTTAGTTTGTATCTGGTACCGTTGAGTTTATTCCCTTTCACCCCCCCCCAAAAAAAACATTAAAATGTGTGATACAAACAATGAAATAAAAAAAGGGGTGCAAAAAAGCTGTCAGTGTCAACTCAGCAAAAGCATGTAATCAGAAAATTTTAAAATCAAATAAATAGGAAACTGAAGTTGAGGAAACTTTCCAGTAGTTGCCAGAAAATATTTTAATATAACATATTTTTTTATTATTTCTTAAAATAATTGAGCTTTTCAAGTGTAATCTCGTGCACTGTATCTTCAGTAATCTGTCTAAATTTTTTAATTTTTCTGATTATTCTTTCAATCATTCAAACTTTGGAATAAATCTAAAAATTTTTAGAATATACATTTTTAAATATTCTGTTTGTAATATATTCACAAAAAATTATAATTTCAGTTAGGTTGCTTTTTAGCATAAACTATTTTTTATTAAATTGTTTGGAATAAGAAAATATTGGAAAAAGAATTTTAAGATTACTTTTTGGCCTCCATATTACTTAATATGTACTTCATTTTTTTCTATTATTTTTTTAACAAATATATTTCAGTAGCATAAGCTAGACCATGTGGAAAACTATACAAAAATATAAATTCTCTGTAAATGGTTAATTCTCAAAAGTCAGAAGAGGTAAAACTTTATAGTTAAAAAACATTTCTAGTGTCTCAAAAAATGCACTACGGATATCGGTTTCACGGGGGAATGGTGTATACACCTGGGTACTTGGGCTGAATACCCTACTTTTATTGAACAAAATTAAAAATTACTAATTATGTGTGCATTAACACAAAGAAAATTACTAAATTTTAAAAAACAATTGAGCTATCTGAAAAAATTTAGGTGACAAGTTATATAATAAATTTTGTCACAAATAACTTTAAGATAAATCTTTAAATTATAATAAAAAGGTAGATATTAACATTTAATTATTAATAAAAAAAATCTGAAATGTTTCAGATTTTAAATTACGTCCAAAGGGGCATTTTTTTAACGTTTTGAGTGTTACCTTTATTTATTAAATATCATGTTCTTTGCACTTAAACCATAAAATTCAGTTCAAGAGCAATATCGCAAAATAATGTTAAATTAAGCATATCTTTAGAATTTCCGATATACACAGTCTCGCGAGCTGGAGATAAAAGTTTTTTTTTTTAATATAACGTTGCCATTTCTCGCTTTTAAAACATTGAGTTTGTAAATCAAGAATTCGTTAAAGTTTTACAAAATATAAAATCTATAATAAAACAAATTCCAAATTTGGAATTTCAGATGCCCATATTCGCAGTAGGATTTCGTCATTCAAAATTCGATGGCTCTATGTACCATTGTTTTATCACAATGCGAGAAATAGACAATCATTTAAGCAGATTTTTCATTATTTAATTTCTTCAAATATAATGCAGGACTCTAACATTTTGTGGCAACAGTTTGAAAAGTGAACCGACGTTTATGAGTCCGACGCAAAATCGCAAAACGAAAACAATAGTCCTTCAGGGACAAAGCCCCTTTGGACTAACAAGTTAATATGAGATAAGAATTTAAATGTGTAGTGAAACAGAAGTCGACTAATGGGGGAAGCATCTGGTAAAAGCCTTTCAAGCTGGTGACAAATATCCTGAAAGGGAGACATACAACAATTGGAAGAATAAACAAGAAGTAGGTGTAACTCCTTCAGTGAAAAATTTAAAAGGGAGAAAGAATAAAAAGCAGGTAAAGCTCTGTAATTTAATAAGTTTGAGCCATTTAAAACAATAAATTAACAATATTAAATCAACACTGATCCTGTCAAAAGGTATAACAAGATACAAAATATCTACATATATGAGAGGAGATATATACATACTATAATGAGCATGGTTACAATATGTAATGCAAATGCTGAGTGATAATGCAGGTAACAGTAAGAAAACATCAATCAATATTTACAATTTAGTATGGCCATAGGGTGTTTGCAGTTAACAGCATCATTAATGTCATAATTACATAAAATAATAGCAGGGTTTTGAATATTTTTTGGCTTTCAAAAAAAATTCCTCGCTAATTTACAATATAGCACTATGGTTTTGCAAAAGTTTTGTCCTAAAAACATCTGTTAAAGTTTTTTCAGCACTAGTTTGAATGGGAGGTTTCTAGCCACAACAGTGCCATTCAGCCATTTGTTTTTCATGTGTAGTCACAATATTTTACAGTGCTATAGGAGAAACTGGGCTGCAAGTATATTTTGCATAGGAGAGAAAGGAGAGGATATGCTTCAGGAAGGAACTTTTTTCATGGAAAAGTTTCTTATTGATTTGTGTATTGATCGGTCTGATGAGAGTGGATGATATCGTGTAATAATTTTCATTTCAGAAACAGTGTGAAAAGTGATAATTAGGCTTGCCTTTAGATCTTATTATGAGAAAGTAAATGAGTTTGATTACTTCATGAAGTATTATTTTTATATATGTGAAGATAGTTTTAAGGTCCAGTGTTCTATGAATCTCTTAATTATTCTAGCCTTCTGAAAGCATGCAAATGAACATGATGGCATTGAAACGCATTTCGGATCCAACAGAAAGTAAAAGACCTAGAAATCCATCAGGACCAGTTCAGAATGCATTAGATAGATATAAGCCTGTAGATAAAGATCATGCTGATGCTGTAGTCAACTTTTTGTTGAGAATGGCCTGTCAAGTAAGTACTTTTTATTTTTATTTCATAAATAGATATTAAAAGAATTCAGCAGGTTCTTTTCTTAAATAATTAACATTTTATTTGTTTCTAGGCTTATGTTCATCTGGATTACATACTATTTAAATTCTCAAAATAATCAAATTTTCAGATTTTGGCCTATCGGAAAGCTTTTCTTCTCCTTTGTTTGCAACTACTCTCATAAGCATAGCTGCAATATTTTTTATTATGTGTCAAATATATAAAATAAAGTTGGGCACTTTCTGTCATTAATTGGTCCGATGTCAACTTTTCAGCTGTCAAAATAATTATTGTTTTGGTTTCAAGTGCTATAAATTCTAATCATTTTTGCAAATAATTTAGATTTATCTCATTTGAACATTTCATTATTAAATTAGTTTATAACATTCATTTTCTGTAGAATTTCAGTTTATAATTTCCATTTTCACTGAAAATAGCAACTTACTTTATACCACTTAGAAAATGTAATATATTTGAATTGCAAAGTATTTTAACTGATATAATTATCGAAAAGAGAAATATTCATGGGATATTTTAAGTGCATCTCTGATTATGTACTAGTATCAGCTTCTATCGCGATTTTGTACTGGGGTGAATTTGACTTATTTTATGTTAATTGTGCTTATGCCAGTTATTGGGATTTATACAATGTTAATACATCATTTAAAAAAGAATCGACCTGTTTCATTTTCAGAAAATTATTTTTTTAGCCCTTTGACAGTGAGGGAAATGAGCAGTTTTTGTTTACTTAATTCACACAGTATTACGAGTAAACAGTAGTTGAAAGTGGTAGCTGTTTTCCCCCACCGTTCTTCCGAAAATGCCACCCTTCTCTGGCGATGCCGTACATAGCTCGCCTCACATGTTTTAAAAATTTCTTAAAGTATTTGTAGTACATAAATAACAGTTTTTACATACTTCAAAATAATTATTAAATAGTAAATTATAATGGATTATAATCAATTATGTAAATAATAGTAGTTAGTTATAAATATAAGACAAATATTAAATTGAAAGGACTAAATAAATACAACTAATGGAAAACTTTATGAAGCATTTAAATATGGTAATTACCAAAAAACAGCTCGTACTCTAGTGGAACAGAAATATTTGTCACGCAAGCTTTCATGCCCACGTCACCAGTAAAACTAAATCAGCTAGGACCATGAGAACTTTATTAGTCATTTTTACACCACTGTCGAACACTCGAAAAATCTTCCTCATCACTTGAATCCTCTTCTGAGTTTGATATACTGTGAACAAAGTCTTCATCAGACTGAAAACTTGATAAGCTTTCTGTATCACAATCATAATCACCATCATAATTATCTAACTTTCGCTTTTGAGCCATTTTACTTTACCAACAGCCTAAAGAATGTGCCAAAATACGCATAAAAAGAACAAGGTAAAAAAAAAAATTCCTGCTTCATTATGAAAAGAAATTCATGAAACCCGTACTGCCATCTATAGACAGTAAAACTAACTAAATTTCACAAGTAGGATTCCTTTGTAACATAATCAGTGCAAAATAATAATGACAAACGAGCTCAGCTCATCAGCGTGTATTGGGGAAAATTTTTACTACGCGAGTAGTGCTAGTTTCTAACCATTTCGGTCAAAATCTTGCTTCTGAGCGGAACTCGTTTGCGCGCATTATAAAGCACGATTTGATAGCTAAACTTGTTCATAACCATCAAAGGGTTAAATACTTACATTTTTTGCATGCATAGTAATCATATTATATTAAAGATGCATTTTAGAAGTAATGTGAAATAATGTGAAAACTGTTTTGTTATGTATCGCATTGCATTAATAAATTATGTAGGTTTAGTGTTTTTCTTTTTAAACAGGGTTGCCACGCTACCTGGAAAACCGGGAGAACCGAGAAAAGTCGGGGAATTCAAAAATTGACCATAATATTCAGGGAAAAGTCAGGGAATTTAAGTATTTTTGTCAAAATCTGGAAAAGTCAGGGAAGTTCATACAACGATCCCGCCAAAAAAAGCGATTTTTGCGCCGACGTCGGAAGAGATAACTTTTTGGCAAATTATGTATCACGTGAGTGTCATTCGGGTAGCTGGTATAGAGCCAATTTTCGCAGCTCCAATTTGATTGTCTTTTAGAAAGGCAAAGCAACTTTCCCGCAAGTTTTGGTTTCCAGTATTCTCGAGAATCGCATGTGCAGTGCATGAATTAAAGAAAGTACCTGTTCTCGTATAAAACAAAATGGGTTTAATCCTAGTATACGGTACCATGGAGGTTAGAATCAAAGAATATGTATTGTAAAGAAGGAAAACCTCTCTGCAACAGACGTGGCTGTGGCTCCGTTCCATCATAGAGGGAAACAGCTGTGCATGTCTGATATATCTGTCGCCAAAGCTCGAAACCGGTGTCGAAGTTCGAAGGTCACGTTATCAAGAGTTCATAAAATGAATATCGTTTAAAATTTCTTTAACCACTTTCACTAAAAAGATGTGCCACGCACGTCGAGATGCTTTTGTCTCAAACCGCGAGCGACGTGAACACCACGTCGATAAGCATTTATCGCAAAAATGAAAATAACGTGGTGCACACGTCGCCTAACAATGAGATTGTTTATTTCTCGAGTTACTGCTCTGGATTGCACTCGCAGATGCGGAGCGGCGTAAATGAGACACTTTATCGCTTGTTATATTGTAGCGCATGGCATCGCAACCCTGAAGTTTAGTCTTAGCGCAAGTGGTTAAACTCTAAAGGAAAAGAAAATATTTTTTGGTCCAAGTAAATTAATTCGTGGATTAGTTATTTTCAGGGGGGGAAAAAAAAAAACTACGAAAATCCGTTTTTAAAATTATTGCGAAAAATCCAAGAAGAAACGCCCTTTGATAAAACGTTTCTTCTTGGATTTTTCGCAATAATTTAAAAACGGATTTTTGTAGTTTTCTTTTTGTCAAAGAGCATTTCTTCTTAACACATGTTTCTCAATTTCCTGTACACATCGCGGAGAGGGAAATTCTGGCCGCCAGGTTCCGTCGCCAAATCCCTTGGCAAATTTTCCCTCCGCATTCTAGCGGCATAATAGCATTTTACTTGTATGGAACCTTTTCTTCTTTACATAGACGTTCTTTGGTTAGAATAATAATAAGATTTGGCGACATCATGATGCACAGTAAACGGGTCATTTTGGTCTTGGTGACAATTTTCAAAATCGTGCCCAAAGCCTTACCGTATACTAGAATTTTACCGCAAAATCTTTTTAAACTTTTTTTTTTTTTTAAATAAATACCTTGCCATTTTGCAGTAAAATAAAAAAATAGTAATCAGTCATCTAGGCTAGCCATGTAATATAACTATATTCGCTAAAATATCGTTGATTATTCTAATTCAATTTTTAAGTAATTATTTTTATGTTATTCATATAATTTAATGTTGCTTCTTCCCTCTAAATTTATTTATTATTAGTAAATAATATTTCCAAATTTCAGGAAATTTTCTCTGGCATAATCCTGAAATTAATTATAGCAGTATGATGACATACCATCACGAAATTTAATGCACATATTTTTTCCTTTATGTATGCTGCGAAATTAATATAAAATACCTCAGTTTATTAAATTAGATTTCTTTCTTTCGTTTAGCTGCAGAATGTCTGCGAAAAAAGCCTTATTTTATTCCAGATTGGGAAGATTCTGATCTCAGTCTTCAGTGGAGAAAACAAAAACTATTATAATTATATTTGTGTTTTCAAGTGTTAAGGTGCCTTTTAAGAACATACCTCACGCAAATTAAATTTACCTAAAATCTAACCTAACTATTTAGCATTGCGTTGTGATTTATAAGGACCGGATTAGCCTCGTGTTGAATTGGTGATGATCATGAGTATTAAATAAAACATACATTTGTTATCCAATGTATATATCTTAAATTTTATTAAGTTTCTTAAGTGGAAAACTAAACAAAATTATCAAAGTATACCAAGAATAATTAAGAATAAATGTCCTCTGGGATTTATTGAATAATTAAGTGAATTTGCTACACAATACAAGTAATACCATAATTAATTTACCTCTTAGCACAGCCAACGTACATTATGCAGATAGACTGGAATTTTCTTGAAACACACCTGGAAAACCTGGAAAAGTCAGGGAATTTCATTCTCCTGTTTGAGTGGCAACCCTGTTTAAATAAATATGTTAATTTTCTATTTTACTACTGTTATAAACTGAAAAAGCTTCAAAAACATCCAAGCTCACACATGACTAATACATGTGCACATAATTAACTGTTTTGTTATATATCACATCGTATTAATAAATTATATAGATTTTTTCTTTTTAAATATGTTAATTTTCTATTTTTACTACCATTATAAACTGAAACAGCTTCAAAAAACTCACACATGTGAGTAATATATGTATGCATAAGTAACATATTACTAAAGGTTATTGGAAACATATAAATGACTGTATGATGAATGTATTTAAATCTAGTGTAGAACAGCATTAGGTATGAATAAAATATGAATATAATAAATAATTAAAAAATTTCTTCTAGCTGCTTTTCTCTCTCTGCTGAGAATACGCTATTTTCAACCTTATGCTATATGCATTAGGTTAAACTTTTAATGGTAAAAACAACTGAGTCATTTTGGTATTTTTGTGAACTGGTTAAGATTATAGATTAAAATTCAGCTAAATAATGGCAAATTTTCTCCTGTTTTGACTTTATCCATTCAAAATAGGTTATTGCATACAATAAAACATTTTTAAAAAATGTATATACACTTTTTAATGTGATATTAATCAGTTTTGTAATTCAATTTCATTTCCTGTTTCTTTCTAGATAATTGTTATTTTGTTATTTTTGTTGCTCATACGGAACTGAAATTCAGTTTCAAGATCCTCTTAAATTTACTGGTGTGAGAGCAGATCGGAAAGCAAGTATACACACACATGTGTAACCAAAACAAAGGTTGACTTGCAATAACCTTTATTATAATATATAGTTAAAATGTAATCATCTGACTGTTTTTTCTGCTGTGGAAAGAAATTTTCCAACCTTGGTTCAATAAGATTTTGTTTCATTTCTAAGTGTGTGATATGAAATTTGATCCCACTTTGAATAGCCATAGTCTTCTCACTAGCTATTGGATATAGTATCTGCTGTAAAAAATAAATTCATGAATTAAACTAATATTGAAAATTTTTAAAAGTCATAACTACACATACTGTATACATTCATACACATGCATACAGAGTGTCTGAGAAAAAGTATGACAATATTACTCGGAGTTATTTTAAGCATAAGTAGAAAGTCATGGTGAGGATGTTTTATTACATTAGATATTCCTGTATTTAATAAATTTTACGATACATGTGTTACAAACTACTGTTAACCTCTTTTAGTCATCTCGTTATCTCCATTGCTTTTAAATTTTTATAATTGCTTGAGCTCTTGTTAGTTGTCTTCTTGTTAAAGTTATTTTAGTTAATCTAATTTTTATTTTTGTACTACTTTGTTTTCTTCAAGTTTAGTATATTATAAAGTTTTTATGCATTAGGTAAATGAAACATCAACTGCCACTGGTTCAACAGGGGAAATGCTTTCTCGGAGATGTGTTGCACTTTTAAAAACTGCTTTGAAACCAGATGTGTGGCCAAATGCAGAATTGAAACTTGTTTGGTTTGACAAGCTTCTGAATACTGTAAAGGTTGTTAATTTTTTAATTATTTGTTAGAATATGTATGGTATTCAAAACTGAGTCATTCTTTTTGATTAGTTTAATTTACATACTTTAATGCTGTACTTAAAATGTTCTTTTAACTGATCCCAAGAGTTTCCATAAATTTCTGTTAGTATTATTTAAAATGTGAATTGAAATTATTTATTGGATAACTATAAGCCCAACTGAAAATTGGTTTAGCCTAAAAGCTGTAACTCAAACTAAAGGTTAAATGATAGCTCAAAAAATAAGATGCTAAATATAAGACAAATATGATACATGAAAATTAAGAAGGTAGTAAAAATATAAAGTATCATTATATATGAAAATTAATTTGTAATTGAAAATTATTTTGAAATTTGTCATCATGATTATTTTGAAAATTGAAAAAATGTATTTTATTTTTTACGAGCTCAGCTCACTGTATGAAATGATTTTATTTCAGGAAAGTTCACAACCTAATTATGGAAACATATGTACTGCACTAGAGTTGCTTGCATTTTTACTCTCAATTTTGAGAAAAGAAACTGTGTTGACAACATTCAGACCTTTGCAACGAGGCATTGCTTCATGTTTATCATGTAACAATTCAAAGGTAAATTTTTAACTAATTTTAATTAAATTGTTAATTTTATGATTAATTTAAATCATGTGCTGAAGTAATTTAAATCATATAATTTAAATTGCTGTAAGAGATCATATTTTTTAAAAATTTTATTTGTGCATCCACATTATTATTTTATAGTGTATGCTGCTTTTGGAGTGCATTAACATAGTTAAATATTATAACATACTTTATTAAGGATTCTAAAAAAATTCAATTTTAAATGAACTCTAATAAATAAGATATAATTATTTCTTAAAAGCACTTTGCTTACAAAATTAGACTTGTAAAATCAGTGATAAGCTACGTAGGGAAGTCAACTGAAAACCATAAAAGTAGAAATAAAAATCCGCATATGGCACCAGTGAGCTGTAAGTTGGCATGCCTGTTTGCGATAGTATGCCGGATGTCTCCTAGGTGGCAGCAGCTGGCAGAAGCACAAACACCAGCACAACAACAGTTCCAAAATGGCAGCCCCACTAGCTACATGCACCAGCGAGGAGCAGCATTCTGTGATTCGGTTTTTGCAAAGGTGTGAAACCGATTGAAATTTTTAGGCAAATGAAGGTTCAGTAGGGAGATACGTGTTCAGTATGGAGCAAGGAGTGGCGCTACTCCTCATCACCGAAACACAAAAAGTTTCGGACACAGCCGTCTGCAGGGAAGGTTATGCTGACCCTCTTTTGGGACGAAAAGGGCATCATCTTGGAACACTACATGCCACAAGGAACTTCTGTGACGAGTGCTACGTACTCGGACCTAAAAAATCATCTCCGGCTTGCCATCAAAACGAAACGATGTCGAAACTGTCAGCCGGTGTGCTGCTGTAACACAACAATGCACAGCTACATACGGCGCGTGCAACGGTTGCGACCATAACAGACCATAAATTTGAATACCTCCCACATCCCCCTTACTTGCCAGATCTCGCACCGAGCTATTTCCATCTGTTTGGTCCGCTCAAAGAAGCAATGAGCGGCAGGAAGTTCCACTCCAATGAAGAGGTACGCAACACGGTGCACGAGTGGTTGCGCCGTCGCCCAAAAGACTTTTTTTTTTCTGCAGGTATTCAGGCTCTTCCAAAGCGCTGGCGGACTTGCTTTGAACGAGGAGGGGACTATGTTGAAAAGTGATTTACTTCTGTACCCTGTGTGACCAATAAATAATATTTAAAAAAATAATTATAGTTTTCATTTGACTCCCCCTCGTATAATGTTGGATGCATCATATCATGATAGATATATACTGGTATAATATTATGCAGTGCGCATTCTGATAACAATTCACTACCAATGTATCAGCTTTAATAGAGAGAGGAATTTTTTTTTAAATTTAAAATTCCTTTCTTCTGTTTGTATTGAGTTTTGAAGTGTAAAGCAATTTTGGGCCTAAATGACAGCATAACTCTAAAGGTTTTTTTTTTTTTTTTTTTTTTTTTTTAATTCAGATCCCATTTGTTATGTTTAAAGCAGTTTTGGTAATCAATTTATTTCCTAGATGGCACCATTAAAATGTTATTTTTAATTGAATGTGTGGGAAAATGGTAGAAAAAAGAAATGATTAAAACAACCTGCCCTTTAAAAAGTAAATTGCCAATAAATGCAGTAAATTGCATACTACATGATTACCCCAATTTTATTATCTCTGGTGATGTAATATATTTCTTCTATGTATTTGAAATGATTAAGAGTTTAAATATATGTTTAAGTGTTACATAAAACTGAAATCTGATTGCATCAAAAATTACCTTTATTTTGAAATCAAAATGAATATTTCTAATTAAAATTTAATTAGAAATGAGTTAAAATTGCATTAAAACATACATTATCAAAATATGTTATATAAATAAATTTCATTGTCAAAATGATTGCTGAAATATAAAAATTTGTGCTTATAAATTTGTCCTCATATCTCAAAAACTTTGCGAGTACTTGAGTGATTATTGATATTTTTGTCTATTATTGTTAAGATTTAAGAGCATAGCTAATTGACTGACAGTGCATTCAAAATAGTGTCTAGCTATAAAATCACCAATCAGGTTTTTCTTGCCAAGAATGGAAAAGGAGAAAAAAATCTTTGTATTTAGTGCAGACGATTAAAAGTATTTGCAAATGATGTATTCATTAAATAAATACTGAGAAGGAAGGTGTTGTAGCCTAAAACATTATCATGTTAAATTCTAAGCCATGTAGGTGTGTAAAACTGTAGCATAATTGTCTTTCTTGTGCCACTGCCATCATATTCTACTGATTCATCTGTGTACTTAGCCCAGAATTAATCTATTGTAGCAGAGATAAATGAATATTTTATTTATGTTCTCATATATATATATATAATATTCAGGAGCAGGAATTTTGATGATATAGAAGTGTTGATCCATAATGACTAGAAAATTGGAGGCGAATGCAGATTATATCTTCAGTTTTATTTTCAGTAGCATGTTAACGCTACATGCAAGTCAGCACATTAAATGTGCCTGTTCCAAAAGGCTTACATTTTTGATAACTTTGTAGCAAGAAAACAGCAGCAGACACAGCAGTCTAGCTAGACCAAAGCATGGAAAGAAAGTGTGTAACGTTCAGGATGAAATCTCAAGTCAAACTAAGTTAGTTTTGGTTCTCAAAGCATTTTGATTCGATAGTTAATATTGCTGTAAAATTATTATTGGCTGCTTTAGTTCAATTTACATCACCAGAATTATGTAAGAGTCATGTGACATAGATTTTTCTTGAAATGATGCAGTGAAAATAGATGTTGCTATTTTTAGAATAGAGAAAGGAAATTAATTTACGCTGCTAATTTAATCTTTTACATATTCTTTTTCTTACATATTCCTCTCTTCAAGAAGAAAAAGGTGTAGCGACAGAAAAGCTTTTTTAATATATATATATATATATATGTGTGTGTGTGTCATATTCATTGCATGCATTACATTTCTTATAAGTGTATCTTTTAAGATTTACCTTATTAAATTTCAGGTGATACGATCTGTCCACAATTTGTTATCTCGTTTGATGAGCTTGTTTCCTACTGAACCTACAAATTCCAGCGTTGCTTCAAAATATGAAGAGCTAGAATGCCTCTATGCAGTTGTTAGCAATGTTGTTCTTGAAGGCTTGTCAACTTACGAGAAGTAATTTTTAGTTTTTAATTTTTTCTGTGATCTTTCTTCATTTGATACTGTTATTGTTATTTTACAATACTTTTTTTTTAATCTTAGATCTACCACTGCATCACCTTCTGCATTATTTGCCACTTTGATGATACTGAAATCTGCTTGTGTTAACAATCCATGCTACATCGATCGTTTAATTTCAACTTTCATGCGTGTATTGCAAAAGATGGCTAAAGAACATCTCGCTCCTCCTACTGCTGAAACTAATCCAAGTAATTATTTTTATTCTCTGTTTGCAGCAAATTTTATAATTCCAATAATTAGATTTGTGGAATATATATGATCTTTAGTAACTATGCCATTAATGAACATTTTTGAGTTGTTAAAAATTGTAAAAAATGTTTTCATCACTTCAGCCATTTTTTTTTTCAATTGTCTTAAGGACGTGCATTTTTTTACAACTGTATTACAGTCTTTCTGCTATTTTGTGACAATTTAGCAATACCACCTTCCAATTCAGCAATACCTTTGCTTTCTAAATGCAATATTTTTACTTTGAAGATGTTTTATTTAAAGAAATTAATTTAATCTGCCTTAAAAAAACTTGCACATATAGATTGAATAATGTACTTAGAAATAATTACTGGCATTTGCTATAATTTAAAAAAACTACTAAATTATTTTGGAGCTGCTTACAATAAAATTAGTCATTTGGTAATGATAAACTATATTGTTTTCTACAAAAGCAGTTTTACCATTTTGTATTAATTTGAAATTTAGCTTCATTGCATCATTGCACAGAACATTTAGTCATTTCAGTCAATATCTTGATGAACATTAGTGGCCTGAGCTACTCGTATATAAAATATTATTGGATTAAAAATTGATTTTTCGCTTGTTCCTTTCAGTTCCGTATATTTTTAATTATATGGCATAGATTAAAAAAGTAAAAATGTTTATTTAAGTAAAATTGTTTCTAAGTGTGATTTTCAGGGTGATGTTTAATTGCATATTTTCTCAGATTTGACTGTATGTAATATTTAAAAAGGGTTGCTGTGTATATTAAAATAATGTTTGTTCCATAGCATTTTTTATGATATGTAATTTTGTCTAAAATTAGACAATCTAAACATAAATTGAAAGAATATCATTGCTGTTCTGAATGAAATCATTATTGGAGTAGCTAGTAGAAATTAAGAATTTTAGTGGTAATAAAACAACAGTCATTTTCTAATGTATGCTGTAATTGAAATTAACTGATTTAAATTAAAACATGAATGAAAATCAAGTTAAAATGTAACAGTTGTATTATTGTATGTAGTTATGACACCTGTATTAAACTTGGAAGTGCTTGTATAACAGAATCAAACTACACGTATGCACAAGTTCTAACGGGTCTCAGAATGATTATAAGGTGGCAATCTACATGACTAGACATTAATTGCAGAATAAAATTAATATTGAAGAATTCACAATTTGGTTTAATCTGATAGGAACCACAATTTTCTAGCGGGTAATCATGCTCGTAACTTTTATTTGCACTTACCATTACCATTTGGACAACTATTCTGCTGGACTCTTCTGCAGTAACCAAGTTTATCATGAGCCAGTAGCCAGCCCTGCTAATTTGGAGCTTACTTCTTTTTCTCACTCACTTCCATGATTTTGAAGAAGATACTATTTACACAGAAGCTTGTCATTTGAACTATATAACTTTTTGAAAAGAATGAGTTGTTGTGTGACTTAGAGGTAAAGATGTCATTTAAAATAACTTGTTACTAAACTAAACTTACATAAACTAAAATTAAATTGCTACGTAGTCATGTTATCATATATATACGTCTTCCAATTGAGCTCAAAAACAAGAGAGTTGTGTAATTTTGTGATCAGTTTGAAAGGTATTTTAGCTTCTTGTTTGTATTCATATCTGTAAATAAGCATATTTAAATAATGTCCCTCTTATGGCTTTTTTTTTTTTTTTTTTTTTTTTTTAGTGGCTACTGATTTGTTAATTCTTAGTTTGGATCTTGTTAAGAATCGTGTTGGAGTTATGGGTCAGGATATGCGGAAAACATTCATTGGGACTATCCTTGTTGGATTAATTGAAAAATCACCAGATGTTAAAGTTTTAAAAGCATTGACCAAGATGGTGGAGGACTGGGTTAAAAGCAAGTCGACCATAGCTGTAAACCAGAGCCCCTCTATACGTGAAAAATCTATTCTTCTTGTAAAGATGATGCAGTTCATCGAGAAAAGATTCCCGAATGATCTCGACTTGAATGCGCAGTTTTTGGAGCTTGTGCATTATGTTTATAAGTAAGAACAATTTTTGTAAATACATTTTATGTATGCTAAAATAAAATTGTATAAAATGTATGTGTATGAGGGGGTATTTGTGCATTATCTTTTTGATTATGAAAGTTGATAGAGATCCCATCTAAATTGTACCTGTCATTCCTGTGGAATTGTGAAAGAATTTATTTTACAAACAATTGGTATTTTACGTACTGTATTCATGAAAAAACATTCATGGATTTTTACTCTTTTGTTAGACTCTCTAATTTTACCTGAAGCTCTATTTAGAACAGTATGAGTACAAATTTCCTGCAGGTAATTGTTCCAATCTGTTGTTGTTTTTTCAGCCATATCCAGTCATTCTTTTGTTAGCCATCCAGCCTTTCTGCCAGATGTTAATAAACCAAAGCACAGTCATGTGCTGCATCAGCATTGTTTATCAGTTTAAAAATAAACTACCATATCTTGTCCGTTAATGCACTTCTTTTTCATGGTCCCAAAACTATGGAAAAAAATCCCACTGCTTGCTATTCTGTAGAAAGCAGGTTCCAAATTTTAATCTTCTCTCCCTCCCCCAGAGTGCAATTAAAAAATGCAGCAATAACAGATATTTATAGCCTGGTTCATAAAAAGAAAAGGTGGCTTGTTGAAAATCAACTGCGTTACGCAGATGAAAATGCAGATGTTGTGGGTGTTTTACTGCACCATGCTTATCCATAACTGGCACTAAATTATTGGCAGTTTCATAATTAATGGGATGATACATTAACCTTTTGAGGCCGGGGCCTTGGTAGCAGTAAAAGCCTTGAAAGGATGGGGAATCTTGAACCGAATGCTTTCCCCCCTTTAAGAAATCACTTCCTATATGCAACAAAGATCCTTGTAGTTTAATGGATTCTCAGAGGGGTGCATTTATGTCACAAAAGGAAGGGAAATGTAGGGATTAGTGACAAGACTTCAAGATGCTTTTTGTTATTGAGGGAAAATTTCATGCTGCAATCGTTCCGGAATGAGACTATTGGGCGTTGCACAGATGGAAATGTATAAACTTCCATTAAACAAAATGTAATTTTTATATTATAATGCATTAACAAAAAATTTGTTTGAATTTTAAATTACACTACAAAATTATGTGTCTGTAGAAAGGGCTTACAGTAATTATTTCTGTCGTATCTTTATATTAGTGTCACAAAATTATTTCAACTATTTGATTATTTCATGGACAATTTTAAATTATCTAGTCTTCATCTCGGACCTTTTTTTACACTGTTAAATTTCCTTATAAATTTTTATTTGGTTTAGTATATATCATTAACTATAGCTATATCTTTGAACTTTCTTCTATACAAGGAATAATTAGAAAATAAACGCTGTATAGAACTGATTAAAAATTAAAGTTCAGTGGAACTTTTAAAATTATAAATAAAAGGCACAATAAAATTTTATTTTACTTAATTGTTAAAAATCTGCTTGATAGCATACTATTTAAGAAGGAAACTTTCAGGAAATTAGAATATATCTGGTTTATCTTTATTTTGTTGTAGATTGTTAGTATTGCAATGTGTAATTACGTGAGTGTTTCTAATTTACATTCATTTCTTTTCCAAAATATATGCAGAATAAAACAGAAGCTCCAAAACTGTTTTTAGAATATTATATTTCAGTTTTAAAAATTAGAAAAAAGGATTATTTAATGATATAACCATTTTATACTATAATTATTTTTTGTTGTTTGACTTCTGAATCAGCATTTTATACTATTTATTGAAAATTAGTAAGTCATATATTTCAAGTATTAATAAATTAATAATAGAATAAATTCAAGATGTTAAAAATGTCAAATTATTTGTAATGCGGACCCATAATTCAAAACACCACATTTACTAGTAAATTGGACTAGTCTTTTTATACTAAATTCCCTGGCTCACTAGGGGAACATGTTCACTACGGTATCAAAATTAAAGTAATTTCATAGTGCAAAGAAGTTTTCAAATTGAAGGGAAAATCGTTTGTTATGTATAGTTTTTAAAGAACTGCGGGAAAACGTTACACTATACTTAGTTGTTTGTCTTCAATGCTGTATTATATTATTCTATATTTTATTACGCTTACATAATTCAGCACATTAATAGAAATTTCCAGATAATTTCAGGTGCCCAGTCAACAAAAATCTCTCCTGTTTGAAATCGTCGTCGCATGTGAATTTTTCTATTTCCTCTGTTGTCTTAACCAGTTCGTTTCATCTCCAGAATATCTTTGTAGCAGCTTTGATATCAACCATGGTGGCATATTTTATACAGTGCAATTTAAATTCTGTGATATATTAGTGAGTTACTCAAAAAAACTTCATTTTCAGGTCAAGTGAAACCTATACTGACACAGTTGAATTGACCGTGTTTTCCGTTTTCTATCGAAAATTTAGCAACTAATTCATTGATTTCACTAACACCTTGGTCCTCACCTATTATCAAAATTATTTTATAACTGAAAGGTCAAGCTATGCCCTCAGATATTTGTCCCTGAGCATAGTTGTTGAGATATGTGTCTATTGAATGGCAAAGGTGTTCAATTTGTTAAAAGGTCAAGGTTCAGAAATTGAAGGGAGAATCACATCTGTTGTCTTAGAACAATGATTTGTATATTATATGACAGCTTTTACATCCCGTTTGTATTGTCGTAATTCAACGGACAGTGACATTTTGCAAATGCTACTCTAATTTATTCTGAACGTCTTACTTCAAAATTATTTGACCGTGAAATCGCGACACTGATACAAAGGTAGCTTTTAAAATGTGCCATCACTCAGTAATGTGTCATCGAATGGCTAGAAATGAGCTCCTGGGAGAAACACAATGAAGAAATTCCTCTTTTCTGTGAAGGGAAAAGCTTTCAAACTGATTCACTAGTTTAGTATATTTACAGTTTCCAATTGTCAGACTGAAATTATAAAGCTATTTTTCTTTGATAAAAAATTTATATTTGTGCTCATGTGATTTGTTTGAACAACAAATCCATCACAGCAAACTTCCGTGTGTGAAGGTCACATACGGAAATAAAAACAGAAAAATCTGTTAAAAATGAACTGATAAGAATGTAAGAAAAAACTCCGTGTACTTGTATACAGGTACGTGAGAATTTATATTTGTTTATGGAAAGGGATACCTACATATTCATGTAGTAAGTATGTCTGCATTTATATAATATGGTATAAAAACAGGTATATGCATAAAGCGGAAAGCATGCGCACCCTTAAATGGGTATAAAGTATATATACACACGTACATGTACGCATACAGGCACACGTATGCATTTATATATATGTTTTTGCGTGTGGATTTATGCATGTATATATATACAGTCAAAAGTCGTTAATTCGGACACCCATAATCCGGAATGATCTATAATCCGGACCTCAAAGCTACAAACTTTCTGCGCATGCGTCGCGTTCACGCATGCGCACAGGCGTTTACGAGAGCGCGCAAGACCCTTACGGCTGCGAATATGTTTGTGTGCATGCGCGTTTAATGTGTAACGGAGTTATACGCTAAGCTAAAGTTATCTAATTCAGTTAATGTTGCAGATTGCGTTGTTCCTTAATCTTCGAATTGGATCCGACTTATTATTTTTTGCAGACTGTTAGAGCAATTTTATAAAAGTAAGCTTGAACTTTCGATTATGTCAAATAGAATTTCCGATATATATTTACTACAAAGCGAAAGTATGTTTTGAAATCCGAAATCTGTTTATCAATGGATTGGAAGTTGATCTGTCAACACTATCCTTATCTTCAGAGCAGATGTTTTTATTTTATTTGGATTATAATTCCGTACTAAGTTTAGTATTTCATCTGGATGTACTCCGTCTTTGATATGATTTAAATCAAGTTCCTCCTCATTATAATTCGCTTCCGATAGTGAAGAAAGTGACCCAGAGGTTATTGAAAACGAAAACATTTCGATTGACAAATTAGTCGGTATTCTCAACACAGCAATTATAGGACTTGAACAGCGGAACTTTGTAACTAAACAAGAAATTATGTCTGTTTAATGGAATTAAAGAGAAAGTATTATCACATGAAACGAAGCAACTTACATTGAAGGAAATGTTTAATAAAGTAAACAAATAAATATTAAGTTTTTTCTTTTTGTAAATTTTGATACCCTTTAGATCATAATTGTTCTTTATTTCATAAATTACGGTTTCATATTTTTAATTTTGTAATTTTTGCATGCCATCTTACCAGATTTAAACTGATGATCTATAATCCGGAAAAATCGATAATCCGGAATCGCCGAAGTCCCGACGAGTCTGGATGAAAGACTTTTGACTGTATGAAGATATAGATATATTTAATTATATACATTTGTGTATATATATAATAATTTATTTCCTAAACAGTATTGATTAATTGATTATATTATCTCCTAAGTGTATATATATATTTAATTATATACATGTGTGTGTGTGTGTGTGTGTATATATATATATATATATATAATTGTATACGTTCTAGTATTTTAAAATGTATATAGTTTCTTCTCTTTATGATTTTGGATCTTGTAGAGGACCTATTGATTATTTTTTAAAGATAGGAAAATAGGAAAGAGATACTGAGCAGTTTATTACAGAATTAAAAATTAGTTTCAGGATGATATAATTGTTAATTTTTATAAGTATGTTAAAAAGAAATATTCTCATTTGCTTTCGTGGAAATTTTTGGAGCAAGTAACACAGAGCCCTACGTCGCATTTTTCGCAAGCATACGTTGACCGCTTCCTTATTCCTCTTCTCTAACAAGCAGCGCATCTTCGTGGAGTTTTGTTTTGAATGGGCCAGTGACCTATCAATGGAATTGAATCTGAAACACTAGCAGAGGTGACTGAAGCTTCTGAATCATTGAGGAGTTGCTTTATAAGATTTTTTCTAAAATCTGCGAAAGATAAGTCTGAAATTTTCATTTTGCACAGAGTAAAGGAGTTTAAAACTGCTAGATCGAGTAAGTGAAAAAAGATTTTCTTTGTCCATTTTAAAGTTTTTCTTCCGAATGTATAACTATTTGCCATTCGGTCATTCAAGTCAACGAATCCCATATTTTTGTTGTAGGTTGATACAATTTCTGGTTTTTCCATTTTGTCATGGGCTGCAATGGGATTGTGCATATTGCTGAGCATAAATACTTCTCTCTTGTCTTTCCAACAAACTGCAGTCATTTCTGATGAAAATTTTATTTTAATTTACCCTTTCTGCATTCGGATGCCAGCATTCAGTTTCGCATAATTTTTCCGATTGCTGCGAATTGTACCACAACTGTTTATTTTATATTTATGCAGGAATTCATGAAATAAATCCTGTAAAGAAAAGAAATTATCCATAAAAAGTTTATGTCCTTTGCCTTTTACACTTTCTGCTAACAATATTACCGTGTTATGAGAGGCACACTTCCCATTGTTTGACTCGTAGGAATCTTGTCTGAGGTATACTTTCATGTCATATGTGTAACCATGGTGGTCTCCAAGCTTATAAATTTTAATTTCAAAACGCTTATGCTTTTTAGGAATATATTGTTTAAAAATTACTCTTCCCTTAAAAAGAACAATTACTTCATCTACAGCCAGTTCTTCAAAGGGCTCATATACTTCCTTGAAATTGTTTCTCAAATGTTCAAATATATGCCTTATTTTCCAAAATCGATCATAATTAGGATCGTTTCTGTCTGGTGGTGACATGTTATCTTCAAAGTGCAGAAAATGAAGAATTTGCAAGAATCTATCTCTATGCATAGTTTTATTAAAAAAAGGGGTTTCAAGCATTTCGTCTGTCGGCCAGTAATCTTTTATCTTGTCTTTTTGAATATGCCCCATCAGCAATATCAGCTCCAAAAAATTTAGCAATTCATTTTCATTAACATCTTTCCATGTAACTGTATGTTTTTTTGTTTTTAATTCAGGGTTAAAACTGGAATTTTTCCTTAGTATTTGTTCCGCATAACGATTTGTTTCTTTGACAATTCTTTCAATAATATTTTGGCCGAAAAGATTTTTGAAAAATTCAATCTCTTTTGTAGCTTGAGAAGCAAGGCCTTTTTATTGTTTCTTCCAATAAAGTTCAAAGCATTTACCTTGTGGTCAGGTTCTGGTTCAAGCCATTCAAATTTCGAATCAAAAGAGAATTTGCCCACATTATCAGTTTGTTCATCACCGTAATTTACCGAATCTGTTAATAAATATGAAATTTCTTCCACATCCTCATGTTCACTTTTCTATGTCCAGCTCACAATCGGATTCGCTATCTCCGTAGTTTTCTTCATTAAGCTCTTGAAGAAGCTTTTGTATTTCTTCTTCAGTTAGCTCTCTTTTCCTTTTCGGCATGTTTCGAGAAAAATCAAACTCCTAGAAAACTTACGAAAATATGCAATATTCAAAAGCAACGTAAAGCTCTGTATACAATTTAGAGATGCAGTTATCGCGAATTCTGTAGCTGTGTAGCTACAAGAACGAAAAGGGAAAAATTGGGAAAACCGGATCCTTAGCACAAAGACCTTTCAAGGAGATAAGTGGTTAAAACCCCAGGGACATCAAATTTGACATTTCACCCCACTCTTTCAGCCTGGAAAGTGGAGGGAAAAAGACATGGTCACTAAAGTGGACAACCCCGTCTTTTCAAAGACAGGTTCTATGGCCACTATAATGGCCATTTTGTCTTCAAAAGGTTAAGTACTATATATGCATGTATATTTGTATAAGTTTTCTATTTGTATATTTTTTTGAAATGCTGTTTTAGTGGTATGCAGATTTATGCTGAAATGCACAGTAATGATTAAGTAAGGGTTATTAGCAACAAGTATTATAAAATCTTGTTGAAAATATTTTCAAGGAAAAAAATTATTCTTTTGATTAATCCTATTCATCATTTTGTGTCATATTTTATAAAATTTCATTAAAATTTTTCTCTGAAATAAATGGCTATTACTAAGGCTTTATATTACTAATTTTATAAATTTAAAATAATAATAATTATTTTTGAAATTCAAAGTTTTCAAAAATTCTTTTGTGCTTCAAATGTAGGGAAAAATTCAACCAGATGTAGAAGAATACCGTATTTATGCGAATCTAATGCGCATCCCCATTTTAAAACTTTAAATAATAAAAAAAATTGTTTGTCAGCGAATGTAATGCGCATCAATGGTATGAGAATTTATTGAATCTTATTTTATACAAATATAGATTTGTATATAAACTATCAATCAATGGTATGATAATTTTATTTAAATTTAGATACCATATTTTATACAACAATGGATTTATACATAAAGTAGCACAACATAGAATTAACCTATTAGTGGGCTATTGTTATGTGAAACAATCATTGTTAATTAATTACCACTACCGTATATACGGTACCTATCGTAAAATATGAACATGAAATAAATTGTAACATTTCTATAGCTAACAGTTTCTACAAACTGTTATTAATAGTTAATCGTCTTCATTCACTAATGTTTTCATCACTGGAATCCTCGCAGCTGTCTTCGTCAGAAGCAGATTCATTTCTTCTTTCCTCATCGTCATCCTCGGCGTTCCAGAGCACGTCATCTTCACTGCCATTCAATGAATTTGAAGTGCAGCATTTATTGAAAGATTTCGCAATCATTGGATCTTAGATGCTTTTCCAGGCAGCAGAAACCCAGTGTGCAAGCAATGTGCGGTGCAGTACGCTTAATTTTTCTTATCAGGGTCAATTCATGGTTTGGCTCACAAAACCATTTTTCATACTCCGCCTGAACGTACCTTTTAAAACGTTTATTTATACTAACGTCCAGTGGTTGTAACACAGACGTCATCCCTCCAGGAATGATTACAAGATCCCTGCCTAGGCTGCGCATGTTCTTTTTCACGTCGGTGGTGAGATAACCACGAAATGCTTCCAGACAAAGCATTGATGGTGGATTGAAGAGCTGACCGAAACGGCGTTCCCATACATTTCGGAGCCAATCAAGCATTAATGATTCCGTCATCCACCCCTTCTCTTGGTTTCGAATCAGGACATCATCTGGGAACAGCTTTTCATTCTTAAGGGTTTTAAGGCTTGTTTTCCGTTTGAAGATTAAGAAAGGGGGAAGTTTGCACCCGTCTGCTGTTATTGTCAGCGTTGCTTTACATATCCCCAAGTTTTAATGATAACTTCCTTAGTCCCCTTCTCCATAAAGGTGTAGTTATGAGGCATATCAAACCAAATTGGTGTCTCGTCAGCATTGCCAATTTGCCCCATTGAAAAATTCTTTTCCTTCCGAAGTGTGATGACATACCACTGAAATGTTAGTAGTTTTCCCTCAAAATCTGCAGGAAGCTTTTGGCATATTGTTGTACAGTGTCTTAGACATAAGCCCATCCGCTTCATAAACCGATCCACCTATCCACGGCTAGCCTTAAACTCTTGTTTTGGTATTCCAAGAACTTCAGCCTCTTCTTTTGCTTTATTTCTTATGGTGTCACTAGTCACAGGTTGTTCATTTTTCTTCCTTTCACGTACAAATTCCAAAACTTTTTCTTCAATTTTAGGGTGTCTTCCTTTGCGAGAGCCAGTGAATTTCTTTCTACTAGCTTTAGTTGCAAACAGCGCCAATTTCTGTTGCCGCCACAAGCGAACACTGCTCTCAGCTACATTGAACTCTCCCCTGCCTTTCTATTGCCATTTTTTTCAGCATAAAGAATTACTTTACGTTTGAAAGTAGCGTCATATGACATTCTCCTCCGTTTGCCCTCCCTTTCGTGACTAAGTACTCTGCAGTTTGTATCCTCTATGCAATAATGTGTCAACGATAAGTGTAACGGTAAATCTAGTCGACAAATACGGTAATCCATTGTTATGATTTAAATTTGGTTGACGTCATCGGCGAACTTTGCACTCGAATCTAATGCGCACCCCAATTTTGAATATTACATTTGGCCAAAAACGATGCGCATTACATTCGCGTAAATACGGTATTCAAGCTTAATTTGCAATTAATTTATATTATTATGGATTTCCAATTTAATAATTTTCATTTAAATCACTCTTTCTTTCTTCATTAATTATTAATTTTATTTTCATTTTAATTTAAAACTGGATATAATAGTATGAAAAGCAATTTAATTTTTCTTTTGCTTTTTTGTCTTTTTAAATGTTCAAATCTGAGCTTGATTTATTTTAATTTCAATTTTCTTTTACAGAGATGAAACTCTAAAAGGTACTGAACTACAATCAAAATTAGAACCAGCATTTATGGCCGGCCTGCGTTGTGTGCAGCCTCATATACGATCAAAGTTTTTTGAAGTATTTGATAGCAGTATGCGACGCAGACTTCATGAACGTTTGATGTATATTATTTGTTCTCAGAATTGGGAGACAATGGGTCCTCATTTCTGGATAAAGCAATGTATTGAATTGCTGTTAGTTACAGCAGTTGATGGAACTACAATTCAAAGTTCTACTCCAAATGTGTTACTGCCCTCTATTACATCCGTAATTGAGCAAGCTGATTCTCAGGAAAGAACTAATTATTCCATGACTGCTTCAGTGAAAGAAGAACCTGCGGACATTATATCTGTGGAATCACGAGAGGATGTAAGTAGTTATTTTGTAAATGTAGCAATACCTTGCATAGTTTGAACAATCACTTTTACCAATATCCCAGATTGTTTAAAACCAGACTAATCAAGGAACATAATACGCACAAAAAATAGTAGTGTCCAAAAAAAAATTTTTTTTTTAATATTGGTTTTCATAATTCATTTTTTATTCTTTAAAAACTGCAGTATTGCTGTCTTTGCAGCTTTCTTTCACCTT
Source organism: Stegodyphus dumicola (assembly GCF_044657685.1). Taxonomy (NCBI): domain Eukaryota; kingdom Metazoa; phylum Arthropoda; class Arachnida; order Araneae; family Eresidae; genus Stegodyphus; species Stegodyphus dumicola. Next base: position 242,160,601 of record NC_140771.1, read on the forward strand.
CTCTCTTTATACATTTGTTTTTAGCCATGAATTGTACTGTTTAGCATTCTAGAAATCGTAAGGCTAAGTTCAGTGCTAGAATCATCTTCTGTAGAAGTTCAACTGAAGTTCTTTTGAAGAGTTTCAACCATTCTAGTAATTTTTATAGTTTTTCAGCTGTCAATTCTCATGCAGGCACTTCAATGAAGTCTTCATTGTCCTGAGTGAAAATTTTTGTTTTGCAGTTGGAGGGGGGGGGGAGAAATCTGAATCAGATTTTAAATTACGCCCAAAGGGGCGATTTTTTTTAACGTTTTGTTTGTTACCTTTATTTATGAAATATTTTCATTGCATTTAAACCATAAAATTTAGTTCACTATCAATGTTGCAAAATAATTTTAAAATGAGCATATATTTAAAATTTCCGGTACACAGTTCCGCATGCTGGAGATAAAAAAGTTTTTTCCCCCCGTAGAGTGTTGTCGTTGCTCGCTTTTAAATCCTTGAGTTAGTTACTCAAAAATTCGTTAAAGTTTCACAAAATAGGAAATTGATAATAAAACAAGTTCAAAATTTCAGATTTGGCCTTCCATATGCCCATATTGGCAGTAGGATTACATCATTCAAAATTCGATGGCTGTAGGTACCGTTGTTTTATCACAGTGGGAGAAATATACATATATTTATGCAGATTTTTCATTATTTAATTTCTTCAAATATAATGCAGGACTCTAAGATTTGGTGGCAACAGTTTGAAAAGTGAAGCGGCCATTTATAGTGATTCAACGCAAAATCGCAAAACAAAAACAATAGTCCTTCAGGAACAAAGCCCCTTGGACTAAAAAAAAAAAAAAGACAATTGCCAAAGAAAGTTATTGCAGCGCAGCACATAAATAAGGCCAAATATACATATAATGAAAACAAAATTGATTAGATGAAATAAGTAAAAAAATTAATTTCTCGCAGCTTATTTTCTCCATCATGGAAGAAACTTGCAAGCCTGAAGAATTATGTGTGGGACAATACTAAGGTACCCTAAACCTTCAAGGATGATCCTCTTGGTGAAACGTTTGGGGAGGGGGTCATGATCTTGGAATCCTAGTAATTTTTTTCTCCTTATCTGTTCTTTTCCATTTTTATCCCCCTCCTTTGTGGTTTTCCTTTTCAAATTTTGGATCTCAAAATGAGAAGCTGTCACATCCCTTTGTTTCTAATTTTTCATTGAGAGAAAACCATCTAAACATTTGCCGTGCATTGGGACCTGTAAGGCTGGAAAGGACGGTACTGGTAGTTGAGAGGCAAGGTACTGTCTCCAACATATTGCTTTGGCCTCTGCTTCATATTGCATTGGGAAAGTACTCAGCTGTTCTCGCTTGTGTCAATTGGCTGGTCAAAAGTGTTATGAAGCACGTCCTGAGGGGCAGATCATTGCACTGTGCTTTGTGTTTACAGGACGTTAGTGCATTCTAAATCAGACTATGGCTGAGCAGTTTATGGTTCACTACAATCTTCTGTAGTATCAAAACTAGATCTTGTTCACCACTAGGCTTTTTGGGATATGTTCTGGAGCATTTAGAACTTCTCCCTGTTTGTATGTTGACTCTTTTGAATCATCTGCCCATTTAAAAAAAGCATGAACAGTTGTCATTATTTTCATATACTTTCACAATCGAAATATCTTAGTAAGTCCAATTTGTATGATGACTTGTTTGAAGCACGACCATCATGTGTACCATTTTTCCTTTTAAGAGTATGGCCACTGATTGTGAAGAATATCTCTCAGCTGACATGAATGCCCAAACAGTAAAGCACTTTAAATGCACAATTCTGGCTGTTATATGTTTTCCATCATTTGAATAAAAGCAATATGAACGACATCATCTATACATAAGACAGCGGACATAAATCTAGTGGTTACATTCCATGTATACTGATAGCTGAAAAGCAGCCTATCATATTGGAACATCTTCTGTTTGAGGAAAAGGAAAAAAAGAAAATTGTTGCATGGGGCTTGCTCAGTGCTCACTTCCGAGTTAACTGTTGTGTACTATGCTCTTTCACACATATCAAAACTGTTTCAGGAAAAACTTATTATTTATTGTAACTCATATAGTGTATTATAAGCTAGAAGCATTATCTGATATTTGGAATTCTGTAACTATTGAAATCATAAGATTGCATTTAAACTTAATTATCCATGAATATTGTGATTCTTTACTGCTGTTTTCTGGACATATAAGGCATTAAGGGAAAGGAGCTGACGAGAGTGAACTGTTTGTCTGAATTGCAATGTTGTTTTACTTTTTAACTGAGTGCCCTAAACTGAACAGACTTCAATCAAAGCATTTCAGTAACTGCGATTTTCCTCTTGATCGAATAATCAGAAAAGAGGTCAGTACTAATTTATTTCAGTACCTGAAAGAGACAAGTCTAAGAGGTCAGTACTAATTTATTTCAGTACCTGAAAGAGACAAGTCTAAGAGGTCAATACTAATCTATTTCAGTACCCAAACAAGACAAGTCTTTGTTATTTAATTTGATTTAATTTTGAAGATATTCCTTGATACTTTTACAATGTACATTTTAATGTATATCATGTTTTTTGATTTTTTCCTTATTTGACATCTGAAATCATCTGAATTTTATTTACTTGTTCATCTTAGTATTTATCTTTTTATTACCTCCCTTGGTTTTATATTTTTGTTTTAAACTTGTACTTAGTAAGATTTAACATATGTCTGGTGCATATAACCTTTTAAATTATGTCTAAAAATCACTACCATGAATCCAGACACAACTTCCATCACTGCCATGGATATAATAATTAAGTTAAAAATATATAATTAAGTTAAAAAAATAAGTTTAAGATACGTAGTTTCTTCAATTTTTTTGGCCAGATATTTCTCATTTTTCCATGTTATTTCCTGTTGTGGAAGAAATTTTCCAACCCTGGTAAAAAGTGTTGAATCTAGTCCCCAATTTCCATCCTGACGTATTAGTGTGTACTTTTATATATGTTTCTGAAGGACAGAGACGTTATTTTATAGATATTTTTTTTAGAGTTTAGTTGAAACATATCAAATAGTCACTAAGCCGAGTCCTGCATTTGTTTAATCTTGCTAATCTAATGTTTAATTGCTAAATCTAATGTTTTGCAACTTTATAGTGATATGTTTGTATTCATGTTGAAGGGTATTTATGTATTTAAGGAAAGGATTTTTTTTTTAGGAAGAAATTGATATTGAATTGTCAGCTTCTGATGAGAGTCATAAAATGATGGATTCTCTAAGTCTTAAAAATCAGGCAGACAGCCGATCAACTGCTCAAAGCTTTTTAACTAAGCAAGCAAAATTTCATGAGACATTGCGAGAAGTTAAAACAATAAGTTTTCTTAACGCTACTGCCCAGTTATGCCATATGGATACATCTTTGGCTCAGCATCTATGGATACAGCTATTTCCTAGATTGTGGAAAATTTTGAATGATAAGCAACAAGCAGTTAGTATTTTTCAACTTATTTTTTGTTGTTTTAATTTAATCTCTTAAATTCATAAGTGGATGGTTTAGTTTCATTATTTTTAGGAACATTTGTGTGCTAATTAGAAAAATAACAAAATACAGTCAAAAGTCGTTAATCCGACTCGTCGGGACTTCGGCGATTCCGGATTATAGATAATCAGTTTAAATTTGATAAGATGGCATGCAGAAATTATAAAATTAAAAATATGAAACCGTAATTTATGAAATAAAGAGCAATTATGATCTAAAGGGTATCAAAATTTACAAGAAAAAAAAGCTTAATATTTATTTGTTTACTTTATTAAACATTTCTTTCAATATATGTTGTTTAAGTTGCTTCGTTTTATGTGATAATACTTTCTCTTTAATTCTAAAAACAGACATAATTTCTTGTTCAGTTACAAAGTTCCGCTGTTCAAGTTCTATAATTGCTGTGTCTACCGACTAATTTGGCAATTGAAATTTTTTTGTTTTCAATAACCTCTATCACTTTCTTTGCTATCGGAAGCGAATTATAATGACGAGGAATTTGATTTAAATCATATCAAAGATGGAGTACATAGAGATGAAATACTACATTTAGTAAGGAATTATAAGCCAAATAAAATAACATCTGCCCTGAAGATAAGGATAGTGCTGACAGATCAACTTCCAATTCATTGCGCGCCGCGGCCGCAGCGTTAAAGATAAACAAACGTTAAAGTTTAGATAAACAAAGGATATGCCTTTATCCATTTTTTTGCAGCAATTCCACTTTTTGTTTAATGAACTTCGAAATATACTTTAGCTTTGTAGATCCTTTACATATTAATAAATATATATCAGAAATTCTATTTGACATAATCGAAAGTTCAAGCTTACTTTTATAAAATTGCTCTAACAGTCTGCAAAAAATAATAAGCTGGATCCAATTCGAAGATTAAGGAACAACGCAATCTGCAACATTAACTGAAATAGATAATTAGATAATTTTAGCTTAGCTTATATTGTCCGTTATACATTAAACGCACATGCGTAAACGTATTATGCGCAAGCACACTTGCATATACGCATGTGTAAAAGTATTACGCGCATGCGTGGATGCATTATGTGTTGGCGCATGCGCAGAAAGTTTGTAGCTTTGAGGTCCGGATTATGGGTGTTCGGATTAATAACTTTTGACTGTAGCATGATTTTAAAATTAATTTAATCAGTGTTTGGCTATTAGATATGCTTTTTTAAATTTATTAAACATACAGTAAATGGGATACTCGGATAAAAATGGATCTTAAATAAATGTCAGAAGAAAAAAAAAAAAAAATCTGAAGATATTTTTAAATATACATGTGTGGTAAAAGACTTCTTATAACTCTATAAAAATAATTTAGCATTAGGTGGTGTGATCTTGGATAGTATGCTTTAAATGAAATTTTAAAAACTTAATGTAAAATAACTGATTTAAGTAATAAAATATAAAAAGTTAGTTTATTATGATAGTCAGTCTGCTTTTGCATTCATGTAAGTAGAATTGGTAACTTCTTTCCATTATATAAACTAAACCTATTGTTGCTTTGATAACTTCTATACTCTTACCTTGATTTAATTTCATGGTAACTAATTGTTTAACTCATTTGCAAAATATGCAATTCTTTTTTATGATCACTACATTAGAAGTTTGGTTAGAAAAAAAAAAAAAATTAAAGAAAGTGGCAAGGGTAATACAAGATACAAGAAGGAAAGTGTTATAACTTTCGTATATTTTTTTGATTCTGTTTATAATGGAACATGGAAAGTGTTTACAATTTGTAAATGATTTTCTTCAAAGTGAAGGTATGATGGAAATGTGTGAAACTGAATGAAGAAGCAGATATTTATCTTAACATTTGTGAATATCAAATTACGGTGGCATTTAGAAGAGAATTTTCACTAAATTCTCCTCTAATAGCATTAAAGTATTATTTACAATTCCAAAATAACATACCAGTATGCAGCTTATTACTAATGTTAACTTCTAACATTTTTTGCTGTACAAAGTTCCGCTTATTTGTGTTGTGCAATTTTTTATTGTAATTTTTTATGTGTGTTTGTGTATTGATGTTATGTATGTGTATTCTTTTTTAATAATGTTAAGATTTATTGTAAATATTATTACTGCTATAATCAGCATAATGGGTAAGTTATGCTGGCTGCCATTTCATATGATTTGATTTTGTTTTTGAATCCTGGAGAATGCATGCATGTTTGTAAGCATTAAGTATGCATGCAGCGTGAGGTTACTTAAGATACTGGTGAGCCAAAATTCCAGTTGTACTTAGGTAGCCAGAGGGCACGAGGCTCGAGTTATACTTGGATAGAGCTTTGCTCCAGAAACCTGAGTCTCATGGCCTTCATCCACCTAAGGACAAGAGGACTTTTGGCTTGCTAATGTTTTAAGTTGCCCCATGCTGCACACACACTTTGCACTTATGAACATGCATGCCTTCTCCAAGATTCGAAACCGAGCCCAATGATATGGTAACCAGCATTGCTAACCCACCATACTTATCAAGGCAGTAATATTTTAAAAAATATTATTATAAAGTTCCCTTGAGTGGTTTCTTGGTACTGGAAGAGGGGTGGGAGAACCCTGGATCTGCCCATCAGGTGTTCTCCATCTAAACTAGCGAGTAGATGCACACTTTAATGCAGTGGGATTAACTGTGTACAAACATTGGATAACTTCTAGTATCCTGCTCACTTTTACCTATACCAGTAAATGTTATTTTCTGTGTCCCAAAAGTTAAATTCATTGTGTTATCCAAAAGTACAATTTTTTTCTTGACCAATTTTTTTTTTTTTTTTTTTTTTTTTTTTTTTTTTTTTTTCTGGCCTTTATGCTATATTTTAGTGGCCTTAATTTTTAAGTTTTTTTTTTTTAGGTTTGTTATCCTGATGAGAATGGATCCATACACAACTTTTATAAATCTTAGTAATAGCAGATTTCGATATATTCAGTAATATTTAAGTTGATATGAAATAATAAGATTTGGTTATAAAATATGTTAAAATTGTATTAGGATTTCATGTTTTGTATTGCTGCTATATTAACTGAATTTCATTTTTTCTCACTTAGGCTTTGAACAATGATATGGTACCTTTCATATCTAGTGGTTGCCATGTTATCCAAAAAGATTGCCATCCGAGTGCTACGGCTACATTTTTTGAAGGTGTATCTTACTGTGTACCCCCAATCCCTGTAAAACCACATCTTCTTTTGGTAATATTAATTTGTTTTACTTATTTATAATGTTAGTTTAAGTTGTACTTTTTTCAGGTAGAAATATTCTTGAACAAGATTTTTAATGAAACAAATGTTTAAATGTTAGCTTTACTTTTCTCATATATTAACTACAAGCTCACGAGTAGCTGAGCAGAAAGGTGAATGAACACTGATAGTTTTACTTGGGTTCAAATCTCGGTGAACAATCTGGCTGCATTAGAATTTTTGTGATTTGTTCCATTGTGTAGGGTAAATATGAGCAAGTTTCCTTACATTCTCAATGAAGACACCTCTTTCCTAAGGCAGATAGCCTACATGTGCTTTGCCACAAACCAAATAATCCTCATATATCAGTTGCAACCATTATCGTAGTTTTTAATTTTATATTTTTTATATTTTTAGTAATTTTATTGTATGCAAGAAAATGCATAATTTCTGAGAAGTTGAAGACTTTTTATACCAAACATAAAGTATTCTTATGAATTTTGTACATAGATAATTTCAGTGAAATTGTTGTATTTTCTGCATGATGTAGCATGAAAAGCTTGAGAGAAAAGATGTTCTGCCAGAAAAATAAGAACACAAGGGCAAGTCTATTTAGCATTGAGTAAACAGCTGTCTTGCTTCTTTGATGAGATATTGCCATGCTAGCTATGGTTTTGCCAAGAAATTACCAAATGTTGCTAAACTTGGCAATTTTTTTGGTTCAGTCCCTGTATAACTGTAAAGGCTGTTGTAATTGAATAACTGTAATTGATTCCTATATTACCTCTAATTGTATCCAGCCCTCACATGGCTTCCAGTAATTGAGAAGCAGAAAGTACTGAAGATTTCTCAATGGCTGGGAGAAAACTATTAAAGACCGAGAGAGAGCATCAGTTTCTCAGTAGTTGTTAGTTCAGAGCAACTTCAGACTATTGAGATATCTATGAGAGCTTTGCCTTTGAGATGCAATTTGCATTCAGTTGTGTTTGAAGCTCCTGATAGTTTGAAGTGTAACTTTTGTTTGTGCTTCTGTGATACTGTGAAGAGCTGTATGAGTATTTTTGTGGAAAATTCCGAACCGTGAAAAGTTTCTTTAGATAAAATAAATTTTAACAAGCTCTCGTCGGTTCGCTGTGCATTTAATCTATTACAAACCCATATGCATGTAACACTATTAGGAATGTCATAGTATTACTAAGGGAAGAAATTTTAATATTTTAAAAGTATATAAGCATAATAATTTTTTAACATGCACTGTTTTTTATAAGTTCGTTAATAATCAAAAATTTATAATTGTATATAAAATGTGTATAAAATTGTATATAATTAAAAAAAAATTTTTTAACATTTAATCAGGTATTTTTCATTATAAGTGACTAAAATTAATATCCTTAAGTTGCTGACGGAGATTGACTTCTAAGTTAATTGTCAAAGGGAAATTTAGCAAATTGAATGCAATCATTGTCATTTTTATTTTTCGTTGAAATTCTGTTAATATTCAAGTGCATTTCTTATAAATTCTTATTATTGCTATGATTTTCCATAACAAATGACGTAGAATATTTTGTAGCTTTTTTTTTAAATAACTTTTATAATTTTTTTACCTTTGCCTTTCTTATAACTAACATTTTTTTTAAACTTTTATTTAGCTGAAAGCTTTTATTTATTTATTTATCTTACTTTCTAATGATTTTTAAATTAAAACTGTATGCATTTTAATCTATTTAATGAAGAGCAGAAAGCAATAAATATAGGATAACGTTGTCTTTGAAAGCAGAAAAATTATTTCTTCTAATGATTGTAGCAATAAAGTGTATGTTATGTCTCTATTTAAGGTATTTAATGATTTGAAAGAAAGACCTAGCTCATAGAGCTCCCCCCCCCCAAATACAAGATAGAAACTGTGATGTAGTCATACCACAAAAGTGCATTTTATAGCAAATAAATTAATATTTATACTATAATTTTATACATCATTAAAATGAACTATGTGTAGATAATAGCTATAATTTGGGAAAATGTATTTATAGGGATTTTACATCAAATGTTTGAAAAAGCTGAATAATTACTCATTAATTCTAATACAATAGTTACTCATTGATTTCCAGTACTCATTGCTTGCAACATGCTTACTTAATCCAATGTAATTCCAAAACAGTTTTCTTTTTTAAAAACAAAAGTTTTCCCCAAAATTGGCATTTTCGTTTTAAATTTTCTGCTAATTTATTTAAATAAAGAAAAGACTACATTATTTGTAGTTTTTTCTTTATTTCCCTAGAAACTGGGGGAACTTTACTAATGTTTCTAACATAAATAACAATTTTTTTAATTAGGTGTAAAAGCAACTTTTGATTAGTATAAGTTACACCGATTGGTACAGGTTGCAAATAAGAAAATTGAACTGTGTTTGATGGCTCTCAAATTTGATAGTTCTAAAATATGTGCCAATCTAAAGTAGCTTTTATTGCCTAATTTGTCATGTTTCCTTTCCAGTTAGATGTAATAAGAGACTTTTTAAATAATTTTCTAGCTTATACTCTTATAAACTTACATACATAAAATTTAAATAATTGCAAAATGAATGATTGCCTTAATTTTGGCACGGCAGCTTTACTTATAATATCTAAAGCAGGGGTGGCCAACTTTTTGGTGAAGAGTGCCACTATCTAAGGGGGGGGAGAGTTGTGTGTGCCTCTTCCAACTTTTCCAACTCACTGAAAAATATAAAAAGGTAGAAAAAGGCAAGTCTGAGTAGAGCACATTTAAAAAATAATACAGTAAATAAAACAAACTTACAAACTAGGGTTTTAATGTTAATAAACATTTTTAAATGTTCTGTCAGTTAGGTTATGTATAAAATAAATATAAATAATTTGAAACATTTAGTTCTAAATAACTGTTAAACAATCGGTACTTAATTAATGTGTTTTTTGAGTATGTAGTTTTTTTATTAAGTCATCTATATTAGAATTAGTTCTTGATGATGCTAACAAAATTAGGTGTTTTAGGTGCATATCAGTTAACCTTGAATGATATTTTTATTTTATTATGTTCATAGCAGAAAACATTTGTTCGCAAACATACATATGTTCATCCAAAGCTACCACAACAATACTTGGCAGCCAAATTTTGTAAATCTGGAAAATTGCTTTGTTGGTACAAATTTCCGAAATTCAATATTATTTGGATCACTTGCACTGGAAAAAATTTCTGTGTATTTGTTTTTCAGTGTACTGTGCTCAGTACAGTACACTGTTACTGTGTATTTCAGTGTACTGTGTAGGTCAAAAGTTTCGATTTGGATTTCAGTTGGATATCAAATTGCATCTTGCCTAGAAACTGAATTATTATGTTTATTTTAATGTGTTTATTGTGTGTATCTACGACAGAATTCATACAGATGATGTTATTATTTATCAGTAAGCCTTTGTGTGCCACATGTTGGCCATCCCTGATCTAAAGCATGCGTTACCAAAGTTTTTTTGGGGGGGGGATGATGTCTCCTTACTGCCAAAACTAAAATATCCTGTACTCCCCTCTTTGAAAAATCAATGATCTAAAAAGAATATTTTCATTTTTCAGAAAAGGGACTAAGATGAAAGATCTTTTTTTTTTTTAAGCTAATTACTCTGATGTTATATACAATGTTAATTTTTTTTTTAAATATTCAACTAGTAGACATTTGAATTACAGATTAGCTTCACAGAATGCAAATGTAATAAATAAAAAAAGTGCTTAACAAAAGTAATTTTCATTTGAACCATGTTTTATTCTGTGAATTTCTGAAATATCATGTAGAATCTGTTATTATTAAATTTAACTTTGTAGATGACGCTGCTATTGCAAAAGCAGATTCATTAAGCATCCGAGCATTACGGGTTTAGCCCTGAAATTTCAAAGTTCCTCAGAATGTCATGAATAAGTGGTATTTTCTTGATTTTAATTAAAAAATGACTCTGATTTTGTACCTTGATTCCTTTTCTTCTAATATACATCCAAACCGAAATCAGATACATTAAAAACTAGCAGAAATTTTCATGTACAGTCAAAAGTCTTTAATCCGGATTCGTCAGGACTTCGCCGTTCCGGATTATTGATTTTTCCGAATTATAGATCATCAGTTTAAATCTGATAAGATGGCATGCAGAAATTATAAAATTAAAAATACGAAATCGTAATTTATGAAATAAAGAGCAATTATGATCTAAAGGGTATCAAAATTTACAAAAAAAAAAAAAAAAAAAAAAAAACTTAATATTTATTTGTTTACTTTATTAAAAATTTCTTTCAACGCGCGCATGCGTAAAGCATACATTACGCATAGGCGAAATTAGAAAATTGCAACCAGAAAACTATTTGATTTGTATTCGTGATATTTATAATGACGAGGAATTTGATTTAAATCATATCAAAGACGGAGTACACCGAAATTAAATACTACATTTAGTAAGGAATTATAAGCCGAATAAAATAAAATCATCTGCCCTGAAGATAACGATAGTGTTGACAAATCAACTTCCAGTTCATTGCGCGCCGCGACGTACCCCCCCCCCCCCCCCCCCCGTGCAGAGCAGCGTGAAATTGATTAAACAGATTTCGGAACGGTTAGATAAACAAAGAATATGCCTTTATCCATTTTTTGTAGCAATTCGTTTTTTGTTTGATGGACATCGAAACATACTTTCGTTTTCTAGATCCTTTGGGAGCTCCAGCATCGGAAATTCTATTTGACATAATCGAAAGTTCAAGCTTACTTTTAGAAAATTGCTCTTACAGTCTGCAAAAAATAATAAGCCGGATCCAATTCGAAGATTAAAGAACAACGCAATCATCAACATTAACTGAAATAGATAATTAGATAATTTTAGCTTATACCGTCCGTTATATATTAAACGTGCACGCGAAAACGTATTCTGCACTTGCGCAGACGCATATGCGCAGTGGTAAATGTCTTGCGCGCACGAGTAAAACGCCTATGCGCATGCGTCAATGCGGCGCATGCGCAGAAAGATTTTAGCTTTGAGGTCCGGATTATGGGTGTCCGAATTAACGACTTTTGACTGTATTTTGAAATAATTAAAATTTTATATGCTATCATCATCATTTTTATTCGTAGCCTTAAAAGGAATTTTTCAAAAAACACTCTGCGTTATGTCCCCCCTTTCCTAATATTTTTTCTTCCAAATCTGTGCATGATAAATGTATTTTTAACAGAATATTTGATTTTAAAAATTTCCTTTTTGACAATTTAAGCAATTTATGTCATCTTCATAATGACCACATAGAAAATATTCCCTGTAAATTATCAAGTTCTTTATATTAATAAAATCCTCTCCTCAACTTGTACGGCTGTTCTTTCATCAAAAGCAAATTTTCTTTGGAAAAGTATGCAAACAATATCTGTCTTTTCTTGTTTATGCAACTGTTACAGTATGTCACAACAGTACAAGAAGATATACTTTACAACAGAAAATTTAGGATGGAAATTAATTAAAAATATCTGTACAAAAATGCTTAAATATTTAAATTGCTAGAAAACAAATATATGTGATTAAAATTAATTTGGAATGCCTATACCAGTAGAAAAGTGCTTCATGACAAAATAGAATTTTTGTTTTAAATGCATAAAGCTTTCTGTTGACTACTACTATGATGACTGCATCAGCAAAGGGTCAGTTAAAGGAATGAACTAATTCTCTTTTATCCTGAGGTCCACTAGGAGGAATAAAGAGGGAAATGTGTTATTTTCAGTTGAAGAAGAGATCAGTATTCAATTTCATAAATAAGTTTATTTTTATATATGATGACTGTATCAGCAAGGGTTCTGTTAAAGGAATGAACTAATTCTCTTTTATCCTGAGATCTGCTAGGAGGTATAAAGAGGGAAATGTATTATTTTCAGTTGAAGAAGAGATCAGTATTCAGTTTCATAATAAGTTTATTTGAATAATATAATGAGTTATATGAATATTGTTTAGAGTATTCTTTCTTTGTTTATTAAATGAAATCATTATTTTCCCTGATATTTTGAAAATAGTACTACTTTTAATTAAATTAATTTTTTCATATATTTTTTCTCTTTAGTATCTTGGCAAGTGTCATAATTTATGGCACAGAACAACTTTAATGTTAGAACAGACCTGTTTTGAAAAAGGTGTTTCTGTTCAAGTAAAATCTCGGTCATTGTCAGATATAGCTGATGCCGATGGCTCGCAGAGTTCATTAGTATGCAACCCACTAGATGCTCTTGCTCTGATGTATGCCAATTTGAAAGAAGAAGATTTGTGGGGTGGTCTGTGGCAGAAAAGAGCAAAATTTCCTGATAGTGCTGTTGGCGTAGCACTAGAGCAGCAAGGTTTCTTTTTACAGGCATTAGAAACATATCAGAAGGCTGTATCTAAACACATGGAGAGCGGAGCACCCACTCCATATTCCTTAAACTCTGAAACAGGTTTATGGTGGGAGCACTGGATAAGGTAAATTTAAAAGAATAAAAATATTATTTTAATTATGAAAAAGATTTTATAGGTAGATCCAAACATTTTCAGATTGATTTACTTTTAAAAACGCCTCATGTCTTCCTTGTGCAGCCTATTAAATTATACACATTTTTAGCTGCATTTAAGCTTATATCTTCAAATTTCATTAGAGATATATTTCTAATTCAATCCAGTTCTTGTTTTTCAGCATGACAAAAATATATAAAAATTCAATCTTCATAAAAAATTGTAAAATACAGAAAAACCTAAAACACCAAATGCAGTTAAAAAACAGTCCCCCTCCCCCAAGTTACAGCTTCTGCACAAACTTAATGTTTGCAATTGTGTTTCTGCACGAAAACAAGCAATTTGGCCAGTGGGCAGAAAGACAACATTTTTGGTGCATAAAAATTTAAGATTAAAAGATTTTTAAAAATATGAAACCCGAAATTTTTCGCTGTTACAGTACTTCCTTTTAGTTTGTGAAAATAGAGGAAATTTTAATAATTTATTTTTCAGTGTAATCTTGTACTTGAATGCATTTACTCTATTGTTTATTAAGCAGCTTTAAGACCCTTATTAAATAATCTGAAAGTTTGTCCTCAAAATGTTCCATAAGTGCTATTTTTTATGCCATCATAATCATTAACTGTTTCTAAAAGGTCAGATTTCATCTCAGAAAACGGAGGATAACCTTTTGAAGCTAAAATCTGAGCTGTAAGAGAGGTGGTCAAGCTCCCTAAATCCACATTGCTGTTTTTAATTGCATTGACATGACCCATCTTGCAGAGACAATGTCCATATAGAATTGCAAAACAATTCTTTTAGATTGATCCGATTTTCTTACTATCTCTTTCTTTTAATCTCCTGTCACTCAGTATTTCCTCTTGCGTACAAGCTCTGTTCTCCGATGTCAAAGCTTCATATGGTGTAACCTTCAAGAAAATTATTTCGTGAGCATTCTCAACCCATGCAAAATTGTTTTACCTGCTATGTCGCTGTATTTTACCTATTCTGTCATGAATAATGTTTGATTCGTCGTTTTCTTTCTTTCTGATTAAGATCTTTAGAAAAAAATTTATAATAGAGTAATACACAGTTTTAAACATTTCAGAACTAACTAGCATACCACTTTATTCTGTAAGCATTCAAAGAGGAATGTATATGATTTCTTCCATGAAAGTTATAAATTTATTCACTTAATACTTCCACTATTTGCCTGCAAGAAGAATTTATTACCAAACTTTTTTATATATGAGGGCAAAAAATTTTGGATCTACTTACATGCTAATAAATCAATATCTTTAGGTGTCATTAGTTGTGACGTGTAGAAGATCTTGAGGGCCCTGTCTTAAATTTGTCTTTAATTTATAAACCTTTTATTCTTTCTGTTTGTTTATTATTTTAAAAAAAAAACTGCATGTCTTGCATATCATAATCACAAAATCATATTAAAGCATGAAATGAAAATAAATTTTATTTAGGATTTCTTTGAGATGACTTTGAAAATGAAAGCTGCATAATGAAATTCGTAATAATGTGAAGAAAGTTAAATTCAATATGGTGACTCTCGCTAATAGTAGCACCGAAGCTAAAGAGCTTTCAACTCGCTGAACATTATTTCCACAAGATGTTCTTTGATCACGACATATTTCTGATTTTATAATTTTTTAAAAAATTATCATTTATTCTTAAAAACTTTCTACAAGATCAATTGAGGGGTGAAAAGTAGAAAATAATGTGTGAAAGTCTGTGACATAAAATATGTCGCAATATTAAAGTTACTTCTTATGTTATTTACTTTCTGTTTTTTTTTAATTAATTTTTTTTAATTTTTAGCCCAAAAGGAAGGTTAGTTCTGAATGAGATATTAGTCTTGAAATGCCATTTTATATCAAAGCACATATGTGTTACATTACTTTTCATATTGTTGCTACTAGATGTTTATTTGTTTATTTGGGCCACTGAGCTGACTTCCGACCTTAGGCAAAATGCCAAACAGAATAAATCAGCTCAGTGGAGATATCTACTACCAGCAGCCTCCACCCACCAAGGTAATGGCTGACAGTCCAGTGGCATTTATTTCAAATTTCAAATTTTGCATAAAATGTCAGTTACAGTCAGTATATATCTTTTCACATAATTATATTCGACATTTGATGTAATCACCAGATGTTATCACCCTGCATTATATTTAAAGTAATTAAGTAATGAAGAGTCCACATAAATATATGTATGTTTTCCAGACTCTGAAAACAATGGTACCTAGAGCCATCCAATTTTGAATACCATAGTCCTCCTCAGGAATATGGGCACCTGGAAGCCCAAATATGGAATCTGGAATTTCTTTTAGTATTGTTTCATATTTTGTAAAACTTTAAAAAATTTTTGATTGACAAACTCAACAATTTCAAAGTGAGCTGTGACTACACTGTACGGAATAAAACATTTTTATCTCTAGAATGCAAAACTGTCTCTTGGAAATTCTAAAGATATGCTGTTATTAAATAATTTGTGATATTGCTGTTGAATCAAATTTTACGTGGCATAAGCACCAAGAACATGCTATTTAATGAATAAAGTAAATGCACAAAACATAAATCTTCTAAGTAAGTTAATAATAAATCTTCTAAGTATACACTGTGATTTATTTTATTGCTCAGGACATTAATATGTGTGCATATAGTTGCCCATTTGTAAAAACCTCATGGTATTAAATATTAAGTTCAGGGTATTAAATATTAAGCTGCATGTTTGTGACTAGCTACTGTCTCAGAGAAGTGGAAATTTTCACATTAATATAGTAATTTATATTAATATTACTGTAATTAGTTAATTTAGGGCTATAATTATATTTTATACCATATATTAGCATCCTAAAATGTTATGTAAGAAGAATTTTGCTTCTATTAATTTCTGCTTTATGCTCCTTACCATTTTAAATATAAATACTTTCAATATTAAAAAAAAAAATGTTTTCTGTTCATCTATGAAATTGTTAAATAATATAAAGGAAGCAGAAAAATAATTAAAAAGCTTGTAAATTTTCAAGTTAAAGGAACATCAGTCTATATATTAGGGCGAGTCAAATGAAAGTGAGCCAACCCCTCCTCAGCAAGAATGGTTTGGTCCATCATCTGCGGCGCATGCGCGTAGCACAGAGACAGCCTTCATTTACGAAAGTGGCGCGAAAGTGTGAGGTTAAAGTTTTTTAAGGCGCTTTTACACGGAGTTGAAGACGGTAGCGTGACATAATGGACACTCCAAAAGAGGAACAGCGTGGTGTGGTCAGGTTTTTGACAGCTGTGAAGGTGTTTCCCAACATGAAATTAGTCGCCGTATGACTGCTGTGTACGGTGAACATTGCATCGCATTGGCCACTGTTGAATTCAACACCTCCGAAGAAAGCAAAGGCTGTCATTTCCTCGGGAAAGGTGCTATTGACTTTTTTTTCGATCGTCAGGGGCCATTACTGATTGAATTTGCTAAACGTGGAGAGACTATCAATAGTTTGCGATATTGTGCAACGCTGGATCGACTGCGTGTCGCAATCAAGAACAAACGACCTGGAAGATTGACGAATGGTGTGATCTTGCTACACGACAATGCTCATCCCCACGTCGCTGATGTGGTTAAGACACAACTGGCAAAGTTCAAGTGAGACACGCTGCAACATCCTCCATACAGCCTAGATTCGTCGCCATGTGACTTTCACATTTTTGGGAAACTGAAAAAACATCTCAAGGGTACCAGATTCGTGTCGGACGACGCCGTGAAGGAGTCGGTTACAGACTTTTTGAATCGACAGCCCAAGGAGTTTTATGAGACGGGGATCACCCGGCTCATTTGTCAGTGGGATAAATGTCTCAATGTTCATGGAGACTACCTTTAAATAAAGTACTCTGTTTGTCATATATTCGCATTGGCTCACTTTCATTTGACTCGCCCTTATACATTTCAAGCATACATTTCATACATATACAAGCAATTTTCAAATTTTATAGTTTTTAAAAGCGTATAAAATTAGTTACATGAAGTAGTTTAATTTTAGTTGAACTATAAAAACTTTTCTCTTTCAGATGTCAAAAAGAGTTGAATAATTGGGAAGCGTTACTCCAAGTAGGTTTATCACCAGATTCATATAATCCTTTCCTTGTCTTGGAATTTGCATGGCGTCAACCAAACTGGACAGCTATGAAAGAAGCTTTGGATCTGGTGAGACTCAATACTTGTGCAAATGTGTGTTGAATAACTCACATTTGCACTATTGAATAACATTTCAGGATTTCTTTCCACAAATTTACACATTTGCTGCTATAAAGATACTGTTTGTTGTGTGATTTAATTATGAATGCATTATCTAAATTTAAATTGATGAAGGAATTTTCATTTTATAAACAGAAATAAGTTAACAAGAGGATATTGTTTTCCCTCTTAAACATTCTGTTTAGTTAAATTAAGAAAAGATTTTGAAAGAAGGTCTTTTTTCATATAGGGGCTAGAAAATCATTGTGAAACAACAGTCACTTTATAAATAGCAGTCATAATGTAGATCAGTGATTTTAAGATTGGATTCTAGGATTCCATGGAATATTTCCAAGGGTTCCACAGTTTTTATTTTATTTGTTTACTTGTCGCTTCCAAACATTATAAGTTAAAAACATTTTTGAATTGTATGTATATGATGCTTATAAAAAGTCAGAAAACACCGTTCTTGTGAACATCAGAAATTGTCGCGAGTTAGTAACATCAGTGGATTTATTCAGCTGCAGGGGAGAATACACACATTTCTCCAAATCTGATCTCATTTGTATGTAGATGTTGTTCGCCATTTTGTCCATTCCTTATGCCACCATGTTTTGTGACTAAAGCGCATCTTTTATAGCTGAGATTATTACATTTTTGTTTTTAAATTCATGTAATAAAGACTCAACATTGGCAGCATATCTTCCCTCACAGGGACCCCATCTAAATATGCCTTTTTATGTGAGAGTAAAAAAGAATGCTTTGTTCAGCTTTACAAGTAGATTTCAGTGATTGAACTCCTGTGTCTTCAAAAAGCAGACCTGATTGTACACTGACTACCAATAAGTATTTGAACACCTGTGATAGAAAAGACAAACTAACTTTTTTCAAAATCAATAGTTGGTAGAGCCTTCACGAGAGGTAATTACAGCGTGGACCCTCCGGGGCATACTTTCCACAAGTCTTTGTATGACAGCTAGTGGTATTTTCTTCCACTCGGCTTGGAGAAGACATAGAAGTTCACCAATTTTGCACGGGTAGTGCACCCCTGAATTCGGCGATGCAACTCGTCCCAGAGGTTCTCGATAGGGTTCAGGTCTGGACTTTCGGCCAGTCCATTTGATGAACTCCACTGGCACCATACCAAGCCTTGGTTAACGTCGAAACATGACAACTGGCATTGTCGTCCTGAAAGTAACAGGGGTCCAACCCGTAAAACTGCCACAACGTAGCAAGCACATTGTCATCCAAAATAGTGCAGTAGGTATCGGAGTTGAGCTTACCATGAATGGGGACCAAGGGTCCCAGCCCATACCATAATTCCACCTCCGCCGAACTTGACTGTTGGCACAATGCATTCTGGCAGGAGACGTTCTCCAGGTAGACGCCAGACCCAGACGCTGCCATCCGAACGGTAAAGGGTGAACCTCGATTCGTCACTCCACAGAACCCGTTTCTACTGATCTATGGTCCAATTTCGATATGCTTTGCACCACATTAACCGAGCAGCGAGGCTGGACTTTGTGATCAAAGGCTTATGGGCAGCAGCACGACCATGAAAACCAAGCAGATGTGCTTCCTTACGGATGGTATTCATTGAAACAATACTTCCGGATGCCTGTTGGAACTCCTCGCAGATGAGGGCCATCGGTTGGGTGCAGTTCTTCCGAATTTCTCTGGACTGCACTCGTCGGTCTCTATCTCTCAGTTTCGTTGGTCTGCCGACTTGGGGGCACATTCCGACAATCACCGCTCACCTTCCACTTCTTAATCACATAGGCCACTGTCGATTTTGGGTACTTCAGATCGCTAGATATGTCCCTTAAGGATCGGCCACATTTGTAATACCCGATAATTATACCTTTCTCGAAATCAGAGAGCTCTGAACTGCGAGGCATCTAGCATGCGACTAAAGCCGATGCTGTTTTCTACACGATATATACCGGCGGAATCCGTGACCTACCTTAGGACCACAGATATAGTCATTCGCATAGGTGTCCAAATACTTATTGGTAGTCAGTGTATACCTGAATGGAATTTGATCGGTTTGGCACTAATAATGAAACATTGCATAATAAACAAACTGCCTTTCACCAGTTTTTTGTAAATATCAGCTTTTCCTCCCGTTAATTTTTTCCATAAATTTTCTTTTTCTCCAGTTGTCCTGCACATCACTTATGTCAAAAAGCACACCACAAAATATATGAAATAATGAATGTGGTATTTTAAAACTTGCCAGAAATGATGCAGTTTAGTAACCACTGCTATAAACTTTTATGAATTTATTTCAACTGAACTGAGGAGTGGCACCCACCAACTGCATGGCCGAATAGAAGATTCATCATTTGAGCAGACATGCAGCAGCACCAGCAACAAACAGGGCTTGTGTAAAAACAAGCCTTCTAATCCTAATCTACTGCACAGATAAAACCACAAAAATGGGACAGAATGAAAGTAATAAAATGCAAATAGGATTGTTATCACTTTCATAGCACACAAATGCAGTGCCTCTGTGCATGATATGTAATTTTACCTTTTTTATGGTTGTTTTTTTACATTAAAGTTTTTTATCTCATGGCCATATTGTGATTGTGGTTGGTGAGTGCCTAAAGACAGGATTGTGAGCGACTGATTGGACACCACTGCACTTATAGCTTTATAGCATTTATGTGTATGATAATTTCTTTGCATTTCATCATCTCATTCACAAATATTAGTTGTACTTTTTTTTCATTATTTCCTTGTGAATTAAAAGCACAAATGCTTTTTAAATGTTTTAAAATTCGAAATAGCTGAATGATGCTTTACCGAAATGTTTTGTATGATTTGTTTCCTCATCCTACCCCCCTTTTTTTTAAGGTGGAACAGAACTGTCCAAGAGACATTACTTGGAAAATTAATCTTTATAAAGGTTATATATGTGTATGCCATCAAGAAGAACGTCATTTAAATATGGTCGATAGAATAGTAGAGTTGTGTTCAAACCTTTGCATTCGTGAATGGAGAAGATTGCCTCATATAGTATCTCATGTTCATTTACCAATATTACAAGTATGTTTTATTTATTTATTTATTTTCTATTTTAAAATTTTAGTTTAAATTTTAGTTTAGAATTTGTTTCTGACGTAAATTTTTATTTACAACTTAAAGATATCTGTATAATATTTAACATCAGTCACTATTTATCTTTTCTTTAAAAACTGTGAAATAAGCCGTATTATTATTGATGCTACATGCTTAAATGAAGCCATTTACAGTCCAGGGAATGTTTTCCTTTTTTTATAGACTTTTAAAATTCTTTAAGTTTTTTGAATTAAAATAAAAAATTACTCATCTTATAAAAATCTCCACTCTAAAAGTTAATGAAAATGTGTTTTTATCTATATATAGCTATATAGTTTTATTAATATTTTGATCTAGAAGAAGTGATTGTCTTTTAGCATATTTGCTAAAAAATATTACTTTGATTTTTATTGTCTAGGCTGCCCAACAAATAATGGAACTTGGAGATGCTGTTCAAATCCACCAGGGTCTACTTCCTGCTAATATAGGAAGAGCAGCTAGTTTGCATGATATGAAAGCAATTGTGAAGACTTGGCGAAATCGTCTGCCTGTAGTCAGTGATGATCTTTCTCATTGGAGTGAAATATTTTATTGGCGTCAAGAGCATTATAAAACCATAGTATCCAGTTACGAACCCGGTCAGAATGGACAGCAGGTAGAAGCTCAGACAAATCATGCAATGCTTGGAGTGCATGCATCGGCTCAGTCAATCATTCATTATGGGAAAATTGCTCGCAAGCAAGGGTTAACAAATGTATGCTTGGAAGCTCTGAGCCGGTAAGTATTCAGATTTATGAGATTGTTGTAGCTAGTTAATATATATATATACACACACAAGTATCTATGTTTTATAATGGATTTGAACTGTATTTTATTAAAGGTACCTTTTAGAAAGAAGACCATTCCTAAAAAAGTTTCAAAATGAAGTATTAATGGGTGAAAAATTGTAAAACTGATTGAATAAAGTGTGCTTGACAGTTGGGAAAAAAGATATTAAATCTTTATATGTTATTAAACTGTATTTATTGTGTACAAGTCTTCCAATATGCATACTAAACATAATTAAAATTGTAATCATTTAAAGTTAGGCAAAAAAAAAAAGTTGTTAGTTTGCTCTAGATTGTGAATTAAACTATTAATTTGGAGGGCAAACAGACACAGGTTCTTCAGAACCCCCCCCCCACACACACATCACTGCTACAACTTTACAAACCCTCTCCTGAAGAAGTGGGACCTGTGTATAATTGCTCACAAAATCATCAGAGTTTTACTCAAATCCTGTTCCTAACTATGGTTGCTGTTTTGTCCAGTTTTAAATTTTATATTAGCATGCTTTTGTTCTAATTCAGTTTAAGCATATTTTTAATTCTGGCATGTTTTTGAATCCTGTAGCTTTAAGTGTCATACTACACATACTACTTTTATACTACACATGATTGTTAAAAGAATAATTTGAGGAGTAAAAGCCACAAGTAATGAAAGCTGAAAGTCATTGCAAATTTCTAAACTGCATTTTTTGCATTTGAAAATGCTGGAAAAAAAATCAGACTTTTTTATTGGTGTCGTTTATAATCACAGTTATTTTAATTAATATAACTAAAAAATGAAAATCATTTTAAGTATATTAAATAAATATCAAAAGGATCATTTGAATTTGCATGTTTCTGTAAAGCATGCATTTATCTTAACTTCTATTAGAAATCAGAAAAACTGTACTGCAATTCAAGAATATTTTAACTGTCATATTTCTTTCTGTAAAATTGCAATGTAAATGCAGTTTTGCAGTAAGAAATTAAATTTGAATTACTTTTTAAAGTTTTATGGCTTTAATGAAAATTTTTGCTTATTTAAATATATGTTGGCTCAGAAATCCTTGACAGCATCATTTAAACATTTTTTTTTTTTTTTTGTTGTTGTTGTTGTGACCAAAAAAGAAATGTATAAAAGGAATTTAAGTTGTAATAAAAGGAAATCATTTTGCATAATAGCTCTGTATAAACTTCAGATGAAATATGCAAATAAAAGAGATTACTGATGAAGATGCATATTCAATTTTTATTAATTTACTGTGATTTAGTTTTCTATTAGTTTCTGGGCATAAAAATATATAAACTAATTTTTATTTAAAATGGTAAATCTTGCTGTGATTTAAATATGCATAACATCTTAACTAAAAATCTTAAAAAGTCGACAGTTGTTCTTTCTGTTGGCTGCTTAAATAATTTAATCTTGCATTAGGCATGCACTATAAAAATTTTATTATTCAATATTATTAATTACACTTTTATATTCTTCCAAATTGTTCATAATTTAATAATCTTACAATGTTAAAAGTAGGAATGATTCCACCCCCCCCCATTTTGTTTTTATCTTTACTTAAAAAGAATGATGTCAGAAGATGCAGATCCTATTTTTTACATACTTTTAAAATATGGAAACATGGCAGTATTGTCACACATACTTATCTATTGTTTATGTACAACAGTAAAATCAGAGATAAGGCTATTAATGAGTACTGATTATTAAATCTGATGAAAATCCTTCATATTTGATGATTTTAGATGAAATCGATTGCCAAAACATAGTTACAAAATTAATAATCTGGGAGATATCAAACTTCGTTTTTCCAGTTGTTATTGATGTGTATCAGTGATTCTCAAAACACATCTCACTTCAGCTGGAACGTCAGGGATCACCTGGACGCTGTCTACAGCCAGCATTGGATAGGACAGGGAGGGCCAGTTCCCTGACCACAGCATTCTCCTGATTAAACCTGCTTGGATTTCTTCTTTTGGGTTCATATTAAAGGTCTCATGTACCCAGGAGTCCCATCACATCTGCAGATCTTGTTGCACGCTTGTCTGTTGCTGCTGGACATGTGCTCGACATGCTTGACGTTTTTTCTAATGTACGCCGATCCATGCACCACTACTGTGACTCTTATATCGCTTTTGTGTGCTGCTCTTTCAAGCACCTATTGTAAACTGTTAATATTTTTCTTTTATCTTTACTTGTCTTTTCAGTTTCCTATGATTCATTACTGCTTTACCTGCTAGTGCTTTAATGCGGCATTACTGCACACACATTCCTATATGAAATCTGTCTATTCAGGTTCCTTCTACCTGCCTTTACATTTTTGGCATTTCTATCTGTCTATCTCTCTCTGTATATATATATATATATATATAATGTTGTATGATTTTAAATTCACTTAGTTCGAAATCAAATATATATATATATGTGTGTAATAATAAAATTCCATAATCAAGAATACACTTAAAATTCTAACTGTATGTTCTTTTCCTTTTTAATGGCGACGGTCTCTTATTTGAAAGTACGTGGAATTAAATCCACAGCCCCATAGTCAAGTTGTTTTCTCGCCTTTTCTACACGTACAGTTTTAGAATGTTCTGGAAATATTTAAAGAGAACTGGATTGGCTGACGAGGCTGACGTCATTTCTTGGAAGCTCCACCTTTCCAGAGGCTATAAAAGGACCCGCAAAGGAATATCGGGGCTTTTTCTTAAATATAACGATGCAGTAAACTTCATACAAAACGTTATTGCAGTCAAAAGTTGTTAATTCGGACACCCATAACCCGGAATGATCTATAATCCGGACCTCAAAGCTACAAACTTTCTGTGCATGCGCCACGTTGACGCATGCGTATAAGACCTTTACGGCTGCGAATATGCTTGTGCGCATTCGCAAAATACGTTTACGAGTGCGCGCTTAATGTATAACGGACGGTATAAGCTAAGCTAAAATTATCTAATTATCTATTTCAGTTAATGTTGCAGATTGCGTTGTTCCTTAATCTTCGAATTGGATCCGGCTTATTATTTTTTGCAGACTGTTAGAGCAATTTTATAAAAGTAAGCTTGAACTTTCGATTATGTCAAATAGAATTTCTGATATATATTTATTAATATGTAAAGGATCTATAAAGCGAAAGTATATTTCGAAGTTCATTAAACAAAAAGTGGAATTGCTGCAAAAAATGGATAAAGGCATATCCTTTGTTTATCTAAACTTTAACGTTTGTTTATCCAAACTTTGTTTATCTTTAATGCTGCCGCGCGCAATGAATTGGAAGTTGATCTGTCAGCACTATCCTTATCTTCAGGGCAGATGTTTTTATTTTATTTGGCTTATAATTCCTTACTAAATGTAGTATTTCATCTCGATGTACTCAGTCTTTGATATGATTTAAATCAAATTCCTCGTCATTATAATACGCTTTCGATAGCGAAGAAAGTGACAGAGAGGTTATTGAAAACGAAAAAATTTCAATTGCCAAATTAGTCGGTAGACACAGCAATTATAGGACTTGAACAGCGAAATTTTGTAACTGAACAAGAAATTATGTCTGTTTATAGAATTAAAGAGAATGTATTATCACACAAAAAACGAAGCAACTTAAACAACTTACATTGAAAGAAATGTTTAATAAAGTAAACAAATAAATATTAAGCCTTATTTTTTTTTTTTTTTTTTTTTTTTTTTTTGTAAATTTTGATACCCTTTAGATCATAATTGTTCTTTATTTCATAAATTACAGTTTCTTATTTTTAATTTTAGAATTTATGCATGCCATCTTACCAGATTTAAACTGATGATCTATAATCCGGAAAAATCGATAATCCGGAATCGCCGAAGTCCCGACGAGTCTGGATTAACAACTTTTGACTGTAGTAATTCTTTTTTATTTACTCCGGAATTATGATTTTGTAACTGCTATTTCTCCTGACCAATAATAAATGGATCCTGTTTTTTAAACTTATCGTCTGATAATTTAAGCTACAACTACATTTATGATTCTTCACTGATCTATTTATTCCAGACAAAAGCTGGTACATCACACACACACACACACACACACACACACACACACACACACACACACACACACACATACATATATATATGTAGAAGTGGTTTGAATTCCATTGTGTATTTTTTTAATTGCTTGAATATTTTAAGCAAACTACTCCGGATTTATAATATTTCATAAAATTAATAGTTATGAAGTGAAGGATAAATGCTTTTTGTAATCACATTATTGCAAATAATATTTCTTCCAAAATCGGACATAATCTGATGGGTATTTCTGCGAGGTTTAAATCTGCCTTTACTAAGACATCAGCTTGCTCAGAGAAATCATTCATTTATTTTAAATTTTGGTTTGCTAATGTGGACTGAAGTTAATAGTTATAGTTTATTACCACTGCATAACATATACAGAGAAAGGCCAAAATTCATGTAATTTAGATTTTTATTATGAATTTTAAATATATAAATTATTTCTAACACATCTTTTTAATAACTGTGAGATTCTTCTTTGTTTCAATTTAATGTACTTAAACCCTCCCAAGACTGACAAGTGAATTATTGCTTTGTCTGTGAAATTACTAGGTATCAGATAACATAAAATTGAATTCACAATTTTAAATGGATTTGTTGCCAGAGACCACACTATAAATAGCCTGAGCAAGTGTTAGCTCAAATTCTAATTGCATGCTTTAACTTCAGCTAGCAATATGGGTAATGCCAGAATACTAGTGTAGCAGAGCTGGGGGAGAAAAAAGTGCAACTGCAAGTATTGCTGCTAAAAACTCTAAAGCTTTCAAGAACTTCACTTCAAATATACTTAACCAATTTGCATCCTAATGAGAGCTAACAAAAAGGAGAAGTGTTAGTGTAAATCTGAATGATCAGTTATAAGAAAATGGATTAATTAAAATGTATAGATAGCAGTATATCTTATTTAATGTATTTTTCCCTCTTCTATTTACAGCATTCACTCCATACCCACTGTCCCCATTGTTGACTGCTTTCAGAAAATCCGACAGCAAATTAAATGTTTCTTACAACAAGCTCATGGCACTGGCAAAAATGATTCACAAGAGGTATGTGTCATGTATAAATTAAGCATGTAAGATACATCATGATATAATTATTTTATGGTGTCTCTAATATATGTTGATATTGATTTGTTTATATCTAGACCACACAGGCTCTTCATGAGGGTCTCAATATCATTGAAACTACAAACTTAAAGTATTTTACCAAGGAAATGTCCGCAGAGTTCTTTGCACTAAAAGGTGTGTTTTTGGCACAGTTAGGAAGACTGGAAGAAGCTAATAAATGTTTTTCATCTGGTGTCCAGCTTCATGATTCATTAGTAAAAGCTTGGGCTCTGTGGGGTGATTATTTGGAGCACATGTTTACCAAAGAGAAGGCTGAAAAGTATGTAAATTTTCACTTGTATTGTAATTTTTTTGGTAATTTATTGAATAGTCCTGTGTCACACTTGTTATTATTTTTGGTATTTCCTTAGTATTACAGTCTTCGTTTTTTAAACACTAAGTTGATATCAAGGTTATCGTAAAATCCATGTTTACTTCTCACATACACTTTTTGACTGCCATGTTTTGGCAGTTCTTTTTAAAATGGCATCAAAACCATTTTTCATCCCAAAGACTTTCGTCACAAGGGGAGACTCGAGATGATGGTAAACCATGCCCCTTTGATTTGTATTACACCCCCTTACCAGAGTGCAACAGTCTTTCAACATTTTATGTGTGAGTAGCTGTACCTGGATCAACAAAATGAAATTTATTGTTCGTAGTACAATGCTTTCAATCACGCCCGTTCCAACCTCATTTGATTTTGTAAAGCGGTTGAGTTTTATATGTAGTACTGGGCAGCACGCAGAATTTGGTTAGGGATACAGGGTTGGATATTTTTAGAGGGGGAGAATTAGAAATAAAACATTTAAAAACAGGTTTATTTTATATAAGATCTCAATACATTTTTGTAAATGAACATGCCTGAACATCTCTCTCCTTGCATACAACACTGTTGTTAAGATTAATACTTGTTTTTGATATGCTATCTAATACACTCTTTTGCAAAAAAAAATCTAAGCACCATGAAGGAAGTGGTTGTTTTTGATGAAATTGAATATGTGTATAACTCATATACAGATAACAAAATGATTAAAAAATCAAGGTCATAGTACCTGTTCACGGCTCACAATCACCCACTGAGGGCTGAAATTAGTAGTTGGTCAAACCGCCCCTACGGCAATGCATGCTTGAATTCGTCAAGACAAGGAGTGGTAGAGGTTCCTAATGTCATCCTGCGACACATTTCTGCCAGGCATTCATCAGTTGTCACTCCAAATCTGCAATATTTTGTGGTGTCCGAATCTGATGGCCTACCATGTCTCAGACACGTTCGATTGGTGAAAGGTCTAGTGACCTTGCTGGTCAAGGAAGAGTATCAAACGTGCGGAGACAGTCCAGAGATATGTGATCGATATATGGCCTGGCATTATCTTGTTGGAAAATGGCCCCAAGATGACGTGCCATAAAGGGTAATGCAACCGGCCCAGGATGGTATCAACATATTGTTGAACTGTGAAAGATGTGTGGAGGATGACTAAAGATGACCTACTGTCATAAGAAATAGTGCCTGCACCATCACACCAGGGGTTACGGCTGTATGCCTTTGTAAAACAAAGGCTGATTGGGATGAGGACACGAACACAGTGGTCATTTGCTTCAAGAGTGAAGTGGGATTCATCGCTGAACACTATACGATGCCAGTGAGATGGCTACCTTGATGATCGGCTGCGATGCCACTCCAGACGACTTCGCCGATGTTGTGGGGTCAAAGGTAAACGTCTTAAAGGTCTCTGTGAGTGTAACCCCACCTCAGACAAGCACCGTGAGATGGTGGACGATACCACGAGAGGTATGGATGTGGCTGTAGTGCGTTGAATAGTCAACAATGATACCGTTGGGATAGTTTGGGCCTGGCGAACAATCATCCTGTCTTACTTCACGTTTGTGCTCCTTGGCCTTCCACAGCTTTCATTTCGTCAGCAGTTTCCTTGTAGCAACCATTGCTGACAACATCTTTCCACAGCTGTGTCTATATGCTGCAGGAGGAGGCCTATTGCTTGGTATAACCACCCAGCTTCACGCAACCCTACAATGCGACAACCTTCGAAGTCGTTTAGTTGTCTGTAAGGTCTTCGATATCGTCGTAATGGAATCGTTAGTCACTTATTTACAGAATTAATTACAGTGGCAGCAACAAAAAAAAAAGATAAATTTCCCCCTCTGTTACTGGTTTTACACTTTGTGAATTGTGCACTAGAAATGCATGCTCTGATCGCAATTCTGTTCATTTGCCTTGAAACTTCGATCATTTGCATATTTGATCAAGATTGTGTACCAAATTTTGTCACAATTACGAAAGTCTGTCTTGATGCTTCGATTTTTTTGCAAAAGAGTGTATATAAGTTACATACAGTTTTTTCCCTAATAAAACATCCATTATTGTTTCCTGTGGATGACAAAAGCTGTCTTAATTCAAGAAAATTACTGTTATTTCAACATGTTATACATATCGATACAATACGACTTTGTATTTTTTTAATAATAGTTTTAATCTTTAATTTGATTGTAAATAGTAAAAAAAAAAGTCTGTCTTTAAATATACAGCCTTAGCATTCTGTAACTGTGTACTCTCCTAAACCGATGACAGCTCTTCAGCTCAAGGATTCTTCTAAGTGATACTATGTGCCATCTATTTTGATTTGGTAAGCATTGAAATAAAACCCAGAATTTCTGAAGTTTGTGGGGAAACATATTTTGTACAAAGAACGTGTTGGGGTTTTGTAATGGCATTATGTGACAACAAGCCATTATTTGCATTTCAGAAAAAAGTTGATCATATCGAATAATATACTAATAATTTACATTTTTTTCTTGCTTCTTCTGACGATAAATAGTCCACCAGCAGTTAAGTAGTAGAAGGATTGAATACCAAAAGTTTGGTCTAGAGTTCAAATTCAGTGAACAGGCTGACTGCATAAGCGTTTTCGTGGGTTTCTCCATGTGTAATGTGCATAGATGCCAGTTTTTCTTAGAAAGTCCTCCACAAGTGCATTCCTCCAGTTAATAGCTATCAAATGCTTTACCATAATTAAATAAAACAAACCAAAACAAACTGAGAAAAATAAGTCAGATTGATTAGTTAGTTTGTAACGTATCTAAAATATGTATAAAAATAATTTTAGACATTTGAATGTTTAAAACTCAAAATATTAATTTACTTTCATTTAATGAAAATTTGTTCCTTTTCTGTAGAGAGATTGTAATATTAACTCATCAGATTTGTATTTTAATGATAATTGTCAGTATTTGGTTTAATATTTACTAAAACATGTAGTAAAGTTTTTTATTTAAATAAATGCTATTAGTTTGAATCATTGTATTTTATGTCTTGCAACCTAAATTAATTCTTTGGCTGTTACTTCATCTGTTTTGTTTTGATATTATTTTGTCCATATTCAAAATGTATGTAATATAAAAAGTAAATGGTGTCTTACTTTTTTTTTTTTTTTTATTAATGTCATTTACTGTACTGCAAAAATAAGCATCTTTTTAGAACTGTAAATTTTCTGGTGAAGTGATTAAATACTTTAAAATGCTGTAAAAAAATGTGTGTTTTAGAAATGACATTGTTGCATTGACTTATTGACTTAAGATGTTTAATGAAATCCGTTAAATTTTAAATGTGTGAGAAGCTTTTCACTGTCAGGAGCTTGCAAAATTATATCATAAAACTAAAAACTAATTTGTATTGCTTTAGATTCTCATAAATTTATGTATTGTTTTTAGTCGTAATATTTCTTTGGGAGTCTCAGCTATTACATGTTTTCTCCATGCTTGTCGACATCAGAATGAAAGCAAATCAAGAAAATATCTAGCAAAGGTAAGTTTTTTTCGGTTCTAAATGAATTGTTTTGCAGATTATCTGTTGTATAATTGTATGAATTAATGAAAGTCATCGAGAACTGATGTTAATGTATGCGTGTTTTCTAAAAACTGTATTAGTGAATTTTTCTTAGCCAATCTTCAATATTTTTACATTTCTGTGCACCATAATTTAGCAAATATTGATGAAGGTTTTGTTCAAAAAATTTTACATAATTATTTAAAAATGAGGGAAATGTTTTTGATAATTGGGTCAAAAATCCCATCTGCTGAACAAAAGGAAGTTCAAGCAATTGTTTTCACTAATATTTCTCAAAATATTGAAAATAGCACACATACCAAAAAAAAAGTTGTAATTTGCAGAACCATGTTCCTTCTCTCCTCGCACCAGAGCTCATGTAGAATGGATACCTAAAGATAGATGATATCTTTGTAGTAGATTGGTTAATTAAATCTAACAAAAGGAGGAGTTTCGCTGTTCTTTATAAATGAGTGAGAAGAAAAGAATCGGAAAGTGTAAAAAAAGAGCTAATGGATTCTTCACCATGACAGTGCATCTGTCCCTAAACATTCATTTATTTCTTAACAGTGCTGTGCTGAATTTATGTAATATATATATATATATATATATATATATAATCATTCTTCATTTCGTATGACATTTAGAGTTGTATGAGAAAAACAAGTAATGTGTGCATGGCAAAATTCATATGCATTAGTTAAATAGTACTATAGTAATTATTTGAATTTATTTTTGAAGGTACTTTGGCTTTTGACATATGATGATGAGCATTCTCAGCTGACTGAAGCTGTTGATAAAAATAGTGTTGGTGTCCCACCGTTGCAATGGCTTCCTTGGGTACCTCAGTTATTAACATGTCTTGTGCGTGGTGAAGGACGTCTCATGTTAAACATTATAAGTCAGGTTGGAAGAGCTTTCCCTCAAGCGGTGTATTTCCCAATAAGGACATTGTACTTAATTCTAAAAATTGAGCAGAGAGAAAAATGTAAGACTTTTTGTTTAAAATTTGATATTAATATTTCTATATATGAGCTTTGTATGAATATAGTGTTTTTGTAAGAGGAAAAATAAAATATTTTATGGTTTCAATGTGTAATTAATATTTTTATTTGTTAGCTGCCACTGTTACATATTGCTGGTTAAATATGAGTCTTAAGTTTTATATTCAGTTTTTCTTCTGTTCTGTGCTGCATTCTACTTTCAAATTATCTTTTTCTTCTTTACTCTTACTTTCTATCTCTTTTTAGTTATTTTTTCTTGTAATGTAAATTTGGTTTATCAACAGAGATTTTCTATATTTTGGTAAATGTAAGAATATGATGTTTATTTTCATGTTGTAGATAAAAGTAGTAATGCTCATGCAGTTTCACAGACTGGAGGTGTTCCGTCAACACCATCAAGTCCTGCAGTTTCTTTATCTGAATCATCTGGTGGAAATGGTACTAAACTTTACATCTGAGTAATACAAGTGAATTTCCTTAATTCAGATAAGGTGTTTAAGCTATATATATATATTTTTCTTCCTTATTTTAGAGTTTTCTACTGCCAGTACACAGCCAACAGAATCAGCACCCATCAGAGCCACTCAGCCAATGTGGCGGTGCAGTCGCATCATGCATATGCAACGAGATATCCATCCGTCCATACTATCTTGTTTAGAAGGAATTGTTGACCAAGTAATAAACTTTCTTCTTTTAACAGAAATTATAGGTTTTATTTATTAGTATTATCAGTTTAAAATGTTTGCTACTATACTATATTATACCCTAATGCATTTCCATTGTGGACAAATTTGTCCATAGTGTGATTAAAATGGAGCCTATGCAAATAGATCAAAACTAATAATTAGTTCACTTGAAATTTAAGTATTAAGATGATTTAAGTATTAAGACTATAAGGATACTAGAAAGCCCAGTGGTGAAACGAAATGACCGCTGTTTTAGATATTATAAATTGTAAAATGATTTGTGCAAAAGTGTCTGCTAATTCAAACTGAATTACCCAGGGCAGGCAGCGAGGACACACCTTTTCTTACTGCCACACGGAGTTTACCCCTTCTACTTGCTTAAAGTAAAGTGCAATGAAGGAAACCACTGGCGGTACATTTCAAGAGCTACCGCTAGCTCAATAAAAAGGTGATTTAAATAATGAAATGTTAATTCACATGTCGAAGATCTCTTTGTACACGACATTTCTTGTGTAGATCCTTCCATCATTTTTAAGCTCGCCTTGCAGAGGACCATCCATTATTTTTAATTTTGCGTCCATTCTTTCACGAACTCTTGAACAGGCAACATAAAGTTGACCGTGTCCACTTTATGTTGCGGTTCAGAGGTTCAAGAGGTTCAGGTAAAAAAATGCCAACGTGCTTAAGCATTTGGCCCTGAGACTTATTGATGGTCACAGCAAAGGCAAGTTTTACAGGAAATTGCCTATGTCTCAATTGAAGCAGCAACCCTGTGCCATGGCAACTTCACCCCATTGGCTAGTACAGTTATGCAAGCAACCAATAAACTATCGGCGACAAACAGACACTTAAACTGCATATAATAAAGATATTTATTTATTTCATTTTATTTGTTTTTCATCATTGCCGGTTGCATATTTCCGAATTCTATTATATATAGATGTTAAATTTATTTATTAAATTTAAATGCACGTGCTCTTTTATTTTTAATTTTTCTGGCTTAGCTTTCTTATAATATTCGTCACGCGCTGCACTGCACGAGGAATAAAACAATTTACAGTTACGCAAGCAGCCAATAAACTATCGGCGACAAACACTTAAGCTGCATATATATAAGATGTATTAAGACTTTAGACATTAATTTTGGCACATGTTAATTATTTATTTTATTCAGAGATTGAATGCTTATTTGCTTGATAATTTTTAATAATATTTTAAAGTTTAAATAGTTGTTGTCAGAATGAGTGTTGGTTCTATATAGTTTAAAAAAAATTAAATTATTAAAGAATTTATATATTTTTCTAGATGGTTTGGTTTCGTGAAAATGTATATGAAGAAGTTCTAAGGCAGTTACGGCAAGCTTTGGCCAAGTGTTATTCTGTAGCATATGAAAATGCTACTGCTGTGTCTGAAGCAACTGTTACACCTCATACCCTGAACTTTGTAAAAAAACTTGTTTCAACATTCGGGATTGGAGTAGAAAATGTTTCTAGTGTATCTACTACTATATCAACTTCTGTGTCAGAGTCTTTAGCAAGGAGAGCTCAAGCTACTGCCCAGGATCCTGTGTTTCAAAAGATGAAAGGGCAGTTTACTGCAGATTTTGATTTTAGGTATTCAATTAATTTTCTCTTTCTTTAAAATATTTGATTGCAGGTTTTGATGCATTTGGAGATAAGCATGGTGAATTGAGTGTAAGGGGGGAAAAATTAAATATTCAACAAAGGGCTAAATGCACAATTAGAATTTTTATCTGCATTTTCCCATCACAATAAATTTTGCAAAAGACTCCTTTGAATTGTAGTAAAGTTCTGGTTGACTGATATGGCAACATATCCAAAAATCATTCTCATATTTTCTGCCATCTTTAATATTTTTTTAAATCAGCCCTTTTAATAGTTTTATTTTTAAAGATAAATGCATATTTTTCATTGAAAATAAGTGATCTCAGCATGCCAATATGTTACTCAAATAGGCTTCACTCTAATTAATTTGAATAAATGATGCTGTCTCATATATCATAAAAAAATTAAGAGTGACATTTTAACAAAATAGTAATTAAATAACTGTAGGCAAATAGCATACTGGGTTCAGCATGTTTATGACATCAGAATTATAGATGTTTAATATATGCCTATTTAAATGTGAGGGATCTATCATTTTGACAAGTCAGTAGTTATAATGTTAGTTGGGAGACTCCAGTGACTAGTACTGCAAGATATTGGCTGTTGCATTGTAAATAGCATTATTAGTGGACACATCCCACTAACTTTATATGAAACATACTCAGTCTAATTTTAAAACAATGCCCATATAATATATATAATAGTATGTAGAATTTAAGGTAGTCATCAGGTAGTGGAGTTTGCATCTGTGTGTCTTTGCTCTCTAAATGAAACTTCCATTTTATCTGTACAGTATAAAACTTAACTAAGCAGTTTAAAATGGATGACAGAAAATAAAATTGTGCATAAATTTAGTATTGCATTAGTTAAATCGTTGATGATACAGTAGTTATTTCATAATAAATGTCTCTCATCAACATCCCAAGTAATTAATGGAATTAGCCATTGCAAAATGGGCTAAATTCATTATGCAAGGCACCATTGCATTTACAACTTAGTGTATTAATAAGTAGAGCAAAATATTTTAATATATTCTATTTTTATCACTTGCCAAATATCCATACTTCTGTCATATTGCATGATAGTATTTAATGGTAAGAATATAAAGGAACATATGCTAAAGTAATTTTAATAATATCTATTAATGCCTTAAGTAGTGCAAAAGATTTTAATGTGTCCTATTTGTAGCACTTGTCAAATATTTTTACCCGTTATATCACATATAGGATGGAATGTTAAGAATCTGAATAAGCATATGTTAGAGTAATATATCAAAATTTATTTTAAACCGTTTAAATTGAATAATTTTAAAATGGATGTATTTCAGATTAAATGAAAAATGGTGTTGCTAATTCTCATTAGAATTCATTGAACCATCATATTCGCCAAATTCTTTAAGGAAAAACGCAACTGAGTCATTTGAGAATCCTTTTCCCTCCTCTTCCCTAAATATATTATCTTTAATTTTTATGTTGTATATTTAATTATTGCAGTTGCAAGGTAATAGTGGTGAAATTTCAAAGGGGGGTGGGAAGGCCGAAATCGATTTTAATGCATTGCTTTCTTTCTTTGCCAGGAGGAGTCCAAAATGAAATTATTCAAAAAATTGTATTGAGGAAATGAAATAATTATATAATTTCAAAAATGATATCACTACATGAGAGGCATTTTGTGATGTTTTTACTATATTAATGTAAAATGATCAACTGATATGATACTGTTGCCATAGTAATGCCATCTTGAACAAACTTTAATAAATAATTAATAAAATTGAATTGTGTGTTAATAAAACTGAATGTGTATCATTTAGGGCTGAAATTATATTTCATTATTTCATAGCTATTTCTTTTTATATTTTTGTGCATAAATAGAGTTTTTAGGCAGTAGATGGGTTGGAAGGATAGTTTTTACTTAATCAAGCATTATTTTTCTATTTTTAGGACATTAAAAAACTGTAAACTGTACTTAAAATTTGTTGTGTTATGGGGGAAAAAATATTTTCATAGTTTATACAATCATATCTCATTTTACAAACTCTTGTTTTACAAAATCTCAGAATTATAAATTCATCTTTCAGAAATCGTCCATATGTTTTCACTTAAAATAAAATTATTAATGGCTTAATTTTGTTGCCATAGTAATGATGTCTTGAAAGAACAAATTGAATAAATAATTGGGCTAATTAATAGTATGAAATTCAACTTTTAAAATTAATTGGGAATTAGTTTGTTTTTGTAGTTTTGTCTGACACTTTTTTATAATTTTTTTTTATTTTCTCCTGCATGTTATTTGTGTATTTAAAAGGATTTTTGTATACCTTACTTTTGTATACTTTACTTTGTATACCTTTTGTTATGAAGAAAGATTTTACATACCTTTGTATTTTAAAATGTGTAACTATTTGTTTTACGTATATAATGATTATATTTGTCATATTCTAGCTCATTTACCGTGTTCTACTTCAGAACATTTTGTGTACAATTTTTATCAACATTTATTTTGTATCTTATGTGAATTAACCAATTATTATGATATAAGGCTTTACTATAATTTCTTCTTTCTATATTCGTTACTAGAATGCAAATTAGGTTTTTGTTTTTAAACTGAGGATTTTGAATCTCTAAATTAGAGTTTCTGCCAATTGTGTCTTGTTGTTAGTATTCTCACCACCTAGTTATATTCCAGCTTTATTATCTCTCTAGCCAATGTTTTAAAATACGCATCAATAAAATATCTGAGCCGGCTTAAATTAGTCTATTTTATGTATAGTCTTAAACTTTGTTTCTGTTTTTGAATTTAATTTTGTTATGGAATTTTAAATATCCACAAATAGTGGAAGTTTCATCTGTATGGCAAGTTCCACTTGTCCTGTTACATTTAAAGACTAAATAAAAAGTTTATTTTAGCCATCTGTAGTATTTTGTGACCAGTTGTTTAAGACATAACAATAACAATTAGGCTAATAGGGTCTGCTCTCCCACTTCCCTTTATTCCATTTATAGTAACTGTGCCTGAGAGCATATTCGGTTTTACTTGAATCTTCATTGCAGGTTCAACTCAGTCTTCATTTAGTTTATATAAGTAAATAGGTAAATAGTAGCTAATATTTGTTATTAGTGAACAGTTTTGGTCATTGAGATTAATTTTTAGACAGATTCACAAATATATATTTCTTTGTATTTAATGGATTTAATGTTCAGGATCTTGTTTCTGTTCTAGAATGTTAAAAAATATTTGCATTCATTGGCTTTATAAATTATTTTGATCTGTAATATACTACTGAAAATAAAAATTCAAGTTTTTGCTGCATCTTATTTCTCCGAAGATACAAATAAAAAATGCAGCAGTATTTCTTAAGAACTTTTATGTGATAACTCTGCAGCGGCAGCGCCAAACAGGTGATACGGACTTAAAAACTGTACAGAAAAGCACCAATTGGCGAAACAGTAAACCCGTTTGGCAAACCTACAGGGTGACGGAGAGAGAAGATTTTTCCCCGGCAGTCAAGTGGAACTACTTCAACAAATGTGTGCGTCTCTGTTTTCGCCGAGATATGTAAACTTGTGTACTCGCATCTGTACTGTGCTCTGAATTTCTTAAGCCGTTATAATGTACCCGGCAACTGTTACTTTTCCTTATTAAATTTGATTATTAATTGTAACATGTCTATCTTAACTAAGATTTCGGCTTTCCTAGTTAATGTTAGGGATATTTTCGTATGCACGTGTTACTCACACGTACATCATTGGTGACCCTGTCCCTCGCTCCTTCTGTTTTGATCCCTAATGACTATCTGTCTCAATCTTTGTTAAAAAACTAAAAATATGCCTTATTTTGATGCCAATGCTCTTCCTTATGACTGATAAAGGCTCAACCCTATTTATTTCCTCCTCATTTTATCGTACGGATTACACGTGGTTTATCACACTTAAGGAGGACTTACAGGTATGTGGTCAAATTTTTTTAATTATCTGTGATTGGTCTTAATTATGTTTTTGTGATATGTTTTGCTCTAAAATTATAGTTTTAATTTAATTGATTGTTTAAAATTGATCTTTGGGTAATATTCGTGCTCACACTTTTATTGAGATATTGAATGTCTTCATTATTTTATTCTAAATTGATACTGTTTTGATAAGGTATAGTGCAAAACATTAAGTTTACGATTTACGATATATTTATAATTGGCAACCATGCCAGGATCGGAAGGCC
Organism: Stegodyphus dumicola; assembly: GCF_044657685.1. Lineage (NCBI taxonomy): Eukaryota > Metazoa > Arthropoda > Arachnida > Araneae > Eresidae > Stegodyphus > Stegodyphus dumicola. The sequence continues at coordinate 242,198,449 of NC_140771.1, forward strand.
AAACCAACGAGGAATCGAATATGGCGGTTCAGGAGCCACAAATCTCACACGTGGCAGTTAAAATTCCCCCTTTATGGAAAAATAATGTTAAACTTTGGTTTATTCAAGTTGAAAGTAACTTTGCTTTAGCGAAGATTAGTAGCGATAGTACAAAATACAACCACGTGGTTTCTTCGATAGACCCTGAAACTCTTTCCGCAGTATCAGATACTTTATTTAATCCCCCAGCGACGGCTAAATATGATGCCCTTAAAGCTAGGTTAATAGTAGAATTCTCAGATTCGGAAAGCGAGCAAATACGCAGACGTATTTCTGAATTGCATTTAGGGGACGACAAACCATCTCACTTATTGAGAAAAATGAGAGAATTAGGTGGAAACTGTATAACTGACGAATTTTTAAAATCATTATGGCTGCAAAGGTTACCTTCCGAGGTGCATGCCATTTTATCTATAAGTTCGGAATCCTTAGACAATTTAGCAAAAATGGCTGATAAGATAGCTGAAGTGCGCACGGCAACGAACAACAACGTGTTTGCGGTCCAGGCAGCTTCGGCGAGTCCCCCCAGAAACCCTAACGATTCTGGTGCCCCCCTCGAGGAGCTTAAGGCCTTAAGGAGTGAAATCTCTGCCCTAAGTAAACAAGTCGAGCGACTCTCCCGCGGAAAAACGAGGAATAATTTCCCCCGGGATCAACATAACAAAGCACGTAGTTTTCCGCATGGGCATTCCCGAGAGCGTGTGAACAATTATTGTTATTTTCATTCGCGATTCAGTAATAATGCATGAAAATGTCGAGCACCTTGTTCCTTTTCGCAGAACACTACGGCCCAGGAAAACTAGTAGTAGCGGCTGTCGATCGAAATTCATGGGCAGTCGCGCATTCATGTCGTTTACATGTTTACGATAACAGATTAAATTTAAACTTTTTGATTGATTCAGGCTCGGATGTTTCATGTGTGACACCGACTTCTAAGTTTAAGAAAATGCATCCTGATTCGCTTCAATTATTTGCCGCGAATAATTCCAGAATTTCTACGTATGGAACAAAATTGTTAACTGTGAATTTAGGACTTAGACGAAACTTTTCTTGGAAGTTTTTAATCGCCGATGTACCAGTGCCTATAATAGGAGCCGATTTTTTAAGGCATTTTGATCTTTTAATCGATTTAAAACGAGGTAGGCTTATCGATAATACTACGAATTAACTCGTATTGGTTCTCTTTCCGATTCTAAAAATTATTTTTCGGTAAAGTTAATATCTGGTGATTCACTATATCACAGAATCTTGAAAGACTTTCCGGAAGTACTGAAGTTAAAATCCGATTTGGGTAGAGTAAAGCATAGTACGGTTCATTACATCGAAACAAACGGTCCTCCTGTGCACAGTAAACCGCGTAGGTTAAGCCCTAAGTTATACGAAGCAGTAAAAAAAGAATTTCAATTTATGATGGATCAAGGTATTTGTAGACCATCAAAATCAGCATGGTCATCACCTCTTCATGTAGTTTCTAAAAGTTCGGGCGACATACGGCCAGTAGGAGACTACCGAAAACTAAACGCGTGCACCGAACCCGACAGATACCCTATCCCGCATTTACAAGACTTTAATAATACGCTTAGCGGAAAGACAATTTTTTCAAAAAATTGATATCGTTCAGGCATATCATCATATACCAGTCCATCCAGATCATATACCGAAAACTGCAGTTTGCACCCCATTTGGTCTTTTCGAATTTCCGTTTTTAAATTTCGGACTGTGCGGAGCAGCTCAAACCTTTCAAAGGTTTATGAACGAAATTCTTGGAGATCTAAAATTCGCCTACGTCTACTTAGATGATATTTTGATATTTAGTGATACGGAAGATGAGCATAAATCTCACCTACGTACTGTTTTTGAAAGATTAACTTCATATGGATTGACAATTAACGCTTCGAAATGTGTTTTCGGCGTTCCGGAAATATCTTTTTTAGGCCATATAATCAATAAAGATGGTACCAAGCCTCTGACGAACAAAGTGGAACCGATACTTAACTACCCACTTCCTAAAATGGTAAAAGATTTGCAGAGATTTTTAGGATTTTTAAATTTTTACCGTCGATTTTTACCCAACGTAGCCCAGAATCAAATACATTTAACTTCGTATTTAAAAGGGACTAAGAAAAATGATAAGACAATCCTGAATTTGTCTGAGGAAGCGCGGAGTGAATTTTAAAAGTGCAAACAGCTAATCGCTAATGCTGTTCTTTTGGCACACCCGAAGAAAGATGCCCAGTTGGTTTTACAGGTTGATGCGTCAGACTTCGCGATCGGTGGAATGCTATCACAAATAGTTGATAGAAATTTACAGCCTCTCGCATTTTTCTCACGAAAGCTTTCGCAGGCGGAAAGGAACTATAGTGCGTATGATCGAGAGCTATTGGCAGCTTATGCTGCTATTAGGCATTTTAAGCATATGTTGGAAGCACGGAACTTTTCTTTAATCACCGATCACAAACCGCTCACGTATGCATTCCGACAGCGTTTGGATAAGTGTTCACCTCGTCAGGCTAGGCAGTTAGACTTTATCTCACAATTCACCACTGAAATTCGCCATATAAAAGGTTCGGAGAATATCGCTGCCAACGTACTTTCGCGTATAGAAGCAATAAGCATGCCTAACCCTATCGACTATGAGGAAATCGCTAAAATGCAAGAAATCGACCCAGAATTACAAACATTGCTTAAAGAGTCAAAAGTTCTACATCTCAAAAAAGTTACCTTACCGAATTGTAGCTTACTGATATATTGCGATGTGTCAACAGGTAACGCCCGTCCTTACATTCCTCCGGCATTCCGTGAGAAAGTTTTTGCCACCTTGCACAATTTGTCTCACCCCGGCATTCGCGCATCAACAAAGTTAGTATGTTCACGGTTTGTTTGGTCTTCCATCCGCAAAGATTGCGCGAAATGGGCACGGCAGTGCATTCCGTGCCAGAAAGCAAAAGTAAGCAGGCATACTAGAACCCCGTTAATGAAGTTTCCAGACCAATCACAGAGGTTTGATCACGTCCACCTTGACCTTGTTGGTCCCCTACCTCCTTCTCAAAATAATTATTACTGTCTAACTAGATGGCCCGAAGCAGTACCCTTACCAGACATAACAGCACACACAGTAGCACAGGCTTTCTATGACCACTGGATTACTCGATTTGGTTGTCCGACTGTTATTACTACCGACCAAGGGCGACAGTTTGAAAGCGGCTTATTTCGAGCCCTTTCCCAATTATTGGGAATCAAGAGGATCAGGACGTCTCTGTACCACCCACAGGCGAATGGACTGATCGAGGAGTTCCAGTGACTGGGTGGCTGCCCTTCCAACGCTGCTGATGGGTTTCCGCGCCGCTCTCAAAGAGGACATAGGAGCAACCACTTCTGAACTGGTGTATGGAAAGACTATCCGTCTCCCAGGAGAATTTTTCAATCCGACACCTCCGGATGCGTCCCCCAAACAGTTTGTGGAGGATTTAAAATCTCACTTTGCCAGTGTCCGCCCGACCACGACTTCTAGCCACGGCCAGGGAACATGTTTCATTCATCCACGCCTTCACAAGTCCACATATGTGTTTGTTCGACACGATGGAGTTAGAAAACCACTTCAAGCTCCTTATGATGGAACATTTAAGGTGCTAGAAAGACGAGATAAAACGTTTGATCTCGAAATAAAAGGGACTACGCAAACGATCTCCATAGATAGACTGAAACCCGCTTTTGTAACCATGGACTCTTCTCAAGTTGCTTCCAAGAGTGTGAAAAAAACTTCGGACAATTGTATCACCCGTTCTGGACGATTAATCCGACCCCCGCATCGGTATGTCACATTTCGTTGACACTGCGGAGGGAGTATGCAGCGGCAGCGCCAAACAGGAGATACGGACTTAAAAACTGTACAGAAAAGCGCCAATTGGCGAAACAGTAAACCCGTTTGGCAAACCTACAGGCTGACGGAGAGAGATTTTTCCCCGGCAGTCAAGTGGAACTACTTCAACAAATGTGTGCGTCTCTGTTTTCGCCGAGATATGTAAACTTGTGTACTCGCATCTGTACTGTGCTCTGAATTTCTTAAGCCGTTATAATGTACCCGGCAACTGTTACTTTTCCTTATTAAATTTGATTATTAATTGTAACATGTCTATCTTAACTAAGATTTCGGCTTTCCTAGTTAATGTTAGGGATATTTTCGTATGCACGTGTTACTCACACGTACATCAACTCCACTCCATTCTCCTTCTCTGTTATCTGAGAGTGTACTACTAAATTATGGGCATTAAAATATCTTATGAAGACCTAAACACTATTCTCAAGCATAATTTTTTATATCATTTATTTACATTAAAATATCCTAAAGTTAGGTGTTTCAGTATTCAATTTTCTATCTCTCTATGTATAAAGCCTTACAAACGATGAATAATTATATGTACTTCGAAAGTATTTAATGTTAAATATATTAATATTTCAATGTCTGTGCATCACATGTAATTTATCTTTTCCTTTAAGTGCACCTGGGGCAATGAAGCTTCAGAACCTAATAAATAAACTGAAGAAATGGATCAAGATACTTGAAGGGAAAACAAAGCTTTTGCATAAGTACGTTTGTACTAAAATTTAGATTTTTTGTTTAATTTTTTGTTAACAGGCCTGTATAGTTTTCATTTACAGAGATAGTAGTAATATATTATTTTGAAAGTAAATACTAAGTAAAACTGGATGAATACATATTCAGTTTGATTTAATGTTTTAAGGGTTAAATGTTTGATGAAGAAGTAATAATTTAAAATAAAAATTTTATTTTTAAACATGTTTATCTTTTATTAATATATATAATTTTATATATATATGTATATGAAGGAAAAGCTGAACTGTAAAACCACACAGTGATTTTAAAAAAGAATACATTTATTTAAAATAATTCAGAATTTGTTGTTCTAAAGTAAAGTTCTAAGTAAAGCATCTTAATCTTCATTTGTCTCAAATAAGACTATAATATAGTCTGTAGTATAAAACTGTATAGTCCATATTATGTGCTTTGTCCATTCTGGTAACCTAATCGAATGTTTCTCATGCAGATCATTCCTTATTGAGGAAAAATGTAGATTTCTAAACAATTTTGCTCAGCAGACTGCGGATATTGAAATTCCAGGAGAGTTTCTTTTACCCAGAGTAATTTTTTTTCCTTTCACTTTTTAGATCTTTAAAAGCTGTTACATATATTTGTGTTTATTTTACAAGTATTCCCATTTCAGGATAATGTTTTTATACTGAAAATTTAGCACCATTTTAAAAGCATAAAAGAGTAACACCAACCATTGTTCTGTTTCTGAATTAGCACTATTTAAAACTTTAAAAAAATTAAATATTAATATCTTAAGAAATTTTGGAATTCTGTGTAATGTATTATTGTTTTAAGTGATTATTATCTTGATTATTTTAAATATTTAGCTTAACAGAATTTTTTGAAATGGAAAGAGTTTTTATCTCTTGTGAAATATTTAAGTTACATTTCAGCAAAATTTTATTCATTTTTTATAACAGTATTGGAAATGATTAGAAATAATATAATAAATATAATATTTGCAGAATTGTGGACATAGCATTTAAAATTAACATAAATATCTATGAAAAAATTACCAGGCCTGTTTTGATAAGTGAAGTTGGCTGTACTCTTGTATGTGCCCTAAATTCACCAAATGTGGCGATATGTGTTCTACGCTGGTTTTTGGCGTGATTGCATGTTGTATGGCAACCCTGTTGACGTTGAAAAATCTTTGCTGGAGTGGTTTAATTGCTCATTGGTTCGTGTCGTGCATGTTTTGAAATGGCCTATGTTGCAATGATGATTTCAGTTGCATATTTTAGATTGTGTGGAAAGTAAATTTAGTATTAAGGTACAATGTTGGAGTTGTTAACGAGTCTTTTGTTCACGGCTGTGTTTATGAGGATTGAAGTGTATTTTTGGAATTTCTGTGGCACTTTTAAAACGGAGTCGCTGCTATGAGAACTCAGACGAAGAACGGCGTTTCTGATAGTTGTTATGTGGATTTGCAGTCAAATGGTTGCTGGTAACGTATGTGGCTGTCAGTGGAGTTAAGTATGTGACTGTCAGTGGAGTTTGGTTTTCGTGTAGTATGTTAACTTTGGAGGAAGTTTTTATCGTTACTTTCGAAATTTTGAATCTCAGAAAGACATGTGATATAGCAAAATCGTGGCACTTTTGTTCAGAGACGTTGTGTGACTGGCAAAATTTTATTCAGGAGTGTATTATGGTAAGTGCATTTCATTTTACTGTTTTTATTTTGTAGAATGTTATGTTCATTGTTTTTTTACTATGAATTTCTGTTGTTATTGTTGTTTTTTGAATTGTTTGCAATTTAGTTTAGTTTATTTGATTGATTTGTGCGCAATGCCTAGATTGCGCAATTCATAGATTTTTTTTTAAGTTTGAACAGAATACTGTGTACATGGTATTCTTTGAAATTTATTGTTGTTATGTTAATTTATTGAAGCGTAGTTCGTAGATTCCTTCACTGCCTAGAATGTGCAATTCGTAGATGTTTTTTGAAGTTAAAGCGTATCGCTGTGTCCATGGATTCTTGTCAAATATTTTTGGTTAGAAACTTTACATTTTTGCTATCTAAATTTTTTGTTTTTGTTTCAGATTTTTAGCTTAAATCGTGTCTTTTAAACGTGGTTTTTGCATGTGCAAAAACTGCGTTTTTAGAGACATTTTTGGCTTAAAATTCGAAATGTAGACAAAAAATTTAGGTAGTAATATGGCGGCGTGGAGTTTCTCGCCAAAAATGTTTGGTGAGAAATTTGGCGACCTGAGGGGGGAGTGTATATAAGAGTAGTTCCATGAAGTCTTGTAATAATAGTAATAAAAGATAATAAGATTACTATATACTAATTTAAAATTAAAATACTGAAAATTGGGACATAAAACAGTGATATTAGAGGAAAGGAAAGTTCCAAATAAATGATAAGTAAAACTAGATGCCACAATCAAAATTTAAACAAGAAGTCATGAATCAAAATTGGAACAGGAACTCATGGATCAAAATTGAAACAGGAATGCTGAAGTAAATCTAATTCTTCATGTGTTAATTTCCTTTTATCTGGAGTTTTACCTAAAAGTTGAGATAATTTAAAATGTTTATTTTTATATTGCATCATTTTATAAACCTCTTTATTAGAAAAGATGTTTGCAAAACAAAATCTCACCTGTGGCTAATTTATAAAGTCTCAAAAAACTTTGTCCTAAATTCAGTTCTTGATGAATATTGAAGAGATTGATTATGTAAAAGGTTGCTGTAGTATTTCCTATGTGATATAAATTTGACTCTTCCCTCAGGAAGTCTTCTGTGGAGGTATATTTGTGATTGATGGCTAGCTTTTGGTAGCTTTATCTTTTCAATAAACTATGAAGCATTAAATAAACAAAATAAATATAAAAATTAATCACAGTGAGGAAATAGTTAGGAAATCAGCTTGTGTAATTATCTGGGCATTTGGAAGATGACATTTAACAAATAATAGTCAACAACATGCATAAGATACAGCTCAAAACAAACTTCTCTGTGGAAAAAATGTTTTTTCATAGAAAAGCTCAGAAACCCATTTTCATGTTTATTTAAACCCGCCATAAAAAAGATAGACAAACTTGGTCACTGTATATGCAATTCTCTTTTTGGTAATATGGTTGACTATTCTTTAGCCAAAATTATTTAGAAATTTGCTCATTTGTTTAATTAGCTTCTTATTCATCAAAATGCAATGGTTTAATTTCATGTTTTACACTCTTCACTGTTCATCTTTTATAAATATTTAAATTGTTGTTTCCATTGTGATATTTTCTAAATAGATAGCATTTATATGTATCATTATCATCTGTCATCTTTTAATATAACTTTGCGCATCTATTTATAAGCTGAATGTTAGAAAATGTCAAGTCAAATATTTTTTAATTACTATTGCTTTTATATGTTTTATAAAATTACTTTAAACAAAAAAGGTCTATATAATCTGAATATTCTTGTAGATATTATGAGATATTTCTGCATTTCATAACTAAATGCAGAAAATATTAATAAATTGCTTTAAGAAAGATATGTTTTATTTTTAAAATATGAAGGAGAAGTTTTGATCATATCTTTTAATTGGTAAAATATTTTTTTACAAAAAAAAAAATTATATATATATATATATATATATATATATATATATATATATATATACATATACATATACACACGTTTGTGAAAATTGCAACACCATGAAGGACTTACGCGAGTGAGCTGAAATTTTCAGGAAATGCAAAGTAACGCATGATATGCAAATGATTAGAATTGCAAATCCGTAGCGCATGCGTATGCTGAGCAGCGCCCTCTGAACGGCTGATGGATCCGAATAAATAGACAGCTGTAGCGAGGCGTGTACGGTTATCGGTGGTTATCTGCTAGTGGTAAACGTTAACTCAATCTGTACTTATGCCTCGTCGACGAAAGAGAGCGAGATTTGAACAACTTACAGAGTTTGAACGAGGGAGAATCATCGGCCTTCGTGAAGCTGGATTGTCGTGTATCGTGCAGTAGCCGCCTCTCGTGTGCAGCGTAACAGCAGCACAGTGATGCGCGTTTGGAAGCAGTGGACGGACGAGTGTCGGACAACTCGGAAATCCGGGAGTGGACCCCGAAATGTGACGGCAGCTCGCGATGATAGACACCTGGTCCGCATGGTGCGGACGGACCGTACAGCTTCCTCTAGACAATTGGCAGCACTGTGGTCAATAGCTACAGGTGTTTCATTGTGTGCTTCATCAATTCGTAGACGTCTGCTGCAGTGTGGACTGCGCGCACGGACTCCTTTATACAGGATCCCCCTAACGCACGACCATCGCCGCCTGCGGCTACAATGGGCCAATCAGCATAGAGACTGGTGTGCTGATTGGCAGTATGTCGTGTTTTCTGACGAATCCCGCTTTAATTTGTGGTACCATGATGGCCGCATTCGTGTCAGACGCTATGCCGGTGAACGGCACCTTTCGGAGTGCATTATCGAACGCCACAGTGGACGAACACCCGGAGTTATGGTCTGGGGCGCCATAGCATATCATAGACGATCTCAATTGCTACGAATTGTGGGCAATCTGAACAGCAACCGGTATATCCGTGAAGTTCTACAGCCCGAAGCTGTTCCCTTCCTTCAAAGCTTGCCAGGCGCTGTATTTCAACAGGACAATGCACGCCCTCATACTGCTCGGATTGTTAAATCCTTCTTTGCAGTGCAGCAGGTACAGCTTCTTCCTTGGCCTGCATGTTCCCCGGATATGTCGCCAATTGAACATGTGTGGGATGTCATTGGTCGGCGTCTTGCTCGTGATCCTCGTCCTGTTGCGTCTGCAGACGAACTTTGGGTACGCGTACAAACGATATGAAATGCTCTTCCTCAGTCAGACATTCAAACTTTGTTTCACTCCATGTCACGTCGTGTAGCAGCACTTATTGCGGCGCGTGGTGGCCACACAAAATACTGATTCTGATCTCTTGTTCTTGTTTGTTTGCTTTGAACATTTAATCATTTATTTGTACCGCTACCACTCAACTGTGTATTAAATTGCATTCAATTATGACGATTCCTTCTTGGTGTTGCAATTTTCACAAACGTGAGTGTGTGTATATATATATATATAAATTAATTTATGCTTTTAGTTAGACTTTAAAAATGGAAAATTATGAATATCTGCTTAGCTTCTGTAATAAGCTAGCATTAAGTACAAAATTAAATTAATATCCTGTATGTTAAATCAAACTTATATAAACCTTTATTGTCTGATTTCAGCATAATCATTATTTTGTTCGGATATCAAGATTCATGCCAAGAGTTGACATTGTGCAGAAGCATAATACTGCTGCTCGGAGATTGTATATTAAAGGACATAATGGAAAGGTAATAAAAGTTTATGATAAATTGTATTAAAATTTTTTCATTATGAAGTGTTTGAGAAATTGATGTATTAATTTAGAAGTCAAACAACAAAAATCAGCATTATATTTTCAAATTTTCACAAGACTAGTTTCGATGGTTTTACCAAACCTTCATCCTCAGCTGATGGTTCAGTAAAACCAGATAAGATAAGAGTGGCTGGACAGGAGTTAACACCTGTTCAGCCATTCTTTCTTATCTTACCTTATCACTTTATATTATCTCATTGATTTGCAATTTGGCAACTTAGGATGATTTTTTTTTTTTTTTTTTTTTTTTTTTTTTTTTTTTTTTTTTTTGTTAAAGCCATCAAAACTAATCCTGTAAAAATTTGCAAATATCAGTGAAAAATTTTTAAGTCATATTCCATTGAAACAGCAATATAAGACTTGAACAAAAGGAAAAAAGAAAATGAATAAACACTACAGAAAGCTGAATAAGTGATAAGTTAAAAATTTCTTTTAATTAAAGTTCATAAAACTGAAAGAGCAAAATTTCTCATGAAATCTTCATCAGAGTATAGTGCTCAAGAAATGTAAAATTTATAGTCTGTTTCTAAACCAATCAATGAATAATTTGGCAAGGCCAAATAGTTTAATAGTGCTTAAATAATAAATTTTTAGATTAAATTGTTAAGTATCCACTCAACCCTAACAGGCTGTGAATATGAGGAAACAGCGCTTAGCTCAGTACTTCTGTAAGTGTTTAAAAAAAGGGGGTGGACCAAAGGAAGCAAATTATCAAAATATACATAAAATTCCAGCCAAGGTGCTCTTGAAAATAGGGCAAGAAGTATAGATAGCCAGTAATGGATGTTATATATGGAGCGTTTTATGGGATACAAATGCAGTTCATCAAAAACATTAAATACGATTCATTAAAAACATAAATTTGGGATAGCAGAGTAAGGTGAAAACCCTTAAACTAAGGCCAGCATACAGGCTGAAAAATGCTAACTCTTGAGCAGATGGTGGACTCTGAATTATTTGCTTTTGTAAAAGTCCTTATTCAAAGGGGAAATTAAAAAAAATAAATTATATAAGTAAAACTTTAAAATAAACCAAGCAATAAGAAATGTCTTGTAGAAACGAAAAAAAATATCTGGTGCCTAGTAGTAGTATCAAGTTAGGAAAAAAAAAGTAATTATTAATGATGGGTAATTAATGTCAAATTAAAAACAATAATAATTAATTTTTGATGTTACATGTATATAATAAATTAAAAACGGCAATAGTCCTATCAAAAACTCCCATTAAGTAAAAATTGAAATGACAGTTGCAAGTCATTATCATTTGCAATCAGCTTAGTCATTAAAGGACCAAATCCTGAAAGTACAAAATATAAAAATAAAGAAATTAAAAATTTGAAAAGAATTTTTAAGTATTGTTAAAGGAAAAAAATGGAATCGGTAAGAAAATTTGTCTTTCAAGCACCAGCTAATAGTTGTGGAAAAGCAAATTCAGTTGAGATGCAAAAATTTTTAATGCAAATTAAATGAAAATTTATCCATATTACAGAAAATGACCAAAAAATGAAGAATTGATAATGCTGATTCATCAGGAGGAATTGGCTTATTTCACTCTCTTCCCAATACCTCAGACATTGTATTTCGTCCTTGTCATGCATATGTAATTTAAAAATTTTTATACATAAGTTTTCAAAGCTCCAAATTTAGCTAACCCATATACATGTCAAGAATTCCCCTAAATGATATAAAACAATTTAGAAATGTAAAAAAGGTAGAACAATACGCAGGTATCAAATCAGTAATGAGATCAAAAACATTTAAAAAGCGTGAAAATAAAATAATAAATTAGGCCACAAAATTTGTAAAAGCTTCAATAAACTTACTTCAGTTCAGTGTACAGCTGTAACTAGTTGTAACTAATAACAAATGTATATTTTTTTTTTTTTTTTTTTTTTTTTTTTTTTTTATTCCAAAGGGCAGGCATGCTAATCTATAGTTGCCAGATTTAGAAAAATTGTAAAATTATTATTATTAAGCAGGTGAAAAATGGTAATTAGCTATGGCATGGCTAGACAGTGTGACAAGCTATTAATTCAAAAAAGTACTGCAATTGTGACTTAAGAAAATTCTTGGTTCTTAGTTAATAAAAGCACAGAAGCCAGAAATCGAGGATATTTTACATTTTTACATCATATTATTTTATATTTGTATAAATCTTCCAGTCTAAGCCATCCAACTTTACCCTCCTTATTAAATTTTTCAGATAAAGCCTTCACATCTTCTATACTAAAAGAATAAAATTTAAAATTAATGCCTCCTTTTTTGAGAAAAAAAATTAATAAATTTAGAAGGAAATTTGTTATCCTTGAGAGTGCTACTTAGTAAGGAGATTTCATTTTTAATATCTTGAATGTCTGTACAAATATTCCTTATCCTCTTAATTTGACTGATAAAGGCTATTACTTTTTTAGAAATATTGGAGTTCCAACTGATTAACTTAAAAGTTGTGAACTTAAATTCTCTTCTTTTGTTAAAAACCTTAATAGTGCAATGATTAATAGTTTGTAAGTCAAGATAGTCTATAAAATGTTGATCAGTATTAGTAGGATTAAGTGTGAGAATGCTAGAATAGATTTTTAATCTGTCTATTGCATTATTATTATTGAAAGTAATAATATCTATGTATTTGTAGGTGTTGGCAAACAGTTTTAATTCTCGTTCTTTTAATCATAGTTGAAATTTATACTCTTGTGTAAACGGAAATAAAAATCAAAATCTGTATTGAGTTGTTAGAGCCCATTGGGAATTCCTCTGACCTGTAGAAAAATATTACGCTACTTAGTAAAGTTATTGAATACAGTATAAAGTCCGTAATCCGGACGTCCATTATCCGGAATTATCTATAATCCGGACCTCAAAGCCACAAACTTACGCATGCGCGTAATGCGATTACGGATCCGCGTTTAATGCGCACGTCCGTTACACATGCGCGTAAAGTGTTTGTCCATGTGTGCTTCCAATAGAAAGTAACAGAGAGGTTATTAAAAATGAAAAAATTTCGATTGACAAGTTAGTCGGACTTGTCACAGCAATTACAGGACTTGAACAGTGGGACTTTGTAAATGAACAAGAAATTATGTCTGTTTATAGAATTGAAGAGAAAGTAGATGTTTTGGATCTTAACATTGAAATAAAATAGTTTGAAAGATTAAGATCTGTTTTTGTTTTAAAAAAATTATGTATTTACAATATGTTTATTGCCCTCCCTTTTTTTTTGTGAAAAGTTTCGTTTGTTCTTACAGATATATCCATACTTAGTAGTTAATGATGCCTGTTTAAGTGATGCAAGGAAAGAAGAACGTGTGCTGCAGCTATTAAGAATGTTGAATCATTACCTTGGGAAGCAAAAGGAAACTTCTAAACGTTTCCTGAATTTTACTGTACCTAGAGTAGTTCCAATTAGTCCACAGTTGAGGCTAGTAGAAGATAATGAGTCATCCATCTCCTTGCTTGATATTTATAAACAAGTATATTATTTTCTTCTTCTGTATTGTAAAAATTTGTTGAAATCTAGAAGTGTAAGCAGAAGTATATGCTTAAAATATAAATTTAATTAGTATAATAAATTGCAGCATTTTTTTTTCTTATTAATTGCCTTAAATGTTTTATCATGTAATTTGTCAAGTTTTTTTGTTTCAGTCTTGTATTTGTAGTTTCCTTTCAATAGCACTAAAAAGTATTTTGTCAACTTGTGGTTAATGTATATACAGTCTTAATATCATACATGCCATTGTTCTGTAAGTGGTTAGTACACCCAGTTACCAATTGGAAGATTCATTTAAACCTGAGTGCACAGGTGATTTTTTTTTCCAATGTTTTCTCACATTGAAAAACCTGATAGTCTCTTGTAGTGACACCCAAACTAAAAATGTATTGAGTGTAATGTACCATCACATGCATTTAGCTTTCTGGGTCTCATGCCTCTTTTTGCTCATTTTGTTAATATGTTATAATACAGTAATTATATCTCAATTTCCCATGTACGACCTTATGAAGTAAGTAGTAGCATGTACTGCTAGTAATAGAAAGATTCATGGGACATATCCCAGTAAGGAGGCACAATTAATTTTCATGGTTTTGGGCTTCAAAAAATAATGGTTCTCTACAAATTATGTAAATAACTTTTTAGAGCAGTATAGTTTGACTTAAACTTCTTTAACGCCCTCCCCCCCCCCACAAAAAAAAGAGTGTTTGGGGTGATCTTTTAAAATGAATTGTTTCAAATTCTGTAACAAGTCATACTTATATTTCTCTTCACGTATCCATTAATATCCTGTAATTATGGGGAAAATGGATGAGAACTATTATCAAACAATTGTACATGCATTTTATTTTGTTTAGATTTCAATATGTATACGTTTTTAAATCAGACTAAATGCATATTTTGCATAGTCTGTGCCAATTATATACTGTGATAATTATGTAACTGAATTGCACATAATTTGTATTAATAAATTAATTTTAAATTTGCAGCGTTGTGCGAAGAAGGGCATGGAATATGATGCTCCATTAACAAGATTTTATGAAAGACTTGCAACAGTGCAGTCACGTGGTTCACAAGCTAGTCATCAAGTCTTACGCGATATCTTAAAAGATGTATTAAGTATCATGGTATCAAGAACTTTGCTGAAGGAGTGGGCTGAACATACATATCCATCAGCTACTGATTATTGGATATTTAGAAAACAAGTCAGTAATAGATAAAATATAATTTTATTGCTATAGATAAGTGTTTTATTCTTAATCAGTGTTTGTTATAAAATACTGTTACAAAATTTCAGGCCATAACGTTGTTATCGATTTTCATTATCAGCATTATCCAGTTACTCTCCTGTTGTTTATGCAAGCATTAAGAAATCATACACTGAAATGGTGTCAATATATATATGTGTGTGTTTTTATTCTGTCATACATATTTAAAAGTTCATTTTTCTAATTCCCAGGTTCTTGACACAAGCTAGCCCAAATAACCATCTGGTGCTTTCCTTAATTAACCGATCTTTAATTACAGTGGTACTTTGGTATACATCATTAATCTGTTCCCGATCTTTGGATGTATACCAAAAATGTTGATAGTATGTTGAATTTTTCCAGAAAGGAATAAAGAGAAAATAATTTATCCATTCTTATTTTTAAAAAATCCTGTTATTATAACATTGCTTAATAATAAAATACAAATGCAGTGGGTGAAATATATATTCTATGTAAATGAAGCACTGCACAAAATAACTGTACATAGATGATGTTCTGCTATCCAGTTCAAAACTGATTTTTCAACATGCTCTAATGTCTCTCATCTTTGTTTGGTAATTGATATCCCCCTCTTTCCAGTGTTACATGATTTAATAGCAGGTTTGTTTTTGCATTCATAGATGCCTCATACGTGGCATTCGGTATACAGTAGCCAAATCCCAGACACACATGTCCTCTTCATACTTTTCTTTTTCATTTCCATGGTGATTCTAACAAAACTCTTTGTTGACTCTTCTCATTAACTTTCCTAAAACTCAATTGTGAGTAAATTTACAAAACATTTACGAAAAAGCATAAAAATTGTTTGAAAATTCAGAATTATAAGGCAAGTTATGTACTGAATAATAATGCCACTCATGGGCAAGTGTAAGGTTGTGCCAAAGTATGAAAAGCAAAAATTTTTGCATCCAGACAGGACTTATTACCAGTTTGGACATATTTCAGAGACCACTGTTTGAACACAATATCGTTCAGCACATGAGAAGCAGTTACTCAATTTCTAAAATAGAAAATTATTCTTCATATTAATTTAAATACATTTTCTCATACACAAACTACAGTTGATATAGTTTTCTTAAATAACAATAAAACCAATAAAGTTTTACACAGGGTACTTTAATTTTCCATAGTGATTCAAATAGGCATTGTTTGACTTGTATCCAAATGATCGTAGGTTTTTGTGATGAAATGGCATAATAAATCAAGAAAATTTTTTCTTACTTTTGTAGATGTAAAACTATCTTAAAGATACATTAGGAGGTTAATTAACATAAATATTCAAAAAATAGTATTGCTTAACAAGTTAATTATAGGTTTGAAAATTTGAGCCGACACTTTTAAAAAAAACCAAAATTTATTTTTCACGCCATTTCTTATTCTACAAAATCTTAAATGCAACTAACTATCGAACAGAAAAGCAGACATAAGGCATCTGGACATGTGATCCTTGTGACAGACAAATTCTTTAGGGTTGCCACAGAAAGCAGTGTGTCGCCACAATTCTCCCACCTTTTGAGTGGATGGCTACACACTCAAAACATAAAACTTACATCAATATAAGAGGGTTATATAACAAAGAAAATTACTTAAACCTTAAATCATATTACTTCAAAACAAAATTAATACTGAGGAATAATACAACAATAATAGCACAACAAAATAAATCATAATAACTCAATGACATGAATTACATTTTTCGTGATTTTACAACTCTACCACTACTGGTGGCGAAAGGAACTTGCTCATTTTGAGTATTATCTATTATATTATCCAATTCCAATCTAAACAATCTCTGTATTGGTCTCAAGAATACAGAGAGAGGTTTATTTTTGTAATTTCTGGTAGACTGCTGTCTTAACTGCCCTAGATACTCGGGGCGAAATCTCATTCTTAACAATTCTCTCATTCTGTGGAGATACATTGCTCTTCTACTCAATTTTTCTTTGTCCACATTGTCAATGTCAGGTACACCTGACTGTGAAGTTTCATGCAGAAATTTTTCCGGAGTTAAAGGCAAGGGATCTTCAATATCATCAGACACCATACGTAAGTGGTCTTGAGTTGACAATTCTTTCACAATTGCACAAGATGGTGCTCTTCATAACTAAGAGAAGCACGACCTAAAATTTTTCTTAATATTTTTTTACAATTCGTATTAAATGCTTCCACCATCCACCCCACCAAGCGACGGATGGAGGATTAAATTTCTATTGTATTCACGTTTATTGTATCACTAGAGCAGAGGCAGTCCCAGTCAATGGTTTGTAGAACTCTCTCTGCACCCACAAAATTTGTCCCATTATCGGAATATATGGTGGTAGGGCGTCCACGATGTGCGATAAAACGCCTGAGAGCGTGAAAAAATGATTCAGTTGTTAATGAGGTAACCAGTTCCATATGGATAGCACGATAAAACGCACAGGTGAAGCGCAGAATATGATTTTTGTCCATCCTTTAAAATGCAAGGGTCCTGCAAGATCACATCCTACGATTTCAAAAATGGCTGAATCATGAACCTTATCATTTGGTAAAACGCCTGGGACTGTCTCACCTCTTTTAGCCTTAAATCTCTGACGTGTTACACATTTTCTTATACAGTTCCTTATAGTTTTACGTGATTTTAAGATGCAGTATCTTTCTCTTAAATGCAACATCAACAATGTAGTACCTGCATGCAACAAATCTTTGTGGGCGCTTAATATCAATAATTTGACTACTGGATGTTCAGAAGGTAATATGATGGGAACTTAAAGCTATTAGAGTCATCACGATAAGCAACATTAGACTTAGCTCTGATTAGACCCTGACTATCGACAAATGGTCTGAGTTGTCTCTGTTTCACAATTAAACAACTCTTTTTGTATTAATAACATTAAAGCTTTTTCTCCCCTTTCTATTTCAGATACAGTCAAATCCTTAGAATGGTTATTATTATTATTACTTACATTATTATAAAATCTGAATATCCATGATAACATTCTTACAATTTTCTTAAATGATGAGAAATACTTATAGTACCATCCAATACAATTATCATTCTTTACCAATGTAACAATAACTGTCTTAAGTATTTCTGAATTAACTAAATCCTCATCTGGTTCATCATTAGATTTAGGCCAATTTGCCTCATCTTCCCGTAACCAATCAAGTCCCTCCCACCATTTTCGTTCTATTAATTGATCTGCATAACAACCTCTAAAAAGTAGGTCAGCAGGATTGAGACTACCAGGGACATGTCGCCATACAATGGGGGAGGTCAAAGACCTGATTTCCTGTACACGATTAAAAACGAATGCTTCCCAACGTTGATTTCGCTGTATCCAACTTAAAGCCGTCGAGGAGTCAGTCCAACAGTGAATACGAACTTCACGTAGACCAATATCATTAATAACTGAAGATAATAATTTAGAACCAATATTACAAGCAAGAAGTTCTAATCGAGGAATCGTAATAGGTTTTAAAGGTGCTACTCTCGATCTTGCGTGTACCAAACTAACCTTTACCTTTTTGCCACACTGTACTCTTAAAAAGATGCATGCACCATACGCACTTTTACTACTGTCACAAAAGAGATGTATACTCACAGCTTCATTAATAGATCTGAGACCTATCCATCTAGGTATTTGGATACTGGATAGCAAGTACAACTTTTTACGCCAAAACCTAAACTTTTTGGTTAATTCATCGGGAAGAACATCGTCCCATTTAAGCCTTAAATTCCAAGTTTCCTGTAAAATTAGTTTTGGAATCAACATTACAGGAGCCGTATGTCCTATAACGTCAAACACCTGATGAGCTGCTGCTAAAACTAGTCTTTTAGTAACTGGGCCGTCCAATTTTATATCTTGACTTATTTTTCTGTAACTGTATACCATACAAGGCCCAAAACAGACACATCTCCTTCCGTGGAGGAATCTTCCTCTGGCACAACACTTCTTATATTGGATTTCCAGAATCTTAAATTAAAATGACCCGAAGCTATAATTATTTGTGATTCATTTACAAACATTCTCATTTCTATTTCTGAATCCATACTAGCCACACAGTTATCTAAGTAAAAGGATGTTTTCAAAATCTCCGCTGTATGACTTAAGCTTTCGGGAACTACACTCAAATGATATTGCATTGTAGCGGCGAATAAATACTGACTACACATAATACCAAAAACTACCCTTCTATGCCAATGCAGTTCAACTTGTTCTTGATTATCCCTACTGAACCGCATAAATCTCAAAAAATCTCGATCTTTTTCCCTTTTAGATATTTGCAAGAACACTTTTTCTATATCTGAAGTGACACCAACGTAATTCGTGCAAAACCGATTAAGAATCAAAGGTATAATTCCAATTAAATTTGGTCCAGTAGATAAACAATCGTTCAATGATGGGTAACCAGGCGAATGAGAACTTGCGTTAAACACTGGTCTTATACTTGTGCTACTATTTTCTTTAAGAACCGCTCTATGAGGTAAATAATGTACACCCTTATATTTATTCTTATCCGGTACTTTTTCAATTATCTCGAGTGCTAACCAGTTCTGGAAAATGTCTTCGTAAGCGTCAAAATTTCCCATAGTCATTAATTTTTAGTACTTACAAGACATTTTTCTGCTATCACTTTGTTTTCGAGTAAAAGCGAGCTATCCGATGCTACTTCGTACCTTCCCTCTGAATTTACCGTAACAGTCTTTTCAAAATATTTTTGCATATCCTCCTGTAACTGAGTTTTGGTTTTACCTACGGAAGGTTCACTAATTCCCAAAACATCTAACTTTCAGAGATCACTAATACATTGACCCTTCACTAACAGAGAAGAAATTACGAGGGATGTGGTATTTATCGTAGTTGGCTCAGTGCCAGTAAATTTACCCATAACAGTCCAGCCTAACTGCGTATGCACTGCGCTGATGCCACACATAAGGGGAACAATTTTTCCAGTTAGCAACTTACCAGCAAAATCTGCACCAATTAGTAATTTTATCTCTTTATCGACATTACATGTACCATTTTCTAAATCACTTAATTTGATACCATGTGACTTAAGTTCGCGTAACCACGAACCAAATGGGAATTGTTTAATTTCAGAACAAATTTTGTTTTGACCAAGTACCTCTTATTTACACTTATATTTACTATATATATTGCTTACTTCAATAACATCTTTTTTATACACATTTTCTTAAGTCTCAACTCAAAACCAAAAAGAAATTGCTTAACTTTTGATTCAACTTACAGTTTAAACTTTCAGCAACATCATTACATAAATATGATTTCATAGAACCACTATCATAAATTGCTTGTACAAACATTTCTTTAGACCCATTCTGAATTTTTACAATTAAAGTTTGAAGATATACATCTGATACCTTAACATAGTTATTAAGAATGCCTGTTTTATTTTCGTTATTCCCTAACTTTGTGACACTTTTTGTTTTGTTAGAAGGGAAATCGGAGCACATAATCACAAAATGTCGATTTTTACATAAGGTACACCTATGTTTAGCTGTGCACTGATTTGCTCTATGGTTTTTCTTAAGACACACAAAACAAACATTCTTTTTCTTAATGATATCTTTCTTACATTCTAAACTCATTAAAGATGCATCCTTACAACTTTCAGACAAATGGGATTTTTCACAAAAAATACAAGTATCAGACTTTTTTATACTCTTGAAAATTTTCATTACACTTACTACTGTTTGCATTAATTAGTTCACATGCAGTTGGAACAACAGGTTTTGTGTCAAAAAACTTATTTTTGTTATTACTTTATCAGAACCCAAAACATCACGGGTAAGTTTAACTCTAAATTCAGTTTCTACTTCCCTTTTTAGGAAATCAATTAATGACTCCAAATCACTCTTACCTGTTGTTTCAGGTGACATACCTTGTTGTCTTTCCCAAATTTGTATTAAATCAGCAGGAAGTGCTGATTCCACTAAAGGAAATAAAACAACTGTAAATTTATCTTTAGTTAAACCGAGTGATTCCAATGCACATAGTTGAGTTTGCAACTTGTATTAAAGAGTTAATAAATCTATCTTTTGTTTGTTATTGATTACCAGGTTTAATAGTTCTCTAACATAAATTTGAATTAAAACGTTTTCATTTCCAAATTGTTCTTTGAGATACTCCTCGGCTTTTTCGTAATTTTCTTCCGTAGTAGGAAAACTTTCCACTATTGCTCTTGGCACAGCCTCAGGTTTTGTAGATTGCAGTAGATAATGAAACTTGTCTCTCTTGTCAATGCAAGTATCTTCGTGTATTTTACTAAACCTCCTCCAAAATGTCAACCACTTTCGGGCATCTCCATTGAACTTCACCAGTTCGATCTCTAGCAGTTTCTGTTTTGCGGCCATAACTATTCCTGACGAAGAATCGCTATTCATTGAACCAGTAGAAGACTGTAAACACTTATCCTGTTGGCTTTTACTTTCAACGTAGATAATTTATCGTAATATTCTTGAGCTGCACTAAATTCTCTTTCGTATTCTTCTCGAGTACAGCCTTTTTTCTGTAGAATTTCCCCAAAAGAGTCATCCGTATTTCATAAAGTTTTATACTTCTCTGAAATTTTATCTAAATAAATTTCTAAATGGTTCAAATCCGGAGAATTGGATCGTATCAGTTCTTCCAACTTATTAGCTGTTTTCGTAAATGCACTCCTAATTGCTTTCTGCTTCTGTTTTAGTATTTCTAAATCGTCCATGTTTGCACCAAGAACTTCTCTTATTTTTGTAAATTATCAAGTATCGAAATCGATTAATGTCACCCTGTAACAATCATCCTGGCAGGCTCGCTAAATTTGTTGCTTAACAAGTTAATTGTAGGTTCGAAAATCTGAGACGACACTTTTTAAAAAAAACTAACATTTATTTTTCACGCCATTTCTTATTCTACAAAATCTTAAATGCAACTAACTATCGAACAGAAAAGCAGATGTAGACGTAAGACATCTGGACAGACGAATTCTTAGGGTTGCCACAGAAAGCAGTGTGTTGCCACAAATAGTTTCCTAAATCAAATGATATTTTGAAAAGTAATTTTTTGTTGTGGCTTATCTCACTATCTGGATTACAAAACTGCATCTGTTGTTGGCGTGAGCCTTGAGCACTACGTAGGTTGAAAGTACAATTTCGCCCAGCTCCACCCCAATTTCGAAGGAGTGAATCCTGGGAGACAGGTGAGTGTCTTCCACCCCTCTTTTCTTACCACCAAACCACTTGAGAGGACAGCTTGCCATGTATTTTGAATACCTTGAAGCCACACAGACACTATACATTTACAGATGTCCATTCATTTTCCAGGGCTCAAACCTAAGACCACCTGTGTGGCAGACAGCGTCACTAATCATTATACTGTCTGGGTGGCCTGAAAAGTAGTTCATAGATTATTGAAAGAATTACAAGTGCTGTTAACTGATAATGGATTTACAGAACATATATTTTATTTGACGACATCCATCAGAACTGTTTTGATCTCTGTGCGATTAGATTGCATTTACTTTGCTAGTTAATATTAAATGCATGAAAATATTGAAAAAAAATTCATATTCTGTTGGTAATAATAATTTGTTGAGTTTAACTCTCTAGTATATCTTAAATTTTGCCAAATAGTTAATAATGCAGTAATGTGTGTTAGTTTTTTGCACATAATAATTTTGCCAAATAGTTAATAATGCAGTAATGTGTGTTAGTTTTTGCACATAATAATCATAACTAAAATGCTAGATCTTTACCTAAATAATGTATATTTTTCTTTTAGTTTACTTTACAACTCGCACTTGCTGGATTCATAGAGTACATTCTCCATCTGACACGACTTAATCCTGATATGATGTATATTCACCAAGACAGTGGTCTAATGAATGTATCATATTTTCGTTTCAACATAGATGATGCAAATGGTATGTTTATTGTATTGTGTTGTTAAGCATATCCATTAAAAAAGGGCGGGGAACATTTTCTAAACTTTTACCGATGGAGATATTGTGCATATCATAGTCTAATGTATAACAATTTGATAGTTTAAACACATTATGTGTCCTGGTAAGGCTCAGATCTTGTGTTTGAATAGCACTTGTTCATTTTTCAACTGCATAATACTAATTTTGAAATACAAATCTATATAATGTATAAAATTTTGAAATACCTGTTTATCATGTTATTTTAGGAAATTTTGTAAATATTAAAAAATGTAACTTTTTCCAACTACACAATTTTTTAATCATCGTTTTATATTTATATATATGACTCATTATCTTGATTCATGTATTGTTTCTGTGCAAAGGGTATTCAAACTGTTAATAAAGGGCCACTTAAAATAAGTATTCTAATTATTGTGATAATTTATTAATTATTTTAATAATAATAATAATAATAATTTTAATTAATCATATTAAAATTATTGTAATTTTAATAAAAAAAATTCTGGATCTTAATATGAAATATGCTGACGTTTAACTTGCAGAGTTTTTCAACTGGATTCAAAAAGCAAATTTGTAACGAAGCTGTAAGCTTGTAATCTTGAATTCTGCAGTAAAAAGTAGATGATTGATACCTAATTCGCTGAAGAAAAGGTCTGTGACGCTTTTGGGGCCTTTTCCTCTCTCTCTGTGGTTTTTGTTTGATTTATTGCGGATTAAAATTCAAGTATTGATTACACTCAAGCTGTAATGTCTCTACTTTGGGACATTTTTAATATAGAAATCAATACTTGTTGAAACTTTTATGGTTGGATTTTTGATATGATATGATTTGATATATGATATGATATGATTTGATACTTTTATGGTTGTTTGATGAAATTATCACATTTTTAGTGGATTATTTGTGATAAGAAAGGAGTTTCCCGTGCTTTTCCTTTTGTTTTTCTTTTCTTTACTTCAAAAGATTTTACTAGTACTTTTCCATTACAAATATTGTGTGAAAAAGGCACAAAAAATAATCTGACCAGTGTACCAATATTTGACATTAACAATCTTCAAAACTGCATTTGGTAATTTTTCTTTTTAATTGATCACCACATATAAGCCTGTGTTTTATGGCTTGGACATAAAGTTCTGAGGTAGTATTGTTAATAAAAAAGTACCATTTTGTTTGTCTACAGGTGTTAAGATTCCTCCCCTTCAGAAAAATTTTAAATAGCAGTTGGCAGGAAGGTTTGAAACCTTTGATAGGCGGTCTTCTACACTTATCTGTTGCACTAAATATTTATGTTTTCTTTGAAACCTTTTATGTTCTATCTTGTCTATGGCCCTTTCCCACTTTTTTCTAATAAAAAGCATTACTGTTTCAGTAAACTCTGCAAGGCTGATGTATTTTTTATTTAGCAGCCCAAGATATAATTTCTTCATCTTCATTGCCTCCTCTAAATAATTATTTCCTTGATGAATGAAAAATGAATACCACCTTTATTATGAATGCATTCTCTTTACTTTTTGCACTATATATATATATAGAAGGTTGTCATCTGTAACTGATTTAAATTTCCATCAATTTTATTCTTGAGGTTTTTTTTGTTTTTTACTGCATGAAACCCTTTAAAAATTTAATGGATATTGTCATTTATCAGTTATTGCAGGCTTACTTTTATGCTATCTGAAGCACTAGCATGTATGAGAGTTGCTCTTTCCTCATAAAGCTTGAATCCTCTTATAATTCATTTTTATCAATTTTACTGGTGATTAAGTGCAAAGGGGGGAAAATATTGCCACTTTTAAAAAATGGAATTTTAATAGAATTGTATTTATAAAATAATAATACTTAGCTGGAATTTCCAACAAAGCACTGACTGATCTATCAGCTTCGTAATTAATCAGTTAATACTTTTCCTCTAAGTATTGTATTATATGCTATCACTGCTTCATATAAGTTGACTCTTTTTTTTTTCCCCAAGTATATCTAATGCAGCAGATCTTGAAATTTTTAAATCATGAAATTGAAATCTTCCCGATTCAGTGTTCATTTGCTTCATAAAAGCTCTTATTTTGTCCATAAGCGTCAATCTAAAAATTGTCTTATCTTTCTTTTTCTTAAGTAGTGTATAGTAATACCAAGAAAGCTTTGTGTGTAAAATGGGGGGATATTCTTTGTAATTTTTATGTCCTAAATTGTGACTGTAGTCAGTCACCATTTGTCTCAACTTCCATTGTTCCAACTTCGTCACTCAATTTCAACATATTCTCTTATCTTGAGGTTTTACTTTTTATTTATTGATTGATTGTTAACAAATATTAATGATACAATGCATATGTTTAACAAAAATTATAGGAAAAGATTATTAGCTATGCTTTCTAAATTTAAAAAAAAATAAATACATAAATAATGTGAATTGTAATACAGTTAAGATTTCTGGCATCTAGATTTTCAGACTTAAATTTATCATTTGTAATGCTTGTTTCGCTGAAAAACTTTGGTAGTAGTAAATTTGACGTTAAAATATTATTTATTGGGTATCACTAAGATTAAATCTTATTTTATTTTCTTCATAAGTAATTTATGAGCAACTTTATAGTTCCATAATTACTAATATTTGTTAATGTTAAGCTAATATTATATTTAAATTTGTCAATATTTGCATGTTTATTTTGTTTTATTAGGGTGATTGATTTGGTTAAAATAATCTTTCTAGGTGAGCTAGATGCTAATCGACCCGTTCCATTTCGATTGACTCCAAACATATCAGAGTTCATTACAACAATTGGAGTGTGTGGGCCTATGACTGCATCCATGGTAGCTGCTGCAAGATGTCTTGCAATGCCAAATTTTAAAGTGACATCTTTACTAAGAGCAATTTTAAGAGATGAAATGATTGCTTGGTATAAAAAGGTAAATCTGCATTTTTTTGCCCCTCCCCTTGAATTTAAACAAATTGTTAAAACTTATGTAAAAAAAAAATTACACAGTTATGTGAAACTTTCTTGAGATTGTGTTTTCAGAAGATTTGTTGAATTTTATATTCAGTGCAACCATGATTAAGGAGGCAGGGAGGTTGAATATTGCAAATTTTCGCAAACCATTTGATTTGAAGTGGTATGATAAAGTTATGAAAATTCTTTGGAATTTCTGACACTTAGTTTTATAGTTTAAGATATTTATGTTGAATTTCATCAGTAATCATGTCCACTAAGGCTACCACCAAAGCCATAAATTGTCAGAGCTGTTTATAGATATTCATTGTATAACTATAATTTATTAACCTGATAAATTTTAGATATTGAAATGTCTTTATGAAAATATCATACTCTATTGAAGAACAAAAGGATACTGATTAAACTAAAGTTAATTACATTTACATATTTGCCCTGGGAAAATCATTATACTCAATTTAAGGAATATAATTAGTTACTAATATTTAAAAAAAAAAAAAAACTTATTATTGCCACATTTATATTCAACATCTTAATATTGCATTTATCAAATAAAATAATTCTAAGAAAGATCAGTTACATTTGAATTCTTTTCTGTTTCTTTTAGAGTCCATTTTGCATAATATAGGATAATAAATAAAAAACTGAGATTTTTTTCTTTTCTTCTAATCAGATTATATATTTGTTTGGAATAATGGCTTTTCTTCCTGAACAAAATGATATATTAGAACCTATGTTTACAAAAAATTTAAAAAAGGCCCTAATGGTGCCCAGTAATCAAAAGTGTGTAGCAGGAAGGGTAGGTTCTTGGTATCATAACAGGAATCACTTTTATATATATATATATATTTTCTAAAGCATAAAATAAAATAGTTGCAAAAATGGTTCATTTTTCAGTTGAGTAAATTTTTTTAAATTTCCTTGTAATATTATAGTTTAATTAGAGCATGATATGATTTACTCATGCAGTGTTATATTTGCTGAATTTTTTGATAAAATAATAATATTGAATTTAAATCACTTTCAAAAGCTTTTTACACATATTTTACATAACTATGTTCAACATCATAAAAGTGCCAAAAAATAAATTTTATTTATAGAGAAATTAAAAAAATTTTTTACATCGGACTTATTCAAGCACCCATTTCTGTAGACACCTATAAAAAAGCAAAAATTAACAATTACCAGCAAATTAACAATTGAAAAAGAAAAAAAAAAAAAGAGAGAGAGAGGCCCTAATGGATCAGTGGTCAAAATTCAGGATTTCACGCTAGATCTTTTTTAAATCTCAATTGTGTGTTCTTGTGGGTATGTAAGTTACAATTCATTCAAAATTTTACTATAATTAAAATCCTTTTATATACTGTGTCTGAAAGGGAAAAGGTGCCGGTTTTTGTCTTCATTTTAAGATTTTGGTAATGAGGTGTATGTGATGTCAAGTTTCTACAAATCTCCAAGTTTTTTTTTTTTTTTTTTTTAAATACATTCATTTTTAGTGAAAACAAATTCCTGTGTATATGGAGAAAACAACAGTGCAAAAACCTAGAATTGTGACTGTCTTGTATAGAAAAAGGCAGATGTGTTTAAAAAAAAAAAAAGAAGAAGAGAGTGAGAGAGAGACTTGACACATCATTGAAATAGATGAGAAGATATTCAAAAAACATTTCTCTCCAAAGCCACCAAGGAATTCAGAAATATTCTCCAAAATCAGCTACAATTTTATAGGTTTTTTTTTTTTTTTTTCCCTCCCCCCAGTGGGAATGCAGATAATCAGAAAGTACCAAAATATCTAATGAAATATTTTTTTAATATTCAAATTATTCCTAAAATCAATATATAATAAGTTTTCATCCGTTATTGGGTATCATTAATGTCTTAAATTAGTGTATAAAATATTCAGTATAGTTAGTACGTTGTTTCAAGGGGCCGAACACTTGCAACTTAATGCATTCATTCGGAACAACTAAATAAACAAAATTCAACCGTAGATTATCCTTAAATTCAGATATATTGGTTCACCGTATTGAAAAAATAAGCTGATGCTCTGTCATGATCAGGATTAAACATCCTTAATCCATCCTTAAAATGTGTTAATATTAAAGGTATTATGTTTTACTGAGAGTTCAGGGTGACATTAAATATCTGATATTTATTATATACAGCCCATGCTTTGAATTTATTTCATTGTTACATATTTTAATCTATATCTTGACAGCTTTTTTAGTATCATTAGCTAATTATCTTCTATGAATTTCAGAGGCAGGATGATTCTTACCCGAATGATTCCAAGCCAGATGCTGATGGTGCCATTATAATTCAGATGGTTAATAAAGCTATTAATGCAATCAGTACTAGATTACAAAGTAAGTTTTATCCAAGCAAATGTTCCATCAGTGCTGTTAGTAATGGATTACCAGTTCTTTCTTTTCCCAGAATTAATGTTTTTTGATTGGTTTAATCCCTTTAAAAACACATAAAAAGTGACAATTCTTGTATTTCCATGTCTGATTTTCATCAGGGAGTTTTTTAACTTTGAATTTCAGGAAATACATTTTTAAATTAAGAAGATATAATTTTAAAAAATTCACCTTAGGGGTGTAGTCCTTGTACCACACAGTGTTTTTAATATTCACGTCTTTCCTGGTATTGAGAATTAATAGTCTTTAACTTAAAATACAGCATTTCATATTTCATAGATAGAATTGCAATACTTCACTGTACTAATCAGTTATATAACTAAATTGCATATTTTAACCTCTTCTTTACATTCATTTATAAAACTAAGGAAAACTACTGGATAAGATGCTGTGAATTTTGCATATGTGTTAAGGATAGATTTTTAGTAATTGTGTGGTAATATTTATTAATCGGAATATGAATTTGAACTGTTTCAGATGCAAAGTATGTCTATAATTTAGAGGAGGTTATTGTTATGACTAAAATTTTATATTCCTGCTTCTGCAACATTTAAATTATAAAGTGTTCTACTTGTAAATTCAGCATGTCTATGTCTTAATTTACTGTACAGCAACCATGCATTTAAATTGGCAAATACTGGCAATTTTTTCTGCTTGAATTTTGACTGAAGATTAGGCATGTCAGTTACAGGAAACTACTTTTTTATGGTTATCAACCTGAGAGGAAGATTATCTTAAGAGAAGACTTTCTAAAGAGATCATCTCTTACATGTGACTTAGTTAGAAAACAAAAATCTTACATAAGTGATCTACACAGTTCCAAACTCAATAAGATATGAAAATTTTCTTTTTATCTTTTGAAAGTGCACATAATGCTACTTTACTTCAATGTATTTTGTGTTTTAAACAAAATTTTAATTTAAATTTTGCATTGATCACTCAAATAGTAGCTTTTATTCTTTATGGATTGAGCATGTCTCTATAGTTGTCTAAGACTTTGAGAGTCAATTTGGGCATAATGGCAGCAATTTCTTCCCCCGTTTCAGAGCTTTTAATGTTGGTCACCTAATGGTAAATACTCCTCCTCCCTTTTATTTTTTAATGAAGTTTTGTTGACCCAGTGAAAAATGGAAATTTTGCTTTGGCTGCTTTGGTACTATTATAAATTTCTTTGAACAATGTGAACAGTTTCTTTCCAATTTAACATTTAAAAAAAAAAAAAAAAAATTATTTAGATATTTTCTCTGTATATTTCTTTCATAATAATGATTAAGGTAAATTAGATTTGTTTTTAGTCATTTCATTGTATTTTATAGTACTAACATACACAGCTGGATATAAAAGTTTGCAAGTTTGTAAACTTCTAAAAGAAATAGAAAAATTTTATAGGGTTCGTACACTCCTTAAGAGTTCTTAGATTTTTTGGGAATCGATTTTTGGTCTTTAAAAGTCCTTACTTTTGGCCAAAATCAGCAGAAGGTCCTTAATTTTAATCATCTGAAATTTCTGTCTGTTTTTATGACTGTCATTTTGAGGAATATTTTTGGAAATTCACTGCCATATATATGGGTTATCTTTTGAATGGGCTAATAGGATCATGGATTATAATTTGTTCGCATTTATAGTATAAATGGTGGGATACTTTTGGGGATGTGAATTCTTTTATTAAACGGTTCTAAATTTGGTGATTTTAAGATTAGTTTCTATAGAAACTTTTTAATTCCGAGATCGGATAATTTTTTGATGATTTTTTTTAAAACATTGTAACATTGACAAATTTCATTAAAATAATGGTAATATATTGAAATTATATTTAAAAGTAACATTAAAATAAAACATTTTTATTTTTCGCTGTTATATTATAAAGTTTCATTTTGGCAACTTATTATACAATATTTTAAATCTGAAAAATAAACAAGGTATAATGCTATAAAGCACAATTTACGAAACAGCTCTTAGCAAAAGCAAAATTAGCTATGTAATTAATTAAAAATGTCTTGTTCTTAATTTTTTCATAGTAAGAGTTTTTCCGATGTAACTGCCTCAGAATATTCAAAATTCTCAGAATGTGCATCAGTTTTCTCTATAAAATTAATTTTATACTTTTCCCTCCTATTTTTTTTCCACAATATTTCTGGCTTTTTGCTGTTACAGAAGTGGTAGGGAAAATTTTTCTTTAGGATTTTAGACATTCAGCTTTGAAAGTTTAGAAGGATTTGAAGGCAAGATTTATAGACCCACAATTCTAGAAGATTCGAGAAATATGTGACAAGATGAAAAATGTCCCCATGGTATCAACATGTATTGGATGTATTTTACAGTTTGCGATGAATTTCTTAATTTTTGGAGAACACCTGGAAGAACATTGAAAACATAATATTTGAATGTTTTACTTCTGATACTATAATCTTAACATGTTTATCTTCTCTTTATTTTCTCTACTTTTCACTAGACAGAAGCATGGAAAATATCAAAAATGCTTCTGATCTTATCACATGGGCAGGCATTACAGAAAGGGATTTTTTGATTAATAAAGAAATTGAAAACTTACAATTTAAAAGATTCGTCTAATATTTCTTAATGCATCATACACATAGCTGGCACTAAGCATTTTCCCACCTGATGCAATCTCTGGATCCTAAATTCTGCTGCCTAGTGCCTTTCTAAATTCTGCTTCCAATGCTTGCAGTAAATTCTAAAAGTTTTGCCATTTCTAGACTTTGTTGTTCGGTGTGTCACTAAATTCTAGAAATTCTCCTATATCAGCTCTGTAACCGGCCTTTACTATATATATTTCATATTGCTTCTGAATGTCCATATTACCAATGAAATAAAATTAACTGCTTTTCCTGTACATTCTAAATGCATTTAGTGTTTTTTAGAATAACAGAAATCCTTAATTAAATACAAAAATTCTAAAATGTAAAGAAAACGTGTTAAAGAAAGAAACTGAATACATAAAGCAAATTATTCTTCAAAGATATGTGCAGTTATTATTATGTAAATTTCCCAATTGTTTATGATTTCAACATTTACTATAATTTCTCATTTCTATTTCCTCATATGATAGAGTTATTGAGCCAGATTAAATTAAAATTAAATTGTATAATCTTTGACCACTAGTCCACATTATTAGTTTGAATTTGACTGTTCTTGTTTAATTACGTCACCGTGAGCTGTAACTGATTTTGTTAGCATCAGAACATGCCTTTATGTTCTAAGTTCTTTCTAAATAAGAGGCTTATTTAAATCTTTGTTCCTTATTGTAGTTAATTTCAGACATAGCGATAATATGCTTCACATCTGTTGGGGGTTTTGGGCTATTTAACTTTTACCAGATCAATTAAACCCTCATAGGTATATTGTGGAGAGTTTGACAAGTTAGGAGATAAAGCACGCAAAAACTAGTGAGAAAATTGGTTCGCATATTGAGACAAATTTCTAATTGTTAGAAAAGATGCTTAAAAGAGAAGGAAATCGATATAAAGGAAGGGAAGGCTTCAAATTAAAATGACGGATAAATATTTTGTTGACTGTTGTTATCTTAATTAATGTGTAATTAAGTTTACATTATATTGTTAAAAGAATCTGTGTTACTTAATATCATTTAAGAATCTTTGTCGTAAATTACATGTATTTTAAACTGTGAAATTTTATTAGATTTTGATTTTAATGGGGCCTTTTTTTAACAAATATTGTTAAAAAATAAAATTTAATAGTGGTCATGTAAATCCATAAAGACTAAGGTTATCAAACTACCTAATTACATTATTTATAACTATCTGCTTACCCTTTAAAATTATCTCTACATATTAAAGTGAGTTACTGCATTTCATTAATACTCACTATGGTCACAAGATAAAATATAAAAATTCAAGTAAAACATATTCTATGCATCTACTGAGATTTAAAATAATACAAAACAACTTATCACTTCTGGTGCTTTAATGGCTTATTGGAGCCTTAAAGTATATTAACTGGGTTACAACCCCTGGAACCGTACACGAAGCTATGTCACTAACTGCATCAAACTAACTTTCAACACTTGCCAGCCTTGTAATACCATCCTAAAAGGCCTTTCAGGTTTGTTCTAATCAGCAGTTCTCTCTCTAAACAAGCAGCAGCGGTGATAACATTCAGTCTTTTGTTATGAATCATGTTGATTATGATCTTACTTCTCATTTTAACCTAGTCAGTTTGACATAAAATCTACCTGCTTATTTACTAAACCTTTAGACTGGCCAAGTATGTGACAAAAGGAGACACACACAAAAAAAAAAAAAAAAAAAAAAAAATCAACATAAAGCTAACTGTTTGTAAAACATAAATGTCACTTATCTTCTTTCAAATATGACCAACTATTACAAGTGTAAAATATTTAATGCTACTTTATAAACTACATAAAGTTTATTTTATTCTCAAACTTATTAACAATTGTGTTAATTCATGTTTAGTAATAATGCGTACTTCTTAGGGATCTATTTTATTTTTAGGATGGTATTACAAAAGTGAAATTCAGGGATAGATAATATCTTCAATTGAATTTATTCAGTTCCCATTTGCTCATAAATCCTTAATTTTTTTTCATTAATGGTCCTTAAAAGTACTTCATTTTCGTGTGCAGAAATGTGTACGAACCCTGATTTTAATAATTCTCCCCTCCCCCAGCATGTTTTCCTTGCATTTTGATACATTGTATATTGATCTTCCACATCATATATTGAGTAGTTATGTGCCCCTGAAAAAGTAATGTGAAGGTTTATTCTCAAAATGTTCCATGCTTGCTCTTTTTACACATTATCATCATTAAATCTTTTTTCGTGAATATAAGATTTCAAATAGGAGATGAGATAATAATCAATTCTAATCTCTTGACACCTAAATCTGGACTATAAGGGGTAATCTAACTCCTTAAACCCACTTTGTTTTTGAATTGCTGAAAGAAGTCCAGGTAACCATTCTTGCAGGATCTTTACAAAAGGTGCAAAATTGGTGTAGATCAAATTTTGCTGCTATCTCCTTGTTTACTCATTCTTTCCAGCATGATAGATGTGTTAATTTATTTCTTTAGAAATAACTATTTTAGCCAAAATCTAATCACAGAATGATATTTAATTAAACATTTTGGTACAAACTAGCATATTACTTTTCAATAAACAATCAAAAGAGTATGCATGCCATTTTTCTAACTACAGTTTCAAATTTTTCATTTAGTATTACTATTACATGTCTGAAAGAGGAATTTATTACAAATTTAATTTTTATATGTCAGACCAAAAGCTTTTATATTTACTTTTTATAATTATTTATCTTTAAATACTCAATTTATTTGCTTTCGTCAAGAAAATTAAAAGCTGAGTTTAATTTGGAAACCTTAAATTTATTCTATCTTGATCTAATAATTTCATACTATTGCTTTCCAGATCTTGCTGCATTCGATCTTACTGTATCTGAAAGTAAAGTGAGTACTTTAGTTGCTGCAGCTAATAGTCATGATAATTTATGTCGCATGGACCCTGCATGGCATCCATGGTTGTAAAAATGTACCATTCTTTGGACCACTCTTAGTGAAAATACTGCTCATCTATTACATCATTCACACCATCAGATTTTAATGTCTTGTAATAAACATTGTCATATTTTGTAATATATATCTTGCATATAAAATCTTTTATTAAAAAAAATCTTTTTTGTGTGTGTGCGTGCGTTTTAAAGGATTAAGATAAATAGAAGTTTTTAATGTTTATTTGGCTAATTAATCATAATGCTATTTGTTAATACAATCTGTAGTATAACAACACACAAAATGCCAATTGATCTTTCACAAGTCTGTTTTTCATTTAATTATAGCATTATTTTTTGTTGGTTCCTAAATAGTTATATCATAGTTTGATTATATAACACAGTTAGTATGGTCCTTTGGTGATGTATTCACAAATTTATATTTGATAGGTTAATATCTGAATTCGTTCCTACTTAATGGTGGATACTCGAGTTTTAGGCAGCAAGGCCCCGTCTTCATTAAAACATAAACATTTGAAATAATTCCTTTTTTGTGAATGAAGAGTTTGTAAAATATTGATAACATCAAAAACAGATTTTTCCCTTTCGGGGATATGAGTTTTTATTCTGTGCAGCAACTTATCAACATTTTGGTGATTTCAAGATCGGTTTGTATACAGAAATTTTTTATTCCAGGATTTGTGAAATTTTGACGATTTTTTTATAAACAATTTGCTAACCTTTAGTAATTTACCAACCAATTTACTTACATTACTAAACTAATATTTTTATTTTGACAAATGAACACAATAATAAATGCTGTAAAAAGTTTTGGAAACTGTTAACATTGTGTTTCATTTGTCTCTTTTATATTTTTTCAAGATAAGAGGTTTTTTCCATGTAATTGCTTCCGAATATTTAAAAGTTTATAAAACTCACTTCATATATCTCTTTTCTGAATCATCCTCCTCCTCCCCCCTCCCCTGGTCCAAAATTTTAGTTATTGTTAGAGTTGGGAGCGATAGTTTTTATTTACGATTTTAGACCTTGTACCTCCTTTTGATCCTAAAACATGTTTATCTTCCCTTTCCAGTAGACATAAGTATTGAAACAATCGAAGAAATTGAAAACCAACATTTTTTTTAAAGTTCATCATGTATGCCCATATACATATCTCACTGCATGTCCTAAATTCTAAAACTTTTGCCTTGAATCTTGTTGGTCAGTGCTTTATTAAAT
The DNA here is from genome assembly GCF_044657685.1 of Stegodyphus dumicola. Classification (NCBI taxonomy): domain Eukaryota; kingdom Metazoa; phylum Arthropoda; class Arachnida; order Araneae; family Eresidae; genus Stegodyphus; species Stegodyphus dumicola. The sequence goes on from NC_140771.1 coordinate 242,233,273, forward strand.
TTTAAAAATTCTGCCACACTGGCTTCGGCAACAGTCTTGACCATAATCATTTCATATTTATTCTCAATAAAAGAAATAAAATTATCAGTTTCTCCTATACATTTTAAGTGCAAGCAGTTCTTTAGAATAAAAGAAATGTTTAATTAAATCTGAAAATTCTAAAATGAAGAAGAAATTCATTGATAAAGAAACTGGTTTTTAGAAAGAGAGAGAAAATTGTTTATCAAAGTACATAGTTGAAACATTAGGAGATGAAGCAGAAGGGAACACTGATTTGTTTATACTAATACATTTCAGAATCAATATCATAAATTACAACTGCTGTAAAATGTTCTTAGTGCTGTTTTATTTTATGTTTATTAGCAATAAAAATTGTAACCACGAAATATTATGACTAAGGGTACCTAACAACGTAATTTAATTATATGTAACTGCTTACAACTCCATTAAATCTGCATGAAACTACGACACTAGTTGGGTCAGACAAACAGCAGCTACTTTCAGAACATACCAGCAACAGGTATTCACATCTGTTCTGATCAGCAGCTGAAGTGAGTCATGCTGATTATTATTTTACTTCACTTATGCCACCTGACATAAAATTTGCATAAGAAATGTGATATAAAAGAATTAATATAAAGCTGTATAAATAAAGAACCATTAATCTTCTTTAAAATATGTGGGATATAAGTGTAAAAAAATTTTCACGAGATTTTATAATTTAATGCTAATTACTTCAATGAATTAATGAAGTTAATTTTATTTTTGAATGTTTTATAATTAAGTGAAATATTAGATTATGTTTAATAATAATGTATCTTACTTAGATTTATTTTATTTTTATAAATTACAGAACTGAAGTTTGGATGTAGGATAATTGTTTAGTTTATTCAGTCTCTATTTGCTTGATTAGGTCCTTTATTTTTATAGTTTGTTATGCTCCTCCCATTTTACAGAATAAGTCCAGCAATAATTGTGGTAGAAAAAATTGTGCATCACTTGAATGGCAACAGCAGATGAAATTCTATACATTTTGTTTTTAATGCAGCCAATTCATTTTGCGATTCTATTACATTAAGAAATTGAATTCTAGTTTGGATGAAATGAAATCCACTGTGGATATTAGGGATATTTCTCAACTTGCTGCGTTTTAGAAAATGAGACTCCTCTGTGTTTGCGACATTTAAATTATAAAAGTTTTCTTAAATTTATAAAAAATATGTTGGGCTTTTTCTTGATGTACAGATAAGTGAAATTTTATTTTATTGTGGTTATATATAAGTTGCAAATATAACTAACTGTGAATAGATTTCTATTAAATGCATACAAAAAATCTGGAATGGAGCCTGTTGCTGTTAAGTGTGAAAAGTAAGAGATTTGGTCACGACATAGAAAGTGGCGAGCCTGCCAGGATTATTTTGCTCACAACATAGAAAGTGGCGAGCCTGCCAGGATACTTGTTTATAGTTGAGAAAAAATTGAATAAGTTGCATTATATTAATATATAAATAGACTATTAGATTAAATTTTTAATGGAAAAGTTATGCATTAAATTGTCTGCAATGATATATGACATAATTTTGTTTCGCTGTATTGTGAATGTTATGACCTAATTTTATTCATTTTTGTTATATTGAATTATATTTTTGGAATTGCTGAGTAAAGATTTTTTGAGGATTTGTCTAGGATGCTGATAAAAGAATTTGAATTTTAAGTGGGTCTGCATTTAAACGTAAAAAAAATGGATGTTGATATGCTAAAGAAAAGGCATGCAACGGCAAGCAGTGCTTTCACTAGACTGGTTAAGGTTCTAAGGAACGAACTTATTAAAGATGTTCAAGTAGATAAAGCTGTATTAAAAGATAAAATTGTGAAATTACAAATAATTGCTGAGTTAAAAATCTCATGATTCAGAGATACTAGATTTATTAATGGCAAACCCACTGAAAATGAGCTAAAAACAAACTTAAAAGGGTGCTACTTTGGTAGACGGTTGCACGGATTTTGGCGAGTAATACGACTTATGGTAAACCCATTGCTAGATAAGTTATTTATGGTAACCGATAATTTGTTGTCATTTTATTTAAAAGATAATGTGTTTTATTATGCAGAAATTCCGTGTTTTAAATATTATTTATGGCTTCTAAATATTAAAAATCAATTTAATTTTGCATTTTTACTTGAAATAAAAATTTTATTGTTTATGATATTTTATGTTTGGGATGATGTAATCAATAACATCATCTCATTTTAAAAGTAATTAGTTTTAATATCTATAAATTTAATCTAATGTTTTAAGCATTATTTATGGCTGTTAAATATTAAAATACAATTTAATTTTGCTTTTTTTTTTTTTTTTTTTTTCCCTTATGTGTGAGTATTTAAATTCTAGGTGTGATGTAATTAGCTCTTTGATTGGTTATAGAATATTTGTGCATTAACGAGCTGTAATCAGCTCCTTGATTGGTTACTGAAAATTTGTGCATTACCGTGCCATTTTAAAATTTAATTCATATCTTCGAATTCCTTCAAAGATGAATGTTGTTATTGGTAAATACGAAGAATGATTGGTATCGGAATAAAAAAAATTTTCCTTTGTACTTCAGGGAGGAACGGTTAAAGGATCTTCGAAATCTTAAAAACAATACCTATTATTTGGTTTTGTTGTTGGAGGGTTCCCCCCCCTCCCAAATTTTTAAGTTTCGAATACTTTACTATACGTAAACACAGTGTTTTTCAAGATGGCTGACGATTGTAAAAACCGCGCCAAAAATCCGTGCAACCGTCTTCCAAAGTAGTACCCTTAGAAGCTGTGAGGAATATTCAGTTGAATTTATCATGCTTAATCGTCAGGTGAAATCGTATAAATAATGTGGATGACTGTAGCGTCAATATAATAACACAGATAGCATAAGCACTTTCATTAGAGCAGCGTCAGTTAAAAATGAAGAAGAATACCCTGCTTCAACAACACGTCAAATATCGTGAGTCGAGATTTCTAGTTTTCATTTGAAATATTGTCACTCATTATTTTGAGTATTTTTTATTTGTGTTTGAAATATCATGGCTTTAGATTTCTAGTTCTCATTTGAAATATCATCACTCATTATTTTTGCGCCATATTTCCCCATTTTTTTAATACAATTGATTATATAATTTTGCAATCACCTACTGACGAAGAGGCTGCCATAAGATTCTTTTAGGACAAAGGAAAAATTCACAGCAATAGACTTAGTTCTCATAATCATCCGATGAAGTTAACTTTTGACTCAAAGTTTCTATATGGCATTGTTATGTACATTCTTGCTGTTAAAAAAAAAAAAAAAAAAAAAAGATTGAGAGCCAAAACGTGTTTTGAAGGCTCGCATCTTTCTTTCCTTAATGCTGTTCATTTAGTACCTGTGGTGTCAAGAATTGACGTCAATTAAATTTTGCCAACTTCAGTTAGAAATCAGCCATAGTTGGAATAACTACACAAAAAGAAAACTTTTTATGTGTTCTTCCGGAACAATGGGTACTCAGGGGTTTATTCTGGGAAAGCAAACAATGTTTTTTTATCACTGTTCCCAATCGTGCTACAAGATTGATGATAGCTGTTCAGGATGCATCGCGGATGGCAGCATTATATTTTCAGACTTAGGATATAAGGATGAATTAAGAAACCTTTCGGTATGAACATTTCATTTTGAATCACAGTTATAATTTTATAGACCCCGGAACTGGATGTCATACCCAATCCGTGGGGCTGTGCTAAATGGAGATATGTCAGCAAGTCACTGCTCGCCACCTATGTGATAGAATTTACGTGGCATCAGTTATATTCAAATTCCTGGAATATTGAATATTTGTAGTTTTGTAGTCTGTTTAGATTGAATTTTGCTTTATTTTTTTATATTATAGATTAAAGAACTAAAAAGATAAATTTACTTTATTTGAAAATTTAAAAAAATTACTTTTCATGGAACTAATTTTTTAGTCTTTTGAACTCTAGTATTATTTAATAATTTTATACATGGCAAGAATTGGTGGGGAGGAGCATTTTTAACTGACACCGCTGTAATGGAATAGTACTGAAAAACGTTACAAGTTACCAAAAATTCAAATTAAAAAATTAGATGAGCAATTATTAAGTTACCTTACATTTTTGGGTTAATTTAGGAATATCTGAAAGAATAAGGAACTTAATGACGTTGACAAATTCCATTATTTACATCAATCAATGTTACCCGAAACTTGGGCTAGTGAGTTGAAAGATAGTTACCCGTTAACGGCTGACAATTACTCAAAAGCCATTTAAGGAATGTTTTAGCAAAACTGAGATATATGTGAGGGACCTGTTAAAATTAATTATTCAAAACATATGTTTACAAGGGAAAGATTAGTTGCTACACGGATGTAGTGTCACTGTTTGACAAAATTGAGTCCCACCTTAGATCTTTAGGCTTAGCCCTAGATACTAATGCGTCCTGGTTATATCCCATGGTCGAGTCTTGTCTGTCAGCTGAGATGCTTTGAGTATGGCAGAGAAATGTTCTGTTCAGTAACGAGGGATAACGTCTCTCAAATCTCCTAGAATTTTTGTGTAAAGGGATCGAAGGAGAGCAGAGAGTTAAACTGGCCAGGTCTGGATTTCAAATTTCTTCTACTTTGCACAATGAACATTCTAAAGATGTAAAATTTAAGACCAAAAAACCAAACGTGAATGCAGCAATTCTAGTTGCTGTCAAAGAACAATGTGCTTCATGTGGAAAATCTCACGAAAGAAAACTAATGTTTTACAGCTAACAGTTTATTCAATGCTATCTGTGCAAGCGATGTGTCTCAGGTAATAATGTTGAGAATAAGGGCAAAGTGAAAAGAATCACTAATGGTACAAAGTACAGTTTCCTCTTCCCTGTGTATGAATGAAGTCACTCTTATGACTTTAATGGTTGAAGTAGTTGCAGACAATGTAAAGGTGATCAAATGACTTTTGAATTGTGTATCCCAACAATTTACGTTTTACAATCCACAGTTGAAGCTTTAAATCTGAAAAGCACTTCCTCCGAGAATTTAACTCATGCGCTATTTGGGGGAGCAAAGACCGAGTGAAAAGATCACAAGCAATATCTATAAGCCCATTTGGGAAAAGCAAAGTGTGCCAACTTAGTTTTCTGGATCAAAATACCACTTGTGGAGGGATACCACACATTCCTTAAAAAGACACAAAACTTGGATTTCAGATGTTGGTGAAGGTCAGCCAGAAATAGAAATCCTCATAGGGCGTTATATTTGAGGGCAAATACTTTCTGGTGAAGTTATTAAGCTTGAGTGTGGTTTTACACTGGGATGGACATTGTGCAGGGAATCCCATCTACGTTAGTAGCCAATCTTCTTATTCAAAGCATGGAAACCTTCCGTTATGTGGAAGTTAGAAACTATTGGCATTGCAGATGATGTGCAGAGCGTTTCCAAACTCGTCTTCACAAAACCTGAAGATGAGAATTTACCTTACCTAATATATCAGTAGAATTTGGAAAGGTAATATTAAAGTATTTTAATAGTATATAGTATAAACTGAAGTATTACTAATGGTTTGGTTAAAATCTCAACTAACTTGAAATTGTAATATATGTAATTAAGTATGTAGAGAAATCAAGAATGTATTATATACATCAATAATGTAGCAATGAATTGCTAATGGTTTGGTTAAATGTTAAACATATAGAATTAATAAATATGGATAATAAAGTTACATCATACATATTTATTAAATAAATGTGGATAATGTATAATCAATAAGCACCACCTTTTGATGCAACATATTTACTAGACACATAATGTGCACCGGTACTTCTTCTCTGTAATATGTCAGTAGAATTTGGGAAAGTAATATTAAAATACTGTATGTATTAATAATATTGTGAAACGAAGTATTACTATTGTTCAATGTTTAATGCTATGTTTTAATTGTCCAACATGCTTGAAAATGTAAAACATTCAATTATTAAGAGTAACACTTTTTGATGTAAGGTATCCATTCAATGTAAGACTGGTATATTGTGCATAATAAGCATTGGTATTGTAAGAATCTGCAATAAGTGTGTCTTCTACCCGAATGGTCAGTGAAAGCAGCCATCGATGTTCCAATATATTACTGGACAGACGCTACTGTGGCCCTTAACTACAGGGTTGCCATAATTAAACTGACAGTGCTCTCAGCGTTCTGTAGTGCAACCTATTTGCGAGAATGACGCCACATTTTGTAGGAATATTAAACAAGACGGGGGACGAAGGATTCCGTGAAAAAATAAATTAGTTCCAAAAGTCACCACTAGGGGAATATTTGGCACTGTGTAATAGAAAACAGAGTGTTAACAAATGCAAATCAATACAGAAATTACCTTTTATTTTGCATTCGAATGAGGTTCAATGTGGCTGCCGTTGTTGTGGACCACATATTGCATTCTGTGCAGAGTATGCACAACAGCAGAAAGTAACATGTCTGCAGGAATCTCCCACACAGTCCGTGATATGTTATCCTTCAACTTAGCCAGGTCCTGGACCACTCCTTGATAGACCTTGGACTTAAGGTAACCCCATAGCCAGAAGTTGCATGGGGTAAGATCAGGCGATCGAGGTGGCCATGCAGTTGGAAAGTAGCGGCTAATGACTCTTTCTGTCGTAGCATCTGTTGCACCCATACAGCAACGTGTGGAGGGACTCTATCTTGCATGAAAACGATTTCCCGCAAGCATTGTCTTTGCTGAAGTGCCGGAATGACAAAGCTGTTCAACATGTGGCGATATTTCTCTCTGGTGTAACAGAGAACAGGTTTCCGGTCCTGTCTGGGTAATGTTCTCATAGAAGAATGGACCTACGATAAAGTCCGCTGTGATCCAACCCACACCAAACAGTTACCTTTGATGAATATAAGGGAATTGCTGTGACTGCATGTGGTGGTTTGTCATCCCAAATTCATCAGTTCTGGGTATTCACAGATCCATTCAGGTAAAAGTGGGCCTTGTCTCCCCATAAGATTTTCCACGGCCAAGCATCATCCACTTTCATTCTGGCAAGAAAGGTGAGAGCAAAAGTTAATCGCTTATCATGGTCAGGGTACAGTAACTCTTGTACATGGTTAATCTTGTACAGATAGAAATTGATAATCTTTTGTAAGATTTTCCATACCGTACTGCAAGGCATATCCATATTCCAAGCTACTCCACGAGCGCTAGAGGTGGCAGCAATATTGTCTGGTCCTCCTGTCGACATTCGCCATGGCAACTGCTTCGATTGTATCCTGTGGTACAGGTTTTTGTCCTCTGCCTGGCAACCTTCAGAGAACCTGTTTTCTCAAACGTCGCAACCATTGCTTTTAGCCCATTAACGGACACAGGACTGTTACCTTTACGCATGAAGAGCGGCTAATGCGTTGCACCTATTGAGGTAAAAGAATTTGACCAGTAACGCACGCTCCACTAAAGAAGACGTTGCACATAAGCTTTTAATCCAATTGATTCGAATCTTAACACATTGCCTTTTAAAACCCAAGCAGCTGGCACTGTGCGAATGGATGTAACGTGAAATTTGAATAAAGAACTTCTTCTGCTCAGCGTACGTGATATTGCAGATCACGAGACTTTATCAGTGTTTATGTAGATTTTACGCTTTTTTAAACGTGTTGTCATATTGCACTTGAACTAAATCAGAAAATGTGCATAATAAAAGGTAATTTTATTCCATATTAATTTGCATTTGTTACACTCTATTTTCTATTACACAGCGTGAAATATTCCCCTAGCGGTCACTTTTGGAACTAATTTGTTTTTTCGTGGAATCCTTCGTCTCCCGTCTTGTTAAAACTTCCTACAAAATGTGGCATCATTCTCGCAAATAGATCGCGCAACAGAACACTGTGAGTTTAATTATGGCCACCCGGTATATACATCGAGAGGAAACTTGGGCCTATTTATAAATAACAGAGCAAAGGAGATTTGGAAACTCTCAAAACAGGAATATTGGAGACATATCCCAGGGAAATTGAATCCTGCAGATGTGGCATCTCGTATCGAAATCGAGTGAGTGGTTAGGCAACATTTAGTAGCCTCTGCTACTTTAACCGTCTCTGTTGGAGATATGCCCAAAGGTGTTAGGAGGAATTAGAAAATTGGGGTGATTTATACCGCACCGATAAGGTGAAGCTGGAACACGCAAGTTAGGAGGAGGAGGGTTCAAGCATCTGGTTCTTCATTGGGCTGCCATATAAGCTGTGATATATCTTCACTAGTTGAAGAAAGATGATTCGTCAACGATTTCGCCAGTCACGTGGGTGGTCACCCACCCAAATACTGACCCTGAGCTGTGCTGCTGGAAACAGGAAAACCTGTGTGTTCGAAAAAACGGTAAAAATCATAAAAACTGGTTTAATTTCCTCATTTGCTTCTAAGCAATCATTGCTGATGATTAATCTTCACTTTCAGCAAACCTCATCAGTGTTATGGCTGCTTTGAACCCGGCAGTAAACTTCTCAGCCGTGGTTCTTGCAGCGCAAATCTTCTCTACATGCTCAACTATGCTGTTCAAAAATCTGCTAATTTGGGGATCTTAAATCCAGTCTATGGCTTCATTATAATCTTTAGGCAGAGGTTCCAATTTCCTTCTCACTCTATCACTGTAGAGAGGTTTCTTCTGATTTTTTACTGCTGTCTTCCTCTGCTTCAATGAGTTTCGGAAACTCCGCCAGAGTAGGTATCTTAGATGCTGGTTTCGTCTGCTGCTTTTCTGCTTCAAAGCATTTCTTGTACACGGAGCAACCTCTGTAGACACTTACATGTGGCAGTGAGCAGAAAATGCACTGTGGTTTTCATGGTTTGTGGACATTCCTTACTCCTATGTTGCTGTCCACACTTACAGCATCGCTCAGGATTTGAGCAGAGATGCTGCGAATGTCCGTACTCTTGACATTTGTAGCACCGAATCACTTGTCTTTTGGGGGCTCTCAATCTTGACATTAACACTTAGCATGTTATCAAGTCCAGCATGTCCTTCATTCTTTTTCTTCAATTCCAATAGAAATATCAGATACTTCTCTTCTGTAAAACCAGAGTTGCTTTTCTGTAATCATCTACTGACTTTAAATTAAAATACAGCAGTTTCATCTTCATATCAGCTTCAAATTCCTTACTGCAGGTCTTGATAAGAATTTCATGAATTCTTGGGCAATCCACTTCAGTCTGCTGAAAAACTATTGGGGGTTGAGTTTTCTCTTTATCGGCTCCTCTTTCTTCTTCCATATTTTCCACTTCACTCGGCAGTTCGAACCGATTTTCTTTCGTAACTTCCATTGGAGTTTCAGTTCCTGTTGCTTTTGCGGTTTTCTTAGGAGAAATCCATTCTTTTTCCTTGCGTTCTGTTCGGCTTTCAGTTATCTTCTCTGGACTGAATTTTTTCGTTAATGATTCCACATCCATATCACGTCAGCTCTGTGATGAAAGTAATTGAAAATAGCGTCAAATCCAAATTTCGCAATCTGATCCCGGATTTCTTCTTCAGAACATGTATTGAATTTTAGGGTGTCCTTAGCTTTCTCCATTGCTGAAATTTCTGGTGCCTGTTAATCATTAACTTCTCCTTTGGGTGTTTAACTATATCTTCTTGCAAGGCTTAATACCTTTCTTCTTACTTGGTTGTCCGCTTTCCGTATCTGACATAGTTTTCGTCTTCCAGTGGTGTCCTATAAAAGGACATTTTACTTACCCGAAGGTAACTAATCAATTGAAGGTAAAATCACTGACCACCTACAGGACTGGGTCAGTATCCGAAAATCTTAAGTGTAACCACAGCACAACCTACTAGCTCGGAGTCTCAGCTCAATGTCGGCATCTTGTAGCAGCACTCAAGATTATGGCACTGCAATTGGTGAGAAGGCTCGAGTTTCTGAAAAGCTCACCAGAAGAACGGCAGACTTTGAATTCAATCCAGGTGAAATGAAAAAGGAAGTAATTGTCAATTTCAGCATGGTTCTAAGCTTTGCTAACAAACTCTTAAAAAAACCCTCCTATGCTTCTGATACCATAAACAGTAGAAGAAAAAACCAGCACTGAAACATTTCTGTTCAGGTTAAAGCAAAGGAAGCATTTTCAAGAGAAAGGAGATTCTGTCCACATACTCCTCTGTAGTGAGAGACAACGATGAAGTCCTCAGAATTAAAACTAAAATCATTGAATGTGATGATGAATTCTGCTTTATCTCCTCTTGCATCCAAGCATTATTTGATTGAATGTCTCATAGGAGAGTATCATGAACTGTCATGCATATATTAGCAGCTAAATTAAGAGAACAATACCTGATCATTTCATCCAAACATAAGATCTTTTGTAAGCCAATGTGTCATATGTAGGAGATTTACTACCCCTCCAGTCTGGCTTTATCTTGACTGAGTAAGAGAATTGGTATTCTTTAAAACAACTGGAGTCTATCTTTGTGGCAGTCTACTTCTGAGATCAGAGTCCTCAGGATCGTCTTGTTCACCTCCCAAAGTACCAAAATATTTGTACAGGTTCTGAGACGGTTCATTGCCAGACGAAGCTGTTCTGCAGCAGTGTATTCCTATTAATGGGACCAATTTCAAGGAGCTGCTGATGCTGAACCCATCCTTTAACATCCATCTGTGATAATTCAGAAGTGCATGTATCTCTGACACCTTCTGTGTTTTGCAACACAAAACAAGAAATTGAATATGCAGGCAAATTACTGCAATACATTGAGACAAGGACAGAGAAGTCACTTCTGCGAGGAATATCTGGTCCAGCTGGTGTAGAAGCATTTCATGTCAAAAACTTAAGGTAGAAGTAGTCCTCATAGAACTAGACAATAAAAAATGTGTAACATGGCCACAAGAGTGGTAGAGGTAAAACAAGCAGTGGATATTTGCAATCAAAAAGGTGTATAAACTAGAGGTTTCAACTGACAGGCGATCTTGTGCTAACCATGGCAACTGAAAACATACTGCAGACTCTAATAACATGAACAAACTTAGAATATTTGGGTCCTTTTGTTTAGCAGTGACTGTAATTTTTTTTTAGCATGCTCAATCATATGTATTGCATGTTAACAAAGTGTTCCTCGTACTTTTCTTGACCTAATGCATTAGTATTAAGTCTTAATCATTTATCTTATTTTGATAAGGGTGTGTATTGTGCAAAGAAACTGAATTCTAGTTTAGATGAAATGAAATCCACTGCAGATATTAGGCATATTTCTCAATTTGCTGCATTTTATAAAATGTGGACTCCTATGTTTAAGTTTGCAGTATTTAAATTGCAAAAGTTTTTTCAAGTTTAGAAAAAATAGGCTGGGCTTATTCTTGATGTACAGATAAGTGAAATTTTGTTACAATAGTTATATATACTTATATATGCAAATGTAACTAACCGTAAATAAAAAAAATCTTGAATGGGTATTTCAGTTTTAGATGTTTAGTATAAATTCTGTGTCACAGCCTGCTGTTCTGCATCTTTCGTTCAACTTGAGTTTTTCACATCTGGAAAGCATGTCTTAGGATATATATATAGCATTGCTGTAATACGGACTTTTTCTAAAATTACAAACCATATTTTTTCCTTCATATTTCAATTCGAGATGTTATTTATTCAGAAGTTTAGTCTTCTGGAAAAATTTGCCTCAAAAGTTAAAAGAATTTTCTTTACTATTTTCAGTTTAAATTATTGTATTAAGTGTAACCAATAAAAAGGTCTCTTGAGTTTGGATAAAAAAAGTTTTTGAAGGACAATCATTACTCCCCCCCCCTCAAAAAAAATGAGGCAGCCAGTATCTGGATAAAGGTAAAACCTCTTTGGACTTGCCATACCCCTCATATGAGGATGGCACGTACCTCATTAGTAGAATAGGAGACAATAGATAAGTTATGCTACACAGTGTAACATTAGCAACATTTTAAGTCTTTGGTTCCTTTTTCCACAAGTTGTTTAGTGCTATTAAAATAATGATCTTTCACGTTAGACCCTAGGTAATGTGCCAAAAATGGTAATCAAGGAACATACGTATTTATTTATTTAAATCTGCTAGATAAGAATGGGAGTATATGATAACATTTTGTCAACAAGTACAGATCAGTTATTTAGCATTCTCATATATGATTTTTATAGGGCCCCTTTTCAGCTAGGGGAATGCTCGTATCCAGGTGGGGCTGAAGGGAGCTTCCGATTCTTACATGACAAGCTGAATTCTCTTCGGAAGTTTGTCCATTACATCTGAATAAAATATATAGTTCACAAAAATTTCTGTAACTTGTCCAACCAAACAGATGATTATTATTTATCACATGCTGAAATTCAATCTTCATGTGCTGACCAACAAGAAAAATTTGTTCCAAGATGTTCCCAGTACTGCTTCTGTGCTCAAACTCATTAGTTATTAACCCTTTGCGGCACACTTTTAAAATTTCCTTCTGTACACACAGAAAAATTGAAAAAGGATTTATAGATTACTCTGAACCTTCATTTATAGTAGATGTCAGCTCAACACAACCTAGTCGATATATTTTAACCATGTTTAGTTTTTTCAAAACCCTCATTTTTCAATCTAATCTTCTTATTCTTTATTAGTTTTTTTATCTTGAAATCTTGCCTCAAACGGCAAACCCTAGGTGCCCAGACCGGACTCACAGATAATCTAGGACAACTGAGAGAGTATTTGTTTCTCCGCATGTCATAGATCAGTTCATGGACAACAGTGTTTGTTTCAGCACTCTTTTCAAAGCTCTATTCAATCAAGTGTGCCAGTTTGGGCACACCCACAGAAATAAAAGGATAAGTGCTATGTTCACAAAATTTTACTTATGTACTCTCTAGGCGTAATTAGACTGCCTACCCTTTTTATCAAAACTCAGACTTTAAAAGGTAGCATGCTGAAAAGGGTTAAATGGAAGAGACAGGTCATAACTTCTAATCCAATCCCAAGTCTCATCAATTGAAGACTAGCTGCTCCTGCATGTATCTTTAAAAAGTATTTGTTCACATTAATGTGCTCTCCTTGTATGCAAAAATCTATGTGGCTGTTCCCATTGCTGTTATTTATATAGTTGATATATTATCACTATGCATTTCTCTGCTTCTATTACTCAGACATTCAGAAAATGCTTTAATACATGGAAAAATGAGATTTTTATAACAAAATTTAACTTTCAATTCACATGAATTTTGATGGAAAAGTTTTTTGCAAAATGGTTTCAATTAATGCATCAACTAGCCAGAACCTTTCACTTTACAATATTTATGTCGAACAAAATGCTATGATTAAATTAATGAGAAAATTCATCACAGATTAACAGAAATAGAATCAGTTATACAACACACCTGCAAACCCTTGTTTTAAGTTATAATGGATAGCCATGGCATGGTAACAGGAGCCAAGCTGCTAGCGGATTTATTTTAATTACTTAAAAGAAAATGTGTTTTGTGTCTATTAATTAGCGATCCCGTCAGATAAAGCAATAAATGCATTCTGCCCTTTAAATTTATGTTAACTGCTGCTAGCGGATTTATTTTAATTACTTAAAAGAAAATGTGTTTTGTGTCTATTAATTAGTGATCCCGTCAGATAAAGCAATAAATGCATTCTGCCCTTTAAATTTATGTTAACTAATACTACACTTGTTACATAATACTATATATCCTGCCTGGGTTTATATCTGTCTGGTGCAGGGGAAGGGGGACGTCGCGGCACGCAATGAATTGGAAGTTGATCTGTCAGCACTATCCTTATCTTCAGGGCAGATGTTTTTATTTTATTCGGCTTATAATTCCTTACTAAATGTATTTAATCTGGATACAGTCGGTCTTTGATATGATTTAAATCAAATTCCTCCTCATTATAAATATCACGAATACAAATCAAATAGTTTTCTGTTAGCAATTTTTTAATTTCGGCTATGTGTAATGCATGCACGCATTGAAAGAAATGTTTAATAAAGTAAACAAATGAATATTAAGCTTTTTTGTAAATTTTGATACCCTTTAGATCATAATTGCTCATTTTATAAATTATGGTTTCATTTTTTAATTTCTTCATGCCATCTTACCAGATTTAAACTGATGATCTATAATCCAGAATCGCCGAAGTCCCGACGAGTTTGGATTAAAGACTTTTGACTGTATATGTTTTCACACTACAAAACTGATGCTAAACAAGATCTGTTATATGAATGTTAAAACTACCAACAATTTATTCTACAGTAACTAGTCCGTGATGAGTCTTAATAGAAATTTTAAAATGCATTATTTTCGCACCAAACCTCTCCTTTGAATATAATACACAGGAAATTAGTAATATAAATTAGAAAAAATAACATTTGTCAAACATGCAAAACTTATCACTGCAATACCACACAAGATCAGTTGTTTCTTGTTATATCAAATTGAAGGACCAAGGTAAGTATTAAAACAATGTTTAATTTATTTTCCATTCTGAGGAACATCATATTCACAAAAACTTAAGCTAATGAAGGTTACTTAGCTTAAACAGGTAGCTTGTAAAAATATTAAGATGTTCTCTGCCAAATTATATTAAAGCAACCAAATCTCACCACCATGATCTTAGATCATTTTGCATATTAAGAAGTTTTCAAGACCATTCAAATGAACTAACCTTCACAGCAAAATGAACTGATAATATAAAGTTCAAATAAAAGTTGAGTACATTGCAGCATTGATAATGCCATAAATCATTCTGAATATTCTGCAAAACTGATTAAGGCATTAAGCAATAAAATTATTTAACAACACCTATTCACATTTCAATTTTATGCCCAATACAAAATTATATTTAACTTTTATTTCTGTCATACGAATTTCAGAATAAAAACTATACAGAATTTCTGCAATTAGAATATAATGTACAGGAATGATTACATATGTAAACAGATCTTCAGCATGGATCAGCAAGATCACAAAATTGTATTACACCTACATTGTCCCACTATGAAGTTCATTTATGAAAATAAACACAGAATAAATTTACTTTTATCACATCAAGGATGATTTTTTCTCATGCATTGTGTAATTACATGAAAGAACATCATGTACTTCTATTTCATTGTGCTAATGTATAAACATGAAGTTTTTAAATAAAACCTTATTTAACCTTATTAAAAATTGTTATACTTTATGTATCTAAACTAATAATGAATATTTCATAAAGTAACTGCATGTTATTTTTAAGAGAAGTTCCAAGAAATAAAAGAAAACCAAACACAAAGAAATAAAATATTTATAAAGAATAATTATACAAAGGAAGACAACTTAAAATGCTGTTGCAGATAATTAAGCTCTTTAATATTTATTAACATAATCTGAGATGTTCAAGAACTAGTATATCTAGATTTCAGAAGTATTTGTATATTCAAATGTTATAAAACCAGACCACTATCTGAGAAGTTGACAATCTTGATCATGAGATTTAAATGAATGATTTCAGTGTACAACAGTAACAAACAGAGAAAGCATCATAACTTTTTAATTATATTCTTTTAAACTGCTGAAAATTTCACATTATTTGGCTTGGTATGCAATATACAGAAAAAGTACAAATGAAGCTTTCAGCAACATTTCTAGCAGATCACGTTAGTTCAACAGACTTAAATTTATAGAAGTAGACAATTTGTTCTACACAGCATTTTATATTAAAAAAGATGCAAGCACAAGATGTATGGGATGTGACATTGCTTGAAATGCTTAAACTAATTTTGATATTACCCACTACGGCCAATAGTAGTCTTTGTTACTGATCAATTAATACCTGTTAAGACCTATTTAAAGAAATCACAACATAAACTAATACTGACCATATGGATGTACAAAATATTGAATGACATGTTTACAATTTATAAGAAATTAAAATCCCAAAGTTTAATTTTGGGCCAAACCAGAATTTAGTTTAAAAAATAACAGGATATTTTGCCACGTCACAGTCAAACTTTCAAAATAACTTAGCTATCACCACATTATACAGGGTTACTGACATAGGTTAAAAAAGTGAACTGAAGTTACATATTTGGCCATAAAATTAAACCTAGAACAGCTATTGTATAGCAAATACATGAAACTTTCTGCTGTATGGAAATTTCCAATTGTGTATTTGATCCAGACTAGGCAAGTTGTGCTCATATGAGATTGATTTCAAACAGACTGAGCACTAACTTGCAAGGTCTGGTTTGACCATAAAGAGAAAAAAAAAAAAAAAAAACCACCAGCTTTTTTTTTGTGGCTTAGTTCTGGCAAGCCCAATACTCTGCAGCAAATGATGAATGCTCAGAGAAGACACATACCACAAGGCTTTTTTCCAAATTCAAAGAATTCCGATTGAAGGCATCACTGTTAAGTTTTTAAACGTAAACTAATGATCTTCAAACAGTTTTGGGCTATGCTCAGATGGTGGTGCAATCAATAACAATTAAAGGCTTTTTGTTTGAGGCTGGGGACGTGTTCAAAATAGGTAGTGCTGCACGACTATCAGTTGTCTCCAGCTTCTGGCTGCTCTTCGCCATCACCTTGAGTATCTGATGTCCAAAGCTAAATGAAAAAGACAGAAATTATAAGAACATGTTAAAATTTCCAAATAAAAGTACCAGGAACTTTGAGATTAAAACAACACCTTACCGTTAAATTATCTCTAAGGAGCTGCATGATAAGTGTACTGTCTTTATAAGAGTCTTCATTTAGTGTGTCTAATTCTGCTATTGCATCATCAAATGCCTAAAATAATGAAAAACTAATTTATAGCAACAAAAAGAACTTAAGCAATTGTATGAAATGAAGCTAAGATTAAGATGTTCTTGAAGACAAATAATCTCCTACTCATCTCTCTACTCTAAACTGACCAACCAAAGAGATAAATATACTCCAGATTATTAAAATTATGTTTAGTCCTACTGAAATATACATTTTAAAAAATTAAACCTCTCCTTTCAAATAAATTACCATAACTTAAATATTTCTCAAGAATATAAATAATTATTTGCTCTACAACACACCAGCTAATCTTGAAAAATGAAAAAGTTTTTGCACTACATATCACTGCAACTTCAAAAAGGACTGCAAACTAATAAATTAATAACAATTTGAATTATTGAAATATTACAATTCAAAATGTATTATTAAATTTATAATAAATTCTAATGTCCCTCTATTTTTGTAATATTAAGATTTTATGCCAGAGGAAACTTAAATATGCAAGAAAGTTTCATTTCTTAAAATGATGGTAAAACATGGAAATAAAATTAAATGTACATACACTCATGCCAGTAAATTTTACGTCATTTATAGATTTAAAACAAAAATAGTTTTTAAATTAACAGTATTCCTAAAATGCTCATCAACTACATCCAATAAATTGGGACAGTTAAAAATTATGCTAAAAATCATTTGGAAATAGATTTTGCACAATTTTAAGGAAGGCTGACAGTTCAACTGATTGACAGACCACACCAGAGACTGATAATCATTTTACAGCTTATCTGTCTCTATGGTATCTTAAGCCATCTTTATCAGAAATAATGAGCTTAAATACAGGGAGAGGAGCACCCACAAATGTATCCTCTTCATTTTTATTTAATCCAAATAGTTATTGCTTTCTCATTATATCATTTCTTCATATGAATATATTTGGTGTTAACTGATACAGAAGGTTCCAGCACAACATTCTGGAAAGGCACATACCATACGAATGACTTCAAAGTCTGAATCAGTATACTTTCCTACTATATATTATATTAATTTTTCAAGTTCGAACAAAAACGTTAAAATGTCCAATTCTGCATAGCAAGTTTCTTAAAAGCTCATTTTCAGCCATATCAATGTCTTAATAAAGCAAACAATTTAAAACAATATTTCATAACAAAAGTTACCATCAATTCTGATAATTACCAACTTATTTCTGTTTATAAACATGTATTTAAAGTATGTGTATGGATACATAAGTATTATGATCATGTTTAAATATATCTCAATATCATGCAAAAACATTTTTAAATCTATTGAGAGGGAGACGGCAAATAACTTCCAAAGAAAATACTGAAGAATATTATGAAAAACACATTATCAAATACCCTAAATATTTAAATAGTTATGCTATGATAGTATGTACTAATTCAACAGTTATTTGCTTTTCATGCATGCTTCTTTTGATAACAGCTGAATTGCAATTATGCACATTTTAATTAGCATTCTATTACTGAACATTATAACAACATTTCCACCACTATTCATTTGAAATTGCATTTCTTTTTAAACTAATGTATTTTTATACAATGTAATTACATACGGGTCATATATCACTGAAAACAATTTCAAGTTATCAACTGAATGTTTTATGTGATGCTACAAGACTGGAAAACAAAACCACACCGACTGTAAAATGCATTTGCTTTTACAGTGAACAATTATATTACAGTAAGATGCTTGTTAATTATCTACTACATAATGTTATTCAGGGTATTATTTATGCATTTCAATGTATTTCAGACCTTAAAAAAGGAACAAAGAAAACTACACCGATTTAGAAACTAACAGCAACAATAGCAATATATTCAATTGAAATTCATAATTTTATTTCTATAATGATTAAAATAATGATAGTAACATTTTAATTCAGCGCATGAAACATTGCTGCAAAATATTCAGCGGAAAGGGAAGGGAATAAAAAATAACAGGTCCTATGAAAATCTGACCAACCTAGAAATATGAAAAAACAGGATATTCAGACCCACAGAAACCAGGCATTTCCAGGAGTATTGTACATACCATGAACTCCAAAATTGATTTAAATTTGCTTTATTGCATATGATTTAGTTTATTCAACTACTGATATGATTTTAAACAGATTATTTAATTACATACTCTGAATTTCACGTTCTTCAGCCAATTTTATTTGTTTTCTTACACTTTTATACAGAGAAAATTTCAAGGAGGGAAAGCTTTAATTTATCAAAACACTTTTAAATATCACAAAAATAAAATTATTCACAATCCCCCTCCCCCATTTCATGTTCCGAAATGGCCAACTGACTACATAAAGATATCCAAGATTAAATAGAGATATTCAGCAATTGACGATTTGATTGAATATTAATGTGAAATTTTTAAAATATCAATAGTTTGAATTAGTATCCAGATCATAAATTTATTACTGAAGATTATTAGTGATGGAAGAATGAAAGGTCGTTATAAGAATCAGGATTCAGAAACGTGTGCAGGCATGTATGCAAGTGTTCCCATGTGTATGTGCACACATTCATTCCTGATCTCATCATGACAGCATAATAGTACCAATTGAAATCTTGAATAATTTAAATAATGTAAACTTCACAAATTCCATATGTTCAATTTAATAATTTTATTGACAAAAACACCAATAGTCTAAAAATTAAAAAAGTTTTGGTTATCTACCTGGAGATGCACTGAAAAACAAGGAGATTTGGCAGCTGCAAGACAGTGATAAAGATCAAAATTGGATTTTTCCTTTTTTAACAACCCAACCCTTTTTAGAAATGGCTACCAATTTGTGCACATGTGCAATGTTTTTTCAGTTGTTAATTAAGCATGTGTATCCCCCTTGGCAAAAAACCAGCAATTACTTTCTTTTGTACGCCTACGTGGTTCTAGTTTCTCTACGTATTGGAAGGTGTTTTTTAAAATAAATATTTAACAATGAAAAGCTAACATGCTTAATGCACCCTTGATTGGGAGAAAACTATGCTGCAGCCAGAAATTTGCCTATGGGGATCAACGAAAAATCAAAACAAAAGAGAGACATCACATATCATATGCCCAGCAAAATTAGTGTTCAAACTTCACGTTTAGTAATACTGTTTTCACAAACATTTAACATTTGGTAAGAAATTACATTCCTTAAACCAGGGATGGGCAAACTATGACATGGGGAACAGAATTTTAATTTGCCAGTGCGAGGCAAATTAAAAGAAATATACATCCATCTTCTTTTCTACTTCACATTTAAATATTTTTTCCTTCCTTTTTTTCAAAGGACTGATGATCTTTTTACTTTCTCTATTTTTGTTCTACAAAACATAAACGGACAGAAATAACAAGCACAGACAGCTTTTAATCAGTAAAGTGTTAAGGGCAGAAGTTCTTCGTTAGTTATAGCTGTAGATTGCCGCCACCAAGCGTTATCTCTTTCTTGTGGAGCGGAACATATGGAAATCCAATATAGGTAAATTAGACCTGTTAGAAAAAACTTAAATCTGTTTGCTGGGCATCTAGCTAAGAACGACTTGCTCATTTCCCGAGGTTAAATGAAGAATTGTGAAGATGGCTTGAAAAAAACTTCATTTTGAGTTCGAACAAAGATTTCAGTGCCATTCAAACAGAATTGGATATTTTTACCATGCCTTTCAACATAAATTATGAAGCAGTGAGGTCAGTTTGCAACTTGAATTAATTGAGTTGCAATCTAACAATCATCTCAAGCAAATGTTTCTAAATATGCCAAAGTTAGTTTTACAAATCATTCTCGAAAGTAAGTTTCCCAAATTTAACATCTCATGCCCAGAGAATCGGTGTTATGTTTCCCTCATCTTATATATGTGAACAAGTGTTTTCAACTAAGTCTTAGAAAGAATTATTCCAGAAGTATACTGACAGACGGGCATTTAGTCTCGTTCCTTAGAATCCATACATCTCAATTCAAACCTCAATATAAGAATTTTTTTAAATGAAAGCAAAGTTTGATTTATCTCATTAACATTTATCTCATTGTAATATTGCATATTGTTTTTAGAAAAATTTATCTTGGCCCGCCAAAAAAAAAAAAAAAAAAAATCCCCCCCCCGCCCCCAATTTTTGCCAGTCACCAGAAAAGTTGCCCATCCTCGCCTTTAACAACAACAACAAAAAAAAAAAAAAAAGCTAGAGCTGACTGCCATGACACAGAAGTGAAAATGTGTTGATGCTGATATTATGTTGAATACACGATTCTAAGTGGAAATGAATAATAGAAAAAGTCTAAACTACGAAGTCCATTTTGTAGATTATGCAGCATGTAAGGGTTAGTGGTCTTTGAAAAACTGATTTTACAAATTACTTCCTAAAACAAATCTCTTCCCCACACAAGTCACACATAAATTTTTTTTTAAGATTCTATTGTTTTCCTAAACAATATGGTTAACATGTGTTAGTAACTTCGAATAAATTATTATTTACGCTCAGTGGCAAGCTTTAATAAAGTTTGAATAATTTAGTATGCCTCGCTCTTTTCAAATTAATTTAAAAAAAAAAAAGCACATACATACCTTGTTAAGTCAGTATAATTTTATTTTATAACACAAAATAGAAATAAAATTCTTAAAATTCCATTAAAATAGTCTTAACAGGTGAACTGCATAATGAAATTTTCAAACGGCAAATTTTCAGGAGACAGGGGAGTTGAATATAATATTTGTAAAAAGTAAAAGAATTGGAATATATTAACGTGTTTCTCAATCTGTGGTTCTTGAAAAATTAATGTTATATGTTAATGTAATGTAATCTTTAGTTCTGTTAAATGAACAGGAAAATGTATCTCACGTACTGGAACTGAATGAAAAGTTTTAAAATGAATTCTAATGTCATCACCAAAACAGTAATTTTTATGATCAATCAAGCATCTAAACAGAATACTAATGAGGAACAATCTACATTAATAAACTTATGCATAATTTGTGAACAAAATAATTAAAACTTTAGCAGAATTGAGGTAAGAAAAATAGATAAATATATTCCTAAGTTATATTAAAAAATGAGCAGGTTGGCAGAAGTACAACATTAAAAGCCAAACCAAAAATTCCTGTAAAGAAATAGAACACTTCAGGCTATTAAACAGAGTATAAATTAAAAAACTATTAAAAAACACCCCATATCAGGTGTGATGAGATTTGGGCCTTACTCAATTTAAATAAACAGTAATTCAATGTCTTAATATACAACAATTGCATTTTAATATATATAAACTTAATTTTGGAACAATCGTTTACTACATGCATTTTGTTAAACATCTCTAAATTCCCACACATTTACCATCTCATTAGCAGAGTTACTTTTATATTAATAAAAACATGCACTAAGTAAAAAACCCTTATTACATTATAAAAGCTATTCCTTCAGCTTTAATCCAATCCATTTCAAATAAATGTAAGCATTTGATGTAAGCATATTAATCAACTGCATAATCTAATTACACAGATACATATAAAACGATATTTCTTATTATATCATGCATATTATAACTTACGATTATTGCATAAAGACATTTTTATGTCAACATAATTATTACATTATTTCTTACATTAATATTTATTATACATGTACAAAAAAGTCGGGGAGGGGGGGGATCCAGTTTGCAATATCCTCAACACCTACCAATATAGAACTAAGAGCAAATGTGATAGCCAAAAGCTTACACCGGTTTTCTGTGTAAACTTACCATAATATCCTAAAAATCTATAAAATCACAATACACCTAACAGTGAAATTTTGTCCAAATTCATACTTCAGCATTATCTCTTCCAATTCATTCACAAGGTATAAAATTACAATTGTTTAAAAGCATGTAGATCCAAAAAACATTTTTATTTCTGAATTCTAACAATGCAATACAAAGTGCTGGAATATTCAATGAAAAAATACTCAAAAATATTCATAAGATTGTCCAACTTTAACTTGCATTTAAAAAGTATTTCAGTTTACAAAATAACATACATTTAAATCTTAATTTTTTTTTCTTACATAAATTACAATTTAAATACAAAGAAGCATCATTTACACATTATTTCAACTAGGTCCCAATTCAATCCTATTTATTTTAATAATAAAATATTTCTTATAAACATCTCAGAACTTCAGTTATACACCGCGTTTTGACTTACTGCACTGGTTTTATATTTCGCAGTCTCACTTTTCAAATAATTTTCTCAGAAATGTGGACAGAAGAAGGAAACAAAAGACTTGAGTTTTCAGTCTGGTACAGGCATTAAAAAACTAGCTAATGAATTGAGGGGATACTTGCAAGGGAAAAACAGATGATTTTATTTTAAACAGGATGCTGTGTTAAGTAAACACGAAAGAAATAGATGCCAAGTAGATATTTTTGTGACGGATGTTTATGACAAAAAAGTTGAAGAAAGAGCAGAAACCCGTGGACAGTCCACTTCAAAGAAACTGCATGTTCAAGATGTAAAGTTTCCCCCAACATCGAAGCCAGAAGTCAAAAGAATAACACTTCAATTAAATGTGAAGAAGCCTGCTTTTCAAATGGATGGCTGCATAAATTTAAACTGCAATATAGAATCTAATCCCTTAATAAACAGATAATCAAAAATATTCCACCTAGTCACTTGAGAAGGGTTTTAAGAATTTTTATTTATCAAAATAGATGGATATAAATTAACACATTTTTAATGTTGATAAAACTTCTCTTATGCCTGCAAAAGCCCTAGCTTTCAAAGGTGACCAGTGTCATGGAACTAAAGAATGTCTCGCTGCTACTTACTGCAAATACTGTTGGCATGGAAAAGATAAACTCCTTAAAGTTATAGGAAAATCACAAAACTCAGGTGCTTCAAAAATGTTAAAACTACCATTATAATACAGTTACCAAGCAAATAAAGTATGATGACTATAGGCAATACCAAAACCATAAAATTTTTACTTTCTAAGGATCTGTATACTGCTCACTGTCACATAGCAGATTCGCAAAACGTGAAAGTTTTCTTTCTGGAAAACTGCACTATGTATTACAAGCTTTAGGTCAAGGCGTCATTAAGAACTTGAAACATTCTACTGCCAAAAGTTGATTCAAATAGCTCTTCAAAACATAAGTATATTTTTGAGGTTATAAATATTTGATTTCACCCAGAGCTCAAGCAAAACTAAAAACCATTCAAAATTGCTCCATTAAGAAGGTATTTTTGAACCGAAGATAAAAGTGCTGACGATAATAATAAAACTACGATTATTTACGGAGACTTGAAAACTACTAGGATTGGACATTACAATCGAGGAACATGTAAACTACGATGCAACGTAATGAACGGATTGAAAACATTTTACCAGATGAACATTTAAATAGTGGAGATGAAGAACAAAGAAATGATTGCACCTTTTCAAAATGGTCTACTGCACCAACACCCTCAGAAATTTCTTTGTGTGCAATAATTCAAGGAAGAAAACATTTCGAGAACTGATAGCAATTTGCTTAAGATTCAGAATCAAAAAGACATATCAGATTTTCTTTAAAAGTTACATTTTACTTTTTTGTTCTTTGAAAAAATGTTACTTATTCAAGATGGTAATTCAAATAAGTTACGACTTTTTTTGTCAATTTTATGATTTACGATACAACCGTCATAAACTTTCATTCTTATAATTTTACAAATACTAAGTTTTTTTCGATATTTTAAAAATTTAATTTACAACACATTCTTTGAATTGTTTAAATTATTAACATTAAATATTTATTTAAAATAATAATTTTAAATTTCAACATGTTAATATTTTAAGCAATAAAATCATGCAACATCAGTAACAGGTTAGTCTCAAAATGATGCAGCCAATATACGTTTCATATCGTGAAGTTTTGTTCGTTTTTGTCATCTGCGAATGGTCCCTCGAAAGACGCATGAACAGCTCTCTACTACACACATTTTCATGGATTTCCGTTTAGGTCCAATCACTATTTTTACTATATTTACTGACAACCAGCACAGATATTTTTATGCTAGTTAACATTTTTCTAACAAGCTAAGTTACCTGGAAAAGTACAATTCTGATTCGCAAAAAGCAAATGGTCCGAAATTTATCAGGAAACTAAAATATTTGCATGCAAGTGTTATCTTTGATTAGTAAGCATTGTTAGAAGATAAACACTGCATGCATATAAAACATTCATTACCTGCTTTGCAAGGTGACAAGCACGGTCGGGAGCATTCAGTATTTCAAAATAAAATACCGAAAAGTTCAAAGCCAATCCCAATCGAATGGGATGAGTTGGCTGCATTTTATTTTTACTGATATCAAAAGCTTCCTGGTAAGATTTCTGAGATTCCTCAACAACACCTAAAAAACAAAGAGCAGGATTAATTTATGTATCATACCTGTTTTGCTAACTGGCAAGCTTTGTCTGGAGAATTCAATATTTCAAAATAAAATACTGAAAAGTTCAAGGCAAGCCCCAAACGTATAGGATGAGTTGGCTGCATTTTATTTTTACTGATGTCAAATGCCTCTTGGTAAGCCTTCTGTGATTCTTCGACAACACCTGAATACAGAACGCAAGCATGAAGTATATTATAGTTAAAATAATCAAAACAAAAACAGCTATATAAAGATTGCTTCAAGACGCTATTTAAGTATTCTCAAATAATTTACCCAAATTACTGAAGCATAACTATGTATTACCATGCACACTTTTTTTCTCAGAATGGCTTACAGATACAAAAGTGGCCTAACCGGTGACAATGATTACACTATATCACACAATTAAAGCTTATTTCTCAAGTTAATAGCCAAAAACAAATTAAAAATTTCATAATTCTAATTCCTTAATATTTCAAAAAGACCACATATAAAGAATAAATCTTCATAATTAACAGATGCTTATGTATTAAAATTGCACAATTCATAAAAATACTGCATACAATTAAATTTTTACAACAATCTTGTAAAATGAAAGGACTGATACATTTTACATTCTTCACCTAAAAAAGGTAATACTGCATATTCCAAAAATTTCGTCTTTATCCTGTTAACCTCTTTGGGTATGCAATTAAAAGACTATTTATTGAAATATAACTATATTCTAATACTTTGCCGATTTTCTTTTTCTACACGCAGTTAATTCAGCAGGTTTGATGTTCTATTCGGCACTGTAAACTAGAAATATAAAAGAATGAAATTTTTCATCATATACACGAGATCCTAAAAAATATCA
This sequence comes from Stegodyphus dumicola, assembly GCF_044657685.1. Classification (NCBI taxonomy): domain Eukaryota; kingdom Metazoa; phylum Arthropoda; class Arachnida; order Araneae; family Eresidae; genus Stegodyphus; species Stegodyphus dumicola. Next base: position 242,259,256 of record NC_140771.1, read on the forward strand.
GCATAAAATTCTTTATCACATATGCAAGATCCTAAGTAATATCTGGAAACTGAAAAATTAGTAACATAACAGCTAACCACCTGATATGGCTAGACAGAATAAATCAAATTTAAAAGCATATCAAGGCATTATAAAATACCTTCAAAAACTTAACCTGAAATAAAATAACAGATGGAAGGACCAACATATTTTAAAATATTGCCTCTCGAAATTAGTGCACATATCTACACTGGCACAAATTTCCTATTATTAACAAGATGCTATTTTAATACTGAATTTTTAAAATGATTACAGCTAATAATTCTTAAATTTTACCTGCAAGTTAAAAGACAGTCTTACTATACAACTTAAACTTATAAAGGCAAATATTAACTACAGCATTATGAAAAGCCATATGTTTTATGTATACAGCCTAGCTTTTAAAGGATTGGATCATTTAATTATGGCAAAGCACACAAGGGCTATCTGCCTAAAGGGAGAGATGCCCTTGTGGAGGACTTTCTAAGGGAAACTGGCTCGTATACGCACTACACATGGGGAAAACCACAAAAAACGCCCATGCAGCCAGCCCGTTCGCGGGATTCGAACCTCGGATTGAACTACCTGTATTCAGCATCTTTACCGCTCGGCCGCTGGTGAGCCCTACCTTTTAAAGACACAAAAGATGGACAACTTCAAAGCTATATATATATGTTCCACATACTTTTAAATTACATATACATATTTTTAACATACCCAGTTCATAAGTAACGATAAGTCCATTTTCCCCCATAACTGCCTTCCAAAAAATCTGCTTGGGCCAAAAGCATATTTTTTTCGATAAGTCCATTTTCCCCCATAACTGCCTTCCAAAAAATCTGCTTGGGCCAAAAGCATATTTTTTATTACATTTTTTGATATTTAGCTTGCTGAGAAATATTAAGCTAATTAAGTGAAAAAATCACTTATTCCGGCTATAGACAAAAAGAGATTATATACAGAAGCATTTCCAGAAAACTAATAATTCATGCACAAGAAATATTAAAAGTGCAAAAAAGCCCAGAATTTTTGTTACATCAATAAAAACTAAGAAACTATATGACAGCATATTTAAATATTACACACCAACTGGGATTTTTGGAGACTAACTGGGATTTCATTTTACAATGTTATGTAATGAATGACATATTATAATTACATTCGCAGCTAGTTTTCACATGTGGAAACTTATTAGCAATATGCTTTAGTAGAAACATTGTGTTTACCTAGCATTTCGCAACTAAAACCGCAAATCAAAATGCTCAACTGAAGACCGCATTAATTCACAAGTACTGTTAAGACACCTAAGAACAATTTTATGAATTAACATAAAAATCCCCATCCTCTATTGTAATGCTTAAAATAAATTAATTCAAACTTATTATTGGGTAAAATATGAGTATTAAAAATCGCATTCTTTCTAAAAATTTAATTTTGCACCTGCATAATATTTTCAGTGCTATAAAATTAAACAGTGTTATCCTTCATTACTAACAGCTATTTTGCTGATGATTAAAGACAAAACTTTATTCGTTGCACATAATTTTGCAATTTACCAAGAAATTCCTCAAAAACACATGGTTCAACAGACTGAAAAAGGGATATCTGAATTTTCAGTTTTCTACTACAATTAAGTTTCAACAGAAACTTAACTCAGCTGTTGTAGAACACCAAGGATATCAATTACAATCAATATTAATTAATATATATTAAATGTCTAGACTTTTTTATAATACACTTCTAAGAAAAGAAAAATTAACTTACTGTTTTTTTGATCTCCAGTGGCAACTTCTGCTAAGTACCTGTAATAGTCACCCTTCATTTTCAGATAAAAAACTTTGCTCTCAGCATTGCTCGCTTTTGGGATAAGGAAATTATCTAGCAAGCCCTATTGAGAATTTACAGAAGTTTACACAAAATAATGCAAACAATGTTATTAAATAACAGAATAAAATACTTAACATAACACTAACACGTTAGAATGTTACTTTCTCTTGAAAGAGAAACTGCAAGCATTAAAATATTTTAGCTAAGCCTATTATTACATAAAAGTTTTCACATAATGACTGACCATTACAGGAAAAATCTATGCAGCACAGATACAACCTGTTCGCAAACAAATTATTCAAATGTAAAATAAATGCTTTAAGGGTATTACTAGCGAAATATACTAATTTCATAATTATGTATTATACAAATTTTTTAACTTACGCACTAGAAGAAAAGTATCCAAATTCAAAATTGATCACAGGGTTCAACTCAAATCTTGATAACTTCAATCTACAACTAGTTCCTCAATATAAAATATTAACTGTAGTGCTATTAACTATTTTACATGCAAATAAAAGATGATAAAGAATCACAAAATAACATTTTTGGAACTTGTAAGTAGTCAAAACTGGAATTAAACCGAAACTTTCCACAACATATACTTCGGATACATTCGACTTAAATTTATCTGAAAAAGCTCTTAATGATAAATATATATTAATTTTAAATTTAGGAAATGTTATTACTTACTAAAACATCATAGCAGATCTCTCTCAACTCTTTTTCAACTTTCTCACGATATTCCTTGGCCATTTGTTGCTTCTTTTCACTGCCTTCTGTTTTCTGCTCTATACTGGAAATTACTCTCCATGAACTTCTTCGAGCACCAACCACATTTTTGTAGGCTACGGACAAAAGATTCCTCTCTTCATTGCTGAGCTCCACTCCAGTTTCCGTCACTTGTTTCATAGCCGAAGCCATATCATCGTAACGTTCAGCTTGTTCGGCCAACTTAGCCCTCTGCACCAATTCATCTTTATCCATTTTGAACGTAAGAGTTTATTAAACACTGAAAAAAGACACAAAAATAAGATATAACAGAAGGTTTTTCAGACAGGTTTGGAATCCAACCGGTGCACTGCTGCAAGCACTAACACAAAGATGGCGGAAATGGAACACGAGAAAGGTTGAGCGACGACCTTCGCGCACTTTTATAGATGTGCGCAAGCTCGTTAAGATTATATTAAACTACAAAAATATACCTTAAATTTACTGAAAAAAAAATTAGCAATTTAACATCGAAAACTTTGATTCAAAAGTATTTACCAGCTAACGAAGAATCCCTGCGATGTCAAGTTAACGCCGGTCGATGCTTTCTCTTTATACGGGGATACACATGTAAGCGAAAGGACCGTGACGTCAGCCGTTGCTCAGCAACAGCAGCACGCTCGAAATTACCGTGGGCTAATGGAAAGCTCTTTCTTGAATTCCAGAATTTCACTCAACTTCATTCCGCAAAATATAATACTTACTCAAAAAGGCCAATTAAAATTTAGAAGCGTATATTTTAAGTAAACTGATGTTGTTAAGTTGGACGTATTGTCTAACTTAAATTCTTTATCTTTTTTTGTTTACTTTGCTTGTATTTTAACGGTAAAAACGTCTTCAATTAATTTAAAAGAAGGTATTAAGTGTAAAATGTTAAGGGATTAATTTCTACAATTTAACTAAGGATTATTAAAATAAAGATATCTTAGAGGTTTTCCTCACTTTGAAAGAAGAAAATCATAGGATTTTTTTAAATATATATTAAAGAAATATAAATAAAAAATACTTTCAATAATGAACGATAATTTTTCTAGAGGAGAAATAGGAAGAATGTGCATACAAAAGATACATTCTGAAATATTTATGCAAGTATAATCTTTTAAGTTTTGATTCGGGTAATGCAAAGGTCAAATCAAAGACCGAATGGATAGGACTGTTAACCACCGGTAGTTCGGTCTGGTTTCAAATACCATCAAATACTGGCTGAAAGCATAGGCCGGTGGTCAACAGTCAACAGTGTATTCGTGCTAACTTTATGTGTTGCACTAAATAGGGCTTCGTTAACACAAAATTGCCAGAACTGCTTTTTCAGGATACCTTAAGCTACATATGAAACAAGAGGCTATTGAATATTCACAGAAGATTAATGGGCAGGTTCTAGATTATCCTGCATACATCCCAGATCTCTCAAAAGTTTTGAGAACGAAACTTTAGTATAGACTAAAAGATGGAAAATGTCATATCCATTACTCATCCATCTTTCAGAAGAAGTTCTTTAACTTGTGTTTGAGAGGATGGTGTAATGTAAGGCTAGGAAATCATGCAAAAATCCCTTTTTCGATAAGAAAAGTTATACTTAATCTCAGACCCTTAGTGAATAAAAACTGTTAATGAACTTACAAAATAATCTTTGTAATTCTTAATTATTGCTCACATTTCAGTTGTAACAATTACTCAGATCTTCATTTAATTTTTGTTTTTCCAATAACAGAAATCATGAATGATGTGAAACTTACAATAACTAATAAAAATAAATACAAATTGACAAGATATATATATATATATCCAATTTAATGTTTATGCATGTTTCAAAATTTTTACTCTGCTTACCAGAAAACTCACTGAGAAACGTAAAAAAAAAAAAAAAAAAAAAAAAAAAAAAAAAAAAATTAATACTTTTTTTTTAATTGATTTGGGTTAATTCCGATTCAAGATAACTGAAGACATGAAACCTTTATTCCATTCTGAATCTGGCATATCCAAAACAGTTTTTTAAAGTACCGGGGGGGGGTAAGCAAAAGAATCTATAAGCAAACTGTTCTTCATAAGCAGGCACACCAATTAAATATTATCTTAAATAATGGTATTTCCAACCAGTATAAATCATATTACCAAACAACTAGTTAAATCTATTATTAAATCATGAAGAAATGAAGAATCTTACGTGTGTATGTTTGTTCCTAGTACACGCACAGTTCTTCTCCGGAATATGTGTACCTCAAGCTTGTATTTGTTAGTCCAAAGGGGCTTTGTTCCTGAAGGACTATTGTTTTCGTTTTGCGATTTTGCGTCGGACTCATAAACGTCGGTTCACTTTTCAAACTGTTGCCACAAAATGTTAGAGTCCTGCATTATATTTGAAGAAATTAAATAATGAAAAATCTGCTTAAATGATTGTCTATTTCTCGCATTGTGATAAAACAATGGTACATAGAGCCATCGAATTTTGAATGACGAAATCCTACTGCGAATATGGGCATCTGAAATTCCAAATTTGGAATTTGTTTTATGATAGATTTTATATTTTGTAAAACTTTAACGAATTTTTGATTTACAAACTCAATGCTTTAAAAGCGAGAAATGGCAACGTTATATTTAAAAAAAAAATACTTTTATCTCCAGCTCGCGACACTGTGTATATCGGAAATTCTAAAGATATGCTTAATTTAACATTATTTTGCGATATTGCTCTTGAACTGAATTTTATGGTTTAAGTGCAAAGAACATGATATTTAATAAATAAAGGTAACACTCAAAACGTTAAAAAAACGCCCCTTTGGACGTAATTTAAAATCTGAAACATTTCAGATTTTTTTTTTTTTTTAATTTATTTATTTAATATTTGTGCCTAATTAATGACATTTTGATTAACAAGCTGGATGATTTAAAAGCAAATTGCTGCCATCCGGCTAAGCGTAAAATATTTATGTTTCAAATTTAATTTGAAAATTATGCGATTTGAAGGAAATATGATGCCACTCGGAAATGCGTAAAACATTTGTCTTTTAAATTTAATAAAAAAAGACTGCTATTAAAAAAAATATGATTCACTGCCCACTGCTATAATGTGTTCGATATAAAATATTTTTGCCTTCCACACATGGAGACTTCCACACGCCAGGCTGTTGCCATTCGGGGAAATACAAAATATTTAGTTTTTCTTTTAAATTCAGTCTGTTCTGTTACTGATTAACAAACAAAATGATTTTAAAGCGATAAATGCGTCTTTTTATCCCAGTTATTGTTAATTACTACCTGTGCTGAGTAAAATTATTACACAATTTTCTTTTTCTGTAATTAATTTTAGGCCGCTGACCGCACAAACGACTAGCCTTTTAAAAGAGAGGGAAGCAAAAGAATTTATAAGCAAATAAAATTTTCTATAACGAGGTGCATAGTAGAATATATTCTCAAACCAAGGCCATTCCTAGGCCATTGGCCGCCCTAGGATGGCAGCCCCAAAATTTAAAAAAAAAAAAAAAATGCTCAGTGATTAATAAAATGTTTATTTTATAATCAGTAAGTACTTACATATGACAATTCGCATAAAAGATACTTACATATGACAAGTACTTACAATGAATTTAAAATATTTAGTTGTGGTATCGTGAGAATCCGTCGTCTCTGATTTTCGCAGCGCTCCACCCCCGCTAGGAGCGGCCCTGTCTCAAACTACCAAAAATGGTGCAAATATTCATAAAAATTATCAAATAAATATATTTTAAATATTGCCAAGCAGTCAGTTATACAAGATCGGCTCATACAGCAACGGGACAAATTAAAAATCCATACAATAAAAATTAAAAAAACTATAAAGAATTGCAGATAAAAAAGGTAAAAGAAAAGAAAAATCTGTAAGCTATCAGATTTTATATTACGTCTAAAAGGGCGCTTCAATAACTTTTGTGTGTTACCTGTATTATTAAATACGTTAAACCCCATGCAATTAAATTCAACAGCAATACCAAAAAATATTTAAAAACAGCGTAGCTTTAGAATTTCCGATAGACAGTTTCAGGTGCTGAAGGTTTTTTTTTTTTTTTTTTTTTTTTTTTTTTTTTCCCCTTGCAGTGTTGTCATTGCTCGCTTTGAAATCTCGAAGTTTGTTAATCAAAAATTCGTTAACGTTTTCAAAATATGAAATACATAATAAAACAAATTCGGAATTCAAAATTCGGGCGTCCAGGTGTCCATGTTCGGGTGGAGGATTACGTTATTCAAAATTTGATGACTCTAGTTTCAAATTCAAAATTTGATGACTTTGTACCGTCATTTTTTCACAGTGCGAGAAACATACATAAATACATGCAGGTTCTTCATTATTTTATTTCTTTAAATATACTACAGGGCGATAATAATTGGAGGCAACAATTTAAAAAGTGATGCGCCTTTTACAGTGAAACGTGACAAAATGCCGTTTTGAGACTGATAGCCCTTCTGGGTTACCGCCTGGGCTAAAAAGGGAAAGAATAAATGCGTGTTTAGAAAGAATGACATCTCAGCTCCTCCTAAAGGCAGTTTAAATTGGTTATTTCATCGTTTGCATATCAAAACGTAGGAGTCATTTTCCTTTTCTGAGAAGATATTGTACAAAGAAAAAAAAAAAAAATTGCTTCGAGATGAAACAGCTGTCATTTTATTACAAATTAGGTAAATTTGCTACTGACACGTTAAAGACGATTCGAATAGTGTACAGTGACGCATCGTTACCAAAAACTCAAGTCTATGTCTAGAGTGGTGCAACTGCTTTAAATATGGGCGTGAAAGAGTTGAAAATGAACCAAAGATAAGATGCCCTTCAACTTTAAAAAATCTGATGTGTACACCACATGTTCCTTGTACGGAATATTAAATTATACTCATTTTTTCTTGCATTTCATTAAAACTTATTAGATTGAATTAAACCTATTTCGCCGACAGCGCATAAACCACAATAGAATAAATGCATTCTTTAAAATTCACTTTGTTTACCATAGCGACACTCTGGCGCTAGGTTTACTTAACAGTATTATATTTCGTTCATATTATTACTCAGAATGCACAAAATTTATATCATTTAAAGAATTATCGAATCGTTGCCACATGCTCTATTCAAATACTATAATAAAGCTAGAACTATGTATAAAAGAAATTAAGCAAACAAAACAAAAAAGAAACAGTTTTCACAGACGATTGAGTATTTCTCATTCATTAATTCAGTTTTCACTTCGCGACAAGGCAAAAATACATAAAAACTCAAAATATCTGTATTAAAAATTACGAAGTAAATCTTAAACGCTTATTTCCTCGAAAAAATTCCAGAAAGGATTAAGCATGATTTAAATAATAAATGAAGGCGTTATCTTTGTTGTTGCGAAGCTAAGTTTCTCTAGATTGGCAACAAATCCGCTAATCAGCTGTTTCAAAAGTAAACAAGAGCAATGGCCGCCATCAAATTACGCTTAGCGGCACTTAAACAATTTTAAAATTGTTGATAATTCTAAAAATATTGCATAGAGATTTACTAAAGGCATAAAACCCTTAACCGGAAGATAAAAACTACATAATTCAATCATTTTTAGAGCAAAAAAATGTACAATTTACAAACATATAAGAGTAAAGAAACTGAGATTACTGAGCCGGGTAACAGAGTGGATATATTTATAAATATATTTATATACGTTTGGAGAGACCGATTGAAACCAAAATACGAGGTGCACATCTACATGTTATAGTATTCCTATATACAAAATTTCAACGTTCTGAGGCTACTCGTTTTTGAGTTATGCGAGATACGTACGTACGCACGTACATACGTTCATACAGACGCCATGAAAAATTCTCTTCAGAATTCATTTTAAAGCAGTTTTTTAGTTTTTTTTGGAGGAAAAGAGTCTTTTATTTTGTCCTTACGTACAGATATCACGCAAAAACATCGTTAAATTGCATTCAAAAGCGGTCAAAGTGGATATTTTCGTTGAAATATGCTGCCTGAAGCTTTTCGCGATTACAATACTTCCTTTTTACTTCATACAAGGAAGTAAAAATTAGGAAAATGGGAGGAAATTCATTCTTTGGTGAAAGCTATGGCTATGTAACAGCTCAGTAACATGCTTCGGATAAGCAAAGAAAGCTGTAGATTTATTTTACTTGAAAATCTAAAAATGAGGAGAGTTCATGCTCGATTTGTGCCTCGAATTTCGATAGGGTATCAGAAAGAAAACAGAAAAGCTCGTTGTTTGAAGATTTGCTGCCTACTGCGAGACAAAACAACAATTTCTTAAAGTGTATCGTAACAAGAGACAAGACCTGGTGTCAATACGACCCAGAAATAAAAAGACAAAATTCATAGTGGAAAAGACCGTCTTCTCCCATAGGGGAAAAAAAAAAAAAACACAAATCGAAATCAGTCGAAATCAGATGTTCAGAAAATCAGATGCTGATTGCATTTTTACGATTACAGAGGACTTATTCACCATGATTTGTTCCTTGAAAATCAATCAATTAATAAGTATTCTTTAAGGAGGAGTTCTTTCGATTAAGAAACAGTATGAGGTGTGTTAGGAAGGAACTTTTTCGATTCTGGGCAATGGTTTCTTTTACCACGATAATGCCTGGCCCCATACAGCATTGTCTATACAACAGTATCTTGTTAAGCATTCAGTTCTAGTCATAAATCACCCACCATATTCTCCCGACTTAACACCGGCTGAGTTTTTCTTTTTTCCCAAGCTTACGATAGTCAAGAAAAGACAGAGATTTGAAAATCAGCTTTTATATAGCTTTTGGGCTGCCTTCGAGAACATTCTGGTCCAAATTAGTAATAATTCGTTCTAGAAGGTTCTCCATCCGTCTATGGCATAACACCAATTTTGTCACCAAATGAACGATTTCTCGCGTAATATGGCAACCCTGCCTTCCCTTGCCATTTTCTGGCAAACCTAAAACCGCCTTGCGGGAGAAGCTATCTTAACGCAGCTGGGCATTTCATAACAAATCTTTCTGAACAGTATGTACTGTGGATTTAATAATTTAGGCTACTTGAGTAAAAGACAATGCAAATTCGTGACAGAAACATGCACATTTCAGTGACCAGCCCCCCTGTCTTCCCCCTCCCAAAAAAAGAGAGTGATCTCAGTAGCCACTTAAGCATCTGCTGTTTCCATACAATTTGAACTCATAAATTCCGCAGCGTGTTTAAGAACCTTTCTGCAAGATAAGTAAAATAAGCGGAAATTTCTGAAACCTCAACGATTTCATGATTTTTTTAATGTGCTCTATTATAGCCCGTTATTCTAAAACAGACACATCAAGGACCCTCCTAAATTTGCGATCTTAAACATGTCATCATCACCACAAAGCACTCATTTTCTTCACCTCATTTGAGACTGTACTTCAAGACAGCATTCAATGGTGCGCTCTCCACACGGTAAATGGAAATGAAGGTGGGAAACAAATTACGGGATTCAATCATTTGCCGCAGCTGTCGTTACCATGTTTACGACATTATCTGGGGGAGTAAAAATGACCCTAAGGTGAATATTCTATAGTAACAAACTGTAATAAATTGCCTGAAAATGATGGCTGCAAGGCTTGCAGATTTTTAATTTAGAAAGTGCAAGCGACTACTAAACGAGGCTTAACAAGGTATTATGAAAACAAAATACTAGATATTTCAAATATACAATAGTGTTACGAATATTGTACATATATAAATAATTTTCGTGAAATTTTATGTGAAATTGTTGTATTTTTAGTTCAAAGGGGCTTTGTCCCTGAAGGACTATTGTTTTCGTTTTGCAATTTTGCGTCGAAACACTAAAAATGGCTGTATAACTTTTCAAACTGAAGCCACCGAATATTATTGTCCTGGATTATATTTGAAGAAATTAAATAATGAAGAATCTGCATAAATTTATATATGTTTCTCGCATTGTGATAAAACAACGGCACCATGAGCCATCCAATTTTGAATGACGTAATCCTACTGCGAATATGGGCATCTGAAATCCCAAATTTGAAATTTGGAATTTGTTTTATTATCGGTTTCATATTTTGTAAAACTTTAACGAATTTTTGATTAAGAAACTCAAGGATTTCCAAGCGAGCAGTATAGCAACGTTGTACAGAAAAAAACATTTTTATCCTCCAGCGCGTGAGTCTTTGTATCGGAAATTCTAAAGATAAGTTCAATTTAAAACTATTTTGCGGTATTGCTGTTGAACTGAATTTTATGGTTTAAGTGCGAAAAACATGATAATAAATAAAGGTAACACACAAAATGTTATTAAAAAAATAATAAATAAAAAATAACCGCCCCTTTGGACGTAATCTAAAATCTGAAACCTTTCAGTTTTTTTTTTTTTTTTTAATAATGTAACACGAAAATCTAAAGAGGCGATGCTCTGCCGGAAGAGCAAAAATACAGGGGTAAGTCAATTTAACATTGAATAAACAGCTACCTCGCTAAATTGTCAAGATATCGCTAAGCTGGAAATGGTTTTGGAGACTAATTTTTCTCTCGCCAAATTTGGCAAGAAGTCGCCAAACTTGGTGGTCATATGGCAACATTTTAGTCTGGGCCCTGTATAACTGCAATGGGATCATAATTGAATAAATGTAATTTATCTATATGTGCAACTGTAACCGTACTTGGACTTCATACGCCTTCCAGTAATTTCCAGAAGTACTAGAGATTCCTCGGCGGACGTGGAAAAACTTTGCAAGACCGAAGACAGTACCAGTTTGGGATAGTAATAGTAATTAGTTCAGAGCGGCTTCGGAATACTGAGATATCCATGAGAACTTCGCCTTTTAGATGCGCTTTGGATGGCATCGTGTATAACGTTGAAGTGTAACTACTGAGTGTACTTTGTGGTACGAGCATTTCTGTGGAAAGTTCCAGAACTTTAAAGTGTTTCTTTTGATTAAATAAATTTTATGAAGCCATTACCGATCCTGTGTGCATTCAACCTAATGCAAACCCGTACGCAAGCAACAATAGAATTAAACGATTAAATAAGTTTCGAATTGTTGATAAAAAAAAAAACCATTTTTTCCCCAGCTTAACTGGCTATTCATATTCCATAGCTTCACAAAAATTCTAAATGATTATACAAGTGACGCCCGAACTAAACAATGTGATGAACGGTAATTCGTGACCCCCCCCCAGGTTGGGGACTGGATTCTCGATTCCCAGTCGCCCTTTAGGTGGGGAAGAATGTAAGTTAATCTCTCCCTAGTACCACGTACCTTCAAAGTATATCTGGATGTAGATTCGAGAAGCAGGAAGGCCGGAGTTCAAATCCCGGCAAGGGCACTGCCCATTTTTCATGTTTTCTGCTTCGAAAGATCTAATGATTCAACAAACTCATATAAATCTGGCAATTTTTTAAGGGCCAACTTTACATACGAGTATTACGACGATTATTACGTATTCTGGAAAGTTCTAGGCTGTTCTAAAGAGCAAACGAACGCGGACAAATCTAATGGTTGTAGTAAGAACTGATAGAGGAAACGCAAAAATGGCGACATAATTTCAAAATTGGAACTGTATAGAAATATTAATATTTATTTTTTATAATAGTTTCAAAAGAATAAATTGAATTTAATAATTAATTTGAATTAATTTAATAATTAATTATAATAATTAATTTAATAATTAATAATTAAATTGAATTTAATAAATATTGTAGATTAGTCGGAGAATTAAATCTTTTATATGTTTGCACATTTTTAAAAATTTTTTAAAATTATTTTGGCTTTAAATTTGCTCTTTTTTTAATTTTGGCTTTAAATTTGCTTTTTTACTTTTATACATGTTTGTTAAAATTAAAATTTTAATTTGTTTAAATTTAAATTTCATTCCTTGCAGCAATGGCGCAAAGAATTATTTAAGTATTAGAATTATTTAATTTACGTTTGGAGGCAACTTCCCCTTGATAAGTCTGTCTCCTGCCTGCTCACAGTCATTCACTTAGGCTTTTTTAAAAAAATTGTTTGGATTAATTTTAATTTGCTAAATTAGTGAATTTATTTTCATGGATTGGTTTGGCACTTGATTTGCTTACGCTTCTGAATTTAAATGATATTGTAGATTAGTTCGAGAATTAAATCTTTTATATGTTTGCACATTTTTTTAAATTTTTTAAAATTATTTTGGCTTTAAATTTGCTTTTTTACTTTTATACATGTTTGTTAAAATTAAAATTTTAATTTGTTTAAATTTAAATTTCATTCCTTGCAATGGCGCAAAGAATTATTTAATTAAATTTGTATTTAATTAAATTCAATTTATTCTTTCGAAACACTTTTACCCTTGCCTGCATGAATGACGAAACACGAATTAAATGATTGAAGAGTTAGGTTTGGAGGCAACTTCCCCTTGATAAGTCTGTCTCCTGCCTGCTCACAGTCATTCACTTATGCTTTTTTAAAAAAATTATTTGGATTAATTTTAATTTGCTAAATTAGTGAATTTATTTTCATGGATTGTTTTTGCACTTGATTTGCTTATGCTTCTGAATTTAAATGATATTGTAGATTAGTTCGAGAATTAAATCTTTTATATGTTTGCACATTTAAAAAAATTTTTTTAAAATTATTTTGGCTTTAAATTTGCTCTTTTTTTAATTTTGGCTTTTAATTTTTTTTTCTTTTATACGTGTTTGTTAAAATTAAAATTAAAATTTGTTTAAATTTATTTTTTATAATATATATAAATTCCTTGCTCAGCATGACTTCCACTAATAGCGGGAACGCAACAACGGGGAAGTGAAACTAAGATGGGTGACGTGAGCGCCCTGTTCAAATATAAACACCCTTAATGTGGACCCCCATGGGATGGTTTATCGAAATATAATGCAGATAGTCACGTTCTTCTTGTTTTGAAAATCAAGTGTTTTGAAGATCAAGTTGTTTTGAAGATTCTGTGCTGGTATTATTCACGCCAGTGCCAGAAGTCACCAGGTCTCTTAGTAAGATCAGTCTTCTTTAAGATAGCGAAGAGAACAAGGTCTTACAAGTTCAATTAAAACTGAGAAACCATTTTTCTTACTAGGCGTTTGCACACAATAATGAAATGCATTAATTTCAGGCATTAAAATTTTGTATTAACATCATAGAAAATCAGTATACATTTTTATAGAACATCTGCTGCAAATAACTCTATAAAGTTGTATATAAATATCTGCAGAATTCTGTAGAAGATATCTGCTCTAATTTATAAAAACATTGGGTAATAATTATAACTTATTTTAAAAAATTTGGACACTAAGTTTTTTGAAGAATTTGTAGAATTGCTGTTTGAACTGAAAACCGAAGTTAAGTCCTGTAGACCCTACTAGACAACTCAGTGAGTTATCGCTTAGTCTGAAATATTATGAAAAGTCTTCAGAAGGTTTAAATATACTTTTTATTTAACCTGAACTTTTAATATAAAAGGCATGATTTGTGCTACAGACAAACCACCACATGTGGCAACGTAAATTAAGCAATAACAGACAATTTAAATCGAGCGCTGATAGCGTAGTCTAAGACTATAAACAAGCAATAAGCTAAATAAATAAGTGATAAGCTGGCTCAGTTAGTTTTAAAGGCGCGTAAGTTTAACCATTTGAAGGCCAAAAGACACTCTCTTATTGGAACGACCACAACCACCCGAAACTGCCGAGATTCCGATGCTGTTTTCTTCCCTCCCATTAAGGTGTGCAATAGCAAGTGCAGTTCCCCAAACGTATTGCATCAGTTTATTGAAGACAGCTTTTCTTTAAAAGGCTAATGGCAACTTCTTTGTGAGGAAGTAGGAAGGATGTCATCTGAAATCTTCACACCTCTTTGTACATTAATGGATGGGGAGGGGAGGAAACGGACGGGACGGTAATGGACGGGGACGGGAGTTTTTGTGTTTTAAGGATACAGTTAGCGGTGGCTTCGATTTCCTAAGGGTTAAACTATCGACTAGCAAAAGAATGCAAAAACTGGAATAATCAGTTTTAGATATATAAATGGCGAACTTCTAACAGCGCGGAGCATGTGCTAGAAACTCTATTTTTCTGTCTCTAAGATGGATATGAATACCGATTATAAAGCTGCTTATGTGTCCCGAGAAGAGATCTTAACAAGCTGGATAAGAAAATTAAGTCACTGAAGGACATAACTTTGATGAGCTAGCAGGTGAAACTTTAGAAAAGCAGAAAGACTGTTGTCTCTTGTACTGCATGTGGGACAATCCAATGGAAAACGACGAGGAACAAAAGTCATGTCACCTAAGAAAACAAACTTTGGCAATCAAAGCTAGGTTACAAAGTTGTGATCTGTGAGCATGTGAATAGCAAATGGTCTGATAAAATTATCTTCTGAACTGATTTAGTCACTAAGAACTTCTGAAAGACTTGCAGTATCACAGCTAAGTCCAGATTTGAAGAAACGCTTGTTAAGTTTAGTAACGTAGTCCACTACAAGGTCGATGTTGAAGTCTTCATGGATCAGTTTGTTTCTAATCACGCAATGAGCATTTACAATTCTTCTCAGAATCTTATTCTGCATTACTTGAAGTTTATGGACATCTGCCTTTGAGATAGACGCCCAAGCTGCAGATGCGTAACATAGAACGTAGCATAGCCTTATAATATATAAATATATATATTATAATATATAATATAATATATAATAAGATTCAAAAACCTCAGCTTATATACAGAGGCTGTTCACACATTTTTTAGACGATGTATATTGTATTCACAAAACTAAATTACATAAAATTCTTCTGTTTTAAATGTTCTATTTGACATCCCTTATTCTGAACTATCTTTCGACACCGCAATTTCCAGGATAATAATGTCTTTTGAAGTGGCAGAAGAGATATTCTATCCCATTCCTCCCGAACAGCTTTCCAGAGTCCTGTTAGGGTTTTGAGACAACGTTTAGATAATGCAGTTTTTAAATGTCCGAAAGCACAAAAATCCATAGGTGACACATCGGGAGGTTTAGTAGGGATATCAGTGAAGGGTATGGCCTTGATACCAGTTTTTTCTTCCATTTCTTTTAGGAAATTTACAGTGGATTTTGATGTGTGACTGCTAGCTTTGTCCTAATGGAGTCTCACAGATGGATGGCACTGTGAGTAAAGCGATAGTATTTCATTCAGAAAAATTGGCGATAAAATATGTTCCTGATAGTATTTCGAGTTAATCTTGACATTTTTTGCATTCTCTTTATTTTTAACTTGCTATTATAAGAAAAACCAGCAACAATCATGAATCCCTTAGAAAACCTTTCTTTTGACTCTTTGAACCATGTACTTAAATTTTTTTCTCCCCTTTTCTGATAATAAATGGCTCTTTTTTTGTTACAATCATTTAAATACACCCATGCTTCATCTATTGTGACAATTGTTTTCCATTTTTCTTTGGATAAGTGTTTCTCATATAGAATTCTGCAGCGTGTCCTGCGTTGAGCGATATGCTTTGGAAGAAGAAGTTGCACATTGCGTTTTTTCGCTTTCTTAAGATTTAAATCAACGTTTATCATTTTGTTTACAGTGGACACCCAGCATTTTAATGATTTTGCAACTGTCCTTTGACTAGGGGGATTTTCTTTTAACATTAAACAACGAACCTTTGCAATAGTCGAAGATGTCCGTTTTTTCCTTGGATACTTGTTTGGAATTTTTGTCCCACTTGAGGCTCCAATTTGACGTTTTTTTTTTCCTTTCTTGTTGATGATACTACCTATCGACGCTTTAGATATCACAAAACCACGACTCCCACATCGTTTTTGGGTAACGGAGTATGCATATTTCTCTTCGGAAAGAGCGTAAATGTAGCCTTTGAAACACTGCTTTGTTAAATTCGCCATTTTGAATAAAAACAAAGCTTTCAAGCTACAGACGATAATTTTAACTTTTAAAAACATAGTACAATTGCAATTAATTCTTTTGCAGCAAACGATTTTTTATTACCGCTTACCAAAATCGTCTAAAAAATGTGTGAACAGCCTCTGTATTCTAAAAGCTAATTTCCATTCTGATGAGGAATACGGAAAAAAGTTATAATAAATAACAAAATCATAACAAATGGTTAATTAACACAAAAACCTTTACAAATCCTATATAACATTTTCGTAAGAGTTAATAGCTCTCACGTGCTCAGCTTTAGCAGTTACTCCCGAATCAAAATCTTTGAAGATTTTCTTTATATGTCACTGTTGTATTTATTAGAAATATTCAGCATATTTATAAATTCAGTACTCAATAATATTTATTAAAAATTAACAGGGGTATTTCAGTGTACCTCTCGTGGAATTAGTCAGTTTTATTCGAAGATGAAGGAAGAACTTCGATCATATTCGATAAATTATTTCGTCATTGAACATGAAGTTCGATTTTAATCGAAGATATTCATTGCTATCATAGTGCTAACCCTTCTTCGTTGTCTGGACTACCTTACAAACTTTACCTTAAAAACATAGGATCAAATTTTTTTATTACAAAAGTACAAATCCGGAAACTATTGCTAAAAATGTTTGGCATTCTTCTGTTATCGGGACGGGAGTCGTCACCAAATGTTTTGCTAAACTCGTCAAAAAATTTTTTCATTTAATTGTGTGTCATTATTGTAATGTTCCTCTTTTTTATCTATTAACTAAGTGTTGAGGAACCTAGTGAACTACTAAGCGAATAAGTCCAAGAACAGAAACGTCAACTCAAGAAGGGTTAATTACCCTTTATTGCCGAAAATAAGGATTCACAGATGGCCCCTTTCTCTGGGCGTACAGCAAAGCCTTCACTTTGGATTAAACTCAAAAATGTAAGAAATAAGAACTAACTAACGACTAACTAAAGAGATTTAGCCGTAGCTAACACAAATTCAAAACTAGTTAGCCCATAATATTAAATTAGCTAGCGAAGCTATCAAAAGGCAAGTAATACGGCCGGAGTGTAGTAACAACGAGAGAGACGCAGACAAAAGGCAAACGCGTGCTATTCTGGAATTCTAACACTCTCTCTCTTTCGAAGTAAGTAGAACTTCGACTTAAATACTTCTGTATTTCTCATTTGAATTTAACGCGATTCTAAAAACTCATTCCGGTAAGGAATTGTAAGCTAGTAAAGATAGGAAAGTGCTATAAACTTAAAATAACTGTTATAAAATTAGGATATACCTTACAATATATACTTCGAAGAATGAAGATGTCAACTTGAAGTCTCCAATGTTTACCTTTAAAATCGTTACAATGTTATTTATTTATTTATTTATTTATTATGTAAAAGAATGCCTTAAATTGGCAATAAGAATGCCTTAAATTGGCAATAAGAATGCCTTAAATTGGCAATAAGAATGCCTTAAATTGGCAATAAGAATGCCTTAAATTGGCAATAAGAATGCCTTAAATTGGCAATAAGAATACAAATTCTTATGATGTAACCGTCAGCTGTATGTTTCTCTTATTGTTGTACTTACCATGGATATGAAAATTTGGAAGGTACCTAATGATGAAACATCTACCGTACGATTTCCTCAGGAACGAAGAATATTCATTCTGAAAGAAAGTGCTTGAAAACCACGACGATCTACACTCATGTCCATAAATTAAGGATAGTGCAAAATCAGGCAAAGGAAGAGTTAGAAGCAAAACAAATTTGACTTATTTGCAAAGCTTATTTATTAAACAAAAGGTAAAGAGCAAGAAAAGATGCTATATGTTTGATATTATTTAAAAAATTAGCGATTTTTTCTGCCTGGAGCAAATTACAAAAGAAAACATATTTACAAAAACCAATATTAGATGGTTGGTATGATTGTTAATACATTGTATGTCTCCCAGACGATGCAATACAGTCCGTACAACACCTAGGCATGCTGAGTATCAAATTATCGATCTGATCTTGGGGGATATTACACCACTCAAAAAGCAATGCTCTCCGAAGATCCGGTAGACATGTAGGAGGAGGTTGACGGGCTGCAACTCGTCGGCCAAGCATGTCCCACACGTGCTCTACTGGATTCAAGTCCGGTGAGAATGCTGGACAGTCCATACGGGTGATATAATCCGATTGAAGGCATTCGCTTACGATGTTTGCACGGTGAGGACGGGCGTTGTCATCCATAAACACAAATTGTGCGTCCATGGCGCCCCGAAACAAACGTGCATGTTGTTCCAGAATGACGTCCCGAAAGATTTGGCTTGTCATGGTTCCAATCTGAACATGCAGGTCAGTTCTGGATCCCAGAATAATTCCAGCCCAAACGAGCACTCCTGCACCACCGTAATGGTGTCGTTCAATGATGTTTTCTTGATGGTAACGGGTACCATATGAAAGTCTGGCGAGAATCAGACTGCAAGCTAAACCTGGACTCGTCGGCAAACATCACACAAGCCCACTGTTGCGGTGTCCACAATGCATACTCTCTACTCCAAGCTAACCGCAGACTACAGTGAGTTGCAGTAAGTGGAACGCATCTGACAGGTCTACGAGCATATAGACCAATCTGCCCTAAGCGTCTGTACACGGTCTGCCTTGAAATTGTCGTCCCAGTAGCTGAAGAGAGCTGACGAGACAGGTCTGAGGCCTGTGCTCCGCCTGTTTCTTTTGGCAGTAACTGCCAAATACCGGTCCTCATTCGGCGTTGTAACTCTGGGACGACCTGTGCTGTAACGTCTACTCACATTACCATCATCTTGGAATCGTTGCCAAAGCCTGGAGATGACACTCTGGGCAATTGCAAGTTCGTCTGATAACAGTTCTTGACAGGTCATGGACCATTCCCAGTATACCTGAACAGATTCAGACTTAGGGATACTCCTTTCTGCGAATGCGGAGAGGAAGGCGACACGGACCATTATTACTTCCATTGTGTACATACAAGAACCTGGCACTTGAAGAAACCAGCGGACTGTGCCTGGGCAATGTGGACGACTAACACACTCATAAACAGAATAGCCCTTGATAAAATAGAGAAAATCTCAGGACACTGCCTAAGCAAAAACAACCGTGGATAATATTATAATGTTTCAAAAGTTCAGAACTTAAAGCAGATAACCAGAATAACGCTTAGTGCCTTGCAGTTAACAATATGTAAAAACTGTTATTAGTTTATAATATTCAACCTTGTTACTCTGGAGTCTTCCCCGCCGTGATGGTATATAATTCCGTTTGGTTCATGTCCGTGGTCGGAAGCCATCATAGCGGTGCACTCACTCACTCACTCACTCTACCATGTAAAAAATCATCCAAATGCGTCCTTTGTGTCATAATTATTCGGTCATTGCACTGAAATGCTTATAAACTGTCTGCGAACAATTTTACTTCTTTGCCTGTATTCCTTATATATCACTCTTACACTCCCGTCATTGTGACGTACCATCAATGTCATCTGGTTACTTCCTGAAATTTGCATATGATTCTTGAAGATGTGTGTAGTGACTTTACAGGTAATATATTTATTTTAGAGTTCGATTTCCGCGTGACTCCGAATTATCCTTAATTTATGGACATGAGTGTATTTTGGCGATTATTTTTACGCTTTGAATTTTTCGTCAGATCGTAAGCTTTTGTCGATATCTGAATGCAGTTCCAATAGCAAAACAGAATCAAATGTTTGATCGAGATCTGCACTACGGATTTGAAATAGAATTAGAGATTTTTTATCGCAATTTTACTCAACTTTTCCATCACAAAGATTTTAACACGTTACCCATACATTTTCTATTTTATGAATGAGAAAAAAAGAAATCAAACTGATCAGCAACCTTATCCAGTGTTGCCAGATCGTAAGTTTTTTCTCAAATTTTCTACTTTTGACAAATCTTCATCGTGACTAAAATGTATGTGTGTGTATGCGTATGTAAAATTTATGTATTTTATTTTACGAAACTTTTGGCTATTCTATCATTTTCTTGTGCTACTTTTTGAGACTTTTCTGAAAAATTTTTAATAGATGAAAAGCTTAAATGTTAAAGTAATGAGTCTAATAAAGTAAGTAAAAAAAGTTATTTAGGCTTAAACAGAAGTTGGCATCTAGTAATCCTAGGTAGATCATAGAGCAGAACTGTGTTGGGTGGCCGCAGGCCAATGAGGCATGTTTTCGGGGCCGATCATGTTAATGTTATCAGTTAAATAAATAATATCAATCAGTCAGCCACTTATTCTACACTCGCCAATACGTAACCGATAACTGAGAAAGATGTATTCGCCCTTTCGTATAATACAAACTGTCAGAAGTAAAAATCTAAATGAATTCTTTAATTTTGTCGACAGAGAACACGAACATTTTTTAATAATGGCGAACAACTGAAACAAACAGTTCCATATAATTGTATTAGCTGCTAATTCATATTTTTCTGGTCTGCGCAAAAGAATATAATAGAAAGTTATCTTTCCCAGATCCATTTATATCTTCTTAATTAATATTTTTAATATTTCGTAAATAGATTCTGTATATATGTTCTTAACATTGCAAGATAACTGCGGTGCAAGATAATTACACTACAAATTTTAAGCATGCGTAGTCCTCCACTCCAATATGGGTTGTAAAGTTCTTTTCACGTCTACTGCCGATAGGTTTCACATTAATTTATTCTAAATTGCGTATTTTTAAATTGCTTGAAACCTTCAAAATATTACTCACACATTCTAAATTTTGGCTGCTCATTTCTTCATGAATTTCGCTTGTCTTGTTTAATGTAACAATATTAGTAAAAGCACAACTATTCGATTACTGGTAGGGCCGCACTGCTAGCACCATTTCCTCATGAAACGTCCAATAAGGGAATTTTAAATTTCGAATTCGCTTTATTTCATATTTTGTGCGAATTGAACGAATTCTTGATTAACAAACTTCGCGAATTAAAAGCAATGTGTTTCCACTCTGCAAAGCATAAGATATTTTTATTTCAACTTTAATCAGAAAACTCAGCGACTTAACTGTTGCCACTCGACAAAGCGTAACATGCTTGTCTTTCAAATTTAATAAAATAACTCAAATATTTAAAAGAAATGCACTGACATTGTCTTATATGACGTATTTTTATTTTTTCCGTGCCAGTTTGTTGCGACTTGATGAAGCTTAAGATATTAATTTTCTTTCAAATTTGATTTGTCTGATAGTAAATGACAAATAATCCGATTTAAAAGCAATAAACAGAGTTCTTTATCTATTTTATTATTACTTACTAGTTGCTACCCGTGAAATTAAACTAATTTTTGAATTTATTAAAAATAATATATATACACACACACACATATATATATATATCCTTTTTACTTCCTTGTACGAAGTAAAAAGGAAGTATTGTAATCACGAAAAGTTTCAGGCAGCCTATTTCAACGAAAATATCCATTTCGACCGCTATCGAATGCAATTTAACGATGCTTTTGCGGGTTATCTGTACGTAAGGACAGAATAAAATACTCTTTTCCTTCAAAAAAATTATAAAATTGCTTTAAAATTAATTCTGAAGAGATTTTTTCGTGGCGTCTGTACGAACGTATGTACGAACGTTCGTACGTACGTACATGTCTCGCATAACTCAAAAACGAGTAGCCTCAGAACGTTGAAATTTTGTATATAGGACTGCTATAACATGTAGATGAGCACCTCCTATTTTAGTTCAATCGATCGCACTAAACGTATATAAATATATTTATATATATATCCACTCTGTTACCCGGCGCAGTGATCTCAGTTTCTTGACTCTTATATGTTTGTAAATCGTACATTTTTTGCTTTAAAAATGATTGTAATTATGTTGTTTTTATCTTCCGGTTAAGGTTTTTATGCATTTAGTAAATTTGTATGCAATAATTTTGGAATTACCAACAATTTTAAAGTTGTCTAAGTGCTGCTAAGCCTTTTTTTTTATGGCGGCCATTGATGTTTACATTTGAAACAGGAGACCAGTGGATTTGTTGCCAATCTAGAGAAACTTAGCTTCGCAGCAACAAAGATAACGCCTTCATTTACTATTGCCAATTAAATCATGCTTAATTTTTTCCGGAATTTTTTCGAGGAAGTAAGTGTTTGAGATTTACTTCGTAATTTTTAATATAGATATTTTGAGTTTTTATGTATTTTTGCCTGCTCGCGAAGTGAGAACTGAATTAATTAAATGAGAAATACTCAATCGTCTGTGAAAAACTGTTTCTTTTTTGTTTGCTTAATTTCTTTTATACATCATTCTAGCTTTATTATAGTATTTGAATAGAACATGTGGCAACGATTAGATAATTCTATTCTTTAAATGATATAAATTTTGCGCATTATGAGTTATAATATGAACGAATATATAAGTTAACTGTTATATAATTATTGGATTATAAAAGTTAACTTTTATCATAATTATATAACGGAAACTAAGTTAACTGTTATATAATTATTAATACTGTTAAGTGAATCTAGCGCCAGAGTGTCGCTATGGTAAACAAATGTAAACAAATACTAGAGTGAATTTTAAAGAATACATTTATTCTATTGTGGTTTATGCGCTGTCGGCGAAGTAGATTCAATTCAATCCAATAAGTTTAAATGAAATGCAAGAAAAAATGCGTATAATTTAATATTCCGTACAAGGAAGTCATGTGGTGTACACATCAGATTTTTTTTTTTTTTAAATTTGCAGGGATTTTTTTTTTTCTTTAAATGCCTGTTTGTTTCTAATCATTTCTTTATCTGCATGTTAACTAAGAAAACTGTACTACTGCTTTTAAGATAACTATAATAACAGCTATTTAAAATTAATCAAAAAACAACCTTAAATTGGCATAGTTTTAAACATGTATGGTTATATATGGCAAAATTTCTGCTAATCTAAGTTTGAGTTTCAGCCTAATTGTAAATTTATACATTGGCATATTTTTCTCCCGATTCAATATAATAACATATATTTTTTTAATAATTTTGTAACTTAGGCTTACATCAATATTTCATTTAAATAAATACATGTAAGATTGTTATCTTAATTTAGACAAAACAAATTTACTCACAGTACCTAAAATAATTATTTAATGTTTCAAAAGTGGTGGTTGAGGGGGCAGGTCTTCTTATGCCAATTACTTTAATATTATACTTTATATATATATTATCTAGAATGCTAAGCTAGCACAAAATCGAATGAATAATAACAGAGGATACAATAAAAATAACTGTAACAATAACTTAACGGAATTACTAGTTCTCATTTGAAATATGCTTTACGCTATTAACTTCTAAAATGTCATCTAGAAATACTTCAAATCAAAACATATTATATATGCTTACTTGTACAGTCGCAATGCAACTACAAGTTGTTGAAACATTATTTATTGGCTGCCACATTCGAAGCAATCCTTTTTTTTTTGGGGGGGGGTTGCTTTTGTTTGGGAAAAAACATACGCATTTCTATTTAAGAAACGTATCATTTTGTCTCACTTTGAGTGATACGTTGAGTGATCTGTTTCGTTTGCTTAATTTCTTTCATACATCGTTCTAGGTTTATTATAGTATTTGAATACAACATGTGGCAACGATAAGATAATTCTTCAAATGATATAAATTTTGTGCATTCAGAGTGTCGTTATAGTAAACAAATATAGCGAATTTTAAAGAGTGCATTTATTCTATTGTGGTTTATGCGCTGTCGACGAAGTAGATTTAATTCAATCCAATCAATCTAAATGAAATTCAAGAAAAAAATGCGTATAATTTAATATTCCGTACAAGAAAGTAATGTGGTGTTCACATCAGATTTTTTACATACACGTTCTTTGGTACAGGGTGTCAAATTCGTATTTGTCAGGCCGTCAGCATAGGTTCCTTGCACTCTATGTAGTAGCTATAAGCTGTGACCAAATGAAACAATGATTGTCGCATAGTTGTGTTCATTTGAACTAATGTACAGAAGTATGTCAATTAAACAAACATTTAATTTAGAATCACGCCTTTGAAAAGACTGTTTCTTATTTTTCACATAATTAAGTATCACATAATATTTTTTCATTTGATTTTAATTTCAAGCAGCGTATTTTTAATATAGGAAACAAATGCTTAATTTATCAGTGCTGAAATAAAAAAAAAATCTGAATAAAAAAAAATCTATCAGTGCTGAATAAAAAAAAAATCTGATGTGTACACCACATGACTTCCTTGTATTGGAATATTAAATTATACGCAATTTTTCTTGCATTTCATTTAAACTTATTGGATTGAATTAAATCTACTTCGCCGACAGCGCATAAACCACAATAGAATAAATGCATTCTTTAAAATTCACTCTAGTATTTGTTTACCATAGCGACACTCTGGCGCTAGATTTACTTAATAGTATTAATAATTATATCACAGTTAACTTATATAATAATTATATAACGGAAACTAAGTTAATTGTTATATAATCCAATAATTATATAACAGTTAACGCATATAATTCGTTCATATTATAACTCATAATGCACCGAATTTATATCATTTAAAGAATAGAATTATCTAATCGTTGCCACATGTTCTATTCAAATACTATAATAAAGCTAGAATGATGTATAAAAGAAATTAAGCAAACAAAAAAGAAACAGTTTTTCACAGACGATTGAGTATTTCTCATTTAATTAATTCATTTCTCACTTCGCGAGAAGGCAAAAATACATAAAAACTCAAAATATCTATATTAAAAATTGCGAAGTAAATCTCAAACACTTATTTCCTCGAAAAAATTCCAAAAAGAATTCCAGAAGGAATTAAGCATGATTTAATTGGCAATAATAAATGAATGCGTTATCTTTGTTGTTGCGAAGCTAAGTTTCTCTAGATTGGCAACAAATCCACTAGTCTCCTGTTTCAAATGTAAACATCAATGGCCGCCATTAAAAACAGGCTTAGCGGCAATTAAACGACTTTAAAATGGCTGATAATTCTAAAAATATTGCACACAGATTTACTAAAGGCATAAAATTCTTAACCGGAAGATAAAAACAACATAATTCAATCATTTTTAAAGCAAAAAATGTACAATTTACAAACATATAAGAGTAAAAATCTGAGATCACTGAGCCGGGTAACAGAGTGGATATGTATATAAATATAGTATTTATATACGTTTGGTGCGGCCGATTGCAACCAAAATACGAGGTGCACATCTACATGTTATAGTATTCCTATATACAAAATTTCAACGTTCTGAGGCTACTCGTTTTTGAGTTATGCGAGATACGTACGTACATGCGTTTGTACAGACGCCACGAAAAATTCTCTTCAGAATTCATTTTAAAGTAGTTTTATAATTTTTTTGAAGAAAAAGAGTATTTGATTCTGTCCTTACGTACAGATATCACGCAAAAACGTCGTTAAATTGCATTCGATAGCTGTCAAAATGGATACTTTCGTTGAAATATGCTGCCTGTAACTTTTCGCGATTACAGTACTTCCTTTTTACTTCGTACAAGGAAGTAATAAAAGAATCGAAACCAGTAAAAATTAAATGGCTACTTGAAAACTCTGTTAAATCTTCAAAAATGAATTAAAATGGATAATCAAGCCATATCATTTAGATTTTAAACATTTAATATGTAACACTCGGGGAGGGAGGTTCGCCTTCCTTCCCTGTGCTGCGTGCCACAGAGCGACGTGGAAGCACAGAAAAGCTTTGAATTGAAAATTTTCCGAAATCCCAAGTGGTCTCCTGAAACATTCTTGTGTTTCGTTACATATTAACTGTAATGAAATTAAAATATTAAATGTAATGTAATATTCTTCCTGATACAATAATCATGCAGTAAAGCATAGACCCCCTAAGGAAAGGTATCTACGCATAAGTTTAATTATTTTTTTTAAATTCCTATTTGGGAATTCTTCTCCCTCTTTTTTGATCAATCCCAAAGAAAGGAAAAAGGGGTCCTAGGGACACAAAAAAAGATACCTGGGCATGGGCCTAACCCATATAACGTTGATATCGAAACTTCAAAATCAGATAACATATATATTTTTCGATTATAATTCATTCATTCGCTGTTTAGCTTTGAGAGTGAAGGTGCTCTACTGCTCACTCTCTGTGTTTCTATTCTAATCATTATTTTCGTCATTACAATGTCATTCTGTAACAATATCTGATGTTTTCAATTAAATGTATCATGGATTAAATGCATTTTTATTTAAATCCATCAGATTCTAAAGTAAAATTCTTAAGAACTGCATTTTTGCTTTTGAATACCTTAATTTGTTAATAAAACACACAGATACAGTTTTAAGACAATTAATTATCTTACACCTTGTCGAATGGCAACAGACTCCAGTGAAAAGAACAACACATTTAAAGTGAATTAACGCAAAAGCGTGTTTCGAGACTAATAACCCTTTTTCAAATAAAATAAAATAAAAAAAAGTTTGAAAGGTTTCAGATTTTAACATCATCCAGAAGATTTCTTTCTTACTTTTTTCCTTTTTTTAGTCCAAAGGGGCCTCAGACCCAAAGGGCTTTTAGTCTCAAAACGGCATTTTGTGTCGTTTCACTTTCTGCATTGGTTCACTTTTCAAACTGTTGCCGCCAAATATTTAAATTATTATAATTATAATATTATTACTTATTATTTATTATTTACTCTCCTTAAATATTATAATTATAATACTTAAAGAGAGTAAATAATAAAGAATCTGCATGAATGTGTGCATGTTTCTCGCACTGTGAAAAAATGACGGTATCTAGAGCCATCCAGTTTTCAATAACGTAGTCCTCTACCCGAACATGGGCAAATATCGTAGTATAGCATCTGGTGCTATAGTGTCTTGGAACATATGCATCTGGAAGCCGAAATTTTAAATTTCGAAAATTTTTATTTAAAGTGAATTAACGCAAAAGCGTGTTTCGAGACATGGTCAAAATTGTGTCAAATTTGTCATGGCCAAAATTGTGGACACTTTTGGAAGTTTTTATGTTTTTGAACTTTGTATGCTTATAGAAAATGTTACGTTTCGCAAAATGCAAACTTGTATGTATCATTTTAAAGAGAATTTATTACTGAATTCAATACAAGACACAAAATCCAATTATTTGCAATACAAAAAAAGTTATATGTACTTTAATATAAATAAAAAACACAGTTATAATGTGGTTTTTAATGTCTAGCTTTCCTGGCCAATCACTGTTCTTGTTCTGAGAACCAATCAAATGTTAGTAACTGCCAGTAGAAGCTGACATCATGTTTACACTTGAAACAATTCATTATTTTGCTTTGTTCTGTAGAAGGAGGACCTGTTTCTTATACACTGCAATTACAAGTAGGAATTTTTGTAAAAAAATTTAATATTTAGTCAAGAAGCAATGACATCCAATAAAAGAGTAGATTGGACACCTAGAAAGAGATGTGATATTATTGTGTTACGAGAAAGTGGTCTTTCCTATGTTGAAATTGCAAAACAAGTGGATGGTTCAGTGACTACATCTGGAGTCCGAAAGTTTTGTTTACGATATCAGGAGACAAATTCAATAAAAAACAAAGAAGGAAAAGGCCGAAAAAGGTGCACCACATCTATTGATGACAGAAGAATAAAAAGACTATGTCTCCAAGATAGAAAAATGTCATCGGCGGCCATCAGTAGTGATCTGAATGATGCTGGTGTTTCTGTCAGTTCAAGAACAATCAGGAGATTAACAGATGTTGGACTGAGAGGTAGAATTCCACGAAAAAAGCCTTATCTTAATTTTCAGCAACGAAAAAAAAAAAAAAAAAAAGACTACAGTGGGCAAAGGAACACATTAATTAGACAGATGATCAGTGGTCACAAGTTATATGGAGTGATGAAACTAAGATATCGTTATTCGGTAGTGATGGGCGAAAATATGTAAGACGCAGAATAGGAGAAGAGCTACATCCCGACTGCATTCAAGCAACTGTGAAGAACCCAGTTAGTGTTATGATTTGGTCATGCATGTCAGCAGATGGTATGGGTCGCCTTCATGTCATCGATGGGACACTGAATGCCAGAAAATACATTGACACTATTCTAGAACCAAAACTTCTACCTTCCATGAGAGATCTCTTTCCCAACAATGCTTCGTTTATTTTTCAGCAGGATTCTGCTCCTTGTCACACGTCCAAAATATCGAAAGTGTGGTTTCGTAGAAAGAGCATTAAATTGTTGTCATGGCCAGGAAACAATCCTGACCTCAATCCTATCGAAAATTTGTGGCACCGTTTGAAAATTCTTGTCCGAATGAGGCGCCCATCGAATAAAAGGGAAGTAATTGAGGCTATAATTGTTTCCTGGCATCATGTAATAACGAAAGAAGAGCTTAAAACTCTTGTCAGCTCAATGAAACGTCGATGTGAAGCTGTAATAAGAAATAAAAGGTACCCTTCTAAGTACTGATAACTCACTGCAATCATCACTGTCTAATGTATATTGATAACTATTATCGTTTAACTTTTTTTGTATTGCAAATAATTGACTTTTGTGTTTTGTATTGAATTCAGTAATAAATTCTCTTTAAAATGATATATACAAGTTTGCATTTTGTGAAACGTAACGTTTTCTATAAGCATGCAAAGTTCAAAAACATAAAAATTTCCAAAAGTGTCCACAATTTTGGCCACCACTGTATTTATCATATTTTTTTGGAATTTAATGAATTCTTGGTTAGCAAATTAAGCTGTTAAAAAGCAGTGGGTTGCTACTGTGAAACGCAAAATATATTTGTTCTTTCAAATTTAATAACAATAACAAAACTCGGCTATTTAAAGAATGGGTTGCTACTGCCCAGTATAAAATATTTTTATCTTCCGCAAGCCAGCTGGCAAAGCGTAAGGTATTTAAATTTTCTTCCAAATTTAATCTGTCTGTTACTGATTCACGAACTAGACGATTTAAATGCTGTAAACGTGATTCTTTGCCTTATTATTAATTGCTAACTGAACACACAGAATTACACTAGTTGAATTTCCATTACATATTTTTTGCTAAAGCTAAATTATATTGCTAATATTTAGGTTATTAAAAGCATTACATACTTTTTTATAGTAACTATTTTAGGCAGCTGGTCGTGCCAGCGGCTAGTCATTTGAAAAGTGAAACGGAAAACAAAACAAGAGTTATTCGATACAGAAGTTAGGTTTGGGACTGCTAGCTCTTATGAGATTCAACGAGTTTATACTAAAATTGAGTTTTTTAAAATTGTTTTTAGTATAAACTTAGTGCATATAAACTAAACTAAAAAAATAAAAATGTACTATAGATCATTATACATGAGTTAAACGCTGGGGGTGGAGGAGAGAGATAAATCTGAATACTGTTCCACCCACCAAAAAAAACCGTTGCTTTTAAAAGGGCGTAATTAAGGTATTAATTTCAAAATGTTAAATTTTACTTTGCTGAATGGAATGATCCTGATACAAATATTGTTAAATGTTCAATTGCCTCCATCTGCGAACTCTCAGCCTTTATCTTTGCATTTTCTGAGTTCTTGCCTCAGTCAATAACCAAAGTCTAAGCAAATACCCAAGCTTACAACAAAACAACTTCGAATTTTTTGTTTGTTTGCTTTCGAATTTAATTTCACAAAACTAAGGAGAAGTAATGCCAATTTACAATTAAATACATCGTGTTAAGTTTAAAAAGTTAATTGGCTTCACAATCAACAAACTTATTTTATATCGCTCAGATTCGCATTTATTTGATATTAGTACCACATCCTTCTAGACTTTAAAGTAAGCTGAGGTAATTGACTCATTCCACTAAATTCGTTTTCTGAGTTACTTTCAAATTTTTCACATAAACTGAGTTTGAAGCTTTTTCTGAAAATTACTACAGCAGCAGGAACAGGAGGCAGCTTGAAAAGCTTAAAAAATCTTAGTCAATTAATTTAATTAATCATATTTCCATTTTCTTCTTAATTCCTTTCATCTAGTCCATCATGTAGATATTTCGAGCGAAGGGGCATAACCGAGAAGGCATGATGGGAAAGAAAAACTGAACATTATTTCATTAGCAAAAAAAAAGTGAAAGCTCACCTAAAATGTAAGTACCGTTTGGGTATTAAAACAAAATAGGAATTTGTTTTCGTTTGTATTTTGTCACAGAAATATCTACATAATTTAAGCTACTTTAAGGCATATTTATCTTGCAAATTAAGGCATGTATCATATCTTAGCAGTAATTGAACCAAACCCGCATCGTTGAATTCCGCCGCTTGCGACTTGAATCAGTTCTGGACATTTACCTTGATCTCATCTCCACCTGTTAAGTGCTGACCGGCAAGAAATTTCCTGAGAAAATAAATGGAAGTCGGATGGAGCTAGGTCCGGACTGTAAGGAGAGTGACAGAACTTGTTTAAGTTCTAGCGCTGATTTCTGTGCCTCGTTTCATTCAACCCATTAACAAAATTCCTTGACAGTCTCAAGTCACGGTGCACGTGATTTTTCTTGAAGGAAACAGGTGGCTTTTTTTCTTGGGTTTCAGGGAACCTGTATTCATGTTTCATCGCCCGTGACAGTCCTTTTCAAAAAATCATTTCTTTCTGTCGCATAACGCTGCAAAAACTCCATGGCTGCTCTAGTGCGTATACATACAAAAATAATGATCAACAATCAATTTAAGGCTTGTTGTAATTCTTGTGACTTATTTCACTTGTCTGACAGCAGTATCAGAACAGGCCTACGAAATTCATGGTAACAAAGAGTGCAAGATAGCGCCTGACGTTGGCAAAAGCCCTGAGCAATATACAGTACGACTTCGCTCACTTCCGCCCCCCCCCAATTTTGATGGAAAGCGCTTCGGGGAGAGGGGTACGAGGGTTTCCCACCCCTCTTTACCTATCACCAACCTCTCGACAGGACTTTCGGCTTGCTGCATATTTAAAGTGCCCCATGCGGCACAGACACTACACATTTACAAACATGCACGCCTTCTCCGGGATTCGAACCCGGGCCGTTTGGCACGGCAGTCAGCGTCGCAAACCACTATCCTGATTGCGCGGCAATTCAAGGTGTTTCATACGAATGGAATATAAAAGATTATCACTATACTAATTTATATTGAAAGAATACATGTCTTTTATTACAAGAATTTGAAAAAAAAATCAATATTTTAATTTACAAGGCATTCATGTTAAATAACCTGAAATTATTGAATGCCACAAAAATACAAATATAATGAGACTTCTCTAACCACCAACGGTTTCAAGCGATTTGGGCGTTTTATACAGATGGTTGCCTAAGAGAAGCAATGCACAAAATGTAACATAATTCATTTATAACAAAAAAAAAAAAAAAAATTCTGAAATGTTTCAGATTTTAAATTACGTCCAAAGGGGCGTTTTTTAACATTTTGTGTGTTACCTTTCTTTATTAAATATCATTTTCCTCGCACTTAAACCATAAGATCCAGTGCAACAGCAATATCGCAAAATAGTTTTAAAACGAGCCTATCTTTAGAATTTCCGATACAGAGACTCACGCGCTGGAGGTAAAACTGTTTTTTCTGAACAACGTTGCCATTGCTCGCTTTGAAATCCTTGAGTTTGTTAATCAAAAATTCGTCAAAGTTTTAAAAAATAGGAAATCGATCATAAAACAAATTTCA
Source organism: Stegodyphus dumicola (assembly GCF_044657685.1). Lineage (NCBI taxonomy): Eukaryota > Metazoa > Arthropoda > Arachnida > Araneae > Eresidae > Stegodyphus > Stegodyphus dumicola. The sequence continues at coordinate 242,291,392 of NC_140771.1, forward strand.
AATTTCAAATTGGGTCTTCCACATGCTCATATTCGTTGGAGGATTACGTTATTCAAAATTCGATGACTCTATGTACCGTTATTTTATCACAATACGAGAAATGTACATACATTTATGCAGATTTTTGATTATTTAATTTCTTCAAATATAATGCAGGACTCTAACATTTTGTGGCAACAGTTTGAAAAGTGAACCGACATTTATGAATCCGACGCAAAATGCCAAAACGAAACTAATAGTCCTTCGGGATTCAAATCCCTTTGGACTAATAATTTATTTATGTTATAGGAAATGATTTCAGAGTTCGTCATCATAAGATTCTTTTTTTTTATATGTAAAACAGTTATAAATACAGTGTCTTACTAAAGCTATCAGACATAATTAGGTTTCTAAAATCATTTCAAAAAGAAAATTTAGCAGAAAAGTTCCTGAAATGGTTAATTTAAAGCAGTTAACATACAGCTTACGATAAACTAAAACATTAATCAAAGCATTAAAGGATGCAGTATGAAAGTAGACTAGCACGATCATTAAATCAGATTATTTAGGTTATGGCAAAGCGCCCTAAGAGGATACGGATGCCTTCATGGAGGATTGTTTATAGCGTGGAGTTAATACAGAAAAAATATTTTATAGGTCTAATAGAAACTGACTCATATTCATGTTACACATGAAGAAAATCAAGAAAATTTCCTTATAACTAAGCCTATCCGCCACGATTTGAACGTCAATCGAACTACCAATATTCAATGATTTTTACCGCTCGGTTGCTAGTGGTCGAAGGTCATCAAAGCTATTCCCTGAATTTCAAAGTTATCGGTCTGTGTTTTATTTCATGAATATTCATGACTAAATAGTTGGAAACTGGAGATAAATTAAAAAACGAAATTCTAAATAACTAAGTTAAATTATTAAATTCATTTAATTTACCGTTCTGATATGTTTTAGCTTTTGAATACGTGTGATTTATTCGGTGCGCAATCCAGACAGAAAAATGAATGCCTAAGAGAAGGAATATCTTCGTAGAGGGCTTTCTAAAGTAAACTGGCTCGTATCGGCGTTAGATATGAGAAGGCAGGAAAACACCCATGCGGGCAGCTGCTTCGCTAGGAATCAAACCCAGGTCTAACTATCAGTGTTCAGCGATTTAACCGCTCGGCCGCTTATAAGTTTCCGTAAGCTTCTCACGTAATTATAATGAATGTAACTAGTATGAGTAACATTCCTTTCTAAGACAACCATTCAAGTTTCTATTTGATTTTGGTTTTCTGTGGAGGTGATCCTCTTAGAGAGATGATGTTCAGTGTAAGTATTTATTTATACTTTTGAAAATGCTGGTCACTTTTGGAAGTAGTCGTCTTAGGGATGTAGTCGTCAACCGTGGATGGCCGTATAGATGGTCCGAGTCTGGGTGGGGCCCACCAGCGGCCGAGCGGTAAAGTCGCTGAACACTGGTAGTTCGGTCCGAGGATCGAATCCCGCGAACGGGCTGGCTGCATGGGCGTTTTCGTGGTTTTCCCCATGTGTAACGTATATACGAGCCAGTTCCCCTTAAAATGTCCTCCACGAAGGCATCCCTCACCTTAGGCAGATAGCCCTCGAGGCTTTTCCATAATCACACACACACACCGAGTCTGGGTGGATCTCGCACTGATGCACTGTAAAATATTTTAAATCTTCTCAAAGACGCTCATCCACATTTCTAATTATTTTGGTCTTCGGTGGAGGTGTTTGTCTTAGAGAGGTGATGCTCAGCACAAGTGTTTATTTCTACTCTGGGAAATAATAGTCACTTTTGAAAGAGGACGCCACAAAAGGGTTCATTCTATATTAAATGTTTAATTCCAAATCGCGTGGATAGAGGATCCATTTTAAACAGATTTAAAAAAATTTTATATAATTTTGAAATAAACCTCTAGATTTTACTAAGTGTAATTTTCTTGTTTTTCAGTTCAGAGTTAAACGCAAAATTAAACAACTGTTTCCAGTGCAAATACATTACTTGTAATTAAAATCAAACGAGGAAAAAAATATGCGATACTTAATTAGCTAATAATTGAGCAATATTCTTATCACAAAATTTAACTTGTGTTTTTCAGGCCCGAAAGCCCAATTTATGATATATAGTAGATTTATAATATAGCATTGTTCAAATGTAAGTATTAATTCATCTTCATTAAACAGACGTAAGTATTCATTAATCAAATTCGTTAGCGAATCCAAAAACTACGTTAGTTTTACAAAGTATGAAACCGATTAATAAATCATTCGAAACTCAGAGATTCGAATCCCGCGAACGGGCTGGCTGCATGTGCGTTTTCTTGGTTTTCCCTATGTGTATTTCTTGGTTTTCCCTATTTCCCTTAGAAAGTCCTCCACGAAGGCATCCCTCCCCTTAGGCAGATAGCCCTAGTGTGATTTGCCATAATTAAATACACCACCACCACCGAATCTTTCGGTTCTGGTTGTCGTAGTTTTCTCATGCATACATTCATGGAGATCCTTCACTATTTAATTTCTTTAAATACAATACAGGGCGACAATATTTGGTGGCAACCATTTGAAAAGTGATATGCCGTTTTTAGGATTCAACGCAAAATGTCGTTCCGAGACTAATATCCCATTCGGAACTAATGTCCCTTTTGGGCTTAAAAAATAAGAAAAAAAAAAAAAAAAAGCGAAACTAAAGAACCACAGCAAAATCTGCTCCTATTCTTTCACCCATGGCTGCCGTTGAAACCTGCTGACAGAAGTTATGCTCAAATGATAATTACGTCATCGATATATATACATGTACCCTTTACATTTGGCAAGAATAGTATGAGCTAACTGCTGTTCCTTCCCCCGCACGTAGGAGAATACACTTTTCGCGAGGTTAACACATCTGCTGGCGGAAACTGCTGCTAAGAAAGCCGAAGTACACTGCAGAATGTTACCAACGGCCATGGAACAGCGAATATAATTGTATTCAAGGTGCATTTGAAGTTTCCGACTTTCATGTACGATATTTCAAGCTGTTTATAAGAAGGTAGACTATTTTAATACTTCCATTTTTAATTTTCGAGACTTAAAATTTATGGGTTCTCAGAAATTAAGGATGTCACATGAAAAATAAAAGGCCGACAATATTCTGAAGAATATTTAATGTTTGGCTTTAAGTCGTCCCAGAGAAACTTAGTATTACCTTTATGTCTCATTTGCTTGATAAGAAAAAGACGTTTTACAACAATACAACGAAACCGTCAAAAATGAATGATCATTTAGTAATAATGCGTGTAGGGGGGGAAGCTGAAAGCATTAGAGTTCAATTCAACAGCAATATCGCAAAATAATTTAAAAGGAGCATATCTTTAGAATTTCCGCTGGAGATATTTCCCCCTCCCCCTCGTACAGTGTTGCCATCGCGCGTTTTGAAAGCGTTGAGTTTGTTAATCAAAAATTCGCTAAAGTTTTACAAAATATGAAATAGATAATAAAATAAATTTCAAATTAGAGCTTTTAGATGCCCATATTCGAGTAGAGGATTACGTTGTTCAAACTTGGATAGCTCTATATATAGTTCTTTTATTACAATGCGAGAAACATGCATACATTAATACAGATTCTTCATTATTTAATTTTTGTAAATATAGTGCAGGGCTCTAACATTTGGTAGCAACAATCGGAAAAGTGATACGCCGTTTATAGTGAGTCGACGCAAAATGGCAAAGTGAAATTAATAGTCCTTCTGTTGTAACGTCCTTTAAGCTTAGGGAAAAAAAGCAAATTCTGAAAGGGTTTCAATTTTAACGGAGGCACAGAAGGGTTTGTTAAGATTTTTTTTACGCCCTCGTTAAGCTTCCAGCTACACAAATCTTTATAGAATGTTTACACATATCTCTGTAGAAATTCTGCATATAATTGCGCAGACACTATACCTTAAATGTCATAGCTTTCTATAGAAATGTTTGATATAGTTTATAGCATTCTTTAGAATTATGGCTCAATTTTATATCTGATATTTTCATTAGAATTCTATTCACAAAAAGAATCCACACGTTGCAACTTTAGAAACTGTACATATTTTTAAAGAATATCCGCACATAGAATATTTATATATCTCTCTATTTAGATATATCACATAGAATATTTACATATAGCTCTATTTAGATATATCACACAGAATATTTACACATATCTCTATTTAGATATATCACATAGAATATTTACATATATCTCTATTTAGATATATCACATAGAATATTTACATATATCTCTATTTAGATATATCACACAGAATATTTACACATATCTCTATTTAGATATATCACACAGAATATTTACACATATCTCTATTTAGATATATCACACAGAATATTTACACATATCTCTATTTAGATATATCACACAGAATATTTACATATATCTCTATTTAGATATATCACATAGAATATTTACATATATCTCTATTTTGATATATCACATAGAATATTTACATATATTTTTATTTAGATATATCACATAGAATATTTACATATATCTCTATTTAGATATATCACATAGAATATTAACATATATCTCTATTTAGATATATCACATAGAATATTTACATATATCTCTATTTAGATATATCACATAGAATATTTACATATATCTCTATTTAGATATATCACATAGAATATTTACATATATCTCTATTTAGATATATTACATAGAATATTTACACATATCTTTAAGAAATCTGTATACATACCTGTGTAAAAACTACATCTAAAATTTTAAAGCATTCTCCACAAAACGTGTGACCTAATTTTTAGAATTATGGCCCAATTTTCTATAAACTATATCTGATATTTTTGTTAATTCCATTAGTTGATCCTATTCACATTATAGAAGATTCTATATGGTGTACCTTTAGAAATTATACACATTTTTAATGAATGTCTGCACGAATCTCTGTAGAATGCCTATATCTATGTAACTAAGTAGAAACTATATTGAACATTTTATAGAATTCTATAGAAAACGTCTGTACTAGTTTATAGGAAATTGGACCGTGATTCTAAAGAATTCTTAAGATGTTTAATACTGAATGTTTTTATAGAATTATCTAAGACATTTTGGCAAGGGTAATATCTGTATTATTAAATAATGTGAACGTGTTATTACGTGGAAAAACGACTGCATTATGCAAAAACTCACATTGTGGAAATATATAGTTACACTGTGGAAAAATGGCAGCACCTACAGCCACCAAACTTCAGAAGGGCTTTGTAGCCCAAAATTAATGAAATTAATTTTCCAGTTTCTTATGCTATAATACTTAAACAAGTTATGAAACAATCTGACAAGAATAAATGGCTTAAAAAGGCTTTTAAAAATTTTGTCAACCCTTTAAGTGCCACACCCACGTCAAGTATTTATTTGCTTTTACTTTCTAATTGCGTCAGTTATTTAATAAATATCAGTGTGAAAAAAAAAAGCACGTAGTTAAATGTGAACGCAACTATCAGTAAAATTCTGTTCATACATGTAATCTGACTGAGTGAAATTCGTGAAAAAAAATTCTTGTTTTAAACTTGGAGTTTTTTTTTCGGGGGGGGGGGGAGGATGAGGGGCATTAGCCCAGAAGGGCTATTAATTTCTTTTTGCCATTTTGCGTTCGCTCATTATAAAAGTCTGAATCACTTTTCAAATTGTTGGCACCGAATATTAGAGCCATGCACTATATTTAAAGAAATTAAATAATGAAGAATTTGCATGTATGTATGTATGTTTCTCGCATTGTGAAACAATGACGGTACCTAGAGACATCAAATTTTGAATAACATAATCCTCCACTCGAATATGGGCATCTGAAGGCCAATATTTGGAATTCGGAATCTGTTTTATTATCTATTTCATATTGGCATTTTGCGTTGGTTCACTATAAACGGCATTTCACTTTTCAAATTGTAGCTACCAGATATTAGAGCCCCGTATTATATTTAAAGAAATGAAATAATGAAGACTCTGCATGGATGTGCGTATATTTCTCGCACTGTGAAGAAAACAAGGTACCTGAGACATCAAATTTTGAATAACGTAGTCCTCTACTCGAATATGGACATCTGAAAGCCCAAATTTAGAATTTGTTTTATTATCTACTTCATATTTTGTAAAACTCAAAGTAATTTTTGATTAACAAACTAACGATTTCAAAGCGAGCAGCTGCAACACTGTACGGGGAGGGAGAGGGGAATTTATCTCCAGCGCGCAAGACTGTATATCGAAAGTTCTAAAGATATGTTCTTTTTAAATTGTTTTGTAACATTACTGTTGAACTGGATTTTGTGGTTTAAGAACGAATAACATGATATTTAATAAATAAAGGTAACACATAAAACGTTACAAAAACGCCTCTTTGAACGTGATATAAATAAAATCTGAAAGCTTTTAGAATTTTATTATTTATTTATTTATTTTTAGACCAAAGGGGCAATTTGCCCAGAAGGGTTATTAATTTCACTTTGCCATTTTGCGTCGACATAGTATAAACGGCGTATCACTTTTCCGATTGTTGACACCAAATATTAGAGCGCTATATTATATTTAAAGAAATTAAATAATGAAGAATCTGCATAAATGTATGTATGTTTTTAGCATTCTCATAAAACTATGGTACCTAGAGCCATCCAATTTTGAATAACGTAATCATCCACCCAAATGTGGGCATCTGGAAGCCCAAATTTGGAATTCTTTTTTGTTTTCCTATTTCATATCTTGTAAAGCATTTAATAGTTTTTGATTAAGAAACTCAGCGATTTCAAAGCAAGCCACTTCAACATTGTACGGAAAAAAAAAATTATTTTTATCTCAAAGCGCGTAAAACTGTGTATCGGAAATTCTAAAGACATGTTCTGTTAGATTCTCACTAGTGTAAATCTCAGTTACTGTAGAAAGTGACAAATCTTAAGAACTAGTTAGCGAATATTCGCTTAAGTTCGTGTGACAAGAAACAACAAGATGGAAGGGTAACTAACCCTTTATTATTCCAAGAAGATTTAACAAAACTCCGTCTCGGAGTGTGCAATCAAAGCCGACACTTGGCCTTGAACTTTAGAGACTAAGAATTAAACTAAAACTAAGATTAACTAAAGAAATATAGCCGAAGCTATCAAGATTCTGGACTAGTTGGCCCCTTAACTCTATTTGACTACGAAGCTTATCAAGGGCCTGAGTACGGCCGAGAGTAATAACAGCTTTGAGAGAGAGAGTGGCCAAAAGGCAGACCCGCGAAAATCAGAAACTCTGATTCTTTCTGACTCAGTAAGTAACTTCGTGGTTTAAATACCGCTCCTCCTCATTAAGTACAGTAAGACCCCGCTTAACGCTGTTTCGTTTAGCGCTGTTTCGGTTTAGCGCTCTTTTATTTCAACCCGGGAATTCCACGAAATCGCTTGCAGCATACGGGGATTCCCCGAAATATTATGCAACGATAGGTTTCAAATACATATCCGAAAGAGTGTACTTGTATTTCTTGTTTGGTGCGGTATTGTACAGACATATTTTGAAGGGGTAAATGTGGAAGATGTCGAAGAAATAATTCAAGAAGCAGCGGCTAGTCTTTCTAATGATGAGCTCAAGGAATTAACTGAACAAGAAGAAAACAAAAATGTTGACAGCAGTGATTCAGAAGAAGAGCAAAAAGAATTTTCGATGGCGTTTGTAAAAAGGAGTTTGTCTACCATAACTGAAATAATGGATCAATTCATTGAAAATGATCCGAATTTTGACAGGAGCTCAAAAGTAAGGCGTGGTGTTAGAGATGCTCTATCCGTTTATGAAGAACTTTTAAGAGAACAACGCAAAAGAAAAAGGCAAACAACATTAGATGCTTTTGTCACAAAAAGGCAGAACACTGAAAACGCGGAAGGCTAACTAAATATGACTGACTGAGAATTTTATTTGTTTTTTTTAAGAATATTCGTTTTGTTATTTATATTTTGTTTTTATTTTTGCAAGAAATAATAATGTGGTATTAATTTGGGCTTTAAGAAATAAATGTTTGTTTTTATTTTTATTAAAAAAACACACTTTTTAAATTTAATACCTAACCAATTTCCTAGCCATCTTCCCCTAACCCCAATATTTACATGTAAAGATAGTCTCGTTTAGCGCTGTTTCGCATTACGCTCTACTTTGATGGAACGTATCCCCCGCGTTAAGCGGGGTCTTACTGTATTCAGAAAAATTCCAAAACTACGTTCTGGCCGGAAGTAGTAAGTTGAAATTAAGAATTTGACAGGAAAGGAACTTTAACTTAAAATTTAACTGTTAATAAAATTAACATAATCCTTACAGTTCTTTTAAATATTTTGTGATATTGTTGTTGTTGAATTGAATTTTATGGTTTAAGTGCGAAGAACATGATACTTAATAAATAGAGGTATCATGCAAAGCTTAAGTTAGGAGTTAAAAAAACTCCCTTTTGGGCGTAAAAGAAAATCTGAAAGCTTTCAGTTTTTTTTAATCTCAAAACGGAAAATCTTACTGGAATAAATACTAAATTCTTTAAATTAATTAAAATACTCCTAAATTAATTAAAAAGACAATTCACATACGAGAAAAATGACTAAAAGACGGGAAGAAATCACGTATGCTACTGGGCAGTTTTATGTACAGAGTTTCTGTATGTATTGAAATTTGAAATTATACTTTTTGAAAAAATAAAATTAAGCAACAAATTAATGTTATTAATATTGATTACTCTGAATGTTGTTTTACAAAATTAAAACAGACAAAAAAAAAAAAAAAAAAAAAAAAAAGTGGTATTTAATTTAAGGATTTTTTTGCAGTATTTCCGGTCAGACAAGGTTTCAAATAAAAACTTTTAATTTATGTTTGTATTAACTAATTGAGAAGTAATAGGTTTAACTTCAGATATATAGATATATAGTGAAATTCAATAAAAAAAAGTAATTAAAATTGAAAATGTTTTAATGACCATTTTAAGAGTTTACATTCTTTAAACTGTATTTTCTCAGTTTGTATTTTTTCTATACACCCTTTTACTCAAAGTTCTAAACTTTCACAGTTGTGGACAAAATTTATTTGGTATTTTTACTGTGTGTTTATTATCATATACTTAATAGAAACTAGGACGGTTGTGCAAAATATTGAAAGGAAAGCCGGGAAGAAATCACGTACGCTGTTGGGCAGTTTTACGTACAGAGTTTCTATATGTATTGAAATTTGAAAAATGGAAAGGAAAATGTAACTGAAATCATATTTTTTTCAAAGTTTTTACATACAAATATGCTTTTTATTTTTTCCTCAGAAACTAATTAATTGCAAAATCAATCCTTAAAGATATGAAAAACATTCTAATAAACACAATAAAAATATTGGAGAAAAGAACTGAAAAATGGTAAGAAGAAGAAAATATATTAATTGTTCAATATTTGAAAGAAAATTAAATTAAAAAATATACGACAATTGTTTTTCAGCTTAAAATTATTTTTCTAACAAAACCCTTTAATAATATTCAAGAACAATAGTTAAAAAGTTTTTAAATTAAAAAAAAATTCATAAGGTACCAAGATATACATCGAAGCCGAAATTTTTAATTTGTTTATTTTTATTTATTTTATGTTTTATGCGAACATAAAAAAAATTTAATTAGCTAACTTAGAGAATTTAAAAGCAATGCGCTGCCACTCGACAAAATGTAAGATATTTCTTCTTCAGATTTGATAAAAAGAAACTCAGCCATTTAAAAGAAATATGTTGCCACTCGGTAAAGTGGAAAGTTTTTTTTTTTTTTTTTTCCAAATTAGATAAACAAACTTGGCAATTTAGAAAATTAAATGCGCCACCGTTAACCGATATATACATTAAATTTCCACGGCCAAGTTGCCATTCGACAAAGCGTAAGATATATAATTTTTCTTTCAAAATTCATCTGTATGTAAATGATTCACATAATAAGCGATTTAAAAACTATAAGCACATTTTTTTAATCCCTGTTATTATTGATTGATAGCTAAGGCCACTGAATTGCACTAGCTCGTCTCATTAAAAACCATTTGATTTTCTCCATTTTTATAATAACCATTTTAAGCTGCTGCCCATGTAAGCATCTGGTTTTTGTAAATTTATCAAAGGCTCTGCACACTTTCATTATTTGCGATATGAAATGTAGCTGAATTTTTATACAGAATTATTTATTTTCTTTCTACTACATGATAAATTATTATTCTCCTTTTAGTTCATTAATTATGAGTTTTAAATAAAAGCTTATTTTATAAAAACTTATTTACTTTTAATCAAATCTGCAATGAGAAAAATAACACGGGTGACACATTTAAATTTTCTTTTTAACACAACGAGTTTTTTGATTTGTAACCAGTGTCTGAGCTTGAGCGTCTGCTGGTATCCGGGTCGATGAAATCGTTTCCCATGATGAAGGCACCGAGCTTTCGTATTTCTGGAAACTATCCAAAGTCATCTCTGACGCCAATTCGATAACTGCAACTGCTCGTCTCTCACGTACGAGAGTCGTTATCATCGAGAGCTGAAGTTTATTCGCATGGAAGAAGCCAAAAAGGCAAACGATACCATATTTGATAATGCTATCACTCTCCGTTGCTGATATTCTCGAGTGTGTGAAGTGAAAATAAAAAGAAATAAATACTAAAATCTGTAATTACAAGTAAGCCACATTTAGATTTTAGGCAACAGATGTTTATGTACTATTCTCATACATACTGCAGCTGATTTTTACACAAATGGAACGTCAAATTTAATGCCTTAGACCCATTATCTTTCATTTTTTATGCCTGAATGTAAAGTTTTTCAACTAGACGACTCCGATATTTTGCATTATTTCTTAAAACATGGCCTACCATTACTTCGTAGTATTATTTTATTACCTCTAAATTAAGTGTCGTAGTATTATTTTATTACTTCTAAGTTAAGCGTTTTCCCATGCAACGAATAAGAATATTTTTCCTTCTGATACAATACAGCAGGAACTCAAATTCTCACATTCTGCTGAAATACTTGCTAAAAAATTACACATGAACTACATTCGAGAAGTTCCCATGCCTCTTTGTTATCTCTATACAACGTGTTCACAAATAACCCTATACGGCCTTTATTTCCACAACCATTGTCGTAGACGGATATTTCCCCTTCCCAAAATATCTTAAATGACGCAAATATTTATGTGTTAGTGCTTTTAAATTTAAAAAAAAAAAAATCAGTTTCATAAAAATTACGAAATCTAACGTTTTATACGCGGAGGTAAGTAGTAAACGACCGTACCCAGCTGGATGAAGTGACGTCACAGAAAAGAGGCGTACACAGAGAAATGTAGAATTTCTACATTGTCACGCCCCTTTCCTGTGACGTCACTTTCCACCGACAATTACGGCTGTTTATTACTGAGGTTACGTCAGTAATACATTACCGGTACTGCAAAATACCGTTCCGCAAATTTAAGTTTTGTGAGGAAATGTGTTAATTCAGATTAACAAAGTACGAATAATTTAAACAAGCCTAAATATTGCTGTAATTGAAAGGGAAAACTGAATCAAATGTTAGTTGAAAGAATTTTTATTCATGCTTAATATGTACGTGATAGAATTATTTTTTAAACATTCTGGTGATTTTTGCTTGGCACAAGGACTGAGGCAACTCTTTAAACATTTTGCCGGAAGCAGCACGGATTGTTTCAGTACCTCTCATAAAGGGTTCTTTTCTTTTTTATTTGGATCAATCTTCATTGCAAAACTAGAACTTTTCTGTACCTTTTATATAATAATTCCTGTAAGTCGAAGCCTGTTCTATATTATCACTACTTTCTCTGCCTTATGGTGTTGCAAGGTTATCTAATTCTTCATTCGTCATTTCTTGACTAATTCTTCGATTTCTTCTTCTGCCACATATAAAAATGTGATGTGGTATGATCTTATACACAATGTTTTTACTTTATTGTGCCGAAGTAATCTAATCACGAAACCTTTCGGGTATCATATTTAAACGAAAATATGAATTTTGATCTCTCTCGAATCCATCTGACCGATGTTTGTGCTTGAGATCTCTACATACGGACAGAATAAAGGACTCTTTTCGGACGGATTGTAAAATTATTTAAAATATGGATTCAGAAAAGATTTTTTGCATTTGGATTCAGAAAAGATGCATACATGAGTAGAGACTCATGTATGCATCTCGCATAACTCAAAAACGAGTAGCCGTAGAAGGTTGAAATTTTGTATATGCGACTGCTATAACATGTAGTTGTGCACCTCTCTTTTTGGTTGTAATCGCCGCACCAACGTATATAAATATATATGTATATTTATACTCACTCGGTTACCCGGCTTGGTGAGCTAAGTTTTGTTATTCTTATATGTTGGTAAATTATGAATTTTTTGCTTTAAAAGTGATTCAATTTCTGTTGTTCTTATGTTCCGGTTAAGGTTTTTATGCATTTTAATTAATCTCTGAATGCAGTAGTTGTAGAATTATCAACAATTTAAAAGTTTAAGTGGTGTTAAACTTAGCGATGACGCCATTTGTTTGCGTTTGAAACTCCTAGTAGAAAAGCGAATTAAGTCAGTTTGTGTCTTTTAGTGTTTTTAGACTTTTAGTCACTTTAGTGTCTTTTTGCCGAGTGGAACCAAAAGTAAACTTTCAATTTTGTACACCTTTTTTTTTTTTTTTTTTACTATGTTTGGTGTTTCAAATTTTTCTGTAGTTTATAATGAAGTTTGAGTTTTTACGAACTTTTGCCATGCTGCGAAGTGAGAACTAAATTGATTGAATGCATAAATCATTATCTCTAGTGAAATTCGAGGAAATAAGTTTAACCCTTTCGCCGTCCTCTCCTGTCCGCGAAAATCCCCCTCCCCCGCCAGCGGTCGTCTGTTTTTCGTAGCGTGTAATGTTGTTTTCTCTGTACGTCATACCTTTCCATTCATGACTTTCGTAGTGGATGAAAGTCAATAAATATTAAGTAAAATTATAAGGAAATAAAGCACAATAGAAAAATAATAATATCTTTGCTTATTTCTAACAACAGGGTAATTGATAACATCTGATCCAGGCGGTCCACTCCTCCCATTTTGTTGTTGTAAATCTTTTACAATTTTTTTTTTTTTTTTTTTTTTTTACAGTTCTTTTCCTTTTCCGTGTTCCAACATCAATCATCGATTTATTATAGACTCAGTGGCGTAAATAAGGGTATGCAAGGAATGCCGTCGCATAGGGGCCCGAAGGCTTAGGAGGCCCTTAAATGTCCTGGTGAACTACATTTACATGTTTAAACTTAAAAGGCGGATTCCATTACATATATATAGAAGCTTTAATTCATTTTCCCTTGATTAGTTCGGAATTAGAATTTCAATAAAAGAAGATCAATTATTATTTTTATATTCTTTATCTTTTATTTTTTTTTTCCTCTTGCTTTTCATTTTTATTTTTAGAATTTGTACTACTATAAATACTTATTTTAATTTTGATATGTTTTGATTTTGTGTTAAACCCCTTTTGCACGATTGTTAATATTAATATAGTTGAGGAATAGCCTTCATTTGATTCCAATTTACTTTTAGCTTTAGAATCTTTAAGTATATGTAGATAATAGAATTCGTTTTCTTTTAAGTTTTTAAGGGCCCCCTACCTATATGGTGCAGTAACGCAATTCTCTGTATGACGCAGATAGGAGGCCCTTGGAAGCACCCGAAACAGCTAAATTCAAGTGTTTGCAAAAGTTAAAATTCTAGCATTCGACTACGAAATAATAACTTCATGACCTACCCCAGTTTAGGGATAGCAGTGAGCGGAAAATAGGAAAAGTTTCTTTGTATTCCTTAGTCTCAAACCTGAAAATTATTAAAGGCGACCCCTAAAGGAAAGGTTTCTCATTTTGCAATCCCATATCAAAAAGCGGAGGAAGTGGAAATTAATTATAACTATTTATTATAAAGTACTTACCGTAATTTCCGGAAGAAAGGCCGCATCAGCGTAAACGCCGCACTCGAGAAAAATGGCGGGAAAAAAATTAAAATTACACAGAAACGCCGCAATAGATTAAATTGCGCGTGACACCGTCGTGGGCCGTATAGATGCAAACACTCAACCTAAGTCCTGATATATGACATACCAGTTAAGAAAAAGGCATGAAATGAAACCATAACTCAAAACTAAATTAAAGGTAAGAAATGTATAGCTTCTGTGCCGTTTAGAGACATTTTCAAAAATTTTCCGCTCCCTAATTAAAAATTATCCAACAAGTACTTGTACCCTAACTGATGGGATCTGTATTTGGCAGAATGCCAAGAAAAATTCATTCATGCTGAAGGATAAATACGTCAGAGTTCGTTATTGCGAGGCAGGTGGAGTCGTGTCCGCCTTTGAAAAAAATTGCAGAAAAGGCAGGGGTGAAAAGAAGATGGGTCCTGGAAGATTCATCGAATGGCAGAGGAGAGAGACTATTCAAACTGATGAGAATGTTGATTTGAAAGGGGGAAGAATGTTATTGTTCTGAGATCTCGTTTAGGGTGAATAAGGCATGTAGGTCCGTTCAAGGGAAAGAATGTAAACAAAATAACGTTCGCAAAAAGCAACTGAGTGGTCTTTTGTGTGGGAACAGCACCAGTCTATGTACAATGACAAGGCCATCCAAACTATGTACAATGACCATCATAGGAAATATTTTATTTTTAGTGCACCTAAACGCGGCATGGGTAGAAACGCCGCACCCGCTGAAAATTTAAGTTTTAAACACGTAAACGCCGCGGCGTTTCTTCCGGAAATTACGGTATTTTATATATTAATTTGTTTCTGTATAATTCGTATTATCGAATAATCAGTACACATATTTTCTTCCTTTTCTTAAGGCTATATGTTAACATGTTCCTTTTGTTATATAGACTTATTCATTTATTATCAGTATGCATCTCAGTGAAAGGAGAGAAAAATCTGTCTCTCGCACTCACACAAAAAAGTGTTAACTGAATTAAAATCATCTGACGCCAAATACCCAGACTAAAGCAAATTTTCATTTCACCAATTGGTCAAGGGAAATTATTTTCCTTTTTATTCTTTCTTCACGTTACGTACCTTTCAACTTTTTCCCTAAGAACGTGCTTTTATTTTTTAACAATTAATCCAGATGTGATAAAAATCATCATGAAAACATTGGCTCCTGGAATCCTTGATTTTTTTTTTATTATTATTTTCGCGTTTTTTATTTATTTATTTATTTTTAAGCACATTAAATTTATTGGGAAAGGGGCCCAGGAGAAGTTTTTTGCATAGGGGCCCAAGAGTTCTAGTTACGCCACTGTATAGACTGTACTTATCAAACGTATATCCTTCTTGTCTTTCCAATTCACAACCTCATTTTTTCTCTTTTTCTGCTGAGTGGACGTTGAAGCCATCTCTCACTGTCTTGTATCTTATGTAAAATGGCGCGAATATTCATAAAACCTGGGGCAAATTCAATTAGAAACAGAATGCCTGATTAGTGCTACCCTCTAGGAGGTATTAGAACAAACAAAAATAAAAACTCAAACAAGTAAACATTTAGAAAGCGTTTTTAACGTTTAGAAGTTTTAAAATGTAGAAGAACGCTTGAGGCGCGTTTCACTTGAACGCGGTAGACGCGTTACGGACGATGAAGAGGTTAAACAGAATGCAGCCAAAAGTGTGTAAAATTTAATTGGCAGTACAAGGAAGCCATATAGTGCGCACATCAGATTTTTTTGATGTTATTCTCAAACGATTCGTCCTCGTAGGCACCTTTTTAGTATTATTAGTACGGAAGGCAATCAGTTGATACATGGAGCATTTATGTCCCTCATACTTTTGCCTGCACCTGTGGACGCCACATGACTTCTTTGCGCGGCCTATTAAATTATATATAGCTTTTGCTGCATACTTCATTTAAACTAATTTCCTCCAGTTATTCTAACAAGTCTTTCGATGAAAGTTGAAAATGGCATCAAAAATTTCAAATTTTGAAATTAAATATCCTGGTCAATTTTTATCGTACGAGAGACAAACTTTTTATAATTTTATTTTTTCTTTACGAGTATGAAACTGTCCCAAATATAATCGGGAGACCGCATTAGAAGTTAGATTCCGTTATATGTGGAAAATTCATTTTTTTTTTTTTTTAATTTGACATTGCCAACGCATGAGTATTTTCATCATTTAAAACGCTTCTGTAATTGGAAATATATGGCTAATAAAGGCCGCGTAAGGTCTTTTAAGTCATGAAAGGGGAGAGTTCGGTATACATATTTTCGTTACTGCCGATTGCAATAAAAAAGGGATGTACACAATTAGATGTTATAGCAGTTAACGAACCCATTTTGGAACCAAGAGTCTTTATTTTGTCCGTAGAGATGTGACGCAAAAAATAGTCAAAATGGATTCGGGAACGGTCAAAATGGATATTACAGTTGGAATCTGGCAACCAAAATATTTCGCTATTGCAACACTTCCTTTACTTTGCACTGGAAAGTAAAAAAAAAAAAAAAAAAAGCCCACATGTGGTGTTGTCTTTTTATCTGTTTTTAACTGTTAGTTTATGCTTTTCTACATTTTGCAATTTTTAATGAAATGTGTTGAGCTTTTATGTATTGTTGCGAAGTAAGAACTGAATTGATTAAATCAGAAACATATCTGTAATGAATTCGAGGAAATAAGTTTAAATGAAATGCAGGAAAAACTGTGTATACTTTAATAAGCCGTTCAAGGAAGTCATAGTATGACTTCCACTTCAGAATGCTAAAACATGAATATCCGTGTTATTTGAAACATTTTTGTAATTAGAAGTATATGTCTAATACCAACAGTTGAGAAAATAAATACCGATTAACGACTTTTGTGACCATGATGTCGACAGCATTTTAAGCTAATGAAACGGGCCACACGAACAAGATTCGTGATCACAGAAACCATGTTCATGTCGATCACGTGAAGATGGATTCATTTACCTGCGATGTCGTATCACGCAATCCTCTTCAATGAGACGGCCACAAATATGAACCGGAGTACTGAAACATGTCTCTTCTGAGAACTTAGACACCTGTCATGTCAGGATTAAAAGCAAACTACTCAGGCTACTTAAATTCATTTCAATACATTAAATTATAAGGGTTTTAGTGGAAGCATAGAGACTTCGCTAATGCGTTATGTACAGTGACCACTTCATTAGATGTCACCTGTAAACGGAATCAGTATTTCTGGAGAATTATAATTGAATAACGCTATTAAATCCCACCGATAGTCAATCTTTAAAATGCTGATCTTTCCAGTAGATTGAAATCGCCTGGAATTGTGAATGGACATAGACAGGTTTTTCAATATACGTCATGTCCCCCCAAAATTTTATTCCTCAATTATTTTCGCAATCGTTGATCGTAGGTACGTACACTGTGGGAGGAGGGAAGAAAAAAAAAATTACACTTCTATATCTCCCTTTCTGTTAGACCGATTGACGAAATTCAAACTGCGTTTTCCATGTCGCGAAAACGCGATTTAAGATATATATTATATTTATATGTAGCATTATTCTAACATTATTCATTATTCTAGCATTATTCAGATATCTTGACAGAAAATCAGACTTTTTTGTGAAATGACATGCCAATATTTTTTTCCATATTTCGATTCTACGACTCAAATTATACCTAAATATTAAATTTTGTAAAATTCGGTACGAAATTTACGGAGAAATTCAAAAATTTATCTTGCCGTACTTTTTTCAGTTTTCGCCAAGAAAATTCACTTGGCGAATTTCTAAATTTATAACAACGTATTTTCCTTTTCTTTTTTTTTTTTTCCCTTGTAGACGAACGAAAAAAAAAGGGATCGTCTCCATTTTACTTCCTTGTACGAAGTAAAAAGGTAGTATTGTAATCGCGAAAAGTTTCAGGCAGCATATTTCAACGAAAATATCCATTTTGACCGCTATCGAATGCAATTTAACGATGTTTTCGCGTGATATCTGTACGTAAGGACAGAATAAAAGACTCTTTTCCTCCAAAAAAATTATAAAACTGCTTTAAAATGATTTCTGAAGAGAATTTTTCGTGGCGTCTGTACGAACGTATGTACGTACGTGCGTACGTACGTGTCTCGCATAACTCAAAAACGAGTAGCCTGAAATTTTGTATATAGGACTGCTATAACATGTTGATGTGCACCTCATATTTTGGTTGCAATCTGCCACACCAAACGTATATAAATATATTTATATATATATCCACTCTGTTACCCGGCTCAGTGATCTCAGTTCCTTTACTCTTATATGTTTGTAAATTGTACATTTTTTGCTTTACAAATGATTGAATTATGTTGTTTTTATCTTCCGGTTAAGGTTTTTATGCCTTTAGTAAATCTGTATGCAATATTTTTAGAATTATCAACAATTTTAAAGTTGCTTAAGTGCCGCTAAGCCTTTTTTTTTAATGGCGGCCATTGATTGTTTACGTTTGAAACAGCAGACTAGTGGATTTGTTGCCAATCTAGAGAAACTTAGCTTCGTAACAACAAAGATAACGCCTTCATTTATTATTGCCAGTTAGATCATGCTTAATCCTTTCTGAAATTTTTTCTAGGAAATAAGTGTTTAAGATTTACTTCGTAATTTTTAATAGAGATATTTTGAGTTTTTATGTATTTTTGTCCTCTCGCGAAGTGGGAACTGAATTAATTGAATGAGAAATACTCAATCGTCTGTGAAAAACTGTTCCTTTTTTGTTTTGTTTGCTTAATTTCTTTTATACATCGTTCTAGCTTTATTATAGTATTTGAATAGAACATGTGGCAACGATTAGATAATTCTATTCTTTAAATGGTATAAATTTTGTTCATTATGAGTTATAATATGAACGAAATATATACGTTAATTGTTATATAATTATTGGATTATATAACAGTTAACTTAGTTTCCGTTATATAATTATTATATAAGTTAACTGTGATATAATTATTAATACTGTTAAGTAAATCTAGCGCCAGAGTGTCGCTATGGTAAACAAATACTAGAGTGAATTTTAAAGAATGCATTTATTCTATTGTGGTTTATGCGCTGTCGGCGAAGTAGATTTAATTCAATCCAATAAATTTAAATGAAATGCAAGAAAATATGCGTATAATTTAATATTCCAATACAAGGAAGTCATGTGGTGTACACATCAGATTTTTTTTCCTTGTAGACGAACGAAAAAAAGGGATCATCCATGCTTTCAAATAAGTTTAAGAAAGTTTGTAAACCACATTTGGGGATATTATCGCTCAAAAAAAATATGCCAAATTTCAAAACTCTCCAATATGTAATTTCATGTATATCTTAGAAAATTTTGAATGAAAACTCTAAAGTTTTGCAGGTGTGTCTAAAAATACATCTACTTTTACAACGATGTTAAAAATTTTATAGGTTATAATACAAAATGTGTTCCAAAAGTTTATAAAAATATTTAAAAATACAAATTTTAAAAATAAATCATAAAAAATGTGCGAATTAAATTTAGATTTAGTCTAAATTTCCAATTCTGGAAGAAGGACTTAAGTAAGTTAAAAAAAGAGAGATTAATAAATGTATATCAAATTCAACTAATATTGAGGAGGTAAAATTTTGAGAGCTAAATTTTAAAAACTACTCCTGGGATTTTTACAAATGACTTTATCTGTATTTTTATGAAATTTTAGTACTTTAAAATCACGATTTAATTATCATACAAAAAATTTATTAGATTAGAAATACTTTTAATTCTTAATTGATCCATACAATGCAGGGGTTCCCAACTCTATGCCCGCAGGCACCATGGCGCCTGCCATGGTATAATGTATAATAAAATAAAATAAATAAAAATGTTTTAGTTTTCAATAAAATTGTATGTGAAAGTTTTCTCCGTTTTAATGAAATAGAAATTGCATCCAACACAGATACTAGCAGAAAAGGAAATGCGACCGATTTCATTTCTTATCATGGTATAATGTATAATAAAATAAAATAAATAAAAATGTTTTAGTTTTCAATAAAATTGTATGTGAAAGTTTTCTCCGTTTTAATGAAATAGAAATTGCATCCAACACAGATACTAGCAGAAAAGGAAATGCGACCGATTTCATTTCTTATGTGCATTAATTTTATCCAACTCTAAATTCTCCTTGAAAAAGTAAATGGTGGACGTCCAAGAGATATTCTAAAATGTGCTCTTAATTCATAACATTATACCTCTTAGGGACAAACATTTTGTCCCTAAGAAATATAGTGTTATGAGTTGGTTATTTGTCAATGCTGGCTTTTCAAACTCAAATACTGGAGGATTTTGTCAGAATTTGGAATCCAGATTTTGTCATTACTGGAGGCTGCCATTCTTTTTTTACAATCTGAATTCTGTAAGATTCTACGAACAAATACTTATTTTTTGAAAGTCTTTATATTCATGAATACATCTTTTAACAAACTGCATAGAAATGTTAGTCACTTGATCTCTTAACATCAGTAGCCGTTTTTCGAAACTGTTACTATTTTATTTTTAACTGCGTGCAAATGGAAAATTACACTCTTCAATTTGAGTACGGCACATGAATATTGTTACGTTTTTCTTTTCTTACTTCTGTTCTGACAGCAGTTGTTACGTTATTTTCTTCCTTCACGTTCGTACGGGGTTCGTAGATTTGGAGTGAATAACGACGACACTTGATGAAGTATCGAAACACACTTTATTTAACTAATATTAATCAGGACAGCTCCAATAACACTTTTTACAGTCGTCGAACATCTACTATAAACATGCTGACACGATCAGCGACACAGCCTTCACACTGTCAGGCAATAACGGTGGAGACAGCTTCACTGCGAAGCAACAGAGTACAGCTTCCGAATCTGTTTGGTCGCTCTCGGAACTCCACGTACTCTCGAGACTCTCCACGCGATGCACTCGACGATACACAAGAGTATAGCTTTCGACTCAGCACAGTCTAAAACAAAACTCGACGATGCACTGGACGGCCAATTTGGCGCTAGACCTCGAGACACTCGCTCAATGACTGACTATCAGCTCGCTAGACGAGGCACACACACTCTCGACGAGAGACACACACACACACTTCCTGACTGCAGACCAGCAGGGTTTATATAGCTTTCGGCTTGTGTTCGGGAACATTCTGGACTAAACCGGTAAGAATTCGTTCCAGAAAGTTCTCCAACCGTTCATGGTATATCACCAATTTTGTCGCCAAATGAGCGATTTCTCGCCAAATGTGGCAACCCCGCCCTCTTTGCTATTTTATGGCAACCCTAAAACTGCTTTGCGGGGAAGCCACCTCACCGCGCCTGTACATTTCGTAAGAATATGAAATTTCGTTCTTCTATTTCAATACCAGCTTTAAAATGAAACATCTCCGTTAAGTCTTATTGTACAGAAACCACACATTTTATATTTTATTTAATGAGTACAAATTTTTTCTAAATATAAGTATAGGAACAGGAGGAACATACGAAAAGCTCAATTTTCTAATTTTTGAAAAAAAAAATTAGAATGCCCAAATATGATTATTATTTCCAACACTTAAAGCATTTTTGTTACTGGATATACGAACACAAACTAGTGTGCAAAACTTGAGCAACTTTTGCGATTTTCGCCGTAATTCCGCAAAAAATATCAATTGGGAGACATGAAATTCATTTTACAGAGGCACAGTATAGTACTTAAAAGATGACTCAATTATGCAAGCAAAAAATGAATAGGACGCATTCAGTAAAAAATTAATAGGAAAAGACTTTATTGACAAACGCCGTTTGTACAGAAAACTGGCCAAGAGAAAGAACAATAAACCAAAGAGCTTTAAGAAAGGGATATAACCTTATCTAACTGCAATGGTTGCGTTGCACGGTTTGTCGATACTCCAACACCATATTATTTAACAGTTCTTGGATAAGAGTTCCCTTTCTTCAAAGAGCTTGCTTTCTGGTTCAGTTGTCTGGTGTTCTTCGGAGGGTAAGATTGTACCGCCGGGCGTCTTCCTAAAGTATCCCAAACCTATTCAATGCGATTTAAATCATGGTATCATGCTGACCGATCTTCTCTCATAATATCCTCACTCCTTAATAGCATCAGTCTTATGCCCATAAAAATAAAGTCGGGACCAATGGCACTCCGGAAAAGACGCACATGAGGGAGGATAACTTAATCATGGTAAAAATCCTCTGCAAGTGAACACCTGTCGACTGTCCATCCGTTCATTGTAATGCCTTCCCATAAAATAATGTCAGGAGCCCCAACGGTCTTTTTTTCCTGATGTTAGTGGGACGAAAGCGTGCCCCTACTTCTCTCCAATCTGGTGACGAAAATCATTGTCAGACTGAAACAGCTGTCACCAATAAAGAAGAGGTGACTCCATTGATGAGGTGTCCATTCGTTGTGTGCCATTCTGTGTCACCACTGTAAACGTCGCCGTTGATGGGCTGCTGTCAGTGGTATGTAGCATCCAGGATGTCGGGATTTTTCCTTTAAAATTCTAGGTCTGCACAGGAAAATTTTCGTCTGTCATTCGAATTTGTCTTCCGTCCCCGTTTTCTGTCTGCTTCTCCTGATTTTAAGGTTTTAGATGTATTCGGAGTACCCTCTACAACGCCTCACATAGAACCTTCGGCAGTGAAAACAAGTAGGATTTTCTTCTTCAGAGGGCAGGCAGCACTTCTGTGGTTTAAACTACGTTTCACACATTTTGTAGCACTGGAGCTCAGATGCTGTGTGTAGCAAAACCTCTGGCATTTACAGCAATGGATTGGCCCATTTTTCTTTAGTTGGAATTCTTCGATCCTTAGGTTAATATTGCGAATGTTGGTTTACATTACAGATGGCTTTTTCTGCTTCAGCTTTCTCAAGTAGATATAACGGTAGTTTTTCAATAGCATCTTCATTTTTCTTCGAAAACTGTTTTACCCGTGGGAAGAGAAAATGTCTGGCTGCAAGGTCATGTCTAATAGCTTCTTCGGAAATCGACTCGAGAATTTTTTAATGATAAATTTTACTGGTTTTTTCGCTTTTACTGTAATATGAATGAAAAGGAATGTTTCTTTTCTGAAGATTTTGAAGACCTAGCGATCGGATAACTTGATTTTTCAGGCAGTACATGAAAAAGGAAGTTTTCTTCACCACTGGTTCAACATGATCTCTACAAATCACCCGTAATTCTTTTTTTAGCTCGCACCACTCAGAGCACACAGCAAAGGGGAGCCTAGAATATCAGTATCAACTAGAGAGCTAATTTCAAAGACGCAGCATAAACTACCAACTAATTCGCTACTACTTCTCACGAACTCTTGAAACGCAGCTTAAATACTGCTTCTGACTGAACACACTTAGATTATGCATACTACGTGATTAAAATTTACATTCTGGCAGGAAACTGAAATCAGGAGGGAAAGGAAAGTCAAACTAAAAATAATTGGTTAGAATAAAATAAAGTCTTTACAGGGACACTGTGTACCAGAACTTCTAATGGTATGTTGTTTTTAAATATTTTGTGATTCTGCCGTTGAATGGAATATGTTTTTATGTGGCGTAAGTGCGAAGAAAGTGATATTTAATAAATAAAGTTAACGCACAAAAAGTTACAAATAAAAAGACAAAAACAAAATTTGCAAGCCATCTTATTAAGCGAACTGAACACTGATATGATGAACTGATAAACGACTAAAAAAAAAAGAATATATGCCAGCACTTAACACTTCCTCGAAAATTCTAAACACATGTTGCTGTTAAAAGTTTTGTAATTTTGCTGTTGAATTTTACATGGCATAAGTGGGAAGAAAATTATGCTTAATAATAAAGCTAAAAAGACAAAAAGAAATGGGTTAGCAGGAATGAGTTTAACATCAAAATGATAGACTGCGAGAGGAGCGAGAATGTAAAGAAAACCTTAACAAACCATTCTGGGCCTCTTTAAAATCTTAACCTTTTTAGATTTTTTTCCCCTTTAGTCCCCATATTTTACATAATTTTAGCACAGCTTGCATGGAATGCAATTTTATTTTCTTTTAGGGATTTTCACATCACGAAGTTTTATGCGAGGTAAGTATCTAGCATTAGCGCTTTCCTAGTGTTTTCTTGTACACGTTCTAGGGTAAATGTTGGATGGTTTACTGCTATTTCAATAGCTTTCCTATATTCTTCACCCTTGTAGCCCACCAGCGGCAGAGTGGCAAAGTCTCTGAATACTGGTAGTTCGGTCGGAGGTTCAAATCCCGGCGAAAGGGCTGGGTGCATAAGTGTTTCCGTGGTTTTCCCCATGTATAACGTGGATACGAACCTGTTCTCTTAGAAAACTGTCAACGGTCGAATCCATCCCCTTAGGCAGATAGCTCTCGAGTGCTTTGTCATAATTAAATAAATCAAACTAATCTTGCTCCTTATATTTAAACTCTGGTACTATTCTAGGAATTAATAAATTATCGCTTCGACTGTTTTTCTTTTGTCCAGTTTTCTCTGAAAAACTGGTTCGGTTTCTCCCCTTCTTCGTTTTTATAGCTGTTTCTGTTTTCATTTTTTTCACAGAAACTTCCATTTTTAAACTTCCTGAGATTTTTGGTGGAACAGAATTGCCATCAGAATGTCTTCGTTATCCTTTTGCTCTCTTGAATAGAACCATCGTTCAGAAGCGTTAAGAATTTATCCACAGAAATTCAAAACCATATAATTCTCAGAAAATGCCCTTTCTACCATATTTGGATAAAAATTTTTTATATAGCTTAGCCATAAACCAGTCATGTCTAAACAATACTACTAGAAGTAGCGGTTCTAATAAAAGTGGTTCACATGCAAACATATTTTTGAACGAAAATCTTTAGGATCTTACAACATAAATAATTCGCGTTTTTTTTTATAAAATAATATAAAATAATTATTGTTTATCTGTTTGTACACGCTTGTTGCATTGCCAGTCAGATCAGAACAGTCTCTCGTAAAGATGTTAATTCTGTATTCCTCTGGTTCTACATTGGAAATTAAAAAAAAAAAAAAAAAAATTAGATATTTTGTAGCATAAATTTTTATAAACTTTTTTATTTACCTTGAGAGCCTAATAAATATCGTTCTGCTGCATTAAACATAATTAGAATATTTATATTCACGAATTGCTATCGTTGTTTTTGACAAAAAGTTTGTATTTTCCTCCTCTGTGAGTTTGAATTTCAAATTTTTTATTAATCCTAAATTCTCTAAACCAGCAGTTCTCAATCTATTGACTAGAGCGTACCATTTAAACAAAAACTGAAAAACTTTAGTACCACCACTATTTTACAACGATTATTTTTCAGTTTCTCAATAGAAATATAAAATATATATATATATTGCTATTTGCACAATCTATTGCCTATTTGTATTAAATATGCACACGTAAAAAATTAGATTAAAAATTGGTTACCATTTTAATCATCAAAATTTAAGTTATAATACTTTCTAATTCTAAAATTTAGTGTGAAATTTGGGCCTGTTTAAGAGAGATGAATTCCTTTATGGCTGATCTTATTTCAATTAACTTTAACCGTAAATCAGGCTCCATTTTAATTTTATTCTGTATTTCTTTTTCAAATAGAAGAAAATCCTTGTTCACCCAAATAGGTTGTGCAAAAAAGCAACAAAAATTTAACAGCTTTATTTGAAACGCCTTTAAATTTCTTTTTTTTTGGGGGGGGGGTTCAGAAAGAAGTTAACAAGTGTGTTATTTTTGGAATCTTCAGTTAGAGTTCGATCACAGGAAATTTGTATCAATTGTTCCTTTTCTTCACGAGATTTTTGAATTTAATAGTTAAAAATGCTTTATTTCTTTTTGCGTACCACTTATTTTTCTCTTGCGTACCACTACCACCAGAGTGGTACGCCTGCCACCGGTTGAAAATCGCTGCTCTAAACTGTAGCATCTTTACTTTTTCCATTTTCAATAGCTGGAAGTTTAACGCATAATCGTCTAATTTCCTGATGCACTTATGTTTCTTTTTTTCTTTCTTTTAAACTTGGTGAAGATTTTTTTCTTTCTTTTCCTATTCACTAGATTTCAGTTATTAGAGTTTCTAATGTAAACAAATGTTTGCCTCCTAAATTGTTGATAATTCTATAACTATTGCATACAGATTAACTAAAAGCATACAAACTTTTAACCGGAATATAAGAACAACATAATTCAATCACTTTTAAAGAAAAACATGAGAATTTACCAACATATAAGAATAAAAATACTGAGGTCAGAGAAAGAGGTACGTACATTTGGTGCCGTGAATTGCAACGAAAAAGAAAGATGCACAACTACATGTTATAACAGTTCCATGTACCAAATTACAACGTTCTACGACTACCCGTTTTTGAGTTATGCGAGATATATACGTACGCATGTACGCACAGACGTCACGAAAAAAATTTCTTCTGAATCCATTTACAGAAAGTTCAGAAACTTAAGTTAGCATTACAGCATGATACTCTTTCAAATATTTAAATACTATAAAATACTCAAAAGGATAATTTTAAAAGACAAATATTACGAACAAGTCTTCAAATTAGTAAGATAATTTTGTCCGTCATGAATTCTATTTTTTTTTTTTTTTTTTTTTTTTTTTAAATTCCTACTATTAGCTCACACTATCCTTATAGCTTGTTCAAATTTTCAATCCTTAATAAAATACTTTTTATTCACCCACTCATGTTCAAATATATTTTTTAAAACTTGTAGTGGATGACATTTGATGTTAATACAGTTTTTTTCACATATTAAAGTCAATTCCTACTTATTTATTTCTGTTTATCGGAACTAAAAATATGCTGTTTTTATTAAATAAGAGTATATTATGAGACTTACAAATAATGACCGTTCATTAGGAATTCTCACTTGCTGTAAAAATGAATTTTATAACAGCTTATGAATAATAGTACACGACTGTGATAAATGGGATTGTAATATTTAACAAAAATAAGTGGCAACAGTAAGACAGAGTTCTAAAGATTTTTAAAGTGAATGGAATTAAAGAATTGTACTTCTATAGAGTTGTATGGAAGCGGATGTAATGTCCCATTATGCAGCGAAAATTCTACCCATATTTCTGTGTTGATGTGATAATAATATATTGTTGCGTTTTTTTATTCTTCTGACACCAGTTGTTACGTTATTTTCTTCCTTCACGTTCGTACGGGGTTCGTGTAGATTTGGAGTGAATAATGACAGTACTACTTGATGAAGTATCGAAACACGCTTTATTTACCAATATTATTCAGTTAGCTCCAAAATCACTTTTACAGTCGTCGAACTGTTATAAACACGCTGACACAGCCTTCGCACTGTCAGGCAGTAAAGGTGGAGACAGCTTCACTGCAAAGCACCAGATTACAGCTCCCGACTCTGCACGGTCGTTCTCGGAACTACACGTACTCTCGAGACTCTCCACGCTACAACTCGCGATGCACTCGACGACACACTCGGCACTCGCTGCCCGGCTGTCGACTCGATCGACTCCGCAGGGACTGACTCGCTAGACGAAACACCAACTCGATACTAACTATCTCGCACTCTATGCGAGGCACACACTCTCGCCCTCTCGACGGGGCAAACTCACAGTCTGTCAATGACTGACTATCAGCTCGCCAGACGAGGCTCACACACTCCCTGACTGCGGACCAGCAGGGTTTATATAGCTTTCGGCTTGTGTTCGAGAACATTCTGGGCTTAACCGGTAAGAAGTCGTTCCAGAAGGTTCTCCATACGTCCATGTTATATCGCCAATTTTCTCGCCAAATGGGCGATTTCTCGCCAAATGTTGCAACCCTGCTTTCCCATGCTATTTTACGGCAACCCTAAAACTGCTTTTCGGGGAAGCCATCTTACCGCGCCTGTACATTTCGTAAAAATGTGCTTAAAATATAACACTTTAAAATGTCCCTTGCTTATTAAAATAAATAAGTGGCACTGTAGATTATGCAGTAATTTATCCAGGACGAAAACGTTTCGCAGCAGGTCAAGGCATATGTCGCTTTGAGTCGTGTGAAATCATTAGATGGGATATTAATTAAGAACTGGACTGCTCGAAAACTCACTGGAAAGGTTCCTTGCAATAATGAAACATTACAAGAGATGGATAGAATGACAAATTATAGACCACCATCTGCTTCGTAAATTAGAAACGACAAAAAATGTTAATAAAAAGTAACTAAAATATTTTTTTTTTTTTTTTTTTTTTTTTGTTGACTTTAGTAAGAATTGACTTTTGAAAAAATGTTTTTATATTACTTGTTCGTCTATTGCCAAGGATAATTATTATCTGCCGATGATACAGTAGTATTGTTCCGAAACTTCGCATTTACGAATTTTTACTTTCGCATTAGCTCGAACAGATAAAGAAAAATTGCATAAAATTGTGAAACTGCGTGCAGTACGTTCTTTAAAAAATAAACCCGATTGACTGTACGAAAGATTTTGTTTTTCTGATAATGTAATCTTGCTGATGCTTCTTTTATACGCGATAAACTTCTCGCGATAATTTTATTCTATTCCACGACCTTGTTCTTATCGATGACCAACAGATAAAAATAATCAATTTTTAATTTCCTCCTGCGTCATTTGACCTTGAGATACTTTAAAACCTAAACTAAAAAATCTTTATTAAATTGTTCTATGCAACGGAATTTCGCATCTTTTCAACGAGGGCTAACTGTTATCATTTTCTATGATAACATCAGACAAACGATTCCTTTTATTTCTGTCAGCAAGAGATATTTTTCATCAAATTACAATAGAAAGAAAAGCTATATTTCTTTCCTACTGAGATTGTCAAAGAATGTTTTTGGAGAATCATTAGTGCTATTTTTGTGGCTCATTCACTGGATTTTATTAAATACAAGTCGCTTGCACGAAAAGCCGCCGAAAATAGTTATATATATAAAAAAAGAAATATCTGACGTGGACACCACATGACTTCCTGATGCGGTCTATTAAATTATGCACATTTTCCTCTGCACTTCATTTAAACTTATGTGCTGGAATTTTCTTAGAGATATGTTTCGAATTGAATCAATTAAGTTTTCACTCCAAAAAACGTAAAAACTCAAAACATCTTCATTATCTTCTCTACATGTAATAAAAGAAAGAGTCTGTCTGTGTGTGTGTGTTTTTCGTTTGCGCTGCGCGTAAGCTAATAGACCCACGGCTACGAAATTTGGTACATAGTTGCATCTGGACAAGAGCCAGTGCACCTCGAAGCGATTTTTTGGAAATTCGAATTCGATTTTTTTTAATTCTATGTTTTGTGACGAAATCGCGTCATTTTGAGACATAATGGGCTATGGGAAAGCGAGATTTTACTCTACACACTCCATTTCACATCGTCGTGAAACGCAGGCTCTTAACTATTTTACGAACTTAAAATAAATTTCGTGCTTCAATAAATCGATTAAATACGAATTTATTTAACAAAGGGAGCTTAACACATTTTCAACGGGATTTTTTCTAAAAAAGTTTATTTTTAAAAATGTACAGTTTATTTTTCTTTGATTTTTGGACGCGTCAAACTTTCATCCTTGCGACTGATTTTATAAGTTGGAAAAATGATAATATTTTGTATTTTTAAAGAATTTTTTAAGTGAAGCTTCCGAGTACACTTCTCACATCTTTAAAAAATGTGATTTTGGCAACAATTTTCCTTTCTTATTGTTGTTGATAGATTTTTGATGAAATCGCATCATTTTGAATAGTTTCATTCTTTTAGAAATATGGGGTTGGCAACAATTTTTCATCGTTATATCACTGTTCTTAAAAGATTGGCATTATTGAGTTTCTTTCATGTTATTTTTTTGCTTATTCCACTCCTCGTAAGATATTGAAAAGTTTTGCATGATTTTTTTCTTCAACGGAAAGTAGGTTAATTTTTTTATTAGGATAATTAATATTTGTATTAAGGGATATAGCTTATTTCATTGTAATTTTTTTCTCTTGAAAATATAAGATAAATTATCATTAATTATACTTTGCTTTTCAGATTTTTTTTTTTTTTTTTTTTTTTTTTTTTTTTTTGTGTGTGTGTTCTTTTACGTTATTTATTGCTCATTTCACTGTTTTTAAGATATTGAAAAGTTTTGAGTGATTTTTTTTTAGGAAAGAAAGTTCTTAACCTCCTTTATACCATTTGAGTTCTTAAGAGTTTGCAAAGGGAAGTTGGTTAATTTATTTATTAGGATAATTAATATTTGGGTACTATTCCGTTTTGAGGGCCGTAGAAAAGTTGCAGCGAAAATGTATGCGCAAAAGTGCCAAATCTAGCAAACGCGCCCATTTAACAGCGCGCCAAATCTAGCGTACGCGCTGATTTCAAATTGCGTAAGCTTATATAGTTCTACAGTGGGTACAAAAAGTATTTGCACACATACATTTTTTTTTACAATTTATAAGAAAATGCATTAAGAAATACAAAAATTGGCATTTAAAAAATAGAATAAGCTTATTCATTTAAATTAATTACAAAAAATACAATAATATTAATAAAAAACATTTTTTGCAACAATATTAAAATAGCTTATGTCAAAAAAGTATTTGCACACTCAACTCAACTTTAGCAAATTTGCATTTTTATGATATTATATGACAGTCATCCCTCAGTAAATAACATACGTAAGACGACTATAAAAGGAGGTGTTGTCGAAACGTTATCAGTTGATTGTCGATTCAAATTGTAATGGCACCTAAGAAAACTGAATTGCCGATTTCGTTGCGAGAAAAAAATTGTTTCTTTACGTGAAAATGCCCTAAGTTATCGAGAAATAGGTAAAAAAGTAAATGTTCGCTTCTCTACTGTTGTTCGGTATGTTATAAAACGTTATAGAGAAAGAGGATCTACATCAAATAACTTGCGCTCTGGACGCCCAAAGAAACTTTCACTGCGAATGAAGCGAAAAATCATAAGAGAAATCCATTTGTTAGTGCAATTACTTTAGCCAATGATGTCGCTTCAGCATCTGGAGTTCAAATCTGTGCCCAAGTGTTCGAAATGTCCTGCATGATGCACACATTTATGGGAGATCACCAAGGAAAAAAACCTCTCATAACTGAACGAAATAGACTGAAGAGACTTGAATTCGCTAAGGAATATATCAATAAGCCAATTGATTTCTGGAAAAATGTCATATTCTCCGAAGAGGGTAAGTTCAATATCTTTAAATCAGATGGCAGGAAATTAGTCTGGAGAAAACCTTGTACTGCTTTTCATACCAAAAATGTGTTACCTACAGTTAAACATGGAGGAGATTCTGTTATGATTTGGGGGTGCATGGCTAGCAAAGGAGTTGGTAATTTGTGTTTCATTGAGGGGAATATGACAGCTTGAACCTATATTGATGTGTTGCGAGATAATTTGCCACAAAGTGCAATAAAATTGAGTATCGGTAATTCGTACTATTTTCAGCAAGACAATGATCCCAAGCACACTGCCGGTATAACACGTATTTGGTTGCTTTATAATGTACCCAGAAAACTTGCCACTTCACCACAATCACCAGACTTAAATCCTTTGAAAAATTTGTGGAATTCTTTGGATTTAAAAATAAGAAAAAGGAAGATTTCAAGCAAATCTGCTCTTAAACAAGCCCTTATTGAAGAGTGGTCGAATACTGACCCTACTGTTACAGAAAATTTAATTAAATCAATGCCAGCAAGATTACAAGCAGTAATAGATGCTAAAGGAATGCATACTAAATATTAGTTATTTGAAATTTGCTTATATATTTTATTTCTTTTGTATTCATGCAGGTGTGCAAATACTTTTTTGATATGAGATATTTTAATTTTGTTACAAAAAAGCATTGTTATTTATATTATTGTAATTTTTCTGTTTGTTTTGGATGTTTAAACTTATTCTGATTTGGCAATACCAATTTTTTTATTGCTTAATGCTTCTTTTTATGAATTGCAAACAAAAATGTAGGTGTGCAAATACTTTTTTTACCCACAGTATATTTCTTAAGACGCCTTTGAAATACTAGTTTAATTTTTAAATCCTTTTTTGATGTTCTATGGATTTAATAATTTGGGAATTGCCCATGACGAAAAGTCTGCAATAGAATTTTGGGCTAAATTTTGGGTGCAGAATCATCCACTGCTTGACGCGTTTTTAAGAATTGCACATACTCGGTGTCCTTGTACACATGGACCTATTTTCACATGAAAAAAAAATTCCCACAGTTGCACAAAAATGGCACGGCGCACACCCTTGATTTTATCTATGTACACATCGACCTATTTTCACTTAAAAAGTAAAAGAAAATTGACAAAAGTCCCATTGTTTTTACCCTTGTAAAGCGGCAAACAAATAAGTGGGTGATTCTGCCCTTTACCGAGAACTCTTTCAAAGAGAAAAGCATCATTCATTATAGAAAATTATGTTTGAACAACCAACGAGATGAAATTATGCTTTAGCCATAACTCGGTAGCGAAATAGCGATGAAGGCATCCATTCAGTTATGCTTAGCAATTTTATATAAATTATAATAATGATCTGAAATAGTTATTTACTCTTATACTTCCATTCGGTCATGTTTAGCCTTTTTTTATATAAATTATAGTAATAAAAAAGGATTATATGAAATCAACCTTTCATCTAAATTAAAACATCAATCTTAGATAGTTATTTATTATTATACTTCCTTTCTTGCATTAGGGTTGCCGCAATTATTTTTGGCAGCACTGGCATCAACAATACTTCGGCGATTTTTTACGGCCCTCAAAACCGAATAGTACCAATATTTGTACTAAGGGATATTGCTTATTTCATTGTAATTTTGTTATACGTAATAACGTTTTTTATGAAGTTGTCCTGCAGAGTAAAATTCTACGCAGTTTTTAAATTTAACGTTTGGTGTTCCCTTCAGACATTTTTCCGGTACACTTAAAAGCCAGACGAAGGCTGGCAGCGAAGCTGCTAGTAAACGATAAAATATAGAAAAACCTAAAACACAAAATACAGTTTAAAACAGCTAAACATTTATAATTAAAATTACATTTTCTACGCAAAAACAAGCAATTCGGCCAGCGGGCTGAAAAAAAAAAAAAAATTGCTGCTTAAAAAGATAAATATTAACCGGAACATAAGAGTAAAATAATTCAACCACTTTTAAAGGAGGGAAAATGCACAGTTTACCTGTATATAAGAATAAAAATACTGAACTCACCCAGCTGGTAACAGGGTGCAATTATAGATATATACATACACGTTTGGTGCAGCCGATTGCAACAAAAAGAGAAGTGCGCAACTAAATGTTATAGCAGTATTAAGTACAAAATTTGAACGTTCTACGGCTATTCGTTTTTGAGTTACATACGTAAGTACGTACGTACGTATGTAAGATACATACATACGTACAGACGTCACGAAAAAATATCTTCTGAATCCATTATAAATCCACTTTACAATACGTTTGGGAGAAAAGACTCCTTTATTCTGTCCGTACGTACTTTGTCACACAAAAATATAGTTCAAATGGATTTGAGAGCGGGCAAAATGGATATTCTTGTTGAAATATGATAACCGAAATTTTTCAAAATTGCAATACTTCCTTTCCTTCGAACAAGGAAGTAAAAAGTATTAAATAATTTTAATAATTCCACCTAGTGGGATTTCACGCCACCAGCTAGAAATTAATAAAGGAGATAAAGAACTGCATCTATTGTTTTCAATTTCTAATCAGTACCAAACAGTTTAAATTGGGAAGAAAAATTAAATATCTCATCCTCTGCCGTAGCAACACACTGGTGCGGGAAGATAAAGATATCTTATTTCGGGAAGGAGCAACACTTTCTTTTAAATCGCTGAAATTTGTTGATTAAATTTGAAAGACAAATATGCCATGCTTGTAGAGTGGCAACACATTTAATTTAAAACGCTGAATTTTCTGATTAAATTTGAAACACAACTATCTTAGGCTTTGCCAAATGGCAAAACATTGCTTTAAAATCACTGTGTTAATTAAAGTTTCCTCAAGTTTGCTCAAAATATACGATTTCTTGAGGCGTTGGGCAACAGTGACTGAGAGTCAACATCCAGAGATGGTTCGAAGTGGCTGCACATTTGTTTTCCTGGATTTCTTCGTGTGGAGTGTACAAATCGAGGACTTTCTTTCAAAGAATTTTTCAAGAAAGTAATGCTTTCTCGCATGTTTGACGTTACTAGTTACACACATTTGTGATAAAATTTTAAGAAGGAATAGTTCGTTTTGAAGTCAGTTATAAGGTAAAACACGGAAGGTCTTGAAACGTTCATGTTCACCCCCCACCCACCCACATGGCGGGCACTAACCGTTATTGGCATTGGCCACTACTTAGGCCGGAAGCGATGGTCACGGTAATTCAAAACTTTCGAGCAAAAATGTAAAGGGATCGAAATAAGCAAGTTTTGGAATGGAATATGTATGCAGAAATGACGTGTTAAGATGGTACAGGGCGGCAGGTTAAAGCTTTTTGCTGGTGTTAATCGTCATTCCCCGTGTCAGTTTCGAACATTACTACACGAATGCCAAACTCACAGACATGTATTTTATCAATGAAAATAGCTAAAATGGAACAACTGCATACAGAAGATGCAGAGAACAATTTCCAAGTACCTAATTCGCGCAGCTGCTTCGTTTCTGTCTGAACTTCGCGTTCATGTTGCACTCAAAATCCGCGCGGGGAATGACGATTTACACCATCAGAACGCTTTAACAGTACCTTGTACCACCTCAGCTTCTCATTTCGGCACACGGATTCCATAACCAAGTCTGCTTATTTTGATCTCCTCTACTTTACACTTTTGTCAGATATTTTTGAATCACAGTGTACATAGAACGGATTAAAACTTTGCCATTCATTTACATTAATAAAGCAAATTAAAGAAAAAAAAATGTGAAAGGTTTCGGGTTTTAATGATGACCCAAAAGAGTTTGTTAAGGTTTTTACACTCTCGCTGAGCTCGCAGTCTACCCAAACTGCTGATACACTCACTCATACTAACCAACACCCTTTTCTCTTCGTCTTTTTAGTTTATTATTAACCTTTTGAAGACGGGATGGCCATTATAATGGCCATAGAGTCCGCTCTTTGAAAAGATGGGGTTGTCCACTTTAGTGACCATGACCTTTTCCCCCATTTTCCAGGCTGAAAAGTCGGGTGAAATGTCAAATTTGACGTCCCTAGGGTTTTAACCACTTACCTCTTTCAAAGGTCTTCCTTTTGCGACACAGATGCACCCCTCTGAGAATCCATTAAACTACACACAAGAATCTTTGTTGCAAATAGGAGGTGATTTCTTAAAGGGGGAAAGCATTCGGTTTAAGATTCCCCGTCCTTTGGTAGCTTTTACTGCTACCAAAGCCCCGGATTCTAAAGGTAAAGCATCATTTTCTCGGCACTTACGTCATATACAACTCAACAGCAAAATTAAAAAAAAAAAAAAAAAAAAAAAAAAAAAAAAAAAAAGCAGCATATGTTTAGATTTTCCGATGCAGCATTAATTGTTTGCATACATTATTCTTTTTCTTTTTTTCAGTTTTTCCCTCCCTTCGATTCATCATACTAGTGTTCCGTTATCTTACTAAGATAGCTTCGCTAAACTTTTTTCTAGCCCTTTTATTATTAAAGTTTCGTGTGTTTGTTTATTAAATATCAGGTTTTCGGCACTTACGCAACATAAAATTCGATTCAACGGCAAAATCACAAAATATTTAAAAACAGCACATCTTTAGAATTTCTGATCCCGTACTGTGTTTCCACTGCTCGCTATGAATTCGTTGAATCTGTTAATAAAATATTTGTGAAAGTTTTACAAATATGCAATACATCATAAAAAAATTTGAAATTCAAAATTCGGGCTTCAGTGTGCCCAAGTTCGGGTGAAGCACTACGTTATTCAAAATTTGATGGCTCTAGGTACCGTTGTTGTTTACAACGCGAGAAACATGCACACATTCATGCAGATTCTTCATTATTTAATTTATTTAAATATAATAGAAGGCGATAATATTTGGTGGCAACAATTTGAAAGACACACATCTCTTTTGGGTTAATAATGTAGAATCTCTGTGAAATGCTTTCAATAACTTTTTATTCGATTTTCAGCTTGATGAATATAAATCAGACGTCATTTACTTACTCACCTCTTCATAAAAAACGGAGTACAAAAATGAGAGGCATACCATGAGTAAGCTAAATGAAAGTCCTCCATTAAAAAGACGTGAAAAAAAACATTCAATCCCATTTGCCTTACCAGCCTTTAATCTGTATCTGCTGCCGTCATCTAGTCAACGAAAGAAAAGGAACTGACTTTTTAAGGGCTGTCTGACAAAACACATTGACTCCGTTCCAACATATGCATTTAAAATTCTATGATGAGAAGAAATGTCACATTTCCATTTTTCACCCGTCTTTATTTATAGCAAAACGAATTCAAAGCAGGTAAGTAGCTCGTTAGGGATGAGTTCTCGGGAGTTCGTTTCGCAAGCGCCGGAAGACATTCTGCGAAGATACTTTGACTCACGTGACTCAATTTATGACAAGGATCCCGTTTTCTACGAACAGCGTATAAATTTCTCGCGGAGTAAGTACGGGTACTTTACACATTGAAAGAAAACGAAACAGTTATTAAAAATTTTACATTCCAGATTTCGGCAGAAATTTCTTTTTTGAGAATTTCTGGGACATCTTTTGAAAGCTTCCGCTGTTACAGCAATGCCTCATTGGCTGGGTTCATTTCCATGTAAATCACAAAATTTCATGGTGTTTCGTAAGATTTATAAAGTAAATACACCATGTCCACAAAAATCATTCTTACTTTTTCAGTGATGCTTCGTATTTAGAGGCCGCTCATTTTATATCATATAAGAGATACTACAATTTACATGTAATTTAACGATTTACATATAATATACATGTAATATAACTCTTTTTAACTTGTAACCATTTTTTGTTGCAATCGGCAGCACCAAACATAGTACATACATATATACCAAACATTTATTCAGTTCGGTGAGCTTTGTTTTTTACTTCCTTGTACGAAGTAAAAAGGAAGTATTGTAATCGCGAAAAGTTTCAGGCAGCATATTTCAACGAAAATATCCATTTTGACTGCAATCGAATGCAATTTACCGATGTTTTTGCGTGATATCGGTACGTAAGGTCAGAATAAAAGACTCATTTCCTCCAAAAAAATTATAAAACTGCTTTAAAATTAATTCTGAAGAGAATTTTTCGTGTCGTCTGTACGAACGTATGTACGTACGTGCGTACGTACGTACCTCGCATAACTCAAAAACGAGTAGCCTCAGAACGTTGAAATTTTGTATATAGGACTGCTATAACAGGTAGATGTGCACCTCGTATTTTGGTTGCAATCGGCCGTACCAAACGTATATAGATATATTTATATATATATATCCACTCTGTTACCGGGCTCGGTGATCTTAGTTTCTTTACTCTTATATGTTTGTAAATTGTACATTTTTCGCTTTCAAAATGATTGAATTATGTTGTTCTTATCTACCGGTTAAAGTTTTTATGCCTTTAGTAAATCTCTATGCAATACTTTTGGAATAATCAACAATTTTAAAGTTGTTTAAGTGCCGCTAAGCCTAATACTTCTCTTGATGGCGGCCATTGTTTGTTGACATTTGAAACAGCAGGATAGTGGATTTGTTGCCAATCTAGAGAAACTTAGCTTCGCAACAACAAAGATAACGTCTTCATTCATTATTGCCATCATGGCTAATCCTTTCAGGAATTTTTTCGAGGAAATAAGTGTTTAAGATTTACTTCGTAATTTTTAATATAGATATTTTGAGTTTTTATGTATTTTTGCCTTGTCGCGAAGTGAGAACTGAATTAATTGAATGAGAAGTACTCAATTGTCTGTGAAAAACTGTTTCTTTTTTGTTTTGTTTGCTTAATTTCTTTATACATCATTCTAGCTTTATTATAGTATTTGAATACAACATGTGGCAACAATTAGATAATTCTATTCTTTAAATGATATAAATTTTCAGCATTCTGAGTTATAATATGAACGAAATATAATACTGTTAAGTGAACCTAGTGCCAGAGTGTCGCTATGGTAAACAAATACTAGGGTGAATTTTAAAGAGTGCATTTATTTTATTGTGGTTTATGCGCTGTCGGCGAAGTAGATTTAATTCAATCCAATAAGTTTAAATGAAATGCAAGAAAAAATGCGTATAATTTAATATTCCGTACAAGGAAGTCATGTGCTGTACACATCAGATTTTTTATTTTCTACATGTTGCCAAATTGTGTATTTTTTGCTTTAAAAGTTGTTCCGGTTAAAATTTTTATGCGTTTAGTTAATCTGCATGTAATAGTTGTAGAATTACCAACAATTTAAAACTGTAAGTCGCGCTAGGCCAAACGTGGCAGATCTTTGCTTACATTTGAGACTCTTAGTAGTATTGTGGGATTCCAACCTTTTATCTAACAGCTAAGTGTGTAGGAACTTCGTGAACAGGTAAGCGAATAATCGCTTTAGCACAGAAAACAGAAACGTAAAACTCAAGAAAGGTTAATTACTTAATTAGCAAGAACTTAACAGTTGGCTGCTTCAGAGCGCACAACAAAGCCTCCACTTGGGCTTGAACTTAAAGTAATAAGAAGTAAAACTTAACTAATGCTTAGCTAAAAAGATAGAGACAAAGTTATCAAGATTTCTAAGTAGTTGGCCCCTAAATATCAAATAAGGCGAGACTATCAATACGGCCGAGCGTAGTAATTGATAAGAGAGAGTGCAGCCAAAAGGCGAACGCACGCTAGTCAGAAACTCTGGCTCTCTAATGAAGTCAGTGGAACTTCGACTTAAATAACGCTCTTACTCATTTGCATTTAACGCGATTCTAAAAATACATTTTGGTAGGAAATTGTAAGCTGAAATTAGGGGGGGCAGGAAAGTAGCTTTCACTAAAGATAACAGTTAAAAACTTAGGACAAACCTTGCAGTATAATGAATTAAGTCAGCTGGTGCATCAGCTTCAGTATCTTTTTGCGCAGTGGGATCGGAGTTAACTTTAAATGTATTTGCACCGAAAATTTTGTCTTCTGGCCCTTTGGCCTAAATGCTTGTTTTGCGCAGTAACTCTAATTTTAACTGCAAAATTATTTTTATTTGTTTTTAACTATATTTATTGTTTTCTGTTTTTCTGTGTTTTACAATTGTTAATTAAGATGTTTTGAATTTTTATATATTTTTCCCTTGCCGCGAAGAGCCCACCAGCGGCCGAGCGGTAAAGTCGCTGAACACTGGTAGTTCGGTACGAGGTTCGAATCCCGCGAACGGGCTGGCTGCATGGGCGTTTTCGTGGTTTTCCCCATGTGTAACGTGCATACGAGCCAGTTTCCCTTAGAAAGTCCTCCACGAAAGGCATCCCTCCCCTTAGGCAGATAGCCCTAGTGTGCTTTGCCATAATTAAATACACCATACACCAACCTTGCCGCGAAATGAAAACTGAATTAATTAAATGAGAAATATAACTTTAAAGAAATTCGAGGAAATATGTTTAAAGGAAGTGTAGCAAAAACGTATATATAATTTAATAGGCCGTACAAGGAAGTTATGTGGCATCCACATCAGATTTTTCTACTAATCAGTTAAGTCACCTGATTGTCTTCACAATTTTAGGTTACCATGTGGAACCATGTGTTACAATTACTAGTCCTTTTATAATTATTATTCTTTTACAACTTTTCTTATTACAAATCTTTAACAATTATTCTCATTACAATTCCTTCATAATGATTCGACTACAATGTCTTCTTTTTAAGTTACTAGTTGATAACCACCCGCTTTGCTGGGCATACTATCTATTTGAATGAGAACCTAGACTTCTTATATGGAAGAAATGTCTAATTTCGAATTGATAATTAATGCAATTTTTTAGAATTTAAAGTCGGGAAATATAGTGCCAGTCAGTAAATCTGTCATACACAGATTTCCACATCACCCATGAGGTATGGTGTAGTGGGATACGTCTCCATTATTTAACGTGGTGGGATCCCCAGTAGGCCTACACCCCGAAAAATTGCCAACATAAAACTAAGATTTATATATATTTAACTGTTATCAAAAGTTTCAGGAAAATAAATGTTATTATCTTTGTTATCAAATTTTTTAATCAATTGTAATTATTTGTCCTTGATTTTTTATTTATGATAAATCAATTGTAATTATTTGTCCTTGATTTTTTATTTATGATAAATTTTTATAAATAACAACAACATTTTTAATTTTCATCAGAATAATTTATTTCTGTTAATAATAACATTTATTTTCATGAAACTTATTAAAACAGTTGAATATAAATGTTATTATTAACCTTGTAGGGTTTATATTTATTTTAACTAACATTTATTTTAAGTTTAAACTATCTTTCCTGTCAAGTCTTACTTTTCCCTGGAATTGCCAATGCCAGAGTATGTAAATTTTAGTAGAACGCGCAAAGTATTCAAATTGTCAGCGGAAGTAATCTGAGTTAAATAGAAGGGGAACGAGTTCGATAGTGTGGTTTCTTGCTTCACGAGCGTGAAGGTGGCTAGGTAGAAATTGAAGAACCACGCGTTTCGGCCTGTGTGCTTGCCTCGGCAGATAGTTGAATTTTTCAACTTAATATTCAGAAGTTTGCTGAAATATCAGCGGTATCTTAGAACGCGGTAGGTTAGTTACGTTTGGAGAGCCTCGTAGGTAGTAACTTGTTATTATTCATTTTTAGTTTCTTATTTTTTTTTTTTTTTTTTTTTTTTTACCGCCGGGTCGGCGTAGTTTGTGAGCGTCAAGAGCACGCATCTGTAATTTCTAAAGTTGAATAAAAAGAGATTTAAATCCTTCTCAAGACTTTGTGTACTTTCCAGTTCATAGCAGTCACCAACCACTATTGTTGCGTGCAGGTTGGGGCCGCGCAACATAACAACCTTATTTAAAAGTTGTTTGTATTCATTGGATAGATGCAAGTTATTTACCAATTTAATAATTTTACAGGAAAATGCATTCATTGGCAACATTCTATTTCATATCTAGTTTCGGCAACAATAAAAGCAAATTCTGAACTTGGATTTGAAAACCAAATGTATGAGAAACTTCTGTAGAGATATTAGGTATTTTTGGAAGCAGGCAAGATGAAAAATTAACAACGTCTTCGCCGGGAATCGAACCGCGGACTTCTCAATTAAGCGCTGAGTGTGCTGGCCACTACACCACGAAGACTCGCTCAGAAGGTGGGAGAAATACCTTATACTTCTATTGTATAAAAAAAATCTATTGTGGGCAGGATTTACGTAAAATCCTTTCGTAGTGCGCGTCTACATCGTGGAATGAGTAACTACGCAAAATTTCAAGTCAATCGGGTGTATAATTTCGGAGATCTCGTGATGAGTCAGTGGTAGTTCGCTTATATATATACACAATTGTTATTCCCTTCTTTTTGTAAATGCAGCAACCCTAAACAGTTTTTTTTTTCACGATTCAGTCCTAAATGAATACTTTTTACAAAATAATGCATTTTGTTTATTACATCGAACACAGCGAACAGAACTTTCGATTAAGTTCATTCTGGCGTGGTCTGGCAGTATATCTATTATTACAGGGTTATCAAAATTCAGAAAACATTTGAAAAATTTGTATCACATTGTGTTTGTTAATCTCTCCTTTTTACTTCCTTGTACGAAGTAAAAAGGAAGTATTGTAATCGCAAAAAGTTTCAGGCAGCATATTTCAACGAAAATATCCATTTTGATCGCTATCGAATGCAATTTAACGATGTTTTTGCGTGATATCGGTACGTAAGGCCAGAATAAAAGACTCATTTCCTCCAAAATAATTATAAAACTGCTTTAAATATAATTCTGAAGAGAATTTTTCGTGTCATTTGTACGAACGTATGTACGTACGTGCGTTCATACGTACGTATATCGCATAACTCAAACACGAGTAGCCTCAGAACGTTGAAATTTTGTATATAGGACTGCTATAACATGTAGACGTGCACCTCGTACTTCGGTTGCAATCGGCCGCGCCAAACGTATATAAATATATTTATATATATATATATCCACTCTGTTACCCGGCTCAGCGATCCCAGTTTCTTTTATATGTTTGTAAATTGTACATTTTTTGCTTTAAAAATTATTTAAATATGTTGTTTTTATCTTCCGGTTAAGGTTTTTATGCCTTTAGTAAATCTGTGTGCAATATTTTTAGAATTATCAACAATTTTAAAGTTGTTTAAGTGCTGCTAAGCCTTTTTTCTGACGGCGGCCATTGATTGTTTACATTTGAAACAGCAAACTAGTGGATTTGTTGCCAATCTAGAGAAACTTATCTTCGCAACAACAAAGATAACGCCTTCATTTATTATTGCCAATTAAATCATGTTTAATCCTTTCTGGAATATTTTTTTTTTTTTTTTGAGGAAATAAGAGTTTAAGATTTACTTCGTAATTTTTAATATAGATATTTTGAGTTTTTATGTATTTTTGCCTACTCGCGAAGTGATAACTGAACTAATAGGATGAGAAATACTCAATCGTCTGTGCAAAACTGTTTTTTTTTTTTTTTTTTTTTTTTCTTAATTTCTTTTATACATCATTCTAGCTTTATTATAGTATTTGAATAGAACATGTGGCAACGATTAGATAATTCTATTCTTTAAATGATATAAATTTTGTGCATTATAAGTTATAATATGAACGAAATATAATACTGTTAAGTGAATCTAGTGCCAGAGTGTCGCTATGGTAAACAAATACTAGAGTGAATTTTAAAGAGTGCATTTATTCTATTGTGGTTTATGCGCTGTCGGCGAAGTAGATTTGATTCAATCCAATAAGTTTAAATGAAATGCAAGAAGAAACGCGTATAATTTAATATTCTGTAAAAGGAAGTCGTGAGGTGTACACATTAGATTTTTTAAATTATTATTCCTTTTACAATTGTTCTTATTACAATTCATTCTTTTTACGATTAAATTTGTACCGTGGTATCCGTAAGTTTTAAAGTAAGTCCAGCTTAATACCACGTCTGCTGGGAACAGGAAAGTTTTGTTTCGTATATAATATTTGTTTGGAATACGACTCGAAATGTAGCATTTGTAAATTTTTACTTATTATTTAAAACTTTTGTTTCCGGAATTTAGAATTCTATGCGGATGAGAGATGGGATCGTTGAATAACATTTACTTTTAATAAGTAGTTAGATTTAATTTTACATATTTACTAGTTACTTCCTCGGTCAGCCACCTAAAGTAGTAACTATGAA
The DNA here is from genome assembly GCF_044657685.1 of Stegodyphus dumicola. Taxonomy (NCBI): domain Eukaryota; kingdom Metazoa; phylum Arthropoda; class Arachnida; order Araneae; family Eresidae; genus Stegodyphus; species Stegodyphus dumicola. The sequence goes on from NC_140771.1 coordinate 242,334,689, forward strand.
AGCGAAAAATATATCTTAATTTTAATATGTCCAACTAGTGTCACTTCACAGGCCCAGCTAGTAGTTAATAAAAATAGAAATGATGAACTGCGTTCATTGCTTTGAAATCGCTTAGTCTAGTAATAAATAACAGAGAGATTAAATTTGGAAAGAGAAATTAAACCCGTACCATTTGCCGAATGGCAAGACACTGACGCGTGGAAGATAAAAATATTTTATTTCGGGCAGTGGCGACATATTTCTTTTAAATTGCTTTTGCTGATTAAAGTTAAAACGTTTGTTTACCGTACGTTTTGCAGAGTGGCAACATATTGCTTTTTATGCCGTCGAGTTTGTTATTCGAAATGTCATATCATTCAGATTCACACAAAATACGAAATAAATGAAAAGCAAATTCAAATTAAGACTCAGAGTTGCCTATGTTCGGGGCTCATATGCTCAAAATCTGGTGGTACTAGGTGTCTCCTTTTTTTCACAGCGCGAAGAACTACTTATGCACATACATACATGCAGATTCTTTCTTATTTAAACACAGAGATGAACGAATTTGAATATTAATTAAATAGTAGAACATAATTTATTTCTTACTTAACACATTTTGATGATATTAAATTAATAGAACATTACAACATCTTTGCCATTTTTCTTGGAATAAATGTGGACAATAGAAGTTATTGTGAGCTGCTAAAGAAAATCCTTCGAAAATTAGAAATTTCGCAAGGAATTGATAGTTATTTACCGGAAGAAGATTGACAGTTATTTACCGGAAATTGTAAATTAACCCTTTAATTTCGACTGCTGGCGAAGTATTGTTGACATACCACGATCCGGTAATGCGCTTTCGGGATGGCCCTTAATTGCAATGCGGTGTCTTTGGGATGCGATGCAGAGAGGTCATTGCACGTCACCCAAACGTGCCATCCTCTGAATCGATGGAACCTGCTTTTAGCTTTCCGAACCGAGCTTAGACTGTCTCGACGCATCGATCTTTTTTCCTCTTTGCTCCGGAAACTTCCTGGCACCATTCCATTTGTAAGTTGCTTCTCGTCGCGAATCGACCAGGTTTGTGTAAGGAATCCTGTCGCTTAAAGCAGATGGTGGCTGCATTGAGGGAATTTATCCCTCTCCGGGAGCTTTTCATCACAAATTTTCCGACTACTAAGGGGGAAAAAAAACAAACAATAGGGAATTTTAAGGGAAGAGAACATTTTTGTGCCTTGGAAAATTAAAAGAAAAGTAAAAGCAATTTTTACTTCCTTGTACGAAGTAAAAAGGAAGTATTGTAATCGCGAAAAGTTTCAGGCAGCATATTTCAACGAAAATATCCATTTTGACCGCTACCGAATGCAATTTAACGATGTTTTTGCGTGATATCTGTACGTAAGGACAGAATAAAATACTCTTTTCCTTAAAAAAAAAAATTATAAAACTGCTTTAAAATTAATTCTGAAGAGAATTTTTCGTGGCGTCTGTACGAACGCATGTACGTACGCATAACTCAAAAACGAGTAGCCTCAGAACGTTGAAATTTTGTATATAGGACTGCTATAACATATAGATGTGCACCTCGTATTTTGGTTGCAATCGTACCGCACCAAACGTATATAAATATATTTATATATATATACACTCTGTTACCCGGCTCAGTGATCTCGGTTTCTTTACTCTTATATGTTTGTAAATTGTACATTTTTTGCTTTAAAAATGATTGAATTATGTTGTTTTTATCTTCCGGTTAAGGATTTTATGCCTTTAGTAAATCTGTGTGCAATATTTTTAGAATTATCAGCAATTTTAAAGTTGTTTAATTGCCGCTAAGCCTGTTTTTAATGGCGGCCATTGATGTTTACATTTGAAACAGGAGACTAGTGGATTTGTTTCCAATCTAGAGAAACTTAGCTTCGCAACAACAAAGATAAGGCATTCATTTATTATTGCCAATTAAATCATGCTTAATTCTTTATGTAATTTTTTCTAGGAAATATGCGTTTGAAATTTAATAAGTGTTTAAGATTTACTTCGTAATTTTTAATACAGATATTTTGAGTTTTTATGTACTTTTGCCTTCTCGCGAAGTGAGAACTGAATTAATTAAATGAGAAATACTCAATCGTCTGTGAAAAACTGTTTCTTTTTTGTTTTGTTTTCTTAATTTCTTTTATGCATAGTTCTAGCTTTACAGTATTTGAATAGAACACGTGGCAACGATTAGATAATTCTTTAAATGATACAAATTTTGTGCATTCTGAGTTATAATATGAACGAAATATAATACTGTTAAGTAAACCTAGCGCCAGAGTGTCGCTATGGTAAACAAAGTGAATTTTGAAGAACGCATTTATTCTATTGTGGTTTTTGCGCTATCGGCGAAGTAGGTTTAATTCAATCTAATAAATTTAAATAAAATGCAAGAAAAAATGCGTATAATTAAATTTTCCGTACAAGAAGTCATGTGGTGTACACATCAGATTTTTTTAGGTATAAAACTGCTGCATTTCAAACAAAGCCTAAATCATATGTACGTACGCGTATAAATATGTGAAAATATTTATGCACATTTACAGGGTTTAAAAATCAATAAACTTGAAGAAAAGAACAAAATCTGATGTGAACAAACAGCACATGATTTCCTTGTACGACGTATTAAATTATACATATTTTTTGCTGCACTTCACTTCAATTTATTTCCTGAAATTATTTTAACTTAATGAACCGTCCCCTCAAGGCGTTGAAAATAAAATCAAAAATTGCGACTTCAGAAATTTAATACCCCTGCCAAATTTTGCCCTGCGGGAGACAAACTTTCTAACTTTATGATTTCATAACGATTATAAAACTTTCCCCAAAATAATTAAAGGAACCGGGAGACCGCATTAAAAGTTAGAGCTCATTAAAAGTTAGAAACATTTATTTGTTGAAAATAAAATTTCTTTTCTGCTTCCTTGTACGAAGTAAAGAAAGCATTGTAATCAGGAAAATTTCTGGGTGCCATATTTCAACGAAAATACCCATTTTGACCGCTATCGAATGCAATTGAACGATGTTTTTGCGTGACATCTGTACGTAAGGACAGAATAAAGGACTCTTCCCCTCCCCCCCCCAAAAAAAATTATAAAACTAATTTAAAATTAATTCTGAAGAGATTTTTTTCGTGGCCGTCTGTACGTACGTACGTATGCATGTATCTCGCATAACTCAAAAAGGAGTAGCCTCAGAACGTTGAAATTTTGTATATGGGACTGCTATAACATGTAGATGTGCACCTCCCATTTTGGTTGCAATCGGTCGCACCAAAAGCATTTATATGCTATATCCACTCTGTTACTCGGCTTAGTGGGTACAGTTTCTTTATTTTTTTTTTCCAATGGCAGATTGTGAACAGTTACAGTGTAACCCAGTCCATTAATCTATACAAGGCCAGATGTGGTGATCTTTTTATTATGGAGGCACTTAATAGGTGGGCCACCATTGCCTCTTATGAAGGGACGGACAGTTACAACCATGCCTTCTCCGGGATTCGAACCCAGGCCCTTCGGTATCGCAGTCAGCTTCTCTAACCGCTATACCGACTGGGCGGCTCTTTATTCTTATATGTTTGTAAATTGTGCATTTTTGGTTTAAAAATGATTGAATTATGTTGCTCTGGTTAAGATTTTTATGCCTTTAGTTAACCTGCATACAATAATTGTGGAATTATCAACAACTTAAAAGTTTTTTTAAGTGCGGCTAAGCCTAATTTTTGATTACCATAGCAGCCATATTTGTTTACATTTGAAACTTAGCAGAATAGTGGATTTGTTGCCAATCTAGAGAAACTAAGCTTCGCAACAACAAAGTAACGTCTTCTTTTATTATTGGGAATTAAATTATGTTTTATTTATTCTGGAATTATCATTTATGTCATTAGCTTGTTTTCGCGTCGAAAGTGTAATTTTAATTGTAAAAATTTGGTTTTTTAATTGTTCTAACTGTACTTGGTGTTTTATGTTTTTCTATATGTTTGAATTTTTAATAAAAATATTTATGTATTTTTGCCTTGCCGCGAAGTGAGATCTGAATTTAGTGCATGGGCATTAGGTAAGCGGCGCCGAATCATCTGTGAAAAATTGTTTCTTCTTTATTTGTTTAATTTCTTTTATACATCGTTTTAGGATTATAGTATTTGAATAGAACTTGTGATAATTCTTCAGATGATATAATTTTTGTGCAGAGGTATGAATGAAATGTAACGATGTTAAGTGAACACAGCACCAAAGTGTCGCTATGGTATATAAATATAGTGAATTTTAAAGAGTGCATTTATTATATTGTGGTTTATGCGCTATCAACAAGTAGATTTAATTCAATGTTGTCTCTTCCCCCAGAATACTCCATAGCATCCCATATTATATCTATAGCACGTTTAATCATATCCTGCTTATGAATTTTCTTAAGAGTCAGGGTAACAAACAATTTAGTCGTACCGAATATACAGGATGATTCTAAATTGCTTTTACAGATTAAGAGGGGTGATAGTACTTATCCAGATAAGCAGTAATTGCCATAGAACATAGGATCGCATTCCACTCTGAGAGGCAGATTCCCGTTCGCCATCTTCTATCGTGTTGTTCTGGACTTACTGTACTGCTCTCATTCTACTTGAAGCGCCCTTCTCTATGCGACACGAAGTTCTCACAGCTGGAACACAGCATGAACTTTTCATTCTAATCTCAGCGGAAGTTGGAGACAGTTGATAATATTCAGCCCTTGATTAGATAATTAACCTGTTGCTATCGTTTGCGAGGTTGAGACCTTGTGGATCAAAGATGTGCATTTGAGTGATTGTCATCAAAGTCTGAGCTCGAGTTAACACTGGAATGCCAAGTTTTCGGTTTTATCCAATTTTTGCACTCTCAGTGAGTTTTTTACTAAACTGATTGCGCAACTTTTGGTCTCGTTCATTACCTCTCCCAACACTGTTGTAATTTCAAGTTGGAATATTAATATTCCTCTTTTCTGCGTCTCAGAGTGGAATGCGACCCTATGTTCTATGGTAATTATTGCTCATCTGGATGAGTATTATCACCATCTTAATTTGTAAAAGCAATTTAGAATCACACCCTGTATAACTGAGAATATAAGGAATTTTTCATGCTATCCGACAACGAAAGTTTTTAAAGTTCATTAAGCTATGTCACTTCTTTTAAATAAACAGCACTTACTGCATGTAGAAATAAATCTAACTTTTTACGCTCTTTTTTCCTTATTTTTAAATCGTATCATTTTCAATCCGACGTACATATAACGCACCTCCCATTAAATTCAGTCTTATTTTTTGTTTTAAAAATGCACGTTATTCCCCGGAATATACGGTACGTATATATGTTGTCGGGAGGTAATAAAGCTCATTGGAAAGCTGTCTTCTCTTTTCTGCTAATAATTACAAAAATGGAAAAGCAAAATTGATTTAATATCTTGAGAGAAACAATTTCGTATTGGGATTTTCCACGCGGAAACGTTTTTGACATTAATTGGGTTGAAATAATAGTTGTTTAAATGATTGAGCTGTTAGTTGATGAGCGGGTGACCGAAGTTCGATACCCAAGGCATCTAATGACTGTCAGAAACTGTCAGAAGTACGATGTATCTCATTTAAATTCCTTGGATGAGGTTACCTTCAACACATAACAGCATCATTAATTTTGACAGAATTAAGTTAAGATAAGCCTCACTCTCCATTTTAAGTAAAAAGAATCTGTATCTATGTATGCCTTTCCCTTGCACTGTGGGAAAACGGTGTCGCCTAGAGCCATCAGATTTCGAACACAAGCAGTCTTCCACCTGAACATGTGCAACTCAAAGCCCAAATTTTGAATTCTCAATTTTTTAGGCCAAGGGGGCTTTGTCCCTGAAGGACTATTTTTTTCATTTGGCGTTGGTTCACTATAAATGTCCGTTTCAATTTTCAAACTGTTGCCACCAAATGATAGAGTTCTGCATTACTGAAGAAATTAAATAATGAAATATCTGTTTCTCGCATTGTGATAAAACAACGGTACATAGAGCCATCGAATTTTAAATGACGTAATCCTACTGTGAATATGCGCATGTGGAAACCCAAATTTAAAATTTGGAGTCAAGAGCACCCGGCGGAGCGAGGGTAGGTCCAAGGGTCTCCCACCCCTCTTCCCTACAACCAACCTCTCGAGAGAACTTTCGGCTCGAATTCGGGCCCCTTGGTACAGCAGTCAGCGTCGATAACCACTATTCCCGGAGGGCAGCAAAGGTTGTATTGGAGATCAAGCCTAAGTTTCCATGAACGACAAATGTGATTTACATTCCATGTCTGGCCGTAACTAATCCTTTAAAATAACTCTTATTTTACATCAGGTATTAGGATGTTCTTTGAGTCAAATCTTCAGTACATAAACTGTCGAGAAATTTTCTCCATTTATTTAAAATTCTAAATAACCATCAAATTTAATTCAGGATTTTAGTTGATTACCGTGCAAGATTTAATATTTCGGTTAATTCGAAATATAAGTTTAATCGTTTATTTGCTGATGTTTCCTGCTGAAAGAATTTATAAAGTATCTGATGTGGACACCACATGACATCCGTGTTCGGCCTGTTAAACTATTCATATTTTTTGCTGCACTTCATTTAAACATTTATTTTCTCGAATTATTCGAACTTAATAAATCGATTTCTTCAGGCAAATTGAAAATGATATCAAAAATTGCAAATTCTGAAGTTAAATCAATTTTTGCCGCAATTTTTTTCCAATTTTATTTTTTCGTAAAGAGTCTAAAACTTTCTCAAATGTAAAGGTAGGAACTGGGAGACCGCATTAAAAGTCAGATTTCGTTATTTGCTCACAGTTAATTTTGTTCAAAATTTTACATTGGTAAACATAAATATTTTCATCATTTGAAACAATTCTGTATTTTTGCTTCACTTCATGTAAACTTATTTAATCGAATTATTCTAACTTAATAAATTGAACACTCGAGGCAAGAAATGACATAAAAACCTTCAAATTTTGAAATTAAATACCCCGGTCAATTTTTGACGTACGGTAGTCAAACTCCTTATAATTTTTTTTTTTTTTCTAAACGAATATAAAAATTTCTCAAACGTAAGTATACGAACCGGAAGACCGGTTTAAAAGTTGATTTCCAGTATTTGTCCAGTTTCTTTTTATATATGAAACTGCCGAATTTTGCCATTTAAACACGTCTGTATATTTGTTGCATGTCATTTAAACTTGTTCCTTCGAATTATTCTAACTTAATCAACCAATTCCTCGAGGAAAATTGAAAATGACATCAAAAATTGCAATTTTGAAATTAAATATTTATATCGGCCAATTTCGTCATTTAAATCTCCTGTAAATGGAAGTATATGAGTACAACTAACGATTGCAAAAATGAAATCCTAGCAAGGACTCTTAGGTCAGGTACGGGAGTGGATATATATATATATATAAAACTAGGAAGTCTGGCGGTCATACGAAATGACCGCTGTTCTAGATATTATAAATTGTAATTAAAATGATTTGTGCAAAGGTGTCTGCTAATTCAAAGTGAATTACCCAGGGCAGGCGGCGAGGACGCTCCTTTGGTTACTGCCCCACGGGGTTTCCCCCTTCTACTTGCTTAATTGCTTAAGTAGAGTGCAATAAGGGAACCCACTGGCGGTACATTTCTTAAGAGCCACCGCTAGCTCAATCAGTAAAGGGGATTTAAATAATAAAATGTTATTTCACATGTCAAAAATCTCTTTCTGCACAACATTTCTTGTGTAGATCTTTTTCATCATTTTTAAGTTCGCCTTGCAGAGGACCATCCATTACTTTTAATTTTACACCCGTTCTTTCACGAACTCCTGAACAGGCAACATAAAGTTGACCGTGTCCAAATGCAGGCTGAGGTAAAAAAAATGCCAACACGCTTAAGCGTTTGGCTCTGAGACTTATGGATGGTCATAGCAAAGGCAAGTTTTACATGAAATTGTCTACGTCTCAATTGAAACGGCAACCCTGTGCCGTGGCAACTTCACCCCATTGGCTAGTACAGTTACGCAAGCAACCCATAAACTATCTGCGACAAACAGACACTTAAGCCGCACATAATAAAGATATTTATTTATTTCATTTTATTTGTGTTTTCATCATTGCCGGTTGCATATTTCCGAATTCTATTATACATATAGATGTTTAATTTATTTATTAAATGTTAAATGTACGTGCTCTTGTATTTTTAATTGTTTCGGCTTAGCTTTCTCATAATATTCGTCACGCGTTGCATTGCACGGGTAATAAAACAATTTAAAGTTACGCAAGCAACCAATAAATTATCAGCGATAAACACTTAAGCCGCATGTTATATAAAATGAAAAAAGGGAAACAACGTAACAATGCTGGTAGCGTAGCACGTAGATAACGTAGGAAGTAGATTCATATTGAAGAGAAAGAATTCTGATTGCGTAGAATGCTGAATTCGTGTTGACCAGGAAACTTGGCAGCCGAATAATATTTAAATATTCATTTTTATTTCAACTGGCATATGTGGCCACAATTTACTTGTCACTCTAATCGTGCCTCTTCAAAAACATTTACAGTTTTGATACGATTGCGACAGGAAGAGAGAACGGCGAAATAGCGTCATTACAGGAAGATTATGCAGAAGCTGAAGTGCACAGTTATCCATTATGGAGGTTCACCAAGAGAAGGCTTTGGTTTAGGTTAGAAAGATTTCAGTTCTCAAAATTTTGAGTTCAATTTCCGAATGCTCTACGCCATCGGCCTTACTCAAGTCATGTGACACAGATTAATCAAAAAATGGTACAGCTGAGAAAAGTTATCACTATTTTTAGAATACAGGGAGGAAATACCCAAATTAAAAACGAGGAAATAAAAAGTTAAATTAAATTATGTAACTCATTTACATATTTTTTTCTTACACACACACACATATATATTTGGTTCCGCCAATTGCAATAAAAAAGGGAGGTGCACAACTAGGTGTTATAGCAAACCAATGTAAAAAATTTCTTCTATGGCTAATCATTTTGAGTCAATCGAGATACATACATAAGTATATAGGTACGTACATCTAGACGTCCCGAAAAAAAATATTTATAATCCTTTTTAAATCTATTTTACAAACCATTTCTGATAAAACAGTTCTTTATTCTGTCCGTACATACAGACATCACGCAAAAAAGTCGTCCAAATGGATATATCTATTAAAATGTGACACACAAAATTTTTTGATATTACCATCTTCCTTTACTTCGTACAAGTAAATAAACAGTTTTATAAAAAAAAATGACGAAATATAACTTTTTATACGTTCTCTCGTTCCTATACTTTGGAAAATTTTATAATCATCATAAAAATTATAATACAAAAATTGTGACTTCCGCACGACTAAAACTGACCAACATATTTAATTTTAATGTTCGGTATCTTATAAAAATAAAGCACGAGTTTAGGAAAATTTTGTTGATGTTACTGATGAGCATTTGCTAACGTTGATAGATTAAGTGACGAATATTTCTACGCAGATTATAGTGAAAAGTATTGATTAATATAGTGTTTTTCAAAAAAAAAAAAAAAAAAAAAAAATCTTGTTCTTTATGAAAAACTTTTACTATCTTATTTCTAACAGAACTTGTCATTAATATGTAATGTCTTACTGCATTCACTTCAGGGATGGAATAGTTAATATATTTTGCAAAACAAATAATATTTTCTAAATGCAGATGATACGGACTAAAAAATCCAGCACTAAAAATTTCTAAATGCAGACGACTGCATGTACTCTGCATACTCTGTATGTAAACTCTTATCATGTATTTTCATTTAAAACAAAAAATTGTAACAAGAAAAGATCCCAACAAGATTTTCAAGTGCCCGAATTGTTATGTGAGTTATTGATTAGCACTGTTTGAACAAATTAGAAACAATTCGAAGTCTCTGTTTCAATATTTAATGCAAGATCTATGCAAATACATTGAAAAAAATCCAAGTGCCCGAAAATAAATTTCAGCTACTGTACACATAAAATAAAATGTGTTCAGTTTTAGCTATTTTAACTTATTTATTTCTATACACAAAATTCTAAAGCATGGTAAAGAACTGTTAAATTGACTTACTTCTCTTATTACATATTTTCAATCGGTTGCCATTTACAAAATCTAATTCTTTGCTTGCATGTAAAATCAACAGTGTTCAGTTTTAACTATTTAAACTTATTTATTTATGTACACAGAATTCTAAAGAATGCTACAGAATTGCTCAGCTGACTTACTTCTGTTTGTATCTAATTTAAATCGGTTGCCATTCAATAGTTACGAAATTCTTATTGTTATACAATACAACTAATTCTGCCTCAACAATTTTGAGCTTTTTAAAATCTCAGTATTAAATATATACAGTGGTTCCCAAAATTGTTCGTACGCTTTAAGAATTTGCAGAAAAAGCGCTGTAATCCGGAATTGAATTCGAATGTAAAGCTCAATATTTGTTCATATCATCTCCATGTGATTTTGAATAAAATAAAACAGTTTTTAATACTGACTTATTTTCTTTTTCTAAAAAAAGAAAGTATAAACACTAAGGAGGCATAAGTATAAACACGCCACAAAAGTGATCGTACGCCAAAACATTTTCGTAAAATTTCATAAATAAAATTATCGTCTGCCATTTTTTTTTTAATTTTTGCATTTTGGATGCGTTAAAAAATTCATTCGGCTTTATTTTTTGCTTGCTTCTTTCGTTACATTTTATTTAATAATTAAAAATGGCTCGTAGTCGTAAGGAAACAACGAATAGCATTCGAAAAATTGATCATTTTTCAACATAAGAGTAGAAATTCAATTCGGAATATGGCTAAATTAGTAAATTTATCCCATTCTACGATGCAGTATGTGATAAAAATTAAAGAAAATTATTTAAAGAAGAAATCGGATCCAAAATAAAATAAGCAAAGAGGACTCGACATGACTCAACATGATGAATTAGAAAATTTGTAAAAAATCTCCGTTTGAGTACTGTAAAGATTTCTACAGAATTTACTGAAAAATTTCCTGCTTCAATTTCACTTGAACCTGCTCGACGAGTCATTAGATCAGCTGGATTACAGGGACAATCTTGTCGAAGAAAATTTTTTGGAAGTGCAAAAAATAGAAAGCTTAGACTTTTCTTCGCGAAATCAGTGGAAAATAATCGAAGAGTATTGGAATCATGTCTTATGTGCAAATGAAAGCAAATTTAACATTTTGGGTTCCCAAGACAACGGTATTATCCACCCAAAATTTAGGTATTGGAAACAACTTTATTTTTTATAAGGCTAACAAAGCACACGGTTAATTACTGATTCTCCCCCCCCAAAAAAAATGTCTTACTATGCTCATAAAATAATTAATGTAGTTTTGCTAAGAGAAATTTATAGATTTTATTAAAAAATTCTCCTTCTCAAATATTCATTTTTATTAATGAATAAAGCAACATTTCACTGAAACTGATAAGTATACGAACACTTTGCCAAGGAGCCAAGGTATACTTTGCCTTATAAGAGTTTTAACTATTTTACCATTATTATTCAATGATGAAATTAACAGATGCACATATTCATTCAAATCATTTGACTACCTATTAAGGGGGCGAAACCGCTGTACATTAAACTTGATACTTATTAAATTATTATTATAACTATAAATGAAATAACTGATAAAGCAAAATAAGCTTTAACTGACAAACCAAAATTTCATTCTAAATGTTATCCTCGCCTGAAAATGCAAAGTGGACTTAGTTTGGAATTTTAACGATTAAAGTCTCATATATTCGAACACAGACCGGAAATGCAACGTAAAATCGACTGAGTTAAAACAAATATCTTGCGAAATTACCGAAAGATAAATATTTCTCAAGATTTCAACCGTACCTCCAGGCTGATATTAATTGTCCGACTTTACATCGTCCATCACGAGCGATAAGAAAATATTTACTTAACTATCCAGTTAAAAATAGCACTTTCTCATTACACAAATAAATTACGCAGAATCTGAATTCACCTGACGTATATGACAGTTCAAAGATGAAAAAGTGAAAAAAAAAAAAAAAAAAACTGAAATGTTTCAGATTTTAAATTACGTCCAAAGGGACGTTTTTTAACATTTTGTGTGTTACCTTTCTTTATTAAATATCATGTTCCTCGCACTTAAACCATAAGATCCAGTGCAACAGCAATATCGCAAAATAGTTTTAAAACGAGCATATCTTTAGAATTTCCGATACAGAGACTCACGCGCTGGAGATAAAAATGTTTTTTCTGCACAACGTTGCACTGTAAAAAAAAACCTCGAAGTTTACAGACAAAAGTCTTGTATAGTTACAGAAATGCGAACAATTACGAAGGAAATACCTGTAACGAACACAGAACCAAACGAAACTGTAAACTCTACAGGAGGTTTCCAAGAAGTTTTGCTTGGATTTTGTCCGTAGCGTGTGATCACGTGGCTTAAAACGGCTGAGAGAGAAGAACCAATCAGGAAGAAGGTGGAAAAACAGCGTCTTAGCGGGAGAGTTCAACGATAGTCGCCATGTTAGCCATTATTTTTGCTATGGTCGAGGTAAGTTCGAAATAGTGTTTGACGTGTATTTTACTAATTTTATGTAATGTATTTGTTATGTTCTTTACACTATCTATAATTAAATTCTTTTAATGTTTCGCTTATAATTCTAATGCTCCTAAATAAACCTGTGTTGAATTATTGTTAGAGTTCAAATCACAGAGCTTGTGTTCCATTTAGTAAAATAACAACTTTTATTCGTTACATCTACATCTGCAGGTGTCTGCAGTTAAACTGCTCATATTTATAAACAGAAACAAATTTGTTAATATGTTAGTTTAAAAACAAATAAGCTTAATATTAATGTTCTATCTATAGTCTAATAATTCTCATGTTAAATATTTATGTATCTTTTAAAACATATCGCGTTAGAATATTCATATTTTTCATTTTGTTGACAGATGTAACATTATTATTCCATACATGTTATCATTAATCTCAGCGTGAACTGCTTTAGAATATTTTTCAGAGCATTATTACACTATGTATGTTATTATTAATCTCAACGAAAAAGAAAAAATAAATGTAATATATTTAAAAAATTCGACAAAGTAACTTAACATACATTAAAAATGGAATATCATTTCATTAATACATGCGATAAGTTCGCCTTAAAAGATTATATAGTCGCAATTACATATTTGTAAAAGTATTCAATGTATATTATTTTTTGTGTTAAAGATAGTTTTAATCCAGGACAGTCTTTACCAACTTATAAAGCATCTATTAAGTTACATTATAACCAACATTTACAAAAGGCAATCGAAATGCCGTGACTTTGACATATTTTTAACTATGATGTAACATACTAGGAACATTAAAGAAAAAAAATTCTATTTTTTCCTTTATGCTTGTTGAAAAGTAAAATATTAATAAAATGGTACAACATTCATTCTAGTACTTACAATGTAAATTTACATATAAATTTACTATAAATTTTGATGCAAAGTTCATTATAAAATGCATTTGCTAATATTTAATACTTATAGCATTCAATATCAAATCATGGAAATATTAGTAATGATACGTCAGTTGCATATATTAATTTCAATACTCAGCTCAATGCCAAATTTCTTCTATATCTGAGATAACATGTATTTTTTGAAAATAAATATTTTGTGTCATCTTTTCATTTAAAAATCTCTTTCAGATATATTTTAATGTGAATTATTTTCAAAATTATCCTCATTAGAATGAATGTTGTTCTCTTTATTATGTTTGAAACTGCTGTTACGCTAAAAAATATATTCAGAAAACTATTTATTGCTGAATTTTTAAAATAAGTTCTACTGCTCCTTTTTGACAAATTGCAGTTGGTTTTAATTAATCGTTGGTTGTATTTTTAAGAACTACTTGATAAAATTCAACAAATTAGTTCAATCTATGAGTTCATCTGAAAAACCTAAAATTTTTATTCCAATTCTGTCATGTGTATATATTTCAAGAATGAAACAGAATTACAAATTCACTATCCAACAATACTGAGTAATATGTTGTTGATATAGCCAAACTTAAAATGACCCATTTTAAAACCAGATTAAATAAATCATCGCGTATTTTCGGTCATCGAATTTCTTTGGCGTTAAAAGTGTCATAGATTTAGTAAATCCAAGGGTCAAGGTAAGCTCAAATATTTTTTTTCATAGTTCATATTTGCTAAGTTATAAATTTTGCTGATGCAAAAGTTATGTAACTTATGCAAACATATGCTTAGAGTATTTGAACTAGTGTTGAAAAATCACTGGAATTTAAAATGTAATTGACAGTATGCCTTAAAGCTTGTTTTGGTAAAAGCATATTTATGGGTGCCCCTTGGCAAAATTTGGCGATTTTTGGCAGTACATGGATACCGAGTTTGCAATTCTTTGACCATTTTATTTTGGCTTGTGTAGCGACGATTTGTGTGCCAAAAACCGCCGCTACACGAAGACAGATTGCACATACTCGGTATCCATGTACACATCGACCTATTTTCACTTAAAAAAAATCTGTGAATTGTACAAACTTGGCATCGCGCACTCCCTTGACTTTATCCATGTACACATCGACCTATTTTCACTTAAGAAAACATCAGAGAATTGCACAAACTTGCGCTCCCTTGATAATACAGGGAGCACCCTTCAATATACTCTAACTGCTGTTTTTCATAAATTAAAACATTTTAGGCATTTAAGATATCTTCCTGTAAGTTACAACTAAATGAATGACTCATAAGCATAAAAATTTCAAATTTGAAATTTTTAAGAGTAGAAGGAGTTATACACTTTTTAAATAACAGTGTCAGAAAAATATACTTTTTAAAATATGTAAACCATTGTTTGAAGTATAGAAAAACCTTCCTTAGCAACTATACCTATATATATTTAAGTGATTATGTCAAGTATTCTGGTGATACAAACATTGATATTAATTATCACTGAGAATCATGCTTTGTGAAGTAACCACCTCCATTAAATATCAAAATTGTACAAAATTATGGAAAAGCTATAGAGTGGTATACTTAAAGTATATCATATCACTGTTAGATATTGATGATGTAAAAGATATTATCTAATCATAAATATTTCAAGCATTAAATAGCTTAGTGTAAGTCAATAAGTTTTCAGATTCTGACTTTGTACTTTGTCTTTCACTATGTAATATTTTTCTAGCAACTGTGTTAAGTACCAGTAAGTACGTTTCTGTCTTAAATACCACTTAATGTAATCAGGTATCATCTGTTCTGTCTGTAAAACTTAATCGTAATAAGTGAACAAATGAATATCTGTAAAACTAAAGATGACACTCTATGTAAAAAATACAAGTATTAAAATGTCTATGAGAGGAACATTTAAAATATTAAATCCACGATCAATTTTTGCGACATCTAAGATAGAAAATACCCAAACTGACTAGTTAATTCAGAGGATGAATGCATGTAACATCATTGTTCATGTGTTTGTTAATTGTGTAAGTATTGAAGTTCATGCATTAATTGTTGATAACTATATTATTGGCCTTATATATATATATACTTGCATTTCAAAATTTTGTATATTTTGCCAGTGAGCTAAGTATTAAATGCTGTTACGTATAAGTTCATATTATGTGGAAAAGTAGTTTTTTTTTAGTAGTAACACTTTCTGAGAATTTTTTAATGTTGATCATCAAGCTTAAAGCATATGGCTGAAATTACCAGTATTAACCATAATTTAATTATTCTCCTGTTTCAGGGTTTCTTAAACTTTTTTCGAATAGAGATTATGTGAATTATCATAATTTGTGAATCACCTTGCTGCTGTTCCCTTCGAAAGCAATTTTTTAGCATATATTACTACTAGTACACTTATATTTTAATATATAATTAAAATCCGTTATATTTCATAATTAAGTCCATTGAAGAAAAGTTATATTTCTAATATTTCAAGATTATTAAAGAGAAGGATGATTTGTAATTCTTGCATGGCTCTTCTATATTTGGATATATGATGGTAAAACCACAGTCTTAGTGGATATATGATAGTATATTTGGATATATGGTGGTAAGTACCACAGTTATAATGCTTTAAATCCATCTTTTACTGCTAAGACTGAGTGGGAAGTCTGTAAGTAGGGTAACCAATAATAAATTTCATAAAATGTCTATCTTACGAGAAAAGGTGATAGATGATTGTCATATGTAACTTTTTAAACTCTGAGATTTTTCAACAAAATTTTTTTGTCTCCTTTGGAAACTTCGGAGGACCATGAGGGCAAGCTGTATGATCCACAGATTGAGAAGTGCTACCTTAATACATTTCAATTTCTAGAGAAATTAATCTTAAAAAAATCTGATCATTATTAAAACTACTTTACAGATTTATTTTATATTACAAATAAATATAGTAAATATCTAATAAACCTCAAATTATTTTCTGCAAAATGAATTATTTAAATTTGTACTGTTTTTGCTTCAAAAATGGATGATACATGCAATTTATGATTTCATGAAAGGACCAAAAGGAATCTTGTTTGCAATTTAATTATTTAATTTAAAAAAAGATTTAAATCATTTGGAATATGTGCAAGTGCATGCAATTATTATGAAGAGATTCTAAATTAAAATGTCACATAACAAATTTAGAATATGTTATGTACTTCTAACGAATGTGATTTTTTCTTTATTTAGGAGCCATGCTTTGAATCCTAAGAAGAAGAGGACTGCACCTTCACAACTAGTTAATTAAAAATAACAATAATATAAATTTTACCTATTTTTTATTTTATTTTCCTATTGGATAGTTTTCAAATAAAAATAAACCTATTTTTGTTTCTATATTCTGTGTATTGGAATAAAGAGTCGAAATCCATTGCAATATCCAATATTTTCAAAATATGATATTTTTTGAAATAAAATATATGATTATGGAATATTACGTTAAAATGAAATGGTTCCTTATGTAACCTGTATGTTACACTAAAAGGCTTCATCGAATACTTGTAAAGTAATGAGCAAATATTAAGTTAATATCTTGTGTGAATGAATATTATCTTACAGAATTTTTTATTCCATAAAAATCTATCTAAAAATATAATTTTGTTGAATGAAGATTTAAACATTTTTCCCGAAGATTTAAAAAGTCGTTTGAAATAATGATAACAAAAACATTAATCTGAACCATTTAATAAATGAATAGAAAATTTTGAGAACAATTAAATCATCCACAGGAATTTTGAAATAATCATCGTATTTTTGACATCAGTTAAAGAAAGAAAATCTGAGTCATTTTGATTATAGTGATAAATTAGTTCCATTAATAGTAGGATAGAAAATTAAAATTTTAAGGAGCCATTATGCATTATCAATTTTTCATTAAAAAATTTTTAGTTTATTACTACTATCATATCAATTATTAATGCTGAATTCTTTATCTTCAGGTTTTAAATTCATTTCTTAATTTTCTAGGCATAGCAGAGAAAAATATAATTATAGGATCAAGGCATTTCCAAATACATTATATTTTCTTCCTTAAATTTTTAAGATTATTCTATATTCATCATGTATTATAGACACAGTATCAGGGGATTCTGTTCAATTTTTCAGTTAGAATTTGGGACGAAGTTGTGAAGTCATACCTACATTAAATGCTTGAATTGATTATTTGAAATATGACAAAGCAAGAGAGGGCCATCTGTCCAAGGAAAGGAATATTTTAAGGAAAACTTCATGTTACACAAACATTTACACAGGCAGCCCATTCTCTAGGATTTAAATCTAGAGCCAAATGCTAGTGTTCAGCTTACTGTCTGGCTGCCTGTAGGCAATAAATGTTTTAGTAGAAGGAATACTTGAAAAATTAAATTTAGGACTAATTCTTCAATTTTGTATTCAATGAGAAGAATGTAATTTATTAATAAAGTTTTAAATCTGGGAAAATACCTGTACAACTGTCCGATTAATTAATCTATTATTTCAATTAATGGTCAGTAGCAGAAGAGATTAAAAAGCATTTATGCCTAAAAGAATTATATGTTGTAATTAAAATGAATAATGCAATTAAGCATGAAAATAATTTTGGATAACTTGTGATAACTGAATTTAAGTTCATTGTTGAGTTACATAAGTAATTTTTTTTAGAATTTGAAAAAATATTTAGAATTGTTTATTGAAACTGTAACGTTGCGCGCCTCCAACTTGCACGCAACCAAGAGGTGACTGTGAAAACTGTATAAAACACAGAGTCTTGTGAAGGGTTTAAGTCCCTTTTTATTCAACGTAATAAATTACAATTGCGTGCTCTTGACGCTCACAGACTGTGCCAACTCGGCAGTCAAATAAAAATAATAACCTGAAAAGAAACTAAAGACAAAACTCTAACTACGAGGCTCTCTAAAATAACTAACTCACCGCGTTTTGCAATACCGCTGCTAATTCAGCAGACTTGAAGCTCACTTGAACGATTAATACTACTTCCCGCCAAGCACATAGGCCGAAACGCGGGGTTCTTCAATTCTCGCTAACTACCTCCGCGCTCGTGAAGTAAGAATATCACACACCGAACTCGTTTCCTTCTATTTAAATCATAATCCTTCCGCTGATAATTTGAATCCTTGCGCGTTCTACTAAAATTTACATATTCTGGCATTGGCAGTTCCAGGGGCAGTTCCTGCAATCCTTTGTAGGTGGTGTTTTTCTCTTTACCACGGTTTCTTTACCCGGTGCATCTGTATTTTTGTTTTTCTTAAACGCTGGAGTTTGAAAATTATTTTTTCTTTTTGATACCGACGTCCGGGTTGTAGAAGGGCTAGGTCTCTCTTCAGTTCTCTGTTTCTTGGGTGGTGGAATAGTTGTTGTAGTCTCTGGACCTTCTACTTCGTTTAGACTTGAGTCCTGCAAGAAACTTTTAAGGATTTCAAAATCATTTGGATTATAGTATTTTTCACCTGGTCGGGACTTGCTTTACAGGTTTCCCCTCTCTCGTTCTTAAGATATAAGACTACTCCTTTGATTTCCTGAATTACATAGGGGCCTTCAAACTTTGGAGCTAGCTTTGCCGTAAAATTGTCTGGGGCACTTGATAAAGAAAATTTCCGCTTCAATACTTTATCCCCAACTTTAAAATCTGCTTCACGGCGTTTTCTATCGTAATATAGTTTCTGCCTATTTCTTGCCGTATCCGAGCTTTTAAGCGCCTGATCAATCAGCTTTTGCACATCTTTTTGTTTAAACTCCTGCTCTCTTTGTTGCACAAAGAATAATTTATCTAAAGGCGTAATTAATTTTCGGCCTAAGAATAATTCTGCTGGAGTTTTTCCCGTAGTATCATGATGTGCCGTTCTTAAAGCATACGCTAATTCATTTATGTAGCCATCCCAGCGCTTGTGATGTGTGCTCACGTAACTGCGAATTATTTTTACTATGTTTTTATTAACTCTTTCTGCTATGTTAGCCTGTGGTCTATACGGAACCATTTTGATATGGCGTATGCCAAGTCCATTGCATATGTTTTCAAATATTTGACTAATGAATTGTTTTCCGTTATCGCTAATGACTTTTATCGGTGCACCGTATTTTAAAATGTATCTGTGTAAGAATGCATCTGCGACTGTTTTGGCTGACGCGCGTTTAAGTGGAACAATTTCTGTCCATTTTGAAAAATGATCTACTATTACTAAAAGAAAACGATTTTTATTTAACTCGCTCTGGGGGAAGGGACCAAGGAGATCTATGCCTAAAATTTCATTCGGAAATGTAGCGCGAATGCTATTTAAGTACCCGGCCGGGCTGTAATTAATATCATTTATTAATTGACATTGATTGCAGGACCTGACATACGCCGTTACTATTTTGTATAATTGCGGGAAATATACCGCCTCGCGTACCCTTTTTAAAGTCTTTCTGACCCCTAGGTGGCCCGCTGTTTTTGCTTCGTGCAACTCCTTCAAAATGCTTAATCGAAGCGAGGCTGGGATGACTGGCTTATACTCAAGATTTTCGTTTGTTGTTTTCGTATAGAATAATAAATTATCTATTATTTCATAGTTTTTTGCTCTATTTCTTATCGCATCGATATCTGTATGCTCAAAGCTTTCGGGGTCTTTCAAATAAGCATAGATATTTCCAAATTCAGGATCAGCTTTCAGTTCAGTAATAACCGTATCTCTAGAATCTAAAATTTTTGAAGTCAACACAGCGCATTTAAGTTCATTTCCTTCATCGTCCAGTTTTATACGAGAAAGTGCGTCAGCTACATTGTTTTCCTTACCCGGTTTATATTTTATTGTGATATTATATTCTTGGAGTTTTAAAGCCCACCTTATTAACCTGGGCGTTAGGTTTTTTCCCTAGTAAAGTCTACCAACAGCCGCATGATCCGAAAAGACTGTTACTGGCGATTTGCCGAAATAAACTCGAAATTTGTGTACAGCCATTAATACGGCTAATGTTTCTCTTTCTGTAGCTGTATAATTCCTTTGAGTCTGATTCAACGCTTTACTAAAAAATAACAGAGGATGGTTATTTTGCATAAGAACCGCACCCACCGCATAGTCTGACGCATCTGCTGCAATTTCCAGGTTTTCGTCCCCCTCCGGAAATTTTAAAACAGGGGCATTAATAAGGGCTTCTTTTAATCTTTCAAAAGCTGTGTTAGCTTCCGCTGTCCACGTAAATTTAGCCCTTTTTCTTTTGATTACTAAGAGTGGTTCAACAATATTAGCGAAATCTTTTATGAAAGATCGATAGTAAGAACATAACCCAAGGAACGAAGAAAGTTTCTTGGCGGTGTTGGGCGGTGGGAAATTCTTAATAGCTTTTATTTTTGAATCTTGCATTTCTATACCCTTTTGCGAAATTTTATAACCGAGATATTTAAGTTCTTTAGTTGCGAACTTGCATTTTGAGGCGTTAATTGTAAGACCGGCCTCTTTTAATAATTTAAAAACTTGTTCTAGATCATTAGTATGTTGTTCCAACGTACTACTCGTTATAATTATATCATCTAGATAAATTAAAGTTGATTTTCCTAGGACAGGCTTTAGAACAATGTCCATAGCTCTCTGGAATGTTGATGGGGCCCCACACAACCAAAAAGGCATGCGTAAAAATGCATAAGTGCCCGATTTTGTTATAAACGCGGTTTTATGTATATCTTCGGGTCTCATAGCTATTTGATAGTAGCCAGACGTTAAGTCCAAAGTAGACATATATCTTGTCGATTTGATCTGTCTAATGATCTCGTCTATAACCGGCAAAGGGTAAACTGGAAATTTGGTAATACTATTTAGTTTTCTGTAAACAATAGCAAACCTCCAAGCCCTTTTATCCGAAGGAGGAAACTCGTTCTTTTTCCTACATAGTACGACTGGACTCGCGTACTCACTATTTATGGGCGTTATTATTTTATTCTTTAACATCTCCTGAATATGTTCCTCGATGATTAAGTCTTTTTGTTTGTCATAACGGTATGGCTTAGTCCTACAAGGTTTTTCGGCATTTAATTGAATCTTGTGCGTCACTATTTGGCAGTTTCCTGGTTTTTCTGAAAACAAATGAGAAAAATTACTCACCACTTGCTGTATTGCTTTCCTTTCATGGTCATTCAGATGGCTAAGGTCCAATTGCGGTGTCTCCACAGGTTCCACCACCCTCTGGTCCATCTCCAACACCACGGAACTATCTTGAAAATTTAATTTGGCCCTCGCGGCCCTTAAAAACTCCATACCTAAAATAAGAGAATGTTGCAGATCTTTCACCACAAAAATTAATACTTTGAGACTTTCCTCTTTTACCTGTAAGTTTAATGATAATTTCCCGATGCAGTGACATGTTTTTCCTTGCGCCGCTATAATTTCCGTATTTTTGGTTTTAAATAGTCGTACCCTATAAAAATTCTTTTTGAAGAAGTTTTCACTCATAAAATTTCCTTCTGCTCCTGTATCGATGAGGGCTTCTACTGGTACATCGCCAACCAGGACTTGTATAATTGGTAGCTGTGAGTTTTTTACGATGACCGTATTTAAATGTCTATTTGAGGGTTTTTTTAAAACTTCCGGGGTCTGGACCCTCCCTTTCACAGGCCCCTCTATTCGTTTAAAGCTTTCCTTTCAATCTGTGTCTTCTGGGTACGCGGATGTTTATTTTCAAATTTTCTTTTTGGGCCTTGACCTTCGAGTTTCGATGCGTTAGCTTGATAGCTTTTCCCCCCATAAGAGCGATTTCCATTTCTGGTTTCCTCCTTTGAAGATTTCCTTCGGGTACTTTGAGAATATGTTTCCCCTCTCGCTTTTTCCGCTATTCTGCGATTTTGAAACTTCACCGCCAATTCGAAGAGTTCCTGCAATGTGCTTGGGTTTCTAATTTCAAAGTAGTCTTGAACAGCGGGTAACAATCTTGGTAATATTATTTCAATTATCACCGCATCGGGTTTCTTCCCATACAGCATATCCGTTAGCTTGATTTTTCGTAGAATAAAGTCCGTCAATTCTGCTGTATCCCGTTGATAGAAACTATATAGTTCGGCTTCCAGCCGTGCGCGATCTTTCACTATGGGGAAGGCCTTTACTAACGATTTTTTGAAATTTTCAAATGTATACGTCTGGCTTCCAAACTCCCCTAATAAAAATTTGCCTATGTTTTTCCACCATAGCGCGGCCTGTCCTCTTAGTGCTGATGTGGCGATGGCAACTTTTTGTCTTTCAAGCACAGGGTAGAGCTGAAAGTGGTTTTCTAGACCTTCTAGAAATACCGCCACCGAATTTTTTCCGTCGAAATGGACGTTTGGCTTGATTGATGCTCTCAAAGTCTGGACCAGGTATCCAAATCCTTCTAACTGGCTTGTCATTTCTTGGTGTTGTCCAGCGGCTTCCATCCAGTTTTCGGCCATTTCAGTTCGATAATTGTTCGGGCGCCAATGTAACGTTGCGCGCCTCCAACTTGCACGCAACCAAGAGGTGACTGTGAAAACTGTATAAAACACAGAGTCTTGTGAAGGGTTTAAGTCCCTTTTTATTCAACGTAATAAATTACAATTGCGTGCTCTTGAAGCTCACAGACTGTGCCAACTCGGCAGTCAAATAAAAATAATAACCTGAAAAGAAACTAAAGACAAGACTCTAACTACGAGGCTTTCTAAAATAACTAACTCACCGCGTTTTGCAATACCGCTGCTAATTCAGCAGACTTGAAGCTCACTTGAACGATTAACACTACTTCCCGCCAAGCACATAGGCCGAAACGCGGGGTTCTTCAATTCTCGCTAACTACCTCCGCGCTCGTGAAGTAAGAATATCACACACCGAACTCGTTTCCTTCTATTTAAATCATAATCCTTCCGCTGATAATTTGAATCCTTGCGCGTTCTACTAAAATTTACATATTCTGGCATTGGCAGTTCCAGGGGAAAGTAAGGCTTGACAGGAAAGATAGTTTAAACTTAAAATAAATGTTAGTTAAAATAAATATAAACCCTACAAAACAATTTCATTAAAATATTTTTTTACTGTAATCATATCCAATTGCAGTCTCTTTAGATTACACTGTTGAGTATAAGGAGAATGATTTGGTTTAGTTTACTTAAGTATGGCAAAACACACTAGGACTATCTGCCTAAGTGGAGAAATGCCTTTGTGGAGGACTTTCGAAGGAAAACTGACTTATATACATGTTACACATGGAGAAAACCATGAAAATACCCATACAACCAGCCCATTCGTGGGATTTGAACCTCGGACCGAACTACCAGTGTTCAGCGGGGGAATTCTAGAACATTACTAATTTATTGCCAAAAAACCATTAAGTCTAATACACAAGTTTTTTTTCCAGCTATTTCGTGATGCATATGTAACTTTGAGATGTCTTAAAGTTCAATAAAGGAAAGTAATGCAGATGTAAGAAAAACATAAAATTTGAGCTTCTTTTTAACACTGGAAATATTTTGAAAGAAAATGTTGTATATCTTTTAGAAAATCTAAGGTATTTTTCCTTAAAAAAAAAAAAAAAAAAAAAAATTAATATTTAAAGTTACATAACTTCCCTTTCCCCACAAATAAATAAATGCAGCATATTTTGTTACAAGCAGTAGCTGTAGACATTTCACATAAAACATATGTTCTACATGTGTAATTATTTATAGTAATATTACAATCAAAATATTTAATATTTAGGAATACATCATTTTTGTATTTTGTATAAGACAAATATGTTCTATATGCATAATTATTTGGAAGAACTTTTAAGTAAATTATCTGCAACTTTTACATATATATCCTTTAAAATTTCACATGAAAATACATGTTCTTACATAATTACTTGCAATAACCTTACAAGCAGAATACTAGTAATCTACAAATATTCCCTTTAGTAATTCACATTAAAAAATTACGATCTACTTACACTATTATTTCCTGTAATCTTTACAGATGTTTACATTGGTAAATCACATATGAAAAACATGTTATACTTACACGATAATTTCCTGTAACATTACAGATCAAAGATCTGTGACCTTTACAGGCATATGCTTCGGTAATCAACATACAAAAACTTTGTTATGCCTACAGAATAACTTCCTGTAACATTACATGTCAAACATCTGTAACCATTACAGGTATAATCTCTGTAAAGTTACTAAGAAAATTCCTGTTTTGATTACTCAAATAATCCATGGCATCCCAGTTTCCACGACTTTTCTTAGTAACTTTACAGATTTTTTTTTACAGTGTGCCATTGCTCGCTTTGAAATCCTTGAGTTTGTTAATCAAAAATTCGTCAAAGTTTTAAAAAATAGAAAATCGATCATAAAACAAATTTCAAATTTCAAATTTGGTCTTCCACATGCTCATATTCGTTGGAGGATTGCGTCATTCAAAATTCGATGGCTCTATGTACCGCTATTTTATCACAATGCAAGAAATATGCATACATTTATGCAGATTTTTCATTATTCAATTTCTTCAAATATAATGTAGGACTCTAACATTTTGTGGCAACAGTTTGTAAAGTGAACCGACATTTATAGGAGTCCGACGCAAAATGCCGAAACAAAAGTAATAGTCCTTTGTTACTCAAAACCCTTTGGACCAAAAAAAAAAAAAAAAGCGCTAAGTTTGAATTAAGGAGAGTCAGATTTATGGAGCCGCCCTGAAAGGTATATTTTAATGTTATAACAGTTATTTTAATTTAGTGAAGCTTTCCTGTCTTATCTCGCTTCAACTTACAACTCTCTAACAGAATGAATTTTTAGAATCTCGTTAAATGCAAATGAGGAAGAGAGTAGTATTTAAGTCAAGTTCAGGTGACAGGTTATTGGCGCACGGGCACTATCCCTTTACCATTATGGTTAATCGGTTTTGCACCGTGCCTACCACTATCTAGAGCCATAAAGATGAGATCCCACGGGCGCCCCGCACCCGGAACCGAAGCCCAGCGCCCGGACCATACAGAGGGCAGTCCAACAGACCAAAAGCGCCCTCCAGACACAACTAAACCAACCGAAACACAAATTAAAGAGAACACAAAAATATATTGCCACACAAGGGCTAATTACTGCACAGCAGATTTTACAATAAGCATGACATAATAACAAAACACATAAAGCAAAATACTTAAATTTAAACACTAAAACTAACTAAATGAACTACTATGAGAAACAAACAATTTAAAACATAATAATATAGAACATAAACATTGAGAAAACTTAGGGAGAAATAAAAGAAATAGAAAAATATACTGCCACAATATAGAACAGATGTATAGAGAATCCGCTACATAGATGTAAAAATAACTGGTACTACATGTAGGTATATCATTTAAGTTAAAATGATTATCCATATTGCAGTAGAATAGTTAAAAGATAAGACATGTTTAGTTGCCAACACATTGAAGACCAAGAACACTTAATTACACTAATAAAATAATGGTCTTAGTATTACGAAGTGAAGAGCATAGTAGTTGAAATAAATCATATCAAAATCAAAATAGAGAACTTATAATATATATTAATTCCAGTAAGAACATAAGTCAACCGTCAAAAATAAGATATAGATAACAATCAGTACCTGCATGACAGATTGTAATTAATAATTAGATAATAAATACCAAATATTGAACTGCAAGTGATAAACATAATTAAATAGTATGAAGAATTGTCAACTTAAATAAAAGCTGGCCAAGAATAACTATTCATCAAAGGCATCGGTTTTACTTTATATTACATTATAAGTGTGTGTCTACTCAAAACAAAATAACTCTTCATTATATATAACAATAAAATATACCTAACAAAATATGAGTGTACGATGCATATAATAACAGTAATCAGGTATACCAATATAAAAGATAGAAATGCGAAATTCATGATTTTGGATAAAAAGATAATATATCATATATTACAGTTCCATGATAAAAGACAACTTAGTTGATAGTATTAAAAATATCGTATGATCATCATGAAATGTTCACATGTAAACCTCAAGTCTAATGGAAAATGCCACTTAAAAAAATAGATATTCCAAAACAGTTTGAAATTTAGTAGACAATGAGTAAGAAATATTACAATTAGAAAGACTTCACAAAGAATTATGTGGAAAAATTCAGCAGAAATACCTCATTACGAAGAAAAATGTAGGTTAAACTGCCTGTAAAGTCGGCTTTGCGCAACAGAGAGAGAGAGAGTGAGGATTTTGAGTAGCGCGCGTTTGCCTTTGGTTATG
Source organism: Stegodyphus dumicola (assembly GCF_044657685.1). Taxonomy (NCBI): domain Eukaryota; kingdom Metazoa; phylum Arthropoda; class Arachnida; order Araneae; family Eresidae; genus Stegodyphus; species Stegodyphus dumicola. The sequence continues at coordinate 242,361,476 of NC_140771.1, forward strand.
CCTCTCGAAGCTGTTGTTACGCTCGGCCGTATTACTTGCCTTTTGATAGTTCGCCGGCTAGTTTAAGATTACGGGCCAACTACTTTAGAATTGTATTAGCTTCGACTAAATCTCTTAGTTAGTCATTAGTTCTTATTTCTTACTTTTGAGTTTAAGCCCAAGTGGAGGCTTTGCTGTAAGCCCGAAGAAAGGGGCCGATTGTTAATCTCATTTTGACTGCCTAAAGGGTAATTAACCCTTCTTGAGTTTATGCTTTCTGTTCTTGGAACCAAGCGATAGTTCGCTTAACAATTGACTAGATTCCTCGACGCTTATTTTAACAGAATAAAAATGAGGAATTCTATATAGCCCAATCGGGATAACCACCATCTCTGCCGTACCATTGGATTTGAATAATGGAGGAGGCATGGATGTTTGTGTAATGTCTGAGCGGCATGGAGACACTTTAAATATGCAGCGAGCCGAGAGTCCTGTCAAGAGGTTGGTGGTAAGGGGAATAGAGGTGGGAGACTGTGGGACCCCTCCCACCGAGGTGCTCTGCATTAAAACTGAGGACAGAACTGAGCAAAATCTTACTGTCACCTTAGACGAGGGAATATATACGGTGTTTACAAAAATTCATACCCGGCTTTTATTTACGCAACCGTTGGTCATAGACATATACTTCCAGCTACAGAAATGTTTTAAATGACGTAAAAAATGCCAGTTTTATAAAAATTACGAAATTTTTTTAAACGTTCCTCCTCTCCCACTTTAGAAAAATTTTGTACTCCTTATTAAAAATAAAATCTCAAAAGTGCGACTCCTGTACGATGAAAATTGACCGACATATCTGATCTAAAAGTTTGTGCATTTTTGACGTCATTTTCAATTTACATCGAGGGGTCAGTTAATAAATAAATTAGAATTGAGAAGGATTTTTTTTTCGTAACAACTAGCATGGCAAAAATATTTTGACACTAGTAATTTATAAATTTTCAGCAACTAAGAATAAATACATTATTAATATTTTCGCTGAGTTTTATTAGTTTAAAACCATACTGACGGGGATATTTCATTTCAGAGTGGGATATCCATTTTAAAGTTGGAGATAAAAGGATCGAAAAAGTCGAACTGAAGAAAATCATTGAAGAAGTAAGAAATGTAAGTAAGAAAGTAAGAAGAATCATTGAAGTAAGAAATCATTTCTTAGAATAATTACTTTCAACTGATTTCAGTTTTGTGATTCTCCAAAACCTCCTTGAAAGAAGCAATAAAATTCTAACCTAAATGAATGTTAAAAAAGTTTGGAAATGATAAAAAATTAAACTCACTTTTAACATGGGAGAATAAACATTCTTCCTCCCTTGAAAGGAGATCGAGTTTTCCTGGCCTGATCCCAAGAAGGGGTTCTGAGTGAGTAGATGAACTCTTAAAAAAGCTATCCCTCTTTTTTGACGAATCACCGTTCGTTAACTTAAAAAAAAAAAAAAAAAAAAAAAGGTTCCAAGTTCCATGTGATCAGGGTTGAAAAATATTATTTTAAATTCAAAATAAAGCATAATTAAAAGGCAAAGCATATACATATCAGGTTTTCAAGCTTTAAAGTTTTTTCAATTCCATCACACATTTTCCTTACTGGCATTGCCAGATCCAAAACACAAAACACAACCCGTAGAACGCAACAGTTGGTGTCAGAAGTGGGATTCGAACCCACATCCACATCCCGAGTTCAAATCCCGACCGAGTCCCCAAGTTGTTGCTTTCTATGGAATTTGGAGTTGATTGATGACAACACTTGATGAAGACTCAAGACATAATTTCTTTAGTCAATATTACTCAGGATAGTTCCAAAATTACGTTTACAGTCTTCGAAAAACTACGACAAACACGCTGAAACAATCAGAACACAGCTGTCAGGCTATCAGGCTTCACAGCAGAAGCTTCACGGCAGGAGACTAAAGTGCAGCTGCCGACTTGGTCGATCGCTGTCGGAGCTCAATATAACTTAAGATAAAACTCGACGATACACTACTACTTCCCGTACAGGCAGGTTCTTTACAGCTTGTGACCTGCCTTTAAGAACATTCTGGGGTAAACTGGTAAGAAATCATACTAGAATGTTCTCTCTCCGTCCATGGCATATTGTCAATTTTTTTGGCCAAATGGGCGATTTCGCCCTAAATATGACAATCATCCCTAGTCATTTTCTGGTAACCCTAAACCCGCCTTGAGGGGAAGCTATGTTACCACAGCTGGGCATTTCATAAGACTAGGGGCTATATATCCAGCCTTAATACCTTTTTGCTCATCTGTACTTGCTTCAGCACAACACATACTAAAATCGGATAAATATTCAAAAATTTTTGTGCATGCGCGAAATATCTGTCTAGCCAGTATCGAAGCAGATGCAGATTTATTACTCTTTTGCGCATGCGTGAAATAGTTGTCGAGCTAGTATCGAAGATCGAAGGTCACGTATGTCAAAGGTTCAAACTTCAGTGGTACCATTTTTTCCCCTTGCAGTATCGACGTAAATCAAATAAGTGATTCGCGAAAGTGGATTAATTAATTAATGGATTATAATATTTTGAGTGAAAAAAAATAGACAAAAATTCGAGTTTAAATTCGCAAAAAGCTTTGACCTGTAAGTTCTTTGATTTTGTGCCGCATTCCTCAGTTTTTCACTTTTTTTTTTTTTTTTTTTTCGTATTCCATGTCATCCGCACGGATCCATCTAATTGAGATAAATATTTACCGTATTTGCTACTTGCTTATGGGGAGGTTTCTATTTGCTTATTGATTTGATAATGTCGAAGCAAATGAAGACTATCCGACTAAGGTAAGGGTTGCTTTCGTTAAGGACTTTCTAAGGAAAACTGCTTCATATACGCTTTACCCATGGGGAAATAACCACGAAACGCCCATGGAACCGATACGTATTATAGGTTCTGCGCATGCCCGGCGCCATCGCAGTTGTGTGCTTTTCGTGCTCTTCAATTTTTTGAATTTGTGCGGTAAACAAGATTGAAAGTCTGGTTTTCGGTGGTGAACTGTGTTTATATTTACTTTCCAATGCAGTTTTATAAAGATTTATGAATGTATACGACGTTTACAGTGAATATTAAAAAATACTTGCTGTGCTGGAACCGACAAGCCTAACTGAAGGGTATGTTTACATTTCATTTTGACTGTTTACGGATTATTAAATTAAAATGAACTGCAGAATGAGTATGATTTATTGTTTTTATGTATTTAATTTGAAATATACTGTCATAGATCGATCTAATTAAAAAAAATTAGGTGTTTAACTATTACGACTATTAAAGCTTTGAACATGAGCATGTAGGCATTTTTCACGAATTTTTAAAACTTTATGCAATTTTATACCTTCTGAGGTAGTCAAAGATCGGTTTTGTCTAAGAATTTCAGTCTATCATAAGATTGTCTTTTTAAGATTTTAAATGCGTGCATGAAGGCATTTTTCGATTATTTTTGATTTTATTATATATCCTAATCAAATTTCACACCTGTTTATGCATTTTTAAGTCAATATTTATACACTTTACAAGAATTTACATGATTTTAATAGAATTTACATACTTATCAACTTTGAATTCGCGCGTGAAGGTGTTTGAGAACTAGCTTTAAGAGTTTTTGATGCTATTTGGTATTTTTATGGACTTTCATGTATTTACGCGTAAAAATGTGGTACTTTTATATGCTATTTAAACAGATGTATATGATTGATTTACTCATGCTTCATTAATTTCGAACTAGCGCATGAGGGTATTTTTTATAGTATTTGAAAATTCCTGATTTTATTGTGTATTTTTATACATTTTCACACCCCTCTTCGTAACTTACATTTTTACAAGTACTTTTGCGTATATAGGCTTAGCTTTGCCGCCGTTTGTTTATAGTTATTGCTCACCGATTCTGCACCGTTCAATTTTGGACTTTCAGCCTATTGTCTATTAATTTTTTGAATTATTATTCTATATCCTAAGAACTTAAGTTTTTCAAAATTTTAAATTAATTAAGAACTTTTGGATTGCGTTTATGTGTTTTATTGTAATTTTATGAAGATGTTTTGAATTTTTAAATATATATTGCTTTGACGCGGAGTGAGAAATATTTCTGCTGTGTTGATTATGTTTCAATGATGAGTTTTCCAAAAAATAAGACTACGGACTATCTGAGGAGTGTGTTAATGAAAGTAATGCAATTAGAGAAGTTAATGTGGAGGATAGAGAACAGTGGAAGAGGATTATGTGGAAATTAAAGAGAATCAGATTTTGGAGGATGAGCCTGGAGACAAGAAAATGGTAGCAGAAGAGGATAATAAATTGACTGATGAAATATTGGATCAGAATCAGACTTTTGGGTTTAACTGGTGGAATCTTGAGTGTTGTGCGAGATCTTTATGAATTTGTAGAAAAACTCTCTGGATACAAGAAGGGAGGTTTTAAGTCAGCTATTGATGGTATGACAACATGTTTGGACCACATTATGATGACCTGGCGGTGTCACATAATTTAATTGAAGCTGATGTTATACGCATTACATATAATCAAATGAATGAATGTCTGTTGGTGGTAAGATTAACCTGAAATTTCTGTACACTTTAGAACGGGAAAGATCGAACATCGATTGACTAGTGTGTAAATGAAGATTTAAATGGCTTCGTTCACCTCTCGGTAAATTACGCAGTGAGATATAAGCATTTGAAAACCGGAGCTCATATCAACACTATGGAAGGTATGTGAGGTGTAATAAAAAGGGGTAAAATCCTAGTAGACGGTGCAGCCTTGGCGCGACTTTGAAAATTATCGCCAATACCAAAAATGATCCAAAGAACGTCTATATATATATATACTATACACTATATACTATGTGTGTATATACATAGCATATATACTATATAGATAGTATATACTATGTTTAACTATATATTTTCTTTGAATGACCCGTTAACTACTCATCGCAATGTCCGGTTTTAAGTAATATAATGCATTATGTTTGCTCATCATAAAGTCTCCAAAAGTAGCCAAATCCCGTGTGCACCGGATACTAGGATTAAACCATAAAAAGGTATCTTCGAAAGAAATGCAATCGACAGTCCAGCAGTACGGAAAATATTTTTCATTTTTATTTTTGTGAATTTATGTGGCGACGGCAGCATACAGGTTCTATGAATTTCCAGTCTTATGTTATTCTCTTGATTGGGTAAAAGTATATTTACGGGTATCCCTTGGCGAAAATTGGCGGTACATTGACACCGAATTTGTGCATTTCTTTGACTTGTTACTTTGGCTTTGCATAGCGGTGATTTTAGCGCCAAAAATTGCCGCTATACGAAGACAGAATAACAAGTCAAAGAATTGCACAAACTCGGTATCCATGTACACACTGACCTATTTTCACTTGAAAAAATATCACAGAATTACACAAACTAGGCATTGCGCACTCCCCTTGTCCAAATACACCTCGATATATTTTCGCTTAAAAAGTCAAAGGAGCACCCAATTCTAGGTAAAAGTATATTTACGGAACATTTAACTACTCAGGTTACCATAAATGAAACAAAAATTTTGCGGTAAACGAAACAACAACTTGGCGATAAATGAAACAACAACTTCGCGATAATAGAAGAGGTACCCTTCAGTCTACTCTAACCGTTGTTTGATTTAAAATGCAGTGTATTGAGATTATATATTTTTTGGGTACTTTTCCGTTTCCCCGCGCAAATCTCGCCAAGCAGACTTTGTTGGCGACAACATACAGTATACACATAAAAAATGTTAATTCTAAGAATTTTTTTTTATTGTGAAGGCATAAACATTTTAATATGGTTTAAAATTTTGTAAAAAGCCAATAAATAAAGACAATAAATTTGTAAAAAGACATTAATTTAAGAATTTACTATGATTTCATGGTTCAAAATCCTGATTCGCCGGTTCGTATCACGTGACCCCAAGTGATCTCATCTCACGTAAACTACGCTACTAAAATTTAATTTGCTCAGTAATAATCTACATTAATTTTAAGTTAAATCTTAATTTGGAATACAAGTTTAAATGCAAGAATTATTTCAATTCGTACGAATAGCTTACTCAGAAATTATGTAAAACCGCAGTGCTTTACTTCGCTAGTGCATTCTCATTAGAATTGATGAATTTAACACTTGATTTCGCCTTCGGATGAGCGGTGTAATTGCGTTCTAATTGACTTCTAATTGACTTAATTACCGTGAATTGTCTTAGGGGATAAAATTTAAATATCGTGTAAAAATTCTATATTATTGTATGCCAGTATTGAAAGAAACAATCTGATAAGAAATGGCTTCAACTTGTTTTGAAACTGAGGCGTAAAAGGTTACCAGCGGAGATATTCCGTCTGGCCATTATTGGCCAGACGGAATATCTCCGCTGGTATTATTCCGTTAAACATATTATTCCGTTAAACCATTATTGGCGACTTTATCGTTTGCGCCGGCAAAACGGAAAAGTACCATTTTTTGTTTTAATTATGTTTAATGCATTATGTTTGGGACGCCATTTTACTTGGGAGGACGTTGGACGTAAACAAGAATGACGCCAAATAATAGCGAATTTTCGCCAAGGGGTACCCTGAAATATATTTTTACCGAAATTATTGATTAATGGAATTCATAAAGAGAAGTTTGTCCCTAAGAATGCCTAAATTGGATAAACGTGCTTTAAATGGAGATAATTAAATAATTATTAAACCTATTTCTGCAGATATTGTTGAATTTGATGAACTGGCTTCGGTTATGAAGCCAGATGATGCAAATATTAATGTCATCCATTTGTACCTTAAGAGAAATGATGAGTTTTTCGTGCATGTAGCTGATCGAAAGGAAGAAGCGAAATTAAAAGAAATGTGTTCATGAAAAACGAAAGGTTGAGAAAATGGATTAGAGTGAAAAGTGAAAAATTTATTGTACCGAAAATTGTTTATAAAGTATCAGACTTTGTGCATAATGACGATCTGATTGAAAAACTTAAGATTAATTGCAGTTTTTCAGGAGAGTGTGTGCGATTTTTATTTTATACTGTAAAGATGAGGAAAATGGAACTGCCTAGAGGGTTGCCGCTGTTAATGTTAATTGTCTTAGTCACTAATAGATTGCTTGTAGGCTGGAAATCCTATTCAGTGAGGCTTTTTGTATAGCCAATGCGTTGTGTCTTCAGTATGGTCTTTCAAAGAAGAATTGTCGAAATGAATTTAAATGTAATAGATGTTCTGGCTCACATGAAAAGAGACCCTGTTTAGAGAATTCTCCTTGTTGCGCTAACTGCAGGATCTCAAATAGAAAACTTGGAACTATGATTATAAACATGAAGCATTTTCAAGAGATTTCCCAGTCTATAAGAAAGAGATCAAATTTATATTGGATCATTTAATGATTCCATAGTCATGTACTTGTTAATATCATTTTGTGGCGCGACAATTCATTGTGTTGTGACTGTTCATTCAATTCAATAACAATTCATTGTCTGTGTGATTCGCTCCGTGCATTTATTTGCACCTTATTTACTCTATCTGACTTGTTTTCCTGGATATTGAAAGTGACTGCCTCATTTTAACTTGTAAGTACTGATTTTAACTGCACTTCTGGTTTTATACTTTATATCTTATATAATGAATATTAGAAATTTGGTTTTATCGGCTAATCTTTGGAATATGGTAACCGGTAGTTTGGCGACATTTTGGTAAGGCGATAAAGGTTACTAGCTAGGACTTTAGCAGTGTACATGGATAAAGTCAAGAGTGTGCGCAATGCCATTTTTGTGCAATTCTGGGATTTTTTTTAAGTGAAAATAGGTCGACATGTACATGGATGATACGGCGATTCTTAAAACGCGGCAAGCAGTAGGCGATTCGGTAAAATCCTAGTATGCGGTGCAGCCTTGGCGCGATTTTGAAAATTATCGCCAACACCAAAAATGATCCAAAGAACGTCTATGTATATAGACTATACACTATATACTATGTGTGTATATACACTATATACATAGTATTATACTATGTATAACTATATATATTCTTTTGAATGACCCGTTTACTACTCATCGTATATGTCCCGTTTTTACTGCTCATCATAAAGTCGCCAAATCCCATGTGCACCGAATACTAGGATTAAACCGGCGATTCTGCACTTTCTCCCAATTTCGCACCTAATGATTAAGCACTTTTGTTTCATAAAAGTTCTAGCATAAGCGTAATTCGGCTAGCAGATTGTTGGAAAAAAGTGTTGAGTAAAAAATAAAATATGTCTTTACTTCGTGAAAACAAAATGGCGTTCAAAACAAAACTAGCAGGTTGCTGTAGCAGGGTTGGTCGCCAAATTTTCGCCAAGTTACCATAATCCGAAGATTAACCGTTTTATCCTATTTTAGGGTACCTTTTGGAATATCGCCAAGCGTTTTATCCTATTTTAGGGTACCTTTTGGAATATCGCCAAGTTGTTGTTTCCTTTATGGTAACCCGAGTATTTTACGGTGAATGTTTTGAAAACTCTATTATGACGTAACTGAAGCCCTAGTGTGCTTTGCCATAATTAAATAAACCAAACCTAAAACATGACGTAACTGGTTGCAAATTTTTGATTGTTGGGGAAATATTTCTTGGGGATTATTTCTGCGTTGGATGTTGGTTAGAAAGTATGTTGCTTATTTTGGGCTTTACACCGTAAAATGGCTGCCGGTAATAGGATTAATTTGAAGTTTCTGTACGATTTTGAACGAATGGGAAAGAAAACATTAATTGACCTATGTGTAAATAAAGATTTAGATGGCTTCGTTCACCTCTCAGTAAATTACGTAGTGACATTTAAAGATTCGGAAACCGGAGCTATGGAATTATTAACACTATATTATATATTTATATTTAACATATTTATATTAACACCATGGAAGGTATATAGGGTGTAATAAAAAGGAATTTTCGAAAGAAATGTCACCGACAGTTCGGCAGTACGGAGGATATTTTTGATAATTTTTTGAATTTATGTGGCCACGGCAGTCTGCATATTTCTAGTTCAGATAGTTTTTAAACAGTTTTTGAACGCTGTTAAGGAATTCTGTGTGTCGCAAAGGGAAGATATAGAAATTTCTAAATAAGATAAATCGCTATTTCCTTTTTGTTCTGCGCAGATTAGATAACATGGATTTTCATTTTTATGTTATTTGCTTGTTTTATTTTGATTTAAAATGCAAATCATAGAGATAATAATTTTTTATGTTTTAATATATTATGTTTCGGACACTATTTTACTTGGGAGTTACAGTTACTTGTTGTAAACAGGAATGGCGCCAATAAATCGCCAGTTTTCGCCAAGAGGTATCCTGAAATATATTTTTCCATATAATTTTAATGACGAATATTTTAAATATTAATTTGAATCATTGCGCAGCTCCATTCGAAAGCCTTAGCTACGGCTCTGTACCTAAGGCAATCAAATTTTAAATAACGTAATTCCCCATCTTAACATGTACACTTAGAAACCCGAGTTTCGAATTTTATATTTCATATTTTGTAAAATTTTAATGAATTTGTAACAAACTCAACGATTTTGAAAGCGAGCAATGGCATTACTGTATGGATTAAAAAATTGTTATTTGCAGAGCGGAAGACTGTTTATCGGAAATTCTAAAGATATACTGTTTTCAAATACTCTGTGATTTTGCTACTTAACTGAATTTTATGTGGCGTTGGAAATGCAAAGAACATGATGTTTAATTAACAAATTTAACACATAAAACGTTAATAATAAAAAGAAAAAAAAGTTTTGCAAGCCATCTTTCTAAGGAAATTGTACATTGATATGACAAACTAAAAAAGGCTGAAAATAATAGTAATATTTTTTGGCAATATTTAACAGTTCATCAGGAATTCCAAGCACATGCTGCTTTTAAATTTTTGTAATTTTGCTGTTGAACTGTATATGCCGTAAGTCCGAAAAAAAAGGATGCTTAATAATAAAGCTATAAAGGCAAAAAGAAATGATTTAGCAGGAGTGAGTGCAACAGGAAACTGATAAACTTCGGGCTCAGTCAGAGCGCGGAAAAACCTTAACAAACTATTCTCGGCGACCGTCAAAATATGAAACCTTTCAGATTTCTTTTACTTTTTTAGCCGAAAGGGCGTCAGCCCAGAAGTGCTATTAATTTTGTTGAAAACTTTAAATGTCGGTTCTCTTTTCAAACTGTTGCCACCAAATATTACAGCCCTGTATTAAAGAAATTAAATAATGAAGAATCTGCATAAATGTATGCATGTTTCTTGTAATGTGATGAAACGAGGGTACATAGAGCCATCTAATTTTGAATAACGTACTACGTTTCCATCCGAATATGGGCATCTGGAAGCCCAGATTCGGAGTTTGTTTTACGTATTATCTGTTTCATATTTTGTTAAACATTAACGAATTTTTCATTAACAAACTCAAGGATTTCAAAGCGAGCAATGGCAACTCTGTACGAAAAAAAAAGCTAGAAACATACATACATTTATACAGATTCTTTATTATTTAATTTCTTTAAATATAATACAGGGTGATAATATTTGCTGGCAACAGTATGAAAAGTGAATCAACGCAAAATGCCAAAACCAAAACGAAATTAATAGTCCTTCTGGGCAAATTGCCCATTTGGACTATAAAAGCCCCTTTGGACCTAATGTAAAATCTGAAATCTTTACGACTTTTTTATGTTTTTATTATTATTATTTAAGTTTTAAAAATCAAGTATTAGATTAGTAGATACACTGGTTATCTTAAATTAAGGAAAAAATAAAAAAAATTGCGGTTACTGAAAAAGTTACATGTAGAATTTTATGAAACTTATCCACAATATACAACACATAGTGTGGTATCAAATAACATAAAAAGAAATAACCAGACAATTATGGTAGTATATAAGTTAGCACATGTATAAAATGAACAAGTCGAAGGTGTCAGTTTGCTATAGGAAAAGTATCTTCAATATGGAATTTGATCGCCTCTAGAAGCAATACAGCACATGCAGCGATGTGTGATGCTTTCAATTATGCGGTCTATCAGTTCCATAGGAAGCGAGAGCCATTGCTCTTGCAAAGCAGTTAAAAGTGCGACAAGGGTCTAAAAGGGCAGATTGAGAGCAGCTAGACGTCTCCCTAAAGCATCCCAAACGTGCTCGTTACGATTTAAGTCCGGGGATCGAGCTGGCCACTCCATAGGCATAATTGTTTCCTGGCATAATCCATAGGCATAATTGTTGCCGAATGGCAGCACATTGGCTATGAAAGAAAAAGTATTTTATTTCTGACAGTGGCAACACATCGGTTTTAAATAGCCGAGAGTACATTGCTTTTAGGGTTAGGTTATGCTACTGAAATATGGCAAAGCACACAAGGCGAGATATTACTTAAGACGATGGAAGTATTTTCTGAAAGAATTTCTAAGGGAAACTGACACATATTCACGTTACACAAGGGAACACCACGAAAAGCAACCATGCAGTACTCGTTCGCCTGGGATATAACACAGGTCGAACTTCCAGTATTCAGCGGTCTTCAGCGCTGCTGGCCCACAGACATACACCGCTTTTAAATGACTGAATTTGTTAATTAAAAATTCTTAAAACTCACATAAAACATGAAATAAAAAAAAAAAAAAAAAAAAAAAGGTTGAAATTCAGAATTCGTGCACATTTTCTGGTGGAGTACGGTATATTCAAAATTTGGTGGTGATTTGGTATGTGTTCAAAATCTCCAAGTGGCGACGTTTTTCAATGATGCAAAAACAAACAAGCAAAACAGCGCACACACATACATACATACTTATTCTGAACTATCTTTCAACACCGCATTTTGGAGTATAATAATGCCTTTTGAAGTGGCAGAAGAGGTATTCTACCCCATTCCTCCCGAACAGCTTTCCAGAGTCCTGTTAGGGTTTTGGGACAACGTTTGGATAATGCAGTTTTTGAAAGTCCGAAAGCACAAAAATCCATAGGTGACACATCCGGAGATTTAGTAGGGATATCAGTGAAGGGTATGGCCTTGATACCAGTTTTTTGTTCCATTTCTTTTAGGAAATTTACAGTGGATTTTGATGTGTGACTGCTAGCTTTGTCCTGATGGAGTCTCACAGATGGATGGCACTGTGGGTAAAGCGATGGTATTTCATTCACAAAAATTGGCGATAAAATATGTTCCTGATAGTATTTGGAGTTAATCTTGACACTTTTTTGTACTCTCTTTATTTTTAAATTGCCATTATAAGAAAAACCAGCAACAATCATGAATCCCTTAGAAAAACTTTCTTTCGATTCTTTGAACCATGTACTTAAATTATTTTTCTGCCTTTTTATGATAATAAATGGCTCTTTTTTTTTTGTTACAATCATTTAAATACACCCATGCTTCATCTATGGTGACAATTTTTTTCCATTTTTCTTTGGATAAGTGTTTCTCATATAGAATTTTGCAGCGCGTCCTGCGTCGAGCGATATGCTTTGGAAAAAGACTATGCACATTGCGTTTTTTCGCTTTCTTAAGATTTAAATCAATGTTTATCATTTTATTTACAGGTGACACCGAGCATTTTAATGATTTTGCAACTGTCCTTTGACTAGGGGGATTTTCTTTTAACATTAAACAACGTACCTTTGCAATAGTCGAAGATGTCCGTTCTGTCCTTGGATACTTGTTTGGAATTTTTGTCCAACTTGAGGCTCCAATTTGACGTTTGTTTCCTTTCTTGTTGATGATATTACCTATAGACACTTTAGGTATCACAAAACCATGATTGTCACATCGTTTTTGGATAACGGAGTATGTATATTTCTCTTCGGAAAGAGCGTAAATGTAGCCTTCGAACCACTGCTTTGTTAAATTCGCCATTTTGAATAAAAATAAACATTTCAAGCCACAGACGATAAATTTGACTTTTAAAAACATAGTACAATTGCAATTACTTCTTTTGCAGCAAACGATTTTTTATTACCGCTTAGCAAAATCGTCTTCGCAATCGTGGTACGTATCATTCTTCAATCAGTGTTTAATGATATGGTCGAAGTGGTAATATATGTGACGCACATGCAGACGGCATAATAGATGTTTTGAACTATTAGAAGAACCAAAAACGTCTTTGAATAATCACAATATATGTTTGTCACTTGACGATTACGTTGTTTGGGCTATTGAGTTATCACACTAATGGCAGCAGTCTTCTCCCTAAAATTTTTAAATACACACTAACATTTTTTTAAACACTACAGAAAGAAGGCAAAGTGAGAGGCGTGGTTTATTCAAACAGCAGGCAGCAAGCGAGAAAAGGTTATGAGTACCAACTGCGGTCGTATGTCGTATTTATAATTTGGAAAGTCTTTGCTTTAATCCTGAGCAGCGGCTGGGCTAAAGATTTCGCAGTGCAGAGATATTGCAGGGAAAAAGTGACCTAACATGCTGCAGAGTGACACCTCATTAAATGCAATGACGCAGGCAGATGTTGATGGACGCATAGTAAATTCGATTGAAAAAGAAACTTGGAAGTCATACAGATGCAATAAGACTCAGTCGTAGAGGATTTAAATCATATTTCTTCTGTTGTAGTTAAACATTTTGCAGCCACAATTCCCTAGACACATTAATTGTGCCTGTTTCGGAATAGTTACATTTTAGATATTGTTGCGGTAGGAAGAAAAGCATCAAGCAAAGTGCGCAGTTATCCAATATAGCAGCTTATTAAACGAAAGTTCGGTTTATGTTCCAAATGAGCTGCGTCATCATCGTTATGTAAAAGTCATATGGGATGGACTGACATAGAAATGAATGACGCAGTCCAGAATAGTTATTAGTACTCTTAGAATAAAGAGGGAAAATATTTATATTAAAATGAAGAAATAAGAGGCTATTGCTAATACAAATTATAATTATATGTATACATATATATAATGACAATTTAAATTTAAAGATGAATTTCTAAAAGGAACTAAAAAAAATTTAAAATCAAGCGCTAAAGCTTGTTAAGATTTAATTTAACAAACAAACACTTAAAATTTATAAATTAAATTTTTTCCTTTAAATTTGCATCTTACTTTGCTTTAAAATTTAATAGTTGCCATTTTTAAATTCAGTTTAAAGAATTTTTCAAGGATGTTATAATCTTTTTCTTGTAATTTATAAACTTAAAATGATTGTGTATTCTATTAAATTAATATGTTTCACAAACTATAATCAATCAACAAATGGACTGTATTCCTACACTTTTATTAAATTACACTTGTCAGCGATGCAAAATAATTGATACAAAATAAGCGAGCCATTCTACATGGCTGTCACAAACACAATTCTATCAATCAATTATCTTGTTGCCACACATAAAGTTCAAAACTAAAGAAAGAAAAGCAAAAGGAATTTACGCTGTTTGCAACAATAAAATGAAGCAAACGATACTCACATAAACATCCTGGCCCTCGTTGAAATTCCGGGGGATTTCAACAGTTGGAGCATTTTGAAACTTCTTAGTCTGTAATAAAAGATAAACATAAGAAAAATAATACAAAATATTATATGCGAAGCAGTTCATAGTTTTTTAGTCTGAATAGGAAGAGGACACAATTTCACGATTGGTCGTTTTATGACACCATGACCAGTTTTAATACTAGCAACTCTGACTCTTTGATCTGAGCCCGGATGAACAGCAATTATTCTCCCTAACCTCCATTTAAGAGGCGGAAGGTTGTCTTCTTTGATGAGGACTAAGTCATTGACTTCTAAATTGTTTTGACTTTTTTGCCATTTAGGTCTTTGTTGAAGCTGAGACAGGTATTCTCGACTCCATCTTTTCCAGAAGTGATGAAAAATAAACTGTCTCACATGCCATCTGTCAATGTGATTGAAGGAATTATAATTTAGGTCTGGTTCAGGTATGGCAGTTAAAGACGTTCCTATTAGGAAATGACCAGGTGTTAATGCAGTTAAATCATTTGGATCAGCCGATGTTGGACACAATGGCCTAGAGTTGAGACAAGCCTCAACCTGCGCTATCAAGGTCTGAAATTCCGGATAGGTCAGCACAGTATCACCAACAGTCCTTTTTAGATGTAATTTCATTGACTTTACTGCCGATTCCCATAGTCCACCAAAATGGGGAGATGATGGCGGGTTGAATATCCATTTTATTTCCTCTAAAGACAAAAATTTGTGAATTTCTTGATTTTGCTTACATTGCAAAAAACATTTTCTGATTTCTTTGTCTGCACCTTTAAAGTTAGTACCACAGTCACTATAAATCTCAAATGGTTTCCCTCTTCTTGCAATAAATCGTTTCGATGCACTTAAAAATGCCTTTGTTGACAAATCTTCTACCACTTCAAGATGTACTGCCTTGATTACAAAACACACAAATAAGCATACGTAATATTTAAATGATTTTTGTCCACGTCCTGCACGATGTTTAATCATGAACGGTCCAGAAAAATCTATTCCAGTTCGATGAAATGGTCGTGATTGTGTTACTCTAGATTCCGGTAGATCAGCCATTATTTGACTTGCAGTTTTAGCTCTAAGTTTACAACACGTGATACAAGATTTTACTACTTTTCGGATAGCAGATCTAGCAGCTATGATCCAAAATTGCTGTCTAATTAAAGATAGAAGAAGTTCCGGTGCTGCATGTGCTGCATGCAGATATTTGACATGAAAGTGTCTAATTATGATTTCTGTCAGATTGTGTTTTGAAGGTAATAAGATTGGATGTTTTTCATTTTCTGATAGTTGCGCATTTTTCAGTCTTCCTCCTACACGTAACACTTTGTTGTCATCTAAAATTGGACACAAGCTAAGGAGGTTGCTGTTTGTAGGTAAGTCCTTTCCCAACTCCAAACATTGAATTTCTTTAAAAAAGTGAAATCGCTGTATTATTCGGACAATACAGAAAGTTGCAGCTCGAATTTCATTACTAGATAAAAAAGACGTATTTCTTTCTAGATATGCTACTTTAGAATTCGATATGAATCTTAATATCCAAGCAAATATGCGTTGTAACTTTGGAAATGAAGATATATTTGATATAATAGCAAGTTCCTGTACAGGTTCAGAAACTACAAATGAGACTGTTTTACGTGCATCTGGTAATGCCTCTTCATCTATAAGAATATTTTTAGATAAGGCAATCTCACTGCACTTTAACCAAGAAGGACCATTCCACCACAATTGATGAGATAATAGTTCTGCAGGAAATAATCCACGTGAAGCACAATCAGCTGGATTTTCCTTTCCATCAACATGACTCCAGTTCTCAGGTGGTAAGATGGATTGTATTTCAGAAACTCTATTGGATACGAAGACTTGCCATTTTTTAGGATCTGACCTTAGCCATGACAACACGATTTGTGAATCACTCCAAGCTTGCACTAAATCAAAATTTATAACTAATGCAACTTTTACAGACTGAATTAAGCGTGCCAATAACACTGCTGCACATAATTCCAGTCTTGGAATCGTAATAGATTTTAATGGTGCTACACGAGTTTTAGCTGTTACGAGTTTAACATTAATGTCAGAGTTATTGCAAGTTTTGATATAAATAACTGCTGCATAACCTCTTTCAGACGCATCACAAAATCCGTGAAGTTCACATCGAAAATAATCAGGTAGCAGAATTTTCCTAGGTATATTTATAGAATTCAAAAGTTTAACTTCTCTACATAGATTTCTCCAATTTCGATCAATCTCTTCTGTTACAGGATCATCCCATGATAACTGTAATTTCCACAATTGCTGAAGGATCATTTTAGCGAGAATTACAAACGGAGCTATCCACCCCAATGGATCGAATAGTTTTGCTACGAATGACAAAATAATTCTTTTAGTCGGAACACTTTGATACTCTATTACACCGACATTACATTTGAATTCATCATTGTCCGGATGCCATTCCAATCCCAGAACTTTCAATGGTTTGTCTTCTGTTACACGATGAATATTGTCACTATCTGTGTTTGTTAAGCCAGAGGTTTTTAACAACGACGGTTCACTTGTCGACCATTTGTGAAGCTCAAAGCCACAACTTTTTAGCAGATGTTGCAATTCGTCTATCAATGCAATACCTTCCGAACTATCTTTTACACCAGTTAACATATCATCAGCATAAAAATCTCTTAAAACTATATTCTTTGCCTTTGGAAAGTTCAATCCTTCATCAATCGCTAACTGACTCAAAACTTTGGTTGCAAGATATGGAGCAGCTGCAGTTCCATATGTAACTGTTTTCAAACGACAAACTTGTATTTGCTTATACGGGCTATCTCTCCATAATATTCTCTGAAAATCTCTATCTTTTTCATGAACCTTTATCTGCCTGTACATCATTTTAATATCAGCGGTTATTGCAATGTTATGAAGTCTAAATCTTAGTAAAATACAAATTAAGTCATCTTGTATTTTTGGGCCTATCATTAGCGTATCATTTAAAGAAACACCTGTGGTTGGTTTAGCGCTCGCATCGAAAACAACTCTCAATTTTGTTGTTAAGCTAGAGTCCTTCAACACAAAGTGATGTGGGATATAATAGTGTTTATTCTCTAATTCATAATCTGTGTCTGGCACTAATTCTACGTGTTCTAGTGAAAAGTACTCTTTCATAAACTGAATATACTGGTTGTAAATTTCTTTCATAGATAACAGCCTCTTCTCCAAGTATTGAAATCTTCTGTACGCTACTTCACAGGAGTCACCTAGAATATCTCTATTATGTTTGAATGGTAATGCAACTGAATAACGACCTGATGTGTCTCTAAAATGCGAGTTTTTAAAATGTTCTTCACAAAGTTTTTCTTCATTTGTTAAAGGTTGTACATTTGGAAACTTTTCTAACTCCCAGAAAGAATTTACTAACTCATCTGTGTTTGTATTCAAATGATTTACATATACTGGCTCAAAATTTGTAGATTCAAAATTTGTAGTACCCGAAATTATCCATCCCAACCTCGAATTTAGAGCAAATGGTAGATCAGGACCACGTTTGACAATTTCTCCCCTCATTAAATGCAGAAATACATTTACTCCAAATAAAATGTCAACTGGTTGTGACTTGTAAAATAATGGATCAGCTAATTGTAAATCACTGAAGTTATCGAAGATGATTGATGGCAAAGATACATAGGGAATGTTATCTGTCACCTTGTCCAGTACAAACGCTGATGTTGATACACGAATATCACTTTTAAAATGAGAAGTGAATACTAAATCGACTTCCCCATTACTTATAGTATTAAATTCTCCTAAACATGATACAGAAATGGAATTATCTTTCACTCGTAATCCTAATTTCTTCACACAATCCCTTGAAATAAATGATCTCTGAGATCCAGTGTCACATAAACATCTACACTTCACAAATTGTTGCTTAGAATTTTGAACTTTTATTAAAGCAGTACACAATAAAATGTGACTGGTTTGATTACCTTTTGCATTCGAATCATAATGAGAGGCACAAACTGTGGCTGAAACGTCCTTAGGACTCGTTAATTCATCTCTTTTAGGGATAGATTGCGTAGGCGGAGATATACTGTTTAATTGAGTTTTATTCTTTGAATTATTTACAATGTGCAAAATACTGTGATGCTTCTTAAAGCAATGTTGACATGTATTTAAACTCTTGCATTTTTTGAGCAAGTGCATATTAGATAAACAATTAAAACAGTAACGATTAGATTTTACAAAATCTATCCTTTGCTGAACCGATAAATTTAGAAATTTCGAACATTTGGCTAAACTATGATCTTCTTTACAATAACCACAACCCAAAGTAGCAACCAGAACATTATTCTTATTTTGAAACACAGATTTAGGTACCTTATTACTTGTTGATTTGCTATTTTGAAGTGTTCTTGCATAGTTTTTTAGGAATTCAATTAAAGTCGTAAGTTTTGGAATTTCATTAGATTTTAACTGACGTTCCCACCATAATTTTGTGGAAGGGTCTAATTTTTGCAAAATTAAATAAGTCATTAAAGTGTCACCAAAATTATCAATGGTTTGATTCAATACTTCTAAAGAACGAATTATTTCATTAATATTGTCAACTAAATTTAAAATAGCAAATGCTGATTCATTTTGAATAGTTGGTAAACTTAAAAAACGTTTAATATATGCAAAAATTTGTTCTCTCTTATTTGAATATCTTTCGTCTAACAGATTCCATGCTATTTCAAAATTACAATCCGAAATTTGAATGGTTTGAATAATGCGATATGCTTCACCTTTCAACGAAGCCTTCAAATACTGCAATTTTCGAGCATTAGATAAATTTGTATTATTTCTTACACAAGCACTGAAAAGATCTTTAAAAGCTATCCATTCTGTAATATTACCACCAAAAGTCGGTAATGTTAACTTGGGTAATTTAATATTGTCAAGAACCTGTTCTGAAATTACACTATTAGAATTATTTTTATTATTTTGATTTTTTAATATTTTTTCACCTTTAAATTTCCAGAAATAAATTTTATCTGTGTACTCCTGAACATTATCTATTTCGTTTTCTAATTCTTTAGTATCTGTAATTAAACTTTCGATTTCATAATCAAGCTTCCTTAACTCAGTTTCTTTTTGTTTCAATAATTCGACACATTCCTCTAGTTCTATTAAATTAATTTCATCTGCAGTTAAAATAGTTTCAATTTTCTTTACATAATTAGTAACACTCCTGCGTAAGACCGCTCTTTTTGTTTTAAAAGTTATAAGTTCACTCATAATTGATCAATTCAAAAACAGAAATTGTTCTTAAATCACTTAACACTATTATTAAAATGAAATCGAATTAACAACAATCGAATTAACACAACATTGTTCTTAAAATTTAACAACAAATTAAACGAATTTTTGTTCAAAATCCACTTACCTCACAAAGTGGATAATTTTCACAAACCATATACATATTTGCGTTGTTAGAATACACTTAGAACAGTCACTATCTTCACTAGCTCTCCGGCTAGACTTTTGACCAACGATAAATGTTCTTAAACTTAATATATTTCACAAACTATAATCAATAAACAAATGGACTGTATTCCTACACTTTTATTAAATTACACTTGTCAGCGATGCAAAATAATTGATACAAAATAAGCGAGCCATTCTACATGGCTGTCACAAACACAATTCTATCAATCAATTATCTTGTTGCCACACATAAAGTTCAAAACTAAAGAAAGAAAAGCAAAAGGAATTTACGCTGTTTGCAACAATAAAATGAAGCAAACGATACTCACATAAACAGATTGTATATATTTTAATCTGAGTAAGTTATATTTTGATAATTACCTTTTATACTAAAACAAATTTAAAATTAAATTTGTATGAATTCCGATCTTAATTCTTAATATAATTATAGTATGAGCCTTGATTTATGGGACTTCATATCGAAGGATCTCAATCAGTTGTGCACAACATGTCAGAACCCGTTTTCTTCTATTTTTAGATGCGAAGAGCCCTTCCTCTACCGCGGAAAAATGAAACTTTTCTCTGCAAATCAATATTTTACCCTATTTTTATCAGCGCAACGTCAATAGGAGCTATTGCTGAGCTATGAGCTACTGCTATCTATTGGTCGAAGATTTATTAAGTCGTATTAATAAATCTTCGACCAATAGAAACCTGTCTTTTGCGTTTAGCAAGCGCTATGATGCGTTCTGGTACGATCTCAGCAATGTGGATATTAAAATTCCATGCATTGATACCCATTAAGGTATTAGTTCAAAACTTTCTAAAAATCTGAACACTTTTACCAATCGAGAATTTATTTCTCTGCAAACTTATTACACTGATGAGCTTTGCTCAGCGAATCATCGTTACTTCATGATGTAATCCCAACTGGAAGGTCTCAAATCTTGAGGATCGTTGTTTTTCTTGCAAGCGGTCCGGCCATTCTTCCTTGTTGTTGTTTCACTGATCACAGAATTCACCGCAGCGATTGGCGCTGTTTCTAGAGTTTTCTGCATTCTCTGCTGGATTTGAAAATTTTTCTCAATGCCCAATGCTTCTTTGTTTTAATTTTTTTTCGTGTATATACACGTACGAAATTTTATACTACTAAAATTTTTTATCCTTTACCATCTGTTTCTTTTCAGTTTGTTAGCTACCATATAATCCGGCGTATAACGCGCACGCGTATGCGGCATATACACGTGTATAATGCAGCGTATAACGCGCGCGCGTATGCTGCGTATACGCGTGTATAATGCAGCGTATAACGCGCGCGAAAAAATGAGATCTGAATTTATGGGTGGCGCGGTATACGGCTGATATAAAAATGACAGATTTAAAAGTGAGGAAAAGGTGAGCATACAAAAATTTTATTCTTTATATGTACGAACATGCTGTTACTGGCGATTTTCTAGTACCCAGCTTGTAGCACTTTCCTCTAGGATAGGCCATTTCGTTACTCCTTTTCGTAAGGCACATCCATTTTTAAGGTACATTCTCCCTCCTTTTCGTATGTCATCGTGGTGTATTTGAAGCATATTGCACATTTTCCCTGTCTCCTGCTTCAGAAATACCTAATTACTAGTGGAATACCTAATGCCTAAGCGGCGCCCGAACTAAAGGACACTTTTTAGTTCCAACTTTGGTTCGTCACTACCAAGGTTTGGCGATTGGGTCCCTATCCTCAGTCGCCCTTTAAAAGGGGGGAGTACATGAGATATTTTCACCCCTCCTTTCCGTATGCCTTCGTGGTGTAGGCAAAGAATATGCATTGTTAAGAAGGAAAGCTACGCAGCAGCAGAAGTGGCTCCTTTCGAAAGAAAAGGAAAACGGCTGCGCATGCGCGAAATATCTGTCGCCAAAATGCGCCAAAGCTCGAAGCTGATGTCGAAGTTCAAGCAGGTTTGACGGTCACGTTTATCAAGAGTTTAAAGCTGCGTGGCTCCATTTTTTTCCCCCTCCATATTGACGGATATAAAATCAGACATCAAACTGCGATATGGGTAATGCAAGTTCAACAACCAGTGAAAGTGAATGTTCAGCTAATTTTCTTATTCATCTTAACCCGTGTTCCTGAATTTCCTGAACACGTCGCGGAGGAGGAAAATGTCGTCCAGGTCCGGTGCATCACAGAGAGGGAAATTCTCGCCAACAGATTTCGTCGCCAAATCACTTGGCGAACGTTCCCTCTTCTTTTTAGCGGCGTAGAAGACAAACTGGTTTACATTACGTCTATGGAGCCTTTCCTTCTTTACATAGACGTTCTTTGGTGTAGGTTCGAGTCCCGGTGAGGGCATTGCTCATTTTTCACGTTTCCTGCTTAAACCTAATGATTCTGCACATTCTTTGGCATATTAATTACTATGATATCATTTTCCTTTCACTCACGTATGGCGCTTTCGCCAGTACAAGCATCCTTGCTGCAGCACAATTTCCATCTTCTTTTGTAAATTGAATAACTTCCCATTTGAAACCAGTACTATGTTTGTTTCGTTTGGCAGGAGCCATATTTGCTATTAAAAGAAACACTAGATCAACTGTATTTCAACTAAACCAAAAGCGATTTATTTGGATGTTCGCTTCAAAAATCCCGGCTTCAAATGATTACAGAAAGAGAAAACACCTGACTCCCAAATCCCGCAAATTCATTACACTGAATTTTAAAATACGCGCTTGTGGAATTTGCCAGTAAGGGAAGAAACTAAACATTTCTAGTATTTTGCCGCAAAAATCACTAAAGGGAATAGGGGTGACTGATTTGGTTTGGTTTGGCTTATTTGATTAAGGCGAAGCACTCGAGGGCCATCTGCCTAACGGGAGAGATGCCTTTCTGAGGAACTTTCTAAGGGAAACTGGCTCGTATGCACGTGTTAGATATGAAAAAACTTCGAAAACGCTCATGCAACCAGCCATGCGTTCGCAGGATTCGAACCTCGGACCGAACTACCAGTGTCCAGCAACTTTACAGCTCGGCCGCTGGTGGACCTGGAATAATGATGGCATACGACTCGTAGATAGGCAATGACCTACGCCGAGGTTCTGCACGATGCGGGAGTTGTGTAATTTTCCGAATTTTTTTTTAATGAAAACAAATTGATGTACACATGGGGATAAGAAGAGGTGAGGAAAAATTTCGTGAAAAATGTAATTGATATATATATTAATTACATTTTTTAATTTATCATATAATCCTTATTTATAATTCAAACGTGTATTTTAAATTGCTAAAGTATGTTTTCTTTTAAGGGGTGTTGGAACCCCAAGATCTTCAAAAAATTGTGATTTCGGATTTTTGCATTTTCAAATTCTCTACACTTTTATCTTTCTAAAAATACCATTTTTTAATCTCTATGAAAATTAGAATTGTAAAAAAAATCTAATTTTAATATGTTATCGACTGCTTTGATCAATGGGGATTTTTACATAAAAACGCGTTTTTCTCCAAACGTGATTTTTTTATACTCGATGTACCTTTTCTCAGGAACTACTGCTCGCAGGTATCTAAAATTTTTATGGCTTATTTAATAGGTTTCCTAATATTTACTGAAATGAGCTTTTTGTGATAAACTTAGAACAAAAAATTTTAAAAAGTTTTGTGTGTGAGAAAAGTGCTAAATTTTACTATGCCTAACAAAATATTCTGTAAATTACTCTAAAATTCAAAATGTTTCAAAAGCTCATTTCGGTATAATCAGATAGGTATACTTTAATTACACAAAAAATTTCGATCGTGTATCTACAGCAGATTTTGAGAAAAGGTACATCGAAAATGGCCAATTTAACATTGTCGGTATAGGGGCTTCTGATACCCCTTAATATGCTGATAATGTTTGCCCATTTAGGAAAAATATCGAAAGTTTGATTGACTGTTTAGTTTTGACTTCTTTAAAAAATGCCTGGGCTTTTCGCCTGGGTAATATTTTTTTTTAAACCCCTGCGCTCTTTAAAAATGCCTAGGCTTTTCGTGGTTTTCCCCGGGTGTAACGTGAATACGAGCTAGTTTTCCCCAGAAAGACCTATCGAAGGGATCCCACCCCTTAGGGAGATAACTCTCGCGTGCTTTGCGATAATCAACTAAACTAAATCAAGCTAAATGTACAAAATATGTGATACATGATAGAGCTACAGCTAAACAAGGTGGCGCATGAAATGTCAGACCTTTCAACCACCACATAAAATTTTCAATATTATGTTCTGGATGTTAAAAACGAGCACTCGAGTGTTTTGTTCATGGAAAATTCGATTGTTGTCGACAGAAGTCAAGGCTCCTAATCTGGATCTGGAAGAAGGACTCCTAATCTGGCTCGAAATTGCAGTTTACAAGATGAGGTGTAACGGCCGATTGAGTGTCGAACAAAAGGTGAAAGTTGCAATGGTTTTAGAAGAAACGAAGAGTTTGGTGGCAGCACAAAGACGTTTACCTGCAAAATTTGGTAGGAGATGGACTTCTTTCAAACGGGCCATTGGTAGATGGCAACTGGAAGTCACTGGCTGTGTATTGCAGAAGGCGTCCATAAAGTGTCCGCACACTTGAAAATGGCAAGAGGTCTCACTTTACACATTCTTACAAAGACGAAGCCCGCATAAATATTGTAAATGTTATTCTTGATTGACTGTATGAGACGTTTAACGTGCGCGTAATGTCACATCGGTCTCGAGAGTGAAAGCCATTGGCCCTGGCATAGCCGGAATATTAATCCATGTGAGTTCTTTATTAGGAATTTTTTGAAAGATAAAATATTCAAAAGGAAGCCTGTAGATGTATCGCAAATGAAACCTGTTGCCGTACAGTTGTGTAGTTTCGGAAGATGTGTGATGCAGAATTCTAACAAATGCAAAGGTTCGCTTCTCTTGTAACAAGCTGCGAAACAAAATGATGGATACATTAAGCACATTCTGCGTGCACTAAACCCACTTTCTATGTTCAGACAGTTAACTATACATTCACTTTGTATATATTTGTATGACAGCTAAATGTGTAATAAACAAAACTGGTAACGTTTGTCTGTGGGGAGCAGCCCAATTATCTGACCGCAACTGACACTACGCTGTACCGAAAATCGTAGCTTTAGATGATATCGAAAAACCATGTCTTTCACAGCGTTTTTTAATAACTAGATACGAATAATTTACTTCGGAAAGAGCACCAACATAGCTTTTCATCCACTGCTGCTTTAAAAGCGCCATATTGCACGAAAACAAAACTGTCAAGTAACAGAAATTTATACTTATATAGTTGCCTTTAAAAAAATTTCGAAGCAGATTGTAGAGAAATTAGGTAATTTCGAAGCAAAAGACATGAAAAATGAGCAATGTCCTCGCCGAGAATCGAAGCACGAACCTCTCGAATACGCGTCGAGCGTGCTGACCACTACACCACGAAGGCCTGCTAAGAGGGCGGCAGAAATACCTTATATACTCCCCCCTTTAAAGGGCGACTTAGGGGATCCAATCGCCAAATCCTAGTGGTGGAAAATCATCATCCACCACCATTTTTAATTCGGGCGCCACTGTAGTGACATTTGGTTTTTTTTACTTCCTTGTACGAAGTAAAAAGGAAGTATTGTAATCGCGAAAAGTTTCAGGCAGCATCTTTCAACGAAAATATCCATTTTGACGGCTATCGAATGCGATTTAACGATGGTTTTGCCTGATATATGTACGTAAAGACAGAATAAAAGACTCATTTCCTCCAAAAAAATTATAAAACTGCTTAAAATTAACTCTGAAGAGAATTTTTCGTGGCGTCTGTACGAACGTATGTACGTATGTATCTCGCATAACTCAAAAACGAGTAGCCTCAGAACGTTGAAATTTTGTATGTAGGACTGCTATAACATGTAGATGTGCACCTCGTATTTTGGTTGCAATCGGCCGCACCAAACGTATATAAATATTTATATATATATATATCTACTCTGTTACTCGGGTCAGTGATCTCAGTTTCTTTACTCTTATATGTGTGTAAATTGTACATATTTTGCTTTAAAAATGATTGAATTATATTGTTTTTATCTTCCGGTTAGGTTTTTTATGCCTTTAGTAAATCTGTATGCAATATTTTTAGAATTATCAACAATTTTAAAGTTGTTTAAGTGCCGCTAAGCCTTTTTTTTTTTTTTTTTTAATGGCGGCCATTGATTGTTTACGTTTGAAACAGCAGACTAGTGGATTTGTTGCCAATCTAGAGAAACTTAGCTTCGCAACAACCAAGCTAACGCCTTCATTTATTATTGCCAATTATATCATGCTTCATCCTTCCTGGAATTTTTTCGAGGAAATAAGTGTTTAAGATTTACTTCGTAATTTTTAATATAGATATTTTGAGTTTTTATGTATTTTTGCCTCCTCGCGAAGTGAGAACTGTATTAATTGAATGAGAAATACTCATTCGTCTGTGAAAAACTGTTTCTTTTTTGTTTGCTTAATTTCTTTTATACATCATTCTAGCTTTATTATAATATTTGAATAGAACATGTGGCAACGATTAGATAATTCTATTCTTTAAATGATATAAATTTTGTGCATTCTGAGTATTAATATGAACGAAATATAATACTGTTAAGTGAATCTAGCGCCAGAGTGTCGCTATGGTAAACAAATACTAGAGTGAATTTTAAAGAATGCACTTATTCTATTGTGGTTTATGCGCTGTCGGCGAAGTAGATTTAATTCAATGCAATAAGTTTGAATGAAATGCAAGAAAAATGCGTATAATTTAATATTCCGTACAAGGAAGTCATGTGGTGTACACGTCAGATTTTTTTTTTAAAAGCAAGATATGTTAAAAATGGGCAATGCCCTGGCCGGGAGTCGAACCACGGACCTCTGGAATACGCGTCGAGCGTGCTGACCTGTCTTATAAGATGATTTTTTTTTTTTTTTTTTATAGAAAGTAAAATCGTCTAAAATTTGTGCGAATAGCCTCCGTAAAGTTCATTTCTAATCGATTTAAAATTTTTAGTCGCAGATTTTGAAGGAGTGATTTGGAGACCATCCATCGAAGATATCTATCTTCTAAATTTATTCTTAGCTGCTTAATGAATAATTTACAAATCTTCCAGTAGGTATTCTTTTGCATAAGATTCAAGCCTGCGCAATCTGGGCGTCGTATTTTGAGATCACAACCATAGCTTAAATTATACATATATGTTTAAGAATGTTGATGAACTTTGTGTTCATTGGCATATTTTAGATGCCCTGTGAAGTAAAAATAAAAGAACATTTCTACTAAACAAACGAACCTGTCATGAAAATTAGCAATTCCGTTTTCAAAAATATCTTTTCCAGCTACTTGTAAATAAAGTACTGGAGAGTGAAGAATATCTCTTTATATAAAACTGCTTAGAAAGTTAAACTTTTCCTGTATGCCATGTGAAGTATTTGGGAGGGGAAAAAAAAAAAAAAAAACTTTTCTCCCTTCGAAACTATTGATGCGTTGAAATCGGATTTTCAGTTACTGATCGTTGTTCATCCTTGCTGGCTGGTTCTGTATCTTCCTTCGGATATTTCGAAAGCTGTCACTCGAAAATTCCATTTTGACAGGTTTTTCTTTTCTGTTGCAAAGCGTAAGTCGGATGTGCAAAGTTACGTACACAAAAGAATATTTTATCTGCGAAGTTGCTACCTTCGGAAGCGCCATCTGAGAAAATAAATAATTCATGCTTCATTTCACGTATTCGTTGCTTGCCTGACCGCTTACATGCCAAGAGAGTTAAGTTTAGAATCTTAGCAGAAGAGGATTCTGGGTAAAAAAAAAAAAAAAAAAAAAAAGGACTTCAAATACGATTATCTGCCTCGGCTGTTTGTCATACTGATCGAACTAGCACTTTGTTTGACACGGCGACAAACAAGCTTTTAAATACCCTGCACGACAGATCTTCCAGCTCAATAGTTAACAACAAAGTTAAATTCCTATATTTAAAATTAATTTGTTAAGTATTCTTTTGCATTATTAAATAACAAAGAATATGTACCCCTGTATATAGTGTAGTATGTGTGTGTATTTATTTATTCCTCGCATAGTGGAAAACCAAATTTTGAAAACATGTACTGTTCACACTTTTTTTAGATGATTTTGCTTTGCTCTAAACAAAAATTTCCTGCTTAGATTTTTTTTTTAATTGTAGCTATATTTTTGAAAGTATACGTTATCGTCTGCTACTTGAGAGTTTTGCAAGATTTCACGCAAAATAGCTTTTTCAAAGAAGCAATGGATAGAAGGCTATGTTTGTGCTCTTTCTGAGGAAAATTGTTTGCATCTCGTTATTAAAAAATGATGCGGACACCACATGATTTCCTTGTACGGTACATTAAATTCTACGCATTTTTTGCTGCATTTCATTTAAACGTATTTCCTCGAATTTAAATGAGATAATTTCTCATTCAATTAATTAAGTTCTCACTTCGCGGCAAGGCAAAAATACATAAAACCATAAAAATAAAAATTTCATTGAAAAATATAGAAAAACATAAAACACAAAATGCAGTTAAAACAATTAAAAACACAATTTTTACAATTAAAATTAAAGTTTACACGCAAAAACAAACAATTCGGCCAGCAGACAAGACGGCAGATTTTTTCGATGCACAAAACTGAAAGTTTACTTTTGCTCCCACTCGATAAAAAGACACTGAAGGGGCAGAAACTGACTTAATACACTATTTTGCTACTTTTCAAATGTAAACAAATATGGCTGCTATGGTAAAAAAAATAGGCTTAGCCGCACTTAAACAACTTTTAAATTGTTGATAATTCTACAACCATTGCATTTAGATTAACTAAAGGCATAAAAACCTAAACCGGAAGATAAGAACAACATACTTCAATCATTTTTAAAGCAAAAATTGCACAGTTTACTAAGAAAATAAAACTGAGTAATATAATATGCATGTACTTTTGGTGCTGCCGATTGCAACCAAAAAGGGAGGTGCACAACTACATGTTATAGCAGTCCAGTATACAAAATTTCAACATCCTGAAGCTGCTCGTTTTCGATTTATGCGAGATACATGCGTACGTACAGACGTCACAAAAAATCTCTTCTGAATCCATTTTAAAACAATTTTATATTCGGTTTAGGGAAAAACAGTCCTTTATTCTGTCCTTATGTAAAGATGTCACGGAAAAATATCGTTAAATTGCATTCGATAGCTTTCAAAATGGGTATTTTTGATTACAATGCTTGCTTTACTTTGCATAAGGACGTAAAAGCGTTGTGAAAGATATGGTTTTTCGATATTTAAAGCTACGACAAACGTTAAAGTTTGGCTTCAAGTCGAAAAATTATTTCAAATACATATGTAAACAAAAAACGGAATGTTTCGAATGTTGCAAAGATAAGATCTTTAATGTTATAAGGAAAACCCGCCCTTTCAAAGGACAGTTACAAAATCATTAAAATGCTCAGTGTCAACTATAAACACATGATTAAATCTGGTTTGAGTCTTAAAAGTCGGAAAGACATAACGTGCATCGTCTTTATGCACGATATATCCTGGAATGCAAAACCCGCTGCAGAATTCTTTATGGAAAACATTTTCCGGACCAAAAATGGAAAAATGTTGTCACAATTGATGAATTCTGGGTGTATTTAAGTGACTGCAATAAAAAGAGATTATTCTAAGAGAAGAAAGAATCTAAAAAAATATTTAAAAAAAAAAAAATCTGAAATGTTTCAGATTTTAAATGACGTCCAAAGGGGCGTTTTTTAACATTTTGTGTGTTACCTTTCTTTATTAAATATCATGTTCCTCGCACTTAAACCATAAGATCCAGTGCAACAGCAATATCGCAAAATAGTTTTAAAACGAGCATATCTTTAGAATTTCCGATACAGAGACTCACGCGCTGGAGATAAAAATGTTTTTTCTGCACAACGTTGCCATTGCTCGCTTTGAAATCCTTGAGTTTGTTAATCAAAAATTCGTCAAAGTTTTAAAAAATAGGAAATCGATCATAAAACAAATTTCAAATTTCAAATTGGGTCTTCCACATGCTCATATTCGTTGGAGGATTACGTTATTCAAAATTCGATGACTCTATGTACCGTTATTTTATGACAATGTGAGAAATATACATACATTTACGCAGATTTTCATTATTTAATTTCTTCAAATATAATGCAGGACTCTAACATTTTATGGCAACAGTTTGAAAAGTGAACTGACATTTATCCGTCCGACGCAAAATGCCAAAACGAAACTAATAGTCCTTCGGGATTCAAATCCCTTTGGACTAAAAATATTAACATCAACTGCTCATATTATCAGAAACATATTTTATACCCAATTTTCAAATATGAAACACCTTCTGTTTACCCTAGATTGCCAGCAATCAGTAAAACTGTATCAAGACGAAGCAAACAGCGACACATCAAAATCCACTGTAAATTCCCTAGAACAAAATGGAACAAGAAATGGGCATTAAGGCCATACCCGTCATATCCCTGCTAAATCTCTGATAGTCATGGAGTTTTGCGCTTTTGAACTGTTAAAAAGCGGATTGTCTAAACGTCGACTTACAAACCTCCTTCGAAAGCTGTTGAAGAGGAATGGGATGAAATAACCTCTTCCGATACTACAAAAGGCTTTATTTACTGTCTTGGAAATTACAGTGTAGAATAAAGATTAGCAAATAAAACATTTAAAATACAAGCATTTTAGGTAAAATGTTTAAAAGGTAATAAATAAAACGAAAATCGTCTGAAAAGGTTGCGAACAGTATCTGTAACCATCAATCCAGGATGTGCTCTTTGGAAGTCCGAATTTAAATTTTTGGTGGCACTGGTAGCTCAAATGCCGGGTGTTTTTCTTATGTGTAATGTGGATACGAGAAAGTTTCCTTTAGAATGTTTTCCATGAAGGCAAGTTCAACACGTACGACATATAATCTTTACCTGCTTTGCTATAATCAAATAAAGAAAACAAAATCTGAAGTTCCTGGTATTACAAAAGAGAATTTTATTTTCTTTTTTTATCTACTCCACAGCACTTTATTTATTTCGGGTATCACGAACTTACGCTGGTAGAGTTTTGTTACTTGTAGTCAGAAGGTTATTTTCCCCCTCCAAAACGCATTGTAAAATGGATTTAAAATTAATTTAGTAGGGATATTTAGTGACATCTGTAAGTGCACATGTATGCATATGTTACGGTGAAACACCGAAATCTGGAGAATGTCGACTTTCACAGGTGAATGTCAACATTCACATAGTCTCTTGGTGTATGTCCGAAATATTTTCCAAATACTCTTATTTCTGACTTACACCGGTCAATGTCGACATTCACCATGTACTAATGGTGAATGTTGAACATATAACAATATTATATTTTCTTCTCCGTAATTCAGTCGCGAATAAACGCACTTAAGACTCGAAATAAGAACTTAAGAACATGAGAACCCAACACACACAATACATTCAAAATGAGAAAGGAAATTAATAGAAGTTAAAAACTTAATTATACAGTACGTTCTAAATGAGAAAATAAAATAACAGTAATAAAAAACTTACTAAGTTATGTGATTCAAATCTTATTTATTGCAACAACTTAAACTATTATGGCACTTTATGACCTCTCTTTTCGACTTTCACCAGAGCATATCTGTGATTGCCGACATACACCGGTGAGGGTCCGAATATACAAGAATGTAGTGCAATATTCGATCTTTCACCGACGTATTTGGTGAATGTTGACATTCTCCGGTGAAAGTCGACATTCTCCAATTTCGGTCTTTCACGGTAACACATACATACATTCTCGCATAACTAAAAAAAAAAAAAAAAAGACTGCTGGGACTGCTGTAACATATTATGCACGTCCCTTTTTTGTTGCAATCTGCGCAACAAACGCGTATATATATATATAATGTTGTATGTATATACATATATATATATTGTTCAAGAAAGGAAAACTTAAAACGAAAATTTCGTTAAAATATTTGAAGGTCGATCTATTATATTCGTGAAACAAGTAAATTAGCAATGCGCAAATTTCGATCTAAATTGTTTTTCCATTTTCTAAATGCATCCCTTGCCTTAGGCAGATAGCCCTCGAGGCTTTGCCATAATCACACACACACACACATAACTCGAACAGAATCTATTGTCTCCCTCCCTTCTTCCTCTGTGTTGTAGCGCTCTTTTTCGCTTATGCTTTCCTGCCGGCAAGACGCGGCTTTTCCACGCTGCTGCTTATTTGCCTAAGTTAACTTCGTACCTGAACATGGAACTTATTGTATTCAATTATATTTTAAATCCTTTATATTTTCATATATATATATGTAAGATAACAATGTATGAATCAGAATTATAATATAACTATAAACATTAATTCTTCCTCTCTATTCTAAAATCGTAATAACTTATCTGCATTGCGTCATTCAAATTAATCATGCGATCTTACGTAACCGTTAATACCAGATGCCTCTTGACGACCAATCACCGAATTGTAAACCAAAACTTTTCTCTTCGCGTGCTTCCATCTTTCATAACTACGCACTTCAGCTTTTGCTCTCTACACTCTGCTAATATGTAATTTCGCTGGCTTGCTTTCTATCCCAACAATATCAAAAATGTAAATCTTCTGTGGAAAGGCACGACTAGAGTGCCAAGTGGTTGTGGCCACAAATATCAATTGGAAATAAAAATGGAATTAAAATCGCTTCTACTGACAAGTTTTATTTACGAAGTCAACACATTAGCTTACTACGCAATCAGATTACTTCCTCTTCAATATAGGATAACTACGCATCTATCTTTCCTTGTGCTTTTAATATTATATATATATATATATATATATATACTCCTGTTAAGGTTTTTATGCCTTTAGTTAATCTGCATGCAATAGTTGTAGAATTATCAACAATTTAAAATTTAAAATGACGGTGGCCAAACGAGGCCGCCATTTGTGTGTATTTGAAGCTCTTAGCAGAACAGTGAATTAAGTCAGTTGGTGCACCAATTTCAGTGTGTTTCATCTTTTATACCAGAGGGACCCAAAGTTAACTTTCAATTTTGTGCACCGAAAAATCTGTCTTCCTGCCCTCTGGCCGAATTGCTTTTTTTTTGCGTGCAAACACTAATTTTAATCGTAAAAAAAATTTGACTGTTTTTAGCTGCATTTGGTATTTCAGGTTTTTCTGTGTTTTACAATAATTAGTGAAGATGTTTTGAGTTTTATGTATCTTTGCCTTGCAGTACAGTGAGAACTGAATTGATTGGATAAGAAATATCTCCCTAATGAAATTCGAGAATATAAGTTTAAATCAAGTGCAGTTAAAATAGTGTATAATATAATAAGCCGTGTAAAGAAGTCCTGTGAAGCTCACATCGTGTTTCTTCTTCTTATAATAGCGTTTTAGTAGGTTGGCTGCGCATGTAGCCAGCCAGCATTATAAAATAACTGAAAAATTGTATTCGGCCAGAAAAACGTGTAAGCTGATATATTAGACGTGTCTACGTTTTCGAATTCGTCAAACGATAACTGAAAAAGAATTTAAAAAAAATAATAATTTGTTTGTGCAAAACCTGATTTAAAATTTATAACGTAAATTAATTAAAAAAATTAATTAAATGATATAAATAATTGAATAAAATGAGGATAAAGCGATGCAAAAGAGTAATCGAGTTCGCATTGCGTTTCGTTACAGGGGGCACGATTTCAATTAACTGTGTTTACCCAGGTGAAGAATGCGTAGTGGCTTTGAAACTAATTTAATCGTGAAACTGGCTTAACAGTGGATTGTGAAAATTTTATCTTGTCAAATTATACGATGAATTAAAAAAAAATAATTAATTTATGTTATGACCTTATTTTTCTCTACCTTCTGTTTCCTCCTTCAATGAAAAAATAAAAATATAAATTGCCACCCAAAAGAGACCTTTTAAATTATTGTATGATTTATCAGTAGATATTATCGCTAGAGATGGTCCAGGTTGAGAAACATATTATGGGATACTAGAAGAGTATAATTTCTGTGTATTTGAAGAGTGAAAAAAATGTATAATGTAATTCTAATAAAAATACGTCTCATTTTAATTAGATATATAATGAATTAAATCCATTTTTACTTCCTTGTAAGAAGCACAGGAAGTATTGTAATCGCGAAAAATTTGGGTATCGTACATCAACGGAAGTATCTATTTTGACCGTTCCCAAATAAATTCGGATGATTTTTTGTGCGTGATGTCTCTACGTACAGATAGAATAAAGAACTCTATTTTCCAAAAGGGATTGTAAAATAGATTTAAGGTGGATATATATATGTAAGATAAAAAATATGAAAGCGAACTTCTAAATTTAATTCACCTATTTTATTTTCTATTTCATTTAGGAACTTCATCTATCTGTCCTAAAAACAGCGCTTAAGTCTCAACTGCGTCATTCAAATGAATCATGCGCTCTTACGTAACCTTTAATGCAGATGCCTCTTGACCCATCAGCGAATTGCAAACGAAAACTTTTCTCTTCGCTTGCTTCCATCTTGCATAACTACGCACTTCAGCTTTGCTGTTCACTGTGTTAAAACAAAAAGCAGTAAGAGCAGTTCTTCATAATATTTTCGTTTACGTTTTAATCTCATTAGTTTAAATAAAAATTTATTTAATTCATAATATATCTAATTAAAAATTATGAGCATTTTTATGAAATTACAGTAAATGGACTCGTTAAAATCATTATATCATCAATTATATCAATTATTATATCAACGTTTTAATGCAGATACCTCTTATCCAATCAAATTAATTGGAAATCAAAACTTTCTTTAACTCGAACTGAAACTATTGACTCCCTCCCTTCTTCCTCTGTGTTGTAGCGCTCTCTTTCGCTTATGCTTTCCTGCCGGCAAGACGCGGCTCTTCCACGCTGCTGGTTATTTGCCTAAGATAACGTCGTACCTTAAAATGGAAATTATTGTATTCACCTAATTAT
Organism: Stegodyphus dumicola; assembly: GCF_044657685.1. Taxonomy (NCBI): domain Eukaryota; kingdom Metazoa; phylum Arthropoda; class Arachnida; order Araneae; family Eresidae; genus Stegodyphus; species Stegodyphus dumicola. Next base: position 242,396,390 of record NC_140771.1, read on the forward strand.
TTGTACTATTGTGCTAAATGCGTCATCATGCTACTATTGTGCTAAAGCACATATAGTAGTTACTATTGATGTAGTAACTACTATTTCAGCCACTACGGTCTTCTCAGCCATGCAATATCGAAAGCTGTTAAAAGTTCCAATGTTTTCATCTACGCATTTTAAAATCATGACATACATATGTAAGAAAAATAAAGAATATGTAAAAGATTAAATTAGCAGAAGAAATTAATTCCCTTCTGTATTCTAAAAATAGTAACTTCTATTTGCACTGCGTCATTTCGAGAAAAATCTATGTCACATGATTCTTATATAATTCTGATGATGTAAATGTAACTAAAACTCAAACAGCCAATAGTAATTTTACAGCAGTATTAACCATCCAATCAAAATGCACTGAGAACCAAAACTAACTCAGTCTGAATTAAGAAGTCTGAATTTGAACATAACACACTTGCTTTCAACGCTTTGGCTTAGCTGGACTGCTGTCTGTCTGCTGCCGCTTTCTTGCTACAAAGTTATCAAAAATGTAAGCTTTTTGGAATAGGCACAATAAATGTGCCAACTTGTTTGTGGCCACAACATGTTTACTGAAATAAAAGTTAAATTAAATATACCTTGACTGCCAAAATTCTTATTCCTTGGATCGTCGTTTTAGCATTCTAAGACATCAAAATTCTAGCTGTTCATTGTGGATTACAACCACTTGCGTTCTACTACAGAATCCATTACATATACACACATATATATATATATATAATAATTTATTTCCTAAATATCGATAAAATGATTATATTATCTCCTAATTAAAGTAGAATTATTTTAAAAGAGTGAATCCATACTGGTAAGTTATATTTTGAAAGATGTTTTGAAGTAATTTGAAAGCAAAATGTTAATAATGTTTTAACGGGGACTGGAGTTAAATCATCATGAAGAATAAAATTTCAATTGTAAAAGGAAAAATTAAAAACATGTAATCATTGTCATTGATCGGAAATTAGTTGACTTTTCAAGGGGAACAATATATATATATATATATATATAATTTTATAAAAAAACATTTTTTTTCATTAGAAAGATTACAGTATACTGAAAAATGTAAAGAATTATTGTTACTGGAAAATATTTTTTAATTAAATGAAAAGAAATTAAGCAATTTTAAATAAAAGGAATTCTCCACAAATTTTTAAATCAAAATATATTTTTTTTTTAAATTAAATGAAATTTCCTGAAAAATTTATGACAAACTGCAATTAATTATTCATAGTTTAATGCTTCAAACATGCTCGTAGGGGGTATTATTTAAAACATTAAATCAGAACAACTAAGAAGTTCTGAAAACGCGTTTCATCCTTCTTGAATATTTGGGTAAACAAACAAACAAGAACAAAAACAAAAAAATTAATTAAGTAGGCAAATTATTTTTAAAAAAAGGTTTACTGCCCATCCTCAGAGTCGAGAATATACCCCGATGCGATTTCAGAAAGAAACAAAAAATAAAACCACATTACTGCATTAACATAGAAATAGAAATTAAAAAAAAAAAAAAAATATGAAAGGATTCAGATTTTAACCGCCGCCCAAAAGGCTTTGTTGAGGTTTTTTCTACGCTCCCGATGAGCTCCCAGTTTACCAGTGTGTTGTTGCACTCACTCCTGCTAACCCATTTCTTTTTGTATTTTAGCTTTATTATTAAGTACCATTTTCTTACTTACGCCCTGTACAATTCAACAGCAAAATTACAAAAACTGTAAAAGCAGAATGTGTTCAGAATTCCCAATGAAGTGTTAAGTGTTGGTATACGTTTATCTGCTTTTTTTTCAGACTATTCTCAGTTTATCATATCAATGTACAATATTTATTGTATCAATTCAGTTTTATTTTTTTTAATTTTTAATTTTTTTTTAAATTTATTTAAGTCGATGTACGGATCGTATTAAAATTTTATAATACGTTATTGATTACTTATATTTTATGTTCGAAGTAGACTTCTTAAATAATCTGAAATCTAAAAACCTGAACAATCCAAGATAACTGTATCACGATTCGCTCTGCATGACCTTTCCAGCGTAAATAAAATACAGTGTCTCACAAAAGTGATGGGACACTTGTGCTTTACAAAAGGAAACTGTAATAAAATAAATTAAAAAAACATGTAAAAATTTTGTGTGTGTTTTTCATACTTAAATTTAGTAACAATTATTACATAACATACATTTTCTCAAAATATTAAAATATTAATTTAATAAAAATACAATTGTTTAGAACGGAGCAAAAAATGGCTCACATAAGTGATGGGACACCATTAGGTACTACTACTTACTACAATAAAAATATTTTTGGGGGTTTTTATTTTTACTCAAAAGCAATTGGCAATAATTTATAAAATTGTCTGCATTATTTCTCTCCAGTTTGTTTTGGAATTTTCGTGTTTTTAAGCTCTGTGCAGGCATGAATGCTAAACGAAAAGAAACTTTGCCTGAAATTCGAAAATTAGTTATTAATTTGCATATTGAACGTGGAAAATCTATTAGAGAAACTGCTGAAACAGTTAACTTGAGTCATTCAACAGTTTTCAATACCATTAAACGATATAAAAAGAATCATATGTTTCAGGATAAAAGAAGACCTGGCCGACCATCAAAGCTATCCAATGGAATAAAGCGAATTATCTTTCGAAATATTAAAAAAAATCCAAGAATGAGTGCTCCTAAAGTTGCTGCTGATTTACAAGCATTATATGAAGTAATTGTTAATCCTAGGACTATTAGAAGAGTAATTCGATCTGCTGGATATCACGGTAGAGCAGCCAGGAAAAAATTCTTCGTTAGTGAAAAGAATAGAAAACTCAGACTGGCTTTCGCAAAATCCAACATAAATAAGAATTCTGATTACTGGAATGAAGTTATGTTTACTGATGAGAGTAAATTTGATATATTTTGGTTCTGACGGTAGAATCTTGGTGTAGAGAAAAACCCAGGGAAGAATTTCGCAAACAGAACTTGGTGCCAACAGTAAAACATGGTGGAGGAGGAGTTATGGTGTGGGGGTGTATGTCGTCCGCTGGAGTTGGTAATCTTGTTTTTATTGACAGTATAATGGATCAGTACAAGTATATTGACATTTTAAATCAAAATTTGAAATCTTCAGCACAACAATTGAACCTTCATAACGATTTTAAATTCTACCAGGACAATGACCCCAAGCGCAGTGCTTTGAACGTTAGACTCTGGCTGCTGTATAACTGTCCTGATATAATAAAAACACCCCCACAATCTCCACAATTAAATCCCATAGAGAATATTTGGCAGGAATTGGAATCAAGAATTCGCAAACACACCATTTCTTCAAAACAACAATTAAAGTCGGTGCTTCAAGAAGAATGGGGTAAAATCACTCCAGAAATCACAAAAAAATTAGTCGAATCCATCCCAAGAAGATTAAATCATGTTTTAAAAGTAAAAGGAAATCCAACAAAATATTAAAACCTTTTAAAAAGTAAAATTTTTGGATAAATATTTGATGGAAAAGTAAGTGTCCCATCACTTAAGTGAGCCGTTTTCTGCTCCGTTCTAAACAATTGTATTTTTATTAAATTAATATTTTAATATTTTGAGAAAATGTACGTTATGTAATAATTGTTACTAAATTTAAGTATGAAACACACTCACAAAACATTTTTACATGTTTTTTTTAATTTATTTTACTACAGCTTCCTTTTGTAAAGCACAAGTGTCCCATCACTTTTGTGAGACACTGTACGTCATAAAATGAAATAGAATAACGAAAAATATTATTTGCACCCGTACTCAAATAAATCACGCGACTCCAACATAATCTCAGACAAATAAATCTTCAGTACATAATTTTAAAAATAAAATTACCATGAAAATATTATTAAATAGAAAACTCATAAAAACACCTGAATTTACATTGAAAATACAGCTGTTAGTTTAACCGTAGAATATAAATTAACTAAATATTTGACTCGTAACTAATTAGGCAATAAGTGTAAGAAACATTACTGTAGAAAAAAATAAAAATAACTCCTTAAAATTCATTTCAAACTTTTAACAGTGAAAATTTAATGCTAAGCATTCTTATGCTAATGAAAAAAATAAAAGAAATTTAGAACACTTGCAAACATTCTGTTGTCAACATTCAAACAACCTGAAAATCAAAATGGCGCTATTCCTCTCTCCTCGTTAAAAACGCGTGAAATCCAAGTAGCAAGGTTGACATACATGCGTTAAACATATGGATGCGTGAAAAATACAATGCTTGAAACATACTACATACGTGAAACTACATGGGAGAAACATGTGTGAAGCATACCTGCATAAGACATATTATGCGCGAAACATAAATGCCACTAAATAGCAATGAACGGAAATTATTACATTGACCAAAACTTACTTCTCAAACACGGGGCATATTTTGGTACATTTCGAATTTTGAATTTGCTTTTAGTCGAAATGGGCGTTAGCTTCGAAGGGTTATTAGTCTTAAAACGACATTTTGCGTCGAATCACTATAAACGGCTGTATTACTTTTCAAATTGTTGCCACCAAATATTATCGCTTTGTGTTACATTTAAAGAAATTAAATAATGAAGAATCTGCATGAATGTATGTATGTTTCTCGCACTGAAAAAAACAACGGTACAATTTTGAATTACGTAGTCTATCCGAACATGGGCAAATGAAAGCCCGAATTTGGAATTTCGAATTTGTTTCATCGCCTATTTCATATTTTGTGAAACTTTACAGCAATGTCAATACGAGCAGTGGCAACAATGTAGAGAATAAAGCGTTTTTATCTCCAGTCTGCGAGACTGTCTATCGAAAGTTCTAAGGATATGCTATTTTTAAACATTTTTAACCCGATATGTGGAGTTAGCCCAAATGCTCTGGAAACAAATATGTATGTGTCTGTAAAAAAAAAAAAAAAAAAAAAAAAATTCTTGGACGTGATATAAAATATGAAAGCTTTCAGATTTTTTATATTATTTATTTTATTTTGTTTTGTGCGAACATAATAAAATTATGATTACCAAACTCACTGATTAAAAAACAATACATTAGACTCACTCAGCAAAGCATTAGATATTTATATTTCAAATTTAATGGAAAAAACTCGTAGATCTAAAAGAAATGTGTTGCCACTTGGCAAACCTCAGAATATTTTATGTTTCAAATTTATTTCAAATTTATAGAATATTCCAAGTGTTCAAATTTAATCAACAAAGTCGGTGAATTAAAAGAAATATTTCATTGCTGCTTAGTTAGCATTATGATTCGCATTTTATCTGTTACCATTGCCGGAAATAAAATATCTGGTTATAACGAAAGTTTTCCGCCCCCCCCCCGAAAAAAAAAACGTTTTTAATAAAGTTAGGAAAAAAAAATGAAAGCGGTACCTTTAGACAGGGTAGTGAACACCACCCAAATCTATGATTTTCTGCCAACGTTTTGGTAGTTTTTCAAAGCCTTCGATTCAGAAACTTGGTGGCCGCGAGTCCAAAAACAAATCAACCTCATTTCGGACCGCTGCTGAATGGAAGATGGCACTGGCAAGATGTAGCCGCAGCTGTGAAAAAAGGTAGAAGTCCGAAGGAGCGATGTCGGGGCTATATGATAAGTGTGGCAAAAGATCCTATTCGAGTCCATACAGAGTCCAGCCGTTGAATACAGACACTTGTGGTCTTGCATTATCTTGATGGAACATTACCTTTTTGCTCCGGAACTCAGTTCAACGTTTTTACTTGATAGCAGCGTCAACATGAACTAGCGTCTACCTTACTGTCGAAGGTTTGTCTTTTTCCAGATACTGTTTGTGAATAATACCACGGGAATCCCACCAGATACAAAGCATGATCTTTTTGTTAGTCAAATGGCGGTTTATGAACCTGCCGACGGGCTCACCGAGGGAAGACTAACCCCTCTTTTCGGCCTGTGTTGTTGAAGTAAATCCACTCTTCATCACAAGTGATGATCTGGTCCACAATATAGTCCTTGCGTTGATATTCGAGCAGATTAGTGCAGGCCCGAACAACGCCTCTCCTTATCTGCTTGAATCAGCTCATGCAGCACCCAGCGATTGAACGCGTACGTACGTTTACGCAATGCGTAGCGCAACTAATGGACATGGCACTAACTTCTAACTCCTTAACAAGCTCTCGAGTGGTTGCATACTGACCGTCTTCCACAAGTTCTCGCAGGCGAGCTTCATCAACATCAGAAGGCTAACCAGAGCATTCTGCTTCTTGAATGTCATAATCCTTGTTTTTGAACTTTCGGTTCCAAACCTTCACAGTGTGATATGATACAACATTATTACCTTAAGCTGTACACATGATTTGGTGACATTCTATAACTGATTTTTTGCAACAGAACTGGAAGTAAATGATGGTTCTAATCTGGTAGAGTGATAGTTCCATTTCGAACACTCAGTGCTTGAATGATAACGATATTTTTTTACAAATTTTACAACACTGTATTCTAAACAAGTCTCTTTCTTTCAAATGCCAAAAATCGTTTGATAAAATATGACTTCTAAACACGCCAACGCGAACTGTTTGCGCAGACGATATTTGCGGTGACGGGAAACTTTCCTTAAAACCCGATACTTTAAACTTCCATGCACCAAATGTCTGGTGAAGTGTAAGTTATTTAATTTTTCTTTCGAATTTAATTTCTCTGTTAGCAAATAACAAACTTAGCGATTCTAAAGTAATAAACACAGATCTTCTTTTCTAGTATTATTAATTGTTACTTGGATCTGTGAAACTACAAGAGCTAAAATCGTTAAAATAATTATACATGCTTTTTTTTAGCTCAAAGAGCGTTAACCCAGAAGGCCTATTAATTTCGTTTTGGCATTTTGCGTTGGTTCACTATAAATGTTTTAACTTTTCAAATTGTTGCCGCTAAATATTAGAGCTCTGCTTAATATTTAAAGAAATTAAATAATGAAGAATCTGCATCAATGTATGTTTCTCGCATTGTGATAAAAAACGGTAACTAGAGCCATCCAATTCTGAATAACGTACAGTGTCTCACAAAAGTGATGGGACACTTGTGCTTTACAAAAGGAAACTGTAATAAAATAAATTAAAAAAACATGTAAAAATTTTTCGTGGGTGTGTTTCATACTTAAATTTAGTAACAATTATTACATAACATACATTTTCTCAAAATATTAATTTAATAAAAATACAATTGTTTAAAACGGAGCAAAAAGTAGCTCACATAAGTGATGGGACACCATTAGATACTACTACGTACTACAATAAAAATATTTTTTGGGGTTTTTATTTTTACTCAAAAGCAATTGGCAATAATTTATAAAACCATATGCAGTATTTCTCTCCAGTTTGTTTTGGAATTTTTGTGTTTTTTAGCTCTGTGCAGCCATGAATGCTAAACGAAAAAAAACTTTGCCTGAAATTCAAAAATTAGTTATTAATTTGCATATTGAACGTGGAAAATCTATTAGAGAAACTCCTGCTGCTGATTTACAAGCATTATATGGAGTAATTGTTAATCATGAGACTATTAGAAGAGTAATTCGATCTGCTGGATATCACGGTAGAGCAGCCAGGAAAAAATTCTTCGTGAGTGAAAAGAATAGAAAACTCAGACTGGCTTTCGCAAAATCCAACATAAATAAGAATTATGATTACTGGAATGAAGTTATATTTGCTGATGAGAGTAAATTTAGTATTTGGTTCTGACGGTAGAATCTTGGTGTGGAGAAAACCGATGGAAGAATTTCGCAAACAGAACTTTGTGCCAACAGTAAAACATGGTGGAGGAGGAGGAGTTATTGTATGGGGGTGTATGTCGTCCGCTGGAGGTGGTACTCTTGTTTTTATTGACAGTATAATGGATCAGTACAAGTATATTGACATTTTAAATCAAAATTTGAAATCTTCAGCGCGAAAATTGAACCTTCATAACGATTTTAAATTCTACCAGGACAATGACCCCACGCACACTGCTTTGAACATTAGACTCTGGCTGCTGTATAACTGTCCTGAAATAATAAAAACACCCCCACAATCTCCACAATTAAATCCCATAGAGAATATTTGGCAAGAATTGGAATCAAGAATTCGCAAACACACCATTTCTTCAAAACAACAATTAAAATCGGTGCTTCAAGAAGAATGGGGTAAAAATCACTCCAGAAATCACAAAAAATTAGTCGAATCCATCCCAAGAAGATTAAATCATGTTTTAAAAGTAAAAGGAAATCCAGCAAAATATTAAAACATTTTAAAAAGTAAAATTTTTGGTTAAATATTTGATGGAAAAGTAAGTGTCCCATCACTTATGTGAGCTATTTTTTGCTCCGTTCTAAGCAATTGTATTTTTATTAAATTAATATTTTAATATTTTGAGAAAATGTATGTTATGTAATAATTGTTACTGAATTTAAGTATGAAACACACCCAAAAAAATTTTTACATGTTTCTTAAATTTATTTTACTGCATTTTCCTTTTGTAAAGCACAAGTGTCCTATCACTTTTGTGAGACACTGTAATCCTCCTCCGAATATGGGCATCCGGAAGACCAAATTGTTTTATTATTTACTTCATATTTTGTAAAGCATTTATGAGTTTTTTTATTAAGAAACTCGAAGATTTCAAAGCGAGCAAAGGCAATACTGTGCGAAAAAAAAAAATATTTTTATCTCCCGCGCGCGAGACTGTATCAGAAATTCTAAAGATAGGTTCATTTTAAAATTATTTTGCGATATTGCTGTTGAAATGAATTTTATGGTGTAAGTGCGAAGAACATAATATTTAATAAATAAAGATAATACAGAAAACGTTTAGAAAACGCCCTTTTGGGCGTAATGGAAAATCTGAAAGCCTTTTTTTTTAAATTAAATTTTTTTTTTAATAATGTATCATGAACTACTTAAAAGAGACGATGGTTTGCCGGAAAAGTACGATTATGGGGGAATAGCATTGAAGTAAATGGCTATATCACTAATTTGGCGAGATGCCTCCAAAGTGGCAACGGTTTTGATAACTAATTTTTGTCGCAAACTTTGCGATAAATCTCCAAAATTCGCCAAACTTGGCGACAGTACGAGTATTTTTATGGAATGTTCGAGAACTGCAAAGCGTTGCTTTCGGTAAAACAAATCTTATCTACCATTGGTTCTGCTTATCTTTAATTCTTATGAAGCACGCAGCAATATGTATTTCTTTATAAAAATTGCTTTAAGCGACTGGCCGTGCAAGCACCTAGTAAAATAAATTTTTCTTACGTTAATGGGTGACTAAATGCTACAGCACATTACCTTTCTTGATTTACTTTCATTAGCATGAAAGATTATTTTATTAGCGAGGAAGTTTCGGACGGAAATTTAATGACTCAGCGCGTTAATCAAATTCATATGGAAGTGGCTGTGTTAAGTGAAGCTCGTTACGCAAGTTTTAAGCAACTGTTACTTAGTATAAAGTATTTGTTATGGGTCATATATGCACGCAAAATATTATCAGCAACATTGTAAACTTTAAAGGAAAAAAAAAGTCTGATGTGGACAGCACGTGACTACTTTGTACGGCCTTATTAAAAAATCTGATGTGTGCACCACATGACTTCCTTGTACGGAATATTAAATTATACGCATTTTTTCTTGCATTTCATTTAAACTTATTGAATTGAATTAAATCTACTTCGCCGACAGCGCATAAACCACAATAGAATAAATGCATTCTTTAAAATTCCCTCTATTTGTTTACCATAGCGACACACTGGCGCTAGGTTCACTTAACAATACTATATTTCGTTCATATTGTAACTCAGAATGCACAAAATTCATATCATTCAAAGAATTATCTAATATTTGCCACATGTTCCATTCAAATACTATAATAAAGCTAGAACGATGTATAAAAGAAATTAAGCAAACAAAACAAAAAAGAAAGAGTTTTTTACAGACGATTGAGTATTTCTCATTCAATTAATTCAGTTTTCACTTCGCGAGAAGGCAAAAATACATAAAAACTCAAAATATCTATATTAAAAATAACGAAGTAAATCTCAAACACTTATTTCCTCGAAACAAATTTCAGAAAGAATTAAGCATGATTTAATTCGCAATAATAAATGAATGCGTTATCTTTGTTGTTGCGAAGCTAAGTGTCTCTAGATTGGCAACAAATCCACTAGTCTCCTGTTTCAAATGTAAATATCAATGGCCGCCATTAAAAACAGGCTTAGCGGCAATTAAACAACTTTAAAATTGCTGATAATTCTAAAAATATTGCACACAGATTTACTAAAGGCATAAAAACCTTAACCGGAAGATAAAAACAACATAATTCAATCATTTTTAAAGCAAAGAATGTACAATTTACAAACATATAAGAGTAAAGAAACTGAGATCACTGAGCCGAGTAACAGAGTGGATATATATGTACGTTTGGTGCGGCCGATTGCAACCAAAATACGAGGTGCTCATCTACATGTTATAGCAGTCCTATATACAAAACTTCAACGTTCTGAGGCTACTCGTTTTTGAGTTATGCGAGATACGTACGTTCGTACAGACGCTACGAAAAATTCTCTTCAGAATTCATTTTAAAGCAGTTTTTTAGTTTTTTTGGAGGAAAAGAGTCTTTTATTCTGTCCTTACGTACAGATATCACGCAAAAACATCGTTAAATTGCATTCGATAGCGGTCAAAATGGATATTTTCGTTGAAATATGCTGCCTGAAACTTTTCGCGATTACAATACTTCCTTTTTACTTCGTACACGGAAGTAATTATACACATTTGTTTCACTTCATTTAAACTTATTTTCTCGAATGTCATTAGAGATATATTTCTTCTTCAATCAGTTCAGTTTTCCCTTTGAGGCAAGGCAAAAGTAATAAATACTCAATCTTCATTAAATGTTGTAAAATACCAAAAAAAAGTAATAATAATACAAAAATGTACGGTACATACAAGGTGTTTATATAAATGAATGGTGCGGACTTGAAAATTAATAATAAATCGATGTATTTCCTTACTCACGGTAAAACGTACACCGTAAACATTGGCAACTGTCCAAATTTCTCGTATGCCGCCTGCTGTTTGCTTGTCACGCTTACTGCGCAGACTCAGCGTCAGTTTCCAAGATGGTGCCTTAACAGGAAAAGGCTTTTTGTTTGCTCCGTTTTGAGACGTCCAGGTCTGTGGTTTCAGTGCAGCGTGAGTTTCGTACATGTTTTCTGTGCGGTAGAAAGTGCATGGCCCATTTTTCTTCGAATTAGAAACCGTAATTGGTGACTCATTTCTTGACATGTTGGAAACCTAGTTGTTACCTTAGCTGAACGCCAATTATGATGCAACTGGATGGTGCTCCGACCAGTTTTCACAGGAATGTACGAGAGCTTCTTAATCATCTTCTTCACCAACCATGGATTGGACATTCTGCAACAGCATACAGCAGCCTTCTCCCATGGCCACCCCGTTCGCCGGATTTAACGCCATTCGATTTCTTTTTTTAGAGGTTTCTTAAAAACCGAGTTTATGTAATGCCAATGCCCGTGTCCCTTGAGGAGGATTGTGATGCACTGCGCACCTTTACGGTGGACATGCAGTAGAGTCATTAGATTATTTTTGAAACAGGAAGAAGTGGAGCAGTGGCTTCGCTGGGAATCGAACCACAGACCTCTGGAATACGCGCCCAGCCTGCAGACCACTACACTACGAAGGCATGCTAGGAAGGTGGGAGAAATACCTTATAATGCTACAGCGAGTATGGGAAGAATTTGATTACCGTGTAACCAAGCCTGCACATATTGAAGGATTATGATTAATGCAGCAAAAAGTTAGACAGTTGCCACTGTTTATGCTGTCAGATTCTCCCATATAAAGCAATACATCGATTTGTTTGTCATTTTTAAAACTGCATCATTCATTTCTAAACACCTTGTTTAAGTAGCAACTGTTTTATTCGGCTGGTAAATTTTTAAATGTAAAAAATGAATCATGAAACATACATTTTTAATTTTTGTAAATAAATACAATGAAAAAGGAATTTCGTCTCTTGAATCTAAAATGAAAGAGGTCATGAATCCAAGAGAGAGTGAAAAATAAAATTCCTGAGACGTTGGCCTCTTGCATATGCCAAATAAAATTGAAATACTGGAAGTCATCCAAAGTCTACGTTGACAAAACAGTGAACTAGAGAGAGGTAAACCCGACGAAATTTCCATTCGCCTCGACGATTTATGAAGCTGAAAATTTTGTTTCGCATTCAATGAAATATTTGTTTAAGCATATTAATTTTTGAGAATCAATTTTCCCTATGGCGTCATATTCTTTTTTGAACAAGAAAATCAAACATTTTCATAAATGATATATGAAAGATTAAATTTGAAAGAATATATTTGAAAGAATTAAATATCTTACACTTTTCCGAATGGCAACACACTAGTACGAGGAGAATCAAAATAGAATTCGGGCAACAGAAACTCCTTTTTAAATGGTTTGATTTAAAAAGGAAATTTAAACAGGATTTAAAAAGGAGTTGATTTAAAAAAAGTTTGATTTAAAAAAAAAGTTTGATTTAAAAAGGAAACTGTTTTAAATTGTTTGAAAGTGAAAGACAAATACGCTTCTGAATCACTGAATAATCTAATAAAATTTGAAATATAAATATTTTGCGCTTTGCCGGGGGATTACACATATTACTTTTAAATCGGTGAGTTTGTTAATTAATGTTTTTTTATTAAGTTCATACAAAATACGAAGTGAAAAAATTTGGTGTGGACTGCATGACTTCCTTGTACGACCTATTAAATTATACATATTTTTTGCTGCGCTTGATTTCAACTTATTTCCTCGAATTATTCGAACTTAATTCACCGGTCATTCAAGGCAAGTTGAAAGTGGTGGAGTATTTAATTATGGCAAAGCACACTAGGGCTATCTACTTAAGGGGAGGAATGCCTTCGTGGAGGACCTTCTAAGGAAAACTGACTCGTATACACGTTACACATGGGGAAAACCACGAAAATGCCCATGCAGCCAGCCCGTTCGCGGGATTCGAACCTCGGGCCGAACTACCAGTGTTCAGCGATTTTACCGCTCGGCCGGTGGTGGGCCCCGCAAGTTGAAAATGACATAAAAAATTGCGAATTTTGAAATTAAATATTTCATTCAAATTTTTTCGTACGGTAGTCAAACTTCTTACATTTTTATTTATTTATTTATTTTTATTTCTTCATAACGAGTATAAAACGCTTCCAAATATAAGTACAGGAAGCGGAAGACCGCATTGAAAGTTAGATTTCGTTAGTTGTCGAAAATAAATTTTAAAAAAAATTAGAGTTTTTTCAAAGAACGTGAATATTTTCGTGATTTAAAACACTTTTGTAAATAGTCTATTTTACAAATAGTACTATTCCAGTCATCTCCAGTCATCTGAACTCCGAACTATCCGAATCGCTGATTATCCGAACCGCTTTCAGAATCTCAGAATTTTTCAGAATCAATTGAAGAAGAGAGGGAGAAGGAGAAAAAGGAAAAAGAAGCTCAAGAAAAGGAAACGGAAGAGACAAGAGAAGATCAGGATGACGTGTCGCTTGAGGAATTAAGACACATTCTTTTGAAAATTTCTGGATGTTTAGAAGTTAGTGCTGAGAATACAGTAGAATGAATGGTGTGTGATTCAGAAGTAGAATTCAGTGGAATGGATGGTGTGGGTTTCAGATTCTAAATGATGACGAAATTATTGGAAGTGCGAGAGAAGAAAGTGTCGAGGAAGAAGATGACCTTAAAATCAAAGTTGACCTTAATGTCGAAGTTGACCTTAATGTCGAAGTTGAAGCAAACACGGGACGCGTAATGGCAGACCGCACATTGAGTTGAATAATGTTAAGCAAATTTCGCTTACTGCGCATGCTTGATGGTGTACCTTTGGCACAGGGAGAAATATTGGCGACTAAGCAACCCTACGCTAGCTTATTCGTGATCACCATGGCTGTCGAGTGTGTTCGAATGATGTTTACAACTGTAATGTTGTGGAGCTTTGCTTATTAGTTATTTTAACGTCCATACCGATTGCACTTGCTTATTTTTCTAATATATATTTCATTGTAATTTGTCAATAACAGTGCATTTAATATTTGTTAACATATGTTCGTAATAATTCGTTATTTAAATGTAATTTGTTTACATGTTATAATTCAGTAATTGTAAACTGGAGTATCTCGCTTCGTTTGTTAGCGTATATTCGCGCTTTTATTTTCTCATTTCAAAGAATTTAATAACTAGCATTAAGGAATTGTAAAATTTCTTCAGTGTTATTTGCAAGCACTTGTTATATTCCTCAGTGTTTCTTTATGTATGTACGAATGGAACGTATGGTAAATCCTGAATTGTTTTTATTGCTTAAAAGTATAATGAATAAATTTTCAACTAATATATCCTAAATTTCAGTCTTTTTCTGAATGAAAATTTGTACAGTTCCAAAGGAATGTGCAGAATTTCATAGGTATTATATTTTACATTTTGAATGCAAACACTGCTTCACATTACTTCGCAATAATTTCAGCTTTCTAGTTGTTTGAGCAGTACAGCAAAAAATGGTATTTTAACACAGTAATTAATTTACATTTACATTATACTCTACGAAGATTTAAACGCCAGATTTGTTTACAGTCAGATGGCGGTACATCTACCATATACCGTATTTATCTTCTTTTCAAATCGCGCCAACACAGTAATTACGCCAAATTGTTTTCTGGGCATGCGCAGTATGCGACATTCGTTTAACACTGTTCAACTCAATGTGCGGTCTGCCATTACGCACACGGGACTGGCCTTGAAACTGCGTTCAAGTGGATTGATCGTCAGCCCGAGTATGACCACATGCAACTTCTCATTGTCAAGCGGATGCGCTACTTGGCTGCCCGAAGACAGTCAAAGAACTTACTTTGACCCAGATGTTGAGCAAGCAATGACTTTCAGCACTTGTGTACGTGCTCTACAGTACGCTACAGAACATGTACGTAAAAGTGTTACCTTTTCATTTTAATTATTTAAAATCTCTTTTTCTTTAAAAATATTTTTTCTCTCATTTTTGACATACAGTACATACAGTAATTAATTACAGTATACGTACACCCTCTCTTTGGAAAAAAAAATCCAATTATCCGACCTGAAAAGGTCGGTTAATGAAAATTATCCGAATGGGTCCGGTCCCAATTGATTCGGGTAATTGGAATGCTACTGTACACTGCCCCCCCACCAATAAAATGGGACAGTTCTATATCTCCCGTTCTACTGGGTCGATTGACTAAATTCAAATTGCCTTTTTCATGCCTCGAAATCTCGACTTAGGATATATATTAGCTTTATATATAGCATTATTCTAACACAGGTACTTTGACACAAAATTAAACTTTTTCTGAAATAACATACCAAATGTTTTCCATATTTCAATTCTACGACTCAAATATGCCTAAATATTAAATTTTGTAAAATTTGGTGCGAAATTTATGGAGAAATTCAAAAATTTATCTTGGCGCGTTTTTTTCAGTTTGCGCCAAGAATAATTCACTTGGCGAATTTCTTAATATATAGCAACCTATTTTCTTTCCCTTCCATTGTGCAGGAGCGGGAAAAAAGTCATGTCGTTCCTACTTTCAAATAATTTTAACAAAGTGCCTAAACCACATTTGGTGTTATTATCGCTTTCAACAAATATGACAAATTTTAAATCGCGCCAATATATAAATTCACCTATATCTTCGGAAATTTTGAATAAAAAACTAATTTTTTTGCAGGTATGCTTAGAAATACATCTACTTTAAGGTGATGGTAAAAAAAAAAAAAAAAATCGTAGGTTATAATTCAAAATGTTTTTCGAAAGGTTTGTAAAAGTTATTGAAAAATACAAATTTTAAAATTAAATCTTAAAAAATAGGCGAATTTTATTCGGAATGAACCTAAATTTCAAAATGTGAAAAGAAGAATCAAATAAGTTTAATAAAAAAAAAGAAAGAGAATAATAAATATATGCTAAATTCAATTAACATTGAGGAACTAAAATTTTGGGAGCTAATTTTATAAAAACTTCTCCTGCGATTTTTACAAAACTTGGCAGTTTGGCATAATTGGAGTCGTAGAATCGGAATATGAAAAAAAAATCTGATGTGTACACCACATGACTTCCTTGTAAGGAATATTAAATTATACGCATTTTTTTTGCATTTCATTTAAACTTATTGGATTGAATTAAATCTACTTCGACGACAGCGCATAAACCACAATAGAATAAATGCATTCTTTAAAATTCACTCGAGTATTTGTTTACCATAGCCACACTCTGGCGCTAGATTCACTTAACAGTATTAATAATTATATGACAGTTAACTTATATAATAATTATATAACGGAAACTAAGTTAACTGTTATATAATCCAATAATTATATAACAGTTAACTTACATATTTCGTTCATATTATAACTCATAATGCACAAAATTTATATCATTTAAAGAATAGAATTATCTAATCGTTGTCACATGTTCTATTCAAATACTATAATAAAGCTAGAATGATGTATAAAAGAAATTAAGCAAACAAAACAAAAAAGGAACAGTTTTCCACAGACGATTGAGTATTTCTCACTCAATTAATTCAGTTCTCACTTCGCGAGAAGGCAAAAATACATAAAAACTCAAAATATCTATATTAAAAATTACGAAGTAAATCTCAAACACTTATTTCCTCGAAAAAATTCCAGAAAGAATTAAGCATGATTTAATTGGCAATAATAAATGAAGGCGTTATCTTTGTTGTAGCGAAGCTAAGATTCTCTAGATTGGCAACAAATCCACTAGTCTGCTGTTTCAAATGTAAACAATCAATGGCCGCCATAAAAAAAAGGGCTTAGCGGCACTTAAACAACTTTAAAATTGTTGATAATTCTAAAAATATTGCACACAGGTTTACTAAAGGCATAAAAACCTTCATGTTACACTATACAAAAGATACAATACAATTTCACATATAATTTCACCAAAATCTTTACAGATATACGAAATTCGTAACAACGTAAGCAATCATTAATAAATAACACGCAAAGGACTCATCATGACGGAAAAACAAGTTCAGTACAAACACGGCTTACTTTTCAAAGGAAAATATTTAGAAATATAAGTCATCTAACTACCATGTCATCAGATATCGTTTAGGATTTCGGTAAGAGTCTTCTGTCAGGTCGTCATACTTTTAAAAGATTATCGAGAATTTTTAGGATTTACTCGGAAAAATGTCAGGTTTAATCCGACTCTGAGACGGAGGATAAAACTAATAACTAGGATTACCACTTCGAGTTTATTTTCTTTTCCTAACAATCAAAATAACTTGAGATAATACGACAAAGTTTGAGTTAAATTTCAAAAGCTCTTACGTTAACCATGATTTAAATAGACAGCTTTCGTGCTTAGCTTGTCATTGTTGTTTAAATGGGTGTATTCAGACCGTCTCCGAAAATATGTAAATTTCAGTTTCTGGAATGTTTGTCTAGAATTACCTAATCTTAGTTGACACAATAATGTCTGTGATGGAAAATTGGGTAATGTAGTGCTTTACTGTAGTGGTTTCGAATTTAACGACCTTCAGGTAGGTATTTAGAGGAAAAGCAGAATACAATGGAATAAAAAACATACTACATGCTCCATGTTTGTAAAATGTTTTTATTTTCATAACTGTTGGTCGTAGACATGTATTGACAGTTACAAAAATGTTTTAAATAGCAGAAATATTCATTTTTGACAGCTTTCCAATCCATTTGAGCGTTGTTTTGGAGTGATGTTTGCACGTACGGATGGAGTAAAGGATTCTTATTTCCCGAAACGGATTGTAAAATGGATTTAAAATTTTTTTCGTGACGTCTGTACGTAGGTATATATGCATCTCTCGTAACTCATAAACAAGTAGATATAGAACGTTGGAATTTTGTGTATGGGGCTGCTACAATATGCAGTTCTTCACCTCCCTTTTTGGTTTCTTTGTTTAGTTATAGAAAATTTTTTTAACAAATTTTAATTAACACAATTAAAAAATTTTATTAACCAAAAAAAAATCTGAAATGTTTCAGATTTTAAATTACATCCAAGGAGGCGTTTTTTTAACGTTTTGTGTGTTACCTTTATTTATTCAATATCATGTTCTCCGCGCTTAAACCATAAAATTCAATTCAACAGCAATATCGTAAAATAATTTTTAAATGAACGTATCTTTAGAATTTCCGATACACAGTCTCGCGCGCTGAAGATAAAAATGCCCTCCCCCCGTACAGTGTTGCCATTGCTCGCTTTCAAATCGTTGAATTTGTTAATCAAAAATTCGTTAAAGTGTTGTAAAATATGAAATCGATAATAAAACAAATTCCATATTCCAAATTTGGGCTTCTAGATGCCCACATTCGGAGGAGGATTACGTTATTCAAAATGGGATGGCTCTAGGTACCGTTGTTTTATCACAATGCGAGAAACATACATATATTTATGCAGATTCTTCATTATTTAATTTCTTTAAATATAACACAGGGCGATAATATTTGGTGGCAACAGTTTGAAAAGTTATAGGGACATTTGCAGTGAACTGACGCAAAATCCCAAAACGATATTAATAGCCCTTCTGAGCTAACGCTCATTAAGTTAATAAAATCTGTATCTTCAAAGTTAATAAAATAAGTTAATAAAATCTATATTTCAAATCTTTGAATCGGATTTGTATCGTATTGTAAATTAAATAGCTGCATTTATAGATTTTTTTATATGTTGTTCTGGTTAATTTTTTTAATGGTAATGAAAATAATGTAAACTTCTATTTCAAAAACTTAAAAATCTCAAAAATAATCTAACACTGTATTTGGAACAAATTCATAGCTGGAATGTCTTCACGGGCTGTATGAAACTACTTCGAGAGCTGCGAGTTTCAGACGACTGGCGTTTGTCTTAGAAAATAACTAAATATCACAGATCCCTTATATGTATGTAATTTCTCCCATCAGTCCATCATAATTTCGATAAAGTAATCAAATAGAAGAAGATTCTGTGAAGAATTTGGCTCACGCTTGAAATACTCTTTGATATGAAGGTCATGAACAATTCCAACCAAATCAAATTCAGAAGGTAGGAAGATACTGAGATGATGTGCTAAAAATATTTCTACCGCTACATGATCCTTTTTCTTTTTTTCCCTTTCCCTTTTCACTTCAGTAGTTTCCAAAATGTGACGTCACAATAAATTAATGATCAGAGCTCTTGTAGGCTTCACAGCTTCTTGTTACAGCGTTGATGGTCTTGTTGTAGCAGAAAAGGAGCTGGAATTGTAGCTGCAATTTGATTTCTGATGTTGGCAACTCTTTTTTTTCCGCGTTTTTTTAGCGGAGAAAAATGTTGGTAATTTAATACGTATATTTTCCCTCCTCCACAGAGGTGAAAACTTAAGATTTATAACCTGCAACGAATCAAATCGTGTGGATATTTTTAAAATTACGTTATTATTATTATTTTTAAAAGTTTAATTTAGACTTCTGAAATTTTTTCAAATTTATCAGAATTTTATTATTTGCATCATAGGATACAGTGAGAAAAAAATTGAATGAAAATTATACGAAAAATTTAACACAATTTCCGATTTTGGAGCGAATTTTCAAAAATCGCAAATTTGTTTCCTTCGATTTGTCATAAGAGAATTATGCCCAAAAACTATTTTTCAAATTAATAATTTAATAGACAACGTGTGATTGAGCTCTCACCAGCGGCCTAAAAGCCGCTGAACACTGGCAGTTCGGTCCAGGGTTCGAGTCCCGGCGGGTTGGCTGCATAGGCGTTTTCGTGGTTTGCCCCATGTACAACATGGATACGAGTCAGTTTCCCTTAAAAAGACCTCCACGAAGGCATCCCTTGCTTTCATTGTAGTGCCTAAGAGAGGAACATATAATAAGTAAAAACGTACGATTGAGACTGAAATGATAAAATAAAAGGAAATAAAAGGTTCTTATAAGAAAAGCTTTTGTATAAAACTTATGAAACAATTAATGAAATAAAAATAGAAAAATAATTTATCGTATTGTTTCAGAGGAACAAGGGATTCTCTTTACTAAATTCATTTACAATTTTACACCAGAAATAATAACCTTCGGGATAGCTATATTTTCTTAACTTGTACAAGGAAGTAAAAATGATTTACTCAACAAATACATTCAGAAGTTGAGCAAACATAAATAGCGCAGAATTTTCTGTATTATAAGCCGCAAATAGTATCTTGACTAACGCTTTGCTACGGTTCAGATAGTTTTATATTAATATTTTCTTCCTGTTCGTGACCACGAAATTTTTTTGTGTGTTGTTCTTAACAGCTCTTGACATATCAACTAATCTGCAACGTTCGTTACGAAACTATTATCGTTTCAGCGGGTTTCAAAACAATGAATATTAGTTTACGTTCCATATCAGTACCAGGCCAACGACAGCCCACTAAGCGGTGAAGAACCGTGGGAAAGTTTATAATTCCCGAAAAGTGAATTTCGACGAATTTCCCTTTCTTTAGATATCAGCAAATTACTTTTCTTGCGCGTTTGACTTTCACGGTCAGTTAAAGGGTCAAATTCATTTTTTCCGTGGTAATCGTCGATTGTCTTGGATATTGCTGCGGGTTCGTAATCGATTGAATGCACACATAACTGATGATAGCTTAGTGAAATTTATTTTTCCTAAAGAAACACTTTACTGTTCTAGAACTATCCACGAAAATACTCGTGCAGCTGTTCGCAATATCCCAGAGTAGTAGTTACACTTCAAACTACTAAGAACATCAAACACAACAATGCAAAGCGCATCTAAAGAGCGAAGCTAACACGGAGATTATCTCAAGGCTCCGAACTCACGCTCGACTAAACAACTACTACTGACACTCTCACAGGTCCTTATATAGTTTTCACCCCGGCCGCTAAGAAATCTCTAGTACTTTCTGCTTCTCGAAATTACTGGAAGGCATATTAGGACCGGATGCGGTTACTAACTGTTAGCTACAGTTATACGGGGAGGGAGCAAATGTCGCCATATGGTCGCTAAGGTATTTCTCCTGCCTACTTAGCGTGCCTTCGTGGTGTGGTGGTCTGCACGCTGGTCGCGTATTCCAGAGGTCCGTAGTTCGACTCTCGGCGAAGGTGTTGCTTATTTTTCACTTCTCCTGCTTTCCCTAAAAATACCTAATGTCCCTACAGTGGCGCCCGAACTGAAAAAGGTGGTCAATGATGATTCTCCACCACCAGGATTAAGCGGCTGGGTCCTCTAATCCCCAGTCGCCCTTTAAAAGGGGGAGTATATAAGGTATTTCTCCTGCCGTCTTAGCATGCTTTCGTGGCGTAGTGGTCAGCACACTCGGCGCGTATTCGAGATGTCCGTGTTTCGAGTCCCGGCTAAGGCATTGCTCATTTTTCATGTTTCCCGCTTCGAAATATCCTAATGTCTCTATAATTTTGGCGACATTTTGGCAATTGCTAGCCAAACTTGGCGGCAAAAATTAGTCATTAAAACCGTCGCCAGAGGGGAGATATCTCTGCAATTTAGCGAGATAGATTCAATATTAAATACACTTGTCCCTGTATTGTTAATTTTTCAGCAAAGCTTCGGTTAAGAATTTCATGTTACATTATAAAATAAAAAGTACTACAATTTCACACGTAACTTCACTAAAATTGTTCACTTATTTATAAAATTCCTAACACTAGCATATCGCTGAAACATAGTGATGAGTCGGTACTACCGAACCGGATATTTTGTAACGGGTACTTAGTTGTAACGGGTACTGAAAATCGGTACATCCAAGTACCCGTTACTTCAGTACCGAAATCGGTACTTTTCGGTATTCGTTACTTCTGTACCGAAATGGGTACTTTTCGGTATTCGTTACTTCTGTACCGAAACGGGCACTTTTCGGTATTCGTTACTTCTGTACCGAAACGGATACTTTTCGGTATTCGTTACTTCTGTACCGAAACGGGTACTTTTCAGTATTCGTTACTTTGTAACGAAAATATGTGTCTCTTCTCGGTATTTCGGTATTCGTTACTGGAGGATCGATGAGTGTTCAGCTCACTTCGGTTTTGGTACGAGGACAGTAGTATCTGGTTGTATTTGCGAAATGGTGATATGCGCTCCTTGTGTCCATGAATGGCCTGCTCCTCAGACACTTCCGTAATTGACATGTTTTCTGATGTTCAAAATCTTACTCCGTACAGATAAAATCAAACACGTGGTGACGTGGCAGAATTCCTTCAGTGCGCAAAATCGTTAGCTGCGTATTTCGGTACTCCAAATCGTTACTAGGGCACTTTGGTACTCCAAATCGTTACTAGGGTACTTCGGTACTCCAAATCGTTACTAGGGTACTCCGGTACAGTAAACCGTTACTCCGGTATTTCGTTACTTCGGTACTCCAAATCGTTACTAGGATACTCGGTGCTTGAAATCGGTTTTCGGTACTTTTCAAAGTAACGGTTACTTGAGTAACGGGTATTTTGTACCGGGTACTTGTCGGGTACAGTACCGAAGTTGCCCATCACTACTGAAACAATCCGATAGTTTTGAATTCGAATCTAGGTAAGATGAATCTTCGCTACGAACTCCTTTCAGCTAAAAATCTGACAGAGGGATTAGTAAAGAACTGCCAGACGATAAACAGGTGAACTTGGACTGACTGAATCCACGATTCCCTTTCAATTCTTCATTATACGCTGTGACTCCAAATTCCTTATACAACCTTTATTTTTGACATTATGTTGGTCATAGACCTATACTTTAAGTTATGAAAATACTTTAAATGGCATAAATAGTCATATATTGAACATTATAAAGTAAAAATAATTAATACTGTAAAACTTACGAACTTGAACCTTTTAAAATATTCGCAGATTACTGTACTTATTTTAGGATATGTTATTCTCATTAAAAAAATAACGCGATACAAAAAGTAAGATTCCTGTACGACAAAAACTGACCGATACGTTTCCTGTTAAAACTACAGACCATATACAGGTGACGTACACAAACTGAAAAGCAAAGTACACTACGGAAAAAAAAAAAAAAAAAAAAAAAAAAAAAAAAAAAAAAGAGGGACTGTTCTATATCTTGCGTTTTTCATGTCTTGAAAGCGCGACTTAGGATATGTATTAGATTTATATACAGCATTTTTCTAATATAGGTATTTTGACACAAAATCGGACTTTTCTGAAATGACATGCCAGTTTTTTTTTTCATATTTCGATTCTACGACTTGAATTTTGCTAAACTGCCAAATTTTGTAAAAATCGCACGAGTAGTTTTTAAACAATTAGTTGTCAAAATGTTAGCTCCTCATTCTTAATTGAATTTGGTATATATTTATTAATCTCTCTCTTTTTATTTTATCGAACTTATTTGATTCTTCCTTTTTCGAAATTTAGATTCATTCCAAATAAAATTCGTCCATTTTTTTATGATTCATTTTAAAAATTTGTATTTTTTAATAATTTTTATAAATTTTTCGAAAAAATTTTAAATTATAATCTATAAAATTTTTGCCATCATCTTAAAGTACATGTATTTCTAAGCATACCTGCAAAAGATTACAGTTTTATATTCACAATTTCAGAAGATATACGTGAATTTATATACTGGCGCGTTTTCAAATTTGGCATGTTTGTTGAAAACGATAAAACATCAAATGTGGTTTAAGCACTTTAATAAAACTACTTAAAAGTAGGAACGACGTGACTTTTCTTCTCCTCGTTTACAATGGAAAAAATCTGATGTGTACACCACATGACTTCCTATTAAAATATATATGTGTATATCCACATGACTTCCTATTGATATTAAATTATAAGCATTTTTTCTTGCATTTCATTTAAATTTATTGGATTGAATTAAATCTACTTCGCCGACAGCGCATAAACCACAATAGAATAAATGCATTCTTTAAAATTCACTCTAGTATTTGTTTACCATAGCGACATTCTGGCGCTAGATTCGCTTAACAGTATTAATAATTATATAACAGTTAACTTATATAATAATTATATAACGGAAACTAAGTTAACTGTTATATAATCCAATAATTATATAACAGTTAGCATATATTTCATTCATATTATAACTCATAATGCACAAAATTTATATCATTTAAAGAATAGAATTATCTAATCGTTGCCACATGTTCTATTCAAATACTATAATAAAGCTAAAATGATGTGTAAAAGAAATTAAGAAAATAAAACAAAAAAGAAACAGTTTTTCACAGTCGATTGAGTATTTCTCATTTAATTTATTCAGTTCTCACTTCGCGAGAAGGCAAAAATACATAAAAACTCAAAATACCTATATTAAAAACTACGAAGTAAATCTCAAACACTTATTTCCTCGAAAAAATTCCAGAAAGAATTAAGCATGATTTAATTGGCAATAATAAATGAATGCGTTATCTTTGTTGTTGCGAAACTAAGTTTCTCTAGATTGGTAACAAATCCACTAGTCTCCTGTTTCAAATGTAAACATCAATGGCCGCCATCAAGAGAAGTATTAGGCTTAGCGGCACTTCAACAACTTTAAAATTGTTGATAATTCTAAAAATATTGCATACAGATTTACTAAAGGCATAAAACCCTTAACCGGAAGGTAAGAACAACATAATTCAATCATTTTTAAAGCAAAAAATGTACAATTTACAAACATATAAGAGTAAAGAAACTGAGATCACTGAGGCGGGTAACAGAGTGGATATATATATAAATATATTTATATACGTTTGGTGCGGCCGATGGCAACCAAAATACGAGGTGCACATCTACATGTTATAGCAGTCCTATATACAAAATTTGAACGTTCTGAGGCTACTCGTTTTTGAGTTATGCGAGATACGTACGTACATACGTTCGTACAGACGCCACGAAAAATTCTCTTCAGAATTAATTTTGAAGCAGTTTTATAAATTTTTTTGAAGGAAAAGAGTCTTTTATTCTGTCCTTACGTACAGATATCACGCAAAAACATCGTTAAATTGCATTCGATAGCGGTCAAAATGGATATTTTCTTTGAAATATGCTGCCTGAATCTTTTCGCGATTACAATACTTCCTTTTTACTTCGTACAAGGAAGTAAAAAGGGAAGGAAAATAGATTGCTACAAATTAAGAAGTTAGCCAAGTGAATTATCTTGGCGCAGATTGGAAAAAAATACGCCAAGATAAGTTTTTGAATTTCTCCGTAAATTTCTCATCAAATTTGACAAAATTTAATATTTAGGTATAATTTGAATCGTAGAATCAAAATAGGGTAAGAAATTGGCATGTCATTTCAGAAAAAGTCCTATTTTGTGTGTCAATATCTATATTAGAACAGTGCTAGATATAAATGTAATATATATTTTAAGTCAGGCTTTCGAGACATGAAAAAAGCAGTTTGAATTTTGCCAATCGGCCCAGTAGAACAGGATATATAGAAATGTTCCATTTTTTGTTTTTGCGCTGTGTGTAATATGAGGATCGTCGTATACGGAAATCCTCGTTTTTAACCCATTTTATATTTCTTCAGAAATGCATAATCGCATGGGCTGTTATCTTTTTCACGAATGCTCCTCTATAAATAGTCACTTTGCATTCAGGTCAGTAAAGTTACATTTTCGTGCTTTAAATTCTTGGAAATTCTGCATACAGAGCAGTCTTCAGTTTTATCGTTGTGATGTAAGTGTTGCGAATTCATAACACTACGCAGTTCTTGATACCCAATCAACGAATGTCAGGGAATGTCCTTGGAAAGAATGAAAGAGAACAGCGGCCTTCAAAAAAGATGCGAAAAAAAGATAAGTATTTAAAAAAAAAAAAAAAAAAATGCTCCCGCGAAATTAATCTTAATTTAATAAATAATTATGTGCAAAACAAAACTGATTAAGCAAGGACTATATGAGTCATGGCATCGCACTATTTTATGGATCCCAAAATATGAACATTTGTATTTCATCGGATTAATATGACTTATTTTATGCATACAAATGCCATTTCCTACGATTTTTTTTTGCACTTCCTTTACCCGCAAAAAACTTCTAAAGTATGCGTTGTAAAGACTTGTACGTGGGACTGAACTTTGCGGATTTATTGACAATTTTTTAAAACATTATTGAAAAAGTAAAATGTGTCATAAATGGATAAAATGCGCGTTGGTATCGTATCATTTCACATACAATCCTGCATAAATGTGTGAAAAATGTTTTAATTTGCTAAAGCTACAGGGGGTTAAAAACTATCTGGAAACAAAATAATAATAAAAAAATATGACAGGTTTCATATTTTTTTAACATTCTGTGTGTTACCTTTATTTATCAAATATCATGTTCTTCGCACTTAAACCATAAATTCAGTTCAAGAGCAGTATCGCAGAATAATTTTAAAATGAACGTATCTTTAGAATTTTCGATACACAGTCTCGCGTACTGGTGATAAAAATGTCTTTTCTATACTACGTTGCCATTGCTCGCTTTGAAATCCTTGAGTTTGTTAATCAAAAATTCTTTAAAGTTTTATAAAATATGAAACGATAATAAAACAAATTTCACATTCGGGTGGAGATGTACATTATTCAAGATTTGATGGCTCTAGGTACCGTTGTTTAATTACAATGCGAGAAATATGCATACATTTATGTAGATCCTTCATTATTTAATTTCTTTAAATATAATACAGGACGATAATATTCGGTGACAACAATTTGAAAAGTGAAACAACGCTTGTAGTGAATCAACGCAAAATGCCAAAACGAAATTAATAATTCTTCTGGGCAAATTGCGCTTTTGGACCTAAAATGCAAAGGCAGGTGGAACCGAAATAAGCCGGTTTTTGTAATGGGTTGTGTGTGTAAGAAAGGCGATTTGAAGCTCTATTGGGCGCTGTTGTAAAACTGTTCTGCTGGCGTAAATCATCATTCTTCGTGCGAATTTTGAGAAAAATGCATTTTTTACACGCACGAGAAACTCACTGCCTTTTATTTGTAAAGTTGAAGTTAAAAATGCGACGTTTTTCGCTTCTCCAAGAATATACAGATAATGATTCCCGAGTATCTCCTTTCAGTGCCTGCTGTGTTTCTGTCCACAGCTTTGCCGAATTGCAGCCCATGAGGGTGTGGAAGATAAAATTATTTTATTTCGAGCAGTAGCAACGTATTTCTTTTAAATAGCTAATTTTATGACTGAATTTGAAACGCAGATATCTAACGCCAACCCTCTACTTTGCCTCAGAATAAAATTCCTGGAATGAAATCATTTTGAATAAATTTCTAAAATTCAAAATTCACTCCCAGAATCGAATACCAGACACTGGTAATTTCCATGAAGCAGCGAATTTTTTTTCCTTAGTCGATAATCCTGTTGTACTGAACATGGTAGTGTTATTTTTCAGTTTTCTCGCTTTTTACATATAACCGAATATAATTGTCTGTTGCAAGTCCGAAAATATCTTACATAACTTGACCAGGCGAAGAGAAATATTTGAAACTTTGTTGAAATCAATAGGAGCACTTACAGGAATGCAAACAGGTACAAATAACCCAAAAAGAAAAATAGAAATAAGACAAAATTCACGTTAGATTTAGCGCAAATCACTTAATCGAACAATACGTAAGAAGTACACTTCTGGAAGTTTCCGAAAAAGTCATTGCTGGAGCTCTGAAAATGCGTTTTTTAGAAACTTCCAAAAAATATCGTTAAGAAACAGCCAAAATGTTTTACCAGTGCTCGTTTGAAGTGTTCTTGTATTGATACCACCGGTTTTGTTTGAACTATCCTTGAAATTCTAAGGTCTTGTGACTTGGAATTAAGAGATGTACAAAATAACGTATGAACGAAACACAGGAAGTGGCAATAAATTCAAGATTAAACAAAATAAACAATAAATAACTACAAAATGAACAGAAAAACTAAATACTAATTAAAGTACATATAAAAAAATTTAAAATAAATAAAAGCCAATATTTATAAACATTTGCAAGTACATTTTATTTAAACCAATAATATTTTCCTTAATTTTCTGTTCTTGAAATTGTGCGCATTTCTTTCCAAACCTCTCGAGTGGGTGAGTGGTTAGGACCTTTGAATACTGGTAGTTTGAGCCCAGGCGAATAAGCACAAGCTGCATGGTTGGCTTTAGTGGTTTTCTCCGTGTGTAACACAAACCGGAGTCAGTGTTTCTTAGGGAAGTCCTCCACGAACGCAAACTTTTATAAGAGACTTACTGTAGATTCAAGTATATTTTTAGTTAAAGTGGCATGGTAACGTCGGATGGGCGGTTTCCTCGTTTCCAATGCCGATTCTACAAACATTGCCTAATGGGTTTCTTAATTGGAAATCAATTTAAACATTGGTTTTAACTGTAAAGATTGTGTTGTACTTCGTTTAAGAAAAAGAAACTTCTACTAACAAGTGTTGGAATCTGATCGCAGTAGGATCATGGCTTGTCGGGTCTATGCTTTGCATGATCTTCCGTCCCATATTGATCGTGACTGTTAGACTATGGAATCAATGGGTACAGGAAGGCATGCTGAACGCTATGCAGTGGCAACCTCGGGCCGCTATGCAGTCTCGGGCGTCAGTAGGCTGGGACCACTGACGCACGAGACTGCATAGCGCCACTGGACACCTGGGAAGACATACATGTTGTGCTTTCGGTCTTTCGAGATCGTACAGCCACGTCAAGTAGCCTGAGTCAGATCTTGTCTGGTGTTCAGGAAGACAAGTGTTTTGGCAGATACAGTGCAACGTTGCGACATTGTCAATTGTCAGCTCGGCCACATTGTTCATGCTTCTTCTGACGCTGCAGCCGTCTACAGTAGCCTAAATTGGTCTACAGTAGCTTAAAGTAGTGGAGCGGACGAAGATACTGAACACAAGAGTGGCGCCACGTTGTGCTTTTAAACGAATCCTGATTCTGCGCATAACATCACGATGAGCGTATTCGCGCGTAACCTGTAGTGCCTATGGCCGAGCAGGTTATGGATATTTATTATTATATCCGTATCTGGAGGCATCGAGGATCACTTTAGCTTGTCAAGTCAGCTGACCACGGCTCCTTGACCCAACTCACGAACTAGCTCCACCACTTCAGCCGCAGACTTCACCGTGCGAGCATCTGCTTGCACTCATCTCACTGCATCTACTTGCAACTCTGACCTTCCTTCACTCAGATTATGTCTAGTTACCATTAATTGCTTTACCACTGCCATCCACAGCAATTAATAATTGCTAACTACTGTATTACGAATTTCTACTCAACTACGACTGCTTATCTTAAAATGCTTGGCATTCAAGTCACAAACCTGGACTGTGCTATGCTCATCAAAGATGTGAACAAACTTTATTTCACGTTGCTGCACGCAGGGTAGGGCGATGCCCAGGAACCTGGTAGTGTGACTTCGTCACCTGATCTGGCCCGGAGGAGAACGAACGTTACCAGCTTGCACTCGTCATCATAATACGGCCCAGCATCTGGCGTGCTGGTATAAGGTGCACATCTGGGTCACCTCTTGTTCGCATAGCCAGTAATGTGCACAGTCGCAGTTACGTTTCTGATATGTTACAACCCGTGGCTGTGCCCTGTCTTCGAGGTCTACATGAAGGCATTTGAATAAGATAATGTACGATCGCATATTACTCGTGCTGCCCTAATCGTTCTCGATACAGAGAGTGCTTGACTATTGCCCTATCCAGTATTGTTTTCCAGATTTTTCACCCACTGAGAACATCTTCTTATGGGTTGCCGAGACACTAACACATCGCCACCACTCGTCAGCCACTGCGGTGGATGGACTGTGATAGAGAGTTGAAGCCGCATGGAATACGTTACCCGTATCTGTCACCCAAGTTCAGTTCGATCCGATGCCTATAGGGATGACAGCCTGCTAAAGATAATAATAGAATTATCAACAGTTTAAAAGTTGTTTAAGTGCGGCTAAGCCTCATTTTTGTTTATCATAACAGCCATATTTGTTTATATTTGAAACTTAGCAGAGTAGTGGATTTGTTGCCAATCTAGAGAAACTAAGCTTCGCAACAACAAAGATAACGTCTTCTTTTATTATTGCGAATTAAATCATACTTAATCCATTCTGTAATTAACATTTAAATTATTAAATTATCCCATATTCCGACTCAGCATAGCGTCCGCGACAAATTCAGTATCTACGCTTTCAGTGTATTTTTGCCGAGTGAGACCAAAGGTAAACTTTCAGTTTTGTGCACCGAAGAATGTGCCTTCTTGCCCGCTAGCTGAATTGCTTGTTTTGGCGTGGAAACTAATTTTAATTTTAAAAGTTGTTCTTTAAATTGTTTTAACTGTATTTATGTTTTATATTTTTTTACATTTTTCAACTTTAAATAGAAATATTTTGAGGTTGATGTATGTTTACTTTATCGCGAAGTGAGAACTGAATTAATTGAATGAGAAATATATCTCTATTGAAATAAGTTTAAATGAAATGCAGGAAAATATGTGTGTAATTTAATATTATGCAGTGTGGTTGTATACATCAGATTTTTATTTTTAATTTCCCATTGTAAGAGAATCCTGCAACATTCATAAACTCCTTACTGAAAGGCCCACCAGCAGCCGAGCGGTAACGTCGCTGAACACTGGTAGTTCGATCCGAGGTTCGAATCCCGCGAACGGGCTGGCTGCATGGGTGTTTTCGTGTTTTTCCCCATGTGTAACGTGTATACGAGCCAGTTTCCCTTAAAAAGTCCTCCACGAAGGCATCTCTCTCTTAAGGCAGATAGCTCTCGAGTGCTTTGCCATAATCTAATAAACCAAAACCAAACCTTACTGAAACTTCCTTTGCCATTGACGGAACCAGGTTTGTGCATTTTTTCCTTAGACTTAGACTCTATAATCGACCGAGCTATTGCGAAGAGCAATGTTGCCGGTTCCAGAATTAAAGCCCAAGGGCACTTGACATAAAGAAATCCAGACGTAAAGAAAAACTCAGATGAGAAAACTGATATAAGGTGAAGAAGAGAAGTACCAAAAGGAGCAAGACAATCCAATCGGACAAGTTCGCAAAACGTGACGAGCGATCGTAACTTTCAAGGAGGACCCAAGACAATGAAAATCAATGACAACAATATGAGAAGATACACTACAGCAATAGTTCCAATGACAAATTCAAATACAATTAAACAACCTCAATCAGTAGTGCTAAATACAACACAATACAAAACTACTATACAACACAATTTAAATACTACTATTCAACGCAATACAATACAGCAATTTAACAACAACCTAAGCAACCTATTTACAACACACTATATCATCACAATGCGAAAAATCTCACAGCATTAGTATTATCAATCTCCAAGAATAATATTCAAGCTATAGAAGAACTTCAATCAAAATCAGATGCATTGGAAGTATAAACAGCTACCAATTGAGGATCCAAGTGAAAAAGTTGTCGTCTCCTCCCATGAAGGTGTGAGCTGCAAGTGGTCTGACGCTTCTATCTTCGAAGAGAATTTCATAATTAAAGACTTGGGAGTAATTAACAAAGTCACATTGCACAGTTTTGTTGAATAATTTTTCATTAGATCTTCTAATGTAATCTGGAATCGTCTCAAGTTTTAAGTCTCTGTGTAAAAGTTTATCGCGGATAAGATAGTGTGAATCAGTAATAATGCGCAGAAATTTGTTTTGCACTACTTGTAATTGATGCAGTTGAGTTTGGTGACCGTGTTCCAAGCAGGAGCAGCATAACAAAGTATCGGTCGAATGCAAGTGGTATATATATGTTTTTTGGTACGCAAGCTAAGATTTGAATATTTTCCAATGACCGGGAGAAATCTGCATATTATGCCCATGGCTTTGCTCTTGACACTATTAATGGGATTAGACCATGTGAGCCTTTGGTTCAAAATAATTCCTAAGTATTTGGCCTTTGTGACCAGAGGAACAGCTTCATGAAAAAGGTAGAGATCTTCAAAAGCAATGTTTTTCTTAGTTTTGCTAAGAATTAATCTTCCTTTTCGGTAATAAATAAGACTTTTTTTATGGCAACCTTTTATGAAACCCATTTTTCATCAAGGGTTACAATGCATTTCAATTTAGCTCCTGCTGAATAGTTTTCATACAAAGTTCTACAAATTGTTCTGCGTTGAGCCATCTGTCTAGGCAAAAGCTGGTGAGCATTGGTTACAGCCGAAAACATCGCGGCAAAAACATCGCGGACGAAAACGTCGCGGAGAAAACAACGCAAGGCAAAAACGTCGTGCTACAAAACATCGTGGGAGAAAACATCGCAAAGAGAAAACTTCGCAGTCCTAAAACATCGTGGTACAAAACATCGTCGTCGAAAATAAAGCGGTTCAAAAACTTCGCAGTTTAAAAACATCGTCGTCGAAAATATCGTGGTAAAAAATAAAGTATCTACAAATCGTCGCGTGACGATAACATCGCAGATATGCTTTTTTCAGACATGCTTTTCGCAGACATTCTTTAATAACTGTAAATTTATATTCCCATAATGTTTGTGAGCGCAAGATGGAAAGAAGGATAATTTTTACTTTCATATTTTTTTATTAACTAATAAATTTTTGCTGAGAAAATAAGAAGGAAACTTAAGCATAGAAAATTAATGCAACTTATAGCACTTAATGGAATTTTAAACCGACATAGTTAACTAACAAAGGCCTTTAATAAATAATTTTTGTAATGCTTTTACTGGTAATTTTTCATGAAAAGTATAAGCTATAAGTTGCATTTAATTATCTATGCTTAAGTTTCCTTCTTACTTTTTCAGCAAAAATTTATTAGTTATTTAAAAAAATGTGAAAGTAAAAATTATCCTTCTTTACATCTTGCGCTCACAAATCATTATGGGAATATCCATTTCCAATTATTAAAACCTGAAAAAAAATGTCTGCGATGTTATCGTCATGCGATGATTTGTAGATACTTCATTTTTTACCACGATATTTTCGACGACGATGTTTTGTACCACGATGTTTTAGAACTGCGATGTTTTCTCTTTGCGATGTTTTCTCCCACGATGTTTTGTAGCACGACGTTTTCTCCTTGCGTTGTTTTCTCCGCGACGTTTTCGTCTGCGATGTTTTTGCCACGATGTTATCGGCGGACACCGTGAGCATTATGTATTTTAGCTTATTTAACTTCCAAATCTTAGTTTATTACTTTTTTTTTGTTGCCACAAATGTATTTAAAGCTTTGCAATCAACTTCGGCGTCGGCGAATTATCTGTTATTACCAACGATTTAACATTAGAAACAGTACATACCATTTTTGGGTATTATTTTGGAGTCTTCTTCTCACGTAAAAGTAATGATTAAAGTTTTTCCTTTTCCGTTTTATAAGATTGCTTATTTTGCACTTATAAATTTTAATACCATGCATTTCACAAACTTTTTTGAATCATGGAATAAGAATATTTCTCTTTGAAAAGTTCAAAAACATATCTTTCAACTCGCAGCTTGTTTACAGGCGAAATTTTGCAAGAACAATAAATTTTAGAATAGCAGACGATTTTTTCTCATTTAAAATAAAAAATTATTGACATAGATGTTATTTCAAAACATTTGATTTTTTTCTTCTTTATCGAAATCGTTCTACAAATGTGTAAACAACTCCTGTATTGTTTTCTTAAGCTGCAATAAAATGAAAGATAAATATCACAAACAGAATGACAGATCGAAGAATTCTCGAAAAGTCATTAGTAGCTACAACCAGTTCTCGAAAAATCGTTGATCTCCTATTCTGTTTGTTGAACTCATGTTAAATTATTTGAAGCGGAACAGCAATATTGGAAAGCTAAATACCTTTCTGCTAAAAAATAAAACGGACGCTTATAGCGTTATTTTATCCGCACCCAGTTTTACTTACGCATTCTGTGCAACTGGACGCGATATTTACACATTTTGCAAAAATATTTATCACTCATAAAATTTTATTTTAACTATCACAGCCATTAAGAAGGTGAGATCTTTTTTAAATAGTACTGGGTTGGCGAGAAAGTAATTTCGGTATTCACAAATAAATAGCGGTATGTTCGTTTTGCTATTCTTCTGTCAATCTTATAAATTTTTTTCTGTTGCGATTTGGCAGCTGACACTTTTGGGTTGCTATAGAAACAAATTCCGCGTATTTTTGTTTACAACTGTTAGTTTACGGTAAGTTTTAATATGGGTTGCAAGAACAAACATTTTCGATATATTTTTCTTTTTTTATTTCCATAAAGGCAAGAAAGGCTGAGGGTCTCTCAGAGATATGTGAAGTTCATGATGTTGATAGCTGAACAGAACGAATGTGTCAGAATTGATTTAGAATTTTCGCCGTGGAAATTGTTTTACTTCATGATGACTAACGTTCTTCTAACGAGCTTCTAAATTTGATGATAAAAAAACTAAATTGAATCGAATCGTCACACAAGTGTGCGAGAGATTGTAAAAAGATCAAATATATCCCACACAACAACTGGAAATCACACAAGATGTCTTTGGACTCGTTTAGAAGCTCGGTATTTTCGTTCCGCATGAATTGAAAGAAATTCACTGAATACAACGAATTAGTATTTGCGATACGTATTTCAAACGTAATTTAATTAACGCTCTTTTTTTTTAAATGAATTATCACTGGTGATGAAAAAACATTAATCGAAAAAGAACATATCCCAAGTATGATAAATCAGCACAAATCAAATCGAAAACTAAATTGCGTCAGAAAAAGATCAAGCTATCCATTTGGTGGGATGACAAAGGCGTTGTATATTCTGAGGCACTTCCAAGCAACTAAACGATCAACTAAGATGTTTCTAGCCAACAACTTATGAGTGTAGAGGTAGCAATCAACGAGAAAAGGCCAGAACTGGAAATCGCAAAAGAATCGTGTTCCACCAGAACAACGCGAGCTCTCACATCTCTAGCAATGTGTACGAAATTACTGGAGCTTGATTGGAAAGCGATGTCACATCCTCCGTATAGTCCCAACCTTGCATCATCGGATTATCATTTATTTCGAAGTTTACAGAATTTCTTAAATGGTAAAAATTTCTTAAATGGTAATAACGATGTCTTTAAATCTCACTTAGCTTTTTGCTGATAAATAACAGAAGTTCTATGAGCTCGGAATCATGAACTTACCAGAAAGATGGCAGATGTCATCGAACAGAATAGAAGATATTTGACTGACTAAAGATCTTTTTTTTTTTTTTTTTTTTTTTTTTTTTTTTGGTAGCTTTATTTCACCGTAATAATATGAAAGTACTTTCTTGCCAACCCAGTGCATTAAGAGAGTTTATAGAAGTATATGAAAATATGCCTCGCATTTGAGGGATAATTTTTGATGACTGGGGTTATTCCTGTTCATTGCTGTTTAATAACATTTATAATTTATATTTTACCTGCTACTAGTCGTTAATATTAATAACTTTAATAGTCGTTAATTATTATTAATTATATAATATATATATTATATAATAAAAAGAAAATCTGAAATTTCAGATTTCATATTACGACCAAGAGGGCGTTTTTTTTTAAAGATTTTGTGCTTTACCTTTATTTATTAAATATCGTGCTCTTCGCACTTAAACCACATAAAATTCAATTCAAGAGCACTATCACAAAATATTTATAAAACAGCTAAACTGCATACATTTAGAATTTCTAATACACAGCCTCGCGCGTTGGAGATAAAAAGGTTTTCTTTTCCGCAGTGTTGCCATTGCTCTCTTTGAAATCTTTGAGTTTTTCAATCAAAAGTTCATTAAAGTGTAGAGACATTAGGTATTTTGGAAGCAGAAAAGATGAAAAATTGGCAAGCGCCTTCGCCGGGAATTGAATCGCGGACCTCACAATTACGCGCTGAGCGTGCAGACCACTACACCACGAAGGCTCGTCATGAAGGCGGGAGAAATACCTTATATACTCCTCCTTTTAAAGGGCGACTCGGGTTTTTAAGGAACCCAAATGCCAAATCCTGGGTGAGAAGAATCATCATCCAACACCCTTTTAGTTCGGGCGCCACTGTAGAGACATTAGATAATTTTTGGAAGCAGGAAAGTTGAAAAATATGCAACGTCTTCGCTGGGAACCGAACCGCGGACTTCTCAAATATGCGCTGAGCGTGCAGACCACTACACTACGAAGGCTCGTTAAGAAGGCGGGAGAAATACTTTCTAAAAGTTTTACGAAATATGAAACAGACAATAAAAAAATCCAAAATTCCATCGGGTTTCCAGGTATCCATATTCGGTTGGAGAACTACGTTATTCAAAATTGCATGGCTCTAGGTACAATTGTTTTTTTTACAATGCGAGAAATATTCTTGCATTCAGGCAGATTCTTTAAATATAATACATGGAGATAATATTTGGTGGCAACAGTTTGAAAAGTGAATCAACGCAGAATGCTAAAACGAAATTAATAGCCCTTTTGGGTTAATGATTTTAATCAGTCTAGCTATTGTTATTTCATGGGTCTAGCTAGGAATTTATTATAATAGCGATGAAGAACTGCCTGTATTGTTTTAAAATCGCTTAGTTTGTTAATATAGAAGAGAGAGGTCAAGTTTGAAAGAAAACTTCAAATATCTTAGGCTTTTCTGGATGGTAACGCACTGGCGCGTAGGTGATAAAAATATTTCATTTCGAGCAGAGAGAACACATTTCTTTAAATGATTAAATTTGAAGTGCAAATATTTCGCGTTCTACGTAGTGGCAACACATTTCTTTTAAATCGCCGAGTTTCTCATTAAACTTGAAACATAAATATCTTACGCTTACCGAGTGGCAACACATTTTCTCTTAAATCACTGAATTTGTTAATGAAATTTTCGTCAATTTGCAGGAAACGTGAGATAAATGAACAACAAATTCAAAATTTGGGATTGGAAAATGCTCATGTTCAGATGAAAGAACTCTTTTGTGTTCAAAATTTGGCGGCTGTAGCTTTCGTTCTTACATAACATACGTACAGACAGATAGACAGGCTTTATTATTTAATTATACACGTAATGTTCGCAGCCTGTAAACCGTTGTTATATAATACATTTTAAACCTTAACTCTGTAGGTAACTGCGCAGTTACTTTTCTGCTCTCTCTTGGCCTGCTAGCGCATGTCTCATTGCTTCGCTATATCGTCTATTATCTCAAAATTTAATAAATTGTATATAAAATTGTGGAATGCTCGTCGCATCCATAGTGATGGGTAAAAAGAAATTATCGGCATTACTTTCAAGTTCTTCAGGTATAAATCTAAAATATTGCTATGAAGTGCCCAGCTGTGGTAAAATAGCTTCCCTGCAAAGCAGTGTTATGGTTCCCAGAATATTTCACGGCAAGGCAGGGTTGCCAAATGGGGCGCGAAATCGCCCGTTTGGCGACAGAATTGGCAATATGCGAGAACTTTCTAGAGCGAACTCTTACTGGTTTGCCCGAGAATGTTCTCGAAGGCAGGTCAAAAGCTATATAAGCCTGCCTGTACGCGGAGTAGCAGCTTATCGTCAGTTATCTTGTAAGAGTATCAAGAGTACCTTGAGTTCAGTAGTAGTGTCTTGAGCTCGAGAGCGACCGAACCGAGTCGGGAGCTGCA
Source organism: Stegodyphus dumicola (assembly GCF_044657685.1). Lineage (NCBI taxonomy): Eukaryota > Metazoa > Arthropoda > Arachnida > Araneae > Eresidae > Stegodyphus > Stegodyphus dumicola. The sequence continues at coordinate 242,434,033 of NC_140771.1, forward strand.
CTCTAGTGCTTTGCCGTAAAGCTGTCTTCTCCGTTATAGCCTCATAGTCTGAAGGCTGTGTTTCTGATTGTTTCAGCGTGTTTGTCGTAGTTTTTCAACGACTGTAACGCATCTTTGGAACTGTCTTCTTGTAATACTGACGAATAAATTACGTTTTGATTCTTTGTCAAGTGTTGCCATCAATCACTCCAAATCCACGAACCCGTAGAACGCAACAATATTAAGTCCTTGACGTGAGAGTCCTTTGAAGACGTACGGAGCAAGAAATTAGAATAAAGCATTATCGAATAAATTACGTTTAGATTCTTTGTCAAGTGTTGTCATCAATCACTCCAAATCCACGAACCCGTAGAACTCAACAATATTAAGTCCTTGACGTGAGAGTCCTTTGAAGACGTACGTAGCAAGTAATTAGAGTAAAGCATAATCAGCTAGAGTATCATCATCACTTTCAAGTTCCTCAGGTATGAGTCTAATAAAATTAAGTCCTTGCCAAGAGATTCCTTTGAATACCTATGGAGCAGTCGTCTAGAATAAAGGACTGTCAACAGAAATATCAGCATCACTTAAGTTCTTCAATTGCCAAGAGATTCCTTTGAAGACCTACACGGAGCAGGCTTCTAGGATAAAGGATTGTGAATTTAAATATCAGTATCATTTTCAAGTTCTTCAAGTTCAGGCTAAAAAATTAAGTACTTTTCGTGAGATGCCTTTCAAGACCTACGGAGCAGGCGTCTAGACTAAAGAAATTTCAACTGAAGTATCAGTAACACTTTCAAGATCTTCAGATATGAGACTAAATAAAATTAAGTCCTTGCCATGAGATTCCTTTGAAAATGAATTAAGGCTTTGCCATAAGATTCTTTTGAAGACCTTCGGAGCGGGCGCTTAGTATACACAAAATCTGCTCTACGTGCAAGTAAAAGCTGAGACAAAGAAACCGAAATTAGGTCATTAAAGAATAAAAGAGACAAATATTATATTTACGCAGCTGGTTGGTTTACTATCTATTTAATTATTTAACATGGAGATTCGGAGAAAAGAACCAGATACTGTCGTACGCAACATTTTCATAAAGTTCTCAAAAATTGGGCAACGTAAGCAAGAAGAAATGGACTCTTCATTGGTATAAATAACAGTTCATTCATAAGGTAAACAATTATAAACAACTTCTGAAGACTAAAAAAAAAAAAAAAGATAAGATAAATTTTCCTTAATACTCCAAGAATATCGCAGATTTGCGGAAACATTTACAGAGCAAACTTTAAAAGAGCCTTTAACCGACTTCCTCAGTACAGCTGTATTTTAACAGTGGCTTCAACCTATATATGCACGGTTGTCGAAACCGTGTTATAAGCTTCGAGAAAAATCTCTCCTGGGGCTTGAGAAGTTGATTTTTCAAAAACTTTCCAAACATGCTAAATCGGTGAAAAATCGTTAAATATAGTTAAATAAAAAATAGGTGAAAAATTGGCAAATGCCATCAAATTGATGATAAAAATTGTCAGGTTTTGTTAGGAGGGTTTCTCCCAAATATTCAATTCTAGTTGTACTGTTTTTACAATTTAATTTAAACTGTAGAGCCGATTGACGATATTTAGATTGCGTTTTTCATGTCTCGGAAGTGCGACTTAACATATGTATTAGATTTCGATATAGTCTAGCTTTGTTCTAATACAGGTATTGACAAAAAAATCGGACTTTTTCTGAAATTACGTGTTTTTTTTTTTTTTTTTTTTTTTTTTTTTTTTATGGCTCCTCCATGTTAATTGAATTTTTACTAATATCTCCTTTTTTTTTATTAAACTTACTTGATTCCTTCTTAAAGAATTCGAAATTTAGGTTCATCCCAAATTAAATTCGCTCATTTTTTATCATTATATTTTTAACATTTGTATTTTTTAAAAAAATTTTTAAAAAATTTTCGAAACACATTTTGAGTTATAGCCTGTAAAATTTTTACCATCACCTTAAAGTATTTCTAAGCATATCTGCGAAAAATTACAGTTTTTTTATTCAAAATTTCCTAGGATATACGTAAATTTACATATTGGCGCGTTTTGAAATTTGGCGTATTTGTTCTAAGCGTTAATAATGCTAAATGTGGTTTACTCACTTTATTAAAATGATTTGAAATAATGAAGGCTGACTTCTTTTCCTCTAGTGTACAATGAAAAAAAGGAGAGGAAAATCGTTTAGTTTGTTAATTCATTGGTGATAAATAGATTGAATTTCAAATGAAAAATAAATATCTGACGCTTGTCCGAATGGCAACACACTGGCGCATGGAAGAGATATTTTATTTCCGACAATGGTAGTACATTTTTTTAAAATCTCTTATGTTCGTTGATTATATCTGAAAGACACGTACTTTTCGTTTTGGCGAACGGCTTTTAAATCGCTGAATTTGTTAATAAAAATTTATGAAATTCTCATAAAATATGAAATAAATACAATAACAAACTCGAGATTTGTTTCCGAAGTGGACATGCTTGGGTGGGAGATATGTGTAACCTCTAGAAATCATATATATTCTTTTCTTTTGTACAACTTTATGTAGGCTGTGAGTGGCAACAGTAGAAACAAAAATAGTCGTAGAACGCTGTTGTTTAAAAAAGAACGTCTTTAAAAAGTGAGTAATAAAGTGTTTTGTTTTAAATTTAGCAGTGTAAAGTTATTCTTAAACCAGAAAATTAACGTTTATGACGTAGCAGCCACTGTATATTGTTGCGTGCGTACGGGTTCGTTATGAAATGAATGCACAAGTCAAAGAAAAATGAAGAAAATTTATTATTATCACAACAAAAATGGTTAAATTTCCTCAGATATTCGTGTAATATTACAGTATCTGACGATAGTTATCTTTTAACTACTCAAACGTTCAAGAGAACCTAATTCAAAACAGCTAAAGAAAGCTAATCCGCGAATTCGCTACAGTCAACAAGAGCAGTTTTCTAAGCAAACTCTTAAAACAACAACAGAACTAACTAACTGACTACTGAATTGAAAGGTTTTCCTCCTTTTTATAAGATTTTAAATCGCACGCGAGAATTTTCTGGAACTTTCTCGAAATCAAAAAGAGATATTTATTTGTTAAATGTTAAATACATGTGCTCTTGTATTTTTAATTCTCCGGCTTAGCTTTCTTTTAATATTCGTCACGCGCTGTACTGCACGGGGAATAAAACAATTTAATTTATAATTCAACTAACATTAGCTATTTAAATAGCAAATCCGTAACACTGCCCGCTTCCCAAGGACTGCACGTCCCGGGCAGTACAATCCCTGGACAGGAAGCCAAACTTACAACTAAGGCATAAATGCAATAACTAACTTTAAACAAATCAAATACTAAATACAAATCAAATCAAAATACAAAACAAATATTAAATACACATTTAGAAACAAAAAGGACCATGGTCATACACTATTTACAATTATTTACACTAAGTACTATGGCCATCGTAATGAACTAACCTAACCTGTCGTAAAGAGCGACTTTAAGTTTAGAGTTCGAAAACTCACGAATCCGAACCACGATGTCATTCAGCCTGTTTAGGACTGTGTGCGGACCATCCCAGCGTGACTGTAATTTAGGCCTGACTCCTTTTCGTCGAATCGGGTTCCATAACCACACCTTGACTCTTTTGTTGAATCTATGTCCAGTAGCTCTCGTGTTGTATCTGGTCATCACTTTCTCCGTTGCCAAGTTGACTCGCTTTCGTGCGGAACGGTGCATCACTTCAAACCGGGCTTGGACATCTTGGATATATTCCTCAGGCGATGAAGGCGCATCCGTAGGGCGACCAAACAGGCGGTCACATGGCAGACGAAGGTCTCGACCGAAGAGCATCTGAGATGGAGAATAGCCGGTAGTCTGTTGTTTTCTCCGACCCTAGTATGATTTCGGCAGCTTTCTGAATAGGGTCTTTCACATGATACGTCGGCGTTTCCAGGCGATGATTCCTTTTGAAGATGGATCGTCATGTCCTCAGATGCTGAGAACAGCTTATTGTTTTTGAAGTCTAAGGAAAAATTGTATTTCCTTAAAAAGTCCAGTCCGAGTATGCATGGATCTGTAATATCCGCCACATATGCCGTGTCATGGTAGGCGGAACTTCCAAACATGATGTTCACGTTTAACGTCCCAGCTATCCTCGATCTTATCACCAGATGCAGTCTGAAGGGTAACACAGGATAGCGTCCAAATAAGTTTATCTTTAAACTCTTGAGCTAAATCTCTCCGAATGATGGTAACATTAGCTCTTGTGTCAATGATCTTATTGCAAGGAACTCCATCGATGTGCCCATTGATGGACAGTCTGTTACTGTTCCCACTCACTGTAGAAATCTTGAGCGCTTTAAAACAAGGTTTTTCATTTTCTGGCAACCTCAGTTCCTCGATATGGTCATTCATTTGTTTCCTCCGTCGTTACTGGAAAATGATCTCAATTTCCGTGCTCCGGGGTGTTCTGCAGTTCCTTCGCACGAGGCCTTCAGCTCCACAGTTCCAGCACTTTCGTTTCTTGTCATCCGATGGCATTTAATTGCCTGTTCAACTTGTTTGTCATATTTTCCGTGCTTTGGGGTATTCTGCAGTTCCTTCGCACGTGGCCTTCAACACCGCAGTTCCAGCACTTTAGAACTGGTTTATTTTTACTTCTGTTCCGTCTGAAGCTACTGACGTGTCTGGTAAAATCATCTGTTTTATTTTCCGTACCCCGGGGCGTTCTGCAATTCCGTCGCAAGTGACCTTCAGAACCACATCTCCAACACCTTAGAGCCACTTTGTTCTCACTGCTACTCCGTATCAAAGCGTCGACTTGTCTGGATAAATCATCTAAACGAGCCATCAATTGATCCACTGGCTCGTGGACTCACACAGCTCTGACTGGGTAGCGCCCTCTACAAGTTGCTTGCTGAGCTGCCTCGAATTTTACAGCGTACAACAGAGCGCTTTTTATGTCTTTAACATCCGCCGTTCGTAGAGCTTTCTGTATTTCAGGCCATCGATGAAGTATTGCAGGGACAGGATTTCCCTTGTTTCTGTCGGGCACTCTGAAAAGGCGTGATGTCTTTCAACATCCGTGGCGAGCTCCTGAAGTGTTTCGGTGGGCTTCTGCTGACGGGATTTTAGTTGAAGCCTGCTGTAGTCTTTCAAACACTTTTCTCCAAAGCGCCGGATAGAGCTTCAAAGTCTAGTCTCTGGTTTTGGGGAAGCGTCTGTAGGATATCCGCTGCGTCTGCTCTCAGAGAAGCGGCGAGATGACAGGCCTTAGCTTGGGAATCCCATCCATTCGCGTCCGCCACTACTGAAAATTGCGTCTTATACACTTGCCAGGAGGTCTTCCCATCATAAGGATAGCTTCAGAGAGGGACGAGGAGGCATATGTAAAAATTTGAAACTATCAGATTTGCTCCCTGCCGTCGCTGCGAACTTCTTTAAAGTATCGACTTCTTTCGCAATTGCTGAAACCCTGTCATCAATTTGTTGTTTGATTTGGTGTTGGACGGCAAAAAACCTTCCTTCGATTCGTTGTTCTACAACAGAAACTCTATCTTCTATTTGATCTTTGACAGAAGAAACTCTTTCTTCTATTTGTTCTTTTACCGAAGAAACGTTTTCTTCTATTTGTCCAACTTTAGTTTCAACAATGCCAATTCTGCCTTCCATAGCTTCAAATTTGTTTTCTATTATGCAAGTAATATCTCTTTTCATTTCCTCTTGACCTGCTTCAATCTTTTCTTGAATTGCTTTCATCTCGCCTTTAACGGATTTCATCTCTTCCTTAACGGATTCCATGCCCAATTTCATCTCGTCCTTAACGGATTCTTGGCCTGCTTTTATCTCTGCTTGGAATGCAGCAAATGAAGTCATCAACTGCCTTATCTGTTCTTCCATCGCTCTTGTAATTGGCATTCAAATCCCACTTCTGACACCAAAAATTGTTGCGTGCGTACGGGTTCGTTATGAAATGAATGCACAGGTCCGATGAAAAATGAAGAAAATTTATTATTATCACAACAAAAATGCTTAAATTTCCTCATATTCGTGCAGTATTACAATATCTCACGATAGTTATCTTTTAACTACTCAAACTTTCAAGAGAACTTAATTCAAAACAGCTGAAGAAAGCTAATCCGCGAATTCGCTACAGTCAACAAGAGCAGTTTTCTAAGCAAACTCTTAAAACAGCAACAAAACTGACTGACTGACTACTGAATTGAAAGTTTTTCCTCCTTTTTATAAGATTTTAATTCGCGGCCGAGAATTTTCTGGAACTTTCTCGAAATCAAAAAGAGATATTTATTTATTAAATGTTAAATGCACGTGCTCTTGTATTTTTAATTTTCCGGCTTAACTTTCCTTTAATATTCGTCACGCGCTGTACTGCACGGAGAATAAAACAATTTAATTTATAATCCAACTAACATTAGCTGTTTCAATTTAAATAAATTACCAAACCCGTAACAATATGTATGCTTAAAATTTGAAGCTCTAGGTTGATTTTTATAATGCGAAAAACATAGCACGCATGAAGATAGCCTTAGATTCTTCATTTTTTAACAACAGATGTAAATGAAAATTTTGTATGACTGGTGTCTTAATGTTGAAAGTTCCTTTTTATTATCTGTTCTCAATTCCCTTCTGAATTGAGACTAGAAATGATGAAAGAAGTTAGAAAACTACAAGTAGTTGAAGGGAGTGGAAAACTGCAGCATGGGTTTTATTTTATTTTATTTATTTAATATTTTTTTTAACGACCAGTCTAAGAAGTAGATTAGAGCTCAGATCAGCCACTTAAGGATCATTTCATCTCTTTGAGAAAAAGGAATGAATCCATTTAAAATTTAAGTGAAAGTTAAAGTGAAAGTGGGCGTCTACAAACTGACTTCCTTCCGCACATTTTCTGCGTCATTGGTCCAACACTGGGAAAGACGCCCATTGTCGAAAGCGCCTACTATTATTTTAAAGGCAGGATATGCGGTTCTGGTAAGGGGGGAAGGAAAAAAAAATACTCTTTACTGAGAAAGTTATATTTCACACACTCTCTCTCTTTCTTTTGTTTAACCCTATATACCAATGGTCTCAACCTTATTTGCTTCATGCACCACTTTCACCATTGCTAGACGATCATGACCCCCCGGTCCTTGTCCAAACTCTAAAAATACGTAAGCGTTTATTTAAATTTAGATTATTTTTTAATGTGCTTTATAAATTAAACAAGGAAATGTATAGAAAATGCTGATAAACAGCAAAACTTGAGTAAAAATAGTTTCTTATATTCATGAAATAAAACTCTTACATTCATAAATAAATTCGGTACTATTCGGTTTCGAGGGCCGTAAAAAAATTGCAGAGAAAATGTACGCGCAAAAGCGCCAAATCTAGCAAACGCGCCCATTTAACAGCGTGCCGAATCTAGCGTACGCGCTGGTTTCAGATTGCGTAAGTGTATATAGTTCTATATTTCTTAAGACGCCATTGAAATACTAGTTTAATTTTTAAGCCTTTTTTTTTTTATTTTAAATCCTTTTTTGATATCCTATGGATTTTACAATTTGGGAATTGCCCATGACGAAAACTCGGCAATAGAATTTTGGGTAAAGTGCAGAATCGCCCACTACTTGACGCGTTTTTAAGAATTGCACATACTCGGTATCCATGTGCACATCGACCTATTTTCACTTAAAAAAAATCCTAGAATTGCACAAAAATGGCACTGTGCACACCCTTGACTTTATCTATGTACACATCGACCTATTTTCACTTAAAAAGTAAAAGAAAATTGACAAAAATCCAATTGTTTTTACCCTTGTAAAAAGCGGCAAATAAATAGGTGAGCGATTCTGCACTTTACCGAGAATATTTTCCAAGAAAAGGCATCATTCATTATAGAAAATTACGTTTGAACAACCAACGAGATGAAATTATGCTTTAGCGATAAGTCGGTAGCGAAATAGCGATGCAGGCATCCATTCAGTTATATTTAGCAATTTTTATATAAGTTATAATAATCTGAAATAGTTATTTACTCTTATGCTTCCATTCCGTCATGCTTAGCCTTTTTCATATAAATTATAATAATAAAAAATTATTATATGAAATTAACTTTCATCTAAATTAAAACATCAATCTTAAATAGTTATTTACTATTATACTTCCTTTCTTGCCGCAATTATTTTTGGCAGCATTGGCATCAACAATAGTTTGCCGATTTTTTACGGCCCTCGAAACCGAACAGTATCATAAATTCATAAAATGATAATAATTTAAAAAATTAAAAAAATCATAAAAAAAAACTGAAAACTTTCAGATTTTACATTACGCCCAAAGGGGCTCTTTTTTAACGCTTTGTGTGTTATCTTTATTTATTAAATATCGTGTTCTTCGCACTTAAACCATAAAATTAAGTTCAACAGCAATATCGCAAAATAATTTTAAAATGAGCCTATCTTTCGAATTTCCGATACGCAGTCTCCTGCGATGGAGATAAAAATGCTTCTTTTAATAGTGTTGCCATTGCTCGCTTTTAAATCGTTGAGTTTGTTAATAAAAAATTCTGTAAAGTTTTACAAAGTATGAAATAGGTAATAAAACAAATTCCAAATTTGGGTTTCCAGATGTGCATATTCGAGAGGAAATGTACGTTATTCAAAATTGGATGGCTCTAGGTACCGTTGTTTTATCACAATGCGAGAAACATGCATATATTGATGCAAATTCTTCATTATTTAACTTATCTAAATATAATACAGGGCTCTGATATTTAGTGGCAACGATTTGAAAAGTGACGCGACATTTATAGTGAACCAACGCAAAATTCCAAAAGGAAATTAATAGTCCTTCTGGGCAAATTGCCCAGGACTAAAATAAATAATAAAAATCTTATATTCATAAATATCATGCTTAACAACTAAATATTTATGAAATCCTTATCAATACCTGCAGTGAAGAATTCGAAGCCAATATGAAAATGAAACTACTATATGTTAATTTAAAGTCAGTAGACGATTACAGAAAAGCAACTCTGGTTTTGCAGAAAAGAAATATACCATTTCATACTTTCCAGTTACTCAGCGAAAAACCTATTAAGGTTGTTCTTAAGGGCCTCCCATCGACGATGAAGGAAGAAATAATCCAGGCAGATCTGGAGAGAAGGAAATTCCCGATAAGTAAAGTCAAGCAGTTTTCCAGAGGAAGAGGAGACGCTATCGAGAAACTTCCGATTTTCCTGTTGGTGCTGAAGAAAACGAAGGAAGGACGTGCAATTCATGGACTCAACAATATGTTAAGTGTTAATGTCAAGATCGAGAAGTTTGCCCCGAAAAAACGCGCAATTCAATGCTATAGATGTCAAGAATATGAACATTCGCAACATCTTTGCTCAAATCCTGAGCGATGCTGCAAGTGTGGACAGCACCATAGAAGTAAAGAATGCCCTCTAAAGCCAGAAGAAAAACCTAAGTGCGTCTTCTGCTCACTACCGCATGCAAGTTCATACAGGGATTTCCCCGTGTACAAGAAGCGATATGAAGCAAAGAAGCAGCAGGCGAAGCCAGCAGCTAAGATTCCTGCGCCGGCAGATTTTCCGAAATTCATCGAAACAGAGGAAGACAGCAGTAAAACCCAAATGAAACCTCTCTACAGTGATAGAGTAAAGAAAAAAATTGGAAAACCCACCCACAGAGTACAAGGATATCATAAACTGGATCCAAGATCCTAAAATCAAAAAATTTCTGAACAGTATGGTTGAGCACGTTGAGAAGATCCGCGCTGCAAAAACCACGGCTGAGAAGTTTACTGCCGGGTTCAAAGCAGCCATGACACTGATGAGATTTGCTGAAAGTGAAGAGTAATCACCAGCTTAGAAGCATTTGAGGGAATTTCACTATGTTTACGATTTCTTTTCACTTTTTCAACACACAGGTTTCCCTGTTTACAGCAGCAGAGCTCGGGGTCAGTACTTGGATGGGTGACCACCCACGTGACTGGCCTCGACGTATCATCTCTCTTCAACTAGTGAAGATACATCACAGCTTGTATGGCGGCCAGATGCTTGAACCCTCCTTCTCCAAAGTCTACTTGACCAACTCACGTGCATTAGCACATGTTCCTGCTTCACCTTTGTCGGTGCGGTGTAAATCACCTTAATTTTTAATTCTTCCCAACGCTTTAGGGCATATCTCCAACAGAGACGGTTAAAGTAGCTGAGGCTACTAAATGCCGCCTAACCATTCACTCGATTTCGATAACTAAATAAAAGACTGACTGCATTCGTCCCCTGAAACATAAAATTCCCCCCCCCAGAGGTATCATCCCCCCTGGTTGGGAACCCCTGATATATACCAATAAAACTTTATAATTTGGTTACTTGTTCTTAGTCTTATGAGAAACAAATTATTTTACTCCCTAGTTATTTTAATATTATAATATAATTACATAAATTAGTGGCTATACATTTGCTGTTATACATACATTGTTATTAAAATTTGTATATACCAGGTTATTCAAAAGTCGCGCCCGTTAAACTTTCAAAAATTGCGGAGATTCCAGTTTTGATATTAATGGTAAATTATTTCAGGGAATGGTAGCCTTTTGATGTTACAAATAATAAACATCATTTGAAATTTCAGTTTTCGCTTGCGCTGTTAATATTAAAAACCGTTCTTTGTTGCAAGATGGGCATGAATTTTCACTAGTAGAATTTTTAATGCTTGAGCATTACTTCGCAACGGACGAATTTGATTGCGATGTCATCGTTCTTCCCATCTTTATTAGTGATTGCAAGATTTAACTCCGGCCTTTGTCCATTTTGTTGGAACTCAGGAGAGATGGTCGTTCACATCATTTCTTATGGTGAATGCTCCCATTTTCTTGAAATCTCTTTAAATGCTTCAACAAGGTTTTCGTAAGAATGCTTTGCAAAATAATGCTTAATCATAATGATTCTTTCAGCATGGGTGAAACTCGCCTCCATCTTGCAACCAAACGATGTTGATAACGTAATTCTGAATCGATCGATCTTTCAATTAGCTTTCGACTTTTTAACTAGCAAGGCAGCTCAGTTAGAAACAAAAACACCTTTAACTAGCAAGAAGCTCAGTTAGAACCAAAACATAAGCAAAATCGACCTTTTAACTAGCAAGATAGCTCAGTTACCACCAAAAACATAAGCAAAATCTCTCTTGATGGCCCTTTTAGACATTCAGGCGTTCATCGCCAGTTTGGCGACATTCTGGAAGTTTCTGGAAAACGCATTTTCGTAGAATTGGGTTAGCAGCTCTATAAGTACGCCTTCGTTAGAGCCGACAGTCATTCAATTCATATATTGAGATCAGAGTTATGTGTGGCTCCTGCTTAGTGATTACAACATTAGAGTTTGTTCTGTGAGAATTAGCCTTATCTCTGTTTATTTTTATATCTCTTATTTATTTCAATGAAGTCTCAATTTCTTCCTATTCACCTGCCGTAGTTGCTAAAGATCTCTACAAACTTGTAGCCTGAAATAAGATAACAATAAATCTGAAATACCAGTTTTATTTTATATTCCTATTCATTCATATATATTCTAAAAACTGATGTTTTTAGAATTTTATCAGTTTGACGGTGTTTATTTTTACATTAGTTCAGTTTCATAATCATAAAAAATCTGATGTGTACACCACATGACTTCCTTGTACGGAATATTAAATTATACGCATTTTTCTTGCATTTTGTTTAAACTTATTGGATTTAATTATATCTACTTCGCCGACAGCGCATAAACCACAATAGAATAAGTGAATTCTTTAAAGTTCACTCTATTTGTTTACCAAAGCGACACTCTGGCGCTAGGTTCACTTAGAAGTATTATACTTCGTTCATATTATAACTCAGAATGCACAAAATTTGTATCATTTAAAGAATTATCTAATCGTTGCCACATGTTCTATTCAAGTACTATAATAAAGCTAGAACGATGTATAAAAGAAATTAAGCAAACAAAACAAAAAAGAAACAGTTTTTCACAGACGATGGAGTATTTCTCATTCAATTAATTCAGTTCTCATTTCGAGACAAGGCAAAAATACATAAAAACTCAGAGTATCTCTACTAAAAATTACTAATTATTAAAAATTAAATTATTAAAAATTAAGTAAATCTTAAACACTTATTTCCTCGAAAAAATTCCAGAAAGGATTAAGCATGATTTAAATCGCAATAATAAATGAAGGCGTTTATCCTTGTTGTTGTGAAGCTACGTTTCTCTAGATTGGCAACAAATTCACTACTCAGCTGTTTCAAGTGTAAACAAGCAATGGCCGCCATCAAAATAGGCTTAGCGGCACTTAAACAACTTTTAAATTGTTGATAATTCTAAAAATATTGCATACAGATTTACTAAAGGCATAAAACCCATAACCGGAAGATAAAAACAATTCAGTCATTTTTAAAGAAAAAAATGTACAATTTACAAACATATAAGAGTAAAGAAACTGAGATCACCGAGCCGGGTAACAGAGTGGATATATTTATAAATACATTTATAAACGTTTGGCCCGGCCGATTGTAACCAAAATACGAGGTGCACATCTACATGTTATAGCAGTCCTATATACAAAATTTCAACGTTCTGAGGCTACTCGTTTTTGAGTTGTGCGAGATACGTACGTACATACGTTCGTACAGGCGCCATGAAAAATTCTCTTCAGAATTCATTTTAAAGCAGTTTTGTAAGTTTTTTTTGGAGGAAAAGAGTCCTTTAGTCTGTCCTCACGTACAGATATCACCCAAAAACATCGTTAAATTGCATTCGAAAGCGGTAAAAGTAAATATTTTCGTTGAAATATGCTGCCTGAAGCTTTTCGCGATTACAATACTTCCTTTTTACTTCGAACAAGGAAGTAAAAAAGTGTTAATTAAAAGTTAGTTTTTATTCCATTTGTATAATGTTTGATATTAATAATGCAAATGTGTAAACTATAAATGGTTTTCATAATTTTACTTCTACAGTGATCGCAACATGCCTCCAGACTGAAAGCGAAATTACCGAATGGCAACAGTCTCGAATGAAAGGTGAAACACATATTTATAGTGGATGACATAAGTGAATCAATGTAAAATTATGTTTCGAAATTAACAGGCCTTTTGGACTAATAATTTTAATAATCAAAAGAATAAAATGTTTATTTTTTGTTTATTAATAAAATTAAATACCGAGATTATTCTGCAAATTCAATTCCCTGGACAAAATTATGAACTTTTCTATATCGTTGCAAAAAAGCTCTGTAAACAATTTTAATTATTTTATCTCTTTAACTTGCACCATATCACCTAAAGACATAAAAATGTAGCAATGCCTAAATAACAAAAACACTGCACTCGATACGTTATAGCAAGTCATGTGATTAGATTTTCCGCCCATCAACGAAGAATTTCATATGAACAGTCTATTTCTGATAACATTTTCAGCCTTTATTGATTTTTCATTTCCAGTTCTAACGCTAGGACGAGCATCAGGTGCATTCTTTTACAAAGAACCTTGCAAAATACGACTTGAAAATTTTGAAATTTATGCTCCATTTCTACTGCACATTTAAAAACGCCGAGAATGGTCACAATGCATTAAGTAAGGTAAGAAGAATGACGATGCATTAAGCAGTTCTTTTTTACCTACTTTCATTTTCAAATTTTCAAAAAAAGAAATGCCTCAAACTTCTGTTCTGTTTGCAGTCTACGGAAGGTAAATTGTGCCCTACGGCGCATGCTCATAAATAAGGTATAGCTATCCTATTATCCAGGTGTTACCAAGGCACGTTTCAACTCCTCTCCCAGCTGCGGTCCTTTTTGCAAAGATGGAAGACATAAAAATCTGGGAACATCTATTTTTAAAACATGCTCCTGAATATTTCATTGGTTGGTATAGGATTCGGGTAGAATTTCTAGGAACTCGTTTTCAACAATTTCCTTCTAGCGTCGTTTTATTTGCTTAAGGGATGTATGGAAAATAAGCAAACAAATTAAATTGCAAAAGTTAGTTAATATTTTAGTTATTACAAGTGATGTTTAATGCAATAGCGAAAAGTATGGTATGAAATTAAAATATCTCAAAATAAGGCAGACAAATATTGGGTCATATAAAAAGTCTCCGCACGTTTTGGTACATTTTTAACAAACATTTTCTTTATTGAAAATCACTTTTAATCAAGCACATACTGACGATTATTATCTATGTTCTTTTGCCATTTTTCGGGTAGCTTCATAATTCCATCGGTGTAGAACTTTTATGGTTTATCGTCGAAAAACTTCGGTGAGTGATTTTCAGCGGCTCTTTGATCGGCCAATTTTTTTGCCATCAATTCAGTTTTGCAGACACCGAAGAAAATGGTAGTCAGACGGTGCAAGGTTCGGGCTATATGATGGATGCATCGAAACTTCCCAACTAAGTTCCGTCAATTTGTTCTAAGTCATCAAAGACGTGTGTGGCCGTGCATTGTCATGATGGAGCACAACTCCCTTTCTTTTCGGCAATTCTAGTCGCTCTTTCTGTATTGCTTCTTTCAAACGGTCGAGTTGTGCACAGTACAGGGCCAAATGGATGGTTTCGCCAGGTTGTAATTTATGTGGCACCCAAATATTGAGTTTTTTTTGTAACCTGCTCTTTTCAAATGATTCTAAACTGTCATGTGGTTGATGTTTAGTGCCTCTGCTATTTCCTGACAGCTTACGTGCCGGTCTTGCTCCACCAGTTGTAAAATTTCATCGACTTTTTCAGTGACTGGCCGATCAGAGCGAGATGCATCTTTGATATCGAAATTTCCGGAACGGAATCGAGCAAACCACTCCTGGATCCTTCGATCACTCACAGCATTCTCGCCATACACTTCACAATTTTTTTGGCATGTTTTTGCAGCCTTTATACCTTTTTTATAGTAAAAAACCATCACTTCTGGGCTAACTCCCTTTTGGGCTAATGCATGTTTCTTGCATTGTGAAAAAATAACGATACCTAGAGCTATCAGATTTTGAATAATGTAGTCCTTCACCCAAATTTGTGAACCTAGAAGCCAGTATCTTTTTTTTTTCCCCCCATTGGCGGACGTAAGTCATCATAGACGTTGGTCACTACTAAAGCGAATTTCTCTTGTAGCCGACGATTTAACTGTAGAAACGTTAGGAACAATATGTACCTTTAAACGGGTATTCTTTTGAAGTGTTCGTTCCACGTGGTAATAATGACTGAAGAGTTCCCCCTTCCGATTAATAATGTTACTTATTTGTACTTAGGAATAATAATGTTACTTATTTTGTGCTCAGAAACTTTAATACCACGCATTTCATAACGTTTTTTTATAACATCATAACGTTTAACTATATCGAACGTCATGAGAAAAGAATGAAAATGATAATTTAATTAAATAGTAAATACCGTTCGCTGCATAAATTTTCACTTTCAATGTTTATAGTCAGTAAAATAGAAGTTGGTCAGATCTTTATCATTAATACACTTTGTGTTAAATAATTTTGCGTTACAATACAGAGCCATTTAAGACTTTCATATATCGTTTAGGAGATTCTAAAATAATCAGTTGCCGTGTAGATGTATTAAATGCAATTTTAGCATAATGATATTTTTCAGTTTACGTTAAATTTTCAGAAAATTGGCTTTTGCAGCATAAAATAAAGATATGCGAATCACAAATAAAAGAAACAAACTTACACTTTGCCGAAATGGCAGCATTAGAATAATATTTTATAGATTTTGTAGAAATAAGTGCTCTAGTAGAACGTGTAAGAGTGAGTATCTTATATTTTGTAGGGTTAAAAATCTAAATCAAGTTACTAATATTGTTAAAAATGGATTTATTTTGAAGAAACTACTTTTATACTTCCTTGTACGAAGCAAAAAGGAAGTATTGTAATCGCGAAAAGTTTCAGGCAGCATATTTCAACGAAAATATCCCTTTTGACCGCTATCGAATGCAGTTTAACGATGTTTTTGTGTGATATCTGTACGTAAGGACAGAATAAAATACTCTTTTCCTTCAAAAAAAAATTATAAAACTGCTTTAAAATTAATTCTGAAGAGAATTTTTCGTGGCGTCTGTACGAACGTACAGTGTCTCAAAAAAGTGATGGGACACTTGTGCTTTACAAAAGGAAACTGCAATAAAATAAATTTAAAAAACATGTAAAATTTTTTGTGGGTGTGTTTTATGCTTAAATTTAGTAACAATTATTACATAACATACATTTTCTCAAAATATTAAAATATTAATTTAATAAAAATACAATTGTTTAGAACGGAGCATAAAATGGCTCACTTAAGTGATGGGACACTACGTACTATGCAACAAAAATCGTCTGAAGTAAGCAATAAAAATATCTTTTGGGGTATTTATTTTTACTCAAAAGCAATTGCCAATAATTATAAAATCGTCTGCAGTATTTCTCTCCAGTTTGTTTTGGAATTTTTGTGTTTTTTAGCTCTGTGCAGCCATGAATGCTAAACGGAAAGAAACTTTGCCTGGAATTCGAAAATTAGTTATTAATTTGCATATTGAACGTGGAAAATCTATTAGAGAAACTACTGAAACAGTTAACTTCAGTCGTTCAACAATTTTCAATATCATTAAATGATATAAAAATTGTCATATGATTCAGGATAAAAGAAGACCTGGCCGACCATCAAAGCTATCCAATGGAATAAAGCGAATTATCGTTCGAAATATTTAAAAAAAATCCAAGAATGAGTGCTCCTAAAGTTGCTGCTGATTTACAAGCATTATATGGAGTAATTGTTAATTCTGAGACTATTAGAAGAGTAATTCGATCTACTGGATATCACGGTAGAGCAGCCAGGAAAAAATTCTTTGTAAGTGAAAAGAATAGAAATCTCAGACCGGCTTTCGCAAAGTGTTTTTCAGTTTGATTTGCAATAAGAGTCATAAAATGTCAGAAAAATGACTTTCTAGTGTTTCTCTCTTTTATCTATTAATTAAGTGTGAAGGAACCTAGTGAACTAACTATCAAGCGAATAATCGCTTAAGTCAAGAAACATAAACGTAAGACTCAGGAAGGGTTAATTATCCGTTATTGCTCAAACTGAAGGTGTACAGTCGGTCCCTTTTTCAGGAACAACTCCAACTACAAAGCCTCCATTTGGTATTAAACTCAAAAATATAAGAAATAAGAATTTAAATAATGACTGGCTAATTATGAGCAGCTAATTAAATGACTAGTAGCCGAAGCTAACACAAATCTAACTAGTTGGCTCCTAAATATCGAATTAGCTAGTGAATGCTCGTAATACGGCCGAGCGTACGAACACCTTAGAGAGACATGGCCAAAAGGCAAACACGCACTAGTCAGAAACTTAGATTCACTCTCTCGAAGTCAAAGAAAATTCGGCTTAAATACTACTCCTTCTCATTCGCATTAAACGCTATTCTAAAAACACATTCTGGTAGGAAGTTGTAAGCTGAAATTAGGAATGACAGGATAGTAGCTTTGACTAAAAGTAACTGTTAAAAACTTAGAATAAACCTTACAAGGTTAAGGATAATCCGTCTCTGTCGATAGAATTTAAGTCCGAAGAATATGGACGAGTTTTGATAATTCTTAATTCTAGGAGAGTTGTTCAACAGCCGCAAATAAAAACTTTATCTTAACAGAACTCGAACATATTTTGCATTCCAAGCTTTCTTGCCGATGCTTTCAGGTTTTCATTAAGAATATTTACATATTTATACTGATCATCATTATTTTTTATAAAAAATAAATTTCCCTTCCCAGAAGCTGTGAAACATACCCAAACGATCATGCTTCCACTTTCATGCTTAATAGTAGACAATGATCTTCGGATTCAATTCTTCATCTGGCTTTTTCCTCATCACGGCAGTTTATCCATCGAACCCAAGTATTTTAAATTTTACCTCTTCTCTAAATATAACATTATTTTAACATAATAAATATCGGAAATTCTAAAGATATGCCGATTTGCTGTTTCTAAATATATTGTGATATTGGGGTTGAATTGGATTTTATGTGGTTTAAGTGCGAAGAACATAATATTTAATAAATAAAGGTAACACACAAAACGCTCCTTTCGGCGTAATATAAAATCTGAAATCTTTCAGAATTTCTTTTTATTTATTTATTATCCCATTTCGATTTGGCATTTCACGTATAAAACTTTAAATGTCCCTTTCACTTTTCAGATTGTTGCCACGAAATATTACCGCCTTGTGTTATAGTTAAAGAAATTAAATAATGAAGAAGCTGCATAAATGTATGTATGTTTCTAGCATTGTGATAAAACAACGGGGGCCTAGGTTCATCAAGTTTCGAATAACGTAATTTTCCACTGAATATGGGCATCTGAAAGCCTTAATTTAGAATTTGTTTTATTGTCGATTTCATATTTTTGATTAAGAAACTCAATAATTCCAAAGGGAGCAATGGCAACACTATACGGGGGGGGGATTATCTCCAGCGCGAGAGACTGTGTATTGAAAATTCTAAAGATATGCTTATTTTAAAATTATTTTGTGATATTGTTGTTGAATTGAATTAAGTGTAAAGAATATTGTTGCGTGCGTACGGGTTCGTTATGAAATGAATGCACAAGTCCGATGAAAAATGAACAAAAATTTATTATTATCACAACAAAAATGCTTAAATTTCCTCAAATTATCATGCAGTATTACAATATCTCACAGTAGTTATCTTCTAACTACTCAAATGTCCAATAGAACGTAATTCAAAACAGCTAAAGAAAGCTAATCCGCGAATTCGCTACAATCAACAAAGCAGTTTTCTAAACAACAAACTAAGTAACTACTACGAACTGAGATGTTTTCCTCCTTTTATAAGATTTTAAAAATCACGCGCTAGAATTTTCTAGTACTTTCTCGAAATCAAAAAGAGATATTTATTTATTTAATGCGCGCGCTCTTGTATTTTCAATTTTCGAAATCGAAATTGAGTCAATGGCTAGGCGGCAATTAGTAGCCAACCGCTACTTTAACCGTCTCTGTTGGTAAATTGCCCTAAGGCGTTGGTACTTAAGTTTTTATTAAGGCGATTTACGCCGCGCCAACTAGGCGAAACTTGTCAAATTTTGTGAAATGTAGGTGGAGTGGACGGAGATGATTGGCAGGAGCCTGTCACGTGGGTGGTGACCCACCCAAGTTCAGACTCCGAGCAAAGCAGCTTAAGCGTGCAATGAGAAATATTGGATATATTAATAATTATCAAGTTTTGAAACAGGTTATCCAGATTGGAATAATTAAACTAATATCGCGATCTAAATGAAGACAAATGGCACAACTAAGTGCAACAGATTAGCTAAACAAAATATTCAAATTCATCCTTGCTGTAAAACACAGATTGGACAGTGGTAGTCACGTGGGGGTCACCCTCCCGTGAACTGTCCACAGCCAATGCATCTTGAAATAGTAGATATCACAATTCAGTGAAGTCTTGGTCTGAGAAATTAAACACTAAAGTTCTTGTACAACACTGAGGCACATGAGTTACTGAAACTATACACTATGTACAAATAAGGACGGCGGTATTTGAGCGAAGTAGCAAATGGTGAAAAACATTTTACACTAGCAATAAATAATCAGAGCTTTGAAGATCCAGGTACACGGATCATGTCCATAAGTCCACAATATTACAAAGTCTCTGATATAACAATAAGAAGATTACGAAAATGACAAATATTAGATCAGTGCTTTGAAGATCCAGGTACACGGATCATTTCCATAAGTCTTTTTCAAGTTTCCGGCTTAGCTTTCTTTTAATATTCGTCACGCGCTGCACTGCGCGAGAAATAAAACCATTTAATTTATAATTGAACTAACATTAGCTTTTTACATACCAAATTCGTAACAATATGATATTTAATAAATAAAGGTAACACACAGAACGTTAAAAAAACGCCCCTTTAAGCGTAATATAAAATCTGAAAGCTTACAGATATTTTATTTATTTTTGTGTTTGCTAATGGACTCTTTCATCTGTCTAATGATGTATTTAGCTTGATTGAAACATTTGTAGTTTCGAAGATGTAAGCATTCGCTGATATCTTAATTTCTGATTTCCCATTAGACCATTATTGTAGAACGTAATTCTATATTAAAAAAAAAAAAAAAAAAAAAAAGCTTATAATACACAGTGAACTTTTTTGCAGAATTATCAGGTAGTGAATCGAACAAACTGTAATTTTTCTGTAATTCAGTAATTTTTCTCTTCATTCAGCTGTGAAAAGACACGCAAATTCAATGCAAAAAATGCTTACAATTCTCGAAAAAGAATGTAAATTACACAATACTTTAGTTTAACAGAATTTCATAGATTGAAACATGAATGGAAGTGAAGACGTCATTTATGTTTGATATAGATCCAGCAAGTGTCCTTGAACTCTATCGGGCGTCGAAGCTTTCGGAATTTAACAGAGAAAATCGTTTGTAATCGTTTGTAAATTTTAAGATCACAAAAAGATTTTCTTTTTCAGGATCTTAATTCGTTTCGCAAGATTGGCTCAGAGTACCTAGAATACAGTTAAGTTCCGTTGTTGAACTGCAAAATTACACTTGTTATCGTCTGCACTGAATTATAAATAGACAAATGTAGCCATTATGTAGACATTACATTTCTATACTCCTAAAGATCTTATAACTGATTATTCCATGGCTTTAGAATTCTTACCATTTATAAGCTGAAATTAGCATTAAAAAATGTATTAAAAGTTTCGATAAGATTAAGCTTTTATTTAAAACTCATAAAATAATTAATGAACTAAAATTAAGAAAATAATTCATCATATAGTTTAGAAGGTATTTTCACCGCCTTCTTAGCATGTCTTCGTGGTGTATTGGCCAGCACACTCGACGCGAATTTGAGAGGTCCGTAGTTCGAGTCCCGCGAGGGCATTGCTCATTTTTCAGATCTCTTGATTTGAAATAACCTAATGACTTTACAAGTTTAATGAAAACAAGTGATTACATGATTCTCTTTACAGAATTCGTCTACAGTTTTGCTCTACGAATAAAAGCGTGGGGCACTCTTGATAAATACTTAATGGCTTATATTTTTGGCAATGTAATTCGATTATTACATTTCCTTACTTGTGCGGCCACGCATATACAGTGTCTCAAAAAAGTGATGAGACACTTGTGTTTTACAAAAGAAAACTGCAATAAAATAAATTTAAAAAACATGTAAAGTTTTTTGTGGGTGTGTTTCATACTTAAATTTAGTAACAATTATTACATAACATACATTTTCTCAAAATATTAAAATATTAATTTTAATGAGGTGTTGACCCATGTCTAGCCTGGCTGCAAGCTGCCACACGGCTTGGCATAGACTGATAAAGCTCCAGGATGGTCTCCTGCGGTATTTCTTGCCAGATTTGATCTAATTGTCGGGCTAGATCATCAGCATTTCCTGGTAGATGCATTCGCCTTCCCATCATATTCCAGACATGCTCGATGGGAGAGAGATCTGCTGGCCAAGGACGTGTTTCACAAGCTGTAAGACAGTTCATAGCAACACGTGCCGTATGTGGTCTGGCATTATCTTGCTGAAAAATAATGCCAGGGTACTGCAAAAGGAACGTTAGCAAAACAAGTCTCCGAATTTCGTTGACGTTCTGTTGTGCTGTAAGTGTGCTCTAATTACGACCAAAGAAGTCCGGCTATCAGGGTAAATGACACCCCAGACCATAACTCCTGGTTGAGGGCCCGTGTGGCGTGCACTAGTGAAAGCAGGATCGGCACGCTGCTCTGTACATCTCCAGACACGTCTTCGATGACCATCACGACATAATTGGAAGCGGGATTCGTCGCTAAAGACTATACGTCCACAGTCAGCATCATTCCAACCTGATCGAGCGAAGTACCACTGTAATCTGTCTCGACAGTGTGCAGGCGCGAGTGGCGTAACGGTCGGTACGAGCGTAGATTTCGTTCTATCAGCCGTCTGTGAATGGTCATGGTGGACACTCGTGTGCGGGTCGCACGTCTGATGGTTGATAGCGATGAATCAGGAGCTGTGACAGCTGATCTGACAATCACTCTGTCCTCCCGATCTATTGTGGCCCTTGGTCGACCGCTACCATCATGACGCTGAATTCTGCTATTGTCCAACCCATTCTTGCCAGCATCTTCTAATCGCCGCATCGCTTCGACTCGTATGACGAGCGATTCTCCGATTTGCCCAACCTGCCTCTTTCAATCCACACGACCTCTTTCAGACTCGGATAGTTGCTCGTAATGAGTTCGAATCCTGCGGTGAGGCATTTTTTCAGTCATTGAAAGGTATCTTAAATAGCAATGAAACAGAAATTTTTAACAACAGTTCAAGAACAGCTCCTTATATACATCTACTGGATGCGCAGTTCCGATGAGCTGGAGATCGCATTATTCATTCGTTGAACACTACATTTTAATTATTTACATATTTGGTCAAAACATTTATGCATACGAAATTTCAAAACAATTGGATGATTCCTTCTTAGTGAGTCGATTTTTTTTTTTTTTTTGTTTTTTTTTTTGTTTTTTTTGTTTTTTGTTATAGGGTGTATGTTTTTCGTATTGTGATAAAACAACGGTACCTAGAGCCATCCAGTTTTGGAAAACGTAATCCTCCACCGAATATGGGCATCTGGAAGCCCTAATTTGGAATTTGTTTTATTATCGATTACATGTTTTGTAACACGAATTTTTGATTAACAAATTCAACGATTTCAAAGCGAGCAATGGCAACACTTTACGGAAAGAAATATATATATATCCAGCGCGGAAGACTGTGTATCGGAAATTCTAAAGATTTGCTCATTTTAAAATTATTTTGCGATACTGCTGTTGAATTGAATTTTATGGTTTAAGTACAAAGAACATAATATTTAATAAATAAAGGTAACACACAAAAAGTTAAAAAAAACCCTTTGGGCGTAATATAAATTTTCAAAAATTTCAGACTTTTTTTCATTTCAAAATTTTTTATTATTATTATTTTTTTAATAGTGGGTTAGCTGCTCTCATATCGTGCATTCGTCCTGCATGCCTGGAATTTAAGTTTGAGGCCACTCATATAAAAGCCCGTTGCGGTAATCTTTCATTATCTGAATAGTTTTTAATGACGTATTTATATTGTTTTTAATGAGATAAAGGTAAATGATAAAAGAAAATGATCCACTTAATTACAGGTCTTGCAACATGCCTGATATAATAGTTCTTTATTATAATTATTTCTGTATGAACAAATCAGATATCTTTATCAGAAAATCTTTAGTTATCTCAATTATCATCAACACAGAGTTCTTCCGCATTGATTTAACTGCTATTCATCAATTACTAAAGAAAATAGCTTACTTATATGATATATTAATGGTTAACAAGGATTACTTAAATGATAGTTATTTTCTCCATTTCCCAGTTAATCCGTATTTGTAAATAAGAGTAATCATAAAGAGGTTTTGTTTCTTAACGGTAATGAGGTATGCATAATAATAAAAGACATTTTCCAACTGCGCTTGACTGCCCAACTTGCAATATCTTAAATTTTATTTTTATCAACCAGAAGAAACGATTTTGATTTAAAAAAATAATAATTTATGACATAATACACTAATGCTAAATGTGGATTTAACTGTAACCATTTACTAAATTAAAATATCTGATGTCGACATCTCATGACCTTCCTTGTATGGCCTATTAAATTATACACATTTTTTGCTGCATTTCATTTAAACTCATGTCTTCGAATTTTATTAGATATATTTATCATTCAATCAGTTCATTTTTCACTTCGAAAAATACATAAAACTCAAAATTTCTCACAAGGCAAAAATACATAAAACTAAAAATATCACTTCTTTGTAGTATTGTAATCGCGAAAATTTCGGATATCATATTTCAACGAAAATATCTATTTCGACTGCTCTCGAAACCATTTGAACGATGTTTTCGCTTGCTATCTGTACATAAGGACAGCACAAAGAACTGTTTTTGCCAAAAAAAGATTATAAAATGGATTTAAAATGGATTCAGCACGTACCTACGTATGTATGTATCTCGCATAACTCAAGAACGAGTAGCCGTAGAACGTTAAAATTTTGTATACGGGACTGCGATAACATGTAGTTGTGCACCTCGCTCTTTAGTTGCAATCGGCTGTACCAGTCGTATATACATATACATTACTATTCGGTTACCTGGTTCGATGAGCTTAGTTTTCATATTCTTATATGTTGGTAAATTGTGCATTTTTTGCTTTAAAAGTGGTTGAATTATGCGTTTTTTATGTTACGGTTATGTTTTATGTTACGGTTAAAGTTTTTATGTCTTTAGTTAATCTGCATGCAATAGTTATAGAATTATTAACATTTTAAAAGTTTAAATGGCGAGATAAGCCTAATGAACCACCATTTGTTTACATTTGACACTCAGTAGAATAAATAATGAATTAAGTTAGTGTGTAAGCAGTCAGTTAATAATGTGCACCTTCAATGTCTTTTTGCCGAGTGGGACTAAAAGTAAACTTTCGGTTTTGTGCACAGGAAAATCTGTCTTCAACAGTTTCATGCATAATTATCATCGTTTTATAAATAGTTTAAGATAAAAAAATATAAATATGTAAAATAAAAATATATGTGATGTACCAGCTTTTGTTGTAGCTTAAATTATCAGACGATAAGTTTAAAAAAACAGGATCCCTTTATTATTATTCAGGAGAAATAGCAGTTACAAAATCAGATATCCGGAGTAAATAAAAAGAATTACTAATAACTTTTTGTATGAAGTTTACTGCATCGTGACATTTAAGAAAAAGCCCCGATATTTTTTTGCGAGTCCTTTTATAGCCTCTGGAAAGGCGGAGAATTTCCAGAACATTCTATAACTGTACGTGTAGAAAAGGCAGGAAAAACAACTTGACTACGGGGCTGTGGATTTAATTCCACGTACTTTTAAATAAGAGAACGTCGCCATTAAAAATGAAAAGAACATACAGTTAGAATTTAAGTGTATTCTTGACTATGCAATTTTATTATTACATATATATAATTAAATATATAAAAATTTATAAACAGTTTATAAATAAAAAAGCAGTTTATAATAAAAATATTTTATAAATAAAAAAGATAGTTGAATGATTTAAATCAGCGGTGCCCAACCTTGTGCTCGCCAGCCCGATTAGGTACAAAAAGATATTTTAAAAATAACCATTCATTTATATTTCTTAATTGTTAAAATATGATAAGCATTTGTAGTCATAAGAGATATCTTGCAAGACGTTATAAAATAACTGGTTGCTGACTGATGAACTGGTAGCGAACATGGAATCTTATTGTTTCATTCCGATGTTAGATGGCTCAGCAGTGGCAAAGTACCTCAACGATTTGTAGAACTTCTTTCTCCAATAATGTAGTTTTTGGAATCCGGAAACGAAAATTATAAAGAATTGGACGATAATAATTAATTATCCGATCTGTATTTTCTCACGTATATAACAGCTAAACTGAACAAACTGAACGAAGATCCCCAGGGAATAGAAAAAAAAAAAACCTTTTTCAATTGACTGGGACTGCAACTGCTTTTCAGATAAAGTTAAATTTCTGGATAAATCATATGAAAGAAAAAAATTTCAACCATTTTCAGAATTTATCATTCCATATTAATAAATACAAGGCAATTGAAACAGAAAAATACCCGGAAAACCACATAGGTTTTCTGTATATTTATATGTTTATATTTTTCCGGGTTGATGTTTTCCTAAATGCACTGAAAAATAATTTTGAACTCCGCTTCTCTGATTTCCATACAGTTCAACCAATATTATTATTCATCTCAAACCCATTTGCTGAAATTAATATTTCAGATGTATCAGATAAGATTGGAAATATGTTTAACAAAAATGTTGATGTTTTGGAAATGTGCTCGCGATAGGCCAATGATTGGGCACCACTGCTTTAAATCAAGAATGTTTTGGAAATTTTGACTATTTTTATACCATTTTATTTGTAGTAGCTTTGTTTAATTCATATAAGGAAATGTTAATATTTTTGCTTTATTTATTGACTCAAGT
This sequence comes from Stegodyphus dumicola, assembly GCF_044657685.1. Taxonomy (NCBI): domain Eukaryota; kingdom Metazoa; phylum Arthropoda; class Arachnida; order Araneae; family Eresidae; genus Stegodyphus; species Stegodyphus dumicola. Next base: position 242,460,116 of record NC_140771.1, read on the forward strand.
AATATTTTCAAATGCAGAAGATAATTCTTGCGATTTATTTTCATTGGAAAATAATAATAATAATAATAATAATAATAATAATCACGAGAAACGTCAACCAAAACCTCTCAACAAAATTGAGTTTCGGAATTATTATGTGAGTTACCGATTAACACTTGTTGAACAATTTATATTATTACGAGGAATATTTTGACGATGTTTATTTAAAAAAAAAAAGCAAAACTTAAAAATAAAGAATAATATAGTAGAAAAGAACTGAATTCTGTGTTTCAATATTTAGTACAATACTTATGCAAATTAATTTCAAAAATATAAGTCTCCGAAAACAAATGTGAGTTACTGTTAGCCAAGCGCAGCTGCTTTCTGGTATATTTTTCATGAAATCTAAATTTACACATCTGAACCAAATTTTTATCAGAAGGTTTATCTCGGAAGATAAGTGCATTCTGAATTCGTATTCTTGGGGCGGGGCAGATCACGAGGTACGTTTCCAGCTTAACATAAATACAGATTTATTTCCATAGCACAGATGAAAAGTAAAGCGTAATAACGTTAAGAACGAATCCAAAACGTGTTAGAACGTCGAACAGCAAAAGCATTCTTTCTCCTCTAACGCTTTTTACACGGATCATTGCAAGCTGAACATCACGTGTGCGGCGTTCGCGTTCCGTAAAGACCGCATAGTTTGTGAGTTCACCTTTCCGCAGCCGATCAATGAGTGTGGAACGTCATGAGCCTCTATGAGTCATCGGCGGGGAGCGCACTGCTTCCTTCCCTTTTAGTTATTTGCTGTTTTATTCTTTTTTTATTTTTCTCTTTTTAGGAAGTGGGTATGTCGTATCGTCTGCTAGCAAGTAGAGAATTTCGTTTTCCACGTACTGGCTTTTGTCATTTTTTTTTTTTAATGCAATGTTCGATAGCAGTATTAGATATTAAATTTTTAAAGCGTTCTTTTTCGGAAAACGCGTTGCAGTCGCATATATTGATGGATTGCAAGTGCTATCCGGAATTAAGTTAAATATTGTATCATAAAAGTAAAGTGACAGCGCATACATGATTCGAATTAATTTTTCAGGTATTAAATAAAGTCTTAACTATTTTATTTCTAAAATCAAACAAATGTAGAATTTTTAAAATTAATTTCCAGGCTATTTGAGATTTTCTTTTCCCCTCCCCATTTTAAAGATAATAAGCATAAAAAACATATTTTATACCCGTTTTTATAGCGATGATTAGAACATTCTCTTAGTCATTTCACCGCATTTCTCAAATTAATATTTTCTTGACTGAATTGGTTATAACCTACTTCTGAGACTCTGTTTGACTGAATTGGTTACAATGTGTATCTATTTCGAAGGAAAACACGAAAACACACCAACGTAAAAATTAAAATTACACACACACACACAAAGAATGGCTTAGATTTTAAATAAAATTCTATCGATTTTCAGACGAATTGACAAAGAACCTTCTTCAGAAACATTTCCCCCCCCCCCTTAAAGACGGAGATTTAACAGAGAAATTTTTAAGCAAATCAATGGGCAGAGAAAATAAACGTAATGCCATTTGTCGAGGAATACAGTAACGAAACGAGAAAAGGATAAGATATTAAACTTTCGAAATCCTTCTGAAGATGGGATTGGAATTCATATCGGTACTTGCATATTATCTCAGCGACCGTTAATTTGTCGCCGAGCAGAGCGATTTAGCTCCCGTTGTAGCTGCGTAACGTAACAACCTACTCTTAACGTATGCGCTCTCGTTTCATGTAACCCCGACTGATTTTCGATAAACCACGTTTAGTTTTGATGAACATAGGTATAAATTACTGTTATTGCTGCATTTTTTCCTTGTATTTTGAAAAATAAATTTTCGTCCTGCATTCTACGGAATAGCAAGCAGTGGATTATTTTCAAGGTTATTTGATCTTACCGTCAAAAAAAAAAAAAAAAAAAAAAAAAAAAAAAGTGTGTATTAATGGATAATATACGGCTGAATATGACCGACAAACCAGTAAAAGACTGAGAAAATTACATACAGGAAGTTTATACTCATATAGTTCTAAATATAATTTTTATATAATCAGAAGGGCTAACAAATTAGTAGAAATCGAAGAAAGCCATTTTACAAAACGCAAAAACGAAGAGGAGTCCATTTGTTGAGAATTCCACGGGAACGATTGGCGCAAATTTTGTAGGATCACCGCCAACTTTCATGGTTCGATGGCAGCTAGCTTTCACGGTAGACGAGATAACGCGTAAGTATGATATCTTAATATCATTAACTAAGGAATTTTTGTGGACGTGAAAAAACGACTTGAAGGAAATTTAATTCATCGTCTGAAGAAGCTTCAGTTCTAAATAACCACGTTTTCTGTGTTAATGTTAATTAACATTCTAAACGTTTAGCAAAGTACATTATACTCTCTTTTTATTCTATCCTAACTAATAACACATGAGTGAGAAAAAGATTAGACTTATGCGAAAATTTCGAATTCCTAATCTTTCTTGCAAGTTGTTAGTCGTTTTAAAAAATCTGATGAAACAATACATGACTTCCTTATAAGGCCTATTAAACTGTACACAATTTTTGCTGCACTTCATTTAAACATATTTTCTCGAATTATTCTAATTTAATTAACCGATTCCACGGGGTAAGTTCAATACGAAATAATTAATATTTGCTGAAATATTTTCGAAACAATTGGATTTAGGAATGTAGTATTTCACTGGTCTAAATTTTGTATCTTTTTTCCATAGGCTGCTTTAATTCTTGACCCTGTACAATGCCTAGATTTCCTGTACTTATATGTTTATGATGTTCATCCACATATGGTAGTGTTGTGGCTTGAACTTATACAGAAACTTTAAATACTGATTAATATCGTTTTATTTGTTTTTTGTTGTTTTCAGAATGGCAACAAAAAGATTATTCAATTTTTGTTGATCTTGGAATGGCAACAAAAAGATTACTAATGATATTGTTCTAAAGAGTTGTTTACATTTTCCTAAAAACGAAATAAAGATTTTTTTTTAAAATTTAAAACGTGGATTGACTTTATTTGATGAAACAGAGTTGTAAAAATAAAGATTAATTTGGAGTCAGAGCCAATAGTAGAAATCTCTCATCACCACAATATCAAGTTCAGAAATGATACATTGAAATTGTAATCTAGGCATTGTACAGGGTCAAGAATTAAAGCAGCCTATGGAAAAAAGATACAAAATTAGACCAGTGAATATCTTCTGCATGATCAAGATATGCAGAAGGGCCTAATAAATAAGTAGAAAACGGAAGAAATCTTTCTGATCTTCTGCATGATGGCTGGTAATGTAACTAATGAGTTTTTTTTTTTTTTCTAAATTTAAAGCAGACGATTGTATTTAAAACAGAATATACTGCTAGAAATATTTGTTGAGCTTGTTAAAGACTTTTGAGATCATCGAAACTGTTACGAAGAAAGTTGATAGGACAAAAAATTCTTTTGTACTTGGACGAATTTACGTCTTTGAATGGGTTGGTTCAAAATTATTTACTCTTTTTGTCTTTAATTATATAATCGACTTTTAGTGAAGCTTTAATTCATTTTCCCCTGATGAGTTCTGACTTGCAGTTTCAGTAAAAGGAGATTAATTACTATTTTTATTATCTTGTAATCCCCCCTTTTGCATTTTCACTTTTATTTTTAGAGTTTGTACTACTATGAATTCTTATTTTAATTTTGATATGTTTAGATTTAGTGTTAAACCTCTTATACACCATTGCTAATACTGTTGAGCAATAACTTTGTTTTGACTCCAATTTACTTTTAACGTTAGAATCTTTAAATCTCTCTCTCTCTATATATACACTTTTCGTATTGCCAGTTGAAATTAAAAAGGGAGGCGCACACAACTAGGTGTTATAGCAGTCCCATACACATAATTTCAAGGTTCTGCGGTTAATTAATTTTAAGCTATGTGAGACACATATACATACATAATACACATATACATACATACACATATACATACATACGTTAAGTCTTTTTTTTTTTTTTTTTTAAAAAATCCATTTTAAATCAGTTTTACAACCCGTTTTGGGAAAAAAGAGTCTTTTATTCTCTCCGTACATACATACGTCACGCAAAAAAATCGTCCAAATAGATTCGAGAGCAGTTAAATTGGCTATTTCCGTTGAAATCTGAGAACCGAAGGTTTTCAGAATAACAATACTTCTTTGATAAGGAAGTAAAAAATTAAACTGAAATGTATTGCCTTGCGTTTATAATACAATATTAGGAAAAATATTAGAGGAATTCAAAAAACCAACTTTACCATGCAAAAGCATGTTTTCTACTCAATTTCAATTAAAAAGGAACTTCAGTTTTCAGTTGAGCACCAACTGTCTAAATTTTAAAAAATTGCAAAAATATTTAAAAATTTAAATCATAACAATTATTAGATTAAAAACAAATATCAATCCGCTCTTAATATTAATATTTTAATTTAAGCTTTGAGAAACAAATTTTATAAAGGGAATTACGAGAGGCTTACTAATTTAAGAATAAATCCTCCGAAAGTTAAGGATATGGAGTATAAAATCTTATATTTAAAGTAATGGCAAAACCAAAAGGTAGGAAAAACAATAGTTGTTATGCTATACCATCGTAAACTAACTTCACAAATAAATAAAATCAAAATCAAAATTATTCAAGATGTAGCTATGTATTTATTTCACTGGCTAACTTGCTCACGGCTTGCAATACATGTTTTCCTCCAATGGGAATACGTTTTATTTCACGACGACACCAAATCCGTGAATTGAAAACCATAAACAGCTCAAAAGGGTTTCTTTTAAGGTGTCGAATAAAGGAGAAAAATTTCGGTTATATGTAATGGCAACAAATCAATCTTGCGTTTTCTGAATAACGTGGAACATTAAGATTGCAACTAGTTTTTTATTTATTTCCCAACCCATTTTTTATTTATTTACATATTTTTTATTTATTTTGTCATATTTTTAGTTTTTCAATTTAATTTTACAAATTATCTTTTGCCATAATTTATTTATTACATTATTTATTTAACACATTATCTTTCGCCACAGGGAATCATTAATGGTCAGTGACTTTAATTTTTTGATTAAAGGGAATTATTTTACATTAGTCAAGCTACGAAGGTATTACCGCAAGAAATATTTAAAATAAAAAAATCTTTCTGATCCTTAACAGAATTGAATTTTGAAATGGTTCATATTAATATGCTTTAGAATGCATTTATCACGCAGGGGGTAAAAAAAAAAAATGGTTGTCGATATAATCCTACGCCACGTAGTATGAGAACCGAAACTTTCTTAGTTCGTGATCTGATCTTGCTAAAGGTGTTGAAGCGAGACAAATACCATCTTAGTGCCCCATCATGCGTTACTTAGTTCACCTCAGCTTCGTCTGGTGAAATACCTGACCTCCACTTCTGGGCCAACGCCCGCGTGGATTTCTCTTTTGCTGCAGTTCCTTGTATGGCTATGACGTTTCGGTGACTGAGGGGGTGACGTCACTAAAGCTAGACGCCCTTATTGGCAGAGCGGATGTCGCTTAGGGATCGTCAGAAACCACACCCGTGACGCAATATCCTTTGACGGTTTTACTAGACAGTATAGTAGACTACGCAGATCTTGCGCTACGTTTAAGGGTATTGTTGCCAATTTTCACCTGATGTCGTTTGTTCTGCCAATAATTATGCAAATAGGAATCATCATTATTAATTAAAAACAATATCAAAATTGCTGACAAATAAATTACGTTTGCTGTTAATTTGGGTCACTTTCATTTATGTATTTTAATAAATATATAAACTTAAATGATTATTTTATTTTATAAATGCTTATTCATATACACATTCACCATATACAGTAGGGATTAAAACGTTTTCATTTTACATGCTTTTCTAAAAATTGCTTCTGATAATATACAAGTCCAATGCCTAAAAATAATTCAGAAAGTGTTTTAAAATAAGGTATCCCTTTAAACTGAAAAACCAATATTAATTCAGCTTTAACCTAATATAATATATGCAATTATTTAATCATTTTTACTTCCTTGCACGAAATAAAGGAAGTACTGTAATCGCGAAAAATTTCGGGAATCTTATTTCAAAGAAAATATCCATTTCGACCATTCTCGAATCTATTTGAACAATTTTTTTGCCTGACATCTATATGTACGGACAGAGTAAAAGCTATTTTTTTTCTTTCGAAAACGGATTGCAGAATGAATTTAAAATAGATTCAGAAGGAACCTTTTCGTGACGTTTGTACGTATGTATGTATCTCGAATAACTCAAAAACAATTAGTCCTAGAAGGTTGAAATTTTGTATATAGGAATTGCTATAATATGCAGTTGTGCCCCTCCTTTTACCATTGCAATCGGCCGCATCAGATGTTTATATATGTATATATATATATATAGGAGATAATATAATCAATATTTCTTTAGTAAATAAATTATTATTAACTTACTTTGCAGCAATTGCGCAAGTAGTAGTAACTCGATTACGCACTAGGGAATTTAAGATCATACAACAGTATATATATATATACATGTAATAATAAAATTCCATAGTCAAGAATACACTTAAAATTCGAACTGTATTTTTTTTTTTTTTTTCATTTTTAATGGCGACGTTCTCTTATTTGAAAGTACGTGGAATTAAATCCACAGCCCCGTAGTCAAGTTGTTTTTCCCGCCTTTTCTACACGTACAGTTATAGAATGTTCTGGAAATATTTAAAGCGAACTGGATTGGCCGACGAGGCTGACGTCATTTTTGGAAGCTCCGCCTTTCCAGAGGCTATAAAAGGACTCGCAAAGGAATATCGGGGGCTTTTTCTTAAATGTCGCGATGCAGTAAACTTCATAGAAAAAGTTATTAGTAATTCTTTTTATTTACTCCGGATATCTGATTTTGTAACTGCTATTTCTCCCGAATAATAATAAATGGATCCTGTTTTTTTAAACTTATCGTCTAATAATTTAAGCTACGACTAAAGCTGGTACATCACATACATATAATTTATTTACTAAATAATATTGATTAATTGATTATATTATCTCCTAAGTTTAATTATAGTAGGATTATCTTAAAAGAGTGAATCCATACTAGTAAGTTATATTTTGAAAGATGTTTTGAAGTAACTTGAAAGTTAATTGTTAAAAATGTTTTAACGGGGACTGGAATTAAATCATGAATAACAAAACTTTAATTGTAAAAGGAATAAATTAAAGACAAGAATTAAATTAAATGCACGTAATCATTGTCATTGATCGGAAATTAGTTGACTTTTCAAGGGGAACAAACCAACTCCCGTTCAATGAACAATAATTAATAAATAAATACGAAGGTGTTTCGTCTTTACTCGAGCAGTAAGGCAAAGCCAAACCGGCAATTTAAGTCAGGCCAAAAATTTCCGTGAATAGAAGGGATTATGAACCAATGCTGATATTCAAAGAACTTATTCCTATTAAGCATTTTAGCCAATTCAATTTTGAGTGAAAAGCAATTTCTGCAGTAAAATTTCGATAATGCTCAAGTAACCGTCCCCCGACACCCTCGTGTTTATGCATTTGAGTTCAATATTATTTGTAAAAATTAAACATTGGAAATTGTCATTATGAAATAGAATTCAAAGTAGTTAAAATAAACATTAGAAAATTACAAAATATAAGATAAATAATGCAAATTTGTAAAAACAAATCAAAAATAAAATAAAAATAAGAAATATAATAAGAAAAGTGAATGTGCATGAAGATATAAAGGCCCTCCAAGCGAACAATGATTAACTATAGAAAGTAGGGTAGCATTCCACTCTGAGAGGCAGAAATGAGGAAAGTAGAAACTCATCGAGGAAGAATAAGGAGACTCTCTCCTAAGGACTATCAAGAATTAACAGTATGCAAATTTGCACTGTGGAGAAGCAGCATTTTGCTCTTAATTGGTACCAGAGAAAGCCAATCAGAGCAAACGGTGGCCTTGAAAATGGCACATCATCATCGCTTCAAATATTACCTTAGTAATCGTCCGAAACTTTTCGTGAATGCTGTGGCGGAGTACACCTACGAGAAATTGGCAGATATTCACCTCACATACGATGAAGCAAAAGGGAATAGACACGAAGCACGAAGATTGTACGAACAGTGGTTACCATTCGTCGGATTCCAAGTCATGCAACCTTTCCAGTGTTGATCGAAGAATGCGAGAAACTACAGTAAGACCCCGCTTAACACGGGGGATACGTTCCATCGAAGTAGAGCGTAATGCGAAACAGCGCTAAGCTAGGCTATCTTAACATGTAAATAATGGGGTTAGGGGAAGACGGATAAAAAATGGTTAGGCATTAAATTTAATAATGTTTTTTAATAAAAATAAAATCAAACATTTATTTCTTACAAAAATAAAAACAATATAAACGCATATACTTTTAAAAACAAATAAAATTCTCAGTCAGATCATTCAGTCTATTCTGGGTTTCCAATTTTCTGCCTTTTTGTGAAGAAGGCATTATGATAGATTGGCTTAATGGCATATTGCGTTCAATTTCGTCGTCAATCCATATAGACAGTCGTTTTTCCATTTCCTCTATAATGTTATTTCTAGAACGGGTAATTCTAGTTGCAGAGCTCGACGTAGTTGCAGTTGCCGATGACAGTATTTTTTCTTTATTCTTAAGAATTGTCCTTATTGTTGAAGTTGCCAAAATCAATGCAGTACTAATTTGAGATTGACGTTCACCAGAATCTAATCTTCTAATCACTTGCATTTGAGTTTCCAGTGAAATGCTTTTTCTGGTTGCTTTCTTTTATTGTTTTTTATTATCACCCATGATAAAAACTAAAGATCATAATATTTGTCACTGTATTAATCGTTATAGTATTATACAAATTTAAACTTACAATAATGTCAACAAATGTTGTTTCAAATGATAAAAAGCAAGAAACACAACTACACTGTTTCGGATATGTTATTTGGAAACCTAGCGCTGCGCACAATTTCGGAGAATCCCCGGGTTGAAATAAAAGAGCGCTAAACCGAAACAGCGCTAAACGAAACAGCGTTAAACGGGGTCTTACTGTAGTTCTATTGCCATCTCAATAAGCAATGCAGGACGTTCGTGAAATGTACAAACGCCAGAAATGGAAGAGCGGATTGTTGGCATTTTGAGCACTTTCTGTGAGTTTTTCACTAAACAATAAATCTGATTGCGCAACTTTTGGTCTCGTTCATTCTCTTTCCCAACACTGTTGGAAGTTCAGGTTGAAATTCTAATATTCCTCTTTTCTGCCTCAGAGTGGAATCCGACCCTATGTTCTATGGTAATTATTGCTCATCTGGATGAGTACTATCACCCATCGTAATTTGAAAAATAATTTAGAATCACTCTATATATACAGTGCAGGATTTACGTATAAGCTACACGAGCTATAGCTGAGAGCCCTCCCAAACCCCTCTAGGTATCCGAAAATCCTATTTGGCACTGACATATAATATGTGGACTTATAAAGGGTCCCATATCTCAAATAGCTTAGGGCGTTGTCTAAATCCGGCCCTGTATATATTGATTTATATGCATAATTCGTGTTGGAGAAGTTTTCAGTATGTAAGAGTTTCAAACTTACTTTGGTTTTTTTCTACTCTTAATTAACCTTTTTTACTTCCTTGTACGAAGTATAAAGGAAGTATTGTAATCGCGAAAAGTTTCAGGCAGCATATTTCAACGAAAATATCCATTTTGACCGCTATCGAATGCAATTTAACGATGTTTTTGAGTGATATCTGTACGTAAGAACAGAATAAAAGACTCTTTTCCTTCAAAAAAATTATAAAACTGCTTTAAAATGAATTCTGAAGAGAATTTTTCGCGGCGTCTGTACGAACGTATCTCGCATAACTCAAAAACGAGTAGCTTCAGAACGTTGAAATTTTGTATATAGGTCTGCTATAAGATGTTGAAGTGCACCTCGTATTTTGGTTGCAATCGGCCGCACCAAACGTATATAAATATAAATATCATGCTTAATCCTTTCTCGAATTTTTTCGAGGAAATAAGTGTATAAGATTTACTTCGTAATTTTTAATACAGATATTTTGAGTTTTTATGTATTTTTACCTTGTCGCGAAGTAAGAACTGAATTAATTGAATGAGAAATACTGAATCGTCTGTGAAAAACTGTTTCTTTTTTGTTTTGTTTGCTTAATTTCTTTTATACAACGTTCTAGCTTTATTATAGTATTTCAATAGAACATGTGACAACGATAAGGTAATTCTTCAAATGATATAAATTTTGTGCATTCTGAGTTATAATATGAACGAAATATTAAGTGAACCTAGCGCCAGAGTGTCGCTATGGTAAACAAATATAGTGAATTTTAAAGAGTGCATTTATTTTATTGTGGTTTATGCGCTGTCGACGAAGTAGATTTAATTCAATCCAATAAGTTTAAATGAAATTAAAACATGCGTTTAATTTAATATTCCGTACAAGGAAGTCATGTGGTGTACACATCAAATTTTTTTTAAATTTTAATTCTAGTCGTGTACTTGCTAATTTCTCGAAATTCCACTTGTTTAAATTTCTTTTAGTAATTTACAACATTTGGTTTTGAATTTTACTTTTACCCTTGCCTACATGGATGACAAAACACGAATTGAATAATTGAAGAGTTAGGTTTGTAGGCAACTTTCCTTTGATAAGTCTGTCTCCTGCCTGCTCAACAATTTTTCATTTATGCATTTTTATAATTTGTTTAGGATTAAAAAATTTTTTGGAATTATATATTCATGGATTTTGATACTTGCACTTGATTTACGTATGTTCTCAGAATTTAAATGATATTGTAGATTAGTTCGCAGCAATAATTAATCATTTTTTTGTTTGCTATTAAATTTCATTACTTAAATTTAATTGAATTTAAATTTGCTTTTTTAGTGAATCAAGTCAGCACCAACGTTAGTGTCTTTTAGCCCAGTGGAACCAAAAGCTAACTTTCAATTTTGTGTACCAAAAATTTTTTCTTCCTGTCCATTGGCGGAATTGCTTTTTTTTTTTTTTTTTTTTCCATTAAAACTGTAATTGGTGTTTTAGGTTTTTGTGCATTTTATAATTTTAATGAAGATGTTTTAAGTTTTTCTGTATATTGCCTTGCCACGGAGTGAGAACTGAATTGATTGAATGTCTAATTAAATACGAGGAAATAAGTTTAAATGAAATGCAGCAAAAAATGTGTATAATTTAATAGGCCGTACAAAGAAGTCATGTAGTGTACACATCAACGTTTTCTTGAAACCTATAGTAGTCAACCTAATATTAAATAATGTTAATTCAGAAGTCAAACAACAAAAATCAGCGTTAATTTGCAAAATTTTCACAGGACTAGTTTCGATGGTTTTACCGAACCATCATCTTCAGCTGCAAAACCGCAAATGCATTTGCGGTTTTGCAGCTGAAGATGATGGTTCGGTAAAACCATCGAAACTAGTCCTGTGAAAATTTTGCAAATTAACGCTGATTTTTGTTGTTTGACTTCTGAATTAGTATTTATTCGGCGTGTTATTGTGTCTTAATTAAATAATGTGTTTCCAAAGTATAAGAAATTAATTCTAATTCAATTCCTGGAACTTATATGCCATAAACAAATCTTAACATGTTTATGCAGATATCCCATGCAATACTATTGGGCTGATACAGGCTCATTTTTGTAGCGCCGTTTTTGCAACTATGGAAGAAGAAGTATTCTGTTGCCGCGTTTGTAAAAACCTTTACGGGGTTTTCGACTACATAAAATTAATGTATAGTTTAACCACGCCATAAGCAGAAGGATTAAATTAGTTTCTCGTTGGGATAAGTGTATTAAATTAAATGAGGATTATGGTGAAAAATGGCATTGCAATATTGATGAAAATTGACGAAATAATAAAAAAAATATACCGAAATTCCAAGAACTTTTGAAACAAACCTCGTAATTAGTTATCGTATATGAAAACTCTTTTTGCTTCTTTGTAAAATAATTAAAAAAGGGTAGGCCTATTTTGCATCTGAGGTGACTTGGGGATTAGAAGATAGCTGTTAACAAAGACATGTTACCTGTAACTACTTGGAAAGGGTTTAATGCGCCGATTCACAGGATGACATAATGGAGAGAAACTTGAGGGAAAAAATTATTTGTAGACATTCTTGATAAGCATAAACATGTGCGTACGTAATTTTGGATGCTATAAGCACCCCCCCCACACACATTTTTATGTAGCGGATCACATCATTAGATAATGCGAATTAGTTTTCCAGTGACGCAGCTTAGATTGCAGGAAGGGGGCGTAGCCAAGTTGAAATGAGGAATTAGAAAGACTATTGACTAAGTTCATAATTTTCTGTCATATTTTATATCTTACACACGTATGTATATATAAGTTTTAATTAAAAAAGAAAAAGTGACAAAATATTTTAAGCCTAATATACGAGTTTAATTATGGCCACTCGTATAAACTGACAGTGCTCACAGTGTTCTGTAGCGCGATCTATTTGCGAGAATGACGCCCCATTTTGTAGGAAGATTAAACAAGACGGGGGACGAAGGATTCCGCGAAAAAAAAAAAAAAAAAAAAAATTAGTGTCAAAAGTCACCGCTAGGGGAATATTTGGCGCTGTGTAATAGAAAATAGAGTGTTAACAAATGCAAATCAATACGGAAATTACCTTTTACTTTGCATTCAAATGAGGTTCAAAGTGGCTGCCGTTGTTGTGGACCACATATTGTATTCTGTGCATAATATGCACAACAGCAGAAAGTAACATGTCCGCAGGGATCTCCCGTATAGTCCGTGATATGTTATCCTTAACGTAGCCAGGTCCTGGACCACTCCTTGATAGACCTTGGACTTAAAGTAACCCCACAGCCAGAAGTCGCATGGGGTAAGATCAGGCGACCGAGGTGGCCATGCAGTTGGAAAGTAGCGGCTAATGACTCTTTCTGTTGTGAATTTCTGTCGTAGCATCTGTTGCACCCGTACAGAAACGTGTGGAGTGCATGAAAATGATTTCCCCCAGGCATTGTCTTTGCTGAAGTGCCGGAATGACAAAGCTGTTCAACATGTGGCGATATTTCTCTCCGGTAACAGAACAGGTTTCCGGTCCTGTCGGGGTAATGTTTTCATAGAAGAATGGACCTACGATAAATTCCGCTGTCTTCTACAAAATGTGGCTTCATTCTCGCAAATAGATCGCGCTACAGAACACTGTGAGCACTGTCAGTTTAATTATGGCTACACGTTATATACAGATTGTTGTTAAAAAAGCGAAAAAATGGAAAAAGTGATGTAAACAATTATATTAGAGAATGATAAATATTAAAAAATATATTAATCACCCTTTGTTTAATGTTTCAAATAGAACATTTTAAGGGGTTAGTATTTAAAACATTAAATCGAGACGATTAATGAGTGCCGAACAACATGCTTTGTTGTTCTCGACACAATTAAGAATCAAGCCAATCAATTAATTTGCAATTAATTGTCAATATTTTTCTTGTTTCAATGTGGGATGTCATCTTTCACGACTGACAGATGCTGCTGCGCGCTGTCTGACACAGCTTTTTTTTGGGAGGGGGGAAGTAGACGAGGTCGCCGTAAACTTAAGACGTATCAAAAGATGTGTACGACGTTATGGGGGGGGACTTTTATTTTTCTTTACTGTAGCAAATATCTTGTATGTTCCTGTCGTCCATTTTCATATTGTGTAAAAATCGTTGATAATCTCCGTTAAATATTCAAGGTAAAATGTCAGTTGGACAGGTGCTGTTTATTCCCTTAGACATTAAATTCTTCAGCTATTTTATGAATTGTTTTTACAGACGTCAAGATAAGTTCTCCAAAATATATATTTTAATTTATGCAGACTGAACTTCTTAGGTAGCATAAACTAGTATCAAACTCCCAACAGACTTGGAACGAATTATCGCTGTGTCTGAAGTTAACGACAGAGACGCCAGAAGTCTAAAATAATCTTTTTATTGAATCAGAATTTGAGCATAAAATGAACTTCTCGTGCTAGACAATATCAACCACCACTTGTGGCGATAACAGTCAAAATTTAAGCTGAAAATACAGGCTAGTATTTAAGACTACACAAGCAAATTTAAATCGAAGTTGGCTGAAAACTTTTAACTGGCATTACAACTTAAATGACGGTAGCTGTAACGTAAAGCCGAATAATTACAATCTTAAGAAAGCTGGGGAAACCTAATAACGTGGCCTCGAGAGGCAAAGACACGCTCTGTCTTACAATCCAAAATCTTCTATTTAATACTCTATTTAATTTACATTTCTGGTTCCCCAGGGAAAGTTATTGGCATAAGAGACATATTGGAATTCGTAAAAACCAAATTGAGAGTATATATGTACTAAATTTTTGATTAAACACATAAAACTTCCCGGAGTTTGGGACCTTGTCGTGATCTGCGGGCTACTCCTTTCCGCAGACCATGACCTTTGGGCGTAATATAAAATCTGAAAGCTTTCAGATTTTCCTTTTTCGTTCATTCTTTATATATGAATTTTTTCATAATTATTTAAGGCGGCTGACCATTCAAGCGGCTGATGAAATAAACATTTAAAGCACATTGGAAAGGAACGGCACTACTGGAAAGAAAAGGAAAATGCACTTACGGACGCCCCCCCCCAAAAAAAAGTAGGTTTAGTTCTGTATCAATAATTAATGCACACTTTATATCTGCTGATAAATCATAAATATATAGTTGACATAAAACCTTAATTACACATTTCATTATAATCCTAACCATGGAAGTGTTTTCATTTATTTAATACGATGAATAAATAAATAAAAAGGGTAAAAGTTTACAATTGGGTGCCCCTAGTTTATTGGCGATTCTTTCTTGACGCCAAGATCGGCGCCAGGAAGTCACAATTTCAAGATGGCCGCTACGCAAAACCAAAATTAGAAGTCGAAGAATTGCATAAGATCTGTGTCCATGTACACATCAATCTGTTTTTACTTAAAAAAAACATCCTAGAATTGCACAAACTAGGCATTGCGCACTGCCTTAAATATGTCCATGTACACGTCAATCTATTTTCATTTAAATAAAATCGGGAAGCTAAAACAAATTTAAAACTATCGTGGTAACCAAAAGTGAAGTTTCATCGCCAAAATTTAAAAAAAAAAAAAAAAAAAAAAAAAAAAAAAAAAAAAAAAAAATGTCGCCAATCGAAGGGGCACCCAATTCTACACTAAAGCCATAAAAAGTAAAACAAATGGCGACAGAAGCGAACGAACTAATCGTGTTTTTACTGCACAGCTCTAGTGAATACAGGGAAACATGTTTTACAGGCGAAAGCACGTAGCGTCGCCATTGCAAATTAAATTCAGGTCTAATCTAAACAAGTGGATAAAAGCTTTTTTTAAAACAGTAATTACTTAAGCAAGCTAGAAAACAAGAAAATAATTCTACAACTCAGTAAGTTGTAAAAATGTCATTACAGATTCAAAAGACACTCTAGTGTACGAAAAAGCATTCAAGAATATTTTCCATTATAAATGAAGAATTTTTATTACGATCTCTCTCTCATTTGATAGTTCATACTTGGCTACGCAAATTCGGTTAAAATTTGCTGTAACAGCAGCTAAAATTAATAATCTTAAGTAGAGATTTTGAAGTCCTAGATCAGAATTTAAATCGTTCTCACAGCTTTTAACGCAAATAAAATACTATGGAATAATGAAGAACTTGCATGTATATATATGTATGCAATTATATATACGTTTCTACCTTTTTTATGCAAAAATTATGAAATTTTGACAAAACACTAAGCAATTTAAAATCAATGTGCTGCCATTTCTGAAACCTCAGGATATTTATGATTTAAACTAGACCAGAAAACTCAGCGATTTAAAAGAAATGTGTTGCCATTCGAAGAAATGCAGAATATTTATTTATCTTTCAAATTTAATCAGAAAACTCAGCAATTTAAAAGTAATATGTTGCCACAGTTCAAAATTAATTATTTTTTTTTTATCTTCCATGCGTCCGCGTGTTGCTGTTGAACTTGTCTTTTACTGGTTAACAAACTAAGCGATTTAAAATCAATAAACATCTTCTTCATCTCTATTTTTAATTAGTTAAAATCATTTATAATTTTTCTTTTTTATAATAACTAGGCTTTAGGCGGCTTTCACTCAAAAATTATGTCAATCAGTAAAATATCAATGTCAGTCAGTAAAAATCCTAATATACTTTCAAAGTTAATCTGGAAGGTTATTGAGGAATAAACTAAATGGTTTAAAAGCAATAACCACAGTTCTTAAGAATATTTTTTCTGCTTCTTAATGTGATTCATTTAATAAACATGTATTAAAATCATTACTTTCTGATTACAAATATTCAATATTTTTATGAAATGAGACTATCTGGACACATTAAAATCATTATATACTTTTTCCTTTTTATGATAATTTTTTTAGGGGGGCAGCCACATGTGCAGCTAATTTTTAAATAAATAATATGGGAAATATAACAATATATCTGGCAACCTCTAATACACTACTGGCCACCCAAATTGCAACACCAAGAAAGACAAGAGATATCACAACAAAATTTATTTAGTAGATAACATGTTGACCAAGTATCAAATGATTAAATTTATAGACTTCTGTGAAGTGTGGTTCCTTCCAGAATCAGTAGCCAGAGTAGCCGCCATTGTTGGAGATCACCGCTGCCACACGCCTCGGCATTGATTCAAAGAGACTTTGGATGTGTTCTTGGGGTACAGCAGACCAAGCAGCTTCCACACATTGCCAAAGTTGATCTGGTGCTGCAGCTTGGGATGTAATCTGGGTCAATCGTTCAGCAACTATGGACCACATGTTTTCTATCGGCGAAAGATTCGGAGAGCAAGTCGGCCAGGGAAGCAATTCAGTCTGGCGATTGACGAAGAACCCTTGGACAATGCGCGCCACGTGTGGTCGCGCATTATCCTGTTGAAATATGGCTGTTGGCAAGCCCTGTAGGTAAGGAAGGACAACTGGCTCCAACACCGCGGAGATGTAGCGCTGGCTGTTTAAAGTACCGGCAATGCATACTAGAGGAGTGCGAGAGTGATATCCAATACCGCCCCATACCATAATACTCGGTGCAGGACCAGTGTGGCGGTGCATAACGCAGCTGTTCAGCATCCTCTCTCCACGGTGTCTCCAGACTCGAATCCGACCATCGTGGTGTTGCAGACAGAAGCGTGACTCGTCAGTAAAGACAATTTCATTCCATTCTGCCGCCCACATCCTTCTTTCATCGCACCATTGGCGGCGGAGACGTCTGTGGTTCTGCGTCAAGGGTAGACGAAGCAATGGACGTCTTGCGGACAGACCACTCTGCTGTAAACGGCGTTGAATGGTACGCGCAGACACTGGATGATGCGTTACAGACTGAATGTGCTGTGCTATGGTTCGTGATCCGTCACTGCCATACGCACAATGTTTCTGTCATCACGCAAAGTGGTGCACTGAGGCGGACGCGATCGAACACGTCGGTCCGTCGTACCCTCCTGCATCCAACGGTCACATATTCGCGTTACAGTTCTTTGGTTTTGTCCAACACGACTACCGATTTCATTGAAAGATAATCCACACTCTCGGTAGGCCACTATCCTTCCTCTGTCGAACTCATACTTGATCAAACGATGATCACTGTTTACTACGAGGCATAACTGGGGGGGGGGGGAAAGAAAAAAAATTGCCGAACTTGAAATCGTCGAAAACTCCAAACCTTAAACTGCGCTTTGAAGTGGCGCCACAGGCGCGCGTGATGTACGTCTGCGCTGAAATTCTAATCATTTGTATATCTCACCTCCGCTAATGCATGTTGTAAATTTCATGTTATTTGCATGCTTACTTTAGGATGTTGCATTTACTGTGGCCAGCAGTATACTTTACTGGGAATTCTAAAGATATGCTGTTTTTAAATATTTCGTGATTTTGCAGTTGAGTTGAATTTTATCTCGCATAAGTGCGAAGAGCGTGATATTTAATAATTAAAGCTAACACAAAAATTGTTAATAATAAAATATGTTTTGTAAACAATTTTACTAAGAAAACTGAATAATGATATGATGAACTGAGAAAAGACTACAAACATATGAAACTGTATGACAACACATAACACTGTATCGGGAATTCTAAAGATATGCTGCTTTAATTTTTTTGTGATTTTGCCAACAGCTTGTATATTGCGTATTGCATAGAAAAGTATGCTTAGTGAAGGCAACAGCAGATTGGTAGACTGCGAGCTCAGCGAGAACGTGAGCAACCTAAACAAACCTTTTAGGCGTCCGTCAAAAGACCGTTTTAGGCGTTTCTCTATTGATATATTTTAAGGCTTTAAATCAGGAAAACTTAAAAATCATTTTTGATGTCATATTAAAAATCAAACGACGCAGTAAAAAATTTCACGATTTCATAACTAATGTAACATTCCGAGTGTTATTACCAAAATTTATGAAAAGATAATTGAATATCTTCTTAATCTTAAACACGAAAGATTTACATATAATTAGGCCAATCATTTTTAATTATAATTGATTAAAGACTGAGTTCTGATATTGTTTCCATCATTTTTCTATTTATTTTAGTTTTTCCATTACATTAGTTTTTGTGCTTGAAGCTTCAAAGATCAATTTTGCTGAAAAGTTATGAGGAGGAACCTTATGGATGGTAAGTCATAATACATTTACAAATATAGTAATTAAGAAATAAATCATTTTAGAAACAAATAAAATAACTATTAGACTTTTAAATTACATTTTCCATGATTTTGAACAGATATATTAAATAATAATATGAATCTGTGTTAATGATGTGACATTCTTCTCAGTTAACCGACTTTTGAAAATTTGAATATTAAGTCTGAAAATAGAGTTTCACCATAACATACAATATCTCTATTTATCAAATAATGCAATGTAACTTCATTTTCTATAAGTTTTTTTCCGCAACAACAGGAGCTCAATTATATAACAAATTTATTAGGATTTTCATCTTTAACAAATATTAATCATTCATTCTTTTTACGATCTTAAAACAGATAGAGTGTTAAAAATTAAATTAATTGTAAAATTAATTTTGAAAAATTGAAGAGAAAAATACTTAGCAAAAGTACAAATATGATAATGTCCCAACTGTGTAAAAAAATTCTGCATTTTGAAATTTATCAACCCAAACTCTCCAAACATTAAAGCATGAAAAACTTTCATGATTCTTAACTTTTTGAGAAATAGCGGTGTAAAAAAACAAATTTAATTATGTAAAATGTATGTATTTTACACCACACTTACTTAAAAAAATTAGAGATCATATTTTAAAAATTTATTTGTTAGCTCTATCATGTCTTCAAATAGCAAACAATGCATTTATCCCACTGACCATTATGTACTAATGAGATGCACAACTTTATTAGAGGAAGATTGTATAAAAAATTAGAGAAAGCCACTTGCTTTTCATTATTGAAATAATATCTATTTCTTTATCTTTGAAATAATATCTGTTGGTAATGCAAAGCAGGTCAAACACAATCTCAGTTTTGACAAGGAAGGAAACAAGATTATCAAAATAAAATTCTTTAGCCCAAAGGGGCAGTTTACCCCTTTGGGCTATTAATTTTCTTTTGGGATTTTGCATTGGTTCACTATAAACAGTGTTCCACTTTTTAAATTGTTGCCACCAAATATTAGAACCCTGCATTATATTTAAAGAAATTAAACAATGAAGAATCTGCATGAATGTATGTTTCTTGCACTGTGAAAAAATAACAGTACCTAGAGACATTAAGTTTTGAATAATGTAGTCCACCACTCAAATATGGGCATCTAAAAGCCCCAGATTTGCAATTTGCAATTTGTTTTATTATCTATTTCGTATTTTGTAAAACTTGACGAATTTTTGATTAACAAATTCAATGTTTTCAAAGCAAGCGATGGCAGCAATATAGTTAAAAGATAATAATCTCCAGGAAAATAATCTCCAGTGCACGAGACTGTGTATCAGATACCCTAAAGATACCTCTTTTTAAAATTATTTTGTGATATTGTTCTTGAATTGAATTTTAATGTTTAAGTGTGAAGAACATGATATTCAATAAATAGAGATAACACACAAAACGTTAAAAAAAATGCCCCTCCGTGCATAATATAAAATCTGAAAACTTTCATCAGAATTTTTCCCCTTATATGAAGAATGAGCTTTCCTTTCATTCTAACAAAACAAGGAATTTTCAAGATTTTTCTGCAAACAAATCATGATATATTTTACAAAGTAATAGAATATGCCTTAAGTGCAAAAACTTACAAATGCCTGCTGCCCCCAAAAAACAATATTCAAATAGTTTACAGTTTTGTCAAATTAGCAATGTGTGTTAACAAATCCAATATTCCATGTCATTCAAAGTTAACTTTTCTGAAAATAAAGTTTCAATCAAAAAACTCTTTTTATAAAAAAGTATCCCATTTTATTTCAACTTATAATATAGAGAAATTCTTCATCAAACAATATAGTTTGCATGCTATATATACAACCAAACCTTTACATAATGCATGTGACAAGAATTTAAGCAAATAAAATCTGTTAAATGATTAATGTGTCTAATGACATTTATGACAAATATTAATTTGGTAGGACTTTACTTAATTTTAATTTGAAAAACATTACGAGCTTCAAATGCTTGCTTAGAATTAATTTAGCCGTTTATGTATGAAGCAATGCACAATTTTACTTTTGTCTTATATTTATGATATTATTAAATTTAATTATAAATAATTTTGGAATTAAAATATTTTAGAAACAAAGAACAGAACCAAAAGATAAAACTGATTACATGTATACCAGAATGATGTAAGAATGCTAATTTATTGTAAGGAAAAGTGGCATATTTTTTTATGTTCGTCTGTCAGTTTTTTTTATTCATTTGATAACAATAATTCTGAATGTGAAAAATGTTTAAGTACAGTTATATTTTGTAAGCGGTGATATAACATATTTTTAAAAGAAATAATAAAATTTACTGAATAATGATCATGAGATTTCTTAACTTATGTGACTAAAAAAAAAAAAAAAAAAAAAAAAAAACACTTTTGGTTTATTTTAAATTTTATTTTCAATTACAATTAAGAATCATTAAAAATTCACTAGAGGCATGATAAAATTTTTATGCTGATTTCAAATCATGTATATTTTTTCCAAACATAACATATATTTAAAAACACATTTCATTGACTCTTATGGTATTAAAGATTTGATGAATACATATTTACAAATAACCATGTTATACTTACAGAATGCTTTAAATCAGTACAGTCAAAAGTCGTTAATTCGGACACCCATAATCCGGACCTCAAAGCTAAAAACTTTCTGCGCATGCGCCACTTTGACGCATGCGCATAGGCGTTTAAGCGTGCGTGTAAGACCTTTACGACTGTGCATTTGCATGTGCACAAGCGCAGAATGCGTTTTCGCTGCGCCTTTAATGTATAACGGACGGTATAAGCTAAAATTATCTAATTGTCTATTTCAGTTAATGTTGATGATTGCGTTGTTCCTTAATCTTCGAATTGGATCCAGCTTATTATTTTTTGCAGACTGTAAGAGCAATTTTATAAAAGTAAGCTTGAACTTTCGATTATGTCAAATAGAATTTCTGATGCTGGAGCTCCCAAAGGATCTACGAAAACGAAAGTATGTTTCGATGTCCATCAAACAAAAAGTGGAATTGCTCCAAAAAATGGATAAAGACATATCCTTTGTTTATCTAACCGTTCCGAAATCTGTTTATCAATTTCATGCTCCTCTGCGCGAATTTTTATATTCGGCTTATAATTCCTTATTAAATGTAGTATTTCATCTCGATGTACTTCGTCTTTGATATGATTTAAATCAAATTCCTCGTCATTATAAATATCACGAATACAAATCAAATAGTTTTCTGGTTGCAATTTTCTAATTTCGGCTATGCATATAATGTATGCTTTACGCATGCGCGCGTTGAAAGAAATGTTTAATAAAGTAAACAGATAAATATTAAGCTTTTTTTTTGTAAATTTTGATACCCTTTAGATCGTAATTGCTCATTATTTTTAAATTACGGTTTCATATTTTTAATTTTATAATTTCTGCATGCCATCTTACCAGATTTAAACTGATGATCTATAATCCGGAAAAATCGATAATCCGGAATCGCCGAAGTCCCGACGAGTCCGGATTAAAGACTTTTGATTGTATTAAGATCATAGCTACAGAAAAATTGATATAATAATGATATGTTATGCAGTTTTAATTATGAACTTCAAACAAACTTAAAAATTAATGTAGAAAATTATAATAGTTATATAAGTAATAAGCTTCTGGATACATTGTTTTCAAAAATATTCTTTTGATTTTAAACAATGAACATTATTATTTATTATAATATCCATTTTCACACACAACATCTCCTTTTATACTTATTTGTTGTATATCAGTTGTCTCAAAATAGTAGCCCATAGGCCACATGTGGTCACTGAAGAAATTTTTGTGAATAATGCAACAGAAAATATACAAATGGAGGTAATTAATTTACAGTGCCATATAAAACTTATTGGGTGATTTAAAGATACAAATTTGATTAACTTTTATTTGTACTTGACAAAAGATAAATGCTTTTAGTTAAGAATTTTTGCAATAAGAATAATCGCTTTGTTTGGAAGTATATTTATTTACATGTGAACAGTTTTTTTTTTCCTGCAATTAAAAATTCGTGCAGTTGAAAATTAAAAAAGAAGAAAGACATTGCCAATGGGCATCTATAGCTCATGACGAATATAGTTTCTAATGACTTTTCTTCGAGGCTACAAACTTTTTATCATAATCAAAAAGCTATAAGTAGCTATAAGTATCTGTACATAACTATATCTAATATTTTGTATAAATTGAAGAAAAACTTAATAACTAAAAGCAAAAGAACATGTTATCATTATTTATTCTCAAGTTTTGCTTTGCTTAGTTTTTATAATTTATTTATTATTAAGTAAGTTATTTATTAGTTAAGTCAAGATATTAATATTATTTGAATGAATGCCAATCTGAAAATTTAACACTTAGCTGTCAATACGTTTGAATTACAAAGTGTACCAACAGAAATTTCTTGCAGATACCAACTTTTAAATTTCAGACAGAAAATAAATTTGAATTTTTCTCTTTCTCATTATTATTACTGTTTAAACATGCTTGGATAAACATTTAGTAATAAAATTTAAAATTTAGTTTAAAAATGTTATTTTATTAAACAAAATTCTGCAACTTTCTAAGCTGCTTTCAGACCATGCATTCAGCCCACGTGCAATATTAGTCTGAGACCACCGTTAACATAAAATACATGAAAAACAAAACAGAAACTCGTATTTAAGACACTACACACACTTTTCCTACACAATCATACTTTTTCTCATGTAACTGTAATTTTATCTATCCTTTCTGTTTACAATATGAATACTAGAGTCATCTATTCGTACAGGTGTCTCATAATAAAAAATTCAACATTTCCAAATACTTCAGAAATTGCAGTAGTAGTATATATAACTACTTTTATTTATTTTCTGCATATAATTTTAACTGATAGTGATAATATTTTACAATTATGAGCTATAGAATATTGTTTACAATTAATAATTATCATAATAATAATCAATTAAATTGATAATTTTATTTATTTATTATAACATATAAATTTTGAAAGCCTGCAGAGATTTATATTATAAAATAGGTTTAAATTACCAAAATTTTTTGTGTGTTAGAGAAAAGTAGTCGATGCAGAATCTGCCAAATGAATAGATATTTTTTTCATTTCTAAGACCATAAATATATAAAACTTAAACTTAAATATGTAATTATAGATTAAATTTGATACATACATTACTGTTATAACATTAATAACATATTATAATAATAACACATTTATCTGATTTAATTTGTAATTAAAATAGTATTATATATCAGCATACAATTTACCAAATAATTTAATTTGTATTTTTGGAAAGCTCAGGTGATAGAGCTTCTTATTTGGAAATCTGGCATAAGAATTTGTCATAGATGGTTCTTATTCAGCTACACTAAGTTCCTACTTCATGTGCTCTATGCACATCACAACATTCATACTTCCAGAAGCAGCTGAATGTACACAAAATTAGTGCAACAGTGAGGGAAAATAAACATGTATACAGACAGATAGACTAGTTCAAAAATCTTTGGTTATCTTACAGAAAAATGATACGATATAAAAATTTGTAATTTTAAATGATTGATTCATATAAGACGACTTATTTTTCAGGTTTTTAAGTAATCTTTAGCAATATTCTATAGCAGATGATAATGAAATGCTTATCTCCTTATTTGTTGTGATATAAGCTTAAAGCACATAAATACTTTTTGACACTTTGAAAATTATAAAAATCTTTGAAATTTTTCTGTTAACAGGGCATAACTTAGCACCAAACATGAACACTGGTGTGAAATCTAACTAGATGGAGGCATCCTGATGAAAGCTGTAACTTAATATTATACACAAAATAGACATTCATGGAAAGAGTAAGTTTTTTATATATAATGAATTCAATATATATAATATTTAATATATTAATGTGTGCAATGCTAAGGCTGTGTGTGATGCCAAATTTGTGCAATTCTCCAATTTTTTTTTTGCATGAAAACATATCACTAACAGAGAACTGCACAAATTGTGCACAATTAACATTACACATATAAGATCACTGCACAGCTGCTAATGATGCGATCAATATAAATAGCCTACTACATCTGGTGTCTATTTGATGACTGCCACCCCGTTAACAGAAAAATATTAAATATTTCTGTATATGGACTGCAATATACGTTTAAATTCTAGAATAATATTCATTACTATCAAATTAAATACCTTGCATAGCACAAAACATTTTGAAATTTTAGAATTCATCAAGAATTATTTAGGACTCAGGAACTTTTAAGATTATTACAGCTACAAAACACAGCCCAAATAAAATGTCACTTACAAGGTAGACCAGGGCTTCTCAACTCTTTTTTGCTCCATGCAACCCTTTATCGACTGTTAAAATTTCCTTCCTCCTTTCTTTTCCAAATTTGAAAATTACATATACATTTATTCAGATTTAGATATTTTTTAAAGTGCTTTTAATGTGTATTGTTGGTTTATTTTATTACAGTCAGTCAATATTACCCCATCTTTGCATCTGGGAACAAAATATGTTTTGACGTGGGATGCAGTCCTTGAAGGTGGAGTGTAGTGGACAGTGTGTTGTCTTCTGTTTGATGCTATTAAATGGCAGTGGCATTAAGTTTGCGTAATGATGCATAACAATATTGATTCAGAACATTAAAAAATTAGCATCTATGGATTACAGTAATGTAATCTTACACAGGTTAATTCCGAAACATCGCTAGATTTGGAGTACAAGCTACCTATTTATATACATATGCAAACCATGTTAAAGTATTAACACACATTTAAAATCATAAAACCTCTGACTTCAGATTGATTTCAAGATAAATAATGAAAGAGTAACACAATTATGTGAATATAAAAGTGGTTATTGCTTGTCATATTATTTGAAGAAAATATTAAAAGTAATGGACTTTGTTATCTTTTCAAAAAGATAATGTGAAATACAGCAAACCAAGAAAAATACTTAAAATGCAGCAATTATTAAAATTATGTTACAGTTATTCTAGTGAGCACGGTTCAAGATTTTTTCCTTCTTTTATATCCATTATATTCACATTTTTACCTCCTATTACCAAATCTTTTAAACATCCTATAAAAGGAGAAGAAAAGTATCCTAATGTTTCAGCTTCAATATTCAAACCATTAGGAAATCCACCTGAAAGTAAATCAACAAGTAAATGTAACTACTTAGAATAGACTACTTTAAAATTAAATTTATAGTTAATGAATTGTTTTTAATAATCCATAAAATTACCAAAGTAATAACTTCCATCAGTATTCAGCTCATAAAATGAACCAGAAACTTTACTCGTGTACTTTTTACCATCGACATACAGCATTAACACGCTATTGCTTCTATAAAAAAGAGAATAGAAAATTTAATATACTATACATGTAATGCAGTTTCAAATATTTTGACATTGCAATGAATATTTCTTATTGTGGTGGAAAATATTTTAATTTTTTTTAAACTTTTGTGATGGAATTTCTTAAAGAAAATTTTCATCTTCAAAATTTGTAGTTTTCTTCTAAAAAATAAAATCTATAGTATAAGAATGAGCATACAAAACTGTTTTAACAACAAATGTCATCATAAGCATATGATATTTAGTAATCAAATTCAATGTAAGTTTCTTGATATTTTATTTTTAGATTATATTAATTATTTTCACCTTTCTTATATTATTCCTATTTACTTTCTCTAACAGAAATGAAGGTATATTGCTAACACTGTTACAAATGGAAATAGTATTGTAGACTTTTATAAATAAAATACCTAAGAGTTTTCATATCATTTCTTTTTATTTCTTAGATTGAGTAATGAATATTTTAAATATTACATAAAAAGCAAGTAGTATAAAAAAAATTTAAAGTCAATTCCTACACAAAGGTTACTTTTGTAAAAGGTTTTTTAAACTTGTAGTGGATTTTTATATTAATATAAAAAAAAATTATATTACTTTTACAAAAACGGTATTAACATCAAGTGCCATACACAACAAGTTTAAAGAAATGTATTTGAACTTGAATATATGAATAAAAAGTATTTTGTTAATGAATGAAAATTTGAACAAGATATAGGGAGAGTGTGAGCTAATAGTAGGAATTTAAAAATCACACTGATAAACAATGAATTTTGCTACAGAATAAAATTTTAGCAATTCTTTTATAATATCATTACATTCTAAACAATACAATCATAATTTCTTATCAGTCTTAAATTTTTTATTATAGTACAACTTCCCATTGATGCTATGCCTGTAGAACAGTCCTTAGTCTTGCAACTTTTCAAAATTAGCTTAGTTTTCAGTCTGTTTTGTTTAAATGATCTCGCTTACTCTATCATTTTTTTCCTTCAAAATAATAGATGAGATATTTCCATTAAAATTAAGGATATGGAATCTGTTATATATATATATATATATATATAAACACTGTCAAATATATGAATATTTGTGCCTGAACTAGGGGGGGGGTCAAGTACAAATATAAAGAAGGCAGGTTGTTAATATGCATTTCATAAACAAATGTTTATTAAATGTTGTTTAAAAGCAATCCTGTTTCATAGTAAAAAATGCATTGGGTTATCGTCTGCACAAACAGTTCATGCTGGCGCGTTTAATCACATTTTGTCAAATGATTTTTGGCATTTGAAAGACTTGCGTAAAAACACTGCATAGTGAAATTTGTAAAAAAGTATCGTTATCATTAAGTACAAGGTGTCTGAAATGGAAGTATCACGCTACCAGACTAGAACCATCATTTACTTCCAGTTCTTTTGCAAAAAGTCAGCTACAGAATGTCACTAAATCATGTGTGCAGCTTTAATTACTAATGTTGTATCATAGGACACTATGAGGGTTTGGTACTGAAAGTTCAAAAACAAGGACTATGACATTCAAGAAGCTGAGCGTTCTGGCCAGCCTACTGATGTTTATGAGGCCCAACTGCAAGAACTTGTGGAAGACGATCAGTATGCAACTACTTAATAGCTTGCTAAGAAGTTAGACGTCAGTGCCATGTCTATTAGTTGTGCTATGAATCGCATAAACTTGACATACAAGCTCAATTGCTGGGTGTTGCATGAGCTGACTCAAGCAGCTAAGGACAGACATGTTCTTTTTGTATCTAGTTAGTATTACTTATTTCAACTTTCAATTTTTGTGACTTGGACAGTTGAAAAAAGTCAGAAAAAGAGACAAACTTAATGAGACTGTACATTTGTATAAGTACCTTAAAGAATTTAAGTGTGCTTTGCCGTTTAGTCTCAGTGGATTTGTCAGAATGAAACTTGTTTTAGTTTGTCTAGTTAACCAACTTGGTTTGAAGCTTCAAAACGCTTTTTCCTTGACATGTTCTGTTCGAAGCTTTGAATAAAAGAGATTAACCTATGTTTTTAATACTCCTATGTTTTCATTTTTATGTTTTTAACATTTTCGGTTCAAATGTTGTTTGTTAAAATTTTGTTTATTAAAATTTTTTCTTTTGTGATGTAATTAGTAAACAGAGATAGGTAGAGTCAAAATATTCTTCTTATGTATTTTACTATTCTTTTACTATGTATTTTAATCTTAACTTTTTAAAATTCATATATATATATATATATATATATATATATTTAAATATTCATTTATTTTAGCACTTATCAAAATCATCAAAATGTTTAATATTCATGAATTGATTATTATGATTTCACCAATTTTTTATAATTTTAACATAACATGCACAACTGTTCTGGTTTTTTCTTCATGTTCAAAAACTTTTTTTTTTTTTTTGGTACACAGACCCTTTTGAAGCAAATTAAGGAACACCAATGCAGGACAAGTTTCAAAATTGTTTTCAATGACAACTTATCAAGTATTCAAATAATGCCATGAAAAATTAGCCAGACCATTCCAAGCATGAATTACCTTCATATTAAATAGCTATGAAAATCTCAGAAGATTGACTAAAAGAATACAGTGACTTATATTTTAATTACTTTAAATCAGTTTAAGTTAAGTACCTTTCAATTTGAAGATGATGCCATGCATTTTTATCTGGTGGAATAACATTAGTAATAATTTCACTCCTTGAAAGCCAACCTAAATTCCACACCAAGTGCAAACGATTATTACTCAACCCAACACCAAGGTAGTCACCGTCTTCAGAATAAATCTAAAAAAAGCAAAGAATTTTATATGAAGAACTTGAAAAAAAGCAGAATGGTTATATAATAATTTAGTTAAAATTTTTTATTTGAAGTAATAATTAGTTTTAAAATTACAGGAAAACTCTAAATTAAAAATTAATTCAGAGTTTAAATCAAAATGCGACAAAAGTAACTGAAAATGTTTTTATATATTATATCAAATGCTGGTTCCTAACTGGAGTAAATCTGTTTTTTAAGATTTGGGTAAAATGAGGTTCCATGCTTTCATTCCTTGAGAAATTCACTGCAAATGGCATAACTTAATGCTGTTGCCCGTAACTTTTTTTTCAAGTTGAACACACAGAAATTTTCTGTTAAGTTGCCAATAGTCTCATATAAAAAAACTGTAGCACAAAATCTCTAAAACTGAATTTAATCACTTGGCAAATGAGAAGTTTATACTTCAAGTGCCTTTTATTAGCATAAATAATACAAAGGGTCTGTCTCTCACTATTTAAATTATGTATCTGATCTAAAAAGTGATAAGGCCAAATATTACATCCATATAAATTTCTTTTTATTTATGATTATACTAGCTATTTCTATAATATTATAGAAGCACTATTTACAATAATCTCCTTATTTTTGCTTGGCATTCATACCTATTATTATGCTTTTGATTGTCTTTCATACTTGAGCCAATTATTAGAAAATATCAGAACAAAATTTCCCCATAAAGGAAAAAAAAATTATGCATTAAACAGTCAACCAATTATGAGAGCAAAAAATCCTTAGTACATTTGTTCTAATTAGGCTAAGAATTTCAGACTAATATTTTCATATATAAAAAATGTTTCAAAGGAAAAATTATCTTCTGAGAAAATTTGACACACCTCTGTTATAAAGAATCAAAATGACACCGAATGCTAAGCACTGAATATCCATTCTAGGCCATTTGAATAAACCATCAAGTAAAATATAACAAACTAAAGTACAGACATAAATAAATGTCTACCGGTTTGAAACTCAGCAATACTTTATACCAGTAAGGCAAATGGTAATTCATTAAAATATTTTTGAGGAAACTAAAGGAATATGTAAATATGAAATTGGAGATATATGAGAACACAACTCATTGCACCTTTATTGCAAAATCATGGCTAATTTCATTACTTCATAACTTGTGTTACGTCTAAATAAGATTTTATGATCACTGCAGCAGCTAAAGAAGTTAAAACACCATAAAGACCAATTTACTCTAATTTGAAAACAACAGAACTGATCATTATAAATGCAGATCCCCACTTGGCTAATTACTCCTATTAATACATGAATCATGGAAAGCACATACTTCTAACTACAGCTGTGAGTTCTAAATTAGATTTATGTGTAGTATGTTTCCTACAGAATTGTTATTTCCCTGGAAAAAAAATTTGTATTTTACAGACATATACCCATGCATGTTTTTCAGAGAGGAATGTACTAAACTAAAAATCCTGAACACATAAAACATAGTTTTATCTTATATTGCAACATGCTTGAATTAATAACCTCTCTGTTTTCATTTTTTTTGTAAAACTATTTGTTCAATTTATTTTCCCTTTAGCATTAAAGAATACTGGGATATCCAAATATAGTACTGTACTATACTGTACACCAGGCATATAGTACTGTAATATATTTGGGTGCTCCAATGTTATAGGGATTAATATATGAATTATTCAAACTTATATTAAGAAAAATACAAATATTGTATTCATGAAGCATTCTAATTATCCGAATATTATGTTAATTTATTCATAAAAGCATTTTAGTTGAAAAGCTTCAAACATGAAATAGTAAGAGAATTAAATAGAAATAGTGTTAAAAATAAAATCCATTACTTAGACAGGACCATTTTAAGGATTCATAGCACTGTTTAGTTCAGCACCTTCAGCTTTTAAGAATATAAAAATGTAATTCCTTTTTAACAGAATTGCGAATATAAAAATGTAATTCCTTTTTAACAGAATTGCATTCTCTTTTTCCTAACCCAAAATTAGAATCTTAATTGTTGGTGTGGGGAAAAAAAAAAAAAAAAAAAAAAAAAGTTAACAAAATGTATGCTCATAATAGTTAAAGTAAAACAGTGAGTAAAATAAACATAACAAAACTTCACTTTATGACGATACTTTTTCCCTATCTGATAATACTGATATGCCTAATTCTTGCCTGGACCTTCTTGTCGACCTTTCTGTTTATACCAGGGATGTCAAACTCAGTGTCTCAAGTGAACCTAATAATAATCATTGTACAATAGGGTGGGGCGCAATAAACAAAAAGCCATTTTCCTACTTAAGAATGTAGAGAGTGTAAAAGAGAATAAATAAGTAAAATATTATCTAATGCTGTAGTTTTTTAAACAAGGAACATAAGGAAATCCAGATAGTAGATGAATGGATATTTATTATTTCTTTCCCAACACCTGCCAGCTTGTAAAAGTACTTGACTGTAAGTAATTACAGTCAAGTTTCAGATATCTAGAGACATGTTGCTCAAATTAGCAATTTTTAGAACAAAGTTTATGTGAATGTCTAGGGGGTTTTGTTTCTTTTTGAAAGTGAGAAAAGCTGTTCACTCTGGTATATACTGCTGCATATGGAAATCTCAAACAATGCAAAATTTGTGGTCGAGTTGCATTGAATTTCTGTTAATTACATCTCTTACATATACTGGTACTTTCTCAATGTTGGTATTTTTGTAGAAACCATTTCAAAAGTTCTTTTTACCTAAGGTTGCATATATGTCATTGTGGTGCATCAATATTCTGTGGAACCAATGTATTTATTAAGTTATTACTAGATTATAATTATATACTTTTGTTATTTTCTAGGAGCAAACAGTTGCAGAAAAAAAAGTCAAGGGCTGCATGTGGCAATTTTGACATGCCTCATGAACACAAACCAGATTCTACAGGAATATACAGTAAGTTGTTCATTTTTATCTCACTATCTACCATGGCACAAAGCTTTTTATTATATTTTTTCCTTCAGCTCACAAATTTTATTTAAAAATTGTTTTTGTTGCAATGTTTCAAGTACAGGATAAAATGCAATGGCACAATATCTAATACTAATTCATTGCCCTTCAGGCCATAATGAACTGATACTCTCTAGAAATACAAGCAGGTGATTGATTATAAAGTGATAAATAAAGCCAATCAGAAATGTTATGATAAAGTGAATAAAAGAACAATAAACATAAAAATGCGGTACATCAATTTCTTTGAAAATTTATTAGCTCATAGGCAAGGTCATAGCATTCCAATCTTGAAAAATTTATATGTATCAGTTATTTTACTTCATTTGATGACCTGTATTACATTATTTACAGCTGTGCATATTTTTAAGGTAGTGTGTGAACTTTTTCTGTCTGTGCTAAATGAAGTGAAAAGCAGAAGTGGTTCCTATAATTAATTAAAAGCATTAAATTTTAAAAAGACTTAAGATACACTTTATGAAATATAATTTTATACACGATTCATATAATAGCACTACATATAATGAAATAAATCTAGTTTGTGCATGAAATTAAAATTTCAATGGATAATAATTCTATCTGTTTTTCTGCATCAAATTTGTAATGAAAAGTAGTTTTGCGTTTAGAAGAACTGCTTTAATAGCTGTTAACAGCAGTTTCAATTTAACATTCCTAATTATGTAATCATGCTTTAGTTCTAATTATGTTAGATAATCAAGATTCTGCTACACTACATCATTAATAATTATTAAGTTTACTTATCTGTTGTGAATATGTGAGATGCTAATGTTAGATGTTTTGACACTGGAAGAATTTTTAACTGGTTCTTTTTCTAAAATATTTAGTATTAAGTGTTGTGTTAAATAGAAGGTGTTTACACACTTTTAGAATGATTTTCGGGCCATTTAATCAACGTTTAAAATGTAAAGCATATTTTTTGAAATGTTTGTTCTGATAGTCCCTTTTCCTGATTAGTCTGCATCGTGGTTTCTAAGATAGAACTCTTCCACTACTTTCCGCAGCCCATTAATCAGGTGGGTTTGCATTTAGAAAGAACTTTTTCAAGAGACTAAAGGACAAGAGAATAATAGTCCATAGGGTAATCATCAGGGGACTTTGCAGGAATATATTGAAAAGGTATGTGTAATGCAATACCTGTATCAATCTTCCTTTTTTCAAAGAATGCAGTGGTGCTTTTTGATGTATGACTTGTTGCTTTTTCTTGATCAAATCTTTCAAAGTCATTGGAATAAAGAAATATAATTTCTTCTTTAAATATTGAACTAGAACTTTCTTAGGTAAAGCAACAACCTTGTGCTTGTAGATTTTAATTAAGACTCTATTGATTTTAAATGTGTACAAATATTAGTCCCTCATCTTCAGGGGCAGAGAAATCTGCAATGAGAAACCTGTACATACTTGCCCTCAAAATCGAAAGAATGTTAAAATCTATGCCAAACACGAGGTTGTTGCTGTGCCTAATTTTATGCTTTACTTTGGTGTGTTTCTCTTGCATTGTAAAACTTTCTGTTGATAGTATGTTGAGTTGATTTTTTAACAATTTTTCCCACTCTTGTTATTTTTATTTTCCCATTGTAAGAGAATCCTGTAATGATCATAAATCGCTTACTTAAATTTTCTTTACATTGATAGAACCAATACATTTTTTGTACACTTTTAGTTCCTTGTACAAAGTAAAGGAAGTATTTTAATCGCGAAAAACTTTAGGTATCATATTTCAACAACAATATCGAATACATTTGAAAGATGTTTTAGTGTAACATCTGTACACAAGGATAGAATAAAAGAATCCTTTTTCCAAAACGGATCATAAAATGGATTCAGAAGAGATTTTTTTCCACGAGTTACGTATGTATGTATCACGCATTAACTCAAAAACAAGTAATTTCAGAATGTTTAAATTTTGTAAATGGGAGTGCCATAGCATGCAGTTATGCACCTTCCTTTTTGGTTGCAGTTAGTTGCACCAAAATATATATAAATACAGTGGTGGCCAAAATTGTGGACACTTTTGGAAATTTTTATGTTTTTGAACTTTGTATGCTTATAGAAAACGTTACGTTTCACAAAATGCAAACTTGTATATATCATTTTAAAGAGAATTTATTACTGAATTCAATACAAAACACAAATTCAATTATTTGCAATACAAAAAAATTAAATGATAATAGTTATCGATATACAATACATAGTGATGATTGCAGTGAGTTATCAGTACTTAGTACGGTACCCTTTATTTTTGATTACAGCTTCACATCGACGTTTTATTGAGGTGACAAGAGTTTTAAGCTCGTTATTACATGATGCCAGGAAACAATTATAGCCTCAATTAGTTCCCTTTTATTTGATGGGCGCCTCATTCGGATAAGAGTTTTTAAACGGTGCCACAAATTTTTGATAGGATTGAGGTCAGGACTGTTTCCTGGCCATGACAACAATTTAATGCTCTTTGTACGAAACCACTCTTTCGATATTTTGCCCGTGTGGCAAGGAGCAGAATCCTGCCGAAAAATAAACGAAGCATTGTAGGTAAAGAGATCTCTGATGGAAGGTAGAAGTTTTGGTTCTAGAATAGTGTCAATGTATTTTCTGGCATTCAGTGTCCCATCGATGACATGAAGGCGACCCATACCATCTGCTGACATGCATGACCAAATCATAACACTAACTGGGTTCTTCACAGTTACTTGAATGCAGTGAGGATGTAGCTCTTCTCCTATCTTCCTATAGCTCTTCTCCTGATTGTTTTTGAACGGACAGAAACACCAGCATCATTCAGATCACTTCTAATGGCCGCTGATGACATTTTTCTACCTTGGAGACATAGTCTTTTTATTCTTCTGTCATCAATAGATGTCGTGCACTTTTTCGGCCTTTTCCTTTATTTGTTTTTTATTGAATTTGTCTCCTGATATCGTAAACAAAACTTTCGGACTCCAGATGTAATCACTGAACCACCTACCTGTCTTGCAATTTCAGCATAGGAAAGACCACTTTCTCGTAACACAATAATATTACATCTCTTTCTAGGTGTCCAATCTACTCTTTTATTGGATGTCATTGCTTATTGACTAAATATTAAAAATTTTTACAAAAGTTCCTATTTGTAATTGCAGTGTATAAGAAACAGGTTCTCCTACAGAACGAAGCAAAATAATGAATTGTTTCAAGTGTAAACATGATGTCAGCTTCTACTGGCAGTTACTAACATTTGATTGGTTCTCAGAACAAGAACAGTGATTGGCCAGGAAAGCTAGACATTACAAACCACTTCATAACTGTGTTTTTTTATTTATATTAAAGTACATATAACTTTTTTTGTATTGCAAATAATTGAATTTTGTATTGAATTCAGTAATAAATTCTCTTTAAAATGATATATACAAGTTTGCATTTTGCGAAACGTAACGTTTTCTATAAGCATACAAAGTTCAAAAACATAAAAATTTCCAAAAGTGACCACAATTTTGGCCACCACTGTATAGGTGCGTGTGTGTATATATGTATATATATCTGTTACCCAGCTCATTGAGTTCAGTTTTTTTATTCTTATATATTGGTAAATTGCATATTTTTTGCTGTAAAAGTGATTGAATTATTTTCATATGTTTTGTTTAAGGTTTTTGTGCCTGAAATAATCTGAATGTGATAGTTGTAGAATTATCAACAATTTAAAAGTTTCAGTAGGGCTAAACCTAATGATGCTGTAATTAATTTGCATTTGAAACTCTTAATAGAATAGTGAATTAAACCAGTTTGTGCACTAATTTCAGCATCTTTTTGCTGAATTGGACCAAAAGTAAACGTTTGGTACACTGAAAAATCTGTCTACCTGCCTGCTGGCTGCATTGCTTGTTTTTGTACACAAATTCTAATTTTAATTGTACAAAAATTCTTTTAACTGTATTTGGTGTTTAAGGGTTTCCTGTATTTTGCAATTTTTAATGAAGATGTTTTCAGTTTTATGTATTTTTGCCTAGCCCTGAAATGAGATTTGTAGTAATTGATTGAACAACATATCTCTAATGAAATTTGAGGAAATGATTTTAAATGAAATGCAGCAAAAAATGTGTATAATTTCATAGGCCGTATAAGGAAGTCATGTGGTGTCCACATCAGATTTTTTATTTTTATTTTTGACAATAAATATACCTTTTTTTTTTATTTCAATCATTTAGATAAATTCATGCTTCATTAAGGATTGCAAAATATTTCCATTTATATCCCATTAAATAATTTTCATACAGGGTTCTACCAGTTGTTCTATGTTGTCCCACATGCCTGGGCAAAAGAAGGTAAACATTATGTTTTTAGTTTTTTAAAGTTGTAAATCTTCATTTATTATTTTATTTATTGTTGCTATATATGTATTTAAAGACTTTTGATTTCTGTGTTGGCAGATATTCTCTTGTTACCAATGATTTAACTATAAGAAACATCAGAATCAGTATGTACTTTTTTGGGTATTTGTTTGAAATTATCTTTCCATATAGAAGTCATGATTGATGGCTTTTCCCCTTTCTGATTGATAATGTTGCTTTTTTTGCACATAGAAATTCTAATACCACAGATTTTTACAATGCATTTGAATTATGGAATAAGAATATTTCTGTTTGGTAAGTGCAAAAACATATCCTTTAATCTACAGTTTGTTTCTAGATGTCAGTTTGGAAGAAGAATAAATTTAAAAGTTGCAGACGATATTTTTCATTTCAAATAATAAGCTGCTGCTAGAAATTTTATTTCAAAACATTTGTTTTTCGACAGTTTTTTTTTTTTTTTTTTTTTTTTTATCAAAACTGTTCTAAAAATGTGTAAACACCATTTGTAACACATTACTATGCATTCATCACCAACATATTGTAGCAAACGCATGAAAAAAACAAGATCTTTAAACTCGCATTGGTAAATGACCAATTTCCAAAATGTTGCCATTCAGCAAATTGTAAGGCCTTTAATTTATCTTCCAAATTTCTGACAGATTAAATGATTAAAAAAAAAGGCATATTTCAGTAATTTATGTCTTTATTTTATTTTGCTAGTAATAGTAATAAATCTGTTTGCTATAATTTAAAGTACATTTTATTCACATTATAGCAACTGTTAATTTTTATGATACAGCTTTATTGCAAAAAAGTTTCTAATACAAGATATTACGTTCTTAGTTGTTGTTACTTATGCTCACTTGTCTGACAGCAACATTAGCCCAAGCCAGGAAATTCTTCATGGCAAGGAGTTAGCAACAGCCTTGGTAACTTACAGGTGACAGTTTGATTTTGCTCAGTCTTCCCCCATTTTGATGGACAGCACCCCAAGGGACAGGTCTGAGGATCTCCCACCCCTTTTCCCTTCCACATCACCACCACATCAGAGGACTTTCAGCTCGCTGCATATTTAATGTGCCGCACCGACACTATACATTTATCATTACATTACATCCATGCCTTCTCTGGGATTTGAACCCAAGCCCTTCGGGATGGCAGTCAGCGATGCCTAACCACTTCGGTGATCTTCTTACTAACTTAATGTAGTATATATATAGTTACTAAGAAGTAACATTCTTGGTAAACTTAATGTATCATAAAATTAAAATAAGTATTCATAAAACTCTTACTAACATAAAATATTCAATGTAGAATATTTGATTTTACATTGATTATAATATCTTACAGTCCACACATCTACACTTTACAGTCAAGGCATATTTTACTTTTGAGTTGCATAGATTTCTTTAATACATGACAAATGTGCTATGAACAAAGGAAAAGACAGCTTGGCTTACATTAGAGCTTGGCATAAATCTCTAGGGTATAAATTACTATACAAGCAATTTAGAAACAACAGATATATTACTTGTTTCAATAATTCTAAAAATTATGTATCAGTACTGAATAGTTTTATTTTATAATATAAGCTGACATCTTTTAACAATTATATATTAAGGCTAAATTATATTTCGCTAGATGACAAAAATATAAAACTGATTACTCAAGTTGCATTAAAATATAACTGTGGCAGTATTGTGTTCGGATGCGCGAGTCGCCAGATTACGTCATGTTGTTTTTCGTAATAACCGCAGGTGCGACCAGCGAGCTCCTTATCTCGAGTACGAGAAAATTCAGTTATTCATGTAGAAGTTTGAAGGACTGTTTTAATGAATAGCTGTGTTAACAGTCTTGTTAATAAAGTTGTGTTTTAGCAATGTGGAGTCAATTTACAATCTGCACAGATCAAAAGTGTAGTTGACTGTAGTAGTCGTGCCGAGACAGATAAGCATCGTTCTATTATACCATAGCGTAGGGTTCAGTTGCTTCATACATGTCACCGTCAATCGACGCATAGATGACACCCATTTTTTTGTTTGTTTAACAATAAACTTTAATAAGTAAGCAATTCTTGATTATTATACATATATGTATCAGCATGAACAGGTAAGTCCGGCATTGTCTCCACCAGATGAAAAAAAAACAATCTCTGCCTAACGAAAGAAAATGGCGACTCCTTTCTGCCAAAAAATATCCAACCATCCCGTGCGACAACCAGGGTGCAAAGTTCTCTTCGCCCCCCTCATTTTCTTGTTTTTCCTTTCTCCTTCTGTCCAACAAAACCACCTGCTCCGTTGGACTAATTATTCCGCTGGCTAGGCTTTTCCTTCGCCTTCTCAGGTTATGGGCATTACACGCCCCAATCAAGATGAAGATTTGCCTCTTAAGGCTAATTTTCACAACAGGTTCAACAGAACCGTTCAGCGTACATTAGAAATAATGTACAGTTCATCAGATACAAAACCCAGCGTTCATCATAAGCAATTTCGGATTAATCAGAATCAGAGTTCACAGATTTATTAGTTGACACACTTGATTTCATACAAAATGTCAAAGTTCCTGATGGCTGACATGGATACTGAAATTTTTTAGCCCCTACCCAACCAGGTGCGCAGGGAGGTACTTAGAAACAAAATCTGATCAGGATACAAAAGTCTTCATACCATTTTTTTTTTCGTTTAAACAATAACAATATTACACTAAACATAACTACATAAATACATTCTACATTAGACAAACATTTTTAGTTACCAACATCATTTAAACAAATTATCTCGAAAAATATTTTAAGGAAAAGAAAAAAAAAGAACCTCTGAATATCTATGGTTCCCCCCCTTTTTTTAATATTACTATTATTCATATCAATCGTGACAATGCGTCTGCGGCCCGATGTTGTACTCCTGGAAGATAAGTGATTTTTAAATTCCATCTCTGCAAAGAGAGAGCCCAATGCGTTAATTTTGGACTTCTAGGTGTAACTTCAGTGAGATATTTCAAAGGATTATGGTCCGTAATGATTTCCACCATCCCCCCGAAAATCCACTTATCAAATTTCTTGAGCCCGAATAAAACCGCCCAGGCCTCCTTTTCTATGGCTGCCCAATTCTTCTGAGCCCCAGAAAATTTTTGGGATGCAAAAGCTATTGGTTTAAAATGGCCTTGTGCATCTCTCTGAGTTAGACAACAACCGACGGCGACATCTGATGCATCTGAATGCACCTGAAATGGTAAATTAAAGTCAGGCGTGGACAAAGACGTCACCTGACACAGCATATCTTTCAACTTCCGGAAAGCTGCATCTTCAGCTTGACCCCACCGTGCATTATTTGGGGCATTCTTTTTCGTCAAGTCCGTCAAAGGTCCAGCTATTTCGGCATAGTTCGGTATATATGTGCGATAAAATCCCATCAGACCTAATACCGAATGGACTCCCTTTTTATTCGTGGGCCTTTCAAGCACTTTAATTGCTGCAATCTTACTAGGATCTGGGCCGTGTTTGCTGTTTCCTATCTTATGTCCTAGGTAATCTATTTCCTTAGCTGCAAAATCACACTTACTGAGCCTGACAGAAAATTTTAACTGTTCCAGTATTTTAAGAACCAAACGGCATGACATTCTGAACCACTGAAACGTTCCGTTGTGAGTTGAAAATGCTGTCAGTGGTTTACTTCATTCCTCCATTCCGATTTGCCAGTATCCTCTGCACATATCTAAACTGGATAGCCATTTTGAATGCCCAGCCACATATATTAATTCATGCATATCCTTCATAGGAAATGCCGGCACTTTAGTGATCGAATTCAAAGCCCTGAAATCAATGCACATCCTGATTGTCGCGTCTTTATTGATCACATACACAACCGGATGGGCTATGTCCGCTTCTGACGGTTCAATGAGACCCAGCTCTAGAAGTTCCTTGACTTGTTTGTCCACCTCCTTGCGATATGCCATTGGAATGCCATAACAATGAGGTTTTCTTCTGTCTGCTCCAGGCATAAGATCAATTTTATGTTGTCCTACTCTAGCAGGTTGAACAGGTCTCAAAAATAAGTCCTTGTACTTTCCCAACAGTAGTTTTAGATCATTAATCTGCTTGTTGTTAAGATTAGTGGTACTTAGATTATTTAACATACTTTCAAAACTACTATCCTGATATAAAGTAGATGGAATATTGTCTACCTCCTCGAACTCCTCCCCGTCAAACATTACATTGATTGCATTTGACCGCACAATGAATTTCCTTATTTTATTTTGATGTACATGCTTAATGCTCCCGTCTGCCAGTTCTACTAAAAAAGAATGTGGGTTTTTCCTTTCCTTTATCACAGCAGGACCCTACCATCGAGCATATAATCTGTTGCTTGAATCAGGTATGAGGACTACAACCCTATCTTCTATTTCAAAAGTTTTACTCGAAGAGCGCAAATTATAATACTGTGCCATCCTACCTTGTTGGATTTTGCTTGTAAGATCAGCTTGCTCAGCAGCACGTTTCAACCGCTCCTTCAAATCTTGCAAATATTTATGAATTGGTTTCAAATCGAATTTGAATTCGTCATGCTCCCCTAACCATGTAGATTTTAAAATAGATAACGGTCCTTGTGCAGGTCTACCATACAATAGTTGGAAAGGTGATACCTCTGTAGTACTGTTAGGTATTTCCCTGTATGCCCATAATGCGTAAAGTATTTGGACACGCCAAGCTCAACCTTCCTCTGTAATAATATGATGCAACATATGTTTCAAAGTCTGATTAAACCTTTCGACTGAGGGTACATGGGTGTCGAAAATCTCGGACTGGATCCTAATCTTTTCTCAAATTCCCGTGTTAAGTCTGCGTTAAAATTGGTACCATTATCTGACGCTATCACATTAGAAATTCCGGTCCTGGAGAAAATCTGTAGCAACGCGTTGCAAATAGTTTTTGCCGTCAGACTGGTTAATGGCACTGCCTTGGCCCATCTAGTATGCTGATCCACCAAGCACAAAATATATTTATGCCCCTTCGAACTAGGAGGATCTATAGGTTCGATTAAATCTACATTGACAACCTGAAAAGGTAACCCTGGTCTTGCTACTGGAGTAATTGGCACTCTGCCCTTCACTTTCACTGGCTTTGTTAATAGACAACTTTCACATGATTCGCAAAATTTTTGGACATCTCTTTTCACGTTTTCCCAATAAAAGGAATAACGAATCCTCTCTAATGTTTTTTTAATTCCCATGTGTCCTTCAAACACTGACGCATGCATGAGCTCTAGAATTTCATTCCTTCTGCATTTAGGAACAACTAATTGCTCTGCACTTTGTCCCGATGAAAAAGAAAATCGTTCCTCACAAAATAATTTTCTTTATCCGTTTTCGCTCTTTCCCACATCTTAGACAAGTCAGTGCATTCTTTCTGCTGCTGACAAAACTCTGCTGTCTGAGCTAAATTAGTTGTTTTCTCCTGTAAGGGTGCTCCGACATCTGGGATAGCAGCTACGTGGCTTTGAATGTCCGTTTCTAACTTACCCTGAGGTATTTCTGCCTCTCCCCACGTTCGAGGAATCCTTCGATTCGTAGAACAAACCACTGCTACTTCCTTCTCTGTTGAACTGTCAATCTTTACAAGTGTTTTCGCCCCGCAACATATATAACACCTGTGGGGGTAATAAAACATCTTCAACTAAAGATTTTGCCACCACACAAAGTATCTCTTGATGCACATTTGTACCTTTTCCATTAATTAGTGCTAAAGGTAATTTTACTAACTCACACCTTCTTGGCGGTCCAAAAATCCCCTTCAAATAAATTGCCGATTCGCTTCCAGATCTAAAATTTGGAATTCTACTTTCCTTTACAACCGTTATCTCACTGTCAGAATCAATTAATCTGTTACTTATCCGACCGTTTATATTAACCTGCACTCTATCCAATTTGCATAACTCCTCTTCGATTGATTATCTAGAAATTTCCTTTCCAAAATGGCAAAATGGCTTTGGCAACAATAACTCTATTCTCTTGAGTTTCGCTAATCTCTCCACCATCTACTGCACTTGCTCTGTTCACTTTCGCAAATTTGTCCTTCGTAATTTTATTTTGAGGGCAATCACGCTTAAAATGTTCTCTTGACCCGCATTTGTAACATGCGAAATTTTTCTGAGGAGAGTTTATTTTGCCTCTATTTGACACTGTTGAAGCCTGCTTCTCTGGGCCAAGTTTATAGCTTTCTTTTGGCTCTACTTTAAATCCTCTCTGGTAATAAACCCTCTTTAATATCATTCTCTTTCCTATAACCCTTAGCATAAGATTTCCCCGTTGTGGAAAAAAAAGTATCGCATTCTCTTGCTAACTCCTTTGGTTTCCACCAATTTTCACCTTGTTTAATACCAATATGAGTAGCAGTTTCCGTATCAAGTGTTTCCATTAATCTGTCCGCAACTACTAACTGATTGACAGTTTTCAGATCCGTCGCTCCCCTCAATTTGCAGTAATAACTCCACATAGAATTTAATCTTGTAGCAAACTGAGTAAAATTTTCCTCCGGGTTCCTTTTAGCCCGTTTAAAATTTTCCAAACAAGCCTTAGGTGATGGTTCATATTCCCGAAGCACTACGGTTTTCAAAGCCTCGTAATCCTCGTACTGTTCTTCCTCTAAATAAGTTAAAAGATGCGCAGCCTTGTCTCCTAACAAACACATTAACACCATAGATTTTAAATTATCCGCTACTTTCTCACTCGTGAGGGCCTTTTCTAAACTGTTA
The DNA here is from genome assembly GCF_044657685.1 of Stegodyphus dumicola. Lineage (NCBI taxonomy): Eukaryota > Metazoa > Arthropoda > Arachnida > Araneae > Eresidae > Stegodyphus > Stegodyphus dumicola. The sequence continues at coordinate 242,503,155 of NC_140771.1, forward strand.
AAAAATAATTCCAACCTTCTGACCCTGCCGGAACCCTCACCGTCAGCAATTTAATAGTTTTCACAATTTCATCCAAACTTTTAATTCTGGGACTCATTGTCGAATCCACCGGAACTTCTGAATTTATACTCCGATTTTCCGTTTCGAGTCTTTATCTTTCTAATGCTATCCGTTCGCTTTCAATGCATAATCTCCCCTCGGCTAGCTCCATATTTTCTTTCTCTTTCCTCTCGGAAATGATTGAATTTAACAGCTCTTTAACTACATCCTCTTCATAATTTTTACTTCCCAGAATGATACTTTTTAATTCAATCATTTTTAAATCATGCGAGACCTCTTCCTCTAATTCATGGGCCAGAAGTACAAGATTGGCCTTCTTTCCTTTCATTAAATATGCCATAATGAAATATTAAGACAATATTCAAAGCAATAAAATCAAACACTTCACTGATAATTACTATAACATAAGTCTATAAATACAGCCACTTATTGTTGTAAAATAGATATACAAATTCAACCAGTTATTCTAAAAAATTATTTTACCTACTAAAATTTAAATATACAAGCACCTATGCACTCTAATCAATTATCTGAGCTTTTACATACTTTATGAGTTGATAAAAAAAATGACATCTGTCAGTTAAATGTTACAACAATCCTTTTAAAAAATTTTAGTACTTGACCTCAGAATAACTTTACATTTGATATGAAACAGTAATAAAACAGTAAATAGTATTAGCAGTAAGAAAAATATCACTGAAAATTACTCTTCACTAAATATACAGTTCCCTAAATTATTCATATGACAAAAACACATATAAAAATTTACATACATAAAATATATATATAACAGTTAAATTTTACCGAGCTTCCACCATTTCGGGAGCTCCAAAACCAGAATTTCAATTGACCTGTGTTATGATACCCCTAAACCTTTGTATCCTGACGCAGAATAATTTTAAACTTAAAGAAAAGTAATTTAACCTCAAATAAAATATTCTCCTACAATTTGCTTTATAATCTTGCACCTTTTAGTGGTACCCAAACAAACAAAAAATAAATACTCTGCATGCGATCGAATAGAGAACTAAAAAAAAATCAGTACTCACACCCCTGTGATGAAGCACTTGATCGCAAAGCTGCCACCATTGTAGTTGACTGTGGTAGTCATGCCAAGACAGATAAGCATCGTTGTATTATACTGTAGCGTAGGGTTCAGTTGCTTCATACGTTACCGTCAATCGACACATAGATGACACCCATTTTTTTGTTTGTTTAACAATAAACTTTAATAAGTAAACAATTCTTGATTATTTATACATATATGTACCAGCATGAACAGGTAAGTCCGGCATTGTCTCCGCCGGATGAGAAAAAACAATCTCTGCCTAACAAAAGAAAATGGCGACTCCCTTCCGCCAAAAAATATCGGACCGTCCCGTCCAACAACCAGGGTGCAAAGTTCTCTTCGCCCCCCTCGCCTTCTTGTTCCTCCTTTCTCCTTCCGTCCAACAAAACCACCTGCTCCGTTGGACTAATTATTCCGCTGGCTAGGCTTTTCCTTCTCCTTCTCAGGTTATGGGCATTACAAAAAGCCTAATAATATATTCTTTTAAGCAAAAGTCCAAAAATTGTTCTCTATAGCAACTTCGTCATCTTGATTTTACTGGCCAATTTTTCACTGACATACAATACAATACATCAAAGGTCATGATAACATCATTGCTGATGCCTTATCCAGGGTAGAAATAGATGCAGTATCTGATAATCAACTCATTATAAAAAGTTATCTGAAGCACAAATTTAGGACTTCAAAATTCTTTATCTCAATCTTCACCAGTTTTTTAAAACCAGAGAAAGATTATTTTCCTTTCATGCAATATGGACACTGGACACATCTTGTCTGTTCATTTCTGAATCTTTTCGTTCTAACATTTTTTCCAGCAGATTCACTCTCTTTCTCATGCTGTATTTCAGCCTCAACAAAACTAATCACTAAGTAATATTTTTGGTCTAATATGAAGAAATTTATTAAAACTGCTGTTCTATGCCTACAGTGCCAATGTTCTAAAATTCATAACATTAAATATCACCTTTGGGTACCTTTTCCTTGCCTGATGCAAGATTCATACATATTTATATTCATTTCATAGGTACTCTTCCACCATCTGAAGGTAACCGTTATTGCATGACAATTATTGACAGGTTTACCAGATGGTTAGAAGTTATACCTACTGCCGACATGTCAGCTCAGACTACTTGCAAAGTGTTAGTGCATAATGGGATAGCTAGATTTGGGTGCCCTGTATCAATAATAACTGATCAAGGCCAATATTTTGAATCTCAATTATTTAAGGATTTAATGAAGATTTTGGTAAACATCGCATTAGAACTACTGCGTATCATCCTCAGTCCAATGGGCTGATTGAGAGATTTCACAGGCAACTTAAAAGTGCAACAATGGCTCATAACAATCCAAAATAGGCTGAAATTTTGCCTATAGTTCTGTTGGGCATCAGATCTGCCATTAGGAAAGGTATAAATGCTACTTGTGCCGAACTTGTTTACAGTACCACACTTAAATTACCCTCAGATATGCTGATTGTGTTACTAATTTCGTACCTCCTTCTGAATCTTATATATCACAGCTTCGATCAATCATGCATTAAGTTAAACCGATTCCAATCTCTAAGCATGTTCAACCATCAATACACCCAGCACTTCAAACTTGTTCTCATGTATTTCTATGGATCGATTTTGTTAAACCTCCTGTGACTCCCCCTTGCACTGGCCCTCATGCCATTGTTAAATGAATGGACAAAGATTTTATTATTGAGGTAAGTAACAAAAACATTACAGTTTCAATCGATCACTTGAAACCAGCGTATATGTTGTCGGAATGTACAGCTACACCTGTAATTCCTGATTCCACACCGAAAAGTCTGTGAATACTCAAACATTGCTCTTCAACAGGCAATTACTTACAGTAGACATCATGTTCATTTTCCTCAAAAAACTCATCACTGTAATTTCATTGAATGCTTTTCATCTTCTGGTCTGCTGCAGAAGTTATAGTACATAAATACTTGATTAATTTCTATTGCATAGGTTTGGGAGTTGTTTAAATTTGTATTTTATTAACTTTTCATTATTTTTATTTAATTGAGATGTGCATTGTATTGCTATATATTTCAATTAGAATTTAAGTATATTATTACTTGTATATTGCTATTCATATATTTTGTATTTCTTGTTTTTGTACGTACATTTTAAAGTACAAATTTTATTCGAATGTGTACATCTTAAATTGGAACTTTGCAATCAACTTCTTTTGTGTTGTGACTGTGTCACAATGTGGCAGTACTGTGTATGGCTGTGAATGCTGCCAGATGATGTCATGTTATTTTTCATAATAACTGTAGGTGCGGTGAGCGAGATCAGACACATTGCCCTTATCTCAAGTATGAGAAGGTTCGAGTATTTGTGTAGAAGTTTGACTGTTTTAATGAATAATTTTGTTAATAAAGTTGTGTTTCAGCAATGTGGAATCATGTCTTTTAAGAATATTTACCGAGCCATATCCTTCACACCTAAAATACTTATTGCAATTTCTTCTTCAGGATTATTATTTTATCTATATATCAGGTCACATTAAAAATACCCAATCTGTTAAAGTATGTTAACTTGTCTTTTTCTGTTCTTAAATTTCTCCTGCTTTTTTTCTTTTTTTATTAAACCGAATAACGTTGAGAAGAAACTGAAATCTGTTAAGAAATATAACGGTTTGAAGAAGTTCTGTGCCATCGTGTGCCCACAGTTCATGTGGATTTACCTTGCTAGCCAAAACATGGATGCTTATTTCCAAAAGAATACTTTTTCACAGTCTAAATAAATTAAAAATATAAAAGAAATCTGAAGTACAGCCGAGTGTACCTCTTTAAAATAAAAAAAATCACAGTTAAATACGAAACCTGTTATACGAATTCCATGTGAAGTTAAAAATTAATTAATTAAGAAATAAAAATTACTTAACTAAAAATGCTCTCACGATATACCATAATATTTTGTCTTATGCATGCAGGGGCAGTTAATTTCTGAAATTTTTTTTCAGATCACCTTGGGGGGGGGGAATCTCTCAATGAACATATAAAAAAATATAATATTATTACGAAATGCATGGTAAGACAGTTTCCCATGCAAAGCAGGTTTAGGGTTGCCAGGAATTGGCAAGGGAAGATAGCATTGCCACATTTGACGAGAAATCGCCAATTTGGTGACAAAATTGGCGATATGCCATAGACGGATGGAGAACTTTCAGGAGACTCAGGTGCGAAGCACATGAAAACAGGGAAAACAGGCCCCTGGGCTGCATTCTGTATATAACGCATGGGAAGATACATATCATTCCTACCATAACGTGCATGGATGTTGACTGAGAATTAAAAGAAATTCTCGATGATGCGTTGCAGATAAACAAACGAAGCTACTCTGGAAAGAATGACCACCAGACTGCTGCTGAATTAGATGGGGGAAGGTGGAATAAATTTGCAGTCCAAAAATTTAGCTGCATGATGTATCTGCATTCCTATTGGTCCATTGTTGAGCATATTCTTTGACTTTTCTAATCTTCTGACTCTGCGAATTGAACGAGTAGCACTGCTGCCTGGAAACCAGTCTGTAGTTTTTCGGCTGAATTTTTGGCAGATCTGACTTTTCCAATGCATGAAATGATCGATGTAAGGAAAATGTTGATTTTTTCATCTTGAATCCAAGCGATTGCGTCCTTTAAGTCCTTCAAGGGGAAGGTTTTACCTTTCAGTTTCTCGCTGTATTTGACTTGAGGGAGATTTTTCTGCGCTGGGATCATAGTAGTTTTTGCACTGAAAAAATTTTCCTCTGTGAATTCAGGTGATTTAGGCTGAGGTGGGCTGCTTTTCTTTTCAAACTTTTTCTTGTACTCGCTGCAACCTCTGTAGCAGCTCACGTGATTAAGTCCACAGAAAATATATTTCGGCTTGTCTTCAGGCTTCATGGTGCATTGATTGCTAAAGTGTTAATTCCCACACTTTAAGCATCTTACTGGATTACTGCAACAGAATTGAGAGTGTCCAAATTGCTGGCAGCAGAAGCATTGTACTGGTATTTTCCTGGGGTTAAATTTTTGTATAGTAATATTGAAACTGAACGTGTTTTTAAGCTGATGAATCTTGTTACCTTCTGGAGTTCTTTTAAGCTCAAGTAGAAAGGTGGGAAGTTTAATTACATCTCCATCGTGGCTTTTGAAAAACTGTTGTACTTTCTCTATGGCATAATTCCTGCATTTCAGGTCTTGCCTCTTCTTTCACAGAAGCGGGGAGGTTCTTCATAATGACCTGGATCAGTTTTTTGCAATCTAACTGGTAGGAATGGTAGGGAATTCTCTTTCCCAAAGTAGAAGCTCATTCATTTTGCTGTAATCGTTAAATCTATCTTCGTTTACACCATTAGTCTTGGTGTAAACGAAGATAGATTTTCCTCTCATTTGGCTTTCATGGAGCTTGGCACAGTTTTGCTTGAACATTTCATCCAGTATCATCCAATCGCATTCATTTTGTTAAAATACAATAGGTGGGGGCAGGATGTCAGCGTTGGCTCCTCCTTTGAGGTTCTCCTCTGCGATTTTTTGGAGTATTTGAAAGTGGTTCTCTTGAGGGATTTCCATCGGTATTGGATTTTCATGAATTTTCGCAGTCTTCTTTGGCGTAGTCCATTCTCCTTCCGTATCGGGATTATTGCCAACTTGTTCCATTCGTGGTCTCCTTAGTGAAAAATTTGGAAGTTTTCTCTGCATGTTCAAATGTGAGTCTATTCTGTTTCCTCTGGGGTTTTGGCTTCCTTCAGTCTTTTTTCGAACTGTAAGGGATGCGTCATATAATCAACTCCAAATTCCTGGATAAGTTTCTGTATTTTCTCTTCTTGGGCTCTTTCGGCAGTCACCATTTTCTTCTCTGAATTTGCATTCTCCTTCTTGATTTTGCCTTTTTTCATGAGTGGGGGATCTTCCAAAAATTCCTCACGTCTTGAGGTAGTTGGCAGAGATAATGTAGATCGTTCGGAATCCGTACAGTCGCTAATTTCATCATCAGTATTAACTGTCCTATAAAAGGACATAATTATCAGTGAAACCCAAAGGAGTCACACTCGTAATCCACAAAGGTACTCGGTAAACTAAAAGTAAGCTCACTGGCCACCTATGGGACTGAGTCATTTTGTAGAAAAATGAGCAGAAAATCAAAATGCATCCTACACGCTCAGAATGAACCTTCTGAAATGAATTCTTACTTGTTTAGCCTAGAATGTACTCGAACACAAGCCAAGCTATATAAACACTGCTGGTACGCAAAGAGTCAGTTAGTCAGTGCGGAGTCCATCGAGTTGATAGTCGGTCAGTGAGTACCTAGTTGAGTCAGTGAGCGAGTGTACCGAGAGTATCTTAGTGTATCGTGAGTTAGTGCATCGTTGAGTTTGATCTTAGAGTGTGTTGAACTCTGGGAACGACTGAACCGAGGTGTTGGGAGCTGTACTCTAGTGTATTATCGAGTGCATCGCGAGTTGTAGCGTGAAGAGTCTTGAGAGTACGTGGAGTTCCGAGAACGACCGAGCAGAGTCGGGAGCTGTACTTTGGTGCTTTGCCAGTGAACCTGTTTCCACCGCTATAGCCTGATATTCTGAAAGCTGTGTCGCTGATTGTTTCAGCATGTTTATTATAGTTCTTCGATGACTGTAAACATGATTTTGAAGCTGTCTTGAATAATACTGGCTAATAAAGTGTGTTTCGATACTTCATCAAGTGTTGTCATTATTTACCCCAAATCCACGAACCCATACTGTAACTTACGTGAAAAGAAAAATGTAACAATATACATTATTTGGTTAGCTGATATTAAGTGCATTAACTAATTCAGTTGTAATAGTTAAACACATACCAATAACAAGCTATCAGTACTTGGTTAATAATCCACATTCTACCAATATCATTAAAAATATCAAACTCAACATTCTATAGAGCTATATTTTTATACAAGTGAAAAGGCTATAAAATTGTTATAATGTTACTTATAAATAAAATGCAGAAATTACAAATCCAAAAAACATTAAATTATTGAACACTGAACATTTCTTAAAATTAAATCTCAATTTGAAAACTATCATTTTAAAATTTCTCTTCATCACAGGTAGAATTTTAAGCTTACCTTTCCATTCCAAAGCAGAAGACCAAAATTTTCATTTGAGGAATATTTGAAAGAGATGTTTGTTTTTGTCAAGTCCTTATGTTTGTAAGATAAATCCTTGTACAGTAAATAACTTGCTCCAGAAAAATGGGCACTGGAAATGTTGATGGCTAAAAGGATATACATATTTTTTAGAAGAAAGCAAAATTATCTAATACTAATTTGAAAACCATTAGCTTAAAAACATTAATACAATTTTAATATTACATAAACCTCAAAATATATAAAATAAAGTTCAAAAGATTAACAAAAATGTTTACAATCATGAAATAGAAACAGTAAAAGAAGTGAACTTCCTGTTGGTAAATGGCAGCAGTGTCTATATGCTACTTTTAATATGACTTAATCACAAATAAGACCGCAAATTTTATGTCAAAACAAGGACATAAATAATATATATATATATATTAAAAAAACACAAGCTAAAACTTGAAATGAAATTGAAAACAGAACAAATCTTTCTTATTAATTTAGTCACTTAAAGAGTTTAGTCATATCTCAGTACTGAGCATAATTAAAAAATAAAATAAGACACCAATGAAAAATATAAGCCACAGTACCAAATTCAACATTGGTAAAGAAATCTAACATGATAAAGATGGCAATTTCTTTTCAGTTTCCTCAAGCTTTTAAACCAGTTTAAAGCCTTACCATAGCTTTAGCATAATTTTTAAACTATATCATATTAATTCTGTCTTTACAGCTATTATTTTGAAGTCATTAAAAATTAAAACTGAATTACCAGTCTGACACTTATCACCCTGCCATCCAATGGGACACAAACACTTGTAATTATACTGGCCATCAGGCATGCAAGTAGCACCATGGAGGCAGCTATGTTCCCAACATTGAGCATAAACTTCACATGTCAGACCATGAAATTCCTATAATTCAGAATAGGACACAAATAACTAAAAAATAAGAACTATTTAAATAATCAAATTGTACATTTTTTTCATCAAAAAGAAACTATTTTGGAGTGGGCATTCCAAAATAAGTCAAGCTATATAAACACTACTCATTATATCACACTTTCTCATTATACCTTCATAAAGATCAACAGCATGACAATGAAATACATTTCAATGACAGTAAATACTAAACATAAGACATACTATACATATGTATACTATGTATTGTATATATACAAATACTGTACATAAAGACATATACAAGGTAGATAAAAATATTCCTGGAACTGCCAAAAACAGTGAATAACTTCAGCAAGAAATTGCACATTTTACATCAAAATTCAGTTGGGCTTCTTGTGTTGATCAGTACTTCTGAGGCAATGTTAATCTTGGCTTAATGAACATAACTATTGAGTGGACTATATTCAAAATATTTTGCAGTTTTCCTTTGCATTATTCATTTAACACAATAATAAGCAATATATAGCTAGAATGTATATTCTCAACAAATATTTTGACATCGATTTGACCTGGTGTGAATTAGCACATACTGCAACCCAACTAAAAATGGGCTTTGCTTTCCAGTATGCAAGGTCATTATGTTTGCCATAAACATATTGAAAGGCAGCTACATATATTGTTATGCAAATTTCACCTTCAGTATGTTACCGAGTGCAAAACATTCTAAAACACTCTATATTTTGGCTGCACAGAAAGTCTTCAAAAGGAAGCTAACTTGCATTTTACATGAAATGAAAGTAAAAATTGAGTGCACCTGCAGTGTTAGCCTGTCTTTATGAGAATAAAATTATTAAGATTATGATTTCATAATTTGAATGATCAGGCCAGCCAGTATGTTACAATACAAAATGATTTTATAAAATACATTTCCTTCAGTGAAATTTGTTGACTTAGGCATACATTTTGATTGAAGTAATCTCTATTTAATGTTTGAAGTATTAGCAGGGTGAAACAGAAAGATTGCATCTAAGAAAGAATTTCATTAATGAAGAATAACATTTCGTCTACAGAAGTTTCTCCAGATCATTTTGATCGAAAGTATTTTATTTGATAAAAACAGAAATCTACCTTACTTTTTTACATTCACAAGTGAAACCATCTTCTTTAGGGATGCATATACCATTATTTTTACAACTGTCATATCCACAAGGAGTCCCATCACAGTCTTCAATATTTCGACCACTTATGGCACCTAAATATTAAGAAAGGGATATTATACAAAATTGGAACAACTTTATAAAACAGAAATATAATGCTATTTATCTAAAATATGCAGTCATAATAAAGTTTTGAAAAAATAACAATTAATTTAATACTTAACCAATAATGTGAATTTGAGATTATACACATGCACATAAAATGAAAACATAACTAATTTGCTAATGGATTCATCATTCGGTCTTACCACCTAACTGTCAATAAACCAAGTGTGCAGCTTGGCCCCACACTTGGATGCATATCAGGCAAAGACTTACTGAGTATGACTAGGATCCTAATATAACAAAATATGTCATCAAATTTCTATGAAGGCTCCATTACATTTCTTAAATATTATCCGAGATAAAAATCAAAAGTACTCTCTGAAACACCTCATCTCTGTTTTTATTTGCAAATTATTTTCACAAGTAGTCTTTGAAATGTTGTGATTTTGTTTAAATGGAATAAAAATTAATTTCATTAAAACTAACAAAGGAAAATATGCCTTATATGTCAAGAAAATCAAACCAAATGAAAAAATATATGCTTATAGTGTTATTTATCTTGCAAGTGCACAAAACTCACGGGCAATAAATGCTTGGAAAATATAAAGTCTGACTCTTGTTAGACTGCCACCTCCTCAGTGGATTTTCAATTATTTCAAATTTTTTACTAGAACCAACTTTTGTGAAAAATTCTATTTCAAATAGGTATTAGTCTGTATTGCTTTCCTTTTCATACATCTCATATCAACTTGAAAATGAACATTTATTTATAAATGATATTTCCAGTCTGCTATCAGTTTAAAAATTTTTATAAATAAGTTTATTCTTTTTAATATTCTGCAGATATTTAATTTATTTAGGATGTTCTTGTTCATCGGAGGAGATTTTCGTACAGAAATACACCTCCCCAGAGCATCATAAACATTTTAAATGTCATTTAAATCTGGAAAATATAGGCATTGAATATTCTTGCTGTCTATACAATCCTGAACAGTGAGTGTTTGGTGACATGATGAGCTGTAGTCCATGAAAAGAAATTTATAACTGGAAATACCACAGATATGAGGCAGCAGAACTTCATGAATGTATTGTTGGCTAGTCATAGAAACACAGGTAAGGACATGCAGCTATTGATCATGATGCTGGCCCATATCATGATACTGCATGTTGAATATTACTTCCTTTCCTGGGTATTTTCTGGACAATAAGCAGTACAACTGTCATTCCAGATTAATTGGCATGTACGTTCCAATGATAGACTGAACCTACTCTCGTATGAGAATAGCATGCAAACCTAATCCTGATCAGTCCAATTGCAATGCTCATACCATTACAAACAGGCAATGTGATGCTGTCTGGAACAGTGGGACACACACAACACACAATACGTCTGCAGGTATATAGTTCTCTTTCTCCCAAATCTCTGTCTGTAGTTTTCTGGGAGTTTCCTTGTCTTGCAGCAGAAAGAAACTCATCTGCCACTGTTGAACTATGGTGTGTTGCTTTCTTTTTGCCAATAGGTCAATTTACCTGACTCCTGCATCGTACATGTAAGACGACCTTCCCCGTGAGGCTGGCTATATGTTCGAGTTGTTTTAAATGCTTTCCACAGCTATAGAAAAAAAATGAGGGCAATGTTGAACTCCCTAGTAACATCTGTTATTATTTGCCCTTCTTCAATTTTTTTCTATGATACAGCCATGCATCAAATCATCTAAGTCATGTCAGGAAAACATACTCAAACTTCCAAGATCATCAGCTAAATTTTTGACATAAAACTTTCACTTGGTACAACAGCTGCCAGCATACGTCAAATGCTTTAACCTTTTCGCGACGGCGCACCTTTGTTTAAGACGCTCATGCGGGACAGAAGAGAATCGAAGGCAGTCACCGTACAGGATGGAGGTTTTGCATCGCTAAGCCTAATTTTATAACAAAAATCAGAAAAACAAAAGTTTTGCTTTTAGCATTGTAATTTTTGGTATCATTTTATATTATTACTTGAGCTCTTATATATGTTAAAATTAGCCTTTAAAACATTTTTTTCTTTATTTTACATGCAAATATATATTTAAAAAATTGCTTATCTTCTAAAATAATTTTCGGAAGCGCTATTCAAATTATTCCAAAGTTTTAATTGATAAAATTCATCAATAAAGTTTAAAATTAATAAAAAGAACACAATAAAGACTATTTATAGTAAGAAGTAACAAAATTTAAAATGAAAACGAGTGTGGTAACTCTCGAAGCACAGAGAAGTATCACTTTGTAACTCTTAGAAAAGTATCACTTTTTAACTCTTTAGAAAATGAATCAGTACTCTCATTTGTGTTAGTTAAATGGTTCACTAACCATACTAGGGTATTCTTCCTCTGATAAATAGCACCTTCCTGCCATAATAGACTGGAAGTGAGGCTTTATTAAATAAAAAAAAGAAGGAACGGAAATATATCTGAAGTAACAGTATGTAACAGTACTTCACATACTAACCCTAAAAGACCATACATAGTAAAGGAAAAAATAGAATAAAAAGAGGAATTGGATATAAATCAGGCACGCGAATGTTTTCATTAGCACGCAGCGGTTTAAAGAGCTCACCTCTGTTTACACTTTCCCTCCTCTCCCTTCGCAAGAGCTGATGAATAAAGTACCAAAGTCAAGCAGAATATATCAAAATCAAGGTCAGGAACCTAAAATTGTGTTCATTTCAAAAGTAATGGACACAGGATGCCATCTAGTGGCCTTCAGAAAAATGTTCCACCTTAAAATGCGTATACGCATTCCCCGTCCTCTGAATGTGATCTTTACTGATGCGTGGATGGGACGCCCGGCTGTAAGAGACGTTCTTAGGGAATGTGTATATGGGACGCCCATCCTGAAAGGGTTAAATCTTTTATCAGTGCTGTGATGTGATGAACAGGAAGAGAAATAAAAAATTGCATATGCACACCCCTTCTTACTGTATTCAGCATTTATTCCAATTTTCTACATTTTGTGGTTCCTATGGTTGTTAGTGTTTTCCTTCCTCTTAGTAGTATTCCAGCAGCTTACATTAGATATAAGTATGTGTCAATTCACTTTTATCCCTTCTAAAAAACAGACGGATGTTACAAAATTATGGAAATTGATGAAAATTTAGTCACAATGAGGCGAAAAAAAATATTAGCCTGTGTTCTTCCCTTACGGTTGTTTTTTTGGAGAATTTTGTGAAACTACAAAATGTTTCCTTGCTGTTATTTCGACTAGTGTCGAGTCCATGAAGAATGATATAAGCCAAAACGGGCCAACAATGCACTGAAAGTGTGCAGTATATCTTTAACAGAAAAGTACAGAAAAAAATACTTTCACCCACCTTTAGAATTCAGTTCCATAATGATAGAATTGACAGAAAATAATCGCATACATCCTTTATAATATGTGGGTGCAGATTCTAATGCTTCAGTTGGGAGAGCAGACAAATCTGGAACACCTCCTGTATTAAAGAGAAAAAAGATTCTATTAATATATTTTGATAAAAAGAAACAAAAAGCAATGATTTAAATCCATAAAATTTAGTCATCTTTTTACACTGAATCTGCTGCACTACAAAAATCACAGCAATAAAAGGGAAACTAATGTTAAGGATAAAAAGAGAAAAAGTGCTAGGTTACAATAAAATTTTTTAAATAATATGTGTCAACTTAATGTATAGTCATTAGGATTAAAGACAGTTCATCATATTACTGAATTCATATTATATAACATCTTTACAAATAATTGAAGGTGTACCAGCATATAAACAGATAGAAATCAAATGTGAATTTAATTTTATAACACAATATAGATAGTGTTTAAAAAAATATACGTATTACAAAGTGTTATTTTGTCCAAACTATCAATCCTGCACCTCAGCTCGGCTATTGGCGAAAAGAATAGTCTAGTTTATATTAATAGCCACTAGATGTCAGTTGTCTTCTGTTTTGCGTGGTAACTGTCACATGTTTAAAATGGCTACTCCGCAGCAGAAATCATTTTGTGTTCTCGATTTTGTGAAGTGCAATTCCGAGATTACAGTGCAAAGACATTTCAAGTTGAGGTACAAAAGTGATCCTCCGAATGCATGGAACATTCGCAGATGGTATCGACTGTTTGTAAATACAGGATGTGTATGTAAAGGAAAGAGTCCTGGTTGCCCTCGTGTTCCCGACGAAAATGTTGCACGAATTCAAACTGCTTTCCAGCATAGTCCTTCAAAATCAACTAGTCATGCTAGTCGGGAGTTACAACTGCCTAAAACAACAATTTGGCATGTTCTGAGACGTTGGTTGGTTATGAAGCCGTGCAAGTTACATTTGTTACAGGCTCTGTGTCCTGATGACAAACGCAAACATGTAGCATTTGGTAATGAGATTATTGATGCTATTGACAATGATAACACTTTTGCACAATGCATCGTGTTCAGTGATGAAGCGGCTTTTCATGTTAGTAGTCATGTAAACAAACACAATGTTCAAATTTGGGGCTTACAGAACCCACATGCAGCCAGTGAACATGTATGAGATTCACCAAAATGAATGTGTTTTGTGTGATATCCTGATCATCTGTTAACGGCCCATTCTTCTATGATGGAAACACTGTTAACGGTCAGCAGTAGCTCGATGTGTTACAAAACTGGTTTTTTCCGAGACTTCACGAAGACAACTTCATTTTTTAACAAGATGGGGCATCTCCTCACTGGTGTTGCTAAGTGCATTATTATCTGAATGAAACTCTACCAAACCGTTGGATTGGTCAACAAGGAGCTGGCGACTTAGCATGTCTCAGCTAGCCTCCACGGTCACCAGATTTGACACCCTGAGATTTCTTCCTGTGGGGTTTCATTAAAGACAACGTTTATGTACCACCACTCCCACCAAACCTGGAAGAGGTGAAGAACCGGATCCATACGGTCATAACATAAGTGACGATGGACATGCTTGCCCGAGTATGGGAGGAATTTGAGTATCATTGTGATATTGTTCATGTCGCTGATGGAGGACATATTGAACATCTGTAATCTGAACTTGAGAGGGTTTCGTACATATGTGTGTAAAGTTTTCATATTCATATGTCGTACAGTTTAATAAATATATGCATTTGAAATCGTATATTCTTTTTGAAACACACTGTATAGTCAATCAAATGCAAATTTAATTCCAAAGATATTCGAGACAAAAGTTTAAAATAATTTGGTCCAGCATTTATTGAAATCTTGCTTCCAGAAATCAAAATCATTATAATAGTGCTACCTGCAGGGGAATAGTATTAAATAAAAGTCCAGATCATCAAGTTATTGTGTACCATTAAAGTTTTGAGGCAGAGAATAGAAAATTCAACTGCATTCTCACTTTGATTTGAATCACAAATTTTTCATCTGCTAGCTAAATGTACTAGCTTATATGATAAGATACAGGATCCATGCCTAGAGGAATGCAATAATTTTTTATATACCCCCTCCCCCCCCCACACATACATTTTAAGGAGACTAGAGAGAGCATGAGACCCAGTTGATCAAATAGAAGTGATGATAAAGTATCATGCCCTACAATTTTACCTGGAGACAACTGTATACGGGTTTACACAGCAGAATTATAATTATCATCTTCCACAACAGGGAAACAAATGAGAAATACATGATGAAACATGCGATTTAAACATATGAAATGGGGGAAAAAAATTGCAGATATCACTATGGAGTTTTCTTTATGGCATAAAAAAGATTTATTTCATTAAAGTAAATTAGATTTCATAAATTTACGAGTGTTAAAGAAAAAACTCAATCAGAATGTTGGGTTTTTAATTTTTGAATTTAATAGTTAAAAATACTTTGCATACCACCTATTTTTCTCTTCAGTACAACAAGTGGTATGCGTACCACCAGTTGCGAACCCCTGCTCTAGATATACAAATAATGAACTAATCAATTTACTACAAATGAGTAATATTTTTGACATTTCAAATGAAGAATAAAACTTTCAGAATGAATTTATTCTCTGCCATTTGTTTACATTTAGTTTATGTAACTTCAAGTGCCTCTCACTTTTGATACTAGCACAGGTTCTTTCTTACAAAATTTATTCATTTTTAAGACAAGTAGATTTATAATTTTTACACTCTAAGGAACTTGGTATCCCAAACTCGATAAATTACAGATTTTGCAATTTTTTGCTAAAAATAACATTTTAATATCTCTATTATAGTGACATTTTAGAAAAATCAAATGATAATAAATAGTGTGAAAACGCTTTTAAAAATTTTGACAGCCCTTTAAATGCCATGCGCACCTTAGTGTTTATTTTCTTTTATTTCTTAATTGCCTCATTTATTTAATAAAAATCAGTAGAAGAAAAGGAATATTTTGGATGTGACTGTAACTGTCAGCAGACTATTCATATGTGTAATATTAAAGACAAATTAAATTGTAAGTGCATTAATTATTTTCACACTTTAAATAGAAAAGTATTTTTACCAAGGTAGAAATCAGTGTTAACATCCAAAATTTCCATTCCTGGGGAAGATATAGAAGTCACTTCCTCATCACCTTCTAATTTCAGATAAGCAGCTCTTTTATATCTTCCAAATTCTACAGTTTGCCAAACATCTATGGCATAAGAAATGGAACTTCTTAATTTTATGCTATTAAAATTTTCAATAGCGAATAAGATAAACAATGGAATGAACATAAAATAAAATTTATCATACCTTTATAAATATTATGATAAAAAGATAAGATTTTTTTTTCACATTACATTCATAATAATTTTTACATACTGTAATTGAAAACACATGTTAAAAAAAGTCAGACTGATGGTACATCAAAATAAATAGGGATAATGAATTAAAATTTAAACATATGAAATGTAAAAACTGCACCACCTTTGTGGAATTTTAAACTTCAGAAATGTGCCGATCTTAGTAAGTTGCACAATAAACTACGTTTAATTAAATCTTTAAGAGGTTTTTACTAAACATGCAAAATGCATTTAAAAAAAATCTGTTATTATTCTAGAACTCATATGTTTAAAAGCATTTCTATCTATTTCTGTAAATAAGTTGCTTATTTTCATTACGAAATGTGGATAAATGCCTCAAGAATACTGCAGTGAATACAAGTCATAGATATCAAAATAAAATAGGAATATTAAAAAAAGATTTTGGATGATTATTTAAATTTAGTTTTATTTCCACTCATAGTTACAATGATTACCATTATGTGTAATCTGAGATAGAACTATCGAAGTAAGCATGCAAAATCACAACCAAAGGGGCGTTTTTTTAACATTTTGTGTGTTACATTTATTTATTAAATATCACGTTCTTAGCACTTAAACCATAAAATTCAGTTGAACAGCAATATCGCAAAATAGTTTAAAAATGAGCATATCTTTAGAATTTCCAATGCAAAGACTCAGGAGATAAAAATGTTTTTTCTGTACAACGTGTCCATTGCTTGCTTTGAAATTCTTGAGTTTGTTAATCATAAATTCATTAAAGTTTCACAAAATAGGAAATCGATAATAAAACAAATCCCAAATTTAAAACTTGGTCTTCCACATGCCCATATTCATAGCAGGATTACATCATTCAAAACTCGATGGCTCTGTGTACCATTGCTTTATCACAATGCGAGAAATATACATGCAGATTTTTCATTATTTAATTTCTTTAAATATAACACAAGACGATAATACTTTGCGACAACAGTTTGAAAAGTGATTCGCCGTTCGTAGTGAATCGGTGCAAAATCTCAAAATGAAAACAATAGTTCTTGAGAGACAAAAAGCGCCTTTGGACTAAAAAAAGGACCTTGGATAAGGAAACTGAACATCCAAATCATTATTATACCTTAGATCTTGATATTTTCGATATGATGATATGGTCTAAATCAAAAATTTTTATTTGATTTTTCCTCTCTAAGAATGTATGAAGGTTTACTGAATTCAATAACACTTTCATTGCTTAGTGCAGAGAATTAAAAAACAAAAATGACAATAAGCATTGCCATATTAATATTGCTAATGACAAGGACTAAGAAGATTAATTATTTTGAGTCAGTGACAAACTTTCAGTTTTCTGTCTCAGAAAATATCTTCCTAATGGAACATGCTAAATGCTTCTGTATTTCATTTCACTGGCAGGTAAAAGGTACTCCAAAATTTAAAGCTTAAATAATACTGAAGAAATAATTAAAAACTGTTCCTCAACAACAGAATGTTAACAAATTTTGGTTCTGTAAATTGAATCATGAGAAAAACTAAATTGAAATTAATATTCACATGAATTTTGCATCAATAAAGGTTAATTTATAAAACTAGCACTCTGTCTGAATGAAATATAATTTTCATCATTAAAAAAAAAAAAAAAAAAGAGTGACAAAAATCAAAAAAATAATTAATAGTTTCAAGTTTTTAGATGCATCAATTTAGTCTTAACAACCTAGCCTTAATACAATAACAAGTGGTAGATGTTTTGAACTCTCCAGTTTGATTAATGTGAATACTAGAACATGAAGAAATACTAGGTAGTAAAATTTATCCATTCATACACATATATAAAATTAATCATTTAAAAATACATATAAAACAAACATTAAAACTAATTTTGTTATACATAAGTGTTTTAGTTACTGCTGCTTGAAGAATTATATTGAAAAGTGAAGAAGAGAAATTTAATAATTTTTCATGAAGGACGAAAAGTAGATGATTTCATTTTGAGATTACTTTCAAGAAACTAATTTTAATGATAACAGTTTTAACTACATGAAGACCAGTTATGAGATGCAGTAGGCTTAATTAAGATATGTTATTTTAAAATATACATATCTGTCAGTTTAAACTGAAATTTAATGACCTAGATATTCCAGTAATTTATTTCTACAAAAATGCATTCTAAGAGAGAGAGAGAAATTATTCAAACTTGTTCTTTTTAGAATATGTTACAGTTATGAAATAAATTTAAATGTAATACTTACTTTTTTCTACTTTCTGAAATGAGTTCAAGACAACAGTGGAAGTTGGATCTGTACCCAAATTAAACCGCAACTGTACATATCCGGATACCAGAGATAAAGATATGAAATCTCGGCTTAATTCATTTAAATGCTGAGCAGCGTAGAAAAGTAGCCCATCATCAGCGAGAGGCTTGAAGCTAATAATAACATCCATGCTGTGTCGGACATTTATCATCCTTAAAGAGAGATACGAACTGGCCCCATCAAAAAGAGGATCACTCACTGAAATATCTTTTAAATGAAAATATTTTACTTAGATCAGATAATACAGCTTTGACAGATACAAAAACGAGACAAATCTTTTTTAATAATTAAATATTAAAAACTACAAATCAAGTTTTATAATTAAATATTAACAACTACTGTTTTATTTAATAAAATAATTTGTAAATAAAAATAAACATTTGAACACTAAGCATTATAAGAATAACTGCATTAAAAAAATCAAAATCTAAGAAACTAATATCGGATTGTAATTGCATTTTTGACATTATTAGTGATATATCTTAGACTGATAACATTCTTTTTATTCGATGTACTGGTAATCAAAAGTCAAAGACAAAAAAAGTGTCCAAGATATTACACTCACCTAATGAGACAAATTATACAAAAACTTATAATACCTATCTTAGACATTTTAATTCCTAAATAATTAAGCGACCCAAATAGTGTGAGATAGTGTAACAACCATGACCATGAGCACCAACATACATGTGCTATTCAGACTGATTTATTGACAAAATGGAGTAGATGGCTATGAATCACACAATAGGATTTTTTTTCTGTTCATATTAATTCTCTGTTTATTTTCAGTGTGTTCAAAGAGCACAGATTTAAGAAGGCAGAAAACTACTTTTAAGTATTCTAAGATAATATGCTGCTTATCATTTGTAGTTAACTGTTTGATTTGTAACTGTTAATTTTGTGCATTTATATATTATTTAGACAAAAATCTGAGTGTTTTTAAAGCTTAATTTTCTACACATACAAAATGTTAAGATAAAGTGCAATAAATGACTATTATTGTATTATAATTGTCATTATGGTAATTAAATTATTACATTTTATTGTATAATTTTCATTACAATGAATTCTACTATAATAAATTATTATAATTGATTATCATAATTTTATGATAATACATAATTATTATAGTAATACTATAATTAATAATTATTATATATCCTTTTTTATCTTTGAACTAATATATGTGTATATGACTAAAAACTGAAAAAAAGTTCTTAGTAATTATAATAATTATATGATAATGAATGATTATTATAGTTATTTAAATAATTATAGTAATTTTATTGTGATACATAATTATTATATTTCTTTTTGATTTGATCTACATGCAATCTTACACATACTGAAGTGGGAAGAGTAAAACCAAATTTATTTCAGAAAAAAGAATGAATATAATTCTTGCATAAAAGATTGCAAAATTGGCAAATGTCATGTAAAATTAACTATGATCAAAGGACCACGTTCAAATGGTTTACTTTTGTTTTTTTAAACTACAGAAATAATATTTCCACTAAAAAGTATAGTTCCATTAGTTTTAGGCATCTTATTTTTAAAAGCAAGCAATGAAAGATACACTCTTCACATAAAATTCATATGTAATGAAAAAAGTTTTCAAATTTTTGATTAACCTTACAAACCAATGTGAATCTTTGTGTTTATTTTTGTGGATATGAAATAATGGCACAAAAGACAACTGAAAACAGGATCACTCACAACATGGGGACTTTCTCCCCCTCGATAGTAAATTATCTCTTTTCAGAGAAGAGCAAACTCTTATGTGACCTCTTCACTCTCTTGCATGTAACTAACACCCCTTCTGGATGAACCAGTCAAACTATATAGTAAAAGCTCAACTATACAGCATTCAACTAACCGAAAAACTCGAGTACAAAATCATTGCATTTTTATAAACTCAATCATCCAGAATTTTCATATATCCAGCATTCAGTATCTCCCAAGTTTACTTGATAATTGAACTTTTACTGCTATTAGCACAGGCTGGACACATTACCATAATGTTGGGTTCTGATTTGAATCCCACATAATGCAAATATGTTTGTGACAATAATGTTTTTATAGAATGAGGCTAGTTAATATTTGCCAGTTCAAAAGTCCTCTCAAGCGGCTGATGGTAAAGGAAGAACAAAATGAAATCTTCAACTCAGAGGTGCTAATTAAGATCCTCTGAGTATTTTCACTTAAAACTGGAATGTAACCTAAGCAACTACCTTCATGTACTTTGTCTCAATAATCAAACCTTGGATAATTCATAGCAGCATAATTAATCATGCTAGAAAAGACCTAATTACACCACACAGTGCATCAGTTAACATCAGTTCTTTTTTTTTTTTTTAAAAAAAAATTCAAATTCATGCATTACAGCTTTAATGATTATTCTAAACAAAACAATATCTACATTAAGTTTTACACTTTTTAATAAATTTTTTTCTGCAATTTCATAACATGTAATCCATATTTTCGTGAACAAATGTCAATGAGATGCTGTAGATCAGCCATAAGAAGGCAGTGAATGCAATAAATACTGCACTATTTGCTTTTTCTTGGAAATTAACTAGAAACTGGAAAGAACAGGATTGTGGAATCTTTTTTGCTAACAGAAATGAAAGCTAAATTTTTAAACATTTCTCTGCCTTTTCTTGAATACTTTAAACATTAATTTCTAGAATTTCAAAAATATCAAAAGTTTTGAATAGATATAAGACAAAAGTTTTTACTTTTTTTAACCTCATAGTACATTTTAATTAAAAAAATGAAACTCAAAGATTTTATGCAGGATCTGTATTATGATAATTTTAACTACTGAGTTACTCTTTGCCTTACTGAAGATTTTTAAAGGAGGTGGGTAGTTTTGTAACATGCAAGTACGGGCCTGAAGAAAATTTTAGAATTAAACTATTGAAGTCATTTGAAGAATGATGAAAAGAAACTTTACCTGCTATATAAGAAATTATTAACATTAAATTGTATTTTAGAATTTCTGAAATCCAGCTATCTGTGCAGAACAATACATGCTAAAGATGCCTACTGGATGGAATAAATTAAATGTATTGCTTTTGTGTTTGTAATAATACTCATTTTAAAAGTAAGCACAGCTATTTCAAATAAACTAAATATTTTTTTAATTTATATTGAATTATAAAGCTTTCTATGCATATTAAATTCCACAATGTATTTCTCCATTCCAGAAACGGACATCTGACAGATAAAATTAGAAAATGTCTAATGTATAAAAAGTTATGTTTAAAAGACAAGTAATTAATTGAAATAATGAGTTACTATAAGATGCTGAGAAAAAATTGTCTCAAACTCTTGACAGCAAAGCAACCCAATTTTTGAGTTTAGAAATTTAATCAAAATGGGGAGGAAACTTATTGGTTGTTTTAAAATCACAGCAAATATAATTTTCTTTTTAACGTTCACAGTAAGTATTTTATTTTTATTACTTATTATTATTATTTTTTTACATTCACTTGAAGTTAACACAGTTTTATTAATGATCTAAAAGACAGATTGATTCAAATATTATTATTACATAATTATACATATTAACAGTCCAACGAAATCATACGTTACATGCAGGCACCATTCATGTTATGTCAGAATAGGTGGATTACTGTCACAATATTTATGATTAAGAAAAAATATTTCAAGTTGCGAAAGTCACAGTGTTTGTGAGATTTTAAATAGAAGGTCTGTTATATACAGTAAAAGCCTGATTATCCCAAAACCTTGGGAAATGCAGGATACATGAAAATTACAAATAGTTGTGCTAAAAAAGTGCAATTAAAGGTAGAAAAGCTAAATGCCAACCACGAAATATGAAAAACTGGGAGTTTCCAGTAAGTTTTTGTTACATCAAAATAACTCCAAATGAATGTAACTTTTATGATTCAGGCTACAGGAGTATTTATAATATGATTTTGAGGTAAAATATATAAATATTTAACTTGGTAGTCTAAATTTTATGTTCATTATTGGAACTATATTTTTTAGTGGAAATATTCATTTTGTAGTTCAAAAAGCAAAAGAAAGTCCATTTGAACATGGTCTTCTTTGTTTGTATTTAATTTACCGTGACACTTGCCAATTTTGCAGTCTTTTATGCAAGAATTATTTTCATTCTTTTTTCCAGAAATAAATTTGATTTTACTTTTCCCACTTCAGCTATGTGTAAGACTGCATGTAGATGAAATCAAAAAGAAATAAAATAATTATTACAATATATATATTTAAATAACTTTAATAATCATTCATTATCATATAATTATTATACATTATTACACAGTATAATTTCACTTTGTATGCAAATATTACTTGAGTTAAACACTGCTTGAATCTTCATAAAAAAAAAAAAAAAAAAAAAAAAAAAAAAAAAAAAACTACAAATGCTTACAGTAGATTAAGGCAACTCAGATCAAATAAAATTTAGTCAGAAGCATTATGCTGAAAATTACTGCGGATAAGGGAATGGAATTTGTGCAATTTAAGTTCATTAACACAATAATGTTTTGACAAATATTTTCTTTACTAAAGGCTAAACATTAAACACTAGGGTGTTTGGTGGTATACTGAGAAATGTGATGAAAAACTAAGAGAGTTGGCAGTTATGCAAATGAATGAAAGAAGTTTCCAGTCTAAAGTCATAAAATCAGTCATTTTATTTCAATAGCCTACATTTAACATTATATAATATTCCAAGAAAAATTGATGCATTTCAGACATAAAAGGCCAAGGTATTTTTGTAACCCTTAAACGTATCAAAGTAAAACATCCTATCCGATTATGAAATCCCATCATGAAAGATGGCAGAAATTTTGCCCAACTTGTGCTGTGATCATTTTAGCTGAAATTTCAGAGAACTGATTACTCTTTGTTTAGTTAGATTATCAACAGATACAACTTAGGATACATCATATGAAAAACTGAATTTCCTTATCATATTTTTTTTATGTTGCATTGTCATTGTTTAATTGTTTCCAAGTAAAGTCCCATATTGTACCCATTATTGCACAGTTTCCTTGTTGCCAAAATCTTGTAATTTTGTAAATACTCCATTGCATGCTGTTATGTTTAGGATAAATCCCAAATTTTTATCATTTTTTAATCAGTAATTATCTTATACCTTCATCTAAAAAACTAAAGCAGCTTACCAAGAATTAGTCAGGTTAAAATAAAATTAAGGCAAAGATCTTATGTCTGTATTGTGATTTCATGTTTATCCATAATAGAAGCTAAATCATCTGGACACAAGTTTTAGCTTATTTCGAGTCATAGTTGTATATTATTTCATGAACTTTAGAAGTAATCATTTGCTCAATTTTGCTTTTAAAAAAAGTTTCTAAAATTTAATTGAATGCCAGATAATCAGGCTTTTACTGTTATGTCCGATTTAAGCAAACATATCACACATACTAACAAAAGTAAATGTGGAATAGAAAAGGATTTGATTTTAAGAACATAATTATATTGTATCATTCTCTATAGAATATAATAATATCATAAATTCTGAGTAAGTTATTAAAATGCAGCTCTGGTTACCAGAATCATAATGCAACATTAAATTTTATTCCGAAAAAAGAAAATTATGTTCTATAAAACAAACTTACTTTTTTCACAATATTTACCACTGCGACTTAATGGACAATCACATCGATAACCATCACTTAAAGGAATACATAGTGACAATGTATGACACTTGTGATTTCCTAGAGAGCAAGGAGTTTCCTTCTGAGTACATAAAGTTCCAACCCATCCACCAGCACACATACACCTACAGGAAACAAAAGATCATGTTTTTAAATAAAAATACACATTCTGTTTTAAAATTTCAACTTTCTTACTTTTTAAAAAGTAGGATCATGTAAATTAAAATTGATAAAATCTTTCTTTAATACTACTTTAATACCTTTTTTTATTACATATATTTATGCCATCAATATTGGGATGAATTATCTATTCAATATTTGTTACATGCACATTTAGTTGTAACTCACAGCAGATTTTTTTAACATTGAAGTACTGTGAAACATACTTACTATCTATATAGCAGAAATAAAATTATTTGACATTAAAAGAAACTTCAGTTAATTTAGTCTCATTAAGGTATGCACTTTAGGATAATAAAAACAGAAAACTAAAGTTATTTTAATTTCCTATATAATTAGCAAAATTATTCATTATTTTCATAAAGTTATTTTCCTTATCAATTACAGAAATGAGACATAATTTTTTCTGAAAAAAGTTGAAATTCTGGCATGTACTATAAGAGAAAGAAATTTGCTTTTGAAAGCATAGAGTTGATTTTCTGCTTCAAAAATATGTTTTCTTTTTTCATTATCATTATCTCTGATGACATTTTTGCAACAGTATGGGTCAATATGTGAGATTTTTTTTTTCTAAACAGGTTGCTGAATTAAAAAAAAAAAAAAAAAAAAACTGAAATGTTTCAGATTTTAAATTACGTCCAAAGGGGCGTTTTTTAACATTTTGTGTGTTACCTTTCTTTATTGAATATCATGTTCCTCGCACTGAAACCATAAGATCCAGTGCAACAGCAATATCGCAAAATAGTTTTAAAACGAGCATATCTTTAGAATTTCCGATACAGAGACTCACGCGCTGGAGATAAAAATGTTTTTTTCTGCACAACGTTGCCATTGCTCGCTTTGAAATCCTTGAGTTTGTTAATCAAAAATTCGTCAAAGTTTTAAAAAATAGGAAATTGATCATAAAACAAATTTCAAATTTCAAATTTGGTCTTCCACATGCTCATATTCGTTGGAGGATTACGTTATTCAAAATTCGATGACTCTATGTACCATTGTTTTATGACAATGTGAGAAATATACATATATTTATGCAGATTTTCATTATTTAATTTCTTCAAATATAATGCAGGACTCTAACATTTTATGGCAACAGTTTGAAAAGTGAACCGACATTTATCCGTCCGACGCAAAATGCCAAAACGAAACTAATAGTCCTTCGGGATTCAAATCCCTTTGGACTAATAAACGGGAGAATTTTCTTGAACATATAATAATTTTGTACACATTCATTTCAGGTTAAATGCTTAAAATAAAGGAAGAAAAATGCAGTATTTGGATATATAGCAGTCTATTTTCACACAACAATTAATATAAATGTCCATGATATATATATTTACTTATTTATTGCTTTAATTAAACTTTAAAATTGAAGTATATTATTTGTTGCAGATATTACTTTTTTAATAGGAAAGACAATATTTATTTACAAATGATAAAATTATGATTACAAATGATGGTTAAAATATGTAGAATGTTAAAAGAATAAAAATGCATTTTGCATAAAAAATATATGCATTAACAAGAGATGAATCATAAAATAATTTATAACAATTTTTGTTTTACAATCATTAAGTAACTTTTAGCTACTTTAAAGCCTTTGAATGTTTTAAATGAATATTAAGCTCTTTAAAATTACTCACTGAAATGTTGAACCAGCATCAACACATGTTCCACCATTGGCACACTGAATTAAATCACATTCAGTTATGCTGCATTGCTGTATATTACGGCCATCAACAACTGGTTGGACTGATCGAAAAATTCCACCAGGACTATTTCTAAATTCTATACCAAATATGCAGCCTAGAAAAGAATTAAATAATGCTCATGATATCATTTAAAGAAATGTTAAAAAAAAAGAGGGAGAAAATTAAAATGAAGTAGAAAACAATAATAAATAAAGCAAAAGAAAAATTTTATTAATAGCTTCAGCTGTGTTCTTAATACCATTATTATAATTAATTTTAATTAACATTATGCCATATCATACTGTTCCTAATTTTACTTACATCATTTATATCACAGCAAACACTGGAAGGGCTATTCCCCCTCCCCAAAAAAATCCTCATAGTTGTATTTTTTAAGTGATACTTTAAGTAGTGTTATTTTCCTTGAGTAACTACTTCATAATGCACAACAAAGCATTTTAATATTCATTGCTGATGAAATATTAAATAAAAATTTACACAGTATTTTATTACGTACTAGCAGCAATGTGGCCAGTCTTCGTCTGGCTTTTAAATGTACCGGAAAAATGCCTGAAGGGAACACCAACATTAAATTTAAAAACTGTGCAGAATTTTAAACTGAATGGTTTCAGATTTTAAATTACATCCTAAGGGGCGTTTTTTAAAACGTTTTGTGTGTTACCTTTATTTATTAAATATCATATTCTTTGCACTTGGACCATAAAATTCAGTTCAACAGCAATGTCGCAAAATAATTTTTAAATGAGCATATCTTTAGAATTTAATAAATCAATAAATAAACTAAATAAATCTCCCAATAAATAAATCAACCAACTTCCAATTGCCTTCTTTCAACAAACGTCCAGAATCCAAGAGAAATATTAAATTTAAAAACTGAATTATCGCCCTCATTTTTTCAAGTGGCAGCAGTGCTTATTTTCAACAGTCAGGAGTCCAGATATAATTGAATGAAAAACTGTTGCCAAAACTTCATTTCTAAGAGAATGAAACTGTTGCAAATGATGCAATAAAATCAAAAAGATAAAATTAAAAAAATCTGATTCGGATTTTTTTTGGGGGGGGAGGGAGATCGCTTCAAGGTGCACTAGCTCTTGTCGAGATGCCAAATTACCAAATATACCAAACTTTGTATCCCTGGGTCTATTAGCTTACACACAGCATGAACGAAAGACACACAGACTCTTTCTTTTATTATATGTAGAGATCACACTATAAATTCTAACAAGAAGTAAGTAAAATGTATTCCTAACTGTTGAGATCTATGAATGCAATAGAATTTTCAATGATTAATTAGAAACACATAGACCATCACACATTTTAGCATATGTTATAAAAATTATAGTATATTACATGATTGCAATTCAATAAAAAATACAATATGGTTGTTTACTTATTAAAATGAGGAAAAGTTATAAATGATACATTTGTTGACAAAAATAATCACCTGAAAAGCCCCTCAGCCCTTGAAGTTCCTCAGGAAGCAAACTAAAATTATAGCTTGGATGTCCACCAACATAAAGTGCAGCTGGAGTGTTGAGTGCAGTTAACTGGCCAGATGCTAAGCCAACAACTTTAGTTTGTGAATCTACTTCCATCCAACAATAGCGCCTGTGTCTTCCAACAAGAACAGAATGGATAGATATGTTTTGGTTTAAAGGTCTTGTGCTTTTCAATGTTCTTGTTCCTGAATTAAAAAAAAATATGCACAATTATGTTTATTGAACTGTTACTGTACACATAATTTTTATTACATTCTGTATTAAAATCAATCAGAACCTTACATATTACTTTACATTACTTGAGAAAGCTCTCTTTTTAATGCTGGATACAATATTTACAGAAAATATAAATATAGCACTGCATCATCATTACATGGGTAATATTTAAAGAACTTAACTTACATCAACTGCGTTCTAACGATTGTGATTCCAATGGTAAAAAATCAAATGTTGATAAAGAATGAAAGAGTTATATTTAACTATTTAATATCAAATTTCAAAAATCTTTTTATGCATTTCAGTCAACAGTTTTATGTAAGTACAAACATATTATCAAAATAAGAAAGAGCAAATACAATAGGATAGTACACAAAATATAATACATATGACTACACCTATGGACCATATAATACATATGACCACATCTATGGAAATAAATATATATATACAATCATATACAAGCAAATCAAAATCACATTATTCATAGATGTTCCTAACAATTATATTTAAAGTAACATTTCTAGACTTTTTAAAAATCAAATGTATTTCTGTTGTGGCCTCAATTCATTCAGAATTTTAATGATGCACGCATTAAACTCAATGCATTCACAGCTTCAAAAGCTATTGGTTTGAGGATGTCAATTGTTTCTACTCCACCTAGCTCTCCTTCAATCTCTGTTTCATGAGACTAAATTTCTTTGATGATTATTTGTTTTTCTTCTGCTTCTAAGCAAGTAATTCTAAGTTTACATTTGATTTCAAGCAATATCTATAATTTTTTTGCCAAGGCCAAAATTTGATTGTCAGTCAATGGATCTTAATTCCCAAGAAGGGATAATATTACATGTATGATCTTTAACTGCAATAATTAATTCAAAAATTCAACGTAAAATAATGAACACAAAAATTTAACAAATGTGACAATACCAGACTTTATAATAAAGATACATATATATGAAAAATGATTAACTTAACCCTTTGATGTGTGGTGGTAGCGCCCTGAAACCACCAATTTTCGAATTTTTTTCTCCTCTTTCTTCGGAAATTTATGAGTGAAAATAATTTGATTACTGATCTTTGATCTCTAAATAACACAAAATGACTACAGAATCATACATGTTTTAGGTCTTAGTACTTCAAATCGGATGCCTTTTAAAATTCGTTTTCAATGAGACAAAATAATTTACTTTTATTAATATAAACAACTTTAAATTTCAAAAGTTATTCATCGCACATCATGATTTCTATCATAAACAATAAAAAATAGCAATAATTAAACTGCATATATATAAAAAAAACCTCTATAGGTATGGCATTTGCATTGTGGTTTCAGGGCGCGATCACAGCCCCACTAGAGCATTGTGTCACAATGCTCTAGAGGCTCGGTGGTCGCGCCTTGAAACCACTGCTCTTTACAATGGCGTTTGCTTGCTTCTCAAATAGGAATGTTTATTTTTACCCGGATACAGATAAGGGGTTTTGAAATCACAGAGTTATTTTATTACTAACAATACATGCACCTGCCCAGTAAAAAGGTCTTTCTTTTCCAGAAACTTTTTTTTCTGACCTCAACACACTTGCTCCCCAAGCTAGTATTGTGATTTTATAAATTATTTCCTGTGGTTTAAATTTAATGTAAATATACTTTGCTGTAATTAAAAATAGAAATTGCGTAAAGTTTTATTTAAATTAAAAATATTTTCTGAATATTATGAAACGAAATATGAATAAAATAAGTATGAATGGGAAACGAATGATTCGTACCAAAGCAAAAAGACCAAGCCCTTCCCCTCATTAACATAAAAAAAACCACGAATGTCATGTACCAGATGAAAAGAAACTAAATAACGCTGGACATTAACCGGGGAAATTTAGATCCAATCAGTGTGCATTTTGTAGCACAAGGAAGAAACATCATGGAAGATACATGTGCGAAACATCCAATGTGGGTCTATGCATGTACTAAAAAGACAAAACATGCTTTGAACAGTGTCATAAAAAATATTTGTTCTTTGAAATTAAAAAAAAAAAAAAAAAAAAAACACTGAGTCTTTTTTTTATCCTTATTTTACTGAGTTTTTTAATCCATGTACCCAAACGTCCTTATTATGTAGATACTTATACTTTCACTGCTATAGAAAAATTACATAAATATTTATTTTTAAATTTTTTCTGATGATTTAGTTTGTAAAATAATTTAAAATATATATATTATGCAATTCTTACATGCATTTGTTTTAAAAAATTCGTAAATTTCGTCATTTATTAGAAGCGTGCACGGAAAAAGGTAAGTTTTTTTTCCCTAATACCTAGGTAAGTTTCAAAGTCCTAGACGCGCGGTGGTTTCACAGTGCGACCACCATGCACAAAACAATGGGCAAGAGTAGATTTTTTTAATTCATATATTATTTGTATCTAGGATCATAATATTCAATTTCTAGAGTTTTTAGTTAAAAAAATTATAAAAATAATATTGCGCGCGTCAAAGGGCTGATAATAATGAATGTTAAAATGCAAATTATGAAAAAAAAAAGGGATTTCTAAAGTTTCTAAAGGAAGTTCTAAAATAATTAGTCATTTGATTACTTTCTCAGTATTTTAAACTACAAAATAAAAGAATAATTCATTGTTACAAATATTTGCATTTTTGTGAACTTTTAAAGCAAACATTATTCTTTTGAATCTCTTTCAGCATTGTTTTCTAAATGGCATGTTATTTGGATTCAAGAAGATATTCATGCTTGAGAACGAGTATAAGAAAACTAACAGAAATGTTTAATTTCATTTATTAGTTTTCTGCCATTCTTATTTTCAGACACAAGTTATTATGCAATTTATTTTGCTTTGAATCTATTTAAAGTAAGTACATCCTTGAGTTCCTCTTTAAGTATAAAATGAAATCCATTTATTTATCCATTATCACATGATTTCAAATCATAACAATCAGCACTATTAGCCACAATGATAATAAATATGCAGTTTTATAAATTTTCAATTTCATCATTGGAAAAACACAGTTAGGTTGTTTTATAATTTTTTTATGAACTGCAAATACAGTCTTAAGTTTTGAATAATGTTATTGGTTGAAGCATTTTATTATTTTGATAAGCATGATGCCCAAGTTAAGTGCATATTGAATTATTATTACATTAAATTATCTTCACTTTATCAATTCATTTATCTACTTCATATTGAGTTAGAATTCAAAGTTTCCAATATTAGAAAGCTATATTTGCTTTTAAATTTTGAATTTTGAGTCAGTACGTAATATACATGGCTGGAATGAAAAACTCATTAAAAGACGCAGAACATAACTGAGAACTGCAATTAGAGAAGTAAGCCAGGTGTTACATACAAGATTCAAAATAATTTAACACAAAACAAGTTTAAACACTAAGCAAATTTGCATAAAATAAATTAAAATAGTATGTAGGACATGAAAAATTACTTGATATAGTATAGGATACTCAATTTAATAGGGAAGTTAAAAATTTCTTTGTATATAAATTTTTAAGAAATTATACAGAAGTACAAATGGTCAAGGCTACAAAAGTACTTTTTATGCCTTTAGTTAATATACAGCTGGAAGTTAAATGTATTTTTCTAAAAATATTAAGCTTTTTAAAATTATTAAATTAATTTTCCCCCCGATATAAGAAAAAGATTTCAAAGAAGAAAAGAAATATATTCTTCTCACTTGAAACTTTTAATTAATGAAACAATTATGGATATAGTATAATTTATGTTGTTATGTCCTGACTAAATTATAAGATTTAAAACTTTTTAAGTTTAAATTTTATTAAATTTTCATTATGAAGCTATTTTTGTTTAGAATTTGGAGTTTTCTAGTAAACTGAAATTACTGTGAAGATAAATTAAGGACGCATATAAAATTCTTAAGGCATGGAAAACACGAAAATGAATTGTCAAAATTAATTGAGCCACCATTGTAGACTTATTTTCAATAAATATTGTTTATATTGAATAAAGGTTTCTTACCTGATCCTAAATTAAACATGTAAATAACATAGCCAGAATGCAGTCCAACACTAAGAAAATCATAAGCAAGATGAAAAGAATCTACAGGAGAAATGGAATACATTATACATGATATAGAATACAATTAAATTAAAATTCACATAATTTAATGTCACAGTAACACTCATGGCTTTAATCAGAATCAGATATAAACCATTTTCATGCTTAAAGAAAGTAAATTATTGAGAACTTTAGGATTAGCATCATATATATGTGGAATGATTCTCATGAAATTTGATTCAGACATTATTGTTCCACAAATTTTTACAATGCTTTGTTTATTATTTGTTATACCAAGTAAAATATTAAAACACTAAATTTATAAGTTTTCAAGTTAGAAACAAATTAACAAAATATCTTCTAATGAATCTTAATCATGAAAAAAATATTTTATCTTAAGTTGAAAAAGCATGAGTTCTTTACATTGGCAAAATGTTATTTCACCTTTCTTCACAGGAAACATTTAGAACAAACGAAGTAGTTCAGTTGCACTGAACTGTAAGGAACATTTAACGTTATCTAATAATAATAATGCTGATGACAAAAGTAAGAAGAAGGAAAGAAAAGAAAAAAATTCTGTGTTAAGACATTAAAATATTTTTTGACAGTGAAGATTGAAAGTAAAATTATTAAAAATAATAGATTTTTATCACAGATTTTTTTAAGGCTTTTAGGATATACAGTTCATCAGCTACAAATGGTTTTGGCAAATTTTGCATATGAAAACTTGAAAAGAATAATCAAAGAAATTTAATACTGATTATCCGCAAAAAATATGGAAATCATATTGAAAATAATGGTTTGCTATTTTCTCTAGTAATGCCCTTATTTCTTTGATTCTAACTTTTGTAAAACTGTGGATATGAAGTAAAGCATTCTTTTCTTTTTGATTAAAGAAGAGTACTACAGCCAACAATTTCAGATGCTTCGAAATATACATTATGAGGTGATCTTGCTATGAGTAATATGGAGATTTAGATGAAATAGTTTAAAGAACACATACTTAGTACTGAAGAAAAACCATGTAATAGATAACCACCAACAGCATTCACCGAACTAACCAGACTAGCTGGAAGAACTTGTGCAAACTGGTAAATTATTGTTTAACACAATGCTGAGGAACTTGGCCATGGTCAGCTTCTCAGTATTCTGTTAAATCCAGCACATTATTAATACCATGGAATATTGAGAACTATGTGCTTAGTTCATCAATTAATAGTTACTTTGAAGGCAAACAGATTGATCATGTGTTAGTTAACAGCTGCTAACAACTTCTGAAATTCTCCTACATTAAAGAAATTCAAGAGCTAGTAGTCAAGGTTAAAATTAATGACCTCTGAAATGATAAATGATGACTTTTTTTTTTTTTTTTTCCAGTTTTCAGGTTCAGAAGAATGATGAGCAATGACTTTTAAATTGCATCATTCTAGAAGGTTTGAAAAGCCATCTATAAAAAAAACGACAGATATAAGCAGAAGTGAGCCGCACACCAGAATTTCACCATTCCTCATACAAGTATATTTCCACCCCACTTCGAAGAGAAAACACCTTGGAAAAATACCACCAGATTTTTTAGAAGTCTTTTGGCTTCTATGTATTTGCCACACAGACACTAATCTTAAAAACATCCATTCCTTCTCTGAAATTTGAATGCAGGTCAATCAGTATGTTAGTCAGCACATTACTTACCACTATACCGACTTGGAAGTCATAAGAAAGGATAACAGAAAATGAATGAAATCCCTACTGAAGCAAGTTAATACAAGAATTTATTCATCCTTAACAGAATTGAATGATGTCTAATTCCACATTCCATTTTACCCTTTCGTCAAGTAAATAAAAGAAAGCTACCAATTGTTAATGCAGATGAAGTGGAAGACTTTTAACAGTGTAAGATTAGGCAATGCCCCAAGGAATTTTTATGAAACTCCTTCAATAGGTGCAGCACAAATACCTTTCTACAAGTGGCAACTATTTTGAATGATACCAAAAAGCAGGTACAGAATTATATTACAGAAATGAGTAATTACATATATCTTAAAGAGCTATACTTATGACAATCATTATTTCCACTAACTGCTAGTGCAGCCAAACTCTGGTCTGACATTTATTTAGTCTGATCAGTTACATGCATGCCAGACAAAAGATTAGCTGCATAAGTGGTTAGTAAAATAAAAATAATATATATACTTGCTGTTAAATTACCTAATAAGTATTTTACTCATTAAAGCATTTTACTCATTAAAAGGTACCTAATAAGTATTTTACTCATTAAAGAACAGCACAACAAACATCTCTCAAAACCAATATTATTTTTTTAATAATTCAACCCTTTATTCTATGCAGTTTTCCAGTAATCTATGACATTCATGGTCATAAAAGACATATGCATAATTATAACAATGTGCACGTGAAAATAAAACATGCATTGATTTCATGAACATTTTTAAATAGAAAATCTGTTAAATTTGCACAAAATATAACTAAAATAATTACTTTCAAATTTCAAAATTAGGCACACATATTCGGATGCACAACTACATGCATTCAAAACTGCAGGTTTTCTTGCCACTGCCTTTCCATAGTCTGAAGAACTCACTGATAAATTCATTTTTTAATAACAGAGAAAACATCGCTTGTACAACTTCTTTTCAAATGAAGATCCATGTTATTCAAAGCAAAATTTAAAACCCACTTAGTTTGTTCCGTGTATCTTAAACCAAATTAACAGTAAACTTAGCAAATTTCCAATGAATTCAGATTTAAGGAAGTACATTTTAGGACTGAATTACAAATTTTACGAATATAAAAGTAAATACATTTGAAAATTAA
Organism: Stegodyphus dumicola; assembly: GCF_044657685.1. Lineage (NCBI taxonomy): Eukaryota > Metazoa > Arthropoda > Arachnida > Araneae > Eresidae > Stegodyphus > Stegodyphus dumicola. Next base: position 242,537,761 of record NC_140771.1, read on the forward strand.
AGCTATAAAGAAACTCCCCAATTCTGTAAATAATAATAATAATAATAAAGAAAGCAACGATGTAAGATTGATCTGATTGTATACAATATGCTCTGAGAAGAGACAGGGTATTAATAGCTACATTACATTAAATAATGAGAAAAAGGGGGAAAATGCTATGCTAAAACATCAGTAACAAAATTAGAAAGCTGATCACAGATTCGTGCAGAGAGAAAACTATTTATAATGGAACATTAATAATAACTTTTAATTATACCATATATATTTACAAATTACAATATGTTAATATTACTTAAATGTTTTAACAATATAATGTCTTATTGAAAAAGAAAACAGTTTAGCATTTCATAACTTAAAAAAAGGATAATAATAAATACCTAATTGTCCATTAAAAAGCAGAAGAGATTTACGTTTCATATCAACAACAGAAAACATTAACCTAATCTCCAGATGATAATGATAATCAGAAAATAACTGATATTGCACATAAGAAGAATAACCCATTATATCTCCATAAAAAGATGGATGAGTTATAGCTAGATCTGGAAAGGAAAAAAAATACATTTAGCTATTTTACCAATTAATTAAATCAAAACAAAAAATTAGAATTCAGTATTAAAATATCTTTTCTTACATAATTCCATTACACTTGGCTTAACATTTTGGCATGAAAGAAAAGCATTAGTTTATTTATTAAATGCTTTTTTCCTTATTTTTCTCCTGAAAGGTTATATATTTCTGAAAATATTGATTATTAAATAAGTCACATTTTGTTCATCTTGAACAGCAAAAATTTTGTAGTCATTCATTATCTTGTATTGGAAAAGGTGAAGAGAAAAAATATGTGTAGCACTGACCCATTCAGCAAATTCATACTTATTAACGTTTAACAATGTTTTTTACTTGAAACATTGTATAGATTGACATTTTCTATTAATTTCATAAGTTGGTTTATTTTGTTAACTTTACTGTTCATTGCAGTGCAGTTTGAGTTATGTTTTAAAATGAAACAATAAATTAATGGATTCACCTATATTTAATTGTTATTTATTATTTAATTTAATTTCATTAAAAATTCAGTTGATCTTATCACCAAGTCTCAAAATGTATATACAATTTTCAAGTTGGATTCATTCTCCACTTTTTAATTCTCCTATTCTCATTTTCATGCAGAGCTTAAAATGGTACTTTCTATAAATGGCTTTCTGAAAATCAAACCTGCTTATCACAATTTAACATTAAAAATATATTAAGGTAAATAATCACTTATTATTATATTAAAATATTTTTATTCTTTATTATTTCAGTTACTGGGTCTCTTGGTATATAGGATATACTCCCATCTCCCGAGAAGCATTAACTCAAAATAGCTTGCATCTTATATGCTATTTGGACATTGCAGCCTTATTGTTTTGTATCTGTTTGAATTCAGTAGTTTCTTTTAGCAAAGTAAGGTGATTTTTGACAGTGTGGAAATCAATTCTTAATTAAATTGCAAATCAAAAAAGTTTACTTGACTTTTTTTTTTCCTTCTACTAATCCTAATTAAATATCCTCCTCTAAAAAATAATTTTGGAGAGTGGGGTACATTTTATATGCTGGCAAATATGGTAGTTTTATTTTAAAATATAGTATTTAGATCATATTAATATATTTTTGTGGAACACTCAGCATATCAAGCCAATTTATGCGAGCTATCTTACATATAAGCCCCTTTTTTCCTTAGTAAACACCTTCAGAAATGTACGGTTATCTTATATTTGAGGCTATCTTATTAAGGCAGTATGATATATTTTAAAAAGGATTAAATGAGCTTAAGTCAAACAACAAAAATCAGAATTATATTTTCAAATTTTCACAGGACTAGTTTTGACGTTTTTACTGAACCATCATCCTCAGCTGCAAAAATGCAAAATGTGCTTTTTCAGCTGAAGCTCAAATATTTTGTGCTTATGCAGCTAAGGATGATGGTTCGGTAAAACTGTCGAAACTAGTCCTGCGAAAATTTGAAAATATAACTCTGATTTTTGTTGTTTGACTTCTAAATTCATACTTGTTCAGAGCTTCAAATAGTTTAGAAAAGCAATAGCAAGCAATAAGCGAAATTAAGTCAACCAACATCACAAAAATGTAAAATGCATAAATGTTATAAAGAAAAGATATACAGCTATTTCAGTCTACCTCATTCTGAGATCTTAGTTAGTAGGGAGTACTGTTTTGACTTTATAACAGTAAAAACAAAACAAATAAAAAAGTCTTTGTTTACAAAACCTTTTATATTTACTTCATCAGCATAAACTTGATTACTAGTATGCAAGAGCATAAAAATCATAAAGTACGTGTTGCTGCCTTTAACTGTAACTATGCCAAACTTACAATTCAAACTGAATGCCACCAACTAGGCGGGAAAATTGTCAGTTAGTTCATCTTCAGACACTAAGTCGCATCGGTGTCAATTGTCGAGAACTTCGGTTCTAAGTAATGTATCACGTATATTATTGTCGAGTTTTAATAAAACTACTAAAAGACATTATCGCCTCATACAGTCTACATTTCGACACAAACAGTATGAATATATCTGTTTACTGTTATAAATTTGAATACATTTGGAACTGATTACCAGGAAAACAAGGTTAACATATTTACATTTAAATGTTAATAAATAAACTAAAATTTGGACTCAGTACAATTTGCAACAAAACAAATCATTCATAAATTTATTGCTATTTCATTAAAATACATATTTCTCTTCACCAATTTTATATAAGAATTTAATTTTCAGTAAAAATTTCCAATTCTTCTTTTCCTAACCAATAAAATTAAAAAGTTTAATCCCTAAGTATTTTATTCAGTTATTGCATATATATTTAGCATAATTTATTTCATACTAAGCTATTTTAATCAACCTCTTTAAGCTATAATGGCAATTACATAATAATAATAATTGATGTGAAAAGGCCGTCTTAAAATTACACAAAAACAAGACTATTCAATACAGTTCAAACTGCTTGTATAAAAAAACATTATATAATTATATAAAAAGTACATCTACACATTCTGATATTATTTACTTCAGAAATGAATAAATACAAGATTTAAATGAGAATGATTTAAAAGGTTACCTAGTTCACAATTCTTTCCATGCTTTCCATACGGGCACACACATAAATAACCATTATCTAGATCTGGCAAGCAGGTGCTACCATGTTCACATGGATTAGCGAAGCAAGTTTTATGTTCACAGAATGGGCCTGCAAATCCATCTGGGCATTCACAATTCCAGTGATCATCATAGCTGCAATAATTAAACAAGTTTTAGTATAAAAAATGTATACATTACATTAATAGAAGGAAATTTCATATACTTTAAATAGAAAGACCACTTTTCAGAAGTCATGATAATCTAAAAATTAAAATTTTCACCTTCTGCAAGTAGCACCATTTAAACATGGATTCCTATAACATGCACTGCTGTAACACTCTGTAATTCCAACACCAATCTCTGCATCTTGAACAAGTTCTTTTTCATCACCATTAATCTACAACTCACAAAACAAAATATTTGACATGAAAAAAATTTAGTTTTTATACTTTTTATAAGATTAAAGTACATAACAAAAACAGTTATAAGAATGATATATTGAATAATCTGCTTTAAAAAGAAATTAAACATTATGATTTAAAATATAAATGTGTGAAAACTTAAATGACTGCATTGCATAGAAAAGCTTAATGTTTCTCCCTTCAGCACAGAAATTTATAATTAGAATATTTTTATTTTGATTTCAACCATAATAATTACTACAATAATACCTCTTATTTTAATCTGAACATCTTGAAGACATTTGGATGACTATTATGCTATAAAAGTAGCACCATCTTATTCAATATGTGTACCTGAATGCAATTTCAGCAAGCAGGCCAACAAACCTGTGAAATACTCAACAATAACATTCACTATACATAGTTTCTTCAAAGAATAGTGCCAAGAATATGACATTAGATCAGGATACTACAACCCACATTGCAATTTTATAGTTATCCAATGATGTTTCATGTGCAGTATGAGAAGTCTCTGGTTATAATAATCATATGTTTTGAGTGCTAAACCTAAGTAATAAAAACTGTGCAAATAACAGTAAATGTCACATTAAGGAATGTTAAGAACATAAAATGTTAATGATTTTTTATGTATGCTCAATATAACAAATTTTATAACACTTATGTAAATATTCAGCTAAGAAGCAAACTTCACCCCCCTAAAAAACACAAATACTATAAAATATATGTGGATGTGTATATATATGCATGTAAAGCATGTATATCTGTGCTAGAGATATGTCATTATCTTGCACATAAATTTAAAGAACCAATTCACTTTACTAAGCAAGCAAATGGTGAATCATTAAAAAAGAGTGATAGTTCTTTTATAGGTCACCCATGCTGAGCTCTTATTGGAAGCATGCCAGGAAAGTTAGATTCACATTTTAGGAAAGAAAATTTTTATCCTCCTATGGTAAAAGTAGATTAAATTTTCCTCATTAAAAAATTTTTGAACATGTTAAATTTTAGATCTATACAGTAAGGAGGTTTTAGGGAATCTCAAAACTACAGTTGAAAGTTAACATTTTAAATGCACTGATCCTTCCAATCCCATTGCTTATTTGACACTTTCCACTCTTAACTTCATCACCCCTCAGCAATCTTGAATCACTCCCGATCTAATTCATCAAGGTTATTGTTAGTGAATGGTGAGTTGTAGAAAGAACTCATTCAGTTCAGTGAATGAACGGTTCCAAAATAATCCCATGAAACAGAGGTTTTGCTTACCTCTTATGCATATACAGACTCATGTTATTATATAAGTATGACTTAGGTATAAGTAACTTAAGAAGTTATTAGTTACCTTTAAGTACAAGAAAAAACAAAAAATAAGATCTTTTGAGCAAGCCTAAAATGGAAGCTGATAAATAACTGCATTAAAAATTGTAAAGTTGATTTCTTCTAAGAAGTCACTTGCAGTCTGAATCAGATATATAAATAATATCCAGCATTAAACAATTATTTACAAAATATGCATAGCAGCAAATCAAATTTAATCATGGGAATTCTCCACACTATTCATTTGAAGTTTGTACAGTATGCAATATAACAACTTCAGTTAACTGAAAGATTAATATGCATTATAAATGTTTGAATAATAACAGAACTTTCTAAATAAACAAACAAACAAAAAGAAAAAAAAATCATAATAAAAATCTAAGAAATTAAAAAAATTTTCTCTCCCTCCCCACTAAAATACATGTAAAAAGAAGAAAAATAACACTATACAAAGGAAACAAAGCACTAAAAAATTAGCAACATAAGAAAATGTTATTATTTTTAGTCAAAGGAAATGAATGAATCATGCCTTAAAAGATGAAAAATATAACGCAGAAATACAGGGCTTGTATCGCAGCAGAATTTAGGGGCAGCAAAATTACGGAATGACAAAATTTTTAGAATTTAGAGGAGGCACTGGACAGCATAATTTAGGATCTGGACAATTTGCAGAAGGAGGCAAAATGCCTAGCACTGGTTCTGCTGAAACATACAAATCAATATATTTCAAATACCAACTCCAGAGTAACATACTACATAAAAGTAGCTAAGCAGTTTCAATTAATGTTAAGAAATAAACAAGGACATATAACAAATATCATAACAAAAATTATGTAGATAATTTTGCTCAAAATTTATCAGATGTATTTATTTGGTTCGGGTTTAATATGGGTATTCATGCATGAAAGTCGTGAATAATTTTTTCAAAATGTTTTGCCAATAACACATTTATGTAAACTATTTCCTAAAATTTTTAGAAAAGGAATGAAGAATTAAAAAAAATTATGCTTGAATGAAGTCAGAACAGTCTTTTCTGAATTAGTGTAATTTAGAAATTTTCCATTTATAAAACAAAGACACAGCTTAAGAAATAAGATACTGAAATAAATAACATTTATTCATTTATTATTTATAGTAATTAAATTTTAAAAGGGACAAAATAAAAGCAAAATTGAAAAATATAAAAAATTATTTCTCAATTACATTAATGTCTGTTCTCCTATTATTATACCTTTATATATCAACTAAATAAGAATAACAGTATTAAACAATAACTAGCTGATGGTGAACAAATATTTAAATTTTTATTTCACATAAACAGTGAAAGATTTAAAAAAATAAAATAAAATCATAAAAAATTTAAAATTTAGCAATTTTAGAATACTAAACATTCTTTATAGTTTGATATTTAAACATAATACTTACTTGGAGAAAAATAACACACCCTTCCAAAGATGGTACATGATGTATTTCTGGAACAGAGCTTTTAAAAGTAGTAGGAATACCTCCAATATAGATATGTCTGAAATCAAATCTTGGAAAAACTACAAATTGTTGACCACTCATTGGTGCAGAGCCATTAACTAGCAAACCAACATTACATGAAGCATTTTTCACTTGAGCAATATCAGGGCTCCATGATAAACTAAAAAGACACGTATTTCAAATCATATTATTTTATACATATTAAAAAATAGATATTATGGAAAATATGTTTTAGATGCAGAATACACACACCCATAAAAAAATCATTTAAATATTAACTCATAAAATATAAACCTGCTTAAAAGAAATTTCAGTTACATACAAGTTGTTTCTAAAAAAAAAATATCACATTTATTAAAAACCCAATAGAGTTTTCAAACAATATAAAAAATAAAAAATCTATATTTTAGAAGCTGCTGTAATGCAAAATGTATACAAAAGAATCAGTAATGATGGAATATGCGATCTATTGCTTTTAAAAATAACTTGAATCTATAGCATAACTTGTCCAAAACAATTTTATAGTAGACTTTTATTTTATTTTAATGGTCCAAGTATTCTTTTCTATACATTAGCCATTTTTTTACAATATTTTAAGTTGTAAACGAATCTTAACCTAGCCTTCTTTGGATAATCGTACTGGGTTAGTAAATGCAGTCTCATTGAAAATCATTAAACTAAGAGATAATTATTTATTTATTTAAACTATCAATTTAATTTTTAGTAAATACTTTTGAAAAATAGTTCTGAATCTTAGTTCAGTTGTAATTCTACAATTCTGAAATATATTAACTAAAAGTGGTAGATGATGGATGATGTACTGCATCATTACTAAAGATTCTTCTCAAACAATTCTAATACATTTTTACTCTTAGCTTTTTATGCTATTTTATTTTCATTTTTCTTCTAAGTAATACTTTTTTTTAATTGCTAGAAATCAATACTACAAAACTTTTCCTACTTTTACTGTGAATATTAAAGAAAAATAACCAAGAAAAATTTAATATACATTAAAAAAATATGCAATGTGATTGACAATTTGGAACTGACTTTATAAATTACTTTTAGTAATGAAACATGTCTGAATAAAATACATTAACTTGCTTTAAAATTAAGCAAAATTCAAACCTTCTAATCTCAGACAGATATTAGTTTTACAGAAACATTAGTACCCACATATTAACTGATCACATTAAGTAACAGACTGCTAAATATATTGGCTACAATTATAGCTAAATTCAGAGAAAGAGGCAGGAACTCTTCTCTCCTAAGCTCAAAAGGTTTATATTGAAATTTTATTTAAAAACAAATCCCAGATATAAATTTCTTATTAAATTTTCCTGTTTAAGAAGGCTAATTCTATGAAAGCAAGAGTATGCATGCAGTTTAATGCAATTTTATTAATTTAGTAAGTTTTAATATGTATCTATAAAATTTATTTTCAGCTTTATATTATTTATTTTTATTCACTTATTTATTTTTTGAAGGGGAAAAAAAAAAAAAAAAACTTTTGATTTTCAACTGGCTGATCGATTTTTTGCTATGCTTCTTGGTTAAAATGTTTGTCTTCTGGTCATGAGAGAGTTGTTTGCACCATAACATTTACTGATATATGTTATGGTGCAAACAACTCTCTCATGACCAGAAGACAAACATTTTAGAAGATTTCAGATAGTCATCATTTGATGCAGCCTAGTTTGCAATGTGTTGGTTTTGACAATGAACTAGCTTACAAAATAAATCAAAAAATGATCGGAACTGTGGTAAAGTTACATGCACTGCATTCAAGAAACTTCTCCTATAATAAATTAGTTCTACTAAAATTTAAAGTATAGATTTACTTATTTAATTTATTAGACAGCAAATCCCTGTATCCCAAGGTTTCAGTATCACAAAGAAAAATGTCACTGTAATTTTATTTGTTGTATTCACAACAGTGCTTGCAGCTTTGATCAGATTTTTTTTTACATATAAATGAATGGGCTTCTTAACTATACATGTTGCAAAACATGGTTAATATCTCAGCTGCAAGAGAAGGAAATTATGGATCATGTGTGGGTACAGCAAAATGGTTTGTAAGTTTTCCTTCTTAATACGTTTCCTTGCTTAATAGTATGAAATCCTATTAAGCAGTTTCTTGTGCTTCTTCATACAAGACAATCATCTGGCACCTTGCTGTCATACAGGTTAAAAAAAAAAAAAAAAAAAAAAAAAAAAAAAAACTATATGAATTTTAGTGGATCTATATGAGATACTTCTTCAAGAAGCAAAATGGTCACAGAAAATACTTTTACTCTTTGAAGAACATGTATTGGATTTTTTTGGTATTATCAGTGGTATTTAATGTATATATTATTTAAGAATAAAGATTACTTTACATATAATTAATTAATGTAATTAGTTTAAAAATCACTTTGTAATTACTAAATGTAATTAATTTTGAAAATCATTGTCTTTCAACAGACCAATTAATAAAATTAGATTCATATGGAGATAAAGACTCAAAGGAAAGCAATTTAATTTTTTCACCTTTCTTCTAAACATATTGGTTATATATGAAGTAAAAAGTCAAGTCAGGATGCTTCCATTTAACCTCTTTTTTCGCAGCATATCATATATGCTTCAATTTTTCTTTGTAAACCAATCATATCAAATGTTAAAGCATATGTCATATTAAAGCATATCATATCTGAAGCAAATTGTCATTTGCAACTCACTGTATCAAATTTGATACATTAAAATAGAAAGCTTAATTAAAAATTTTTAAGACAAATAAAGTATATTAAAATGCTATGAAATTTTATTGAATGGTATATCCTGTGTTTCAGCCTCTGTTATGAATACTGCATAGCTGACAACCCTGAAAATCTTAAAAACCGGAAGATTTTTGGGCAAAAATTACTGCACGGCAAAGCCATATCAAAGGAACTCCAAACTGGCTTTAATTCATTATAATGCATGATTCAGGTTATTCAACTATTTGCAGTTAAATTCTGATGTAAAACGTATTAGCATTTAATTACATGTTCTAAATTTTATGTTCTTTGGTTAGTTTCATTTTTTAATTTTCTTATACTTTTATACTGAGAAAATCCTGAGTAGTGAAGAAACACTTTTATTTATCATATCAAAGTAATTTTAAGTACCTTGAAAATAAAATTAATAATTAATGTACACAGTATTTGAGTGGATAAACTTAGTAATGTACCATATATTAAAGTAAACAAAATTAAATACAAATATTAACTGATTGAATATTGCTTGAGTCTTCATAAAAAAGTGGATTAAGACAACTCATATAAAAAATTAATAAAGCAAAAATCAATAAAATGTAATAAGAAAAAAATATAATTCAGATTAAATACAATTTAATAAGAAAAATTATTCTGAAAATCATCAGAGGTAGGGAAAAGGAATTTCCTTAATTTAAGTTTCATTAATACAATGAATTTTATTTATTGCTGAGAAATATTTTCCTTAGTAAAGGCTAAAAATTAAAACCAAAGAAATTCGGTGAACTACTAGGAAATGTGATGAAAAACTGGGAGTCTCCCAGAAAAACTGGAATAGTTGGCAGCTATGGTGTTGCTTACTAGTTTGTCAAACAAATGTTAAACATCTGATACTCACCAACACATTGTTCAGGATTTAGAAATGTTTCCCATGCTAAATGCACTTTTAATTTTAGTACATTAGTATAGGAATAATAAATAATATGCACTGATCTTTTGAATTTTAAAGTTTCCCTCTTCATTAATACACAGAAATAATTTTAATGTATAATTAGAATCGTTATTAATAATATTGCTTTTTTTTTTACTTTGAATTTTATTTAACTGGATAACTCAGGATCATATATAAAAAATTTAAATAACATACATAAAAATGCAAATATTTCAAGGACACAAAAAGCTATTATAGGAATTTATTATAGGAAAAGCTATTATAGGTTTTTGGCACATTAGGCTTAACTAAGAGAAGCACTTGGGCACACAGTGACCTTCAATGTCCCAAGGTCATGCATCTGTAGGAGAATTGTATTCTCTCTGCTCTGGGAGTGAAAATGTTAACATATATTATAATTTTAGTTTCTCAGAAGAATATATGCAGAGTTCATCTTCTCTGCTTCTATCTTGAAAAATATAAAATGACTTAAAAAATATAAAACTATCTTGAAAAATATAAAACTCATAATTTAATAACTCATTTACAGAATTTGATAAATTTTCTTCATCCATTTAGCTATGTGGATATCTTGAAAAACTGTTCATGCAAGTGCATTCAGTTCTAATGTTATATAATTTACGAGGGAAACCTTGTGGTAAACTTTTCAGAGGAACAGGCTGAAATTTACACATAAGGAGAGCTTAAATACACTACACAATACACAATAAACCTATTTTAATGAAAATCAAACCAGGTATGTAATTAACTGCATTTAACAAATTTTGTAAGTTAGACATGGTGGATTACAAGATCAGCATAACAGTACATAGAGTTAAAATGCATTTTAAGCAAATGTATGTGCAATATACTGTTTTTGAAAATGTGCATATTTAAGCTAAAATGCTTTTTAGAAAAAATGTAAAGTTTAAAACTGGGCAAAACAGCAATCTTGTTTTAGCTTAGATTTTGAATAAAATTCTATTGATTTCGAGGGCAATCAGAAAGAGGTTCTTCGAGAGAGAAACAAAATCCTGTGAAATGGGAAATGCAATGATCATATTTGTATCAAAAGCAGTGGGGGAAACAAAGCAAACACAAATGTAGTGCCATCTGTTGAAGAAAATCATAAAGAAATGTGAAAAGCTATTAGCTTGGTTTGGTTTGGTTTACTGAGAGTACGGCAAAGCACACTAGGGCTACCTGCCTAAGGGAAGGGATGCCTTCTAGGAGGACTTTCAAAGGGAAACTGGCTCGTATACAAGTTACACATGGGGAAAACCGCGAAAATGCCCATGCAGCCAGCTCGTTTTCAGGATTCGAACCTCGGACCGAACTACCAGTGTTCAGCGATTTTACTGCTCGGACTCTGGTGAGCACGCTAAGCTATTAGACTTCTAAAAGCATAAGCAGAAACTCTATTGGAATTAATGTCATTAAATAAAGAAGAAAAAATTTTGTGAATGTGTAAAGCTTCAAGGAAATCCAGTTTACAAAGATGAGAAGCTTTACAGTTAGTTTTTGCAAAATCAAAATCAAAATTTAGTTTTCAACTATAACTGATTATCAAAAGATTTGTTTATTTCCCTTTTTGGATATAAGGTTTATGTTTCTTGACATAAAATTTTAACACCCTTTTAGTTTGGTTGATATATCTCAAACTACATTGGAAAGTTATACTATAAGTTTCACAATATTTAAGAAACTTTTAAGAATCGACAACAAATTTTATTGATAGGTGAGAAAATAACTTGAAAATCAAACTTCCGGAGGATCTGTGCAATTTTATAACTGATATGAAAACTATGCCAAAATACAGTTGCTGTTTAGCCTAGTTTTAAATTGGCATGTTTCTTTTTTAGTGTCAGGTTTTTAGTCTTTTTTAGTGTTAGTCTTTTAGTCTCTTTTAATGTAGAGCTAATGCATGCAGATGAAATCAACAATACTCACGATATTGAGACAGATGTAAAAAAACTGTTGTTAACAGATGCATGGGTTTCCATAAAAATTGTTGTTTGATGCCCACACGAAAATCTAAATTTGAGCAAGCCATTCTCAATGTATAACATCAGAAAGGAACCACTATTCAAAGCTTCAGTGAACAGTATTGTACCTTCTGATGATGAACTTTTGAAACTTATATCAATATCCAGACCTTTAACAGGATCAATAGTTGGTAAAGCATGCTTTAAGAAGGATGGTTTGTGAAATTGGGGAATGAGCAAATATGTCTCTCTTTCACAGTTTGGCCCAGCATACAGAAGAGGACACATACACTGAAAGAAAATAAAAAAATCAACTATGAATGAAATTCAATAGATAATTTATATAAAATAGTGAAGACAGAAAAACAAATATGTATAGGAATTAAAAAAATTCACAGTACATAAAACCTTATTTAAGTTATCACATACAGAGATTAAATACAGAAAAAATGAAGCAAAATGAATATGAAAGTAAAATACAGAACTAAAATAGCTTTTATGATACTAATTTCATGCTTATGTTTTTGTAAAAATTAGATAATTAAACTGCAGAAATTATAAATTTTTATTTCCATAATAATTTTTTAGACATTCATACATTTAATTAGTCAAAAAGATGCAAAAGACTTTTATAAAAAAAGCGTGTCTAAAAACAAGCAATAGATAAAACTTTAACCATCTGATCTAGAATAAATAAAAGATTAAAACTTTACTGAGAACCAAAAGGAGCAAATGAAAAGCTATGCATGAAGCTTAATAGATGTTATATACAAAAGAAAATTATAGTGGTGTACTTTCTCAAAATTTAAGAATGAGAGTCACTTAAGCAAGAAATTATATAACACCAGATGCATGCATCTAATAAGTAAAGAATGATATAGTTTTAGTAATGCCAGTCTGCAGATAGATATTAAGAAATGTATCATTTATAGATCATGCATTCTCTCAATGCTTAAAGTTTAGCTTTAACAAATAATTGAAAAAAAAAAAAATACTTCAAGTAATTACATGAGATATTTCTTTCCTCTTAATAATACTATTAAAAAGGCTATTATATTAGTGGTAATTATACAATTTATATGTATATATGGTAATTACTTGTGTGGTTTATTTAGTGCTTAAACAGTGTAATTATTCTATTAAGTATAATAATTAAACTCATACCTCTCTTTCTGCCATTTCACTTTATTGATATACCCGATTATAAGACCGCATCAATTTTAGAATAAAAATGCAACAAAAATGGAATCTTATTTTTGAGTAAATACAATATGTACTAATTTCATAATTCTGGTTAAAATATATGTAAGATAAAAATATATGAATCAAAATTATAGATTAAACTATAAAACATTAATTCTTCCTCTTTATTCTAAAATCGTAATAACTTCTTTGCATTGCGTCATTTCTAGATCACTCTATGATCGGCGCAACTCCGATGACGTAATAATTAAGAACTGAAACTGACCTTGTAAACCAAAACTTTTCTCTTCGCGTGCTTCCATCTTTCCAGCAGGAGAGCTAACGCGGAAAAAAGGAAAGGTTATAGCACTTTCGTAGCAAGAAGGCTGAAGTTTCAGTTCCCAGTTTTGGTTTAGAATTAATTTGATTGGACGAGAGGCATCTGCATTAAAACGTTACATAAGATAGAAAAGTCTGGAACCTGCGAGAAGAGATTAATTTAGGGGCAGATTACCAAATTTAGAATGTTAATTTTGAGGTCGTCAATTATTTTTTTGAAACAGCTATCATATTTTGTTATATCTTACATATCCCCCCCTTCAAAAGAAAAGTTGGGTGAGCAGGGTGGAAGAGCTCCGTCTTTTTTCTTTGTGCTCTTATTATGACATATATACTTTGAAATAGGAGCTCATTTTAAATGCTATAAAATCTTTTTAAATATTATATACATTTTTTAGGTTAGTTAGTTTAATAAACAAAGAATGACAATGATGGATAAGAACAACAAATCTAGTTTAATGATGGTCAAAAGCCAATATTAGGATATACACTGGTGTGCAAAAATTAAGGATGAGACGGTTTTTTTCAATATAACTTTGTACGAAAGCTTTCCAAATCAACACATTTAATACCGTAAGATCTCCAATACGTAAGGACATGAGTAATGTAAGCAACACTTACTAAAATGTAAGCAACACTTACTAAAAGAGAAATCAGAGGGATAAGAAGAAGCTTTATTGAAAAAGTAGCATGGAGCGCAATGCGACTGAAGGCCGAAACATCCCTGTGATGGGTGTCCAGCAAGAAACATCTGGTCTTTAATAGGGGATATGATCTCCCCAGACTGCTAGGCAGGTTTCACAGCATCTGCCTATGCTGAAAATGAGGGTGTCAATGAGTTGTTGAGGCATTGCTGCCCATTCGTCTTGCAGCACCAATCGAAGCTCCGGAATCGTTACTGGTGGTAAGGTACGAGCTGCCAAGCGGCTGCCTAGAAAATCCCATACATGCTCGATGGGATTGAGATCCGGAGATCGTGCCGGCCAATCCATATGTTCAATATCCTCACTCTCTAAGAGTTGTTCGGCAGCTACTGTGCGACGACATGGTGCATTGTCGTCCATGAAAAGGAACTGCGGACCCATAGCGCCTCTAAAAAGACGCACATATGGAAGAAGAATCTCGTTACAATAACGGGTTCCGTTGACTGAACCTGCGTCAAAGATGTGAAGGTCTGTACGACTACCAAGCATGATGCCTCCCCAAACGAGAACACCGCCACCTCCATACCTGTCCCTTTCAATGATGTTCGAGGGATGATTGCGGCTTCCCTGCTCTCTCCAGATGAGTATGCGATGAGAATCGCTACTCAGACTGAATCTGCTCTCATCTGTAAAGAGTACTCGTCTCCATTCATTGTCTCTCCAATTCCAGTGTTCCCGGCACCACAGAGAACGCCTTCTCCGATGGGCAGGCATTAGATGTACATACCGTACAGGGCATCGTGCAAACAGACCACCACCATGAAGTCTTCTGGCCATGGTAAAATGTGATATCGGTCGTCTAGTCGCCTGTGTCGTGCGTCTAGCGATTTCTCCTGCTGTCTGCCGCCTGTTTCTTCTGTCCTGTAAGGCAATATACCGGTCATCTGCGGGTGGGGTTCCTCATAGACGACCACTACTAAACCCCCGGATAGCTGTTTCTGTAGTTTGAAATTAGAACTACAGAAGTCGTGAAACAATGCTGTGAGCAATTCCAAACTCTGCAGCCACACTTGTCACACTGCGGCCTTCCTCCAACTTCCCAATGATTCGACCTCGGGTAACAGCATCCAGATGTCGTCTAACAGATTGATTATTCGCCATTTCTCGCTGAGGCAGCAACTCGGTGTGATTTCAACTGCTATACAACATGCAATCTGTTTGCCAGAAATACTGATCTTACACCGACACCATGCTTTATACTACTCAGACACTCCCCTATTATGTCTACCTGCATATCTGCACATGTGCTACCGTACATCATTTTACTTAATCTTCTGATTGGTCTTTCTGTCCGCTCTGCCTCTTCGTTCAGCTGATATGCTAATTTTTCGACTTCGTCCTTAATTTTTGCACACCAGTGTATATCTTCCTTCTTCTGCCTGAAATTAGCCTACTTATGATTATCCACTTTTAAAATCATTAACTTATAAAAAAATATAAATGGAATATTCAAGAAAAATAAATTAAGGCAGACAAATCAAAATAATTTATATATTTTAGAAGTAAAAAATTATTTTTGATTGATAATTTGATTTTACTCAGCAATACATGCGATATAGGAAAGTTAAACAATGCTTTGTATTAAAATATATACCTCACATTTTGTACCACTTTCTTCCTCTAGCTCGGCTACTGTAACAGGTGATCCACCATTTTGGCAATGTACACTTTCACAGTAGTCAGGAAGACCTCGGCCAGCTGCATTATCAGACAGATATACAGGCATACTGTGAATTGAACTCATAAAATGCATAGTTTTTAGAGATAAAGAAACTTGGTTTGGCACATCAAAGGGTATCGTAGAATGAAGTATATGACTGACACCTAAAAAATAAAAAAAATCCTCAGAAAACAAAAATTATAGCAACAAAAGCCTTAATAAAATAAAAAGAAGATAGACCGCACAGAATCATATAATGATCATATGGCTGTATGAAAGATATAACTGTATAATATATAACTGCATTTATTAGACATTTAGTTTTATCTCATTGATTTATACTCTGATTGATACTCCCAAAGAAGTATTAATATTTTACTAACAACATTAGCAAAAGTATCCACCCAGCTCAGATGGCCAACTGACTGTTCTGACAAACCTGAGTGCGACTACAGCTGCACAAAACAAAAAGTAGATAGTACCAATAACTGCTGAAATATACTGTATGTTATTATTTTACAACTGACAGATAAGACAGAACGAATCAATTGTTGCACTTTTTATCACAATATAACTGATCTTAAGTCCACTAACAATAACTATCTCACAAAATAGAGCAAAAAGTAGATTATGATGATACAGTTTGTAAATCCCATGAGACAAACTTATACACATTAATGATTGCGATAGCTGGCACTCATCATAATAAAATATTGTAAAAGTTTGTAATAGTATATAAACTCTCAAAGAGCTAGTATATTGCATCATCTAATGAATGTATACAACGATTATATATAATGGGTTATATATACTGACTGTATATAATAATATGTATTATGTAACACTGATTATAGTAGAATACTGTTTAATAATGACTTAAACAATTAAAAAGTAATAGACTGCATGAAATATAACTGATATAACTAAAGTTATATAAATATAACTGATAAGCATATGTATATATGACTGATGTAATGATAATATGTATATTATGGCTCGATATAATGATAGCATATATCGACTGTAATAATATAGGGTAATATTGATTGCAGATGATGTATTGGCCACACATAATACTAATTACAGTATACTGTATGATATTAATTATATACTACACATGCTTATATACTGTATAATATTAGCTGTACATTATAATGTTTATTGATTGTATATAATGATAACATGATAATCAAAATAGTTTAATCATAATGATGATCAAAATAGTTTTGTATATAAAAATGAATAATTAAAACCACGAATAAAATATAACTGAATATCAGAATTTATGTTAAAGGAATTAAAGAAAGGCTGGCAAAGATAATGCCACATTGTGGAAGACTTGTCAAAGCAAAATATATAATGTTCAGCATGCATAAATTAATCGGTTTGTGTAGCCATTGAAAATAAATAAATGACTGGAGATGCAGATCAATTTCTACAATAAATGAATGAAATAGTAGTCAAACTTCACAATGATAAAATTTTGCTTAAAACTGATTTATTAGACTAACTAATATTATCCCATGCATTTACATTTCATAATGAAGTATTATTATTTCATTAACAACTTTACCAAAATTATCCCAGCTCAGAGGACTAAATGACTGTTTTAACAAACTTGAGAGCATATAGGTACAACAATATCTGTTTGTCTTCCAACAATATCTGTTTCACAAAATATAGCAAAACCATTAATTTTGTCATGAATCAATTTTGTCAGTTTGTAAATCCCAGAATGTCAAGAGACAAATTTATATACATTAATCACTGCAATAACTGGCAATCACCATAATATAACAATAGGCATAGGTTGTAATGGTGTATAAACTCACAGAGAGCTAGTATACTACACCAGTTAATCAATATTACTTTAACTCTGATAATTAACATCCGAAATCTGGAGGATGCAACTAACTAGCTAATCTAGTTGTTGTTCACAAGTATATATGATTATTTTGCTTGAAATGCAACTGAAAATTCATAAACATACATTTTAAAAATGAATTAAGAAATCACTGCAACCAATTTAAAAACAGTACTATCATATGTCACATGTTCATGAAATCAGGCTATCAGTATGGCCAGTATCAGCTGACAGAACCCATGCTGCTCCAGTGTCTAATCAACAAAAAGCAGAAAAACTTAACTAATATTTGTACTTTGCATAACAAAGCCCCTAATAATAGAAAACTGATGAATTATAGGTATGACATAACATGGTAATCAGTATTAATTTCTGAATAAAAATTTTGTAACTGACATCAGTGAAGTTTGTGTTATGCATTATGTAGTTCAATTCATACAAACTTCTCCTTGTGATAAGGCAGTCACTATTATGACATTCTTTATGCAGTAGATAAACTCACAGGTCATTTTACCATCTCATCATTAAGAAATGGCACAAGGGGCAGACTGATATTGCAGTTACAAAGGAAGGAATAGACAATATAAACATGCAAGTCTTACTCAGGAGTCAAATGTATGACCATAGGCAGCAATAAGCCTGGTAGTCAGTCTTTTTGCTAACAATCCCACCATCCTAGGCAGCGTTCATATGAACTACGAATGACTATCATAGCTGCCAACCTTAAAAATCTTAAAAACAGCAAAAATTTCATACTGCACAGCAAACCCATTTCAAAGGAACTTCCAAACTGACATTAATTTGCAATATACTGCACGACCCAAGTATTGAACTATTTGTTAAACCTATTAGCATTTAATTGGATATTCTGAATTTTATATTCTTTGGAAAATTTCAGCTTTTAATTTTATTACACTTTTATACTAAGAAAATCATGAGTAATGAAGGAAATGTTTACTAAAAGTACTTTTAGATATGATAAAAATAAAATTAATAATTAATGTACATAGTATCTATGTGAATAAACTTTATAATATACCATATATTTAAGTAAACAAAATTAAATTCAAGTATTAATTGATTAAAGTTTCCTTGAATCTTCATATAAAAATTTACAAATGTTTACAGTAGATTAATACAATTCAGATTAATGAAATTTAATAAGATCAATAAATTGAAATAAGAAAAAAGTACTATTCAGATGAAACAAAGTTTAATAAGAAAAATTATTTTGAAAATCATTAGATGTGGGAAAAGAGAATTTGCGTAATTTAAATTTCATTGCTGGGAAATTTTTTCCTTATAAAGGCTAAAAATTAAAATCGAGGATATTTGATGATCTACTGAGAGACAGAGAGATGTGATAAAAAAACCAGAAGAGTTAGCTACTATGCTACATTATGCTTTCTGCTCCACCAACAAAGTCATACAGTCTTTTCTTGGCAACTGGACAGAAAAATAATTATGTAATTTTGGTATGTTTCTTCTGTTGTGGATGCTATGCTGAGTCAATACATGGAATAATTTAATAACTTAAATGATAATTCCAGAATGGATTAAGTATAATTTAATTCACAATAATAAAAGAAGATGTTAGTCATAGCGACTTTGAGACGAACATCAAAGTGAACTTGTTTTTCTTTACATTTTTTCTTGTTGCCAATCTAGAGAAACTAAACTTCCCAACAATAAAGATAATATGTACAGGGAGCTACCACACTTCTCATTTCAGATACTCCTTTGTGATGTGCATTAGCTTTGTTTAAAAGCATACAAAAAGATACAAACATAGAGTTTTGAAATCAAATGCACAATTTTAGAATGTTACTGAAAAATCACCAAGTAAATATGAACACTTTCTGATTATCTGCAACCCCTGAAAAACCATGAAAATGTATTGGTGAAGCAATGCAGCATGTCACCATGTACTTATATGAATATGACCTCAGTACTAGAATGTATTTATATGAATGTATGGTGACATGCAGTAGAAAGTATTTATATGATAACCTATGTATGCACCACCTCTGCCTAAGACGCTTTGCATCTTTTCAGACATTTTCACTAGTGTGACTGTAGATTATGATTCATGTAATGGGAATTTCAGTGTTTCCCCATGGCAGTGGACCACGTACTGCAATTTTTGTCATATTCTACAAAATCTCATTCTTGCCTGTAAATATGACTACTTTCTGGTCATCTGTAACCCCCTGAAAAGATAGGAAAAGGTATTGGTGAAGCAATGCAGCATATCACCAGAATATATGAAAACCGATGTAAGCACTGCCCCTTCCCAAGAAACTTTCCATCTCTTTAGACATTTTTACTAGTGTGACTGTAGATTATAATCCATATAATGGGAATTCTAGTGATTCACCATGGTAGTGGACTATATACTGCAATTTTTGTTATGTTCTGCAAAATCTCATTCCTAGCTTTTCCAATTTAACAGTTTAATGTGGCATATTTAAAGGCTTCATGCATCTCTTTTTTTCCCTTCTTATTTTAAGATTCTGGTACTGAGGTCATATGCAATGTGAAATTAATGCAATTGTGTGATATTTTTCAGCAAAACCAAGATCGCTGTATGTATGAAGAACACCAGTACAAAAAATCATGAAATGTGCATGCCATGCATGGAAAAAAGCAGAATGTAAATTTGGCAGCATTGAATACATGGCTGAAACAGACATAAACATACCCAAACAAATGTTTATCTTGAAAATCGCCAACAAGTACCCACTTTTTAGTGGGGTGCAGATGATCAGAAAGTACCTAAATATGTCAGATATAACACTCTTACTTTTTATTATGTTCAAAACTTCATTATATGCTACATCAGTTAAAGTAAAACTTACTATCTCATATTGATTCAACTTTCAAAAAGCATTTAGTAACAATACCAATATTAAAAATTTCATGTCTTTGAAATTTATATACACTGCTGGCCATTAAAATTGCAACACCAGGAAGGAATGATCTGACGAATATCAAAATCAACTGAAAGGAAGAAGAGGTTGGGCTATGCAAACAATTAGTATTTCATCACATTTAGATGACACAGGAGGGATAAACTCTAATAAGAAAAATGCTTACCAGCAAATGTCGGAATTTGATACAGGCAGGATCATTGCCTATCGAGAGTGTGGATTATCGTGCTGTGATATTGCTTGTTTCACTGGTCAAAATCCAACTACTGTCAAGCGAATATAGAATCAATGGGTTACCGAGGGTCATACTGAATGGCATGCAAGATCTCAATGCCCTCCTATGACCAATGCTCAAGAGGACAGACATATTGTGAGACCAGCACTGCAAAACCGTAAAACCATATCATGGACCATTAGTCAGGAAATGGGCATGTTTGCAGCATGCCCAGTATCCACTCGTACAGTGTGTCGATGTTTGCAGCAGTGTGGACTATAAGCAAAGCAACCATTACTTTGGCTTCCCTTAAAAATGCAGCATACAGAGAGAGACAGCAACTCTAATGTGTCAAATGACAAAGTCGGATACAGGAGTGCCACAATATCGTCTTTTCAGATGAGTCCCGGTTTTGCATGCAGTATTCTGATGGCCACATATGTGTCTGGAGGCTCCGAGGAGACTACATGTCACCTGTTTGCATTCTATATCGACATAGGGGCCCTGCACCTGGTATGATGGTTTGGGAAGCCATTGGGTACACGACATGCACATCTCTAGTTCCGATAGACAGTAATTTGAACGCAGATCGGTACATTTCTGACATGTTACACTTAGTGGTTGTGGTCTATCTTTGAGGCCTGCCAAATGCCATCTTCCAACAAGATAATGCAAGATCACATGTTGTGCGTTGCCTTCTGACCTTCCTCGATACAAAAAATATTCAACTGCTGCCCTGGCTTGCACGATTTCCAGATTTGTCATCCATTGAAAACATCTGGATATGGGCTGCTGAGAGACTGGCTCACTGAATGGTATTATTTAAGCTATAGCTTATTAATCATATTATTTAATTATTAATCATATTAGCTTATTAATCATATTATTTAAGCTATAGCTCAAGCTAATACGGTTGATGAAATGTGGCACAGACTTGAAGCAGCATGGAATGAGTTACGCATTCCTGCTATCCAACCCCAGTTCAACTCCATGCCTAATTGGGTAAGGGCTGTTTTAGTTGCCCGGGGTGGCAGCTGTTTCTACTACTTTCGCACTCCCATAAACTCCAAACTGCTTACAAATTTAATCATTTTGTCTTCATGTCATACTGTTTATGTACAATAATTAATATTTTTTTGTATTTCTCTTCCTTCATGTGCTGCAATTTTAATGGCCAGCAGTGTATACATATAATTTAAGCAAGTATCTCTACTATAGGTTAATAGAATATGGATTGAATACACTATGAGACTATGAGTAAAACTTAATATACAATTTGAGCATAATAAACCAGATAATATTTATTTGTGACAGAAAAATATTTTAGAGATTCTATTTACATTTATGATATTTATATTTTTTTATCAATACCCAAACACTTCTAATAGTGATTTTCTTTTAATAAAATAAAATACTGAACATGAAGATATCAATAAAAATCACGATTATGATACTTCATATTATTTTAAGCTATAGCTTAATTATGCATGAATTCTTTAAATAATTAAATTATTTCTTAGAAATATTTTCATACACACCTGTGTTTGACATAAATGAAGAAAATTCAAATGGCTTTGGTGTATCAAGTAATGTAAGATGATTTGGACTAGAATATACTCTATTTGACACAATTTCAGTTGTTGTTTTCATATTCCAGTTTGAAAAGGTATTTGGCAAATTATATTCAGATGAATTTATATTTTCTTTTAGTGCATGAAATGTAGGTAACAATTTCGTTGGTTCTATAGATGGCATAGCTGTTGGCATCAGTACTGGAGCAGTTGGAATTACCATTTCATTTGACACAAAAAGAGATATTTGACTATGTGCAAAAGTTTCCGATGAATGAAAGTCATTAGAAAGTTCAGAATTTAAAGTAAATTTTTCTCTATTGATATCAGTAAGAGATATTGTTCTTTCAATAACACTTTTCTTAACAACAGATGTTTTTATGAGTAATGGATTTGTAGAGGGATACAGATGAATATCAAGTGAAGTTGATGGAAATGATGGAACATAATGTGGGTTTCCTGTAGATGAAATATCTAGGTCAGAACTCTGAACATTAGTGAAAGAATATGCTGGCAGTGTCAGTGATGGTTTTAAAAGAGTGATTATACAGTCATCTCCATAACACACAAATGATTCATTGCAGGTTGAGCCTGAAATAAAAATTGATAACATGTTTCAGATCAAATTATATATAGTAAACAGTTTTTTAATAAACAAATCTTGAATAGGTAAAGAAATGCTACAAATACAGCATTAAAAGGCATTTTCTTGTTATGGCTGTGCTCCTTTTGTAAATGGCGCAGAGTTTACAGATAAATTGCTGATGCAAACTATTATTGAATGACCTGCACTGATAACTCTGATCATTTATAGTTTGCTTGTAATGAAAACAGCTCTAAGTACACAGATGTTGTTGCATTTTCTGTTTTCATACAAATGTTAACAATTCATAATTTTCTGATCATGAAAAGAGCTCTGAGCATTTCCCATGTTAAATATATTTTCATTTCAAATAAATAAATAAATAAATAAATAAATAGTTAAATGTTTGATTTACCCTGAAATGAGGAAGATGCTATATCTTTCTTCCAAGAAAGACACATTTAACTCACATTCAAACATATAAAAATGTCATTACATGAAACTACATATTAATGTAAGTATCTGGAGGTGCATTAGCAAAAGTTGTAAGTGAAGGGAAAGCATATATTTTGATAACTGATTCACTTGTTTCAGAATACTGTTTGTAACAGCATAATGATTTATGCATAGTTAGGCAAAAAAACTGACATCAATTAAGTGGCAGGAGAAGTAATTCAGCCTTAATGAAAATACAACTATTTATTAGAACTGTTTTATAAAAAATGTGCATTCTTTACAGCGAATCTGATAACCAAATAAGCAAATAGGTGGCTTTGAAAAAATTGCAGACATAAATCAAAATATGCTTGTATCAGGAAAAACAAGGCCAGCAAGGTTCTTCCACAATTCGGGATATTTGGCAGATTATACTAAAAAACCGATAAAGTCTTTCTCGTTCAGGTTCCGAACAAAAAGGCAAGTACACTAATAGCAAAAATTATTGATCATGTACAAGCAGGACTGATAATTTATTCAAACTGTTGGCAAGAAAATAAAGCAGATGAACCAGAAAAAGCAGGTTAGAGACATTTTACAGTGACAATAAATTTTATTTTGTTGATCCAACAAAATGAAGATAAAGGAAATGGTTTATACATAAAAGACTGTGGCATTCTACTAAATAGCTGAATAAAAATCAGTGAGGCACATATCATCATCATGAATATTATTTTGCAGAGTTCATGTGGTAAAAGACCTTGGGGTGAGGAAAAGCTTCTGATGCCATATTAAAAGCACTCATGAAAACATGAAAACCACGAAGTGTATGTTTGAAGTAAACATGACCTTGACCGTAAACCTGAAGTCAACTTAGCATTTAAAAACTGAGCCATGAAAATAAGATAGCACCCAAACAGAAAATTTAGCCACAACACTAGAAGTTGGTAAAAAAATTACCAAACAGCAAACAATCACTATTTGGGGTTCCTCCTGAAAGTTTCATTTAAAAATAAACATGGTTATAAAAAAATTCATATGCTTAAAATTTCCACCACCTTTTTATGAATGTATTAGAGAAGGGAGGTATTATAAAAATTCCAGTGTTAGTTTTTAAATTGATGAGAATTTTTATAATCTAAATAAAAGTTAAATAATGCATAGGGATAAAAACATTTTTAATAATTTTGAAATTCAATGATCTGAAACTTATTATTGCTTCATGCATTATTCAATTAAAAGAAATGATGAAAGCTTATTAAAAAATTCTTAAATGCAAAATAAATTATATACTTGTCATTATATTTCCATTTTTGAAGTCAAATGATATTTTACATGATAAAAATTGTAAATGCTGGGGAAAATTCCTATATACAAAACTTCTGCATATTTTAGAAGTAACAAGGAAAACATTTTGAAAATAAAAACAATATAATACCTGAATCGTAAATATATAATAATTAGAGATTATATCTTAATGTCATAAACATCTAGTAACTATAATAAATATAAAATCAATGCATTCACAATGTTAAAAAGTTAATAAAGACAAACAACCACCTAAGATAAAAAGTTAAAAATTCTCTTAGTGAAATTACAGAGATTGACAACCAAGACAACTGATAATAATTTAAATCGGTATTAATCCTCATCATCAGTACCATCAGTAATATGTATCACAGTCCTGCTATCAGGAACAGACATTCATGACCATTAACACAAATGTTAGCATTTAACCTGAATTAACTATTAAAGGTTAGAAAAAATATACTAATGTTAACCCTTTATAAAACTCATGAGATAACAAATTTATTGTTATAAATTACAGATAAAACATTTGTCATGACATATTTATTACACAATGACAATATTTATTAAGAATAAATTCATTTTTATAAGCTTCCTTGAAGTAGAAAAGGAATTTGTTTTCTGGGATGGATTCACTCTATTATGGTTAGTATCAAGAGGTCCTCCTGCTGACTTTTCATTTCTGTTTATCTGTATTTTCTATATTTTTGAGAATATCTTACCTTCCTCTCAATCTTCATTATCTTTTTCCTTATCTATTTTGTCTAACAGTTAAATGAGCTTTGGCAATCCAAGTCACACATAATATATTATCACCCACAATTGTGTACTTTCAAATGAGAACCAAAATTGCCTATACAAATACAGAGAACTCGTTCACTTTCTACTAAAAGTCATTCATTGACCTGGAGAGGCAATAATTATATATAATTGCCAAATGAAAGCCCAAAATTTTAAAATTTAATAACCTAGAATAAAAAGTAAGCAACTATGGCGATCAAAATTTAAGATGAAACATATCTTGTAGATTTCATTTAGTAGAAATAAAAATCTTTATTAAAAAAATGTAATGCATAGTAAAAAACTATTTATATATAGATAAAAAGAACATAAAAAGATAAATGGATTGAAATTTTATATGGTATTTTTCCCGCCTTCTTAGCCTACCTTTGTGGTGTAATGGTCAGCATGCTTGCCGCTTATGGTTCGAGTCCCTGCGATGGCATTGCTCATTTCTCGTGTTTCCTGCTTCAAAAATCCTAATGTCTCTACAATCTTATCAAAATTATTTCTCAAATTCACCATTACATTTTAGAGATTTGAATAACTGTTGGCAATTTTTTTTTAGAATGCAACATTTACTCAAATATGTCCATGTTATTGAACTGTTAATTGAAGATTTTACAGAATCCAATGTAAACATAAGTAACAAAATCACTAAATATATTTATGTATACAAAATATCTTAAATATATAAACATGCAGTGATTATGCAAGTTGTAGAATTACATTGAATAATAGTATACAGGGGTGTAAACATATTAAGTTAAAACTGCAGTTACAGCTAAAGGATTATTACCTATAAATCCTGTAGGACAAATGCATGAATATCCATCAATATCATCAACACAAGTAGCGCCATTTGAGCATGATGGTTTTGGTATACATTCATTATATTGTAGTTCACAGAATTTTCCGTGATAATCAGGAATACAGAAACAAGTAACATTGGTAGTAGCATTCTGATCAGCATAAGTATCCAAAAGACACAAACCACCATTGCAAACATCTGGATCACATGTTTCAAGTTCAGTTTCACATGTTTTCCCAGTCCAACCTTAATTATAAAAGAGAGCAATCAAGTATATTACTTGAACGCTAATAAAACCTTTACCAATGTTAGTTAAACTATAAAAATCAAATAATTTTTTAACTCTTGTCTTTCGATGTACATAAATTTGATTTTGTAAAATGACTGAGGATACTTATGATCATTTAGAAAAAAAAAAAAGGAAAAAGATATTTTATAAATAATTATTGTAATCATATATAAAATAATTATTGCTGTAAGTTTTTTAGGTTTTAGAAAATCAAGCACCAAAATACCAGAACTATCTTTGCATGCTCTTTAATTAATGGCTTTCCACATTTCATCATGATCAGCTTCAAAGATTTATCAAATATCTTAAAGCAGCATCTACTAACAAGTAAATAATAAAACCAAAAATGATTGTTTCAGTGCATATGCTACCTGCCCACAACTAACACAGGTCCCCCACTAGTGGCCATGGTAGTTCAATACGAGTTTGAACCCAAATGAAATGGACTGGTTGTATGGTTTTCGCTATATGTAATGTAAATAGAAGCCAATTTTCCTTAGATCTATCTCCACAAAGATCCCTCCTCTAAGGTCTCCACAAAGACATCCCTTCCCCAAGGTAGATATCCCGCAGATGCTTTGCCACATTTCAATAATCTAACCTAACCCAAAACTGACACTATGCCAATATGTATTCTTTCTGTAGATTACATTAGCTAAATGTCTTAAAAATCTAACTTATGTCCAATAATAGTTAACTCTTGAAGAAGATATAATTTAATATACTATTCAATTTCAATTATTTTGCTCTTGTTGATAATGCCACTTGCTTAATACCCATTCAAAAGTTATAATTACTAGAACATGTTAATACAGTATAATCAATTGAATATAGAATTCTTCATGCATTTCCTTTCATTTATTTTAGTCATGATTTCTTTTCACTTAGCAATGGCTGGATTCAATTCTTCACTTCATAAGAAATGAATTATTTATTTATGACAAAGAAGATGAGGATTATATGCCTATTTCTTATCCCAGTTTTTGAATGAGAGCATTTTAGGAAATGGAATCTGAGGTTTTCTTATCTTTCTTCAATAACCAATATCTTCAAAAGAGTTTCACATTAATAGACTGTTTCGATTCCGTAAAGGCAGTATATTTACAAATGTCCATGTCTTAACCAGGATTCAAGTTTAAGCCTAAAAGTTTGGCAATCAGTCAACTACCATAACATCTGGGATGGCTTGCATTTGAGAAAATAAGGATGATTTTTACATGAAATTTCTATGCACATAAGTATATCATTAAGAGTTTCAGATATAACTTCATTGTGCTTTTCACACTGTGTGAATCATTACTCAACCACCACTAGACTGAATTTCACTACACTAACAGGATTCAGGACTTTGCAGATATACTAGTATCTATCGATGAAAAGAATAAAGTACACGTTAGGAAACACAGTAACAGGTGGGCAAATGCAAACGCAGCTTTTACAAATTGTAGATTTGTAAAAGCTGTGTAGATCAGTAGACTCTGATTTTTATGTTTAACAATACAGTATATTATTCAGAATTATATCGGGCAAATAAAGCAAATACCAATTCAACTAAAACACATTCTATTAAAATATTTTTAAAAAGGTAAATTTCATGACTTTAATGTACAAATTTAATGACATTTCAAAACAAAGAGAGCAGGTCTTCATAAAATGATGGAGTAATTTGATATCAAATTACTGATTGCATCTGAGCTCAAAAGATCTTTAGAGCCCCATGTTTTAGTCAGGCCCCCCAAACATTCTTTAAATTTCTAAAATCTTATTTCTTTCAAAGAAAAAAAAATAAGCAAAGAAAACATTGAATGCTTAAAACTGACAATAATTTATCTTACCAAATGGACATAAACAACTAAAATCAGGTTCTCCAATACATATTCCACCTCTTTCACATGGACAAACTGGAAGCTCACATTTTTCTCCAAAGAAATTTGGAGGGCAGCTTTGTATAACATAGATAAAAATAACTAAATAAATAATTTATAATAATTTCCTCTAAAAAAACAAGAAATATTAACAATACTTGAAATGTTACTTAAATTTTTTTTCATAATCTTATAATTTACATATAGTACATCATAAAATGTTTTGTACTTTCTGGTTATCTCTTCCTCCCCAGTTTCAACATTTAAAACTGTTGTACTTTTGGTGTATTTTTAAGCATATATGTGATAACAGCTACCTCATGAATGCACATACCACACAAGCATTGAAGTACAAACATATTTACACACTTTATAGTTAAATTATCATTTTATAGATCCGCATTCCTCACTACCAAGTGCATTTTTCTATATCACTATGAATCATAATAAAACCGAAGAATTTATCAATTGATTAGACAGAACATGTTGGATTATTTTCAGACATATAGTGTTTTGTTGAATAGTAAAATACTTCAAAGGCCAATGGTGAACACTAATAACAGCTGCAGAAATGTCTATGTTGGCCATTTAAATTTTCATTTTTGTCTCACAAAATTTGTCTCTTATGAAATATGTCCTTTTATAATTCCAGTAAAAGTACAATTCCCAGAATTGACAAGACAGTAAAATACATTCCCAGAATTCAATTAATTGGAATATTTTTGAATTTCAGAACTTTTTCCCCAAAATTAAGCAAATGAGAGACTCGTGATGTCATTATGTAGTATTTGCCAAACAGTATGATTTAGCACTAATAATGGGCTAGCAAGACATCACAACACAATAAAATGCTTTGGTTTTATGTAAACCTGATTAATTTTCAATAAGGCAGTTCAGGTTTTTGAAAAGGAGGATAAAGTTAGCTGCTGTTTATCTACTATTCCTTTGCATTTTGAAAAAAATAATTAAAATTTGGGATTTGCCTTCTATACAACAGTTTACAGCAATGTATTGACCAAGAAAAATGCGATTAAATGTGTGACCAGCACCAAGTAAAATGTGCTTTAATGGACAAGATTTGTAATTTTATTTGAAAACAGATAAACAATGCTGGTGCAATATGAAAAATTATGATAGGCAGTTTAATTTTTTTTTATATACTGTATGTGTCTTGTATCTGTTAATTATCTAACTAGATAAAGAACAATCTGTTTCTTTACACTTTTGTCAAAATAACTTGTACAAGTTTAGTGACATCTCTGTTAGCTTTCAGGCTTTTATTTCTGAAATGCAATTTTTTTTCAAAATCTTGCATAATTTTAAAATGTAGATTTTTTGATAAAATTTACAACAAAAAAGATGATTGTTTTTATAATTTTTGACCGGAACTTACTTCCATTCATTTGATTTCCTAGAATAAATTACAATTTTCATATGCTCAACAATCCAGGATTTTCATGTTTCCAGCATTTGGCCATTTCTCAAGTTTTCTGGATTGTCAAGTTTTTACTGTATTTGTGAAAAGAACACTATTCATGAAAAATAAAGAGAGCCAAACAAACATTTCTTGCCAATTCAGAAAGTTAGCAATGATATGGCACCTTTTAATGGCAGTTCAGATAATCAGAAAGTACCAAATTTTCCATAAGATTACATTCTAATAATATGTAAGAATATTAATCAATAGTAAGTTCTTTTAAAGAAGCAATATAATAATAAAATACATGGAATTATACAAAATAAGTAGTTTTATAGGGAAGTTAAAAAAAAATACTTATGATAAAAAAGGGAACAAACAAAAAAAAAAAAAAAAAAAAAAAAAAAAAAAATGGAAAATTGGTATTTGAAGAAAAGAACCTTACCTACAACTTGTAGTATTATTGGGGCCCAGTAAACAAGTTCCTCCATTTTTACATATGCTGCTTTCCACTGCACACACATTAAAGTAATGCTCACAGTTAATACCTGGAAAGGTATTTATATCATATAATTCTTCAAAATAGAAAAATATGATAAAACAGAAAAATATGATAAAATCAGAGATATTTTGTAAAAACTGAGTTAAAAATCAGCCACAATAAAGTTTAACATTTATATAAATAAGAACAGCTGATTACAACAAAGTAGCAGAAAGGAAACAGTAAAGGGCTAAACAAATTGCTTTAATTATAACATTTTAAGGATAAAACTATTCAAATTAACTGAATTATTTGAATCTTATACAAATATTGAGTATTTTAAATGTTAAAAATAATGAGTTTCAAACTTAAAACCTAAAGAAAGACTTAAAATAAATTTTTTTATTTAAAAAAAGTTCCTTCTTTAGAACATCAGGTATATATATTTTTTTATCCCTGCCTTTTTTAAGCAGTTCACATCATAAATGTAAAGATATGCATCACAGTTATGGCAAGAACATATCCTGAATATTTATATATAATAAGAATGAAAGAAAAAAGAGAAAAGAAATACTTGATTTTTATTCAACTTCTTTTTTTGTATAGTTTATTGTCAAAGTATATTGTTTTCATTTATTCGCTTTAAATAACAGTATTATGAATTAAAAAAAGGCATATAATTTGAAAATTTTATGTTTACCATCCCTAATTTTACATGAATAAAATATTGCCTCTTTCCTACTTTTTTTTAAAAATCCAAATAATTACACTTTAACATAGAGATGAGACAAATACCACAGTTCTTTTAAAAGTCTGAATCCTAAAAAATTCTTGAAAGCTTCATTTAATGATAATAATAATTTTATCACTTTTACTTAATACTGAAAGTTTTTAATTAAAGCTAAATATGAAACTGTGTTTAATGAAAAATGGATTTTAAAATACACTTTTTATAAACATTTATTAACAATATACTGAGAAATTTAGCATACAAAACATATATTTTAAAACTCTCACATCTCAAAGTACTTTTTCTCAAAATTACTTGATAAAAAAACTTTTGAGTAACAATTCCAGTACTTTTTAAATCAAAGTAAGTTTAGATTGAGAGAGAATTATTTGAATTGTTAACATATATAAAAATTAAACATGAAATGAAATATATCCTCTAGAAAATTAAGGGGGGGAACATGTTTATTTTAAGAATTTATAAAAATACTAAATAATGATCCCTAATAGTACAATTTTAAAAGGCAAAAATTCTTAATGGAGATTTTTATTTATGAAAGCTAGCATTCAAATTCAGTCTGCATCCAACTTGCTTCATTTACCTGATGTGCTAAATAGTCTTTCTGAGATTCCTATCGATCGTGATATGTTAAAGAATTTTTCAGAAAGTTTTTCAAATTTTGATATTTTTTTTGTCGGGTTTTCTAAACAGTATTACATGAGTCCAATTCTAGAAACCCAACTGTGCCAAACTAGGAATGCCTAAACTAACTGGCAGGAGTTTAGTGTTTCAATTTCATGAAGTCTGAAATGAGTTTGTTTTCATTGATTAAACGGTTAATGAAATCTAATTCACTGTTAATCAAAATACAGCGATACTTGTTCCATATTTATTTCAAGTTTGGTAGAATTGGCATTTATCAGGACTGAAAGAGTGAAAAACATATTCCATTTCTGACACACTTTCCTGAAATATGTCAGAAAGCAAGGGTTCTGACATATTGGGGCTTGGGGCGACAGCAAGGGTCTCCCCAAGCAAGGGGTTAAAGATAAATGGCTGTTCAAATGAAAGTGGCACTACGGTTGGTTTGAGAAATGGTTTAACAATATTAATAGCAAAAGAAAACAACAGCTTGGACCTCATTATCGTCGGCAAATTGCTGTCCCTTCAGATATTTTTTGAGTGGACTGAAGATGTGGTAGTCACATGGGAGAAGTCCAGGTTGTAAGGGGGATGTTCGAGAACCTCCCAGCAGAATTGCTGTAACAATGTTTGGCCCACCACAGCCACACGAGGACAAGCATTATCATGCAAGAGGATAGCCCTGCGTGACAGCATGCCACGTCATTGGGTCTTGGTATTTTGTGTCAGATTCTGCAATGTGGCACAGTGCGTGGCAGCAGTGACAGTTGCGCCCATAGGTAGACATTTCAACAGTAATAGGCCATCGACATCAAAGAAGCACATTAACATGACGTCTCTAGTGGATGTGCGAGCTTTCTTTGGGCGTGGGAGGAAGAGTGTTACCACTCCATGCTCATGCTTTTGGTGGCTGAATCAAAGTGATGACACCATGTTTCATCAGAGGCAATGATCCTTGAAAGGAATTGGTTCCCCATAGGTGTTGCATGAAAACAGATATGTGATGAATTTCTGCTTCTCTGTCAAAGGTTTCTGCTCTTTTGTGCACAAACCTTGCAGTATCACAGTCTTCCACACAGTATTGTGTGCACACTCCCTATGCACATAGACATTTCCTCTGCTATTTCTCGAGTGGTGATTCGAAGATTTATTTTCACGAGACGATCCACATCTGTAACTGCTTCCTGGGTGATCACCACATGCACTTGACCAGGTTGTGGCCTGTTGTCAATACTGTTTCTTCCACTACGAAAATCCCTACTCCATTGAAATACCAATTTGCATTTGATACACTACATGCCATACACATTTTGCATTCGACGATAGATTTTACAGGGACTCGCATTTTCCACTGTTAAAAATTGCACGGCCGCGTGTTGACACGAATTAGAAGCTGCCATGATGCAAATAATGTGCTCAGTTGCTACTACACATGCATCTGGTAGGACCTGACAATATCGCATGCACTCCCAGCACTCTGCGCCCTCTATAGGGGCATGATGAGTCATCTTTCTCTTTAAATGGTGGAGTTGTTACAGCAACGCCACTTTCATTTGAATGAAACTTATATCTACAAATAGTGAAAGCAATAGATCTGCTGAGTTGGCATTTACTTCTCATTCAGAAAAGAAACTGCAATTGAACTCATTGCTGGTAGATGATTATGTCAAGTGAGCAGGCTCAATGCAAGTGAGCAGGGGGGAAAGATGGTGCACAGCAAATTTAAGGACAGTGAAATGATTATCAAACATATTTCTGTAGAAAAGGGCAGCCAATTTTAATTTGAACATGGGTGACCACCAGTCTAGGATTGGTGCTGCAAGTGAGAATATTAAGTTTGCAAGTAAATATTCTAAACTGATCATAATGGTCTACTTTATATTTGCATAGTGATATTTAGGTGGTATTTCTATGTTCTAGATTCAAGTTGAAGATCATGTATCAGTGTTGATTTGGCTTATTCAAGGTTTTCATTGCTCATACATTTAATTTGAAATGGAATACATCAGTGTGATATTGAGGACACACAAGAACTAAAAACATACAGCATCAAACCAAGTAGCACAGAGGGAAAGATATGCTTCAGTATTTCAACTGATAGACACCTAGTATCATATGGGTGATGCAGAGTTTACATGTATGAGTTGCTAGACACATATTCAGAACCTATTAATAGTGGATTATTTTTCTTCAGAATTAACAGTATGCAGTACAAAGTCCGTAATCCGGACTCGTCGGGACTTCGGCGATTCCGGATTAGGGGTTTTTCCAGATTATAGGTCATCAATTTATATCTGGTAAGATGGCATGCAGAAATTATACAATTAAAAATATGAAACTGTAATTTATGAAATAAAGAGCAATTATGATCTACAGGTATCAAATTAAAAAAAAAAAGCTTAATATTTATTTGTTTACTTTTAAACATTTCTTTCAACATGCGCATGCGTAAAGCATACACTATGTGCTTGCATAATGTATACGCGCACATTCTTTAAGCGCATGTGTAAAGCATACAAAAAAAAGTTTGCTGCTTTTGAGGTCCGGATTATAGATCATTCCGGATAACGGACGTCCGGATTACGGACTTTGTACTGTAGTTCATTAGTTTGTTCTGAGAAATTTCAAAAAAGCACAGGTCACTAATAATTAGAAAATTTTGGCAGTTTTGTTAGATAGCATGCTGTGATACTTTTTCGGCGATATGAAGCAACTCCAATGATGGAACACAGCAATAACTTTTATTTAACACTCAAAAAATTGGCGACATACAAACAAGAAGAGAAAACATATTCTATAAACTTATTTAAAAAAAAATATTTACATGCTTCCTGCAAGAAAATGCATGCAGCTCTCGAGCCTGCATTTCAATATTGCCAGTAATCTGTACATTATTTATTATTCATCTATTTCAAATGCACGAGAGATTAATAACGATATTAAAGCTGTTACAACCTCTCCCCCAATGGAGAGACTTTTTCCGAAGGGAAAAGTTCTGTAAAATTTGACAGTTTAATAAGCTCGGCTTGCTCAATTGCTTAAAGAGAAAAGGTAACTTCTATGATAAATTTCCAAACTTCAGGTCAAAATTTTTAAGTTTTAAAAAAAGATTTTTACACCACATTTAAATAGGAAGAAAATGGATAGTGTTCAAATTAGTCTTCCCCCCCCCCTTTTTTTTTTTTTTTTTGACGGTGCCTAGATCTCTTCCATGTTGGATCAGTTCTTCGGCTATAATTCACAACAAAGCCTTTCCTCAGTTCATTTGTGCCTTTCGGATAATATTCAATTTTCTTTTGTTTTCGACAATTGTTTTCTTCGTATATTACTAGCGGCTTTGATATTAAATCGAAAGCCGAAAGATGATGATAACGTTGCATTGCAAAATGATTCTCAATATTAATTTCTTTATCGTTTTTCAAATTTTCGTGAAAATCTTCCACCTTTAATTCCGGTGATTTAACTTCTTCTTCAAAGATATCTTTGAATGCTTTATTTTCTTCCTTCATCGGTTCCAAGATCTTCTCTTCAGCTATTTTTCTTTTCCTTTGAGCTCTACTAGAGACGGCATTAAAATGGTATCACTAAGTTTACGTTCAAGTGATAAACTAATAAAATAAGACAGTTCAGTGTTAACAGGAAGTAATAACCTAATATCACTAATATTATGTTCAGTGATGAACTAATAAAATAAGACAATTCAATATCAACAGGAAGTTACTTTCAGTGATGAACTAGTAAAATAAGGCAATTTAATACCAACAGGAAGTAATGCTCTGGTTTCACTAATAATACGTTCAGTGATGAACTAATAAAATAAGACAATTCAATATCAACAGGAAGTTACGTTCAGTGATGAACTA
Organism: Stegodyphus dumicola; assembly: GCF_044657685.1. Classification (NCBI taxonomy): domain Eukaryota; kingdom Metazoa; phylum Arthropoda; class Arachnida; order Araneae; family Eresidae; genus Stegodyphus; species Stegodyphus dumicola. The sequence goes on from NC_140771.1 coordinate 242,573,443, forward strand.
ATAAAATAAGGCAATTTAATATCAACAGGAAGTAATGATCTGGTTTCACTAATATTACGTTCAGTGATGAACTAATAAAATAAGACAATTCAATATCAACAGGAAGTTACGTTCAGTGATGAACTAATAAAATAAGGCAATTTAATATCAACAGGAAGTAATGATCTGGTTTCACTAATATTACGTTCAGTGATGAACTAATAAAATAAGACAATTCAATATCAACAGGAAGTAATAACCTGGTATCACTAATATTCTGTTCAGTGATGAACTATTAAAATAAAAATACGCACGATTATTCGATCTCGGTCGGTGCCTCCAAAATAATTATGACTGTGATACTTCTTCGGCGATATGAAGCAACTCCAAGATGGAACACAGCAAAAAAATATTTACATGCTTCCTGCGAGAAAATGCATGCAGCTCTCGAGCCTGCATTTCAATATTGCCAGTAATCTGTACATTATTTATTATTCATCTATTTCAAATGCACGAGAGATTAATAACGATATTAAAGCTGTTACAATGCTGAAACAGTAAGAGAGGTAATCCATAAAATAATATGGATAATCCGAACATAACTGAATTACAACAATTATATATATTTTTAAAGAATGACATATTTTTTTAATGATTCTATAGGTTGTCAATAAGACTAATTTTTGCAAAATTTCGAGTTTAAACATTTGAGTCTTTTCTAGGTTAGGATTCAATCAATTTGAATGACAAAAATAGGTAGTCTTCTGTTATCGAGAGTAAAAAAAATGTACATATGTATGCAGGTGTTCATGTATATTGTGTGTGTACACACAGACATACACACGTATGTACATATATACATGCAACACTTCTGAATCCAGTCCTGATAACAGATGAGTACCCAAAAATATATAGAAATTTAAGCTTTTTAATCTCAAATCTTGAAAAAGATTTGAAGGATTTGAAGGGTTTAATGTTCTGTACTTAATTGAAAGTTTTCCAAATGATGAAAAATTTAAGCCAATTAACAGGTATGGAAAATTTTATATTGTACTTATATTTTAAATCATTTTATAAATGATTTAAAATATAAGTAGGATAATTATACTTCAGATAAAATTTTAACTTTCATTTACATAGAATGAGCATTTCTCTATTTATGCAAACAACTTCTTTAAACTTAATTAAAAAAAAAACCTTGATTTATTTTCTATTTTTAACAAAATATTTAAAAATTTTTTATTATATACATTTACTAAAAAATAATGGGTTTTAATGAAAGCTTTCCACCACCACAAATATCATCTGCATGAACAGTTTACGTTCATGTGTTTAATGATATTTTGCTAAATGATTTTGGCATTTGAAAGAAAGAGACTTGCTTTAAAACATTATGTTTTGAAATTTGTAAAAATATATCGTTATTATTAAGTACAAGAGGTCTGAAATGGAACTATCATACTACTAGATTAGAATCATGATTTGCTTCCAGTTCTGTTGCAAAAAGTCAGCTACAGAATGTCACCAAATCATCTTTACTAATTTAGATACTAATGTTGTATCATACAACACTGTGAAGGTTAGATACTGAAAGTTAAAAAACAAGGACTATGACATTCAAGAAGCAAAGTGTTCTGGCTGGCCTACTGACGTTGATGAGGACCACCTGTGAGAACTTGAGGAAGAAGATCAGTATGTAACCACTTGAGAGCTTGCCAAGGAGTTAGACACTAGTGACATGTCCATTAGTCGTGCTATGCATCGCATAAACTTGACGTACAAGTTCAATCATTGCATGCCGCATGAGCTGACTCAAGCAGACAAGGACAGATGTGTTTTCGCCTGCATTAATCTGCTTGAATATCAGCAAAGGCCAAAATTCTGAACCGGATCATCACTCGTAAAAAAAGTGAATTTACTTCAACAATACAGGTTGAAAAGAGGATTGGTCTACACCCAGTGAGGCCATTGGCAGTGTCACAAAGCAAAATTTGACAAACAATATGATCATGCTTTGTATCTGATAAGATTGCCATGGTATTATCCACAAAGAGTATCTATCTGGAAAAAAAGATAAAACCCTCCACAGTAAAGTATACAGTGAGGTGCCAGTCCATGTTGACAGTGCTCTCAAGGAAAAACATTGAAGTGAGTTCCAGCACATAAAAAGGAATGTTCTATCAAGGTAATGCAAGATCACATGTGCCTGCATTCATCACCTCGACTTTATACAAACTTGAATGGGATTTTTTGCCACACCCACCATATAGCTTTGACATTGCTCTATCATACTTCCACCTTTTTTTCACACCACTTGCAGCTACATGTTGCCAGTGCTATGTTCGATTCTGTACAAGATGCCCAAAATGAGGTTGATCTGTTTTTGGACTCATGGCCACCAAGTTTCTGAGTTGAAGGCTTTGAAAAACTACCAAAATGTTGGCAGAAAATCATAGATTTGGATAGTGATTACTACCTGCACTATAGGTACTGCTTTTGCGTTTTTTTCTAACTTTATTAAGAAAATTTTTTGGTGAAAAACTCTCGTTACAACCATATACTTCCTCTGTCCATGATAATAGTAGCAAGTGAATATTTAAATAGTAATCATTGGTCAATGCAGCTGAAAGTTATGTTGTAGCACAAAACTGTGAAGCTTTTGATCAAAATCAATATTTTATGGTATTAGTCATTTGTTTTGGCACATCTTTTAATTTTTAGATTAACCTAATCATTAGAAATAACTTATTTTTCTAATTTTATCCGCTGATCAAAATTAATTATTTTATTTCACCTGAATATCAACCCGTTGTAAAAAGTAAGATGAAAAAAGAGAGTTTTTGATCAAAGATAGAGCTGTGATAATCCAATTATTGATGCATCAAAAGAACAACAAAAAACTGCAGAAAGGTGCAATTATGTTAGCTGCAAAGCAATTTAAGTGCAACAGAATGATCATATCAAGAGTTTGAAAACTTGCTTCTGAAAATATTTGTCAAGATGAACCATATGCTAATGCTGATTCTTTGAAAAAAAAAACAAAACTGTGTTCATAGATGGAAAGGTTATGAAGAAAAACTTGTAAAACTTAGTCATACTCTTCTTAGAAGAAGAGACGTCACAGAAGCAGTAAACACAGACTTTGAGAGCATTTTTCCCGAAACACTGGATAATACGTTTCTGTCACTTCAACAAGTTATGCTAGAAGCCTGAAGAACTATGGCTCTAATAATTTTAAGCTTCACAGCCAAAGAATCCTGCCCACAAGTTTAAAATGCAGTAACAAAACTATTCAAAAATCCAAAAAGTATCTGAATATTCAAAATAAAAATTAGGAGTAATATTTTTAATTTATTATTTAATTTCATCTGATTTTTTGATAAATGTTGCATCTATATTAATTTCCTTTTGTGATTATTATTATGAAACAAATTAAATTCATCAACTGCTATGATTACGGGACAGAGGAATATGTATTTATTAATATAAAAGCAGAAAAATTCATAAACATAAATATAACTAGCAGGGTGGAAAAAGCTACTCCATGCAATGATATAAATTGCACATAATTTCAGAAATACATTTGCAATACGAAATCAACCACTGAAAATGAGATTTTCACAATTCCAAGTAATGGATTAATTCTAACAATTTGTAATGCACAGTACCTTTTCAATAAAAACCAATAAACAAAACTAGAAATTATTTTACTATTAACATATAATCAGATTTTAAAACCTGAAGACATTTAATTAAAAAATAATGCTAAACTAATTCTTACTTTACATACCTGTATAACTGAGAGGACAATGACAAATGTAGTCATTTATCAAGTCTTCGCACAGTCCATTATTCAAACAGGGGTCTGACAAACATTCATTTATATCCGATTCACAGGTGGTGCCTAAATAAATAGAAAATTAAAGAAATAAAAGCCCAGATATTTAAGAAAATTTATTTGAAACATTTTTCCTAACATATTACATTATATCCTTTTTAACATATTTACATTTTTTGAATTTATTTATCAAAAGAAATTTCTGATTTTGCATATAAATTATGAACTACTGTTTATAATAGCATTTTACACTTTTTATAATAATTCTGCCTGTAAATTTGATGTTCTGCTAAATTTAATTGGCAGCAAGTTCAAAGATATAAAAACAGAAGGAAGAGAAATGTGGCAATGTAAAATTTAAAATTAGGCAAAAGAGCAACCTTAACTGGGTGTAGACTTTGAGTAAAACTTTTACCTATTTTGAAGGGAATCATACACAGAACACTCTTTGTCTGGAAAAGAAAGTTTTTAGCCCAAAGGGATAATTTGACCAGAAGGGCTATTAATTTCATTTTGGCATTTTGCATTGGTTCGCTATAAACAGCATTTCACTTTTCAAATTGTTGCCACCAAATAATAGAGCCCATATTTAAAGAAATTAAATGAAAGAAACTGCATAAATGTATGTATGCTTCTCACACTGTGAAATAACAACAGTACCTAGGGCTATCAAATTTTGAATAATGTAGTCCTCTACTTGAATATGGGCATCTCAAAGCCCAAATTTGGAATTTGTTTTATTATCTACTTCATATTTTGTAAAACTTTAACAGATTTTTGATTAACAAACTGAACAATTTCAAAGCGAGCAATGGCAACACTATACTCACACACAGAAAAACATTTTTTATCTTCAGTGCGCGAGACTGTGTATCGGAAATTCTAAAGATGTGCTCTTCTACAATTATTTTGCGATATTGCTGTTAAATTGAATTTTATGGTTTATTGCAAAGAGCATGATATTAAATAAATAAAGGAAACACATAAAACGTTAAAAAATACACCCCTTTGGGCATAATATAAAATCTGAGTTTTCAGGTTTTTTATTGTTTAAATTCTTTTTAATCCTACATATTTTGGCATATAGAGAAGGGTTAAAAAATGCTGAAAACTAAGTTAAAAATTTTGGGGACTCTTTAGATTAGAGCAACAGTCAAAAAATGGAAATCATTGAAACGCAAACCTAATCTTTAACATGCAGATGCCCTTTTATCAGAGAAAAACTTAACTAACATATGTAGCTGCAAGTGGTATATGGTAACTCACCATATACCACTTGCAGCTACATATGTTGCACTAAAAAACTACATAACAGACTTGCTTAGTGTTTAAAGGGAATATGGGAATTTATGAGCAGGAATCCAAGTTCTGTAAAGTAATCCTAAAGTAGAACAAACTTCAAATGTAAGAAACTACAGAGCAAATGCAACAGTATTGGGCAAGGAGGCTTTAAATTTCTGATGATATGACTGACCTTCACCTTGTTCCATGTAAAATGTATCCTTACGTGTAGCTGTATTTGTATCTTCAAATATCAAAATAATTTTTAACCATCACAATGTCTCATTGTTATGAGAGTGATTTTGCTTACACAGTGTAATTTTGATTACATTTCAATTCCTTTCATTCAAAGTTTGCACTCGTGTATGGCCCCACAACAAGTCGAAAGATTAAGACTATTATGAATACTGGGAGTTTGACTCAGACTTGATCCCAGATAAATGAGATGGCTGCATGGTTTCTGATGTGTAATATGACAAGTCAATTTTCCTTAGAAAATAATCCACAAAAGCATCCCTCTCTATAGGCAAGTAGCCCTCATGTGCATTGCATATTCCAGTACCCTAACACTGTACTCATTCACATATGATCTCTTATTTTAAAGTAAATATATTATGACCTTTCTGTACTTAAGCTTATTAATAATTTTTTTAGATACATCAAGTATATATTACATTTAAAGACCAAAATTGATAAATTCTAGGTTTGCCAAAAAATCCTAGAATTTATCATAGTGAGACTGTACTTTTTGTCTGAAAAATGATTGTAAAGTTTTTGTGAAGCCACTGAGGCAATTTTATCAATCACTGTCACAAGTTGGCAAAAGTCTGTTTTTATGACAATGACTGTATTTTTTTATGCACCTGTTTTTAATTTTTATTATTCTTTGAATATAAAATTTTAAATTATTCTGTTAATTTCCTTACATAATCTTATGAAATTAAATTGTTATATAATATTTTCTACACTTTATCCATATTTTAATTATCAGTTTTTATTTAACCTTTTGAAGACGGGATGGCCATTATAGTGGTCATAGATTCCTCTCTGAAAAGACGGGGTTGTCCAGTTTAGTAGCCATGTCTTTTTCCCCTATTTTCCAGGCTGGAAAGTGGGGTTAAATGTCAAATTTGATGTCCTTGGGTTTTAACCACTTATCTCTTTCAAAGGTCTTCCTTTTGCGACATAGATGCACCCCTCTGAGAATCCATTAAACTACACAAAAGAATCTTTGTTGCAAATAGGTGGTGATTTCTTAAAGGGGGGAAAGCATTCGGTTCATTCAAGATTCCCCGTCCTCAAAAGGTTAAAAGCTGTTAGAAGTAAAATAAGAAGTTAGAATGTCCCTCTATTATCAGAAAATAACTTGGTTTTTTTATCCTTAATCTAACCCATAATAATAATATACTATTTTATTTTTTGATTTTTACCAGTTATTTTAATGGTTTCATAAAAACTCAAAATGCAAGAGCTTATAAGAATTTTTTTTTTTTTTTAACTTTCACTATCTCATTATGGTAAATGCTAGAACTTAATTTTTGAACTTCTATAACAGATAGTATAAGGATAGAATTCAAGAATAAGAGCTGAATTTAAATTTTAAGGCAATTAAGAAATTATTAATAAAGAACATTCACTATACATATTATAAATGAATTTAGACAAAAAAGTGAATTACTAAATCATTATGCATTACAGATTTAACCATTATCATTATCATTATTAATCACTTTCTGAATTTTTATAACAGAAGAATTCAAGAATAAAAGCTGATTTCTAAATGAAAAACATGAAAGAATAGACTGAAAAAAAAAATCATACATTAGTACTTACTTAAGCGAAAACAGTTAAAAAAATTAATCTTTAAAACATGATGACACATGTAATAAAAAATTAAATTAAGATGATGTGTTTGTATGTTCATAAAAAAAATTGTGATTATTAATGAAGCTAATATAATTTCAAGACATTGATTTCAGAGATTATAAGCAAGATTTAATTTTTTAAATAAAAATAAAACAGCCTTATAAGTGCTTAGGAACATTAGTTTATAAAAAATGCAAAATAATGAAGTTGGCAAGTAGCATAAAAAAGCAAGGTTTACTCAAAATAAATGAAACATTTAAGTACTATATTTCTTTCAATAATTGTTTAAACTTTAAAACAAAGCACTGTAAGTAATGATATGTATTTATTGAATTTCTTCCAATTACTTAATGCTCTTTAAGAGATTTCCAGCAGAATATTATCAATAATAGACTACTGAAATCCCTACAAAAAGACCTTCTATCACATGATTAAATTATGATTTTATTACAAGAAAGAACACGAAGTGAGGTTTAACAATTTTGAAATTTAGGACAAATTTAAGATTTATTCATAATCAATAATAAATAACATATCATACCGGTAAAACCTTGGTCACAAACACATGTGAAGTCATCAATACCGTCAATACATGAACCACCATTGAAACAAGGTTCGCTGCGACAGTCATCATAATTAGTCTGGCAATTTAAACCAGTATAACCATTTTGGCAAAAACACTGATGTCCACCTGATGCAGTTCCAATGCAAATACCGTGAACACAAGGTTGTGAAAGGCAAGATCCAGGCAATTCTGGCTTTGTTAAATGGGACTTGGATACCTTTACTCCAGCTATTGACAGAAAGAGCCAAGCAGCTAGAGATTGATATGAGAGGTAAATCATTTTGTGAAACTAGTGGCATTATTGTCTTCTTAATTTACTTAAATTACTCAGTTTGGATTTCCTTGGATGGTACTTTTTGTAGTAGCCATGAAATTTAGAATCTGAAATAAATAAATGAATGGATATAACATCAGCATAAATGTAATTACAAAAAGTAGCTTAATTAATGCAATTATAACCAAAGCAATATAACATGAGAAGAAAATTAATATTTAATTAGTATCAAATTACAAGACATTCAGTACATCCATATTAAAGTGACAATATGATTAGACACAAAAACTGTCTGACTTTGTAACATACAGTTTTATAACCAAAAGTTTATGTAGTAGCTGCTTTAATGAGAAAGTACTAGATAGCCTCTAATTCCATAGCTGATATCTTGTCAACTAAAAAGTTACGTAATATTTATCTGTATTTTAATTTTAAAAGCATACCACAGTTCAAGGCTGAAACAGAAAAATTAAGCAATTGTTTTAAAGTAGAGCATTGGTAAATTATGACAGTTATCTGCCTAAAAGGAAAGATGATGGTACTTACCGATTACGTGCAGCCTCTACTCCCCCCCAAAAAAAAAACACAAAAAAGTACTAGTAAAGCAACATACCAAGTCACCAAAAAGTATTTATGGTAACCCAAATGTTCTAAAAAAGTAATTATGTGGCAACCCTGGTATACATGTAGCATCTGCCCCAAATGGCTTTTCATTTATTTCTCTGGACATTTTCACCAGTGGTTACCACAGATTATGATTCCTCCTATGGGAATGTAAGCATCTTAGCATAGCAATAGACTACATATTATTACAATTCTCCTCTTTAGCAAAAACTAAGACACAACTTTTTGCTTACACAAAGTGTAATGCGGCTCACTTAAAAGTATCATGGGCCTCTTTTTACTTTCTCATTTTAGAATTTTGATGGTGAGTTTGTGTAATTCTTTGTGTAATGTTAGAATTTTGATGGTGAGTTTGTGTAATTTTTGTCGCAAAAACATCTTTCTGTCATACTTTTCTGTTATCAGAACTGGTGTATATGTGACACACATATATGTATACATACATATGCACATATATACATGCACATATACATACATTTCTGAATCTCCCCCTCCCCACAAAAAAAAGTACCGTGAAAACAATTGCTGTATATTTAAGGAGCACAAAAAATTGAGGAGTGTGCATTTCTTGTATGGAAGGGGGAAAGAATATAAAAAAATATGCGACATTAGATACATCACTGAAATAGAAGCAGATACTCAAATAAAAGTTTTCTCCCCATAGTTGCTGACAAATTCATGAATGCTCTCCAAAACTGGCAACAAGTTCATGACCTGTATTTCAGCAGGGGCGCAGGTAATCGGAAAGTACTAAGACACCATGGTTTACTTTCTAAGTTCCTAAATGCTTTTATTACATATAGCGAAAACAACAAAACCTCCCATGAAACCAGTCTATTTAATCACTAGAAATAGAACCCATGATAAATTGTTAATATTTCTTAAATTTAATTTCTTATCCAAATGAATACACACAAATTGCATTGGCAAAAACTCTTGAAAAGGTACTATCATAAACACTCTAAAAATAAATACTAAAATATAGGTAATGATTATAAAAATTTACAGTTGTAAAGGAAATTGTTATATTGTGCTCTGATATAAACAGAGAATTAAAATCATTTATCTTCCTTTTTCTTAAATTTTTGCCAGCCTAATAAACAAATAAGCAAAGAAAAGCGCTTTTAGTTTTTAGTTGAATATTACTCCAATATTTTATCATTATACTGCTTTTACAAAGCATTTAAAAATTATTTAGAGAACATTTTGATTCATATATTATTTATTTATTTACTTTTGCATTTTTTTAGCTTTAATAATAATAGCAATTATATGCATCAATGGTGCCCAGCTTTTGAACATATAAGAGGCAGTTTAATGTATGTATTATGACAACAATCAATAATTTTTATTTACCAAAAATATAACAACACATTATGGAATAATAAACACAAATTATATCAAAATAGTCATTATATTTATTTTAAATTGTCTTGGTAAACAACTGTGAAAGCACTATGGCATCGAAAGCAGATTACAGACGTAAAAAAATTTAAAATGCTGTTGAACACTGTGGATATCTTTGTAAAGCAAGTTATGTTTAATTATGGATTAAAATATACCTTATTATATGCCTACACATCAGAAAAATGTATTAAATTATACATACATTAGTGTGTCAGCTGTCGGTAATATAACAATAATAAATTTTATTACTTCTGACCTGATAATCACAGATATACTTAACTCTGAATTCTGAAGAACAGGAGTTCTCATTAAGAAGAAAAATTCCCTCTGGTTTCATAGTTTCAGAAAGGGAATGAGTCAGCCTTTTATTTACCTGTTAATTATTTAGTTTTAGTTTATGAGTATAACAAACCATTTTTGTTTAAGTTTTGGTATTTATCAATGTTTTCTATACTTTTTCTTGTTTAATTTACAAAATGCATTAAAAAATAATCTAAATTTAAATAAATGTATACATGTTTTCCAAATTTTGGAAAGGGAGGTGGGTGGTGATGGGACAAAAAAAGTTGAGAACCCCTGCTTTAGAATTTAGCCAGTCTCCAGCTAAATTCAAGCCCTGAATATACGTATAACATACTACTGCAAGAGATTAGAGAAGTAAAAAACATTCTTTTTTCAGAACATCAGTGGAAAAACATAAAATGATCAAAGCGTCACTAATGAGAATAGAGAAAATGCTAGAAAGAATATGAGAGTAAGGAAAGAAATTTTAATGGAGTAATGTAGCTTTGAAAACAAACAGAAGAGTCCTAAGCTTTCTGACTGCAATGCCCCTAAAATTCTAGCTTTCAAGCAGATTGCGACTGGGCAAAAACTTTCTCCTGAATCCAATCCAATGAACAAATCTGACATGAGAACAAATGAATTTAACATGAAAACAAATGTAAGGTCTGCACAAGTGATAGATTTTTGTTCCCCATATTTGGTTACATAGTTCAAATCTACAAGAGTTTTGCAGTGACAGGTCACTAACACTGGATGTGTATGACCAAGTAATGTAACACTGGATGTATGGGATGTGTTTGACATGTGGATGGGAGATTTTCTTTGCTTAAAAGGTTTAATACCTCCACCCGTCTTTTCTCCAGAGACAGACAAATATGCATTCGGAAGTTATAATAATTTTTTAATGCATATTTATTTTTAAAATAAAATTTGCCCACTGAAACTGTATTTCATTTACATAAAAGAAGTGCCGCAGTCCTCTTTGCGCTCTGGCTAGAATCACGATTTACCTCAGAAATTGAGAAGTACTGAAGCCAAGCTCTAGCACACACAAAAAATATATCAGACTGTACAATACATTTTTTCCAGCTGCTATATAAGGAATGTTTTCTTCATGGAATTTTTTCTTTGGTAAATTGAAAGGTATTTTCAATATTAAATGTACATAAAATAAAATCAATCTTATTATTAGATACATTTATATATATATTTCAGACTGGTTTTAAAGATTCATTGATTTCTGAAACTAGGAAAAGCAAAAAAATTCAGCAAGTGCAATATTTTTTTTGAAGTTGTGAATACCTGAATTAAATAAAATTTTGGTACTTTGCTGTTTAAGTGGCCATTGCATTCCCATTAGCTTCATGTAAAGTATTCATGCTGTAGACTGAAAGATTATGTTTGTCAGTTCTAGATGACTAAAAGCAATTGTCATTTTAAAAGAAATATCCATTTCTTCATAAAAATATGGACTATAATATGTAACTTTTAAGCAGTGGCACAAAATACATTTTTATAGTTGTGAAGAACAGCCAATTAGCTATTCTTTCCCATCTTTATAAGCATAACTATAAAGAATAACTATACATAAGTACATATTTTTGAAATTATTCTTAGCTTTGAAAACAATGATGAACACAAGTCTTATCCGCAAAATAATTAAGCCCAATAACTGGAAAACTTAAGTAATTACCTAGCTTATTAAAGTGCACTTGTCTGTTTCGAGCATTTCTTAGTTAAAATATAATTATATGCAATAGAGTGACATAATTACTAGCAAAGATAAGTTATCTGGATAAATAATATCAGTACTGTATACGGTTTTAATAAAAAAAGTTACTGGGCATATTTTTATAGAGAACAGAAGAGATTCCTTACCAGATATGTCATAAATTTCAGGATATGACTTAATGCACACTTTCGAAGTTATGAACGAAAAATCATACCGAGACAAAACGGCTTTTGTTTTGACAATTGTTGCCATGGCTACTAAGACACATTGGAAAGGCATGTCTGATTTTGACAATTTAGTTGTCGCTGTTGCTGCTCCGCTAAAGACAAAATAAATACTGAATCATGCTACAATTTTCTCACAGTTTTAGCAGTCGTTAATATTTTCATGCCTCGTCCCCTCAAATGTAATAATCAAAAGTTTATTCTGACAATATAAAGAAATATTAAATACATTAAGAATAAAATAAAGAAAACTCATTATTAGTTGGTGGCAAACGGGAGCAAGGGCAATAGAATAGACCTTTTTAGTTGGCATAGACCAAAAATTGACAAACCCCCTTGATTTGAAGTTGAAACAATTGGCAAGAAAATTTTCAAATTCATCTAAAGTGGCCCCCAGGGTTAACTTAAGTGATCAACCACATGAAATCACCCCGGGCCAATGCCATTTGAAAGCATGGCTTTTAGCTATTGACTATAGAAAACTAAATAGCATAACAAAGTACCCGGTCTAACTCTTACTAATAATTAAGAAACACTGAAAAAGTTAAACCCGCAAAATACATGACGACGCTAGACGTGAGCTCTGGATACTTTCAGATATATGTGAAACCACAGAATGTGTCAAAAACCGCATTTATTATCAAATCAAGAATTTATGCTTTTCTTAGAAGGCCGTTTGGCTTATGCGAAGCACCCGACCCGTTTCAAATAGCTGTGGATGTTGAACTAAGACCTGTCCTTGGATTATCTACATTTATTTACTTAGACGATATAATAATAAGTGAGACAATGGATAAATATATTCGGGATCTGCACGAAATGTTTTCTCTTCTGAAGGTGAAAGCATGAGATATCTCAGGGAGAATCTAAAAGGAAGATTCTAAAATAATAGCAATAAAAAATTATCTACCCCCTAATATGGAAAGAAATTGGCCTTATTTTTGGGCTTGTGCTCCTAATATTGGTTAAAGATTTTGTTCATATGGCAAAGCTATTATTAAACTTTAAAAGAAAAAAAAGCCAGGTTCACAGTGTGTGCAAACAAGGCATTTGAAAGACTTAAAGAGGCTTTAATTCAAGCTCTCGTCTTGAAATTTCTTGAAGCGGATTGTAAATAAGGAATCTCCCGAGATGGCTCAGATTTCGCTCTAGGAGCCGAGCTTATTCAAGATGGACAGGTACAGGTGGAAGCGCAATGGACACCCATTGTTTGTTATGAGTATATAGGTATAGTCCAGTTCAAGACGGCAGCCGGTTGCACATTTTAGCAATTCACTTAACCCAAAGAAATTATACCTCTACCGAAAAGGAAGCGTTAGCTGTTCTTTTGGCGGCGCAAAAACTTTGAGTGTATTTTGAGAGAACCCCAGATACTGTGTTTACAGACCATGCGGTCGTCGCTTATTTGTATTCTAGGGAGAATTTATCGCCCAGACTCATGCGATCAGTCCTTAAAATTGCAAGAATACTATTTAATATTTAAATGCCCTCCCGGGAAAGGAAATGTTGTAGCGGATGTTCTATCAAGAATTAAACTAGATGATGATGAGAATGTAGTAAAAATTACAATGTTAATTAAAAAAAAATTTAGATTCTCGAGAAACAGTTATCACAGAACTACAAACAGACCCAGAATTTAAAAACATTTCTGCCTACTTGAAAGATCCCAACCACTTTGAACACCATGATATGACAGGTAATTAGAAACAGAGCTGCAAGTAATCAAACAATTGACAATCTTGACTAGAATAGAAGAGAAACACGCTAATGTGACAATCAAAATCGTAAAAAACAACCTTATATTTAGCGTAGGTATAATGAAACACTCAATCGATTTCGAGGGCAGCTAAAGGTCCCTCCTCATCAGAAGAAAGAAATACATAGAAAGAAGAAAATAGGAGAAGGAGTCACAGAAACACGTGGTGCTTATCAGCACTGCACGTGGTTATAACTAGATTTTTAATCAGAGTTGCACTGGCCGCCTACTTTTACTGAGCCAGGCTGTCTGATCAAGCATAAAGAAATATTAGCGAAGTTAAAATAGGGAGCGAGGAGCAAATGCACATTACGCTCAAAATCTGAACTTCAAATAATGGAAAGCAACCACTGAACGGATTTTCATACCCTCTGGTAGTACCAAGCGCGAGGAGGTAACGCCATCTATCGGCAAAAATAATTGAATTAAGATAGTAGAATTTTAAAGGCATTAGGAAGGACTGGATTGGACTTCAAATCATTAACTAAACTTTCTAAATCTTTGTGAATGTGAAAAGCCTCAAGAAAATCCAATTCGCCTATGGAAGAAGCCTTTTGGATGATTTTTGCAGACCCAAAATCAAAATTATGGTTAAAAGTCCAGCTATGATACGCTATTGAAGACTTGTTAATTTCGCCTTTTTTGACATAAGATTCATGTTCCTTGATACGAAACTTCAACGCTCTTTTTGTTTGGCCAATATATCTTAAACCACATTGACATGATATACTATAAATTCCCCAAGAATTCAAGACAGAAACGCAATCTTTTAGAATCGAAGGGTGAATTTTATTAATAGGGGAGAAAACGACTTGAAAATTGAATTTCTGGAGAATCCGTGCAATTTTATAGCTATTATTCTAGTCTAATTGACAATCTTGTTTTACTCCAAAGTAAAAAAAATAATAATGAATTAAGATCGGCTATCCAAGCGAGTTTAGGATTAAATATTTTGCAGGACTTGCTTTATGCGTAATTTTCAGGCCATCTCGGAATAAGAAAAATGGTCCAGGGAATAAGGGAAGTTGTCTATTTTCTACAGCTACAAAACATTTGTACCCCAACATGTCAAATCTTGTAATATTTGTCAGTTAGTTAACGATATTAATTATAGCCCGGCCGTACACCTAAATTGCATAAAAGCTACTTTTTCTAAGGCATTAATAAGAATGGACTTAGTAGTTTCTTGCCCTCGCAGTGAAAAAGAAACAAAACTAGATATTTGCCCATAATATCTGATTGTTTCTCAAAGTAGGTATAGAAATAATTCCCCTCAAAAGAGCTTCCAGCAAAAACTGTTCTAGATTTATTTTTAAATGCATTTATATTAAAGTATGGAACTCCACATAAAATAATATCAGTTAAAGGAAAGCAAATCGTTATTTGGAATTTTGAGAATCTATATATACAGGTCTTGGTATAAAACATTTTAAAATGGTTCCTTATCGATCACAGTCGAATACTGCAGAGCGGATAAATTGAAACATGGTGAAAATTATCCGAAACTATGTTAAACATTGTCACAAACGTTCGAATGACTGTATCAATGAGCGCGCATTTGCCTTGAGGATAGCAAAACATGAGACTACAAGCAATATATTGGCTGAATTATTTCTCGGCAGAAAAGTTACACACGCCGCTCTGTAAGCCTCTTATTTTTATTTTTTTTTTCGGTTCAAAAGAGGTCTGCAGAATTTAAGACGACACAGGCAGTCAGAAATTAGCGTACGAAGCAATTCGAAATTCGAATATGGTAAGGTCGAAACAAAAAATTTATTATGACAAGAAAAAAGGCGAGAAGTTGATTTTAAGGTGGGAGATAGTGCTGAAAATTAAACATTCTTTCTCGTTTGCACCAGAAGAAAAGGTTAAGGAGTTTTGTAATAAGTTCGAAACTTTAATGCAGATGAAATTAAAAATGCTCAATTGAAAAAAGTGTAGTGTTTCTGAACTATCAAAACAGTGTAAGCACCAGAGCCAACGTAGACCAGACCAAGCGCTATTATGAGCGCACTATGATATGCCACTGCCATAAGATGTTTTTCGGGAATCACCAAGTGTGAACAACGAAAGGCCATCTAGAAATGCTGCTGATACAATGCCAACATCTCGAGTACAAGGCCCTCAAAGAAAAGAAAGGACGCCGGATATAGTGAAAACGAGAGGGGAAAAAACCTAAGTCGACGAGTCTTCAAAAAGAAAACTGCGTAGAACGGAAAGACCGAAAAGAAACTTATTGTTACGTTATTTTCTTCCTTCACGTTCGTACGGGGTTCGTAGATTTGGAGTGAATAACGACGGCACTTGGTGAAGTATCGAAACACACTTTACTTACCAATATTCTCAGGACAGCTCCAAAATCACTTTTACAGTCATTGAACTGTTATAGACACGCTGACACGTTCAGCGATACATCCTTCACACTGTCAGACAATAACGGTGAAGACAGCTTCACTGCAAAGCACCAAAGTACAGCATCCGACTCTGTTTGGTCATTCTCGGAATTCCACGTACTCTCGAGACTCTCCACGCGATGCACTCGACGATGCACAAGTGTATAGCTCTCGACTCAGCACAGTCTAAGACAAAACTCGACGATGCACTAAAAGACTCTCTCGATGCACTCGACGACCAACTCGGCGCTAGACTTCGAGGCATTCGCTCAATGACTGACTATCAGCTCGCTAGACGAGGCACACACACTAACTGACTGCAGACCAGCAGGGTTTATATAGCTTTCGGCTTGTGTTCGAGAACATTCTGGGCTAAACCGGTAAGAATTCGTTCCAGAAGGTTCTCCATCCGTCCATGTTATATCGCCAATTTTGTCGCCAAAAGGGCGATTTCTCACCAAATGTGGCAACCCTGCCTCCCTTACCATTTTATGGAAACCCTAAAACTGCTTTGAGGGGAAGCCATCTTACCGCGCCTGTACATTTCGTAACAATATTCATGAGGGCAAAGAAAAGTACAAAGATCTCTCAGATGCGGTGACCAACACCGTGATTAGCGGCGATTGTCGGGAAGTCAATGAACGAGAAGCCCATCTACGACAGAGGCTTAAAACGATGGGAAAAGTTCAGGGCAAAACAAAGCAGAATTTACACGGCGAGCGACTGATAAATGACCAGCCATAAAGGCCAACGAATGAATTTCCAGGCGGAGTAGGGGATATTTTCTACGGCACATCAAGTAGCAAGAAAGCTCCAGCTACACGAGAACTTACACAACCCCCAGAGGAAGCACAGATGTATAAGGTCGCAAAAACGAGCCACGAAATCAACAACCCAGAAGAAAAGTACGTATTCAATTACGCAAATATTTTACTTTCCTTGCAGGAATTTCTACTGAAATGAATGGACGAGTTCCATAGAAATAAACTAAAAGAAGTGAAAATTATTATTATTTTTTTAAATATTTAGTTGATTTTATGTTTTAGTGCAACAGTTGCTATGTATGTTGAGTTTTTCTCAAGTGAGGATGTCTTAGGCCTTATTCAGCAAGACGCTTTTTCAATTCAGCTACGCATCTATCTTCAAAGACATTTAATTTTAGCACAAACAAACATGATACCGTGATTTTAGTCTAAGAGACTATATTCAGAAGATTTCTTCACAGTTGCAGAATAGATATTAGCAACTTATGTGAATTGGGATATAAAGTGCAAACTGAGCAATGTTTTGAATGTAAATGAGTTTTAATATTTTTATGAATTTTGTATTTAGGTAGCTAATGTTAGAAGAATTATAATTAAAATTGTTTTATTTCCCCCTGCACTGCAGCGCGAGACGAGTTTTATGAGAAAGCTATGCCGGAAAATTAAAAAATACAGGAGCATGTGCACTTAACATTGAATAAAAGTTTATTTCGGTAATTTTTGTATTGAAATTGAATAAATGTAATTGACTACTGTGTTAGCTGTAACCGTAATTCCATCCTCTTGTTGGTTTTGCGAAATCTCGAGAAGCAAAGAAATTACTAGAACTCTCTCGCAACCGATTGAAAGCTTTAAAAAGCCGGAGAGAAACATCTCAGATCAGCTTTTTTCTTGTTAGCTTCCGTTGTTATTGTTCAGCTTTCTGCGCTAGGCTTTGCGTTCTATTTAACGTTTTCTCTTTTTAGTTAGTAGTTTAAAGTATAACTACTTATTATTATTGAGTGATGTTGTGAACACTTGAACAAATTTTTCTGAAAAAAATTCCACCGTTCTGATTTTGATTAGAAACAGCGTTCTGTTTTTGATTAGAAACAGCGTTCTGTTTTTGTTTAGAAACAGCGTTCTGTTTTTGATTAGAAACAGCGTTCTGTTTTTGATTTGATTAATTTTTTTGATAAGAATAAATTTTATTAACCTGTAGAGTACCTTTGGAATTTTAAGTTAATGTTGGAAGTGAGGAATCTAAGAACTGATAAACGAATAATCGCTTGCGTTCGATGACAAGAAACAACAAGATAGAAGGGTAACTAACCCTTTATTATTCTAAAAAGATTTAACAAAACTCCGCCTAAAGTAAAACTAAGATTAACTAAAGAAATATAGCCGAAGCTATCAAGGTTCAATTTGAGTTGGCCCCTTAACTTATTTTACTACGAAGCTTAGCAAGGGCCTGAGTACGGCCGTGCGTAATAACAGTTTTGAGAGAGAGAGAGAGTGGCCAAAAAGGCAGACGCGCGTGAATCAGAAACTCTGATTCTTTCTGACTCAGTAAGTAACTTCGTGGTTTAAATACCGCTCCTTCTCATTAAATATTCAGCAAGATTCCAAAAGTATGTTCTGGCGGGAAGTAGTAAGTTGAAGTTAAGAATTTGACAGGAAACGAACTTACAATTTAATTGTTAATAAAATTAACATAATCCTTACAAATCTTTAATCGAACTTGTGCATTCAATCTGTTACGAACCCGTTCGCACGCAACAATATAAAAGATACTTTTTTATAAATTATTTCATACACATTTGATCATCTGTTAACTGTTTTGTAAAACCAAAGTATTCTGTTAATTGTTTTGTACGAGTGAAGGATTCTGATGTTTTGTATGATAAATTTAAAGTATGAGCTAGCAAGTAAAGGCTGAAATAAAGTAAAAGCTAGCATCATGGATTTAGGCTCTTCAGTCAACATGTAAGATATAATAAAAATTAAGCTTAGAACGTTAGGTAGAGTCAGTCTTGAAATAGGGTGTCGTTGAGCTCTAGTGAGTCTAAGTTATTACCATGTAGGATTTCGGTTAGTAGGTACTTATTGAAAACTCTGCATATTTTCCCACGCTCTTGCATACATTACAATGTTGGAGATCGGGAGAGGGTAAGAAATTGAGTTTATAGGAAACAAAAAGTTAAAAAGATGATGAAATGTAAAAGTTGATGAAATGTTGTAAATGGCAAGTTGAAAAGTATTTTTGAAAGCTAAACCACTTTTCCTTCCAAATGCCTAGACGGGGATGAGATTGAATTAAATGGTGATGACATGAAATTTTGGCCAACGAAATTGTAAATTCTGTAAAAATTTTAATTTAGTTTTAGACATTTGACTTTATGTAAAGCTTTTACTTTATTTCTTAAGTTAAGCTTTTACTTACTCATGCTCTAGCTTTTACTTTATTTCAGGTTTAGAATTTAAAATCTTATCAAGGTAGTTAAATACTTTCGCTTCGATCACTTGAATTCTGGTGGGGAAAATGTAGGGTACCTTATGTTAATTAACGAGGTCTTTATATTTTCCTTCTTTACTTAACTTCTTTCTGTATTCTGCACCAGAATGCAAATTAGAATATTTAAAGCAAAAGCCTGCGATATCATCAAAACACAGTTATTGGAACTGCTGTATAGTGATGATTCTGTCTACTATCTTGTTTCAATTTTGTTCCATAATTTAATTAATAATAAAAGAATTTCTATTGTAGAGACTGCTACATTTCCCCCCCCCCACGTTTCTGCTTAAAAAGTCAGCTATGCCCTAGTCAGTATTAATACCACTGTTATCAGTTACTCATGCTGCTCATTTACAACTCAAGAAAAAGCACGGGGGAATGTAATAATTCCTTATATTCTCTCCACTTAAAGTAAGACTACGTGAAACGCCATATTGACAAAGTATCGCCCAACACATTTTAGTTCGAGTGCCGTTGGGGAGTCTGTTAGGTTTTTGGAGCATGATACGTGAAAAACAAACTCTATTAACAGCGAGAATCGTTACATGGATATATTACATTTACCAGGCAGATGTGGTAACCATTTACACCACAAGAGCATGCACGGGGGAGTAGTGCCATAATTCCTTAAAGCATCATTCGAATTATAATCAGCCGAAAGCTCAAAATGCCTTTTCCTAGAAAAATACGATAAATTATTTGCGAATTTTTAAGCACTTTGGGGAGGACCACATACTGGAGTTAAATAACACTTTCCTAACGCAAGTTCACAAATTTTCATTAAATGATACTAAATTGTACTACTATGATCAACGACACATAGATTTTCAGCCCTGGGCAGCTACTGCTTTTTGTTGAGTATGAAATTAAATGCGCTTTCTTTTTGCATAGTATTCAGCACTTAATTAGACATTGTCAAATTTATATTAAGAGAAGATTGCTATTACCTAAACATTACCAAAAATGAGGGTACTGGCTGATCGTCGATCAGCAAAATACCTTCTCGAGTCTCCAGTATTCTTCTTGAGAAACCGCATAGAGGAAACAATGGATCATCTATGCAGATTAATTATTTGCATCTTGTTTATAGACAATTAAAATAAAATATGAATTCTGTTAATTAATGAAGAATATGTATGTATGTATGTTCCTCTAGTACTGTAAAAGAATGGAGGCACTTAGAGCCACTAAATTTTGAACACGCGTAGTCTTCCACCAGAGGATGTGCACCTCGAAGCCCGAAGTTGGAATTTCGAATTTATTTTCGATTTATTTTATCTTTTGTGACTGGAAGAAATTTTGATTAACAAACTCAGCGATTAAGAAGCATGTTGCCACTACCCGAATGAAATATTTTTATCTTCCATGCGGAAATGAATAGCCATTCGGCAAAGCGTAACATATTTAATTTTTATTTCAAATCTAATCTCTCTCTTATTAACTAACTAAACTATTTAAAATTAAAAAAAGAGCTTAAAATAAAAAAAAATAATAATAAAAATAATTTGATTGAATTCAACAAAAATTAATTTAATTCTTGATATATTCTCATCGAATAGGATTAAAATCGTGACATATTTTTGTTTCTTTTATAAGTTTTAGGCGCGTAGTTCTTTAAAAGTGAAATTTGATTTTACAGCTGGTGATCATAAACTTTATTACCCATGAACTTGAGAACGATGCATACATAATGAGTTAGTCTTTACAGCGAAAATTTGAGAATGAGGGAACAAGGAATAAACTGAGTTAATAATAATAATAATAATAATAAATCTGAAAGCTTTTACATTACGCCAAAAGGGTCGTTTTTTTTAACGTTTTGTGTGTTGCCTTTATTTATTAAATATCATGTTCTTCGCATTTAAACTATAAAATTCATTTCAATTCCAATATCACAAAATAATTTAAAAAGAGCACATCTTTAGAATTTCAGATACACAGTCTCGCGCGCCGGAGATAAAAATGTTTTTTCTATACAACGTTGCCGTTGCTCTCTTTGAAATCCTTGAGTTTGTTTAATCAAACTTAAAAAGTTTTACAAAATATGAAATAGACAATAAAACAAATTCCAAATTCTAAATTTGGGCTTCCAGATGTCCATATTTGAGTGGAGGACTACGCTATTCATAATTAGATGTCTCTAGGTACCGTTGTTTTTTCACAGTGCGAGGAACATATTCATGAAGATTCTTCATTATTTAGTTTCTTTAAATATAATGCAGGGCTCTAATATTCGGTGGCAACAATTTGAAAAGTGAAAAGCCGTATATTGTGAACAAATGCAAAATGCCAAAACGAAATTAATGGCCCTCCTGTGCAATTGCCCCTTTGGGCTAAAATCAGGAAATAAAAGTGCCGAGAAAGTTATTAGTTTTACAATGTTTTTCTCATCCATGTTAAGTTCCGCAGCTGACAATCGCTCTTCAATTTCGAAAGTATTCACTTACAGTTTCCAAAGTGATGCTCTTTCGATATTTAGAAGATACACTAATTCCTTCTTTAGCAAAGGGATAGTACATCTCTAACTCAGTGTCAGCGGAAAATATTTGACATTTTCCTTTTCGATAAGAGTACAAAGATTCCAACGGAAGTAAGTTACACAATCTAGTTTGTTCGCACCAGCATAGAACTCAGAGTCACAAAAGAAAATGTTGATGATACAGAAATATATCTTTCCGAATCTTATTTCCTGTTGCATTGCTCACGGATAATTTTCTTCGAGCCAGATAAGGGAAACGACAAGTGAATTTTAGACTAGATGTTCTATTTTGTCCCCGTACTTGTTACGAATTCCGAAATTGAAATTTTGTCAATAATGTTCTTTTCTCAACTTTTTGAAATACATACACTATTTCGTTCTTCAAAATTGAAAGATCAACTATGTTCCTATTGAAGGCAGGAAAGCAACAAGAATCATCGTAAATTGCATACATTTTCAGGACTAGTTTTTAAGGTTAAATAGAACCTTCTTCTTCAGCTCCAAGATTGAAAATGACGAAGGAGAAGCATGTGCTCACGCGATAACAACAGACAAAAAAATTCGAAAGCGTTCCAGCTAAGCAAAGGAATAAAGCTGCTGGCGCTATCTATTGATAAAAATTGAAAGCAGCTATGAAATCCCTTTCCTAAAATCGGGAGATAAACAGAGATTAGAACTGAGATCCTTAACTAATGCTAAAAGATTTTTATGAATGTGGGAAATCTAATTAGCCCAAGGAAGAAGTTTTTGAGCAATTTCGGCTGCACATTTTGACCAGAAATGTTGGGCAATAGGGGATTTTTCACGTAATCAGCATCAATAAACCTAATGATTCTACAATCTTTTTCATCTCTACGTATAATAAAAGGAAGAGTCTGTCTGTGTGTATGTCTTTCGTTCGTGCTGCGCGTAAGCTAATAGATCCAGGGCTATGAAAGTTAGTACATAGGTGCATCTAGACAAGAGCCAGTGCACCTGGAAGCGATTTTTTCAAAATTCGAATCAGATTTTATAAATCCAAAGGGATTTGAATCCCGAAGGACTATTAGTTTCGTTTTGGCATTTTGCGTCGGACGGATAAATGTCGGTTTACTTTTCAAACTGTTGCCACAAAATCTTAGAGTCCTGCATTATATTTGAAGAAATTAAATAATGAAAAATCTGCATAAATGTATGTATATTTCTCGTATTGTGATAAAACAACGGTACATACAGTCATCGAATTTTGAATAACGTAATCCTCCAACGAATATGAGCATGTGGAAGACCAAATTTGAAATTTGAAATTTGTTTTATGATCGATTTCCTATTTTTTAAAACTTTGACGAATTTTTGATTAACAAACTCAAGGATTTCAAAGCGAGCAATGGCAACGTTGTGCAGAAAAAACATTTTTATCTCCAGCGCGTGAGTCTCTGTATCGGAAATTCTAAAGATAGGCTCGTTTTAAAACTATTTTGCGATATTGCTGTTGCACTGGATCTTATGGTTTAAGTGCGAGGAACATGATATTTAATAAAGAAAGGTAACACACAAAATGTTAAAAAACGCCCCTTTGGACGTAATTTAAAATCTGAAACATTTCAGATTTTTTTTTTTTTTTTTTAAAGTTTTTTTGATGAAATCGCATCAGCCATTGTTGCTGATATATCACAGTTGTCATTGTTGCTGATGTCAGCACTGTTGCCACTAAGAAAAAATGCGGGCGATAATTATGTGCAGTTTTTAAATTTAATGTTTCTCTTGGATATTGGGCGTTTGTCGAGAGAAGGCAGTGGGAAGTTGATTAATTTATTTATTAGGAGAATTAATATTTGCATTAAGGGATATTGCTTATTCTGTTGTAATTTTCTTTAATATGTAATACATTTTTATTGAAATTTTTCTTTTTTTCTTTTTGATAAAGTTGTTCTGCGGATTAAAATTCTGTGCAGTTTTAAAATTTACTGTTTGCTGTTCCCTTTTAGGCATTTTTTCCGGTATATTTAAAAGCCACACGAAGGCTGGCTGCGTAGCGGCTAGTTTATAATATTTCGTAAGCATAAAAATATTTTTATTATAAATATTTGCCGCCCAACTGGAATAGTGGTTAGTGACTCTGACTGGCGTATCCAAGAGCCGGGCTTGAATCCTGGAGAAGAGATGGATGCTTGTAAATGTATAGTGTCTGTGCGGCATGGATGCAATCAAAATTTGCGGTAGGAGACAAAATTTCGGACTGAGCAAAGTTGTATTGTCACCAGCATGGTGCTCAAGGCTCCTGCCAACGACTGACGCAATCTTGCTACGATGAATTTCAGTGGCTTGCTCTGATGTCAGACAAGCGAGGTTAATCATAACAACAACAAGATCATAAATGTTTAATAAATATTTTCCTTTTATATGTTTGTAACCAACCTTTCGTATGCTTGTATATTTGTATTTTTCTTTTTTATGTTGTAGGGTTTCACTTAGTTTGCATAACAAATTTATTTTAAGTTTGGTATCTTTCCTGAACCTCTCATTTTCCACTCGCATTTCCTCGCCAGGATGCAAATTTAAAGCTAAGTGAAGAAAGCGTAAAAACAGACGAAGTATTCAGAGCGTGATTTCGCTGCAAAGGGCACGTTATCCTCATTTCTATCCCTTCGATCACCCGCCACCTCAACGAATCGGGCAAACGACTTCTATTGGACATTGATAGACTCTCCTGGTTACTTTTCACGAAACTGTAATAGTAACCGAAGATCAACAATCTTGAACAAAAATTGGTCATAAACATATACTGTAGTATCTCCTATAAGGGACATTTCTATTAAGAGACAATTCTGCTAGTCCGGAACGCGTAATGGCAGTTGATCAATGTTAAACGGATTTTGCGTACTCAAATTTTCGTTTAAGAAGGATTACAAAACAGGAAACATTACAAGATATATTTAGCTGAATGTACATTGATTATATTTCTGAGGAAAAAAAGCAACTGATTATTTACTATACATTCCATTTGTTACACTTTAACAAATTAAAGAATAAATCCAGTTTAAATTACTGAAGTTTAGTCAAAGAAATTATTATCATGGTTATGAGCAAAATAAACCACAATGAAATGAAAAAGAAGCAACAATTAAGCACAAATTTCCGTAGTACTGTAATTGTAAACAGTCGATAAGACCTACATGACGAACAGGCTTGTGTAAGGTTGCTTATGTTTAGTCGCCAGTATTTTTTCCCACGCCAACAGTACGACACTGAGCATGCGTAGTAAGCGAAATTCGTTAACATTGATCAACTCGATGTGCGGTTTGCCATTACGCGTCCGGAACCCTTTGATTAGGGACTTTAATGTTTACCTCTTATAAGCGGATACTCTATTTAAGTGACACTGAAAAAAGTTTAAAAAATAAGATAAAGGTAGACGAATAAATAAAAATATAAATACTCTTTGTAAGGAATCTTTTGAGGTTTCAGAGGAAAGTTTGTGTTCAATGGAAGATATTTTTGTGACAAGGAAGCAATAAAATGAAAAGTTGATACATCTCTTTTGAAAACTGTTTTTCAGTAGGGAAAAGCGGAATAATAATGTTACGTGAGTAGGGTTTCATAACGGATTGAATGCATACAGAACTGATGATAGCTTGATAAAATTAATTTTCTCAAAAGAAACACTAGTTCTCGAACTTTCTACAAAAGATGTAGAGACAGACTATTTCGAAGCAGGAGAGCAATGCCCTCGCCAAGACTCGAACCATGGACCTCTCGAATACGCGTCGAGCGTGCTGACCACTACACAACGAAGGCGGGAGAAACACCTTAAATACTCCCCCCTTCTAAAAGGCGACTGGGGATTAGGGGACCCAATCGCCAAATCCTGGTAGTGAAGAATCATCATTCACCAACTTTTAGTTCGGGCGACACGGTAGAGGCATTAGGTTTTTTCAAAAGCAAGAGAGATGAAAAATAAGCAATACTCTCGCCGAGACTCGAACCGCGGAACTCTCGAATACGCGTCGAGCGTGCTGGCCACTACACCACGAAGGCATGCTAAGAAGGCGAGATCAATACCTTATAAACAATTCACACAGCTCCTTCTTAGTAGGAGAGGGCACAATTAGTAGTTACCACTTCAAACTCTTAAGAACATTAAACACAACGCGATGCAAAACGCATCCAAAGAGAGAAGCTTGCACGGAGTTCCTCAATACTCGGAAGTCAGCTCTGAACCCAAAACTGGGAACTCATTCACTTTTTGGTTTTATAGAGTTTTTCCCTCGACCACCTTGAATGTTTCCAGCACCTTCCACGTCTCGAAATTACTGGAAGGCATATACGATTATAATTACATGTAAGGCTTAGCCATAAAGGGATCAATTACAGTTATTCAGTTACAGTACTAATCACAGTTATACAAGGACCGGATCAGAATGTTCTGAAATGGTCGCCAAGTATGGCTACTTTTGGCTATTTCTGGCCAAACCGTTGCTAGCTTGCAAATTTAAAGAAACAGCCATTTACCTCAATGTTAAATCGAATTGTCTTTGCAACCTTAGTTTTCCAGCAGAGCTCAGACATTTCAGCTGAGTATGAGAGACCGGCTCTCTCAGACCTTTCATGCTACATTATACAAAAGATAGTACACTTTCACCAATAGTATTTACATATATGGCAAAATTCATAAAAATAGCAATTCGTAACAATTTCTCATTGCTGCAGTTCCTCTGCTTAGCGTGTGATATAATTTACACAACGCAGTTCAAAGCACATATAAAAAGCGAAGCTCGCAAGGGAGATCTCTCAATACTCTGAAGTCCGAGTTGAAAAACTGAGAACTCATGTTCTGTCCGGTGTTATATAGTTCCCCGTCCACCCAGTAAGCTCTAGTAACTTCCTTTTCTCGAAATCACTGGAAGGCATATATGGTTACATATAATGGCCGGATACGATTACATTTTACATAGAGGGATCAATTACAGTTATACAGAAACCGGACCAAAATGTTGCCAAATGGTCGTCAAGTTTAGCGAATTCTGCAATTTTTCGTGGAATATGGCGATAATTAAATCATCTAGACAAGCAGTAATTTGATCCAATGGCTCTTGGACATAAGTAGCTCTAATTGGGTGGCGGTCTCTACGGGTTGCTTACTGGGCTGATTCGAATTTCCCGACGTACACTAAAGCGCTTTTTAGATCCTTCACATCCACCATTCGCAAGGCTTTCCGTATCTCAGGATACCGGATGCCATCGATGAATTACTACAGGGACAGAATTTCCATTCTTCTGTTGGACAGTCTGAAAAGGCGAGATGAGACAGCATTTCATTAGTCGGGAAGAGCTCCTGAAATGCTTCCGTTGGCTGAAGTCTGCTATAGTCTTTTAAGCACTTCTAGCTAGCGTGCAGTTCCAACGCCCCGGTGAGACTTTCGAAGTGCAGCCTCCGGTTTTCAGGCAGAGTTCGAAGAAAATTCGCTGCGTCTGCTCTCAGAGAAGCGGCGAGGTGGTTGGCTTTAGCTTGAGTATCCCATCCATTTGCGTCAAACTAGAACATTTGCCAGGAGCTTTTCCCATCATACGCGAATAGCTTCAGAGAGGGACGAGAAGACATAGCTAGGAATTTAAAAGCGTCAGAATTGTCTTCAGCTGTCGAAATGAATTTCTTCAAGCTGCCAGCTATATTGGTTACAGCAGCAGAAAACTATGCCATCATTTTTTTTCTTTTGGTTCGACGGTTGAAATTGTTTCTTCGATTTCTTGTTGAACAGCAGAAACTGTTTCTTCGATTGGTTGTTCGACAGTAGAAACACTTTCCTGAATTTCTCCAACTTTACCTTCAACCGTGTCTATTATGTCTATAGCCTCAAATTTGTTTTTTTTTTTATTATGACAGTAATTTCTCTTTTTGTTTCGTTTTTTCCTGCTTGAATCTTTTCTTAACCCGATTTCAATTCTTCTCTGCCAACTTCTAAATTTTCTTGAACTGCTTTCACCTCTTCCTTAACAAAGTTGTCTACTCTTTCCATCTTTTCTCGGAATGCAGAAAAGGCTGTTACAAGCTATCTAAAAGCCACAAAGGCTCTCACGTGCTATCTTAATTGCTCCTACATCGATCTTGTCATCGGAATTCAATCCCACTTCTGACATCAAATAATATTACGTGCGTACGGGTTTACAATGGATTGAATGCACGCAGAAACGATGATAGCTTGATAAAATTAATTTTCTTAAAAGAAAAACTTTTCAATTCTGAAACTTTCCACAAAAATATTCGTACAATTCTCTCATCACAGAGTGCAATCAGTAGTTACACTCGAAAACTACTATGAACCTTAAACACAACGCAAAGCAAAACAATTAAAGAGAAAGCTACTCGGAGAAATCTTAGTACACTCTGAATTCAACTGATACTGAAATTGAAACTAAACAATTGAGACCTGATGCTTGCTTCGGGTTTACAAAGTTTTCCCCAGACGCCGAGAAATCTACAGTAGCTTCTATTTCTCGAAGTTATGGGAATGCACATGCGATTAAAATTACATATAAGCGCCGGATACGGTTACAGATACATATAGGGTTCAAATGCTGTTATTCAATTAAAGTATCAGTTACAGTTATACAGGGATCGGTCCAAATTGTCGCCAAATGATCGCGAAGTATGGCGACTCTTGTTGATACTTCGCTAGTTTAGCAAGATAGCCATTTATCTCGATGTTAAATAGATCTGCCCCACTAATCTTATTTTTCCGGCATAGCTTCGTCTGTTCAGACTTTTCATGTTACATTACGCAAAAGATTATGCAATTTCACATATAATTTCCCTGAAATTATTCACATATAATTTGTTACACTAGAATAAGTGAAGAGCATTTTTATGAAGATTGCCATGAAAAGTATTGATCACTAAAATTTTATTGATCTTGTTAACAACATTTTGTAAAACTCGTGTTATAGGAAATAACTTTCAGTAGGGAGTCTTCACTAATTGGCCCGCAACGAATTCATAACATTATTTGCATGAATTAAAAAAAGTATTCCTAATTTAATGAATTTTTCGTATGATTATTAGATAACGAATCTAAAGTTACAAAATTTCATGAGAATATTAATAATACCTTTCTAGTGCTTAAAATCTTATTCATTATTTTTGGTAAAAATGCTTTCGGCATAACAGTTGCAATAAATTACAAATTAAAGAATTTTACATCCTAAAAATCACAAAAAATACTGAATGACATTTAGGCAAATAATCGACCTCAGATTAATCTAACTTTTTAAGTAACCGACGCCTCAGTGCAAGTTGGAAAAGACTTCAAAATTCCCAAATTTTGAAATGGACGTCTTCGTCAATTTATAGCGTTCGATAGTAACATTTTTTTATTTTTATTTTATTTTATTTATCTATTTTTAAAACGAAGACAAAGTTTCCCAGATATAAGTATAGGGGCTTCAAGACGGTATAATATATTACTTTTTTTTATAAAACTGCTTTCTTTAAATTTTAAAATTCTAAAACATGAATAGAAAGGCTGTTAGCATACTTTTTAGACGATTTTGCTTTGCTATAACAAAAAAATCTGATGTGTACATCACATAACTTCCTTGCATGGAATATTAAATTATTCGCATTTTTTCTTGCATTTCATTTAAACTTACTGGATTGAATTAAATCTACTTCGCCGAGAGCGCATAAACCACAATAGAATAAATGCATTCTTTAAAATTCACTCTATTTGTTTACCATAGCAACACTCTGGTACTAGGTTCACTTAACAGTATTATATTTCGTTCATACTATAATATCTATGTTCATACTATAATATCCATGTCTTATCACTTAGTAACAGTCAATCGACCATTAACGACCTTTACCAATATATGATACTTGACTTTTAAATGCTTGAAGAATCGAGTAAGTTGTATCCAATAATATGGAAGTACTTTTATACATGCTGTGCTAGAACTCAGAGATTACTAGCCACGGAGGCTCCTGTGCCGCCGTCCGTAGAATAAGTAAAATTTGAACAAATGAGGTGCTCGTGTGGCGCCATCTATTAGTAGTGATCAAAAGCATTTTAGTTGACTGGAGCATTGGTTGCGCCATCTCTTGCAGAATGTATTGTAAGGCATTTTTAAAATTTCATAAAAATTATTCTTTTGAAAAGCAATAATTGGAAAGTGAAATGATGAAAAACACAATTTGCTGTACATCGAAACGTTTCACAAGCGTAAAAACTATTTACATACAAAATCTACCTGCTTTGGCAGGAACAAAGTCGATAGCGCATTGTAATTTGATAAGTAAATCTATAAGTAAAGAAAATGAAGTAAAATCTTGGCTAAATAAGAAGAAAACGAAAATATATACATTACCACCGACTATTACGGTGACTAGTGCGGGGCCTCTTGTGGCGTTGTTCAGTTGTGAAATCATAATTTCCTAGTTTTTTGATGATATTCTTAGGATGACTGTCACATTTCATAAAAAAGTTATGAGAAGCTTTTAGAATTTCAGAATCCGTGGATTTAATTTTTAAGTCATTGTGAAGAGTGCTGTTTCGTACGAACCAAGACACATTTGTAATTATTCGGATGGCCTTGTTTTGAATTCTTTGTATTTTTTCGCGATGAATTCTTGCAGTTGCAGCCCATCATATTATAACTCAGAATGCACAAAATTTATATCATTTAAAGAATTATCTAATCGTTGCCACATGTTCTATTCAAATACTATAATAAAGCTAGAACAATGTATAAAAGAAATTAAGCAAACGAAACAAAAAAGAAACAGTTTTTCACAGACGATTGAGTATTTCCCATTCCATTAATTCAGTTCTCACTTCGCGACAAGCCAAAAATATATAAAAACTCAAAATATCTGTATTAATTACGAAGTAAATCTTAAACACTTATTTCCTCGAAAAAATTCCAGAAAGGATTAAGCATGATTTAAATCGCAATAATAAATGAATGCGTTTATCTTTGTTGTTGCGAAGCTACGTTTCTCTAGATTGGCAACAAATTCACTACTCTGCTGTTTCAAATGTAAACAAGCAATGGCCGCCATCAAAAAAATTATTAGGCTTAGCGGCACTTAAACAACTTTTAAATTGTTGATAATTTTAATACTATTGCATACAGATTTACTAAAGGCATAAAAACGTTAACCGGAAGATAAGAACAACATAATTCAATCATTTTTAAAGAACAAATGTACAATTTAAAAACATATAAGAGTAAAGAAACTGAGATTACTGAGCCGGGTAACAGAGTGGATATATTTATAAATATATTTATATACGTTTGGCGCGGCCGATTGAAACCAAAATACGAGGTGCACATCTACATGTTATAGTAGTCCTATATACAAAATTTCAACGTTCTGTGAGGCTACTCGTTTTTGAGTTATGCGAGTACGTACCTACGTACGTATATTCGTTCGTACAGACGCCATGAAAAATTCTCTTCAGAATTCATTTTAAAGCAATTTTTGATTTTTTTGGAGGAAAAGAGTCTTTTATTCTGTTCTTACGTACAGATATCACCCAAAAATATCGTTAAATTGCATTCGAAAGCGATCAAATGGATATTTTCGTTGAAATATGCTGCCTGAAGCTTTTCGCGATTACAATACTTCCTTTTTACTTCGTATAAGGAAGTAAAAATGGAACAAGAAACGTGTATCAAAACCCTACCCTGCACTCATATCGCTACTAAGTCTCCTGATGTATAACCATGGATTTTTTACGCTTCTGGACTTTTAAAAAGAGGATTGTCCAAAGGTCCATCTACAACCCTCCATGTACTTTAGAAAGCTGTTCAAGAGGAATGGGATAAAATTCTCATTCGATACTAAAAAAGGTCTTTATTGTCTTCAAATTGAGGATGTAGAAAATTAAATTAACAATAAGGGTTATCAAATAGAACATTTAAACATAATTTTAGGTAAAATATTTTTGTAAATACAATGAAAATCGTCTAAAGAATGTGCGAACATTTTTGCGAAAATTGCATGAATTGAAGCAATTTTATAATTGCTAGTATACCTACGACCAACGGTTGCAAAACCAGAAGCCAGATAAGAACTTGTGGACACGGTATATAATTCCAGGGGTTTTCAACCGGTGGTACGCAAGAGAAAAATAGGTGGTATGCAAAGAAGTAAAGTATTTTTAACTATTCAAACTATAATTCAAAAATTAAAAGCCCAGCATCCTAACTGAATTTTGGCCCACCAGCGGCCGAGCGGTAAAGACGCTGAACACTGGTAGTTCGGTCTGAGGTTCGAATCCCGCGAACGGGCTGGCTGCATGGGCGTTTTCGTGGTTTTCCCCATGTGTAACGTGTATACGAGCCAGTTTCCCTTAGAAAGTCCTCCACGAAGGCATCCCTCCCCTAAGGCAGATAGCCCTCGTGTGCTTTGCCATAATTGAATAATCCAATCCAATCCAATCCTAACTGAATTTTCTAACACTCGTAAATTTATGTGATCTGAGCCAATAGCCAATAGACTTTAGCAAGAGGCGAACGATCTGTCTGCATGGCAGTTTTCGTGGTTCTTCCATTTTGTACGTTTCACTTAAATATTCTTTTAGCCTTAAATATAACAAAATTTAACACAAATGATGTTTTTCAAAGGCGTGATAGAATGGATGCTGTATTTAATAGGAAATAAAAATAAGTTCCTATAAAAAAGATAATAGTATCTCATGATTTCTCTTAGAGTTTAACAATTTATTAGCGTGTCAGCACTTTATGTCGCCATTTCCGTGTCCATATCGCTCGATTTTCAATGATGAGAATATTCTTTTTTTTGGCGGTTTGTTGTCTTTCTAACAGCAGGTATTTTGTTGCTTTGTATTTTTTTCTTCTCTTTGTATTCCCTACTTTTTTACACGATTTCAGAATATCGTCGTGTGGTTTTGAAGAACTCGTAATAAATTGGGCATTTAAATATTTGTGAAAAAATAATAAAACAAACCTAGATTTTCAAAATGGAAAAATGGCTAAGATTGACTGAACGGAAAAGTGACGTTTCACAGGTGGATCCAGGACAATCTACTAGCATTAAGATTATTGTAAAGGAAAAAAAAATCTTTCTAGAAAATATAATGAAAGTTATTTATCATTCGGATTTACTTGGAGTGGAGATGAAATGGACCCTCAAACTCAATGTGTTCTTTGGGATGAACTATTATCAATTGCAGTGCGAAATACTGTGTTTTATTTTTTGAATAAGTGTCTCTTGTAGAGAAACAATCGTTTCTTGAATAAGTGTCTCTTAAGTATGAAACAATCGTTTCTTAAAAGAAATCTTAAATCTAAGCATGCAAATTTAAAGGATAAATCTGAAGAACATTTTAAGAGGAAATTATCGGAGTTCAAAAATAGACAAATAATAAAAGGTTTTGTTACTTCAATTGAAAAAGCTTTGGAAGCTAGTCACCTGGTAAACCTAATAATTGAAAAGACTAGATAGGCCCACACTATTGGAAAAAATCTAATATATGACCAGCAGCTAAAGATATCCGTTTAACAATATTGAACGAAAATGAACTTTATAATATTCCGTTATCAAAACTGTTATAGTAAGTCAACGAATTCATGAAATGGCAAATTCCATAGAAGAGTATAAGATATTTCTCCCGCCTTCCTAGCGTGCCCTCGTGGTGTAGTGGTTCTGCAGGCTAGGCCGGTATTCCAGAGGTCCGTGGTTCGATTCCCGGTGAAGGCGATTGCTCATTTTCTATCCTGCCTGCTTCCAAAAATACCTAAAGTCTCTACAGTGGCGCCCGAACTAAAAGGGTGTTGGATGATGATTTTCCTCACCAAGGATTTGGCGACTGGATTCCCTAACATCCCCCTTTAAAAGGGGGAGTATATAAGGTATTTCTCCCGCCTTCCTAGCGTGCCTTCGTGGTGTAGTGGTTCTGTACACTGGAATGGTATTCCAGAGGTCTGTGGTTCGATTCATGGCAAAAGCGTTTGGTAATTTTTCATCTTGCCTGCTTCCAAAAATATCCCAATGTCTCTACAAGAGACACTTATTCAAAAAATAAAACACAGTGATTATTTCGCACTGCAATTGAATGAAAGTACTGAGATAACGAACTTTGTTCAATTCAAATTCACGCATTCAGATTTTCTTTCTTTTCTTTCTAGCTCAAAGGGCGTTAGCCCACAATGTCTTAACTTCG
Organism: Stegodyphus dumicola; assembly: GCF_044657685.1. NCBI lineage: Eukaryota > Metazoa > Arthropoda > Arachnida > Araneae > Eresidae > Stegodyphus > Stegodyphus dumicola. The sequence goes on from NC_140771.1 coordinate 242,607,571, forward strand.
TCTTGGCATTTTGCGTTGAAAACGTAAATGTTCGTTTCCCTTTTCATATTGTAGCCACCTAATATTATCGCCCTGTGTTGTATTTAAAGTAATTAAATAATGAACAATCTGCATAAATGTATGTATGTTTCTCGCATTGTGATAAAACAACGGTACCTAGAGCCATCAAATTTTGAATAACGTAGTCCTCCTGGGCACCTGGAGGCCCTAATTTGAAATTTGTTTTATGATCGATTTCGTATTTTATAACACTTTAACGCATTTTTTATTAAGAAACTCAACGATTTCAAAGCGAGCAATGACAACACTGTATGGAAAAAAAATTATGCTCAGCGCGCAAGATTGTGTATCGTAAATTCTAAAGATATGCTCTTTTAAATATTTTGTGATATTGCTGTTGAATTCAATTTTATGGTTTAAGTAAGAAGAACGTGATATTTAACACATAAAGGTAACACACAAAACGTTAAAATAACGCCCCTTTGGGCGTAATATAAAATCTGAAAGCTTTCAGATTTTTTTCTTAAATATTGCTATTCAAAAATTGAAAAATAATCATTGTAAAATAGTGATGGTACTAAATGTTTTCAATTTTTGTTTAGCTGGTACGCGTTAGTCAAAAAGTTGAGAACCGCTGTCTTACGTGATCAGGTCACATGATACAGGTGCTAGAACTGCTGTCCGAACTCGTGCATAGCAAATTTTTGAATAACAATAGCAGTATTCTTGTGACTAGCATTATTTATGTGATAGCGCAGAAATAAGTTCCGATATTGGTGGGGGGAAAACACAGTCTTTGAAGGCGATTAGTCGACGTTCTACGAAAACTACTGATAAAGATAGTTTAACTGATTACAGACGTAAAACTACTGATAAGTAAAATGATAAAGGCAGCATAGTAGGTGGAAGGAGCGCTATAATGACGTAGTCCGTGGAATTTACTAAATGAAGAGAAGTTTCTGATGATAACTTCTGCATTAAAAAAAAAAAAAAAAAAAAAAAAAAAAAAAAAAAAAAAAAAAAAAAATTAAAAAAAAAAAAAGTCAAACGAATGTTGAAGTGACCAACAATGATTAAACATGGAAAAGTTTATTAATTTATCTTTTTCCTTTATGCACAGTTCTAAAGCATTTGTAGCTTGACGCATACTAGACAAAAATACCATTAAAAAAAAAAAAACACTTCTGGAGAACAAAAACTTGGCATAAAGTCTTTATCCTAGTGAGTAGCCAAGCAGCAAATATAAGGAAACTCATTTCTTAAATATGCGTAGTTACTTTAAAATATGTACTTCACGGTTGTAGCAACAATGTCTTAACAAAGGATCATGATGTATGTCATCACCACTCAGAGGAGATTTGAACATTTCTCCGGTTTAGTTTGGTTTATGTCATTACGGCAAAGCCTTGAGGGCTATCTGCCTAAGGGAAGGGATGCCTTCGTGGAGGACGTTCTAAGAGAAACTGACTGGTATACATGTTACAAACGGGGAAACCAAGAAAACGCTCATGTAGAAAACGCCCGCGGGAGACTGTGTATCCGAAATTCTAAAGATATATTGTTTAAAATATTTTGCGATATTGCTGTCGAATTGAATTTCATGGTTTAAGTGCGAAGGACGTGATACTTAATAAATAAAAGTAACACACAAAACGTTAAAAAAACGACCCTTTGGGCGTAATATAAAATATGAATGCTTTCAGATTTTTTTAAAAACTTTTTTTTTTTCTTTTTAGTCCAAAAGAACTATTAGCGTCGAAATGGGATTTTGTATCGAATCACTATACATGCGTCGTTTCACTTTTCATTCGAGTTTGTTGACATTCGACAAAATGTAAGAAGTTTATCTTTCGAACTGAATCTGTTTGGTGTGGATTAACAAACTAAGCTGTCTGAAAACAATAGATGCCGTTTTTAAGAATCTTCGTGTCTTACTTTTGAATTGGATTGATTTAAATTACGAATTTGCATTAATTTGTGAACTATCTAATAAAAAATATTCGATATTTTCACAGAATGACGATATACATTTTTTATTATTTATTTCATATTCGTAAAACTAATGAATTTTTCATAAAAAAATTTGAGGTTTTGAAAGTGAGCAGTGAAAACATTGACGAAATAAAACACTTTTATTTCCAGCGTGTAACACTGTCTATCGCAATTTTTAAAGATACGCTGTTCTTAAATATTTTGCGATTTTGCTATGGAATTGAATTTGGATTATTATTGATTATATGTGGCGTGAGTGCAAAAAACATGATGTTTAGTATATAAACGAAACGTTAATAATAAAAAGACAAGAAAGAAGTTTCGAAAGCCAGCTTACTAAGAAAACGGAACATTGAAATGAGGAACTGAGATAAGATTGAAAAAATTAGCTAATTATTATTCGCAAATTAATATAAATAGAAAATGGAAAAAAAAATAGCAAAATTAGCCAATTTTAAGAAACATTAAGTTGCCATCTGGAAAATGTAAGATATTTACGCTTCAAATTTAATCAGAAAAGTCAGATTTAAAAGAAATGTTTTTTCCACTCAGCAAAGCTTTAAGATTACATATTTCTTTTTAAATTTAATCAAAAACTTCAGTGATTTAAAAGAAATGTGTTCCCACTGCCCGAAATTAAATACTTTTATCTTCCCCATGCCAGTACATTGCAAAGTTTACAATATTTAATTTTCTTCGAAATTTAATCTTTATGTTATTTATTAGCAAACTAAGCGATTTAAAAACAATAAACGCTGTTCTTCGTCTATATTCTATATTATTAAATGATGAAGAATCTTTATGTAGGTATATTCCTTGGTAAAACCACCAGATTTGGAATATACGTCATTCTTCGTACAAACATACTTGTATATAGATCCAAACCCGAATTTTGAATTTAAAAAATAATTATTTCATGTTTTTGCCAGTTTAATCATATTTTGATCATTTTTTAAATGCATTGCGTTGCCCCTTGGCAAAGCGTAAGATATTTGGCATCCACATTTATTAAAATAACTGGCTATTTAAAAGAAAGGCGTTACCTCTGTTCGAAATAAAATATTTTTTTTATCGTCCATGTGCCAGTTTGTTGCCATTAGGCAAAGCACAAGGTATTTGATTTTCCTTTCAAACTTGATTTGTCTATTACTGATTAACAAACTATGCGATTTAAAAACAACAAACGGAGTTCTTCATCTCTGTTACTAACGAGCCGATTAGTGGGCCCATCAGTATGTGTCACGGGCCCAGAAACGACACGGGCCGCCTTGTGGGCCCGTGAAATTACACATGTTGGACTCATTAAAATTGTATATATATATTCTGTCTTTGGAATTCTAAGTTAATGTTGGAAGTGAGGAACCTAAGAACTGATAAGCGAATAATCGCTCTAGTTCGATGACAGGAAACAACAAGGGAGGAGGGTAACTAACCCTTTATTATTTCTATAAGATTTAACAAAACTCCGCCTGGGAGTGTACAAGTAAAGCCCGCACTTTGGTCTTGAACTTAAAAGACTAAGAATTAAACTGAAACTAAGATTAACTAACTAAGTATAGCCGAAGCTATCAAGGTTCAATTAGAGTTGGCCCCTTAACTTATTTGACTACGAAGCTTAGCAAGGGCCTGAGTACGGCCGAGCGTAAAAACAGCTTTGAGAGAGAGAGGGCGGCCAAAAGGGCAAACGCGCGTAAATCAGAAACTCTGATTCTCTCTAACTCTGTAAGTAACTTCGTGGTTTAAATACCGCTTCTCCTCATTAAATATTCAGCAAGATTCCAAAACTACGTTCTGGCCAGAAGTAATAAGTTAAGAATTTGACAGGAAAGGAACTTAAAATTTAACTGTTAATAAAATTAACATAATCCTTGCAGTGTAATAATTTAATCGATTTCAAATTATCCATCGTGCCCTAATCATTAGAGTTTAAACAAAATAGCAAAAATAATTTGGTTTTTGAGCATTATACTATATCGAATATGTTACTAGAGTAGGTAATAGACATCGAAGCAGCACAAAAAAAAAAAAAAAAAAAAAAAAAAAAACTGAATTGTTTCAGATTTTAAATTACGTCCAAAGGGGCGTTTTTTAACATTTTGTGTGTTACCTTTCTTTATTAAATATCATGTTCCTCGCACTTAAACCATAAGATCCAGTGCAACAGCAATATCGCAAAATAGTTTTAAAACGAGCTTATCTTTAGAATTTCCGATACAGAGACTCACGCGCTGGAGATAAAAATGTTTTTTCTGCACAACGTTGCCATTGCTCGCTTTGAAATCCTTGAGTTTGTTAATCAAAAATTCGTCAAAGTTTTAAAAAATAGGAAATCGATCATAAAACAAATTTCAAATTTCAAATTTGGTCTTCCACATGCTCATATTCGTTGGAGGATTACGTTATTCAAAATTCGATGACTCTATGTACCGTTGTTTTATCACAATACGAGAAATATACATACATTTATGCAGATTTTTCATTATTTAATTTCTTCAAATATAATGCAGGGCTCTAACATTTTGTGGCAACAGTTTGAAAAGTGAACCGACATTTATGAGTCCGACGCAAAATGCCAAAACGAAACTAATAGTCCTTCGGGATTCAAATCCCTTTGGACTAAAAAATAATAAATGTGAAAGTTATTTAAATTCCCTCCTCCCCCTCAGGTTTCATTTCGCGCGATTTCTGTTTGGAATGCTTCTTGTTCCTCTGTTTCCCACTAACCGCGATTTAGTGTTTCGGAAGATTTGCTGTTTTTTTGTAAGGTATTGCTTTTTTTTTACTCTTCGAAAGTCGTGGGCACTTGTTGAGGAAACCTCTTTCAGAGAGGAAAACATTATCTACACAAGAGCTCTTTCAAATTAGAGATGTATTTTGAAGTCTAGCGGAGTCGTATACATTTGGATGAGGTAAAACTTTTCATTCCCATTTGGTTACAAACATTTTTTACAAACATTTTAAAAACAGCTTTGAGAGAGAGAGCGGCCAAAAAGGCAGACGCACGTAGTTCAGAAACTTTGATTCTCTCTCTGTCTCAGTAAGTAACTTCGTGGTTTAAATACCTCTCCCTCTCATTAAATATTCAGGAAATTCCAAAACTACGTTCTGGCCGGAAGTAGTAAGTTGAAGTTAAGAATTTGACAGGAAAGGAACTTTAACTTAAAATTTAACTGTTAATAAAATAAACATAATCCTTACAATTCTATTCATCGAAATGAATAAACACACAATTAAATTAACCATAGAATTTCAGCATTATATATTCCCACTACTGCAATACATAATTATTGTTTTGTGCTTAAATAAAATTCAAAACTCTTGGATAATCTTTCCGCAATGTTCAAAACTAATTTATGGATGTTCTTCTAGTATAGCATTAGCATATTAAGTAAAAGTGCATTATTTTTACGTTAGGAGTGTTTTCTCGTTAGTTAACAATGTGGGAGACACAAAACAAAGTGTGCTCCTAGTGTCCTTTTGGAGGGGCATTCGGGTAGTACAGGGGCGCAAGCTTAAATGAGGGCTGCTCCAAGGTCGGCTTCTCTTCCCTCCGGATCGGCGCAGAAGGATACTGCGCTGATCGTTTGGCTCACGCGCGTGTGAGAGACAGATTCTGAGAACGAGAGAAAGAGAAGTAAGCTTTCAAAAATGGCCGACTCTTCTAGAATCGTAAGCTGAGTCGCAGTTGAGCAAAAAATCAGAAATCATCTGGCACAATGGCCTTGAAAAGGTGACGGCGTTACCGAGAAAGAAGAGCATTTCACGAATTTTTCATTTCCGATGCAGTTCTGCGACTATTTTACATCAGGTGTTGTGGACTAATTGTGGCGGCTTTTCTTATACGGAGCTGGAACAATATGGCTTCTACCGGTGCTAAGCCTAATGCAAGAGGCACAGAAAATCCCAGCCCCACCACAGAAGGTCCCCCAGAAGTGATGCAACAGGGGCATTTTTTCAGCAAAAAAACATTCCACAAACCCACTTACTGTCATCACTGTACGGATATGCTGTGGGGCTTAATAGGTCAAGGCCTCATATGTGAAGGTGAGCAATGTTCTTAATCACTTTTGGTGGGTTGTTTATGATATGGCCGGTAAAATATTTTGGTATTCTACCTATAAATATTTATTCGTTGGAATTTTATAATGCAGCGTTTTGCTTTTAGAATATTTGTTGTGTGTTGAATTTATGCTAAGTGCAGTTTACTTCGGAATGCATTTCACATTCAGAGTTTAAACTTAGATGAAACATAAGTAAAAAAAAAGTAATACATTACGTGCTGAATATGGAATATTATATGCCAGGGGTTAAGCTCTTCCGCTTAAGAACAATACTAGTTCTTAAATTTATGGACACGTATTACTACAATATATGGAATAAGTGACTCATTATCAGTTTTAAAGCAACAAAAATTCACCAACATTTTGGATGTGCGTAGAGCAAGTATCGATGACGTTAGTTGTTAATTTCATTACTGGGAATAGAAAAAAGTTTGGAATATGTAGCTGGAATTGGAATCGGGCCAAAACACATATTTTTCATTCTTTTAAGAAATCGTAAAATCATTACATGCTTTAATTGGTTAGAAAACTGCAACAGAGTAATTAATATACATGCTTACTAAGTAAACTGAAAATAATAAATTTGAAAATTAATTTTGAACTTAAAAATGGGACATTAAATTAATGCGTATAATATTAAGTTAGCACGAGGTTATTTGAATTTTATATAATGGCTGATACTGAGAATTATTTTAGAAGACAGTCATCTTAAAATTTCACAGGTTTGAAAGAACAAACTGCGCATAATTTTCTGAATTCCGCCTAAATTTTACTTCATCTACAGCTTTCGAGTAATAATATATTAAACTAAATAAATATTGTTTCCAGTTTAACCTTATATTTTGTAATTAAATTCTTTTCACATTCTGGTTATAAACATTTATTTGTAAGAGTAACCATAAACAAAGTGAAATTAAGCAAACATTTTTAAAACAAATTATTGTCTGATATATTAATGCAAACAATTACGTTTAGCAATATAAAATTTAGGATTAGAGTTTTAAATTCATCATTCCATTATAATAAATACAATACAACATACGGTTCAAGTTTCTATCGTACGGATGATAAGAGTGGATGATTTAAATATATTAAATCGAAAACAAAACAGGTATTTTTGGAAAGCAAATCTTTATTGTCATTTTGGGATATAATGAAATAATTAGAGGAACCATTATTTTACTCAGAATCATATTCAGATTGGAATTATATTCAGATTTGCAGACTAATCATAATGGAAACAAATATTATTTCGCGTTTGCAATCCGATGATTTTTTTATGAATTTCCATATTTTTCTTCCAATGTGCGAAATTCATGTATTTTCATTTTTTTTAAAGTTGTGAGAAACTTTAATTAACTAGTTTTATTTTCGTAAACTTTCAAGATCATGATTACCATACTGCAAACACCTCGATGTAATTACATCTCTAAACATATGCCCTTGACTACAATATCATCGTACCAGAATTGATAAATAATATGAATTTGATGATAAAATTATATTTCACATTAGAGCATATCAGTCAGTAATCCATAGGAACAGGTAGTGGATTATTTTTGTATCTAGTAAAGAGGGAAAAAAGTGAAAATTTCCAGAAAAATGTTAACTTTATATAAATTAAAAAATAACATTCCTAAAACTGCTACAACTTGATTTTTAAATAAATATTAATGGTAAGTAAAATTTTCAAAATCAAATAATGTTCTTTGGTTTTAAGCAATTACATTGTAGATAGTGAGCACAAAGCGAAACTGTGCAATTTTGAAAATCAATTATAAAGTTTTCTAAATATTTTGTAATATTATTCCATATGAATATAGAGTTGCAGTTTAATAGATAATAAGATAGAGTCAAAACAACCTTTCTTGCTCACTTTTCTAAAACCCTGAAAGACTGTCTCATGTGAATTTTTCAACAAAATACATGCATTTTTTGCATATTTTTTAGATATGACAGATTCTAAAAGAATTACAAGAAAAATGAAATAATCTTAAATTTCTAAAATAAGTATTTAAAAAATGACACAATGAGTGTGTTCTTTAAAATTATTTTTTCATATCTAAAAACATATATTTATGTCATTTTTATTGCGAAAAACTTGAGATTTTTGCGTATTTTTTTCATATCTAAAGAATATACATTTTATTCCAAAAACCTAATATTTTCTCCCCTTTTAGTGTAATGTTTTTAAAGTCTGTCATATCTAAAAATTATGACAGTTCTGTCATATCTAAAAATTATGACAGACTCTAGAAAGTAAAAAACATGCATCTTTTGTTAAAGAAACTTCACACGAGGTAGGGTAGTTCAGGTTTTTTGGAAAGTGAGCCAGTCATATCTTTTAATTTTATTAAATAAAAGTACTTTACTGTTATTAATATATATATATATATATTTCAGTTGCATTTATAAGATTATTCGAAATTTACTAATTATGAATTTCAATTCTTCGTGAAATGTTAGTTCTAAATTTCTTACCTTTATGTTTTTAATTATATATATATATATATATATACGAATATATATAATATATACGATTATATATATACGAAAGTAGAAAGAAAACACGAACAAAAGACACTTATGTGGTCAAGAATTTTGCGCATTGAGCTGCAAAATTTTAAAATAATAAGAATTATATTTTAAAATAATTTTAAATAATTTTAAATAATTTTAAAATAAATAAGAAGAGGAAAGTTCAAAAGCGATTGCTTAAAAGTACATTATAACTATTTACTCAGGAACTACAGTATGGAATGTACTTTTAAGCAATCGCTTTTTAACTTTCCTCTTCTTTGAAATTATATATATATATATTAAAATCATAATAAAATTTATCTTCTGGACCTTAGTCAGATGTACATGGAAAAACATATATCATTAGTCCATTTTAGTACAAAAGAGCCATTTGCTCTGAAGGGTTATTAATTTTGTTTCGTCATTTTGCGTTGAGAGCTATAAACGGCGAATCACTTTTCAAATTGTTGCCACCAAATATTAGAGCCCTGTAATATATTTAAAGAAATTAAATAATGAAGAATCTGCATGAATGTAGGTATGTTTTTCGTTTGTGATAAAATGGCGGTATCTAGAGCCATCGAAATTTGAATAAGGTAATCTTCCATATAATATGGGCATGTGAAAGCCCTAATTTGAATTAGAAATTTTTGTTTTATTGTCGATTTCATATTTTGTAACACTTCAACGAATTTTGTATTAACAAACTAAACGATTTCAAAGCGAGCAATGGCAACACTGTACGAAAGAAAAAACCATATTTATCTCCAGCGCACGAGACTCTATATCGGAAATTTTAAACATATGCTCATTTCACAACTATTTTGAGATATTGCTGTTGAACTGAATTTTATGGTTCGAGTACGTAGAATTTGATATTTCATAAATGAAGGCGACACACACAAAATGTTAAAAAAACGCCCCTTCGAACGTCATTTAAAATCTGAAACCTTTCAGATTTTTTACTTTTCTAACTATTTTATTAAATATTTTTATATCGTCAGACGAGAGAGCCTCAGCTTGTTGTCATTTATCGCTTCAGAGCTAAAAAACAATATGAATCTTGCACATTCACCATCTTTGAAAAAAATTATATTCCTTTATTAAGGTCAGAAGGTGAAACCTATGGTCGCATAACTTGTATAGATAGATACATGTTTCTTTACATTTTAACTATGCTATCGAATTTTACATTTAATGTGATTTATATTGATTTAAAATCATTATTTACTGCTTTTCCTTGATAAATACCTATACATCAATAAGTGTTGAAATAATGAAAACACTATATTAATTAAATTATATTAATTACTTTATATAAAGACATGTGATATTAATTGTTTATAAATACATTATGAGGTGAAGAACAAACAGTTCATGTTTTATGTTTAGTAAGGAAAGAGGTTTACTTTACCTTTCTTGTTTTCCCTGCTGGTATCTGCATACTGCAGTGAAAACAGATTGTAAGGCGAAAATTGGGATAGTAATCAAACGGTGTTTATTTATTCCTTACAACGAGGAAAATGTAACGAAAAACGAAGAAATAAGTATTAAATTATTAATAATTATAAAATGATTGTTAGTTATAATTATAAAATGATTGTTAGTTATAATTTCAAAATAAATGTCTTTTTTTCCTAACAATTGCAAATGGGCTTATAATAAGAAATGTTTTTATTTGGTTCTAACATTTCGCTCTGAAAGGAAATCTTAATGTTTCATTTAAAACTATTCAAGGTACACTGCACACACATACACTCATACATACACAAAAATACAAAATGAACAGTTCTATATCTACCATTCTATTGCGCCGATTGAAGAAATTTAACTTGCCTTTATCATGTCTCGAAACCGCGACTTAGGATATATATTAAATTTATATACGGTGTCTCCCAAACGTGATGGGACACTTGTGCTTTACAAAAGGAAACTGTAGTAAAATAAATTAAAAAAACATGTAAAAATGTTTTGTGAGTGTGTTTCATACTTAAGTTTAGTAACAATTATTACATAACATACATTTTCTCAAAACATGAAAATATTAGTTTAATAAAAATACAATTGTTTAGAACGGAGCAAAATATGGCTCACATAAGTGATGGGACACTTACTTTTCCCATCAAATATTTATCCAAAAATTTTATTTTTTAAAAGGTTTTAATATTTTGTTGGATTTCCTTTTACTTTTAAAACATGATTTAATCTTTTTGGGATGGATCCGACTAATTTTTTTTGTGATTTCTGGAGTGATTTTACCCCATTCTTCTTGAAGCTACGATTTTAATTGTTGTTTTGAAGAAATGGTGTGTTTGCGAATTCTTGATTCGAATTCTTGCCAAATATTCTCTATGGGATTTAAGTCTGGAGATTGTGGTGGTGTTTTTATTATTTCAGGATAGTTATACAGCAGCCAGAGTCTAACGTTCAAAGCAGTGTGCTTGGGGTCATTGTTCTGGTAGAATTTAAAATCGTTATGAAGGTTCAATTTTCAGGCTGAAGATTTCAAATTTTGATTTAAAATGTCAATATTCTTGTACCGATCCATTATACTGTCAATAAAAACAAAATTACCAACTCCAGCGGACGACATACACCCCCATACCATAACTTTTCCTCCACCATGTTTTACTGTTGGCACCAAGTTCTGTTTGCGAAATTCTTTCCTGGGTTTTCTCAACACCAAGATTCTACCGTCAGAACCAAATATATTAAATTTACTCTCATCAGCTAATATAACTTCATTCCAGTAATCAGAATTCTTATTTATGTTGGATTTTGCGAAAGCCAGTCTGAGTTTTCTATTCTTTTCACTTACGAAGAATTTTTTCCCGGCTGCTCTACCGTGATATCCAGCAGATCGAATTACTCTTCTAATAGTCTCAGGATTAACAATTACTTCATATAATGCTTGTAAATCAGCAGCAACTTTAGGCGCACTCATTCTTGGATTTTGTTTTAATATTTCGAACGATAATTCGCTTTCTTCCATTGGATAGCTTTGATGGTCGGCCAGGTCTTCTTTTATCCTGAATCATATGCTTATTTTTATATCGTTTAATGATATTGAAAATTGTTGAATGACTCAAGTTAACTGTTTCAGCAGTTTCTCTAATAGATTTTCCACGTTCAATATGCAAATTAACCACTTCACCGTTTGCCCCGATAGAGTATCGTCAGTTTGAAATGTTTATTTAACCGTCAGCGACGGCAGACTATCGTCGAGGTGAAATTTGGCATGAACCGTGACCCCCGAGAGAGATTCGACGCTTCTTATTTTTCCTACCCCTCAGTACCAGTCGAAAAGGAAAAGAAGTGATTGATGGCTTAATTGACCAGACTCACTCCACAGATTGTACCTGAAAAGCAAACGACGGGAGATCGCTTTTTCCGAGGGAATAATCCCCCTTAACACAGATTTCGAGAGATGCACAACAATTCACACACATACACTGTATACTCTGAACTCTTTCTGAAGTAATAAAAATTTCGCATAGAAATAATTCCCTTACCCCTTCATGATTAACTTAGTATAAATAAAATATTTTCTGTTTTAATTTTGATTCCTTGAAGAATTTTTTTTTTAACTTTTTGAATGTAGAGAAATGAATTCACTTTGAAAACGTACCACTTTTTCATGTTATTTGGCTGTTTTTTAGTTGAAGTGATTGTATTCGCTTTTGTTTTATTTTATTACTGTGAGAAGTAAAGGAAGTGTATAAGCGCGAAAATTTTTGGGGTTCATATTTCATCGGAAATATCCATTTTGCCCGTTCCCAAATCCATTTTCACAATCCTTTTCCAACTGTGCGTACGGACAGAATAAAGAAGTCATTTTTTCTTAAATGGGTAGTTAAACAGTAAAATAGATTCAAAATAGAATTTTTTTTCTATTTTGAATAGAATTAGAAATAGAATTAGAAAAAAAATTGTTTTCTAATGTGAGATTGTGAACAGTTACAGTGTAACACAGTCCATTTATCTATAAAATGACCAGATGTGGTGGTCTCTTTATTATGGAGGGCACCTAAAAGGTGGGTCACCATCGCCTCTTATGAAGGGGACGGACAGTTAAAACCATGCCTTCTTCGGGATTCGAACCCAGGCCCTTCGGTATCACAATGAGGCTTCTCTAGGCACTATACCGTTTTGGCCGCATATAAATATAAGCATAAACAGAAAAAATAATGTAAGAGTTAAAAGTATTCATTTCCCTTAAAGCCCAGCTTATTGGGATTTCATTTTCCATGAGAGAAGTTGATAAGTTACAATTCTCACCACATTTATAATTCACTGCTTCGAGATTAACAGAGAGAAAAGCTAACAGGCATGCAAAAATGGAGTTTGAAAGAAATATGTCATCTCTTAGCTTTGTGCAACATCATCCGTTATTTTTGGATAGCTTTTTGGCTAACATATTCCCAAGAAAATTCTGCAAATATATTAAAATTCTGCAGCGAAGATGTTTTAGTTGCATTCAGCTATTAATATAGTTTCTGATGGAGAAATCAATTCCTAATTTAGGGTCCCACAAAATTACCTTCTTTGATTTTATCATCAACATATAGCAATATGCTTTTCAAGTATTAGAATCCTTGTCAGTTTGCATTCCTTGTCGCAACAGAGTTATTCTCAAGCCTTAATTTTGTATGTTTCCAGATGTGTGTGTGTGTGTGTGTGTGTAATTATGGCAAAGCCTCGAGGGCTATCTGCCTAAGGGGAGGGATGCCTTCGTGGAGGACTTTCTAAGGGAAACTGGCTCTTATACACGTTACACATGGGGAAAACCACGAAAACGCCCATGCAGCCAGCCCGTTCGCGGGATTCGAACCTCGGACCGAACTACCAGTGTTCAGCGGCTTTACCGCTCGGCCGCTGGTGGGCCTGTATGTTTCCAGAAGGTTTGGTTTAGTTGATTATGGCAAAGCACCTTAGGGCTATCTGCCTAAGGGAAGGGATGCTTTCGTGGAGGACTTTCTAAGGGAAACTGGCTCGTATACACATTACACACGGGAAAACCACTAAAACACCCATGCAACCAACCCTTTCGCCTGAAATCAAACCCAAGTCAGAACTACCAGTGTTCTTCATTTTTACCGCTCGGCCGCTGGTGGGCTTTGTTTCGAAAAGGAAGATACATGTTTCCAGGATTCGCATAAGCTTTGTTGCGTACATTACATTGTTCTCAACTTAGTGATATTTCAGCCGATGTTAATTTTAGCACTTTTGTACAAGGATTTTCAGATTTCCGTAGGTTCTTTTCGCACTAATAACATCAGCTAATGGCAGTGATGAGAATTTGTTTGCATTGTTAAGAAATGCAGTTTAGTTCGTGGTTACAGTTAACTGGAGACAGTAAATAAAGTATGAAAATTACATAAAATAGAAATAAAAACATCTCTCATATTTAAACAAAATAATTTAAATTTTAGTAATGTGTAATTTTTAAATTACATATTCCTAGGATACACTTGTATAGTAGCAAAGGGATAGCAAAAAATGACTGCTCAAAAATAAGGGTAAGAAAATTCGAATCAAGCCAATAATATGCTTGTCCTTAATAATCAGCACAGATGGGAGGACGAGTTTGATGCTGCGTGGTGCGACAAAACTTGACCAATATTATTTTATTCAAAATATGATTTTTTAATTTTAGAAAATGATATTTTTATTTTTCTCTCATACGCAGCAGAAAGTCTTAAAGAAAGCATATAAGATAAGGAACATATAAGAAAGCATATACGATAAGGGATTACTGTAATATATTTATACTAGCTGTTACGCGGACAGCCTTCGTCTGGCCATTTAAATGTACTGTAAAAATGCCTAAAGGGAACACCAAACATTAAATTTAAATTTTTACTCTGCAGAAGTTTACACACACAGAATTTTACTCTGCAGAACAACTTTATCAAAAAATCAATAAAAATGTATCATATATTAAAAATTACAATGAAATTAGCAATATCTCTTAACACAAATATTAATTATCCTAATAAATAAAATAACCAACTTCCCGTTGAAAAATCTTAAAACTTCAAATGGTATAAAAGAAGTTAAGAACTTTGTTTCCTAAAACAAATCATGCAAAACTTTCTATATAATTAAACTTATGTATAATTAAAACATAATATAATATAAAAAATTACAATAAAATAAGCAATAAATCTCATTTTTTCAAGAGGAGGCAGTCAGCAGTCCAGTATCCAAAGCAATGAACGAAAAACTGTTGCCGAAACCACATTTCTAAAAGAATGAAACTATCATCAGAAAGCAATAACCAATCAAAATTGTGCTTTGTGGATGACATAATTCAAAATATACAAACCTCTTTGCCATTAGCTAATACAGAGAGAGAGAAAAAAGAAAAAGGAAATTCTGTTGTGCCTCGCGAGACACATGCGGTCAGAATAAGAAGATTGCGATGCACGTGTTGCGTGTCCAAAAGTCAAAAGAAAATAAGCAGCATGAAATAAGCAATAGCTCTTAATACAAATATTAATTATCCTAATAAATAAATTAACCAACTTCCAGTTGCCAAAAAAAAATCATGCTAAACTTTTCAGTATAAACAGTGAAATAAGCAATAAATATTTTTATCTCCTATTTTCAACAGTCAGCAGTCCAGTATACAAAGCACTGAATGAAAAACTGTTGCCAAAACCACACTAAAAGAATGAAACTATTCAAAATGATGCGATGTCATCAAAAAAGATAAAATAAAAAATCTGATTCGAATTTTGAAAAAATCGCTTCGAGGTGCACTTGGCTCTGGTCTAGATGCACCTATGTACCAAATTTCGTAGCCCTGGGTCTGTCAGCTTACGCGCAGCGCGAATGAAAGACACAGACAGACTCTTTCTTTTATTTTATGTAGAGATTGTTGGCTGAGCAAGTGACTTATCGTGATTCTGGTTTAATGATGTTGATTTCCAAGTCTTATTGGAAACATGTTGCTTGGAAAGAACTGTGATTAACTTGGAATGATGAATACCTTGCTTCTTCGAAGACCCAGTGGACAAATAGTTTTTTTCCAGCCAGCGGTTTTTCAACCTTTCAAGTGTAAGCACATTCAACCGGATTATAAAGTAACTCAGATTTTAAATGCTCATGAGAACAAAACACCTTCAAAAAACATCTTCCTTTGGAGAAGTGGATTTTCTGGAGGCATTTCACATTCAAAAAAATCTTTCTGTTCTTGTTAACGATCCTAATTCCAATCCATCTTTGCCTTTGGCCTTTAAAGAAATTATGTTTTAGTTCTGGTTTCACCAACAGATGGCGCCACTTGCTTATTCTTGTCCAGGCTTTCTTATCTTATCTAATCATTATTTCCTATTTTGTTCTGTTCATTTGAGGTTGTGCAGCTGAGGATGGTGGTTCGGTAAAACCATCGAAACTAGTCCTGTGTAAATTTTGAAAATTAACGCTGATTTTTGTTGTTTGACTTTTGAATTAGTGCTCAGGGGAATTTTACAAATTATTTATTTCGCTTAAATGCTGTGACCAGTAGACCTTGTGCTTGGTGTGATGCTATAGAAAATGTAGAGCACATCTTGATAAGATATAATATAGAAGATGTAGAGTATATAGCACTGCAAATTATATGGAAGTGCCAGAACTAGGTTTAGGTTATCTTCCTGTTTGCTGACTTCCTGTTTTCTCTCACCTTATCAGGAGTTCTGAAGCTTTTGCCGCGCAACTTTATTCGTTGTTTATACTCTAATATTATTATTTTTATATATTATTGCATTATCTTTTTATGTGACATTGTGTTGCTATTTTTTTATCTATTTTTATTACCTTATGTATTTAATGTATTATATCATACCTCCTTTTTATCAGCATTACTTTTACGTAATGCTGATACTTTTATTTACTTTGTAGTATTGTGTGGCCCCAACCTGTCAGCAACTGTGGTAGTGACTGCTATGAACTGTAAAGTTGCACAAACAACGTAAGAAGGGTTTAAAGCCCTTTTTATTCCACTTTAGAAATAACAGCTGCGTTCACTTGACGCTCAGAAACTACGCCGACTCGGCGGTTTAACAAAACAGAAATGTGAAACTAAAAATTAAATGGCAGGATGAATAAATAACTAGATCACTATCTACGAGGCTCTGAAATCGTAACTAACCTAACCGCGTTCTAAAATACAGCTGAGATTCAGCGAGCTTACTGATTAAGCAGTTGAAAGATTCAGCGAACTGCCGAGATAGGCACACAGGCCGAAACGCACGGTTCTTAAATTTCTACCTAGCAACCTTCACGTTCGCGATTCAAGAAGCACACTTACAAACTCGTTTCCCTTCTATTTAAACTCAGCTTACTTCTGCTAAAATTTGAATATACTGCGCGTTCTACTACAATTTACCTACTCTGGCATTGGCAATTTCAGGGGAAAGTAAAGGCTTGACAGGAAAGATAGCTTAAAATAAAACTTAGTTAAAATAAATATAAATCCTACAACTTTATTACTTTCACGTATTATTTTTTATTATTATTATTACTTTGATTCCTATTGGTTTTAGTAATAGCATTATCATAGTTCTATTATTTATATAGTACATTTTAAAATTCCTACGTAGAGTTCCCCACTTTGTAATTCTAAGTTAATGTTGGAAGTGAAGAATCTTAAGAACTGATAAGCGAATAATCGCTTGCGTTCGGTGACAAGAAACAACAAGATAGAAGAATAACTAAGGTAACTAACCCTTTATTATTTCAATAAGATTTAACAAAACTCCGCCTGGTAGTGCACAAACAAAGACGACACTTGGGCTGCAACTTAAGAGACTAAGAATTAAACTAAAACTAAGATTAACTAAAAGAAATATAGCCGAAGTTATCAAGATTCAAATCGAGTTGGCCCCTTAACTTATTTTACTACGAAGCTTAGCAAGGGCCTGAGTACTTCCGAGCGTAATAACAGCTTTGAGAGAGAGAGTGGCCAAAAAGGCAGACGCGCATAAATCAGAAACTCTGATTCTCTCTGCCTCTGTAAGTAACTTCGTGGTTTAAATACCGCTCCTCCTCATTAAATATTCAGCAAGATTCCAAAACTACGTTCTGGCCGGAAGTAGTAAGTTGAAGTTAAGAATTTGACAGGAAAGGAACTTTAACTTAAAATTTAACTGTTAATAAAATTAACACAATCCTTATACTATTATAGTAGTATATGTGTTGTAGCCTCTCACTGTCTTTGGTAATATACGCTAAGTCAAAATTCTGAGATGGAGCTAAGTAACTTGTCGCTATTTCCAGTAAGGACACATAGAAGGTAAGAAGGGAATAAAAAACCCTTTTATTCAGAGCTCAAGTAGCTGAAGAGAAGGCACTTCTTGTGCTTACAAAACCAGCCAGCATTTATAGAGTAACTCAAAAAATATAATTTCAAATTAAACCTAAGCTAAATCATAAGTTATCCTAAAGGCTACGCAGAAATGACTAAAGCGCAAATTGGTTCAAACCTACACTGGCATCGCAAGTGGCAAATACTATTGGCAAGAATAATGGAAACCCGAAAAGCGAATGCTAACATAGAATATCAGCTAGTAACGTGGCCTTCAGCAGGTGGAATACGCTCTGTCTGAGAAATCTAAAACCTTCCTTAAAATATTGTCTCTTTTTACCTCATTTAAATAGGCGCGAGCTAAAATTTATATTCTGGCAAGAAACTGGAAAAGGAGAAATTACAGTATAGCTGAGTAACAGGAAGTAAATTCTTAATTAAAATAAATAAATACTTTACAGGCGTTATTTTATGTATTCCTTATTCTCTTCATAGGTATTATGTATTATTGTTGCATTATATCTCCTTTGTATTGCTGAGTTGTTTACTTACTTCTGTACGCCTCGTGGCATTTTTTGTAATCTTTTAGAATAAGGTTTCTGAGGATCCATCAAGCCGAGGATTTTATCATGCCAGATCCGATAAATAACGTATCACATTGATTAATCGATGACTTCAAAGTTCAGACACTGCTTTTCGCTGAGTCACGTGATGATCATCCATGATCATATCCAGCACAATGTTGATGTTGCGAAGAAGGCTTCCTGTTTCGCGCTTCCTTTCGTATCCACCCTTTGAAGTGGGTGACCCAGGGTTTAATCATTCAGAATAATCTGAAATTATTTCCTAAGTCACCAGGACATGTCTCAAACATGCCTTGGTGAATATACATAGCAATGAAGCCTTTCCAACAGAAGTACCGAATCATGGCATTGTCAGCCCCTATCGTCTCTGGTATTTCATTCGTTTTCTGCTTGAAAAGATACAGAAGGAAACATGCCAGTTTCATAAAATTTCGCACAGTGTGTCATAAAACTCCAACCGAACATTCTACAAAATTTGTAACTACTTGGCACCAATACTTTGCTACGGGGAACACAATTTTCGCTTTTCCAACATAAAATAGATTACCCCCATCGACTAGGCTGCTGAGGTTAACATGCATCTATAATGGACCAGCTGTGAATTGATAATAAGATGTAACAAGTAAAGGAGGAAAAGATTTTTATATATAACAGGTAGACAGGCTTGTAACAAGAAGACAGGCAAATAGGTATATAATAGGTAAAACGAGTAAATGACTGGTTTACCAGCTAGGCCTATTACGGTCGAATTGATAAAATCGCTACACGAGTACTTCGCCTTCGGCTCTATTCCGGCAGCTGAAGGTTTTGGCTGCTTTTGTATTTCCCCTCGTGCAGAAAACAGTTTTACTCATAATATGCCATCCAACCTGGATAGTGGTTAGTGGCTCTGATTGCTGTACTGAAAGACCAGGTTTCGAATCTCGAAAAAGGCATAGTACATATGCGGCAAGGCGCCCCCTAAATATGCGGCGAGCTGAAAGTTCTCTCGAGAGGTTGGCGGAAGGAGAGAAGGAGTGAGAGATCCTCGGACCGGGTGTAGAGTCATTAGGTTATTTTGAAGCAGGAACGTGCAGAGAACGTGATATTTAATAAATAAAGGTAACACACAAAACGTTAAAAAACATTCCTTTGGACGTAATTTAAAATCTGAAACCTTTCAAATTAAAAAAAATTTTTTTTCTTTCTTTTTTTATTTTTTAAATCTTGTCTAAGTTTAGAGTCTTCTATGACATGGAGAAATGGCCTAAAAAAGTTTCAGCACAGTTACGATTTTTTTCTAATAAAAATTTTCGATATCGTTTTGATTTAAAAAATATTAAAACTAAAATATTTTTCTTTTAAATAATACTTAAATTGAATTAAAATTAAAATAAGAATACTCTTATCTGGTGTATATGTTATTGTTAAAGTGCGAAAGCCGTTAATGTGCACATTACCTAGCTAATCTCCTGATTAACTGATTTGCTCCGTTAAAGTGCGGAATCAAGAATTTTCCAGGGCCCACCAGCGGCCGAGCGGTAAAGACGCTGAACACTGGTAGTTCGGTCCGAGGTTCGAATCCCGCGAACGGGCTGGCTGCATGGGCGTTTTCGTGGTTTTCCCCATGTGTAACGTGTATACGAGCCAGTTTCCCTAAGAAAGTCCTCCACGAAGGCATCCCTCCCTTTAGGTAGATAGCCCTCGTGTGCTTTGCCATAACTGAATAATCCACTAATCCAAGAATTTTCCGCATTTTACCTAGATAATGTGCATATTAACGGCTTCCGTATCGTTAAAGTTCAAAAGCTCGTTTCTCTCATTTATTTTCCCTCGCCCTCTATTTTACACATTACCTACTAGGCACTCGCTAATCTCACATTGCCTACTAGGCACTCGTTAAACTGAAAATAAGATCCTTACTGGAACAACAGCAACGTTTCTGTACGCAAACATAATGTTATTTATTTACTTTCCGATTTCTAAAAAATCAAGTTAATACGATCAAGCAATCAAGAAATTAGTTGATAGAATCAATCACCAATCAATTAAAAAACTATAATACAAAGAACAAAACGGTTTGAAATATTACTACAATTAAGGAAATGAATTTGCAAAACATATTGTTACGAAATGTCCAGGCGCGGTAAGATACTTCCCCGCAAAGGTTTAGGGTTGCCATAAAATGGCAAGAGAAGGCAAGGTTGCCACATTTGGCAAGCAATTTCTCATTTGGCGACAAAATTGGTGATATACCATGGACGGGTGGATAACTTTCTGGAACGAATTCTTACCGGTTTAGGGCAGCGAGTGCCGAGTGGGTCGTTGACTGCATCGAAAGAGTCTCTTAGTGTATCGCGGTTAGTGCATCGTCGAGAGAGTGTGTTAAGCTCCGGGTAACGACTGAACCGAAGAGTCGGGAGCTGTGTTCTGTGTCTTGTCGAGTGCATCGCGAGTTGTAGCGTGGAGAGTCTCGAGAGTGCGTGGAGTTCCGAGAACGACCGAGCAGAGTCGGGAGCTGTATTCTGGTGCTTTGCAGTGAAGCTCTTTCCATCGTTATAGCCCGATAACCTGAAGGTTGTGTTGCTGATTGTTCTAGCGAGTGTATAGTAGATCTTCGACGACTGTAAAACGTGATTTTGGAGCTGTCCTGATTAATATTGGCTAAATAAAGTGTGTTTTGATACTTCATGAAGTGCTGACGTCATTATTCACTCCAAATCCTCACGAATCCCGTACGAACGTGAAGGAAGAAAATAACGAAACAACTGCTGTCAGAAAATAACGTAACAATATGATAACTTATTAGTGCAATCTAAAGATTGGTGACACTTTCATAGCAACTGCATTTTGCAGCAAGCACACCTATTTGTGGTACATTTAGATTAGCAGTAACATTTTCTGAAATCTTGTCATTTAATTCAATTTTAAACAATTTAAAACTATAAGTGGCGACTCTTTTAAGCGTACAGAAACGTTGCTGTTGTTCCAGCGAAGACCTTATTTTCACTTTAATGTGTGCCTAGTAGGTAATGCGCAGATTATCTAGGTAATTTGCAGACCCAGTTAGCTTGATAATTGCAGAACAACTGATTTCTGCACTTTAGCGGTAACATATATATCTATTTATATGCAGGGTGTACCGTAAATGTCGCAATAAACTTCTAGGAGAGGTAGGAATCATAAGGATTAAGAATTGCATAGGAACCCATACCCGGAAATGTCAGGAGTAAGTAGTAGCAGATGGAAAAAGAAGCAATTAATTAATTTGAAACATTTATTGGACATGAATACAAATGGTGTGTACGACAGCTTGAATGTTACAACAGATGCTCGAAGTTTGCACCATCAGACGCCAAACATGCCTTACACCGACGGACCATTTGATTGCCGCGGATTATTTGATCTTCTTGGAGTAGGTTCTTTCCGACTTGCTTGACGATGTTCTACCAAATGTGAGGCGCAACATGTTTCCAACATGATGGGGCGCTTGTTCATTTTGGACTGGATGTTCGAAGCCATTTGAACAGATCATTTCCGCAACGATGATTTGGGCGTGGTGGACCGGTTCCCTGGTCCCCATGCTCATCGGATTTATCGAGCCTTGATTTCGTTTTGTGGGGAGCCATCAAAAGTGTCGTGTATCACGATACTGTTGTGTATGAAATGGATTTCGTGGCAAGAATCGCTTATGCAGCAGCTACAATCAAAGAAACTCCCGATGTGTTTGAATATGTTCGGCAATCAATGGTTCGTCAACGTCTGATGGTGCAAGTATCTGTTGTAATATTCAAGCTGTCGAAATACCATTCGTATTCATGTCCAATAATTCAATGTCAATTCATGTCCTTAATTTTTATGACGTGGTGTCCTACTTCCCCTGTACTCAATATTTACAGTACACCCTGTATATAAAAGGAACACTCTGTCTACCTGTATGTCTTTCGTTCGACCTTTGCGTAAGCTAATAGGCTACGAAATTTGGTACATAGACAAGGCTACGAAATTTGGTACATAGACAAGAGCCAGTGCATCTCGAAGCGATTTTTTCAAAATTCGAATGGGATTTTTTTATTGTATGTTTTTTGATGAAATCGCATCAAATTGATAATTTTCTCTCATTATATCAGCAACAATGCCTCGAAGCCATTGCTGCTGATATATCACTGTTGCTGATATCAGCACTGTTGCCACTTGGAAAAATGAGGGCGATAATTCTGTGCAGTTTTTAAATTGATTGTTTCTCTTGGATACTGGACGTTTGTCGCGAGAAGGCAAATGGAAGTTGGTTAATCTATTTATTACGATAATTAATATTTGTATTAAGGGATATTGCTTATTTCATTGTAATTTTTTATTGAAATTTCGGTTTTTTATTTCAAGTCAAAACGGGCAATTTGGCCAGAAGGGTTATTAATTTCGTTTTGGCATTTTGCGTTGAATCACTATCAATGTCCGTTTCACTTTTCAAACTGTTGCCACCCAATATTAGAGTCCTGTGTTATATTTAAAGAAGTTAAATAACGAAGAATCTGCATAAATGTATGAATGTTTCTCGCATTGTGATAAAACAACGGTACCTAGACCCATCAAATTTTGAATGACGTAATACTCCTGCGAATATGGGCATCCGAAAGACCGAATTTGAAATTTGGAATTCGTTTTATTATCTATTTCATATTTTGTAAAACTTTAACGAGTTTCTGATTAACAAACTCAAGGATTTCAAGGAGAGCAACGGCAACGTTGTACAGAAAAAAAAAAAAAAAAAAAAAAAAAAAAAAAAAAAAATTATCTCCATCGCCCGAGACTCTGTATCGGAAATTGAAATTCTAAAGATAGGCTCGTTTAAAAATTATTCTGTGATATTGCTGTTGAACTGAATTTTTATGGTTTAAGTGCGAAGAACATGATATTTAATAAATAAAGTTAACATACAAAAGTTTAAAAAAACAACCCTTTGGACGTAATTTAAAATCATGAAAGCTTTCAGATTTTTTATTTATATACTTATTTTTTTGATAAAGTTGTTCTACGGAATAAAATTCTATACGGTTTTCAAATTTAATGTTTAGTGTTCCTTTAGGCATTTTCCCGGTACATTTTAAAAGCCAGGCGAAGGCTAGTTTGCAATAAATAAAAACCTTCATTTCAAGAATTACAATTTTGTAATTGACAGAGTAGATTTAATATTTTAATTAATTTTATGATTTAAGTTCATTTTTCGCTTTTATAAGATTCAATTTTTATCCAAGCAATACTACAAAAAGAAAACTGCACAAAATATTGCGTAAATTCAGAAACTGAAAAACTTCAAGCTACAGAAATAAAGGCAAAAATTTCTATTATAAAGGATTTAAAGTGTTTATTTTTGTGCTTCTGAACTTCATATAATACACCAGAAATTAAAAATGGTTTTGATTGCAGTTTGAAAAACCTTAGAGATATTAACAAAATAGCGCTGTAAAGACTTCCTTAAATTTCTGTAAGATACTGCACAGCAATATTTTTATAGTATTTTATTTTGTGAAAGCTTTATAAAATTTCTACAGAATTTTGTTTTGTGAGAGCTTTATAACATTTCTATAGAATTTTGTTTTGTGCGAGGTTTACAACATTTCTATAGAATTTAGTTTTGTAAAAGCTTTATTAAATTTCGATAGAATTTTGTATTGTGAAAGCTTTATAAAATTTCTATAGAATTTTGTATTGTGAAAGCTTTATACAATTTCGATAGAATTTTATTTTGTGAAAGCTTTATAAAATTTCTATAGAATTGTGTGTTGTGAAAGCTTTATAAAATTTTGATAAAATTTTGTTTTATGAAAGCTTTATAAAATTTCTATGGAATTTTGTTTTATGAAAGCTTTATAAAATTTCTATAGAATTTTGTTTTATGAAAGCTTTATAAAATTTCTATAGAATTTTGTTTAGTGAAAGATTTATAAAATTTATACCGAATTTTACCGAAAAAATATTTCTATACAAGATTATCTATAATGTTCTATAGGAATTTCTATAGATCTTTATCGTAACTATCAAATTTTCATAAGGGCATAAACATTCTTTACAGAATTAACAGAATATTTTTACTCCTGAAGAAGAAGTACCAGTGTCTTATTGTTCACGAAATCGATAGTGTTTTTCTTAAAATTCCACCTAAAATAAAATTGCAGCTTTGCGTAACTTTAAATTTTATATTCGCATGGTTATCTTTTTATTTGATTTGATTTGACACGTCACAGAAGTGAATACAGATTTGATTCATTTATTGCTTTAAATATTTACAAAATTTAAAACTCATATTTATGAGATTTACAATGTATATGTGATGTATTCTAAGAGAACAATAAATCCCGATTGATAAATATAAAATCCCTATACTAATAATTTTTTTATGAATCAATCACGATCCATAAAAAAATCCCCTTTGCGATGGAAACAACAAACAGAGTGTCACCGAAATCTAATTCTTTGACCTTTTAGTCACCCTCGAAAATAAAGAAAAATATTTAATTCTTATTATTTTCTGAAATCCAAGATCAGCTTCATCATAGTCTGAGCTATTTTTAGAAACGCAACGAGGGTGATTTGAGGAAAATCTATAACTTAAAAGCTGCGTTTTTAATACGCGGGATACATGATTTTATTTCTCAAATGAATACAACTCCCATAAAATGGGTCAATATATTTGAATAGTTTTCAAGATATTAGAATTGAGATCACAAAATCGCATACAGTATACTTGAGTATGCTTTTAATACCTCCCTAGTGGGAAATTTTCTAGTAATATGTATTGGTCGTAATCTTTCTCCTTTTTTTTTAACTATGATGCTAGGTGTAAGCGGAAGCGAAAAATACAATTCCAAATTTCACAAAATTTGTGCATTAATATTGTGAAAACATAATAGTAGATAAGGGGTACGTAAGCATATAATACTGAACAAATGGTCAGCTTGTCGCAGGACCCCAGTGTTTAGTCCCCAAGCGAACTTGGTACTCATTTTATCGACCCAAGTGATGGAAATAAAGGGATGGAAGGTTGAGTCGACCTTGTCCAGCCCGGGAATCGAACTGTGGTGCTGCTGCACGATGCGCTAGCCACTGCGCCACCGGGTCTAAAGGGGAAATATAAACTATATATATTTTCTCTTTTCAAAATTATCACAAGAAATAGATATAACTTTGTTTAAAGCATAGAAATTTATTCGTAAGTTTATGTTATCCTTGGTATTCAGATTTTTGTATGTATATGGATATATTGTTACGAAATGCCCAGCTGCGGTAAGATGGCTTACCCGCAAAGTGGGGTTAGGGTTGCCAGATTTCATGGACAATCGCCCATTTGGCGACAAAATTGGCGATATCATATAGGCGAAGCGAGAACATTTTACAACGAATTCTTACCGGTTTTTCCGAGAAGGTTCTCGAAGGCAGGTCAAAAGCTATATAATATATAAGTTACTGTTTATCTAAAATCTCAGGTGTATACATTAAATCCACGAAATATGTGAGAATTAAAAGATGACATAAAACGGCAAGTTATACAGATTCCTCCTGCTATGTTACATTCGTCATTGCTGTCAACACCCTCCTGCATGCAATGTGTTATCATTTGCAAAGGCGGACACGTTGAAAACTTGTAATTCCAGCAAAAGTTTTTCCGCCCCCTCCTCTCTTGTGTTACCATTGGTCCTTTAGAATGCTGTTCTTTCTAAATGTTTTACACGGGCAATGGCAATTTTCGTCACACGTGTATCGTTCCAACGACCTTTATGGTTTCTCAAAGCGAAAGCGCAAGAAAAAAGGGAGGTGTTGCTATTCAAAAAACTTCGAAATTGTTTCACTGCAACTGTAACCGTGAGAGCTCTATTATTTTAAATCAACACAATTTGGAGCTCATACTTTCGAATAACAATACTTGAAATTTCATTTCGATTAGTTCAGCGGATAGGCCACTAGGGGTTTATATATGGGGGAAGTTTTTATGATCACCCTGTATATAATTTCCAACGCATGTTCAAAAGTACATAGCAAAAATTAAAGTTATTCTACCAAGAAGCTAATACTTGAAAACTGAAGTGTTGTTAGTATTTCAATGAATAACCAGAACAAAAGACTGATCTGATTATGGAATATATATATGTTTGGTTTTTCACACATAGGTAATGTATTTATAGATGACGTTTATTGCTTTTGCAAATTATTATTTATGAATGTTTTGCAAAACATATATAAAATAACGTAATTAAGGATATTTTCATTAAAAGTTTAACGTTAAGTGTGAACCTTCAGTTGAAAGTGAAATAACAGAAGGATCTCTTTTTGGGAATTTAACAGAATACAAACGTTTAACTAAAGTTGAAGCATTCTTTCCCCTCTTCGCTCCATGTTCTGCTCTTTGTTTACTCCCCGTTGCTAATTTTATTCATGACCAGCATTGTTAATGAGCGGTGAGTTATAAGAGAGAACCGTTTCAGTTCACAGAGCAAATGTTTCTGACCCTAATCCCATAAAAGTGTATTCTACTCACCCTTACTAAGCACTCATTATAAAATGAAAAATCTAATGCAGACACCACATGACTTCCTTGTAGAACTAAATAAATAATATAAATAAATAGTCGCCACATTGGACCTAGCACAGTTTAGGATTTCAAACTCTTGATAATTTTACAAATACTGCATGCAGATTATAAACCTTTAACTGTAACATAACAACATAATTCAATCACTTTTAAAGCAAAAAAATGCTCAATCTTCAAACATGTAAATATAAAGAAAAACAAAGCTTAATGAACCGAGTATATATACGTTTGGGGAATGCGGCCCAAAATAGGAAGGTGCACAACTAAATGTTATATCAGTCTCATATGCAAAGTTTCAACGTTTTACGACTAATCATTTTCGAGTTATGCGAATTACATACGTACTTACGGACGGACGTCACTAAAATGCTGCCTTCGGAATCCATTTTGAATCCATTTTACAATCCGTTTTGGAAAAAAAAGTCATTTATTCTGTCCGTAGGTGCAGATATCACGCGAAAATATCGTTTAGATAATTTGAGAGTGGCCAAAATGGATATCTTCGTTGAAATATGATACCGGAAATTTTTCGCTATAACAATACTTCCTTCACTTCGTACAAGGAAGAAAAAATAACATAAGAATCTTTTTTTTTTTTAGTTAGTTTTGAAAATCTAGAGAATCAGTTTCATAGAATCAATCACTCATCAAAACAGTTAATAAAATCAATTAATGAAACGGCTTAAAAGTATTATTAAAATTAATTTGAAGTACAAATTACAGAAGTGTTTTATGAATGGATTTGGAAAAACCGTGATACAATTGTGCTCACTTATTGGCGCAATCTAATCTGCAACCAATTATGGTTGCATTGTGAATTAATTACATAGAAAATAAAGAAGTATACTGCGGAAAGAAAAAAAAAAGTTTTATATCTGCCGTTCTACTGGGCTGATTGACGAAATTCAAACTTCGCTTTTCATGTCTCGAAAGCGCGACTTAGGATATGTATTAGAAATTTATACATAACACTGTTCAAATATAGATATTTTGACACAAAAACGGACTTTTTTGGAAATGATATGCCAATTTGTTTCTATATTTCGATTCTACGACTCAAATTACGCCTAAATATTTAAGTTTGTAAGCTTTGGTGCGAAATCTACGGATAAATTTAAAAATTTATCTTGGCGCATTTTTTTTCAGTTTGGGCCAAGAATAATTAGTTCACTTGGCATTTTTTTATATTCATAACAACCTGTTTTCCTTTCTTTTTTTCACTGTACACGAGCGGGAAAAAAGGTCAAGATCATCTTTCATACTTTCAAATAATTTTAACAAAGTGCGCAAACCATATTTGGCGTTATTATCACCTATAACGAGTATGCCAAACTTCAAAACACTTCAAAATGTCTATTCCCGTACATTTTAGGAAATTTTGAATAAAAAATTCTTATTTTTTGCAGGTATGCCTAGAAATACATTTACTTTAAGATGACGTTGAAACGTTTATAGGTTATAATTAAATTTTTTTTCTAAACATTTATAAAAATTATTTAAAAATACAAATTTTAAAATAAATCCTTAAAAATGGGCGAGTTTTATTTGGAATGAACTTAAATTTCGAAATGTGAAAGGAAGAATCAACTAAGTTTAATAAAAAAAAAAAAAAGAGATTTTAATAAATCGATACCAAATTCAATTAAAATGGAGGAGGTAACATTTTGAGTGCTAACTTTTTTTTTTAAATTACTCGTGCGATTTTTACAGAACTAGGCATTTTGGCATAATTTGAGTCGTAGAATCGAAATATGGAAAAACATTCAGAAAACGTCCGATTTTGCGTCAAAATACCTATATTAGAGCAATGCTATACTTAAATCTAACACACATATCCTAAGTCGCGCTTTCGAGGCATGAAAAACGCAAGTTGAATTTAGTCAATCGGCCCAGTAGAACTGACCCCCCTTTTTTTGCGCAGTATACAATTAATGTTGATGTCACAGTTTCTGAAATATTGTTCAGCAACAATACATTGTGTCATCAGGCAGAAAGAAAAGAAGAGAGACGAACAAATCTCAACACTTTAATTATTTGTAATACCTTAACATGCACATTATATAAGAAAAAAGCGAAAAATTCTGAGTTTGTAGATGTTCCTGCGTAGAGACATTGGGTATTTTTTGGAAGCAAGCAAGATGAAAAATTAGCAACCTCCTTCGCTGGGAATCGAACCACGGACCTCCGAAATACCGGCCCAGCGTGCAGAGCCACTACACCACGAAGGCACGTTAGGAAGGCGGGAGAAATACCTTGTATTTTAACTCAATAGATGAGGTAATCTGCAGATTAAGCAGGTAATGTGAACATTAAGTGCTTTAAAACTTTATTGTTAACCTTCACATTACTAATTTGTACCTTGGTAAGATCTGACGAAAGTAGAAGAGATAGTAAACATAAAAGTAAGAGGATAAAAGGTTAAACAAAACTCTACACGCCAGTGAGCAGGAATGCATTGAGAATTAATTAAGAACAGTTTTAAGTGAATTTATAATGGAATATATCTTATGCCATTTATCTTCCAATTATACGGATATGTTTAGCTTATTTATTAAATGTAAGAGAAATAACAAAAATCTAAGAAAGCTTATATACTAAAAACATGATATTTAGAGTCTTATGCAAGTGTTCGCTTGCATTTACCGATAGGCAAATGATATGGTATTATTAAAGATGATACGTTAAAAAAGAGAACCATTTTGTAACAAATGGTTACAGCAAACAGTGTAGTTGGTTCTCACTCTTTTAATTCCATCAAGTTTTTGCAATTTCATTAAAGTTTTTGTTACGTATTCATAAGCTGTATTAAGGTTTTTATCTCACGTACTAATGTCCATCAAGGCTTTTGCCATACAAGTTTCAAATCCTTATAGTTCCATCAAGCTTCGTGTTACACATTTCAGATTCTCTATGACAGATCTGCGGCCGAGCGGTAAAGTCGCTGAATACTGGTAGTTCGGTCCGAGGTTCGAATCCCGCGAACGGGCTGGCTGCATGGGCGTTTTAGTGGTTTTCCCATGTGTAACGTGTATACGAGCCAGTTTCCCTTAGAAAGTCCTCCAAGAAGGCATTATTCCCCTTAGGCAGATAGCCCTCGAGGCTTTGCCATAATCACATATACACATTCTATGACAGATCTTTTTGTGATACGATATAATACAGTTTGAAGTCCAAAGAAACAAACGACAATGCGATCTTTACCTTGTAAGGAATTTTCTTTCTCTTTGTGGAGAACCTTGGTGTAACTGGAAAGCACAACTGGCTAGCAATCGGTAAGTCCAGCGTTTGACTGCCGGATAGGGCCTTGAATATTTTTCATGCTTCCTGCTTTGACAAACATAATAGCTCTACATACATGCCCGCTTCCAAATTACCCAAATATCAGCCCTTGCATTTTGTTTCGTCAAAAAACGGCTATTAGTCTCGAAATGAGATTTTGCATTCATTCACTGCAAATGGCGTATCACTTTTCAAACTGTTGCCACCAAATATTATCTCCCTGCATTGTTTTCAAAGAAATTAAATAATGAAGAATGTGCATGAATGAGGCATGTTTTTTACATTGTGAAAAACCGACTGTACCTAGAGTCATCAAATTTTGAATAACGTAGTCCTCCACCCGAACATGGGCACCTGGAAGCCAAAATCTTGAATTCAGAATTAGCTTTATTATTTATTTCATACTTTGTAAATCCTTAATGGATTTTTTTATTAACAAACTCAACGATTTGAAAGCGAGCAGTGGAAACACTGTTCGAAATAAAACTTTTTTTTTATCTCCAGCGGGTGAGACTGTTGCCATACGGGAGAACGTAAAATATTTGTCTTTGAATTTTATTTAGCAAAAGGCTCTATAAAAGCGATGTGTCGCTGTGGCCGGAAATAAAATACTTTTATCTTCCACGCGCCAGCGTGTTGCCATTCAATAAAGCCTAAGACATTTTTTAATTTAGTTTGGTATTCTGGTAGGTTACTGAGTAATAATAAATTAAGCGATTCAAAAGCAATAAACACAGTTCTTAAGAATATGTTTTTCTACTTTTTAATGTGATTCATTCAAGTAAACATACATTAAAATCATGTTATTAGAAATATTCAGTATTTTTATGAAATTACACTAATTAAGTTCATTAAAACTTTTTCTTTTTCATGAGAACTAAATTAGGCTGTTGGGCGCGTGCGGTCGGTTTCTAAAGAAATAATATAACGAATACATATATTTATGTAAATTCTTCATTATTTAATTTCTTTAAATATAATACAGAGCTGTCATGGTTGCTGGCAACAGTTTGAAAAGTGAATCAAACCAGAAAGTGAATCGACTCAAAATGTAAAAACGAAATTAATAGCCCTTCTGGGCTATCGCTCCTTGGGCTAATAATAAAAATTAAAAAAAAAAAAAAAAAAAAAAAAAAAACCTTTTGTTAGCGACCTTACTATGAAAACTGAAGATTGATGTTATGAACTGAAAAAAGACTTAAATATGGCTAAAAATGTATGCCAACAATTAACACTGCATCGGGAATCGTAAATATATGCTGCTATACAATTTAAAAAATTTTTTCGATTTTGTTGTTCAACTGTATGTGTCGCGATTGTGAAGACAAGGATGTTTAATAATAAAGCTAAGAATACAAAAAGAGGGGGTTCAGTAGGAGGGAATGCAGGGAACATATAAGAACAGACTGCGAGCTCAGGCGTAAACGTAAGAAGCTTTAGTAAACTCTTTTGGGCAACTTTTAAAATCTGAAACATTTCAGATTTTTTTTATTGTGGTATTATGTTAAAAAATACATCTTTTGTCAGAAAAGTTCCAGGACAAAGGTCGTAAAAATAGAAAATTGCATTTACAAAGTAATGTTCCTAACTGCTATCAAAATAGTTCCCTTGGCTATCTATAACTGCCAACGTTGCAGGAGGTCTTCGGGGCAAGCAGTGAAATCTTCAACTTCGACGCTTGCGAGTTCATTTGTAACAGCCCGTTGGATGTATGCAATAATCTTGATGAAGCTTTCCTTTCAGTCACCTTTTGACTCATGGAAACAACAAAAAAATCACAGTAATCTGTAACAAAAATGTGGGATCACGTCTGGTTCTATACAATAGTTCAGCAGAAAATCTTCCTCTGTCTGTTCGTCTGTTAGTGAGCGAGGGACGATTCTTGCATTAAGTTTCCCTTTTCCTAAATCTTCGCGGAAAATCTTACGACACACATCACGATTCAGATTCAGTTCTTCTGATACCATACGCACAGTTACACACAGTCTTCTTGGAATAACTGCCTTACATGCTTCACGTTTACATCGGTATGTGCTATAGACGGCCGACCAGCTCTGGGATCGTCTTCTACTGAATCTCCCCCTTCCCGAAACTTTTTGCGCCACTCGAAAACACAACTTCTTGAAAAGTGCTTCGCCTGCATATGCTTGCTTAACCCGCGAGCACACGCACCGATCCGACGAACACGAGAACACGCGCCGGGTATGTCATACCCGAATAAAAAAATTGTAATTAAAAATTTGTCAAAAAAAATTAATCGTTTTTTAAAAGAAATTAGATGTAAAACCAAGTTAATACTTCATTTTAGACAAAATAGGAAACAATAAGGCGAAGAAAAATTATTTACTTACAATTTTTTGAACATTGTTTACAAAATGAGGTCATATGTTCCATACATATATTTTTGCTACAATTTTCACAAATGAAGTTGTGAAGTAGTCTTTCTATCCTTTTTCTTGGGGCACTCTGTACACCTCTTGTAAGTCATTTTAGGTTTTTTGGGAAACAGTTCATTGTTAACATGTTCATCGGTGGTCAGTGTTTGTCCAGAATCAGGAACCACAGATGCTCGCCGTCGTTCATTTTGAACATTTTTCTATTAGCTGCATCCCTAAGGCTTTGAGAAAAGTACTCATCCCGTTCACGAGTGAAATTTTCTCGTATTGAATAAATATAAATATTTTTATTGTCAACTACATGTTTTAACATATCTTCATCGATAAGCAATGACAAGGAATCTAAAGGTGTTGAGAAGTTTTTAGAATACTTTGTATTTCCAGGGAGTTTAGTTATAATATTTTTGGCGCCAATTCTAACATTAGTCCGAAATTTATTTTTGTTCCATTTTTTCCAACATAAAAACTCATTGCTACATTCTAGAGTTTCATTTTCTGTTTCTGTATCTGAATCACTACTCTCTATGGGTGAATCATGATTACTATTATATTCTTCGTCATCAACATCTTCCTCTTCTTAACTAAATGAATCCTCATCATAACAAACTGTTTCAAGGAGATTTCTCAATCTTTTCATCTCTTCATCGTAAGGAATATACGGCGCCATGCTTACAGCTCAAGAAAAACCTATACTAAAAGACTCACTGAGAAACGCGAGTACACGCACGGGTATGACATGCCCGAACAATGCGGTTCCTAAAAAGCCGTTGCACTTGCCACCTCAGGAATTTCCCCCATTTAAGTATGTGATCTTGAACTCAGCTACACCAAGTTTCGTTCTTTTATGAAATAATGGGCGAGAAATATACAAAAAGAAAAATGCACATGGGTATGACATACCCGCCGCGTGTGCTCGCGGGTTAATCATGTTTCACGTTTCCCCTAGCGGTTTTCCAGAGCTTAAAGCAGAACTCTTTGCTCACAATCAGCATCTATTGTGTCGAATGCGACAGTCCGAACAGTGTCTTTCTGAACACAGTCCTGCCCCACAGTAAGTTTGCGTTTAAACATGGCCAAGGTCATGCTAAGTATGAATACATACCAGGTAACATATAAGCCCCATTTGTTCATCTTTAGTATCGCAAAGTCAGAAATAAAAAACAAAATTGTCCAGGAACTTTTCTGACAAAGGATGTATGTTTTTGCGCGCCGTTATCATCGGGCCATGACAGTTGAAATCTGCAGTGTCCATTCTTGTTATGGCATTAATCCTATCCGATATTATCCAATGTGGGAGGTGCGAAATGGACTAGGAAGTGTGTCACATGATAGAAGGACCCCACATGCATCATCTAAAATGTGTGACAAGAACTTTGTGTGGGTAAACATGTGCTGATGAAGATTGTTGTTGTTACTAATCTCCATGCCTAGGAACAAATTAGACGAGGTCCACGAGTCCATTGACCTTTAAAAATCGAAAACAAGCTTAGGCGACCTGTAAAGATCCACAAGAGACAACTACAGGCACTCAAGGATATGTGCCGGTGATGCGGGCGCTTTGTGATACTTAGAACAAATTGGGTGCATCCTGATACCACTCTCAAAAATAAGTCCCCTCAGGTGCCCACTGAAGAATCGGGAAAGTGTTGTCTGAACACATCTTTCGCAATCTATAGCAAGGGATCTTCCAGGACAATCAGCTTGATAGCAGGGATGACTAGGGGGAACGAGCCAAATTTGCCTGTCAGTATGTCTTCTAATGGAATGCAGTTCAAGATATGTCAGTGAAGATGATGAAGATATTTGTTGTAATCATCTGGAACTAGACGGTTATCTTCGACGTTTCCTGTACTTTCATTTTTGGTTTGTCAAACGAAAGGCATTCGCGTCTTGTTGATAATTATTTAGAATCAACAGAATCATCTGTTTTAAAAATATTGCGTACTAAATGTGAATGAAATTACATTAATAAAAACACTTAAATATAACATTGCTTCCCGTTTCACAAATGAGTTTGACTTCACATCAAAGTTTACTAAAAATAGAATTTCGTTGTTCTATGTGGTTGATTTTCGAATAAGAGAAACATTAAGAATTGTAATGAGGACGAATAAAGGCCTAAAGCCTACTTAATATGGCTTCCATCGATTCAGTTCAAAGTTTTAATCGTGACTGTCACCATATGTTGTTTCAAAGATTTTAGTTCCTATGGGAACCTCTAAGAAATCGCTCACGCAATAGAAACTTTTATCGTACTTTCAAAGCTCTAAATGGTTAACGGGAGGCACGGAACATGATCGTAACGTTATGTTTCCGGGATAATTTTATGCTACACGTTACATGACCGTTTCCATGACCACTGCCGTCAGTGTCTGCCCAGTATAATGACCAACGTAATTTTGCTAGCTTATGCTAATTTCATACCAAAATTACACTTTGTAATGATTAGTTGGCAAATTACTTTTACACAATTAACGACCTTTCCTCAAAATGTTACAGGGTTTTTATTCTGCGTAAGTGCTCCTCGTGATTTTACGTCTTACATCTGATTATCATTTCAAGTCTGTATAAACCTATAAGATTAGGAATAAATTAATCATTTAAAAGCTCATATTGTTATTTCATATGAGTTTATAGATTGGTCCATTCTCACAACACAAGTTAAAAAATGTGAAAGCCTTCAGATTTTATATTACGCCCAAAAGGGCGTTTTTTTTAATGTTTTGTATGCTACCTTTATTTATTAAATATCATGTTCTTCGCGCTTAAATCATAAAATTCAGTTTAACAGCACTATCAAAAAACAAGAAATCTCGCACATAAAATATATATGCTTAAAGATTCATGCGATGTTAATCTTAATTGAACGCTTTGAAACCGTTGAGTTTGTTAATCAAAAATAATGAATAATAGAAAATATGAAATTTCTACATATAAATAAAATAAAGAGTCTGTCTGTGTGTGTCTTTCGTTCGTGCTGCGCGTAAGCTAATAGACCCACGGCTACGAAATTTGGAACTCTAGACAAGAGCTAGTGCACCTCGAAGCGATTGTTTCGAAATTCGAATTCGAATTTTTTTATTTTATGTTTTGTGACGAAATCGCGTCATTTTGAGACATAATGGGCTATAGGAAAGCGAGATTTTACTCTACACAATCCATTTTCACATCATCATGAAACGTAGGCACTTAGCTATTTTACGAACTTAAAATAAATTTCGTGCTTCAATAAATCGATTAAATACGAATTTATTTAACAAAGGGAGCTTAACACCTTTCCAACGGGATTTTTTCTAAAAACGTTTATTTTTAAAAATGTACAGTTTATTTTTCTTTGATTTTTGCACACGTTAAACTTTCATCCTTGCGACTGCTTTTACAAAACGAATTTTGGAAAAATGATAATATTTTGTATTTTAAAAAAATGTTTTAAATGAAACTTCCGAGTACACTTCTCACATCGTTAAAAATGTGATTTTGGCACCAATTTTCCCGTCTTATTGTTGTTGGTAGATTTTTGATGAAATCGCATCATTTTGAATAGTTTCATTCTTTTAGAAATATGGGTTTGGCAGCAATTTTTCATCGGATTTCTTATGTCACTGTTTTTAAGAGATTGGCATATTTCATTGTCATTTATATATATAATACATTTTATTGATTTTTTTTTTGTTAAAGTTGTTGTGCAGAGTAAAATTATGCGCGGAATTTTATGTTTTTTGAGTTGCTTTCATGTTATGTTTTGCTTATTTCACTGTTTGTAAGATATTGAAAAGTTTTGCACGATGTTTTTTCTTCAACGGAAAGTTGGTTAATTTTTTTATTAGGATAATTAATATTTGTATTAAGGGATATAGCTTATTTCACTGTATTTTTTCTCTTGAAATTATATGATAAAATATCATTACTTATACTTTGCTTTTCAGAATATTTTGTTTTTTGCATTCTTTTATGTTATTTATGGCTCATTTCACTATTTTTAAGATATTGGTTAATTTATTTTATTAGGATAATTAATATTCATATTAAGGGATATTGCTTACTTCATTGTAATTTTGTTATACGTAATAACTTTTTTTATGAAGTTGTTCTGCAGAGTAAAATTCTACGCAGTTTTTAAATTTAACGTTTGGTGTTTCTTTCAGCCATTTTTCCGGTACAATTAAAAGCCAGACGAAGGCTGGCAGCGAAGCTGCTAGTAGATAATAAAATAAATTCCAAATTTGTGCTTCCAGATGCCCGTATTCGGATGGAGGATCACGTAATGCAAAATTTGCTCTAAAGGTACCGTTGAGTTTTCACAGTGCAAGAAACATACATACGTTCATGCAAATTATTCATTATTTAATTTATTTAAATGTGGCGCCGGGCTCCAAGTCAAACGCCGTTTTATGCTGAACCAACTTAAAATTCCAAAGCGAAATTAATAGCCCTTCTGGCCTAACGCCCATTTGGGCTAAAAAATCTGAAAGGTTTTCAGATTTAACGCCCGTCTCCAAAAGGGTTTGCTAAGCCTTGTTACACTCTCGCTTAGGCTCTCAGTATACCAGTGCGCCATTGTAGTCACTCCTACTAACCCACTTTTTTTTGGTCTTTTTCGCTTCTTCTGCTTCGGATAAAGAAGTAATAAATGATTAATTTGATTAATCCCATGTAATGCAGACAGTGACTGCAAACTTGCTTTGATTGTCGTCTGAAATCTTTGCAGAGTTTTTATAAAATACCTTTCTTTAAAGGCTTTATAAAATTTCTACGTAATTTTCAAAACAGTGTTTCTACAGACTCCTGTTTTACGAAAGCTTTATATCTTAGATTAAAATGTCCTTAGAATTTTTACTTCCTTGTACGTATTAAAGAAATTATTGCAATTTTGAAGAATTTCGGGTATCATATTTCTACAGTTCTCGAATGCAACTGGACGATTGTTTTGAGTGGCATCTGTACGTAGAGAGAGAATAAAGGACTCCTTTTTTTTCCAAAACGGGTTATAAATTGGATTTAAAATGGATTCAAAAGGAATTTTTTGTGACACCTCTACGTACGTAGATATCTATATGTCTCGCATAACTCAAAATCGTATATCCATAGAAAGTTGAAATTTTGAATCTGGGACTACTGTAACATCTAATTGTTCACCTCCCTTTTTTATTGCAATCGGCAGAGCCAAAGATGTACACACCTTCATTACTCGGGCTTTATTTTCGGAATTGTTGGTCGTAGTCGTATACTTCGAGTTGCAAAACTATTTTAAATGAAGAAAATATTCATATTTTGGCTATGTGAAATTTAGAAAAAATTTAGTTTTCGAAAAAATAACGAAATTTAATTTTTAATGCGGTCTCCGGTTCTTATACTTGCATCTATAAAAGTTTTGTACTGGTTATGAAAAAGCAAAATTAAAAGAAGTTTGACTCCCGTACGACAAAAAATGGGGGGGGGGATATTTAATTTAAAAATCTGGAGTTTTTTATGTCCTTTTAAATTAGACTTGTATTGAGGAATTGGTTAGTTAAGTTAAAATAATGAAAGAAAATTATAATGAATTATATTTAATTATAATTTAAGGAAGTTTTATAGTTAAAGGAAGTTATAATGAAATGCAGCAAAAATTGAGTATAAATATACATAGGTCATACAGGGAAGTTATACGGTGTTCACATTACATTTTTTAGAGAAGCATTTTTACAGAGAATTATTTAGAAGGTCCCACTGGAATTCCTGTAAAACTCCATCAGTATGTATAATATGTTTTCGTTAGAGGAACACTAAGATCATCCCTGTTTTCATTACTAGTAGACGGAAATGTGCCACAAGTTAAAACATTTCGCCTCACGCATAAGTTAAGTGCTTAGCAAAGCTTAGTTTTCTTTGCAAGTCTATAGCAACAGCAATCTACTGGGATTGAATATTTCATTTATCACGAGAAAGCACTCCACATAATTCGCCGCCCATCCCCCCCAAAAAAAAATCAGGAACCTTTTTTTGTACACGTCAGGGAATATATTGGCTTTTGTATACGTACACTGAGCCAAAAAAAGGGGCATTTCTATATCTCCCTTCTACAGGACCGATTAACGAAATTCAACTTGCGTTTTTCATGTCTCGCAAGCGCGACTTAGGATATGTATTAGATTTACATATAGCGTTGCTCTAATATAGGTATTTAGACACAAAATCGGACGCTTTCTGAAATGACATGCAAATGTTTTTCCATATTTGGATTCTACAACTCAAATCAAACCAAACTGCCAAGTTTTGTAAAAATCGCACGAGCAGTTTTTAAAAAATTAGCTGTCACAATTTTAGCTCCTCAATTTTAATTGAATTTGATACATATTTATTAATCTCTACGAAGTAAAAAGGAAGTATTGCAATCGCGAGAAACTTCAGGCATCATATTTCAACGGAAATATCCATTTTGTCCGCTATCGAATGCAGTTTAAAGATATTTTTGCATGACATTCGTACGTAAGGACAGAAAAAAGAACTCTTTTCTCGCCAAAAATTATAAAACTGATTTAAAATGAATTCTGAAGAGAAATTTTTGCGTCGTCTGATGTGCTTATGTACGTATCTCGCATAACTCAAAAACGAGTAGCTTCAGAACATTGAAATTTTGTATATAGGATTGCTATAGTATGTAGATGTGCACCACATATTTCGGTTGCACCAAAAGTATATAAATAGAAGTATATAAGTATATGTATATATCTTAAAATTCACTAAGTTCGAAAACAAGTTATTCTAATACTTGCGCAATAGCTGCAAAGTACGATAATAATAATTTATTTACTAAAGAAATATTGATTATATTATCTCCTAATATTAATTTTAGTAGAAGTATCTAAAAAGAGTGAACCGAGAGGTAGGAAGTTTATTTACCGAAAATTGTTTTAAAGTTACTAGAATGTAAATTGTTAAAAATGTTTTACGGGGGCTTGAATTAAATCATGAATAACAAAATTTGAAACTTTGAACAAGAAATTAAATTAAAAGCAAGTAATTATTGCTATTGATAGGAAATGAGTTGACTTTTCAAGGGGAACAAACCAACTCCCGTTCAATGAACAATAATTAATAAATACGAACATGTTTCGTCTTTTACTCAAGTAATAATGTTGATGCTAAACTGGCAAATTAAGTTAGGCCAAATAGTTCCGTGAAGTGAAGATATTTAGAACCAAAGTAGAGTACCAAAGAACTCATTCTGAATTAAGCATTTTCGCTAATAATATAAATTTTGAGTGAAAAGCAATTTATGTAGTAAAATTTATAAAATACTTGAGTAATTGTCCCCCGACACCCTCGTTTTTATGCATCTTAATTCAAAACTATTTGTATAAAAATTAAACATTGGTAATCTTAATTGGAATTATGAAATAGAACTAAAAGTAATTGAAATAAACATTTGAAAATTAAGAAACATAAGGCTATCTTTGCAAAAACAAATCAAAACATAAAAATTGAAATATTAATATATTATATAATAAAAGAAAAAAGAATGTACATGAAGATATAAAAGGCCAGAAAAAGCATTAATTAACGTACGTTCTTTCTAGTGGGATGTGGGCAAAGTGTGCTGCCGATAGGGATTTTGGACACACAACGCTTCTGAGAAAGATACCGTGTAATTTTAAAAGTTTTTTATAACCACCTGCACATAAAAAGGAAACATCGCAAAACAAAAGCAGAATATAAGAAAGGTTACAACATATTAAAAAAAAAATGTTTGCTGCTGCGAAAAATCGAGAAAAGCAAAGAACAAATAGGTAAGATATTGCAGAATTTGACTTATTTAGGTAGCATAAAATGAGTTAACAGAAATTAAGCAAATGATCGCTAAGTCCGGACAGAAATGCAGGCTTAAGAAGATTTTAAAATAAACCACTTTACTACATCAGAACTGGTGTCCGCCGATAACATCGCGGCAAAAATATCGCGAACGAAAACGTCGCGGAGAAAACAACGCAAGGCGAAAACGTCGTGCTACAAAACATCGTGGGAGAAAACATCGCAAAGAGAAAACATCGCAGTTCTAAAACATCGTGCCACAAAACATCGTCGTCGAAAATAAAGCGGTTCAAAAACTTCGCAGTTTAA
This sequence comes from Stegodyphus dumicola, assembly GCF_044657685.1. NCBI lineage: Eukaryota > Metazoa > Arthropoda > Arachnida > Araneae > Eresidae > Stegodyphus > Stegodyphus dumicola. Next base: position 242,648,361 of record NC_140771.1, read on the forward strand.
AAACATCGTAATAGATATTATCGTGGTAAAAAAATAAAGTATCTACAAATCATCGCATGACGATAACATCGCAGACATGCTTTTTTCGGGTTTTAATTATTGTAAATGGATATTCCCATAATGATTTGTGAGCGCAAGATGTTAAGAAGGAGAATTTTTACTTTCACAATTTTTTATTAACTAATAAATTTTTGCTGAAAAAGTAAGAAGGAAACTTAAGCATAGAAAATTAAATGCAACTTATAGATTATAGTTTTCATGAAAAATTACCAGTAAAAACTTTATAAAAAACGACATATTAATGGCCTTTGTTAGTTAACTATGTCGGTTTAAAATTCTATTAAGTGCTATAAGTTGCATTAATTTTCTATGCTTAAGTTTCCTTTTTATTTTCTCAGCAAAAAATTTATTGATTAATAAAAAATGTGAAAGTAAAAATTATCCTTCTTTCCATCTTGCGCCCACAAATCATTACGGGAATATCCATTTACAATTATTAAAACCTGAAAAAAGTACGTCTGCGATGTTATCGTCGTGCGATGATTTGTAGATACTTTATTTTTTATCACGATATTTTCGTCGACGATGTTTTTAAATTGCGAAGTTTTTGAACCGCTTTATTTTCGACGACGATGTTTTGTACCACGATGTTTTAGAACTGCGATGTTTTCTCTTTGCGATGTTTTCTCCCACGATGTTTTGTAGCACGACGTTTTCTCCTTGCGTTGTTTTCTCTGCGACGTTTTCGTGTGCGATGTTTTTGCCGCGATGTTTTCGGCTGTAACCGTTTACAATCAGCCAAACACTTGTGGGATGCGTCTTAAATTAAGAGTAACCTCAAATTTAAAATTTATTCTAGTAGCTATATAGTAGATTCTAGTAGCTATATACCTACATAAATGTTTTAACGCGAAACTGGTTCAAACGTCTCACCTGTGTAACAAATTTAAATGTCAGCAGCTAACAATGAAATCTTAACTGAGCTAGCGGAAACCAAGTAACGTGGGTTCGAAAGGCAGAAAAAACATGCTCTGTCGTCTTACAATCCGAAAATCTCACCTTAAATATTTTGAAACTAAATTTGCATTCTGGTAGGGAAACGTAAGGGAGAAGTGACAGTAGAGATCTGAGATATAAAATAACTCATTATTCAAAATAATAAGATTCATTTTGGACAAATAACAAAATCTAATTTTTAATGCGTTCTCCGGATTCTACACTTAAATTTCGGATTTATACTGTTAAGAAAAAATAAAAGTAGAAGAAATTTGACTGCGTACCAAAAAATTGACCGGGATATTTAATTTCAGCATTCGCGATTTTTGATGCTATTTTCAACTTGCCTCGAGGGATTAGTTCATTAACTTACAACTATTAGTTAATTTAGAAGTCAAACAACAAAAATCAGCGTTACATTTTCAAATTTTCACAGGACTAGCTTGGATGATTTTACCGAAACCTCATCCTCAGCTGCAAAAGCGCAAATGATCGAGATAAGATATAATGATTAGATAAGATGAGATGAGAAAGCATGGACAGGAGAAAAGCGATTATAAAAATTCTGTTGTCATTCCCTTCTTTCCATCAATTAGCTATAAAGTTGCACGTATTTTGCAGAAATTTTACTTTCAGGTCGTTTATTCTCCCATCCATAAAATTCCGAGTTCCATACTCAATTACCCCATTCCGGATATGAAATCCTGGGGTATTTACAGGATTCCTTGCCAGTGCGGCTTAATTTACATTGGCCGAACTAAGAGAGCCTTAAAATTTCGCGTTAAGGAACATGAGGCATATGTTAGAAAAAAGGAAACACAGAAGTCTTCTGATGCCCAGCATTGTTGGTCCGAAAATCACACTTTCAATTTTTCTGCTGCCAAAATTATTCAAAAAACATCTTCCATTGGTGAACTGGATTTTCTAGAGGCATTTCACATTCAAAAAAAATTTTTTTTTTCTGTTCCAGTTAACGACCCTAATTCCAATCCATCTTTGCCCTTCAGCCTTTAAAGAAATTATGTTTCAGTTCTGGTTTCATCAACAGATGGTTCTTCTTTAACATGTTTATTCTGCTGTAATATTTTCAAGATGAGTCGCATCAACACTGGTGTTTATAATAAGTACACTCTGCACAACAACAATAGTTTAAATCTCAAATCTTTCAGATTTTATATTACACTCAAAGGGGCTTTTTTTTAACGTTTTGTGTGTAGTCCTCCACTCGAATATGGGCATACGGAAGCCCGAATCTGGAATTTGTTTTATTATCTATTTCATATTTTGTAAAAAATTAACGAATTTTTGATTAACAAACTCAAACGATTTCAAAGTGAGCAATGGCAACACCGTACGAAAAGAATATAATTTATATCTCCAGCGCGCGAGACTGTGCATCGGAAATTCTAAAGATATGCTCTTTTAAAATTATTTTGTGATAGTGTTGCTGAATTTTATAGTTTAAGTGCGAGGAACATGATATTTAATAAATAAAGGTATTACACAAAACGTTAAAAAACACCCCTAAAAATTAAAATAAATGAATGTTTCAGATATAAAATCTGAAAGCATTCAGATTTTTTTTAAAATTTTTATTTATTTATTTATTTTTCCTGTGCACGTGTACATCAGTCTCCTATGACTCAATTATTAATTTTCATATACCTGACCATAATTCAGTGCGTTCTTGTTATTAATAATTTAGAACAGAGTATCAAGTTGGCAGCCTGCGGGCAGCATGCGGCTACCGAAGCAATTTTTTGCGGCCCGCGATATATTATTTATGTATTTGTTGCAAATACTGTGTTAGAAAGATTTCAAGATTTTAGTTATTTGAAGTTCGAGTGTTTTCATATCCATTAGAACTGAATGTGAAGAATGAGCCACAAAATCTACGAATGTAGTTTATTTACAATATTATATAAATCTTATTCAAAGATTCCAAAATCCAGATTTCATTATATTTTATTCGCATTGGTCAAAAAATAAATCAGCTCTGACCTGTGCACTAAGAACAATCATTTTGTTGAATCATTCGAACAAGATTATTTTCAGTAATTTATCTCCAATGCTGCAAATTTTACCAGCACCTAATACCATCAAGTGTCAAGGTGTAGTTAGAAATAAAGAATTTATATTTATTTGCATGCAAATATATGAATTTTTATTTATTCGCCAAAGAAAAATATGAGAAATAAGAGAAATAAATTAAAGGTGCCATTATTTATTCTCAAGTTTTGTTCCACATAAAAAATTTTCTCTGAAAGTTAGAAATGTTTCATGATCCGTTTATTTTTAGTTTAAGTATATTATTCAACGATTAATAATTGCTACAACTATTTGAAAAGAATGTGAATACAAGAATTTAATAATTAGCTGTCAATATGGTTGAACTGAAACAACAAATAAATATCGTTTGCAAGTACCAAAGTTTAGATTTTAAATTTCAGGTGGAAAATAAAGAGAAATTCCAGTTTTTTCCTTTATGATATTATTATTGTTATTGTTTACGTCGTGTTTTCGTAAATATTTAGTAAGTAAAATTTAAAATTTATTTAAAGTATTTTAAATTTTGTTCATAAATTTTTTTTCATTTTGTTAAAAATTAAAAAACGAAAATTGGCTCCTCAGTTGTTTCCAGATAGTGAATACGGCCCGCACACAGTCTGTGTTTAACACCCCTTGTTTCCCCCCCCCATTTTGTTTAAAAAAAAAAAAAAAAAAAAAAAAAAAAAAAAAAAAGGAAAATCTGAAAGCCTTCAGAGGTTTCAGGTCTGAAAGCCTTCAGATTTCAGGTCTTCAGATTTTCAGGTCTGAAAAGCCTTCAGATTTTATATTACATCCAAAGGGACTTTTTTTTTAAACTTTTTCATGTTAACTTTATTTATTAAACATCATATTCTTCGCACTTAAACCACATAAAATTCAACTCAACAGAAATACCAGAGAATATTTAAAAACAACATATCTTTAGAACTTCCGATACACAGTCTCACGCGCTAAAGATAAAAACCTTTTTTCCGTGCACTTTTTTCCCACTGCTTGCTTTGAAACTTTTGAGTTTGTTAATCAAAAATTAGATAGTTTTACAAAATTTGAGACAGATAATAAATCCAATTCGGAATTGAAAATTCGGTCTTTCAAGTACCATGTTTGGTTGGAGGACTGCCTTATTCAAAACTAAGTGACTCTATTAACCGCTGTTTTTACACAGTTCAAGAAACATTCAAATATTGACGCTCATGTTTTACGTCTCCAGCACTAAAATAACCTAATGACTCTACAGTGGCGTCCGAACTATAAAAGATGGTGGATGACGATTCTTCCCCACCTGGTTTGGAGACTAAGTCCCCTAATACACAGTCGTCCTTTAAAAGGGGGGAATACATAAGGTATTTTCACCCTCCTTTCTGGTTGTTTTCGTGGTAGCACACTTGGTACGCATTCGAGAGGTCCAAGTTCGAGTCCCGGCGAGGTCATTGCTCATTTTTCAAACATCCAGCATCGAAACAACCTAATAAATCTACTATATATATATATATATATATATATATATATATTGTAGATTTATATGATACCAGCTTTTATGATGTACCAGCTTTTGTCAGGAATAAATAGATTGTTGAAGAATCATAAATGTAGTCGTAGCTTAAATTATCAGACGATAAGTTTAAAAAACAGGATCCATATATTATTGGTCAGGAGAAATAGCAATTACAAAATCAGATATCTGGAGTAAATAAAAAAAGAACTACTAATAACATTTTGTATGAAGTTTACTGCATCGTACATTTAAGAAAAACCACCGATATTCCTTTGCGAGTCCTTTTATAGCCTCTGGAAAGGCGGAGCTTCCAAGAAATGACATCAACCAATCCAGTTCGCTTTAAATATTTCCAGAACATTGTATAACTGTACGTGTAGAAAAATCGGGAAAAACAACTTGACTACGTGGCTGTGGATTTAATTCCACGTATTTTCAAATAAGAGAACGTCGCCATTAAAAATGAAAAGAACATACAGTTAGAATTTTAAGTGTATTCGTGACTATGGAAATTTTATTATTACATATATATATATATGTGTGTAATAAAAGAGGAATAATAATTAAGGAGACTCATACACCTTAAAACCCATAAGATCTTCGAATAGGTGACTGTTGCAAGAATTGGGATAACTTATTTATTTTAAAAGCAATTACTTCAAACTTTTTACAGCTGACTACATAATATAGCTGCTTTCTGAAATAGTCATCAGAAAGTTTGTGTTGCCACAAATATTTTTATAATTTAATCCGCTTTGTGACACATTTTTTGTCATGTTTCCACCTTGCGCGCACAGTTTCCTGTATTACCGTAATCTGTATCATAACTGAATGCATGTAATTGAACACTATATTAGCTGCAACCGTAATTCGGAACTCATATTGCTTTTCAGTAACTTCGAGGAGCAGAAAGTACTAGAAACATCTCGGGGCTAGCGTGCAAACTATATAAGGCTGGAGAGAGAGCATATGCTTTCAGTTGTTTAGTTATTGTTGGAATTGTTAATTCAGCGTGAACTCAGATACTTCCTCGTTAACTTTCTTTTAAGGTGCGCTTTACACTGCGTTGTGTTTAACGTTCTCAGTAGTTTGAAGTGTAATAACTACTGATTATACTTTGTGATACTGTGAACACCTGTATGAGAATTTCTGTGGAAAATTCCAGAATTTTGAAGTGTTTCATTTGATAAAAATAAATTTTACTAATCTATCATTGGACCTGTGTGCAATCAATCCGTTACGAACTTGTACGCACGCAATATAAGATACAGCAAATCAGTAACCTAACTAAATTAAGAGACGCACGTTATGAGGCTACTTATTTAAAATGGCTGTTCAAAATAACAGTACCACAAGGTAGGGAAACAATTGATAATATACGCTATATTCTATTTTCACTTAACACCAGGTATTGCACTTACTTGCGAAAAGAAATACGTAATTGTTTAAGACAAAGGTGTGCAGTTTTTTACCCTAAATAGAGTGTGGTGGAATGAATACAAAGCGTTATACAGAGTGAGCGTTATACGAAGCACAGCAGAGGAATGAATGAGATTGCCAAACGTTGGTTATTTGATACAGGTTTGAATTGTATCAAACAAGTTTATAAGGTATTTCTCCAGCCTTCTTAGCCTGCCTTCGTAGTGTAGTGGTCTGCACACTGGGCGCGTATTCCACAGGTCTGCGGTTCGATTCCCGGCGAGGGCGTTGCTCATTTTTCATCACTCCTGCTTTCAAAATACCTAATGTCTCTACAAGATGATTGCACGCACGATTTCGTGCATTTCCCTTTCTATATTATTAATATTATTATTTATGTTTTTCGTCCTAAGGAACTACACAGAAGGGATGGATGCATTCGTGGAGACCTAAGGCAAACTGGATCGTATTAACATGTTACACATGGGGAAAACTAAGTAAACGCCCATGCAGCCAGCCCGTTCGTAGGATTCGAACCTTGGACCGAACTACCAGTATTCAGTGATTTTTGCCGATCGGCCATTGGCGGGCTTTTCCTTGATATAACGAACCAGTTTCTTTCAGAAACTCTCCACGAAAGCATACCACTTCTTAGACCGATAATCCTGATGTGCTTTACCATTAGCAAACAAACTCTGGATCGTTATTATATGAGATGATTTCTAATAAATACTTCACGCACGTAAAATGGGATTATCCATAATTGTTTTATTCATAAATGTTGAATCATTTTGGAGTGAAAATTTTTCCTTTTTTTACTTCTAAATTTATGCAACGTTTTGTGCAATTTTTTGGGCAGTTTTGGCTATATAAGACAAAAATTAAATCTTGTTAAAACTTCACATTATTTAAATCATAAAATTAATTAAAAGATTAAATTTATGCAATTAATTAAAAAAAATAAACCTTGTTAAACACTACATTATTTAAATCATAAAATTAATTAAATTTATGTAATTAATTATAAAAAATTAAACCTTGTTAAACCGGCACATTATTTAAATCATAAAATTAATTAAAAGATTAAATTTATGCAGTTAATTATAAAATTGGAAGTCCTAAAACTAATGATTTTAGTTATTGCATATGTGTTCCTGATAAGAGAAATGGTTTCTAGATTTTAATTAACTTAACTATTTAGGATTGAACTATTATTTAAAATTTATTTATTTATATTTAATTTCTTTTTTTTTAAATTAAAAACCTCCTTTTATATCATAAACCAATTTCATATTTTAAGCAAGGTTAAAGAATTATATTCGAAAATGAATTCTTAATTAATTTGGTTTTAATGCTGAAACTGAACTTGTTTGATTTTACAATGCTTTTAAATACTCAAAAGCATTTATAAAATTCTTTAAAAAATTAAAGCAAGAAAAAGTGGTTAGAATTCCAGAAAACGTTTATAGAACTTTTTGTGTCACAGAAGTCTATAAAAAAAATTTAGTTTTCTACAAACATCATCTGATATTTTCAGTAGAATTTCACAAATTGATTCGACAAAGGCTGTTCGCGCATGTTTTAGATGATTTTTATTGTATTTACAGAAACATTTTACCTAAAACTTTTGCGTTTTAAATATTCTGTTTGATAATCATTATTATTCACTATTTTTCTAAGGCAATAAAGCCTTTTGTAGTATCGGAAGAGGCAATTTATCCCATACCTTTTGAACAGATTTCCAAAGTCCAAGGAGGATTGTAGGACAAAGTTTAGGCAATCCGCTTTCTAAAAGTCCAAAAGCGCAGATGCAACAATTGATTTAGTAGGAATGTGAGTGAAGGGTGCCTTGATGCTTGTTTCTTGTTCTATTTTGCCCAGGAGGAAATTAACAGTGATCTTTAACCGTGGCAGCTTGCTTTGTCTTGAGGCAGTTCTATTGATTGATGACACGGTGGGTAAAGAGAATGTATTTCATACTTGAAAACTGGGCATCAGATATGCCCTGATGGTATGTGGAGTTGATCTTAACATTTTTCTCCACTCACTTTATTTTTAATTTGTCGTTATATTAAAAACCAGAAACCATTATAAATCCCTCTGAAAAACTTTCTTTAGAGTCATTGAACCATGTTCTAAGAATTTGTTCTCACCTTTGATGATAATAAACGCATACCTTTTGATTGCAAAGATTTAAATATACCCAAGATTCATCTTGGTAGCAAATCCAACACGAAGACATCTCTCGCGTTTGGCAGATATCCCCTGTCCCTTTTGCCATATTCAGTTAACTTGATTTAATTATAATAACAAATGATGATTAAGAAAATAGGTACTATTCGTTTTGAGGACCGTAAAAAGTCGCCAAACTATTGTTGATCCCAATGCTGCCAAAAATAATTACGGCAACCCTAACGCAAGAAAGGAAGCATAATGGTAAATAACTATCTAAGATTATTATTTTAATTTAGATGAAAGATTAATTTCATATAATACAATTTTTATTACTTTATATGATAACAAAAAAAGCTAAATATACTTGAAATTAAACGGGAGGCATACAATTTTTTGTCTTCCAACGTAGCCGAGAAAATTTCAGTTTTTTTTTGTGCAAACGTCTGTACATAAATAAGAATACAAGTAAGAATCGAAATGCTGTCGAGCCCCGATGGCTTTTATTACGCCATTCAGCACTGCCCCACAGCCGCTCCAATGTTTGTGCATGACACCCACTTTTGGGGTCCACGAAATAGTAGTTGTGGTTGACAGTAAAGTGTTCAAAACCGGCAGCTTGTAGTTCATCTGACTTGTATGATTTCCAGTAGTTAGTATAAATAACACTTCCTCCTGCGATATTTTTGCCGATAGATCAGGAACAGCGACTAAGAAACATTCATTCGATTCTCTGCATAATCCGCCGAAAACCCACTGCGGCGGAAGAACGCGTCTAACATTATTCTTTCTTTTACTGGCTTTCATCGGCTTCAATAATTTTGCCGCATCTGCCGATTTTCGACTTAGGCTGAGCGATTAAAGCTGCGGCACACATCTCACGCATATAACTATTCCAGTCTACACTAACTACCAATAAGTATTTGGACACCTATGCAAATGACGATATCTGTGGTCCCAAGGTACGTCACGGACTCCGCCGGTATATATCGTGTAGGAAACAGCATCGGCTTTAGTCGCATGCAAGATGTCTCGCAGTTCGAAGCTCTCTGATTTCGAGAAAGGTATAATTATGGGGTATCACAAATGTGGCCGATCCTTAAGGGACATATCTAGCGATCTGAAGTACCCAATATCGACAGTGGCCTATGTGATTAAGAAGTGGAAGGTGAGAGGTGATTGTCGGAATGTGCCCCGAGTCGGCAGACCAACGAAACTGGGAGATAGAGAATGACGAGTGCTGCTCAGAGAAATTCAGAAGAACCGCACCCAACCGATAGCCCTCATCCGCGAGGAGTTTCAACAGGCATCCGGGAGTATTGTTTCAATGAATACCATTCGTAAGAAAGCACATCTGCTTGGTTTACATGGTCGTGCTGCTGCCCATAAGCCTTTGATCACAAAGTCCAACTGTGCTACTCGCTCAACTCCGATGCCTACTGCACTATTTTGGATGACAATGTGCTTCCTACGTTGTGGCAGTTTTACGGGTTGGACCCCTGTTACTTTCATGACGACAATGCCAGTTGTCATGTTTCGAAGTTAACCAAGGCTTGGTATGGTGCCAATGGAGTTCATCGAATGCACTGGCCTGCCCAGAGTCAAGACCTGAACCCTATCGAGAACCTCTGGGACGAGTTGCATTGCCGAATTCAGGGGTGCGCTACCCGTGAAAAATCGGTGAAGGAACTTCTATGTCTTCTCCAAGCCGAGTGGAAGAAAATACCACTAGCTGTCATACAAAAACTTGTGGAAAGTATACCCCGGAGGGTACACGCTGTAATTACCTCTCTTGGAGGCTCTACCAACTATTGATTTTGAATAAAGTTAGTATTTCTTTTCCATCACAGGCGTCCAAATACTTATTGGTAGTCAGTGTATAACTGTATTGTAGTTAGTTCATCTTCAGCTGAAGTTCACAAAATTCAATAGATGTCATTTCCTGACACTAAATATAGATGAACCTAACGGCTGTTAGGAAGGAGATTTTTTTCCTTTCTTTTTGCTACAGATTTGTTTTCTGCATCGCCATTTCTTGCATCGCATTTTGAAAAAATTTATATTGCAGACCTTTCGTCGCTGGGCAATTTCCAAATTGTTAAATTTATAGCGTTATCAAAAAAAAAAAAAAAAAAAAAAAAAAAAAAAATTAAAAAATTAAACTAGTATTTCAATCGCGACTTAAATGTGCATATATTTCGCTGGAATTTTTATACGGTCCCCGAAACAGAATTGCACCAGGAAATGAAACGTAATTTTCACGTAAAAAAAAGGAAATTCAATATTTAAGCCAGATTTTAATAAATGTGATTGTAATATTATAAACTGAGTTTCTTAATTTTCCAAATGCAGAATGTAGCAAAAATGGTCTTTAGAAACAGAAAAATGTCTATATAATATCTAATTATATCTCATTTAAATTTCTTCAGGATCAAAAACTGTTTCTTTCCTGTAGCAGAGGAACTTGCGTTTCGTTACCTAAGACAAATAAGTATGCTATTTGAATATGGCAATGCACACGAGAACTATCTGCAAAGCACACGAGAACTATCACGAGAACTTATAAGGTAAAAATGCCTTCGTGCTGGACTTTCCAAGGGAATCTGGTGATGTTTCCATTACACTGGGGGTGGGGGAACTATGAAAACTAATTATGTAGCCAACCTCCCTAGTCGAACTCTTAGCAATTAGTTCAATTTTAACCACTCGGCCACTGGAGAGGAGATAAAAAATATTAAAATTTTATGAAAAATCTACACGAAACTAATGCTATTTTTCCCCCGAATATATAACATAGAATTTAACTATAATCATTAAAATTTTATTTTGATAAACGTCAATTCGTCAAATAATTTAAAAGTCAAAATTTTGCAATTCATGTAGATTATTATTATTATTATTATTATTATTTTTTGTGTGTGAAATGTGGATTATTTTTCTGTGAAAATTAATCTCGATAGCAAAATACCAATGCTGTTTACGCACATTTTAAACGATTTTTCTTCGCTATAAAAAACTCGATCTGCTTAAAAAATGTCTTCTTAACTGCAGTTATATTTTTGAAAGCATAAACTATCGTCTGCCACTTGACAGTTTTGCTTTCATTCAAAATGGCGCTTTTAAAGAAGCGATAGATGGAAGGCTATGTTTGTGCTCTTTCGGAAGAACGTTATTCGTATTTAGTTATTATAAAAACTTGTAAAAGTCATACGTTTTCGGTATCTAAAGCTACGACAGGTAATATTGTCAACAAGAAAGCCAAAACAATCAGAGTTTGGCTCCGAGTGAAACATTGTTCTAAATCCATATCCAAGGATAAAAAGGAATGTTTTAAATGTTGCAAAGTAATTCCATTCTAGTACAGAAAAAGTGGTAGAAAAGTCTGTTTGATAAGATTGGCACACATTCCCTTGACTGAGCATATATACCCTGTTCATAAAAGTTGATATCCGACCTTTAATTTTGCAAACGTTTCCGGCAAGGCAAAAATATATAAAAACTCAAAACATCTTCATTAAAAAGTGAAAAATACAGAAAACCTAACGCCAAATGCAGTTAAAAACAATTTTGATAATTAAAATTAGAGTTTTTGCGCCAAAACGAGAAATTCAACAAACGAGCAGGAAGAAAAAAAAAAAAAAAAATTGGTGAACAAAATGAAAAGTTCACTTTTGGTTATACTGTGCAGAAAGACACTCAAGTTGGTGCACCAAATAACTTAGTTCACTGTTTTACAAATGGCGGCCTCATTAGGCCTAGCGTCACTTTTTAAATTGTTGATAATTTTATAATTACTTCATGCAGATTAACTAAAGCTCTTAACCAGAACATAAGACCAACATAAGATTTTTAATGTTAAAAGAAAATGCCGCATTTCAAAACACAGTTACAAACTTAATAGTTAATACTGGGCACATTGGTCATTTTGAGTTTTTTTTTGGTGCACAAAATTACAAGTTAACTTTTGGTCATATTGGGCAGAGTTGGTGCACCAAATAACAAAGTGATTAATGGCGATTTGTACCTTAAAAGGCCTACAAAGTGATTAATGATCATTTGAATCTTAAAAGGGCAAAAAATATAATGTGCATCGTCTTTCTCCACGACGTACCTCCGAATGCAGAACGACCTGCAGAAGTCTTTATGAGAAACATTTATACGGATAAAAATGGAATAATATTATCAAAATAGATGAATCACGGGTGTATTTAAATGAGTGCAGTAAAAAGAGATCCATTTATTACCATCAAAGAGGAGAGAAATCTTAAAACATGGTTCATAGTATCTAAAGAAAGATTTTGTGAGGGATTTATGTTTGTAGCTGGACTTTTATACAATGATAAGTTAAAAATAAACAGAGTGGAGAAAAGTGTCATGATCAACTCCACATATTAGCAGGAACATATTTAATATCAAATTTTCAAATCTGAAATACCTTCTCTTTACCAGCAGTCCCATTAATCAGAACTGCAAGACAAAGTAAGCAGCCACACTCCAAAATCCACCGTTAATTTCCAGGGATTAAAACAGAACAAGAAATGGGCATCGCGGCCATATCTTCACTCATACCCCTACTAGATACCCTGATGTACCCACGCTTTTGGACTTTTAAAAAGCGGATTGTCCAAGCGTCCACCTACAACCCTCCTTCGACTTTGGAAGGATAAGTTGTTCAAGAGGAATGGGATAAAGTTCCTCTTCCGGTACTACAAAAGGCTTTATTGTCTTGGAAATTCCAGTATAGAAAGCTAGTGAAGAATAAGGGATATCAAATCTAACATATATAATACAAAACGTTTAGGTAAAATCGCTCTGTAATTACAATGAAAGTCATCTAAAAAATGTACGAACAGTCTGTGTATTTACTTTTTGATTTGACAACAATCTAACTACATAATTGGAAATTATTCCGCAACACATACTGTTTACTTAAATTAAATCATAAAGCCGAAAATCGACATATCTGGGAAACGGGCGCAGAATGAATGATTTCAACTTACTTTGGGTATTCGCTTGTATTTCATTTATGCACGATTCTTCTTTAGCGACGAACTTGGATAATCGTCTAAAATGGAACTGCCAAAAATGATTCTACTCGAGGTGGCGCCAAAATTGCGAGGGCAGTCACCTGAACATCCATCACGCGATCCTTTAACTTTTCGTAGAACAAACGTCGTAATTTTTCTAAGTATTTTGAGACACGGATCTTAAATGAGTGCGTGTGTTTTCCTTATGTAACCGTATCGTGATGAAGTAATACTGACGCGATGAGCGAAGGGCAAGTTTCAGCTTCGGAAGTATCGTTTGGAGTTATCGCCATTATTCTTTTCTCTCGTGAATGGTCATGAGTTCCCAAATGTCACGCAAAACGTACCGGACATATTACTGGAAATGAAAGATTTCAAATAACTATCAGGATGTGACGTTTTCCTTGCCTTGTATTTATAAATTAATCTGTGAGTAGTTCAAGAAGAGGTCACTGATCTCTTAACTGACCAAGCTTTCGTTCTGCAAATTAGATACAATTAAAAAAATGTATGGATAATTTATCTTTTTCAGTAAGGTATGTTGTCTAAATTGGGTCAAAAATAAGCTCTTTATCATGCAGTCTCTATTTTGAAATCTAAAGAAGGAATACTTCAGATCATAGCATTCTAGTAAAGAAAAAGTGGTAAAAAAAGTCTGTTTGATAAGATTGGCACATATTCTCTTGACACAGCATATATACCGTGTTCATAAAAGTTCTTATCCGACCTTTAATTTTGCAAACGTTTCCAGCAAGGCAAAAATATATAAAAGCTTAAAATATCTTCATTAAAAAGTGGAAAATACAGGAAAACCTAACACCAATTAAAAACAGTTTTGATAATTAAAATTAGCGTTTTTGCGTCAAAAAGAGCAATTCAACAAGCGAGCAGGAAGAAAAAAAAAATTTGGTGAACAAAATTAAAAGTTAACTTTTGGTTATGCTGGGCAGAAAGACACTCCAAGTTGGTGCACCAAGTAACTTAAATCACTGTTTTACAAATGGCGGCCTCGTTAGGCCTAGCGCCACTTAAAATTTTAAATTGTTGATAATTTTATAACTACTGCATGCAGATTAACTAAAGCCCTTAACTAGAACATAAGACCAACATAAGTCAATCCATTTAAATCCAAGTAAAAAATGCACAATTTACCAAGCATAAAAACACTGAACTCGTTTGGTGCGGTCGACTGCAATAAAAAAGGGAGGTGCACAACTATACGTTACAGCAGTCCCATGTACAAAATTTCAACGTTCTACAGCTACTCTTTTTTGAGTTATGCGTGATACATACATAGATACGTACGTACAGACATCACAAAAAAGTCCCGGATGTCATGGGAAAAAATATCATTCAAATGGATTCGAGAGCAGTCAAAATGGATATTTTCGTTGAAATGCGACACCCGAAATTTTTCGCGATTACAATATTTCCTTTACTTCGTACAAAGAAATAAAATATGATATAGATTTTAATGAGCTTGTGTGACCACATTTACACATAGGATGCCCAAACGATATTCCATCGATGTTGCAGAACGTCGGTGATGACCAGTTAGAGCAAAGACCGAAGTAATGTGTACTGGAAAATCAACAAAAATGAGACTGTAGATCAAATCCTTGACAGAGCTTCACAGAAAAATATTAAATGTTTGATAAATGAAAGATTTATACGAGAAAGACTTATACGTTGTTTATGGACACCCTGTACAACAACTCAGGAAATAACATCTGGAATTAAACGTGAAATAACCCAGATTTCCTTTAAGATTATATTGGAAACTACAAGAAATACAGCATGAAACCAAATAATTTGAAAATAAACAGAAGTGCTGCCATTGAGAAAACAAGTATCTTCGAAAGCGATAATGAAAAAAATTCACAATTAAAAACCTACTCCAGCACAATTACTTTAAAATGTATATTTTATAATATTTGATGTTATATTATTACTTTTATTTAAACGTTACTTAAATTTCCCAGAAAAATGCAAATTCTTCATCATTTTTACATTTCTTAAAGGAAAACCGTAGTGTTTTAAATCTGGTTTTGGGAAAAGTAAATTAATGTTTTAACGGTGATGTGCCAGTACGTCGTAAGAAAACTTTCTATAGAATCTAATGGAGCTCTACAGAAATTTCCATAGAACTTTATAGGTATGCTTCTTTGCAAGCAAATTTTTAGTTTCTGATGAGATATAGAAGAACAAACATAAACAATTTTTATTAAGTTGTCGAATGATTTTTTTAATGGAAGGTTTTGTCTTTCCCCCTCTAATTTAAGGTTTTTAGCTTTTAAATTTAGGTAACATTTTGGCATTGTATGATGTTATTTATATAACACAAAAATTAATTCTCGTAAAATCAGTTTAAATCTTAAAACTAGTTAAAAGATCAAATTTATGCTGCTAATTCTAAACTTTTAATTTCTGAAATTAATGCTTTTAATCATTACATATGTATTCCTGATAAGTGAAATAATTCCTTAATTTTATTTAAACTTGAGTATTGTTATTTAAAATGTATTTAGTTTAATTTATATAGTTTTTGAAATCAAAACGATATTGAAATTTTTAATTAGGAAACAAACATATCTCTTCCGAAAGTTTTTATCCTCCTTCAATGCCACAGATCATTTTAAAATTAAGTTAAAATCTTCACTAAATGTAATTTTTTTTTAAATCTCAAAATATAATTTTGTTAATTTTATAACGCTCTTAAATACTCAGAGGCGCTTATAGGATTCTTTATAAAATGTTAAAGCAAGTTAACTTCTTTAGAATTATGGCCCAATTTTATGTAAACAGGATCTCATATTTTCAGTAGAATTCTGTTAGTCGATTCTGTACACATTATATAAGATTCTGCACCTAGTACCTTTGTAAAACAGTGCACCTTTGTAAAAAAATACAAAATATCTATATATCCTTACAAAATCTTTATACAGAACTCCATAAAAGCTATGGTTAAAATTCAATAGAAGATATGTAGTTTGTAGAAAAGTGGGCTACAATTCCAAATTATTCGAAAAGAAGTTATCCAGTGTATATTTTAATAAAATTCTATAAGAGATTTTTGGAAGGGTGCAATCGATCAAAAACGAAAGTTTTAAAAGTTAATTTCTGTTACTATGAGAGAGAGAGATCTCAAACCGTGTCCCTTTTTACTATTAAAAAGTTAAATAATCGACAGCACCCCGCCTTGTAATGCTTCTGTAACATCAACAGTTAAGTCATTTTCTAACTATTGTTACAGCACATATTTATGCTGTTGACGAAATGTATGATTTTGCGTGTATTGATTACGCCATTTTTTTTTACTAGTGCGACCCTTTCTAACCTTTGAAGTAGCATTCAATAAAGCATTTGTCTCCGAGGGACATACAACCCCCTCCTTTCGGTGCAGGTGGACTGTTCGAGTGAGTGCCGTGGGCGCATCGACTGAATTCCATGGCTACCCTCCTGAAATCAATAAACCCATTCACTCACTCTCTCTCTCCCACGTCATTTCCGCTTAAGAAGCACTGGGTTAGCATAAGGCAGGTTATTTTCATTGGTTTATTTATGTTAAGACAGCAAACAAGCTGCGTGTTTTGCTTCTTACTTGCAATTTAGTACATAAATCACGTTTACATCCGAAGATAAATAAAAACAAAATACGAAATTTTGAAGCGGCTGAATTACATAATTATTCTAATTTTGTTTTTTAATTTTAGTTGTCATTTAGTTCTTATTTTTATTTAAATACTACCGGGTCCCCGATGCCAGTTATGTTAGATTGAGAGTAATGTATCCAACAACACAGAGAACGATACCGCTGTAATCCTTCTCCAATAACGATGCAAAAAATACGATTACGATTCATAGTCATACATTTTTCAGTCTGATGCGATATGGAACCCACATAAAAAATTTCGATAGAAAAATAACTTAATTCTCTCTCATTATATCAGCAACAATGGCACACAGCTTTTAATCATTTTCGTCTATCCACCTATATTCAATTTTAGTCGATTAAATGTGGCAAGAAATAGATCATAGTTGATCAGAAATCAATAATCCGAACAAACAAACACACAAGCAGACATTCTTCTTTATATGTATAAATTTTGTAAAACTTAAAAATTTTTGATTAATAAACTCTATGATTTGAAAGCGAGCAGTAGCAACACGTTTCGGAATAAAGTATATTTATCTCCAACGCGCGAGACTGTTGCCACTCGGAAAAATGAGTGCGAAAATTAGCGGTTTCGGAGTTTTTAATTAATATTTCGGCTGATTAAAGTCGTACGAAGATGGGAATAGTTGAAATGGCTTCTCACGAATTTTTGTAATCGGGAATAATGTATTTAATATTTGGCAATGCTATTTTTATTTCATCGTAAAACTTAAAAATTTTTATTAACAAACTCTAGGATTTGAAAGCCAGCAGTGGCAACAACCTTCGAAATAAAGGAGATTTTTCATCTTTAGCTTGCGAGACTGTTGCCACTCGGAAAAATGAGGGCGAAAAGTATCGTTTTTCCAAGTTTTTAATTAATATCTCTGATTTTAGCTACCTTTGTTTTTTGGAAAAAAGTGGACATCGACCTTTTCCGGGACCCAGAAAAGATATATAGAAAGTTTGGCGACGATAGCTATAGTAGTGACTGAATTATTTGAGGACACACAAACATACTTTTGTCTTTATATATATTGATTATTTATACTTAACAGATAACTACGAATTGTTTATCAGTTTAATATTTCTTTAAGGAAAACTGGAGTGGCAACGTCGTGTTTTTGATTTAGTTGTGGCAACAGTAAAATGTTAGTTGTTTTGAAATTGTTTCAGAGTAAAACTCTCAAATTCCTATCGAACTCTCCGTAGTTCGTTAGGAACACTGTCATCAATAATTCTCTAAAGAGTTTACCATTAGATGCCGAATACTAAAGATTACATTCAAATTCTACGAAAAATATGATTACTCCACTCACGAAGTTATTAAAAACATAGGGGAGTACGACTATCTAATCGAACAGCCGTATAAACGGCTCAGAACTATACATCATAATGTTAGACGGTAGTTCTTGTATATATTTTATTATTTTCAACCATTTAATCTAGATTTTGCTTCACCTTTAAACTCATTTTCATCTTACTATGGACTTTGCCCGGTACCAAGGCTGCTGACTTTATCATCATTAAATTCGTATATCACGTGACAGTCTACTTCCCTATGAGTATTAAGATATAGGTACTTTCGCTTCAGACGAAAGCAAAAAAAATTTCTGGGACTTGTATATATTATTTTCCATTTTTACTGTACGATACTGTGCCAAATCTACGATAATGTGTAAAAGATATGCCATTGCGAAAAGTTATGCTAAAATTATTAGTTGCTATTATTGCTTATTCAACGAACACTTCATCTGTGGCCGATATAAGGCGTCAACCATGATCAACTTCTTCTGCACTTTTATTACAAATACACAGGACTTTTACATTTTTATGGAATTTAGCGAACTTTTACAGGTCCTTAGGGGATTGATAAACATGTAGTGGTAAAGGCCTTCGGGTCGAACACCACTTAATGATCTGCGATTGAAATTGTTTTAAAGGCTACATGGAATATGTGATCACACTAAAGAGAAAGTTTTAAAATCTTGTGTTAATATGAGAGAGAGAGAGATGCTGTAAGTAATAAATTAATTCGTGTCAAACAGTGTCACCTTTTATTATAAGAAGATTAATGTCGTCAGAAAAAGTTTACATTGTTTGTTTCGATTCCATTATTCATAATTTTCGAAATGAACAAATTTGAGCGAATGATTTTTAGTCCAAAGGGGCAATTTGCCCAAAAGGACTATTAATTTCGTTTTGGCATTTTGCGTTGAAATGTCGATTCACTTTTCAAATTGTTGCCACCAAATATTAGATCCCTGTATTAAATTTAAAGAAATTAAATAATGAAGAATCTGCATAAAGTTTTCGCATTGTGATAAAACAACAAGCCGACAAATTTTGAATAACGTACCTTTCCACCCAAAATATGGGCATCTGATCCAGTAGAATGGTGTCCTCACACCGGGGTACCTGGGTTCAAAGATCCTACCCCCTATAGAACAAAAGTACTTTCGAATCTTGATTGGAAAGAGAAATATACATATATAAAGCATTACAAAATACATAACTATAGTAATGATAATCACTTTTATTATTTATTATTATTTTTTGTTTTTCTCTTTTGTCTTTTTTTTAATAATACTTTCTTTCTTTTTCTTTTCTTTTTTTCGGGGGGGGGAGCATTTGGAAGCCCAAATTTGGAATCTGTTTTATGAACTATTTCATAGATGTGTGTGTGTATTGAGAATACGGCAAAGCACACTAGGGCTATCTGCCTAAGGGGAGGGATGCCTTTCGTGGAGGACTTTCTAAGGGAAACTGGCTCGTATACACGTTACACATGGTGAAAACCACGAAAACGCCCATGCAGCCAGCCCGTTCGCGGGATTCCAACCTCGGACCGAACTACCAGAGTTCAGCGATTTTACCGCTCGGCCGCTGGTGGGCCTCTATTTCATAGATAGTAAGCCTTTAACGAATTTTTTATTAAGAAACTCAACGATTTCAAAGCGAGCAACGACAACAGTGTACGAAAAAAACAACTTTTTATCTGCAGCGTGAGGCTGCGTATCGGAAATTCTAAAGATATGCTCATTTTAAAATTGTTTTGAGATATTGCTGTTGAACTAAGTTTTATGGTTTAAGTGCGAAGAACATGATATTTAATAAATAAAGGTAACACAAAAAACGTTAAAAGAGAAACGCCCCTTTGGGCGTAATGTAAAATCTGAAAGCTTTCAGATTTTTTTTAAAGTTTTTTTGGTACTATTCCGTTTTGAGGACCGTAAAAAAGTGCAGTGAAAATGTACGCGCAAAGGCGCCAAATCTAGCAAACGCGCCCATTTAACAGCGCGCCAAATCTAGCGTACGCGCTGATTTCAGATTGCGTAAGTTTATATACGTAGTTCTATATTTCTTAAGACGCCAATGAAATACTAGTTTAATTTTTAAATTCTTTTTTCATTTTAAATCCTTTTTTGATATCCTATGGATTTAACAATTTGGGAATTGCCCATGACGCCCCTTGCAATAGAAATTTCTATTGCCCCCTGCAATAGAAATTTGGGTAAAGTGCAGAATCACCACTGTTTGACGCGTTTTTAAGAATTGCACATACTCGGTATCTATGTACACAGCGACCTATTTCCACTTGGGGGGAAAAAATCAGAATTGCACAAAAATTGCACTGCACACTCCCTTGACTTTATCTATGTACACATCGACCTATTTTCACTTAAAAAGTAAAAGAAAATTGACAGAAATCCAATTATTTTTACCCTTGTAAAAAGCGGCAAACAAATAAGTGGACGATTCTGCACTTTGCCGAGAATTTTTTCAAAGAAAAGGCATCAATCATTATAGAAAATTATGTTTGAACAACCAACGAGATGAAACTATGCTTTAGCGATAACTCGGTAGCGAAATAACGATGCAGTCATCCATTCAGTTATGTTTAGCAACTTTTATATAAATTATAATAATGATCTGAAATAGTTATTTACTCTTATGCTTCATGTTTAGTCATGTTTAGTCTTTTTTATATAAATTGTAATAATAAAAAGGTACACTCATGTCCATAAATTAAGGATAATGCAAAATCAGGCAAAGGAAGAGTTAGAAGCAAAACAAATTTGACTTATTTGTAAAGCTTATTTATTAAACAAAAGGTAATGGGCAAAAAAAGATGCTATATGTTTGATATTATTAAAAAAAATTAGCGATTTTTTCTTCCTGGAGCAAATTACAAAAAAAAAAAAAAAAAAAAAAAAAAAAAAAAAAAACGCTATTTACAAAAAAACAATATTACATGTTTGGTATGATTGTTAATACACTGTATGTCTCCCAGACGATGCAATACAGTCCGTACAACGCCTAGGCATGCTGAGTATCAAATTATCGATCTGATCTTGGGGGATATTACACCACTCAAAAAGCAATGCTCTCCGAAGTTCCCGTAGACATGTAGAAGGAGGTTGACGGGCTGCAACTCGTCGGCCAAATATGTCCCACACGTGCTCTACTGGATTCATGTACGGTGAGAATGTTGGCCAGTCCATACGGGTGTTATCCTCCAATTGAAGGCATTCGCTTACGATGTTTGCACGGTGAGGACGGGCGTTGCCGTACATAAACACAAATTGTGCGCCCATGGCGCCCCGAAAAAAACGTACATGTTGTTCCAGAATGACGTCCCGATAGATTTGGCTTGTCATGGTTCCAATTTGAACATGCAGGTCAGTTCTGGAACCCAGAATAAGTCCACCCCAAACTCCTACGCCAACACCACCGTAACTCCTACAACTCCTACACCACCGTAACGGTGTCGTTCAATGATGTTTTCTTGGTGGTAACGGGTACCTGGAGCTCTCCATATGAAAGTCCTGCGAGAATCAGACTGCAAGCTAAACCTGGACTCGTCGGAAAACATCACACAAGCCCACTCTTGCGGTGTCCACAATGCATGCTCTCTACTCCAGGCTAACCGCAGGCGACAGTGAGTTGCAGTAAGTGGAACGCATCTGACAGGTCTACGAGCATATAGACCAATCTGGCCTAAGCGTCTGTACACGATCTGCCTTGGAATTGTCGTACCAGTGGCTGAAGAGAGCTGACGAGACAGGTCTGAGGCTGTGCTCCGCCTGTTTCTTTTGGCAGTAACTGCCAAGTACCGGTCCTCATTCGGCGTTGTAACTCTGGGGCGACCTATGCTGTAAATCTACTCACATTACCATCATCTTGGAATCGTTGCCAAAGCCTGGGATAAAACTCTGGGCAATTCTAAGTTCGTCTGATACTTCCAGTTGGGTACGCCCACATTCCAGACGGCCGATAATTCTACCACGTAAAAAATCATCCAAATGCGTCCTTTGTGTCATAACTATTCGGTTATTGCACTGAAATGCTTATAAAGCGCCTGCAAACAATTTTACTTCTTTGCCTGTATTCCTTATATATCACTCTTTTACACTCTCGTCATTGTGAGGGCCCACCAGCGGCCGAGCGGTAAAGTCGCTGAACACTGGTAGTTCGGTCCGAGGTTCGAATCCCGCGAACGGGCTGGCTGCATGGGCGTTTTCGTGATTTTCCCCATGTGTAACGTGTATACGAGTCAGTTTCCCTTAGAAAGTCCTCCACGAAGGCATCCCTCCCCTTAGGCAGATAGCCCTCGAGGCTTTGCCATAATCACACACACACACACACACGTCATTGTGACGTACCATCGGTGTCATCTGGTTACTTCCTGAAATTTGCATATGATTCTTGAAGATGTGTGTAGTGATTTTACAGATGATATATTTATTTTAGAGTTCGATTTCCGCGTGACTCCAAATTATCCTTAATTTATGGACATGAGTGTATTATATGAAATTAACCTTTCATCTAAATTAAAACATCAATCTTTAAATAGTTATTTACTTTTGTACTTCCTTTCTTGCATCAGGGTTGCCGCAATTATTTTTGGCATCAACAATAATTTGGCAATTTTTTACGGCCCTCAAAACCGAATAGTACCGTTTAGTTATTTATTTTATATGATCTTAATAACGTTATTGTCAGTGATCTTTCCTGTTTTTGGAACTGGAGCACATTCACGGCATTTAAGCAGTGGCGTAACGAAGACTTTTGCCGCCTGGGCCGGTATCTAAATTTAATAATTCTCTGGATACACAAGTAAATAGCTAAGAAAAGCCAAAATGACATTTGTAAAATAAATTAATAATCTGCAACAAAACTGCTATTCAAACATTTTAAAACTGCTATTGTTTTGCTAGCTTTATCTTACGCGAAATTCTCCTTGGCAAATGTGTTTACGTCGTTGCCCCAGTTACTGTTACGTAGGTATCAAGGTATCATAGAAAGATTTCTTAAATGAAGAATTTACACTTAGTCTTAAGTACTCCTGAATGTACACTTAGTCTTAATTCTCCCTGACAAATATGTTTACGTCGTTGCCCCAGTTACTGTTACGTAGGTATCAAGGTATCATAGAAAGATTTCTTAAATGAAGAATGTACACTTAGTCTTAAATACTCCTGAATGTACACTTAGTCTTAATTCTCCCTGGCAAATGTGTTTACGTAGTTGCCCCAGTTACTGTTACGTAGGTATCAAGGTATCATAGAAAGATTTCTTAAATGCAGAATGTACACTTAGTCTTAAGTACTTCTTAAATGATTTTTTATTTAGAAAATTCTTCTATTAGCAACACTTACAGTCATGGTGAGAAAAGTTCACAGTAGTATTCCATGATTAGGAAATATTTTCTGGAGATTGTATTTTAGAACCAACTCGAAAAATTCAAAAGCATGGCCTTTTCATGTCGCTGTTTCGTTTTCTTAGCAATAATGGAAATAAAATTCTGCAATATTTCTCTCTCAACAAGAATTCATCCTTATTAATGCGATGATGATCATAACTTAGTAGCATTTTTCATTCAAATGTTTTGGCGCACACCTAAAGCAGATATTAAAATCTCGCACTAAATTCAAATACTTTATTTCGCGTAAAAACTATTTTTTATCTCAATTTAATTTCATAATTTTTCACCTGTTTCGTAATCCACATGTTCAATCATTATCAAATAATAGTTGTCTCAAAAAATGTCTTCCCTAAAAATATTCCATCCGGGAAGAACTGCCCCTTTCACCCTCTCTCTCTAGCTACACCACTGCATTTATGAGCTTTACAACTGAAAATCACTTTTTGAGTGTACTTCTATTATTAAAATGTGTTATATGGGAACCACGTGACTTCCTTGTCACATGACTTCCTATTAAACTGTACATATTTTTTTCTGCACTTCATTCCTCGAATTATTTTAACTTAATTAATCGATTCCTCAAGGTAAGTTGAAATGACATCAAAAATTACAAATTTTGAAATTAAATATATCGGTCAGTTATTACCAGACGGGAGTCATAATTTTTACAATTTTAGTTTTTGATAATGAGTATGAAAGTTTCTCATATATAAGTGTAGGATCCGGGAGATCAGATTTAAAGTTAGATTTCGTTATTTGTTCAAATTTAATTGTTTAAAATATGGCATTGCGAAAAGATAAATAGTTTCGCCATTCAAAATACTTCTCCAATTGGAAGCCTATGACTACAACCAAGATTACGAAAATAAAGGGCGAGTTAGAGCTTTGAAGCTGGGTAAGGGGGGAGGAATACATACGTAAGATAAAAATATGAAGGCAAACTTCTAATTTCAATTGGCTATAACTTATTTTTTATTTAATTTGGGGACTTCTTCTCTTTGTCTTAGAAATAACGCCTAAACTGCCTTAAATAAGTCTAAACTGCGTTATTCAAATTAATCACGTGATCTTACGTAACGGTTAATGCAGATATCTCTCGCCCAATTAAAGCAACTGTAAACCAAAACTTTTGACTCCCTCCCTTCTTCCTATGAAGTACTGCGACACTTCCCCTTCTCGCTTACGCTTTCGTCCTGGGGAGACACTGCTGTAATCATCTATATGCTGCTATGATGGCTTCTATCACCATAGTATCAAAATTGGAAATAGGCACGATTAGAATGCCAAGTGAATTGTGGCCACAAATGTGAATTTAAATAAATATGGAATTGAATCCGGCTCGACTGCTTCTTCTTAAGGGGACTCATACACCTTAAAACCCATAAGATGTTCGAATAGGTGACTGTTGCAAGAATTGGGATAACTTATTTATTTTAAAAGCAATTACTACCAACTTTTTACAGCTGACTACATAATATAGCTGCTTTCTGAAATAGTCATCACAAAGTTTGTGTTGCAGCAAATATTTTTATAATTTAATCCGCTTTGTGACAACATTTTTCGTCATGTTTCCAACTTGCGCGCACAGTTTAAAACATTCTGTTTCATAATTTAATTCCATATTTAATATATAGCTTTTATAACATTTGAAAACTACCGTGAACCTAAAATTCTAAAAATTTCATGTTAAATTTTTATTTTATTTTGAGTTAAGTTTATAAAATGTATTTTATTAACAAAATTTTTAATGTTTTCGTCCATAAAATTTTTCAATATTAAAATATTCATCAGATTGTTGGTTCAGTTAGAAAGTAGTGCCCATATAAAGAATTCCATCAAATTTCAAGTATGTACCATTAACCATTTTTAAAATATCATGCGCGCAAGGTGGAAACATGGCGAAATATTTTGTCACAAAGAGGATTAAATTATAAACATATTTGTGGCAACACAAACTTTCTGGTTACTATTTTCCAAAGCAGCTATATTATGTAGTCAGCTGTAAAAAGTTGGAAGTAATTGCTGTTAAAATAAATAAAATATTCCAATTTTCGCAACAGTTACATATTCGAAGATCATAAGGGGTTTAAGATGTATGAGTCCCCTTAAATGGATGGAGGCTCTAAGCATCAAGTATCTACTCTAAACAACACTGATACACTTCTACATCTCAGTGGTCTTCTTCCATCAGCGCTTCCAAAATTGTGCTTTTATGGAACAGCCCTTAATTCTCCTCTCTAATCTAAAATCTGTAGTAACTTTCTTGGACTGCGTCATTTCTAGATCAGTTTATGTCACATAATTTGCATAACGCTAATGATGTAGCAAATTCGGAAGCTGAATTCAAAACTTTCTGCTGATAAGCAACCTAAATCCAAATCTTTTCTTGGTGAGCTTCCATATTGAGAAACTGCGCGCTTTAACTTCTACCTCTCTTCCCGCTAAGACGCCATTTCGCCCTGCTTTCTTCTTATCGCAACAGTATCAAAAATGTAAATATTCATGAATAGGCAGGATTAGAGTGACAACTAAGCTGTGCATATCCCAACTGGAAGCGTATGATTACAAATA
Organism: Stegodyphus dumicola; assembly: GCF_044657685.1. Classification (NCBI taxonomy): domain Eukaryota; kingdom Metazoa; phylum Arthropoda; class Arachnida; order Araneae; family Eresidae; genus Stegodyphus; species Stegodyphus dumicola. The sequence continues at coordinate 242,674,454 of NC_140771.1, forward strand.
AAATAAATTGAAGCAATTGAAATAAATATGAATATTTAATCCGCCTCGACTGCTAAGTTTCTTAGTCATTACGAATTCGACATTTTAACATTCTACGCAATCAGTATTTTTCCTCTTCATATATGGATCTACATTCTACGCCATCAGCATTACTAGGTCTTTTTCATCACAAACACACACACACACATACATACATATATACGTTTGGTATTGCCAATTGCGATAAAAAGGGGGGTGCACAACTAGATTTTACAGCACATAATGTTTTAACATTCTACGGGTAATCGTTTTTGAGTTATGCAAAATACATATATATGTACATACATACAGACTTCACGAAAAATAACTTTTGAATCCATTTTACAATTCTGGGAAAATGAGGTCTTTATTCTGTCCGTACGTATAGACGTCACGCCAGAAAAATCGTCAAAATGGATTCGAGAACGGTCAGAATGATGCGAATGATGAGAAATATGATACCCGAAATTGTTTGCGATTACTTCGTACAAGGAAATGGAAAATGAAAGATATGCATGTATGTATGCATGTAAGTATATTCCTCGCATGTGGAAAAAAGGCAGAAGCTAGAGCCAACAGATTTTGAATACCGTAGTCCTCCACACAAACATGTGCACCTCGAATTTGAAATTTTAGCCCAAAGGAGCAATTTGCCCAGAAGGGCTATTAATTTCGTTTTGGCATTTTGCGTTGGTTCACTATAAACGACGTTTCACTTTTCAAATTGGTGCCACCAAATATTATCACCCTCTGCTATATTTAAAGAAATTAAATAACGAATAATCTGCACAAATGTATATATGTTTCTAGCACTGCGAAAAATCAATGGTATTTAAAGACATCAAATTTTAAATAACGTACTCCTCCATTTGAATATATTCACTTGGAAGCCCAAATTTGGATTTTGGAATTTGTTTTATTATTACCTATTTCATATTTTGTAAAATTTTAACGAATTTTTGATTATCAAACTCAACGATTTTAAAGCGAGTAATAGCAAGACGGTACGGAAAAGAAACGAACCATTTTTATCTCCATCGCGCGGGACTCTGTATCGGAAATTCTAAAGATATGCTCTTTTTAAATTATTTCGTGACATTGCTGATGAACTGAATTTTATAGATTAAGTGCGAAGAACATGATATTTAATAAATAAAGATAACGCACAAGAAGCTAAACACCCCCTCCTTTGGGGCGTAATATAAAACCGGAAAGCTTTCAGACATTTAAAAAACATTTTCCTACTGTGGGTGAATTATGTATAGAGTCTTACACTATGTAAATGAGATCAAATGAAAGAATCTATCGTAAAATATCAGATCCAGTTTTTAGAAAGTTGGGTCACAATTCTAAGGAATTTTAATCTGGTACCCTTGCTTAAATTTCCTATAACACAAGCTTTTGAGCACTTAAAAAATTATAAAATCAACAATATTTTCTTTTAAATTTCACCTTTTGAACAGATGTGATTTTTTTCTAATTAAAAATTTAATGTCGAAAAAATAAACTGCCTATCTACGAATGATGATTTGTTACAGACATATACAATTAACTGTTTAGTTAATGGGTATGAAATGCCTATTCTTCGAGACAAAGGAGCCATAGTAGATGTTATTTCTCGAAAAAACATAGCTAACTCAAAAATAACTTGAGAATATGTCTGAGTACAATATCTTTTAATTGGTTTCCTTTCAGGAGTGGAGAGTAATTTTACAGGTCCAGCTAATAATTAATAATAATAGAGGTGATGAACTCCGTTTATTACCTTAAAATCGCTTAGTGTTTTAATCAATAAAGACAAATTACATTTGAAACCAAAATTAAATATGTTACACTTTACCGAATGACTACGCTGTGGCAAACAGAAGAAAAAATATTTCATTTTGAGCAAAGGCAACAGATTCCTTTCGAATCGCTGAGTTTTCTGATCAAATTTAAAACATATATATTTAATATATTATTACGTTTTGCCAAGTGGCAACACGTTGTGTTAAAATTGCCTCATTATATTTACACACATTGTGAAGTAAATAAAAAATTTAAACTTTTGGATTTGAGGTACACATATTTTGGTATAGGAAACTATGATTATGGATTGCTGTAAAAAGCACCACTTCATTCCTTGAGAAAATGACAACTGATATAGACATTGCACACAGCGAGGGGGGAAAAATGGGGGACAGTTCTATTTCCCATTCCAATGGGTCGATTGACGAAATTCAACTTGCGTTTTTCATGTCTCAAAAGCGCAACTTACGATATGTATTAGATTACATTGTTCTAATATAGGTATTTTGACACAAAATCGGACCTTTTCTGAAATAACATGCCAATTTTCCCTCATATTTCAATTCTACGACTCATATTATGCCAAACTGCCGAGTTTTGTAAAAATCGCACGAGTAGTTTTAAAAAAATGAGTCCTCAATGTTAGTTGAATTTGGTTTATATTTATAAATATTACTTTTTTATTAAATTTATTTGATTATTCCGTTCCCATTTCGAAATTTAGTTTCATTCTAAATAATACTTGACCATTTTTATGATTTATTCTTAAAATTTGTAGTTTTAAATAATTTTTATAAATTTGTCGAAAAAAATTTTGAATCATAACCTATAAAATGTTTACTATCATCTCTAAGTAGATGTATGTCTAAGCACGCCTGCGAAAAATTAGAATTTTTTATTCAAAATTTCGGAAGATATACGAGAATTTATACGATATTGGCGTGTTTTGAAGTTTAGCACGTTTGTTGAAAGAGATAATAACATCAAATGTGGTTTAGGCACTTCGTTAAAATTATTTGCAAGTAGGAATGATGTGACTTTTTTCCCGCTCATCCACAATGTAAAAAGGGAGGAACCGAAGTGACGCTTTTTCCGGTCCTGCGCAATGGAAGGGAAAGGAAAATAGGTTGCCATATATAAAAAAATTCGCCAAGTGAATTATTCTTGGTTGAAACTGAAAAAAAGTCACCAAGTTAAATTTTTCAATTTCTCCATAAATGTCGCGCCCCATTTTACGAAATTTAATATTTAGACATAATTTGGGTTGTGGAATCGAAATATGGAAACAATTGGTATGTTATTTTAGAAAAAGTCCCATTTTGTGTCAAAATACCTATGTTAGAGCAATTGCTATATATAAACCTAATATATATTTTAAGTCGCGCTTTCCAGGCATGAAAAACGCAATTTGAATTTCATCAATCGGCCCAGTAGAACGGAAGAAATAGGGGACTGTCCCCTTTATTTTCCCGCAGTCTACATACATACTAATTCCTTATTGTATAATAATAAAGATTAGAAGTCTTGAGATATTATTCACTTAAAAAATTAAAGTAATGAGATCTTTAAAAATTTCGTCTGTAAAGATGATTGCCCTTACTTGACGTAGAAGTACGTAATTACTTGATATATACGCGGAAAGTGGTGCAATAAATAATTATCATGAATTCAACTTATAAAATGACTGTTTCTCATCCCAAAAATGTATGCCTTTTGGGAAATCACAATAACTATTTTATTGTTGGGTGTGCTGAAGTACAAATTACTTTTATGTTATGGAGGAAAACATCGATTTTTATGAGGTTCTGCGTCATAGGAAGTACTTTTTTGACTTCCAACAAACGAGACGTGAAGCCATTTTCTTCGGTTCCCAATGAGTTCACTTTTCTTATTTTTTGAATAGACTACTTTCAGTTCAACGTCACGGATAATTTCTTACGTCTTCCAAATCTGTGAATATGCAAGTATTTCAATAAATCATACGACCACATTAACAAATATCTGATGTGGATACCCCCCGACTTCCTTGTACGGCCTATTAAATTATACGTATTTTTGCTGCACTTCATTTAAACGTATTTCCTCGAATTTCATTAGGGATATGTTTCTCATTCAATCAATTCAGTTCTCACATCGCGCTAAGGCAAAAATATATAAAAACTTAAAGCTTCTTCATTAAAAATTGTAACATGCACTAAAACCTGAAACACCAAATACAATTTAAAAACTATTAAAAATTTGTGTTTAGAATTAAAATTAGAGTTTGTAGGCAAAAAAAAAAAAAAAAAAAAAGCAATTCGGCCAACGGACAGGCAGACAAAATTTTCGGTGCACAAAATTTAAAATTGGAAGCTAAATTGGATTTTGCTCCCACTGGGCAAAATGATATTGAAGTTGGTGCACCAACTGACTTAATCCACTGTTCTACTAAGAGTTTCAAATTGTTGATAATACTACAACCTTGCATGCAGATTAACTAAGGCATAAAAATCTTAACCAGAACATAATAACAATATAATTAAACCACTTTTAAGGCAAAAAAATGCACAATTTAGCAACGTATAAGAATAAAAATACTGAGTTCATTGCGCAGGGCTACAGTGTGGGATTATACACTGAAGTGACAAATGTCATGGGATACCTCCTAATATTTTGTCGGTCCTCCTTTTGCCCGGCGAAGTGTAGCAACTCGACGTGGCATGGAATCAACAAGTCGTTGGAAATCCCCTGCAGGAATATTGAGCCATGCTGCCTCTATAGACGTCCATAATTGTGAAAGTGTTGACGGTGCAGGGTTTTGGGCACGAACTGACCTCTCGATGATGTCCCATAAATGTTTGATGGGATTCCTGTTGGGCGATCTAGGTGGCCAGATCATTCGCTGGAATTGTCCAGAATGTTCTTCTAACCAATCGCGAACAATTGTGGCCCGGTGACATGGCGCATTGTCATCCATAAAAATCCCATCGTTGTTTGAGTACGTGAAGTCCATGAATGGCTGTAAGTGAATACCAAGTAGCAGAAGGTGTCCATTTCCAGTTAATGATCGGTTCAGTTGCACCAGAGAACCGAGTCCATGCCATGTAAAAACAGCCCAGACCATTATGGAACCACCACCAGCTTGAACAGTGTCTTGTTGACAACTTGGGTCTATGGCTTCGTGGGGTCTGCGCCACACTCGAACCCTACCACCAGCTTTTACCAACTGAAATCGTGACTCATCTGACCAAGCCACAGTTTTCCATTCGTTTAAGGACCAACCGACATGCTCACGAGCCCACGAGAGTCGCTTCAGGCGATGTCGTGCTGTCAGTAAAGGCACTCGAGTCGGTCTTCTGTTCGCATAGCCTAAGGAAGACAAATTTCGCCGCACTGTCCTATCGGACACGTCCCTCGTACGTCCCACATTGATTTCTGCGGTTATTTGACGCAGTGTTGCTTGTTTGTGAACAGTGACAACTCTACGCAGACGTCGCTGGTCTCGGTCGTTAAGTGCAGGTGGTCGGCCACTGCGCTGTCCATGGTGGGATGTTATGCCTGAAATTAGATACTCTCGGCACACTCTTGACACTGTGGATCTCGGAATGTTGAATTCCCTAACGATATCCGAAATGGAATGACCCATGCGTCTAGCTCCAACTACCATTCCGCGTTCAAAGTCTGTTAATTCTCGTCGTGCGGCCATAATCACGTCAAAGCCTCTTCACATGAATAACTTGAAGACAAATGAAAGCCCTGCCAAAGCACTTCGCATTTGTACATTCTCTACGCGATACTAATGCCATCTGTATATTTGCATACTGCTATGCCATGACTTTTGTCACTTCAGTGTATACATATAAGTTTGGAGCAGCAGATTGATGTTTTAACAGTCCCACATGCGAATTTCAACGTTCTACGACTAATTTTGAGTTATGAGAGATACGTACATACATCATGAAAAAAAATCGCTTCTGGATCCATTTTAAATTCCTTTTGCAATCCGTTTTGGGGGAAAAGGTCCGTTATTCTGTCCGTACGTATAGATAGATGTCAAGCAAAAACATGTCCATTCGCCCACTGGCGGAGTTTTCATCGCTTTCCGAATATTCATGAAAAAATGTTACAGAACGCACTTAAATCTTACTTTAACCCTTTCCGGCAGCTACCTCTTAAAGTTGGAATTTCGACAAAAAAAAACGGTAAGCAGTCTATTAAGGCCTAGAGGAGTACACAGGTATAATTTTGTGAAGATAGCGATTATAGTTTTAACTCTGTGGGTGTTCCCGAAGGGTGCACACTGAATGAATAGAGCTTCGAAAAGAGTGCTGAAACGAGCATTGCTGGGAAGCGCGTAAAAGGAGTAGGAGATTTTGCCTACGATTAAAAAACACTAGATTGTGAATACCGTAGCAGATTTAGCATTACTCGGGTGTGCCACGGGGAGGCCTGCTACTCTACAACCCATAAAAAAGCTCTTTCTGGTTATATGATGATTACATGCGTACGGATGGAAAAAAATTAACTTGAGTATATAATATTTACATTATTTCCATTTCATATTTACACTTTCGTTTATTTTTTTCATGGTGGTATTTTCGAAGGAAGTGAAACCACGTTTAAAAAAAGCACAACCCAATATTGCATGTTTTGCACATGTGCTGGGATCCCTATCAGTTTCACTATCTGAAAGCAATTCGTGTAGCACTTTCAGTGCTTCAGAAATGGTCAGACCTTCCCCAACCCATTTGGAAATTAATTAACAATTTGAAAAAATAAACTACTCCCCCTTGAACTTTGTAAAAAGAGTATTTTGCAATCTGTGGCACTGCTTCGAATTTAAGCAAGAAATAAGTAAATCACTGGATCTAGTCGGACGCAGAAGAGGTATCTGAATTGCCTGTTTTATAGGATCAACCATAGATGTCAATTCTTCGCACAAAGATTGGAAATTTTTATCTGCTGAAGAAACTATCAAAATGTTGTCTGTCTTTGAGTCCTTTCCTACTATATTAGATCCCTACTTAGCTGGACCATAGACCAATTCACCAGAACGAACAGGAGGAGGATGTGATTCAGAAGAAACAGAGGTTGTTTGTACATATTTATACTTTTTACCCAATATATCCGTCTGCAGATTCATATCAGCCGAAGAAGTTACCGAATCTACTACAAGAAAGAGTGAAACTGCTCTGTTTGTATGCCAATGTCAAAAATTTGTCATTTTTTATCCATAGTCTTAAAGCAAGGATCCCCTGTAGACACCGAGACCACCTTAAAGGCAGCTTGTTGTCGCTCGTCCTCCTGTTGCTGAAAATCAACCAACAACTGTTCCAGTTGATTATGTTCTAAAGTTAAACTTAAATTTTCTTTTGTCAAAGAATGATGTTCATTCAAGACCTCCTGGTGTGTAAAACCTAGTGACTGAAGATCGAGAAATAGATTCCTGAGCTTTTTCAGATTCACTTTTATTTAATTTCAAGCAATCTTGCTTATGTAGTCTATCTCTAAAATAAGCAATATCTTCCAAATAACCAAAATTCTCCTCCAAGCTCTCGTTGACCTTTGTATTAACTGAAGTATCATGAATTTCGGAAGCGCGGGCTAATCACCAATCTACTGTTTCTGGGGCTAATTGACAACCTCTCGTTCACATGCTCAGCAAGTTCCTGTAGAACATTAAGTGTTTTGACATGCGTCTGTAAATCTTCAGTTTTTTCCTTTAAAAGATTGTTATGTCTGTGCTGTTCTTCGATTGTATTTTGTTGTGAAAATTACAAAGTTTTCTTTTTCTTGAACGACTTGAATAATGCTCGCAATTTTTGGACCTCTGGCTTTATTAATTTTATGGTGTCCTTATTTTTACCTATTTTTCCTAATAAAAAATCTATATCTAAAGTATCTGGCTGTTGTGAACATAAATAGCTCTATGCCATATTCATAATTCAGTTACTGAATAATATAACCACTGAGACAATAAGTACAATTAATTCAGATACTTATAAAACGCTTACCTGCAAAGGTACGGTAACTTATGGAGGAGGAAATTCAGAGGGTTGGCTTTCCTGCATACAAAGTCGCTCAGTTGGAAAATCGTTTTACAATGAAAGTAGGAACCCGTTATTATTCAAATAACAGCATTTCAATGAAGGCAAAAGCTATAAGTTATGCAAAAAAGAACAGTTGGGAAATACAGCACTACGTGGTCCTAGTGTCCTTGAAAGTTGTAAATGACCTTAGGAGATCGAACGAGGGTCTGTTCCGTAAAAGTCAAGTGTCGTCCGACGATCGCAGCAGAAGTGCACCTATGAGATCGTGTCCGATATTTCAACTGTCTGCCTGTTTTTATCGTCTGATTGGCTGTCGTGACCACTGCCAAAAAAATATGGTTAATCTATAAGGCATTTCTCCCGCCTCCTTGGCATGCCTTCGTGGTGTGGCGGTCTGAACGTTGGGCGAGTATTCCAGAGGTCTGCGGTTCGATTTCCAACGAACGCGTTGCTCATGTTTCATCTCTCCTGCTTCCAATTAACCTAATGTATCTACATTGGCGCCCGAACTAAAACGGTGGTGGATGATTATTCTCGCCACCCAGGATTTGGCGATTGGGTCCTCTAAAAACACCCAGTCACCCTTTAAAAGGGGTAGTATGTAAGGTATTTCTCCCGCCTTCTTGGAATGCCTTCGTGGTGTGGTGATCTGCACGCTGGGTGCGTATTCCAAAGTTCCGCGGTTAGATTCCCGGCGAAGGCGGTTGCGCATTTTTCATCTTTACTGCTTTCAAAAGAATCCTAATGTCTCTATAAGAACTAAAAGGGTGATTAATTGATTGCATATTTATTTTTCATGCGGATTATTATGTAACAATTATTGTAAAGATAACATTGCCAATTTAGCATTGTAATATTACTATTATTAATTTAATGAATGCCGCCGGCGGTGGATGGTAAATTCTTTTCCGTCGCATGGACATAAATCTGATTGGTGTAGAACCATAGGTCGGAGGTCCATGCGACGGCATTTCGGTGCATGATGATTCTCCACACCCAGAATTTGGCGATTGGGACCCCTACAACCCCAGTCGCCCTTTAAAAAGGGGAGTGTATAAGGTATTTATCCCAGCTTCTTGGCATGCCTTCGTGGTGTAATGGCCAGCACACTCGGCGCGTATTCGAGAAGTCTAAGGTTAGTGTCCCGGCCAAGGCACTAGTCATTTTTCATGTCTCCTGTTTCGAAATGACCTAATGTCTCTATAGTGACAACCGAACTAAAAGGTTGGTGGATGATGATTCTCCACCACCAAGATTTGGCGATCGGGAAAAAAAAAACTCTTTATCTCCAGCGCGCTGAACTGTGTATCGGAAGTTCTAATGCTATGCTCATTTTAAAATTGTTTTGCGATATTGCCGTTGCATTGAATTTTATGATTTAAGTGCGAAGAACATCATAAATTTCTTTAACGTTTGTGTGTTACCTTTACGTCACAAAACGTTAAAGAAACGCCCCTTTGGATGTAATTTAAAATCTGAAACCTTTCAGTTTTTTTTTTTTTTTTTTTGATAAAGTTCTGCAGAGTAAAATTCTGCGCAGTTTTTAAATTTAATGTATGGTGTTCCTTTTAGGCATTTTCCCGGACATTTAAAAGCAAGATGGAGGCTGGCCGCGAAACAGCTAGTAAAAAAATAATAGAATAATATATAAATAGATAAAGAATAATAGAATAATAAACACACAGATAAAGCATAATAGAATAACACATAAATATATAAAGATTAATAGATAAAGAATACTAAACAAATAGATAAAGAATAATAGAATAATATATAAATAAAGAAAGATAATTTTGTTTTATGTGGTTACGACAAAGCCTCGAGGGCTATCTGCCTAAGGGAAGGGATTACTCCGTGGCGGACGTTCTAAGGTGAACTGGCTCGTATATATGTTACACATAGGAAAACAATGAAAACGTCCAAGCAGCCAGCCCGTTCGCGGGTTTGGAACCTCAGACCGAACTACCGCTGATCAGAAAGTTTACCACTCGGTGCTAGCGGGCAAAAAATTAAGAATAAATAAATAAATAAAGATTACTAGATAAATAGATAAAGAATAATATATTAATAAACAAATAGATAAAGAATAATAGATAAATAAATAAAGAATAGATAAAGAATAATAGATAAATACAAATAAATAAAGATTAATAGAATAATAGATAAATAATAAATAAATAAATAAAGATTAAGGGGACTCATATACTTTAAAACCCATAAGATCTTCGAGTAGGTGACTGTTGCAAGAATTGAGATAACTTATTTATTTTAAAAGCAATTACTTCCAACGTTTTACAGCTGACTACATAATGTAGCTGCTTTCTGAAATAGTCATCAGAAAGTTTGTGTTGCCACAAATATTTTTATAATTTAATCCGCTTTGCGACAACATTTTTCGTCATGTTTCCACCTTGCGCGCACAGTTTAAAATATTCTGTTGCATAATTTAATTCCATATTTAATATATAGCTTTTATAACATTTGGAAACTACTGTAAACCTAAAATTCTAAAACTTTCTTGTTAAATTTTTATTTTATTTGGAGTTTAGGTTATAAAATGTATTTTATTAAAAAAAATTGTAATGTTTTCGTCCATAAAATTTTTCAGTATTAAAATATTTATTATACTTTTGGTTCAGTTAGAAAATAGTGCCCATATAAAGAATTTCATCCAATTTCAAGTACGTACCATTAGCCATTTTTAAAATATCATGCGCGCAAGGTGGAAACATGGCGAAGTATTTTGTCACAAAGAGGATTAAATTACAAAAATATTTGTGGCAACACAAACTTTCTGGTTACTAGTTTCCAAAGCAGCTGTATTATGTAGTCATTTGTTAAAGGTTGGAAGTAAGTGCTTTTAAAATAAATAAAATATCCCAATTCTTGCAACAGTCACATATTTGAAGATCATGAGGGGTTTAAGGTGTATTAGCCCTCTTAATAGAATAATCGATCAAGAATAGAATAATAGGTATAGAATAGAATAAGGGAGAATAATAGTTAGAGAATTGAATGTTAGATAATAATGAAGCGACTTAGAATAAGTTTTAATAGTGGTAAATTTCTTTCATTATAATAAACGCAAAGAGGTAATTAAATGAATGCGTTTCGTAGACTATGTTTAAAACGCTACGAGTTAATTACGCAGAAAAACCTTTCAATTCATTTTTGATGAAAATGTTATTTTTCTTGTGTGAGAAACTACAAATAGTTTTTTCTAAAATTACTTGAAAAGGAATTTTAATAAGAGTACTCCTTTACAAATATTTTTTTAATTAGTCACAGCTGAATTTTAAGATATTGAACTAATTTCTTTCCTTTTTTACTTTCAGTTTGCAACTTTGTTGTCCACGAACGATGTCTTAAAACAGTGGTGTCTCCATGTTCGACAATTACTCCGAGCATAATAAAAGTAAGCATGATTTTATAATTTGAAATATCTGTATAGTGGCTCCCATTTGTTTTCGGACACTTCTCTTTTTGAAATTTATATGCAGAGAACTTATAATAAATATTAAAACAGAGATTTCAAATGTTTATATAGTATATTATTTTTTCTCTATTTGAAGCTTTGCTTGTTGTAAAATAAATCAGCGAAATATTCCTTATAGTAAAATAATTCGTTCAAAAAATATTAATAAGTAACTCACATAAATAACACGGACGCTCCAAAATTTGTTGAGGTTTTTTGGCAGACGATGTTTCTTTTTATAATAGTTTGTTTTAAATGAGGATGCATCACAAGAGCTATCGTCTGAATTTGCAAATTATTAATTGTTTAGCAAAACACGTCAACAGTTCCATATCCGAAGTGAATATGGCAAATAGCCAGAAATTAACGACAAATTCTCTTAAAATTTAATAATAATTCATTTTTTCAAAGATTGTAAAAGTGTACGAAATAACCAAAAAATCCTTCATGTGAACATATAACTATCTTTTTTGTTATAAAACGATGACAAGCGAGTGGAACTCTAGGAATTGCGCTGAAATATGGACCACAATCTAAGCTAACATTATGGAATCGCAGGTTCTATGAAAGATTAAAAAACATAAAAACGTTAGTACTATAAAACGTTCACCAGTGAGAAGAACGATTTGCAAGAAACTTCAACTTTTTAGAGTCATTGGGCACATGGATACAGTGGACGATTAGGAAGTTGGAAAATTTTTGTGGACAGGAAAATAAAGAAAATACTCCTGACGTTCGTAAAATCTGTCACACCAGAACAATGTTACATTTGCAGAAAAGTTAAAGTTTAATACGAGGCGTATTCGGAAACTAAGTACCGTTTAGAAAAAAAAAAAAATAGTAAAACAATTTTTTCGAATCCAATTTTATTTTTACATGAAAATACATGTCTTAAACTATTTTTCAACATAGTTTCCGCCAATGATCAAGCACTTGTTATAGCGGTTGACCAGTTTTTGTATACCATCGTCAAAGAAACTTCCCACTAGTTTCGATAACCACGACTCCACAGCATTTTTCGTGTCATCGTCAGATCCAAAGCGCTTGCCACCAAGCTCGCGCTCCATGTGCAGGAACAAGTGATAGTCGGACGGCGCCAAGTCCGGGCTGTACGGCGGGTGATCGAACTGCTCCCAATGAAACTGTCGAATTAACGATTGAGTGACACCAGCAGTATGGGGCCGAGCATTGTCATGGAGCAACACAATTGCTTTACTGAGCATTCGTCTTCGTTTGTTTTGAATGGCACGCCTTAGTTTTGTTAAAGTCTCACAATATCGCGCCGCATTAATGGTTTCACCTCTGGGAAGAAATTCAGTAAGCAAAACGCCTTTCCTATCCCAGAAGACAGTGCACATGATTTTTTGTGATGACATTGTCACTTTGAACTTTTGTTTTTTCGGAGAATGAGTGTATCTCCACTCCATCGATTGTTGTTTCGATTCTGTTGCGAAATGACACACCCAAGTTTCATCACCTGTCACAATTTGGTTAAAAACGTTTTCTCCCTCATCACTGTACCGCGTGAGAAAGGTCAGGGCACTACCAAGTCGCTTTGTTTTGTGAACATCGGTGAGCATTTTTGGAAGCCATCGGGAACACAGTTTGCGATAATTCAAGCGGTCAGATACAATTTCGAACAAAACAGTACGTGAAATTTGTGGAAATGCCTCTGAAAGAGTTGTCATTGTGAAGCGTCTGTTCTCATGAATTGCTTCATCAACTTTCCTTACCAAATCATCGGTGACAACAGAAGGCCGACCACTCCGAGCCTCGGCGTGGACATTTGTTCGACCTGCATTAAACATTCTTACCCACTGCCAATGCCAATGATTTGAAAATTACGGAGTTCCTATGGTTCAAAACCATTTACCTCCTCATCAGAATTACTAAAAGCGAGCAGAAATGAGAAAAAATTTTGCATAAGTGAATTACTTGATGCACACTAGAGGGAGCCACTGGCTCAAGAAAGTTTAGGGATAGAGATGAGATAATAAAAACTTAAGAATCATAATATTTTTTAAAAGTTTTTAGGTTTTATAATTTTTTTGTATTTTATATTTTATACTTTTTTTGGTTTTTATAAATTTTTTATACACAATACAACACTAAAGCAGAAAGCGGAGAGGAAAGATTTTAAGATTAATAGGCTCATTGGCATGTGGCTTGTGTAGGATAGTGCAAATAATAAATATGAACGCGTTGAAAATATTCATAGGCAGATTTTAAAAATCTGCGGGAGATGTGACTCTATGCGAACAGATTGATAACTTTGCTTGAAGATCTTAATTGCAGGTAGAGATGGTAATAAGCAATTATATGGCAGCTCGCTGAAGAGACTTCCTTCCTTCATGGCGCGGGAGCTGGAACTGATGTTGAGAGGGCGTGTCTTGCCCTTTTAGATGGAGGGTAGATGCCGAACTCTCGGCCAATCACGGCTCTTGGTCTCTTCTGTGAGCTGCGAATAGTAGGATCGTAGGCTGGCATCTGCTGAAATGCTCGGTTATCAATCTGTTCAATTTTGAGGAATAAATTTTGACTATGCTTTTTGATAAGGTAATCAACAGGTTTAATGTTAAGGTCCGAATGAATCACATCTGTACGGACGTACCAAGCTGCGTTTAGGGCCATACGTAAGGTTTTACTTTGAAAAGATTGAAGTTTTTTCACATGAGTTTTTGCAGCAGTACCCCAGATTGTACATGCATACATAAAGACAGGTCTTATTATGGAAGTATAGAGAAGGATTTTGTTTTTAATTGACAGATTGCTCTTTCGAGCTAAAAATGGGTAAAGTTGGGCTCTGGCACCTTTTGCTTTGTTGAGAACATTTTCAATGTGAAGGCGCCAGGTTAATTTTGAATCAAGTACAACTCCTAGGTACTTGTAAGAGTTTGACCAGGGAACATAGTCGTCAAAGAATTTAATATTAATGGAAGGGTACGGGAGGGGGCTACGTTTGAATATCATAGCAGCACATTTAGCAACATTAATTTTTATTTTCCAAGTGATGAGCCAGTGCTCAAGGCTAGAGAGATAACTCTGAATGTTTTGGACTAAGTTTTCCAGGCGTTTGTGTTGAGCTAGGATGGCCGTATCATCTGCATAAAGTGCAAGAGTGATACTTGGTGATTTTGGTATGTCATTTATGAAAATGTTGAACAAAATTGGGCCTAAAAGTGACCCTTGGGGGACGCCGCTTAGTATAGGACGGGGTGTCGAAATGATAGAATTAACTCGTACAGAAAAAGATCTATTAGTGAGGTACGAATTAATTATATGAATTAAATGGGCCGAAACGTCAAGTCGTATGAGCTTGATAATAATTCCTATATGCCAAGTCCTATCAAATGCTTTGGCTATGTCAAGAAATAAAGCGCCAGTAAGCATTTTGTTACGAAACCCTTCGTGAATGAACTCCACTGTCCTCGGCAGCTGGTGCGTGGTGCAGTGTTTTGCTCGAAATCCAAATTGTTCATCAATCAGAACGTTGTGATTTCGGAGAAAATCATTCAGGCGTTTAAGTAACACAAACTCGTATATCTTAGATAACGAGGATAGGAGGCTGATAGGTCTATAATTTTGAGGGTTAGAAAGGCTTTGGCCTGGTTTTGGAATAGGCACAATAAGTGCTTGTTTCCAGCTTTGAGGAAAATAGCAATGCTGTATCATAAAATTTATAAGCATTACTAAGAAAAATAGATAATGGGTGGGTAAATTTTTAATCATACGATTAGAAATAGAGTCCATACCAGGGGCTTTTTTGGGTTTGAGCTTGGTAATGTATTCACTTACCTCGCTCATGGATGTATATTGTATTTCTCTCGCAAAAGGCGAGGAGAGGAAACGTTCAACATCCTGTGGGAAAGAACTTGCGCTGTTCGCAAAAATTCCTTCATTATGTGGTGTAAATTGAGTTTGAAGAGAATCCGCAATTAATTCGGATTTCTCAGCGTCTGTGTGAGCCACCACTGCGTCCGTAGCTAAGGACGGAATGTTAGATTTGTGTTTGCGTAGGCGGGCTGATGCGCGCCAAAGACTGTTATCATTGGTCGTTAGGGACTGAATGTAATTCGTGTATTGTGATTGGAAGAAATGGTCGCATGATGCCTTGATCTCATTTTGGAGAGCACGGAGTTGAATTTTTAAACCAGGATTTCTATTTCTTTGCCAAAGTCTCCGTACTTTATTCTTTTCTTTAATTTTGAGTTTAATTTCTTGAGGTAATTTACGAAAATTGGGTCTGAGGGTGGGTTTTGATACTTCCTTATAAGTATCTGTTAAAATGGTCGTTAAGTGATCAACTGCCGAGTCTATATCATGGCTGGATTTAATTTCAAGGGAGGGCAAACTTTTACTTTTAAGTTTGAAACTAAAATTGTCCCAGTTTGTAGAGACGAGTGCCGGAGAATTTTGATTAAAGATAGTACAATTAAGGTCTATGATTACGGGGTTGTGATCTGAGGATAAACAGTTTTCCACAGTCACGTGATATCCAAAAGGGATGTTTCGAAAGAGTGCCAAATCGATGAATGAAGGGGCACCCCGTGAACCATATCTAGTAGGGGAATCCGGCGCAATAACTTTAATTTGGGCGCACTGAGCCCATTTTAGAAGGCCACGACCAGCAGGGTTTGATCTATGGCAACGCCAATGCTGGTGGTGACAATTTAAATCACCAGCTATGATTAGATTGTTGGAAAAGGTGAGCAATTTGTTAAAATCAACCACAGGTAAATTTCCACCTGGTGGAAGATAGGCAGAGATCATTACAAGGGAGGGCGAATTTTGAATGAAAATTTCGATGATTGTTGCCTCGAGTTTACTCATACTCGGAGTGTCAATTCTTTTGTGTGGTATTGAATTTTTAATATAGACACATGTGCCACCATGATAAACATCACGAGTATTAGAAGCTTGTCTGTCATTTTTATATAATGCATAATTTGCAAGCTTGGGAGCTCTCCCTGGCTGGAGTTTGGTCTCTTGGACAAAAATAATGTCAAAATCTTTCTCTTCCACATAGTCTCGAAACTCATGGAATTTGGATAGAATGCCATTTGCATTCCAGGTGCATAGTTTTAAGTTTTTCAATCCTTTCAAAGTATTGAATTTTACTGACTGGGGATATCAGAGAATTGGAGAGTAATATAACTCTCAAAGATATAGTAAGCCGCATCAGCACCAGATGGAGCCACTCTGAGCTGCGGTAAGGCGTTTTTGAATGCCAAAAGAAGTCTGCTCTGGTCAATACCAGGTTGGTTTGAAATTTGAATAATTGCCAATAGGATTTCGGTGCAATTTAGCGTCGAATTAGCTCCTAAGGGGACCGATAAATTTGGAAGAATTTGGGGTGCAGCTTGTTGCATACCCGTAAGGGCAGCAGAGTATGATACTCCAGGGCGAGTATTATTTGCACTGGGAGTGTGTGCAGCCGGCAGAACTGGAAATGTATTATGTTGTAAGTTAAATTTGTTTGTGTTGTCAACGGTCTGACTGGGTTTGGTGCTTGGCCTTGGAGGTTGTCTGTTTTTGGAGCCTGGGAACTTCGGGCAGGAACGCCAGTTAGCAGCATGGTTTCCCGAACAATTTGCACATTTGTTCGGCTCTTCAAATGGTTTAGTACATTCTTTGGCTTGATGCGGCCCAGCGCATCTGACGCATCGTCTTGGTAAGGTGCAGACTTCAGATGAATGAAAGAATCCCTGACAACGCCAGCATTGGGAGGGACCTTTCTGACCTTTGAAGTGTTCCATGGATACCTCAGTTCCAAGGAGCTCGGTTATGGAATAGATTTCTTCGGCTTTGAGGCTGTTGAAGATTTGTAGATAAAAGAGAGGCATTGGCATTTTTGTCTTCCATTTCTTAAGTTGAGAGATCTTGTGGATTTTGAAGCCAAGCACTTCAACCGCAGTCTGCACAACGTTGAGCGGTGTATTTGAGAGTAATCCCCTAATTACCACTTTAAGTGGTCTATCTGATTTGAGTGTGTGAGACTTGAATTCAATATTATTGTCTGTGAGGAATCTAACAACTGTTCTATAGTCTGTTTCGTTAGTAGTTGTGAGTTTTAGAAAATCAACGTTTTGTTTGGAAAGAACAGTTGGTGCGTGTCGGCGAAGCTGATTGAGGAGAAAGAACCAATCAGCTCGCGGTTTTATGAAAATTGGAGGTGGTGCTTGAATTTTTGGTGTTTGAGTGACAGCCGGCTGCTGCGTCGAGTGTTCAGTGTTATCAGAGTTTATGTTTGTGAAAGAATTGGATGTTGTGATGGTTTCATTACTATTAGTGTTGGGAAGTGTTTTTTTGGCAATTAAATGTTTTGGAGGAACTACAAATTTTTCGTTATCAGTTGGTCTGGTTCGTTTTTTAGAGTCAGTTTTAGGATTTTCTTTTGGAGGATTTTGATTGGCTGGGGATGAGGGTGGATTTGTATTTTGAATTTTAGGGTTAGAATTTTGAGTGCTGGAGTCCGAATCAGGGGTTTTAGAAGTCTTTTTACATTCTTTGAAGAATTCCTCTTCAGTGGCAGGGAGGGTGAATAAATTTATGCCGAGTTTAGAACATAGGGTATGTAGGGAAAATAAAACTTTCTCACCCTCATCCTGTAACTGTTTGATCATCTGGTCCTTATTCGGAGTGTCCGTTCGCTGTAGTCGCTGGATGTCGAAAATGAGGTCTGTGTGCCGATTCTTTAGTGAGTAAATCTGGATCGCGCTCTTGGATAGCTCTAGCGCTGAAGGAGAGGCAGGTGGAGTAGTTGCAGATATTTCCATTTCAGTTTGTATCATCAAAGGTGGTGGAGAAGAAGGTTGATTGCCCGCTGGCGGCGCCGTATTCAGGATACTATTCGCTTTGACATTACGGAGCTCAGAGCTCGTACGTCCGTCGCTGTTAGCAGCCATCGCTCATCAATCTAATAATGAATGATGTCAATGAACCTAATGACTCAATGATTCTCTCACCCACTTTCTCACCATTCCATCACTTATCGCGTATTCACCGTAAACTTCTGTCACTTGACGATAAATTTCGGCCGGTTTAACATTCCTCGCGTTCAAAAATTTAATCACGGCACGAATCTCACAGTCAGCGGGAGAACTAATTGTCTTAAACATTTTGAATGTGCACAGCAAACTGAAAACACAACATAGAGCAACCAAAATGGAGACAATTGAAAGTCAGTGAACAAGAAAGACTAGTGCGCATGCGCGGGACGCCTATCACAGCGCTGCGACGGCGCTAGAATGAAACGGTACTTAGTTTCCGAATACGCTTCGTATATTTAGATTAAATAGTCAAAATAATTTGTAGCAAAAGCCGAATTAAAAATTGCATTTGAAAAACCCATTGACTAATGTTAAGCATGGGGGTAGAAGCATAATGATTTGGAGATGTTTCACTGCATTCGGAATAAGAAATTTAGTTGTTATTGAAAATAATACGTATCAGTATAAATCTATAAATATTCTTAATGAAAACCCGCGAAAGCATCTGCAGGAAAACTAGGAATAATACATTCTATCAGAATAACGATTCTGTACACGACTCGTAAATAATCGTTTGCAGTTATTTATACAACTGTCCTGTAGTTATCAAAACTTCTCAATATTTTCCGGACTTAAATCCTATGAAACATGTTGTGGAATATGGAGCAGGTTAGAGAACATGTATGAGGCGAGTTAAATAAAAGGCTAAAGAAACATGATACGTCTTTGAAAACACTACTAAAAGCAATTTTTACATAGGAATAAAACAGATAGAACATTTTTACACAAAAAAGTTAGTTGGATACATGCCAAAGACCATGAAGAGTGTAATCGTAGCTAAAAGAGATCCAACAAAATATTAAATATTCCATTATTTTTTAGTCCAAAGGAGAAATTTTCCCAGAAGTACTATTAATTTCGTTTTGGCATTTTGCGTTGAAAACTATGAACGGAGAATCACTATTCAGATTATTGCCACCGAATATTAGAGCTCTGTATTATATTGAAAGAAATTAAATAATGAAGAATCTGCATGAATATATGTATGTTTCTCTCATTGTGATAAAACAACGGTACCTAGAGCCATCAAAATTTGAATAACGTAATCTTCCATAGAATATGGGCAAGTGGAAGCCTTAATTTGAATTTTATTATCGATTTCATATTTTGTAACACTTTAAAGACTATTTTATTAACAAACTCGACAATTTGAAAGCGAGCAATGGCAACATTGTACGAAAAAAAAAAATTATCCCTAGCGCGCGAGACTGTGTATCGGAAATTCTAAAGATATGTTCATTTTAAAATCATTTTGCAATACGGCTGTTGAACTGAATTTTATGCTTCAAGTGCGATGAACATGATAATTAATAAATTAAGGTAACACACAAAACGTTAAAATAAAAGCCCCTTTGGGCGTAATTTAAAATCTGAAACTTTTCAGATTTTTTTATTAAATACATTCATTTTAGATGGGTAATCAATTTTCAGAATATCGATCTTCGGGTTTTAATAGACTTTAACAAAAGTACGAAACATATTCAAAAAGACATCCTTAAAATGAAATAAATTTGAATAAAAATTTTATAGCAAAGTTATTGCAATTTCTACTATTAAATAATGGAGCATAGACAGCAAAGTTAACATCACAAACGAAGTCTTCCACACGTACATGTACATTTGGAATTTGATTTTTATTTATTTACGCTTTGCGCGAATTTAATGAATTTTTGATTAAGAATAAGTAGTGTTGTTGAGTGAGTACCTGTTCGTAATAGATCGAACGCACCCAGAATCTAGAATAGCTTGATATTTTTTTAGTCCAAAACGACAATTTGCCCTGAGGTTTGGCATTTTGGGTTGGTTCATTATAAATGTCCGTCCGATTCACTTTTCAAATTGCTGCCACCCAGTATTATCCCCCTGTATTATATTTAAAGTTAATTAATGAAGAATCTGCATAAATGTATATACGCTTCTCGCATTGTGATAAAAGAGCGCTACCAAGAGCCATCCAATTTTGAATAATCTGGAAGCCTAAATTTGGAATTTGTCTTATTATCCATTTCGTATTTTGTAAAGTTTTAACAAATATTTGATTAACAAACTCAACGATTTAAAATCGAGTAATGGCAACACTTCACGGGAGGGGAAACCTTTTGATCTCCAGCGCGCGGAACTGTGTATCGGAAATTCTAAAGATATGCTTTTTTAAAATTATTTTGTGATATTGCTGTTGAATTGAATTGTTGTTTATTTCCCAAAAAAATCTGATGTGTACACCACATGACTTCCTGGTACGGAATATTAAATTATACGCACTTTTTCTTGAATTTCGTTTAAACTTATTGGATTTAATTAAATCTACTTCGCCGACAGCGCATAAACCACAATACAATAAATGCATTCTTTAAAATCCACTCTATTTGTTTACCATAGCGACACTCTGGCGCTAGGTTCACTTGACAGTATTATATTTCGTTCATATTATAACTCAGAATGCACAAATTTTATCATTTAAAGAATTATCTAATCGTTGCCTCATGTAATTAAAGATAAGCGATGTATAAAAGAAATTACACAAACAAAACAAAAAAGAAACAGTTTTTCACAGAACGATTGAGTATTTATCATTCAATTAATTCAGTTCTCACTTCGCGACAAGGAAAAATACATAAAACTCAAAATATCTGTATTAAAAATTACTAATTATTAAAAATTAAATTATTAAAAATTAAGTAAATCTTAAACACATATTTCCTCGAAAAAATTCCAAAAAGTATTAAAAATGATTTAATTCGCAATAATAAATGAAGGCGTTATCTTTGTTGTTGCGAAGCAAAGTTTCTCTAGATTGGCAACAAATCCACTACTCTGCTGTTTCAAACGTAAACAAGCAATGGCCGCCATCAAAAAAAATTATTAGGATTAGCTGCACTTAAACAACTTTTAAATTGTTGATAATTCTAAAAATATTGCATACAGATTTATTAAAGGCATAAAAATCTTAACCGGAAGATAAGAAAAACATAATTCAATTATTTTTACAGCAAAAAATGTGCAATTTACAAACATATAAGTGTAAAGAAACTGAGATCACTGAGCCGGGTAACAGTGTGGATATATATATATAAATATATTTATATACGTTTGGCGCGACCGATTGCAACCAAAATACGAGGTGCACATCTACATGTTATAGCAGTCCTATATACAAAATTTCAACGTTCTGAGGCTACTCATTTTTGAGTTATGCGAGATATGTGCGTATGTACGTACGTACGTACATACGTTCGTACAGACGCCACGAAAAATTCTCTTCAGAATTCATTTTAAAGCAGTTTTATGATTTTTTTAGAGGAAAAGAGTCTTTTATTCTGTCCTTACGTACAGATATCACGCAAAAACCTTGTTAAATTGCATTCGAAAGCGGTCAAAATGGATTTTTTTGTTGAAATATGCTGCCTGCAAGTTACGAAGTAAAAAGGCTGGAAATGTCAGTATTGACAACTATTAATGAAATTTAACTTTGGTTATGTAAACGCTATACGCGTAGAGCACAGGGAAACAAACTCGTTTTCCCTATTCGTTGCAAAAAGCTGGATTAACGTCGTTTGATTCAAAGCGTTTAGCTCCTTGGAAAGAAAGAGAAATAGTAAAAAATATTGTAAAGCATTAAAAGATAATGTAAATGTGACAAATGAAGGTAAAACAGAGGGTGCGGGTGAATTTTAAAGGTTTCATTGGATATAATGCATAAATTGTTTCTCCCTATAACTTTGAATCACATACCAATTTGAAGGTATGTTTACATTTGTCATACTTAATATTATGAGATTAAGCCGCCCAGTCGGTATAGTGGTCAAGGAAGCTGACTGTGATGCCGAAGGGTCTGGGTTAGAATCCCGCAGAATGCATGGTTGTAACTGTCCGTCCCTTCATAGGAGAGGCGATGGTGGCCCACCTATTAGGTGCCTCCATAAAAAAGAGACCACCACATCCGGCCTTGCATAGATTAATGGACTGGGTTACATTTGTAATTGTTCACAATCTGCCAATGGAAAAAACTATATACATTTTTTTCTGTATTGCATTTAAAGTTATTTCCTCGAATTTCATTAAAGGTGTATTTCTAATTCAATTAATTTATTTCTCACTTCGCAGCAAGGCAAAAACACATATAACCTCATAATATCTTCAGTAAAAATTGAAAACGATAGAAAAAATACAGGTAAAACAATTAAAAACGATTTTTACAATTACAATAAGAGTTCCTATGCAAAATCAAGCAAGGCCAGTGGACAAGAAGGCAAATTTTTTCTTTGCAAAAAACTATAAGTTTCCTTTTGGTACCACAGCGCAAAAAGACAATGAAGGTGCAGAAAGACTTAATTCACTATTCTGCTAAGTTTCAAATGTAAACAAATATGGCTGCAATGGTAAAAAAACATTCTCCTTTACTCTGTTCTTACATACCAGTTGTCACGTAAACATATCGTTAAATTGTATTCGATAGCTGTCAAAATGGATATATTCATTGAAATGCGATACTCGAAAATTTTCCCGATTACAGTACTTCCTTTAATTCGAACCAGGAAGTAAAAATCTCGACCTTTGAAAATAAAATTCTCCGTCCCATCACCAACTCGCCTTTGTTCGTGTGAGAGACTTCCGCAATCATATCGATCTTGACCCTTCCGCATGCTCAAGACTACATTCGAGCAAGTTCTCACAGTTTTTTTTTCACCAAAGCGATGAACACAAATTACTCTCATATTGCCAAACTTTCAAATTATATCCATTTAAGAGTACGAATTTTCATAATCCAGCTTAGTACGTCTTCTCTGAATCGCTCTAGCTGGCTGCACAGAAAATTAACTTTCCCATTCTCTGTCAGCTCGAAGCAATCCCATTCTATTGCCATTTAACGGCAGGACATCTTCGCGGTTATAAGATATTTCTCCCTTCTTTCTGCATGCCTTCGTGGTGTAACGGTAGCAGACTCGGCGCGTATTCGAGAGGTCCAGGTTCCAGTCCTGGAGAGGGCATTCTACATTTTTCACATCTCTTGCTTCCAAAATGACTGTACACGGTTATTCTCCGCACACCGCGACTTGTCTAGAAGCCTATCCAAAAATAAGTTACAGCCCAACAGTGGCTAAATGACGGTACACCATCACGATCCGTCATCAACCGCTTGTGTTCCGCCCATGCTCAAATCCGTACACACTTTTTTCCCTACTGCAGAAACGCGTTAATCCGTTTATCGCCAAGGCCGCTATAGAAGACACCTACTCAAAAATATTTTACATGACGCAAATGACGGTTACAGCCGAAAACATAGCGGCAAAAACACCGCGGCCGAAAACGTCGCGGAGAAAACAACGCAAGGCGAAAACGTCGTGCTACAAAACATAGTGGGATAAAACGTCGCAAAGAGAAAACATCGCAGTTCTAAAACATCGTGGTACAAAACATCGTCGTCGAAAATAAAGCGGTTCAAAAACTTCGCAGTTTAAAAACATCGTCGTCGAAAATATCATGGTAAAAAATAAAGTGTCTACAAATCATCGCATGACGATAACATCGCAGACATGCTTTTCTTGCAGGCTATAATAACTGTAAATGAATATTCCCATAATGATTTGTGAGCGCAAGATGTAAAAAAGGATAATTTTTACTTTCACATTTTTTTATTAATTAATAAATTTTTGCGGAAAATGTAAGAAGGAAACTTAAGAATAGAGAATTAAATGCAACTTATAGATTATACTTTTCATGAAAAATTACCAGTAAAAAATTTATAAAAATGATTTATTAATGGCCTTTGTTAGTTAACTATGTCGGTTTAAAATTCTATTAAGTGCTATAAATTGCAATAATTTTCTATGCTTAAGTTTCCTTCTTATTTACTCAGCAAAAATTTATTAGTTAATAAAAAAATGTGAAAGTAAAAATTATCCTTCTTTCCATCTTGCCCTCACACATCGTTATGGGAATATCCATTTACAGTTACTAAAGCCTGAAAAAAGCATGTCTGCGATGCTATCGTCATGCGATGATTTGTAGATACTTTATTTTTTATCACGATATTTTCGTCGACGATGTTTTTAAATTGCGACGTTTTTGAACCGCTTTATTTTAGACGACGATGTTTTGCACCACGATGTTTTAGAACTGCGATGTTTTCTCTTTGCGATGTTTTATCCCACGATGTTTTGTAACACGACGTTTTCGCCTTGCGTTGTTTTCTCCGCGACGCTTTCGTCCGCGATGTTATCGGCGGACACCGCAAATGACACATATTTTGCAAATTTCAAATCAGCAAAATCAGTTTTTTTTTCATGTTAGTCAAATTTAATTTTTGCGGTCCCCGATTCCTACATTTATATCGAGGAATTTATATTGACGAACGTCTAACAAAAATTGAACGAGATATTTAATTTAAAAATTTGCGAATTTTGATGTCATTTTCAACTTGCCTCGAGGAAATAAGTTTAAATGAAGTCCAGCAAAAATGTACAGTAAGACCCCGCTTAACGCTGTTTCGTTTAGCGCTGTTTCGGTTTAGCGCTCTTTTATTTCAACCCGGGGATTCTCCGAAATTGTGCGCAGCGCTAGGTTTCCAAATAACATATCCGAAACAGTGTAGTTGTGTTTCTTGCTTTTTATCATTTGAAACAACATTTGTTGACATTATTGTAAGTTTAAATATTTATATAATACTATAACGATTAATACAGTGACAGATATTATCATCTTTAGTTTTTATCATGGGTGATAATAAAAAAACAAGAAAAGAAAGCAACCAGAAAAAGCATTTCACTGGAAACTCAAATGCAAGTGATTAGAAGATTAGATTCTGGTGAACGTCAATCTCAAACTAGTGCTGCATTGATTTTGGCAACTTCAACAATAAGGACAATTCTTAAGAATAAAGAAAAAATACTGTCATCGGCAACTGCAACTACGTCGAGCTCTGCAACTAGAATTACCCGTTCTAGAAATAACATTATAGAGGAAATGGAAAAAAACGACTGTCTATATGGATTGACGACGAAATTGAACGCAATATGCCATTAAGCCAATCTATCATAATGCCTTTTTGACAAAAAGGCAGAAAATTGGAAACCCAGAATAGACTGAATGATCTGACTGAGAATTTTATTTGTTTTTAAAAGTATATGCGTTTATATTGTTTTTATTTTTGTAAGAAATAAATGTTTGATTTTATTTTTATTAAAAAAACATTATTAAATTTAATGCTTAACCATTTTTTATCCGTCTTTCCCTAACCCCATTATTTACATGTTAAGATAGCCTCGCTTAGCGCTGTTTCGCATTACGCTTTACTTCGATGGAACGTATGCCCCGCGTTAAGCGGGGTCTTACTGCACATAGTTTAATATGCCACACAAGAAAATCATGTGGTCACCGCATGAGATATTTTGTCACATGGGAATAAAATTGTAGCGAATTATATTTATTTTAAATAACCAATTTAATTTAGTTTTGAAGTTCTTTCCTATAACCCTTCATTCCTCTAATTGCCAACGCCAGACTATTTAAATTTGGTAGCGCGCGTGAAGGAATGCAAACTCTACGTTGAGGAGTAAAAGTTTAAATACTGAGTTCTAGAGGGAAATGAGAGAGTTTTGGGAATTCGCCGTCATGTCTGTAGCGTGAGCTTCTATTTCTGCAGTTATTGCTGGTTTACGTGGCAAATCAGCTTTTACTTTGTTGCCACTAGTTTTCGACGCGATGTTAAGTAAAAGGTGTTTTCTGAGCCTTCGAATTTTTAGTTTATAAGGTATTCCTCTCCATCTTCTTAGCATGTCTTCGTGGTGTAATGGTCAGCACATTCGAAGCGTATTCGACAGGTCCGAGCTTCGAGTCCCGGGGGTATATTTCACAAGTGCACATTTGTGTAGCCACCGAGGGAGTGGCTTCAAGAGCGGACCAATGAGCATCCAATAATATTTCTGTCATGTCACATGATGTTTCGCGTGCTTTAAGATTTAAGGAAGATGGTTAAAAATATTCTGCCACGCAATTTTCTGTACAAAATAATTAAAGCATCGTGGATTGCTTCTGAAACTTTTCATTGCGAAGTTAGATCAAATATAGGCAATTATGAAGATTTCACTACCTGGTTGAAATAAATACAAACACATGTTGGATACTTTGCAAAAACATCGATTTCAAATATTACTTAATAAGTCGTAAATAAGATGATGAAAGAAATGTTTGATAAGCATAAAAATGCAATCTTTACATAAACTATGCGCATGAGAAAAATATTTACACCAAATATATATGTAAATAGAAGTTAGCACTTTATATTGCAGTCTATATGAAAAAAATGTTCTATAATAATGGTTACAGCCGAAAACATCGCGGCAAAAACATCGCAGACGAAAATGTCGCGGAGAAAACAACGCAAGGCGAAAACGTCGTGCTACAAAACATCGCAAAGACAAAACATCGCAGTTCTAAAACATCGTGGTACAAAACATCGTCGTCGAAAATAAAGCGGTTCAAAAACATCGCAGTTTAAAAACATCGTCGTCGAAAATATCGTGGTAAAAAATAAAGTATCTACAAATCATCGCATGACGATAACATCGCAGACATGCTTTTTTCAGGCATGCTTTAATAAGTGTAAATGGATATTCCCATAATGATTTGTGAGCGCAAGATGGAAAGAAGGATAATTTTTACTTTCATATTTTTTATTAATTAATAAATTTTTGCTGAGAAAATAAAAAGGAAACTTAACCATAAAAAATTAATGCAACTTATAGCACTTAATGGAATTTTAAACCGACATAGTTAACTAACAAAGGCCATTAATAAATCATTTTTATAAAGTTTTTACTGGTAATATTTCATGAAAGGTATAATCTATAAGTTACATTTAATTTTCTATGCTTAAGTTTCCTTCTTACTTTTTCAGCAAAAATTTATTAGTTAATAAAATATGTGAAAGTAAAATTTATCCTTCTTTACACCTTGCGCTCACAAATCATTATGGGAATATTCATTTACAATTATTAAAACCCGAAAAAAGCATGTCTGCGATGTTATCGTCATGCGATGATTTGTAGATACTTTATTTTTTACCACGATATTTTCGACGACGATGTTTTTAAACTGCGATGTTTTTGAACCGCTTTATTTTCGACGACGATGTTTTGTACCACGATGTTTTAGAACTGCGATGTTTTCTCTTTGCGATGTTTTCTCCCACGATGTTTTGTAGCACGACGTTTTCACCTTGCGTTGTTTTCTCCGCGACGTTTTCGTCGACGATGTTTTTGCCGCGATGTTATCGGCGGACACCATAATAATAACCAATGCAGAATTTTATTCAAAATGAACTTTACTAATTTGCATTCGTATACATTTAGTGCGTTAAATTTCACATTTAATAAATGCTCACTCTTAAATGTACTGCTTACATAACATCATCAAACAGAGTGAATTTATCGTATTCACAATGAGTATATTCAATTTATTCACATATAATTTTTAATGTTAACAATGGATATAATCAAATCATATGTGTTCTGAATCTTACACTTTAAAAATCAAAAGAATACAAGCACTGAAACAAGAAAACACTAGATTCATTGTAACACTTTCAGTCATTCTCAGCTCAATTAAACTTGCATTCTCTTAATCCACATAATATGCCGTGAACATCAATCCTAATATTAATGTGTAATAAAAGTCTCGAAATTGAAATATCAACGATTAATCAAACTCAGAAGATGAAAGCACTACGAAATTTTCTACTATTTACGCCATATATTTATAATTGCGAAACAAATACAAATTAAAACGTAAACAACATACGCTCACTTGCACGAAGATTTAGCGTCACAAGAGCAATAGCAGCTCATTGGTCCATGTTCGAAACCCCTCCCTCAGTGGCTACGCTGATGTGCACTTGTGAAATATGCGTCCCGGGGAGGGAATTGCTCATTTTTCACGTCTCTCAGTTTCAAAAATCCTAATGACACTACAAGTTTAGTCCTTGTTATTTGAGTTACCGCCCGTGAGGCGTAGTGTAAATCGACGCATTGTAATTTTAAAGAGTTTAATAAAATGTACTTTTAACCCTTCACCTTTGTATTTCCTACACGCACATACTACACGTACAATTGTCACTTAGATGATAAGCAAGTGGATCTTACAAAATGATTTTTATTTTTTATAATTAGGAATAAATTTTCGTAAATGTAAATACAATATAAGGCACGGAGGGACGTTTGAGAGGTTAGATTTCCGAACTGATCCAAATTTAAAAATTCAAACATGAATATTTGCGTCATTTAAAACACTTTTGTAAGAGTGTGTTAGCAACCAACGATTGATAAAATAAAGTCCGAACACGGACTTTTGCGGGCACACGGGCGTATGCTGCTAATACCAACTGCACTACAAATGTAAGCAGGAAACACCTTACGAATACACCTTTATAGAGAAAGAAAGAAATAGTAGGTATTCCACGCATAGTAAAAAATGTAGAGGCACTTTTCTGAAAACGATGAGCAGTTTTATATTGTTCGGTTGGTTGATCCAGTTGTTCTATAAGCCTTCCAAAAATGCAGATATCTATTCCTTGGATGCGGGGAGATCTATCACTATCTATCGATCGACGCAAGTTGACCTTGTTTTTGAAAAGTCTTCCAAACGAAGGTGCCAGAAGATCGATACGCAGAAGACATATATATGCTCCTCTGCCTAAAATTTTTTCGCGCCAGGTTTATTCCAAAACACAGTAAACAGAAAATTGGCTGGAATGAAATAGTTCTCCTTCTCTAGCTCTTTAACGTATTTTCTTGTTATTAATTGCAAAAATAGGCTATCCTTACGAAGTTTTTCAGAATGCAAATTTTATTTAATGCGAGCT
Organism: Stegodyphus dumicola; assembly: GCF_044657685.1. Classification (NCBI taxonomy): domain Eukaryota; kingdom Metazoa; phylum Arthropoda; class Arachnida; order Araneae; family Eresidae; genus Stegodyphus; species Stegodyphus dumicola. The sequence goes on from NC_140771.1 coordinate 242,703,671, forward strand.
TTCGTTAATTGTAACATCTGCAAATTAAGCCCGCTTAAATCAATAAATACTGCGCTTTCTCCATAAATAACTCAACATGACAGCAATTCCGAGAGAAACATTTTTAGCCCAAAGAGGCAATATGCACAGAACGGCTATTAATTTCGTTTTGGCATTTTGCGTCGTTTCACTATAAACGACGAATCATTTTTTAAATCTTTCCCACCAAATATTAGAGCCCTGTACTATATTTAAAGAAAACAAATAATGAAGAATTTGCATAAATGTATGTATGTTTCTCGCAATGTGATAAAACAACGGTACGTAGAGCCATCCAGTTTTGAATAACGTACGTCTCCACCCGAATATGGGCATCTGGAAGCCCAAATTTGGAGTTTGTTTTATTATCTATTTCATATTTTGTAAAGCATTTATGAGTTTTTGATTTAGAAACTCAACGATTTCAAAGCGAGCCATAGCAACACTGTACCGGGGGGGGGGAATATCTCCAGCGCGCGAGACTGTGTATCGGAAATTCTTAAGATACGCTCATTTTAAAATTATTTTGCGTTATTCCTGTTCAACTGAATTTTATGATTTAAGTCCGAAGAACATTGTATTTCATAAATAAAGGTAACACACAAAACGTTAAAAAAACGCCACTTTGAATCTGAAATGGCTTATCAGGTTCAATGTTCCGTCTAACCTTCTTCGGGAACATGCAAGGACCTGACTCGGAACAGAGAGCTTACTAAAGCTATGTTCAACAATTGTGGGGAGTAGACAGGATACACAAGAAGGGTATACAAAACCCTTTATTTTTTTCTATTTACAATAACTTCCGTACTTCGGAATACACAGACCCGCTACTTGGGGTCTAACGTAAAAATATAAAAAATAGAACTAAACTCTAATTTAACTTTAAAATAATAAACGTGGAAGATTGGCCTTATATTAACAGGAAGGAGTATGTAGTACAGATAACTGTGAACACTACAATACGTTTAAAATTTATCAAGAGGATTAAAACCTCTAGCCTGGAAGGCAACCAGCAACTGCGTAAAACTTCTAAGGTAAGCGGCCTGCTTCGACTAACTGCTTCCTCCTTCTCGCTTGGCAAAAAGCCACAACTTAAATACTTGGCGTTCGCCAGACAAACTTTGCATAAAAACATTAACGCTTATAATTCTGGCCGGAAGTAGAAATTAAGAAGTGGTAGTAAAGATTTAAAATAAAATAAACGTTAGTAAAACTTAAGATCCTTACAGGCTGAAATAAAATTTGAAAGGTTTCAGATTTTTTTTAATATTATTTTTCTTTTTACCGAAGCTCGTAGCTCACATCACTTACGTAAAGTTTAACAAACAAATTTATAAAATGTGTGTTCGTTTCACACGGGAGTAATATTTAGAGTTACAGTAAGGTGTAAAAAAAGAAAAGCAGTTTTTTGCTTCGTTGTACGAAGAAAAGAAAGTATTGTAACAGCGAAAGATTTCCGGTATAATGTTTCAATGGAAATATACATTTCCACTTTTCCCGAATCCATTTTGATGATCACTTTGGGTGAATTACGTACGTACGGATAGAATAAAGAACTCTTTTTTTCCCCAAAAAAAGGTATTGAAAAAGGGATTTAAAATAAATTAAAAATGGATCTTTTTCATGATGTCTGTACGCACGCACGCACGCATGTATGTCGCATAATTCAAAATCGATTAACCACAGAACGTTGAAGTTTTGTGTGTGGGACTGCTATGACACCTATTTGGGCCCCTCTCTTTTTTATAGCAATTGGCAGTACCAAATATATATATGCAATATTTCTGGAGTATAGAGGAGGAATCAGCTTGCACTGGCTGTGGCGTGGCCACGGCGTACAGATGAACAAACATAACAAAACATGGACTTGAAGAATTTCCAGGCTTCATTTGCACGCATATAAAAATCATCACAGTAGATATTTATCCAATCATAATGAAATCAGGTACATTTCTATGACTCAGTCATAATGAAATATGATAATTTGTTATGTACATTGGTTCTTAAAATTAAGACGCGGGCACTTTAGACTGGGAAGCAAAGCGGTAAGATATTAGCAATGTAAAAGCTAGCAGAATAAGAATGACGTAATTAACTGCCAGCAGTATTTATACCAAGTTTGATGTACAAGTACAGCTAATCTATGATTGGTTAGTTAGTAACGTTACATAACGACAGAAAGATCTCCAATTTGGGAAAACAGATGAATTTAGGGGGAGAGCATCAAATATAGAATATTAATTTTGAGATCGTCAATAACTTTTTAAAGTAGCTATCATATTTTGTAATATCTTACATATATATATACACACTCTTTTACAAAAAAAAAAAAAAAAAAAAAAAAAAAAAAAAAAAAAAGAAAAGAAAAAAAAATCGAAGCACCATGAAGGAATTGGTTGTTTTTTGATGAAATTCAATATGTTTATAGCTCATACACAGATAATAAAATGATTAAGAAATCAAGATCATAGTACCTGTTCACGGCTCACAATCACCGATTGAGTGTTCAAATTAGTAGTTGGACGAACCGCCCCTGGCGGCAATGCATGCTTGAATTCCTCGAGGCAAGGAGTGGTAGAGGTTCCTAATGCCATCCTGCGACACATTCTGCCAGGCATTCATCAGTTGTCGCTCCAGATCTGCAATATTTTGTGGTCCCCGAATCTGGCGGCCTATTATGTTGCAGATATGCTCGATTGATGAAAGGTCTTGCTTGCCAAGGAAGAGTATCAACTGCACGGAGACAGTCCATACATATGCGAGCAGTATGTGGCCTGGTATTATCTTGTTGGAAAATAGCCCCAGGATGACGTGTCATGAAGGGTAATGCAACCGGCCGGAAGATGGTATCAACATATTGCTGAGCTGTTAAAGATGTACGGACTATGACTAAAGATGACCTGCTGTCATAAGAAATAGCGCCCTACACCTTCCCACCAGGGGTTCTGGCTGTATGCTTTTGTAAAAAACAAAAGTTGATTGGAACCGCTGGCCCCGTCGTCTCCAGACACGAACACTCTGTGTTCATCTGCTTCAAGAGTGAAGTGGGATTCATCGCTGAACACTCTACGATGCCAGTCTGATAGCAGCCATGATGATCGGCTGCAATGATCCAGACGACTCTGACGATGTTGTGTGAGTGAAAGGCAAACGTCTTAAAGGCCTCTGTGAACGTAACTTCGCTACAGACTAGCGCCGTGAGAGGACGGTACCACGGGAGGTATAGACGTGGCTGGTAGTGGGTTGAATATTCGGCAATGATACCGTTGGGGCGGTTTTGGCTTGGCGAACAATCATCCTATCTCGCGTCGCATTTGTGCTCCTTGGCCTTTTAGAGCCTTCATATCGTCGGCAATTTCCTTGCTGGCCTTTTTGAAATTTGGTATCTTCTTGTAAATATGGTATCTTGATTAAAGCAATGGTCTTAAACTGGAAGCGCCGGAAGCAGTTTTACACAGCTCACGAATACATTACCCGTAACTTAAAATGCATTATTGTGCCGTTAATTGTTACGGCAAGAATTTGAAGAATAATTTTATAGACAAGAATGTGAAGAAAATGTTTAAGATTTTAATGATTTGGAATCCAGTCTTAAATTATACCAGCACTGCTGCTCATTATAAACATTTAACCCTTTTTAAGATATTTTACGACACTCGGAAAATTTGATACTAAAATTTTAGTTCATTATTATGTAGGGTTTATATTTATTTTAACTAACATTTATTTTAAGTTTAAACTATCTTTCCTGTCAAGCCTTACTTTCCCCTGGAACTGCCAATGCCAGAATATATAAATTTGAGTAGAACGCGCAAGCATTCAAATTATCAGCGGAAGTAGTATGATTTAAATAGAAGGAAACAAGTTCAGAGAGAGCTAGTTATTCTTACTTCGCGAGCGCGGAGGTAGAAATCGAGAATTAAAGAACCCCGCGTTGCGGCCTATGTGCTTGGCGGGAAGTAGTTGCAATTGTTCCAGTGAGCTTCAAGTCTGCTGAATTAGCTGCGGCTTTTGTAAAACGCGGTGAGTTAGTTATTTTAGAGAGCCTCGTAGTTAGAATATTGTCTTTACTTTCTTTTCAGGTTTTTATTTTTATTTGACTGCCTAGTTGGCACAGTTGTAAGCGTCAAGAAGACGCAATTGTAATTTAGTAAGAAATTAGAATAAAAAGGGACGTAAACCCTTTATAAGACTCTGTGGTTTATACAAGCTTTCACAGTCACCTCTAGGTTGCGTGCTAGTTAGAGGCGCGCAACGTTATATTGGCGCCTGAACACTTATCGAACTGAAATGGCCGAAAACTGGATGGAAGCCGCTGGACAACACCAAGAAATGACAACTCAGTTAGAAGGATTTGGATACCTGGTCCAGACTTTGAGAGCATCAATCAAGCCAAACGTCCATTTCGACGGAAAAAATTCGGTGTCCGTATTTTTAGAAGGTATAGAAAACCACTTTCAGCTCTACCCTGTGCCTGAAAGACAAAAAGTCGCCATCGCCACATCAGCACTAAGAGGACAGGCCGCGCTATGGTGGAAGAATATAGGAAAATTTCTACTAGGTGAATTTGGAAGCCCGACGTATACTTTTGAAAATTTCAAAAAATCGTTAGTAAAGGCCTTCCCCATAGTGAAAGATCGCGCACGGCTGGAAGCCGAGCTATATAGTTTCTATCAACGGGATACAGCACAATTGACGGACTTTATTTTACGAAAAATCAAGCTAACGGATATGCTGTATGGCAAGAAACCCGATGCGGAGATTATTGAAATAATATTACCAAGATTGTTACCCGCTGTCCAAGACTACTTTGAAATTAGAAACCCAACCACATTGCAGGAACTTTTCGAATTGGCGGTGAAGTTTCAAAATCGCAGAATCGCGGAAAGAGCGAGAGGGGAAACATATTCTCAAAGTACCAGAAGGAAGGAGGAAACAAGAAATGGAAATCGCTCATATGGGGGAAAGAACTATCAAGCTAACGCATCGAAACTTGAAGGGCAAGGCCCAAAAAGAAAATTTGAAAATAAGCATCCGCGTACCCAGAAGACACAGATTGAAAGGAAAGCTTTAAACGACTAGAGGGGCCTGTGAAAGAGAGGGTCCAGACCCCGGAAGTTTTAGAAAAACCCTCAAATAGACATCTAAATACAGTCATCGTAAAAAACTCACAGCTACCAATTATACAAGTCCTGGTTGGCGATGTACCAGTAGAAGCCCTCATCGATACAGGAGCAGAAGGAAATTTCATGAGTGAAAAGTTCTTCAAAAAGAATTTTTATAGGATACGACTCTTTAAAACCAGAAATACGGAAATTATAGCGGCGCAAGGAAAAACATGTCACTGCATCGGGAAAGTATCATTAAACATACAGGTAAAAGAGGAAAATCTCAAAGTATTAATTTTTGTGGTGAAACACCTCCAACACTCTCTTATTTTAGGTATGGACTTTTTAAGGGCCGCGAGGGCCAAATTAAATTTTCAAGATAGTTCCGTGGTGCTGGAGATGGACCAGAGGGTGGTGGAACCGGTGGAGACACCTGAATTGGACCTTAGCCATTTGAATGACCAGGAAAGTAAAGCAATACAGCAAGTGGTGAGTAATTTTTCTCATTTGCTTTCAGAAAAACCGGGAAACTGTCAGATCGTGACTCACAAGATTCAACTAAATGCCGAAAAACCTTGTAGGACTAAACCTTACCGCTATGACAAACAAAAAGACGTAATCATCGAAGAACATATTCAGGAGATGTTAAAGAATAAAATAATAACGCCCATAAATAGTGAATACGCGAGTCCAGTCGTACTATGTAGGAAAAAGAACGAGTTTCCTCCTTCGGATAAAAGGGCTTGGAGGTTTGCTATCGATTATAGAAAACTAAATAGCATAACTAAATTCCCAGTTTACCCTTTGCCGGTTATAGATCATTAGACAGATCAAATCGACAAGATATATGTCTACTTTGGACTTAACGTCTGGCTACTATCAAATAGCTATGAGACCCGAAGATATACATAAAACCGCGTTTATAACAAAATCGGGCACTTATGCATTTTTACGCATGCCTTTTGGGTTGTGTGGGGCCCCATCAACATTCCAGAGAGCTATGGACATTGTTCTAAAGCCTGTCCTAGGAAAATCAACTTTAATTTATCTAGATGATATAATTATAACGAGTAGTACGTTGGAACAACACGTTAATGACCTCGAACAAGTTTTTAAATTATTAAAAGAGGCCGGTCTTACAATTAACGCCTCAAAATGCAAGTTCGCAACTAAAGAACTTAAATATCTCGGTTATAAAATTTCGCAAAAGGGTATAGAAACGCAAGATTCAAAAATAAAAGCTATTAAGAATTTCCCACCGCCCAACACCGCCAAGAAACTTTCATCTTTCCTTGGACTATGTTCTTACTATCGATCTTTCATAAAAGATTTCGCTAATATTGTTGAACCACTCTTAGTAATCAAAAGAAAAAAGAGTAAATTTACGTGGACAGCGGAAGCGAACACAGCTTTTGAAAGATTAAAAGAAGCGCTTATTAATGCCCCTGTTTTAAAATTCCCTGAGGGGGACGAAAACCTGGAAATTGCGGCAGATGCATCAGACTATGCGGTGGGTGCGATTCTTATGCAAAATAACCATCCGCTGGCATTTTTTAGTAAAACATTGAATCAAACACAAAGGAATTATACAGCTACAGAAAGAGAAACATTAGCCGTATTAATGGCTGTACACAAATTTCGAGTTTATTTCGGCAAATCGCCAGTAACAGTCTTTTCGGATCATGCGGCTGTTGGTAGACTTTACTCGGGAAAAAACCTAACGCCCAGGTTAATAAGATGGGCTTTAAAACTCCAAGAATATAATATCACAATAAAATATAAACCGGGTAAGGAAAACAATGTAGCTGACGCACTTTCTCGTATAAAACTGGACGATGAAGGTAATGAACTTAAATGCGCTGTGTTGACTTCAAAAATTTTAGATTCTAGAGATACGGTTATTACTGAACTGAAAGCTGATCCTGAATTTGGAAATATCTATGCTTATTTGAAAGACCCCGAAAGCTTTGAGCACACAGATATCGATGCGATAAGAAATAGAGCAAAAAACTATGAAATAATAGATAATTTATTATTCTATACGAAAACAACGAACGAAAGTCTTGAGTATAAGCCAGTCATCCCAGCCTCGCTTCGATTAAGCATTTTGAAGGAGTTGCACGAAAAAAAAAACAGCGGGCCACCTCGGGGTCAGAAAGACTTTAAAAAGGGTACGCGAGGCGGTATATTTCCCGCAATTATACAAAATAGTAACGGCGTATGTCAGGTCCTGCAATCAATGTCAGTTAATAAATGATATTAATTACAGCCCGGCCGGGTACTTAAATAGCATTCGCGCTACATTTCCGAATGAAATTCTAGGCATAGATCTCCTTGGTCCCTTCCCCCAGAGCGAGTTAAATAAAAATCGTTTTCTTTTAGTAATAGTAGATCATTTTTCAAAATGGATAGAAATTGTTCCACTTAAACGCGCGTCAGCCAAAACAGTCGCAGATGCATTCTTACACAGATACATTTTAAAATACGGTGCACCGATAAAAGTCATTAGCGATAACGGAAAACAATTCATTAGTCAAATATTTGAAAACATATGCAATGGACTTGATATACGCCATATCAAAATGGTTCCGTATAGACCACAGGCTAACATAGCAGAAAGAGTTAATAAAAACATTGTAAAAATAATTCGCAGTTACGTTAGCACACATCACAAGCGCTGGGATGGCTACATAAATGAATTAGCTTATGCTTTAAGAACGGCACATCATGATACTACGGGAAAAACTCCAGCAGAATTATTTTTAGGCAGAAAGTTAATTACGCCTTTAGATAAATTATTCTTTGTGCAAAGAGAGCAGGAATTTAGACAAAAGGACGTGCAAAAACTAATTGATCAGGCGCTTAAAACTTCGGATACGGCAAGAAATAGACAAAAGTTATATTACGATAGAAAACGCCGTGAAGCAGATTTTAAAGTTGGGGATAAAGTATTGAAACGGAAATTTTCTTTATCAAGTGCCCCAGACAATTTTATGGCAAAGCTAGCTCCAAAGTTTGAAGGCCCCTATGTAATTCAGGAAATCAAAGGAGTAGTCTTATATCTTAAAAACGAGAGAGGGGAAATCTGTAAAGCAAGTCCCGACCAAGTGAAAAAATACTATAATCCAAATGATTTTGAAATCCTTAAAAGTTTCTTGCAGGACTCAAGTCTAAACGAAATAGAAGGGCCAGAGACTGCAACAACTATTCCACCACCCAAGAAACGGAGGACTGAAGAGAGACCTAGCACTTCTACAACCCGGACGTCGGCATCAAAAAGAAAAAAGGATTTTCAAACTCCGGTGTTTAAGAAAAACAAAAATACAGATGAACCGGGTAAAGAAACCGTAGTAAAGACGAAAACACCACCTACAAAAGATGGCAGGAGAAATTACACATCAAGGAGAACGCGCACACGGCCACAGAGTCAGGTGCCAGCAAGGCCGCCGTTCCGGAAACTGAAACGCCAACAGGAGGCACAAAAATACGACGAACAGAAGAAATTCAAGAAGGACTCCAGACCGGAGGACGTCAAGACCAGCCGTCCCAGGCAGAAACGCAAAGGACAACAACCAGACGATTACTCCGTCAAGAGGCCAGCATGTAGAGGACGCAAAAGAAAGATCAACGGGGACGACACGCGGAAATCAACAAGGAGAAGATTGACATCCATGACACCTCTAACTTGGGATCAATTTTGTCAAAAACGGATGACGGAGTTTCAAGCATCGAAAACTCAAAGATAAGTTAAAACCTTCTATAATTTTTTTTTCTCTTTTGTTCCGAAATGTTATGCATAAGTACGAAGTTCTATGTTTTGACGAAAGTCAATATGTCTCGGTTGAGACTTAGTTTTGTTTTACTTTATTTAGCTAAGGCAAAAGTATTATTTTCTTTAAGTGTAAAAGCTAAAAACAAGCATTTTCTGTTGGTCGAAAGACTAATTCTGTTATGTTAAAGCCAAAATTTGGCCGGAGATAAAAATAACTTCGTATTCTTGTACTAATAAGAATTTTAGTTCCAGTGCCGCCAGCTTGGCGAAGAATGAGTAAAGTAAAAATTTATTTTCTCTTATTCATTTTATGGTAAATTGTAAAAAGCATATGTAGTAAACTTTTGTAAATGTATGTAAATACTTGCATGTTATGTAAAAGTAGAATTTAGTCTAGAAGCATAAAATTGTAGATGCTAAAAGTGAATGCTTAAAAGCAATGAAGTCAAAATTTAAGTATTAAACTGTAAAGTCATGCTTTAGAGCGAAAGCCTGCATGTTTAAAGATGAATGAGGGGGAAGTTAGAATGAATGTGTTTTGTAGGGTTCTCCACCTACATTTGAATTTTTAAGAATATTAAAGTAGCTCATTGAGTTGTAGAATGTCGAGTAAGGTGTGTCTATTTGGTCGTTGATTTCTAACAAATCATGGTGGTTAGGGGAAGTGTTGTAAGACTAAAACACGAATATTCCCGTTTGACACCACACATGGTGGAGAGCCAGGGTAAAATTAAATTAATGCTTGAAAAATTGAATGAATGTGAAGTAAGCAATAACTAAGAAAAACGAATCGTTAAAAACAAAAATTTATTGTGTCAAGAAAGTGTAAATTATAATGTATGTAGAAAGATACTGATACTTATTCCTTCCAGATGCTGGAAGGAAAGACCAAGATTGATTGATGAAGTCCAGGAAAAGTTGCTGTAAGAAGAAAACTTTGTAACGACTAACAGAATTTTAATTGTTACATAAGATTTTTTTTGTGTAAACGAGGCTTTCGCCAGTTAGTTCAGAATTAGATAAACTTACAACAGGTCGTTGTAGGACCTGCTTCCAAGTTTTCCAAATTCTGGCAGCGGCAAATGTAGGGTTTATATTTATTTTAACTAACATTTATTTTAAGTTTAAACTATCTTTCCTGTCAAGCCTTACTTTCCAATGGAACTGCCAATGCCAGAATATGTAAATTTGAGTAGAACGCGCAAGCATTCAAATTATCAGCGGAAGTAGTATGATTTAAATAGAAGGAAACAAGTTCGGAGAGAGCTAGTTATTCTTACTTCGCGAGCGCGGAGGTAGAAATCGAGAATTAAAGAACCCCGCGTTGCGGCCTATGTGCTTGGCGGGAAGTAGTTGCAATTGTTCCAGTGAGCTTCAAGTCTGCTGAATTAGCTGCAGCTTTTGTAAAACGCGGTGAGTTAGTTATTTTAGAGAGCCTCGTAGTTAGAATATTGTCTTTACTTTCTTTTCAGGTTTTTATTTTTATTTGACTGCCTAGTTGGCACAGTTGTAAGCGTCAAGAGGACGCAATTGTAATTTAGTAAGAAATTAGAATAAAAAGGGACTTAAACCCTTTATAAGACTGTGGTTTATACAAGCTTTCACAGTCACCTCTAGGTTGCGTGCTAGTTAGAGGCGCGCAACGTTATCATTATATAAAAACAATAAAAATTGCAAAAAAAAAGTTTAAAATAATTATAAACGCAGTGTAATTTGAAGTTTGTTACAAATTTCTAATTTGTTTCGCTTAAATTTTAAGTTAATAATTATTTGTTTTACAGCCCAAAAATAAAAAAAAATATCAAGTAACAACACTAAAAAATCAAAAAAATTTGAAATAGTTACAAAAACACTGTAAATTTAAACATTTGCTTTACTCCTCAAAAATAAAAAAATATGAAGTGACAATAAAAAAAAGAAATAATATATGTTTTTATAAATAATTCAGGAGTCCTTAAAAATTAAAGATATTCCAAAGTTTTTTCGAAATCCTACAAATATTCTTCATTCATCATACTTTTATGGTTGAATATGTAATTTCCTTTATTAATTTCTTTGATTGCATTATCAGAAAGTTTCTGTGACGTTTTTTAAGCAAATATTCCTTTCTTCTATTTCTACAATGTATTTTTACAATACATATATCTTCATATTTAGCTTGATTTTTCTCAAGATCAGATTATATCTCCCAAACTACACACCTTACTAAGAAGACATTTTGAATGAATTTTACAAACTCTTTTGGAATAAAGAAACCTTTATTCTGTCGGTACGTACAGAAGTTACGCCAAAAAATAATCGAAATGAATGTTGAAACGGTCAAAATGCATACTTTCGCTGAAATATGATAGTCGAAATTTTTCACACTTAACAATACTGCTTTTATTTCGTACAAGGGAGAAAAAATCTGTTATTTATTATTCTTACTTACTAGTGCGTGTTATGTGTATTGGTTAAAATAAATATAAGTTATACTATTATTGCTTAAATCTAATTATCTAAAAAGTCTGTCGAAGTCTTTATTTGAAGATTTTATCTGTTTCTATTACTGAATCTTCAAGAATCTCTGTGTATATATATATGTATTTATGTTCTTGAAATTGTGAAAACACTGTGACACCTAGATCCGCCAAATTTTCCACACTCCTTCTATCTGGTTATGTGCACCTCAAAACTCAAATTTTGAATTTGTTTTTGAATTACTTCGTATTTTGTGTGAATTCAAGGAACTTTTGAATAAAATCTCCATTATGGACTCCCACTTTGCAAAGCATAAGAAATTTATATATTAAATTTAATCAGGAAATTCCGAGATATAAAAGAAATGTGTTGCCACTCAGCAAAACGCAATATCGTATTTGTCATTCGAATTTAAGCTCTGCGATTAATCGCTTGCTAATTATTAATAGTTCTGCGATTTAAAAGAAATGTGCTGCTACTGCCGATATTGAAATATGTTAAGCTTCCATGCTGCATAATGTGCTGTCGTTCAACAGAGCGTACGATAATACTTTTTCTTTCAAATTTATTCGATTAATAATAAAAATCTGATGTGTACACCACATGACTTTCTTGTACGGAATATTAAATTATACGCATTTTTTCTTGCATTTCATTTAAACTTATTGGATTGAATTAAATCTACTTCGCCGACAGCGCATAAACCACAATAGAATAAATGCATTCTTTAAAATTCACTCTAGTATTTGTTTACCATAGCGACACTCCGGCGCTAGATTCACTTAACAGTATTATATTTCGTTCATATTATAACTCAGAATGCACAAAATTTATATCATTTAAAGAATAGAATTATCTAATCGTTGCCACATGTTCTATTCAAATACTATAATAAAGCTAGAATGATGTATAAAAGAAATTAAGCAAACAAAACAAAAAAGAAACAGTTTTTCACAGACGATTGAGTATTTCTCATTCAATTAATTCAGTTATCACTTCGCAAGAAGGCAAAAATACATAAAAACTCAAAATATCTATATTAAAAATTATGAAGTAAATCTTAAACACTTATTTCCTCGAAAAAATTCCACAAAGGATTAAGCATGATTTAATTGGCAATAATAAATGAAGGCGTTACCTTTGTTGTTGCGAAGCTAAGTTTCTCTAGATTGGCAACAAATCTACTAGTCTGCTGTTTCAAATGTAAACAATCAATGGCCGCCATAAAAAAAAAGGCTTAGCGGCACTTAAACAACTTTAAAATTATTGATACTTCTAAAAATATTGCATACAGATTTACTAAAGGCATAAAAACTTTAAGCGGAAGATAAAAACAACATTATTCAATCATTTTTAAAGCAAAAACTGTACAATTTACAAACATATAAGAGTAAAGAAACTGAGATCACTGAGCCGGGTAACAGAGTGGATATATATATATATACGTTTGGTGCGGCCGATTGCAACCAAAATACGAGGTGCTCATCTACATGTTATAGCAGTCCTATATACAAAACTTCAACGTTCTGAGGCTACTCGTTTTTGAGTTATGCGAGATACGTACGTACAGACGCCACGAAACATTCTTTTCAGAATTAATTTTAAAGGAGTTTTATTATTATTATTATTATTTTTTTTTAGGAAACGAGTCTTTTATTCTGTCCTTACGTACAGATATCACGCAAAAACATCGTGAAATTGCACTCGATAGCGGTCAAAATGGATATTTTCGTTGAAATATGCTGCCTGAAACTTTTTGCGATTACAATACTTCCTTTTTACTTCGTACAAAGAAGTAAAAAACTAAAGTGAATAAAAAACAGCAAACACAGATTCATTTCAATTATTATTCATTAGTAGCAAATCCGAGAAATTAAGTCATTAAAATAATGCCATTTCTCTCTCTCGCTATATATATGTAATGAAGGAACTTTAGAAGGAATGACATTGTAGAAAGAGTGATTGCACAGAATGTTGATCCATAATGAAGAGCAAATTGGCAGCCGAGGCAAATTAAATATTCATATTTATTTCAATAAGCATGCTGCGGCTACAAATAGCTTGGCACTCTCATTGGTGCCTGTTTCAAAACACATTTTTGACAGATTTGTAGTAAGAAAGGTGAGCAGCAAGCAGCAATCCAGCTAAGCCGAAGTGTGGAAAGCAAGTAAGTTGTGTTCAGGATGAAATCTTAATTCCCAGTGAGTTAGTTTCGGTTTTCAATGCATTTGATTGGATAATTAATACTGCTGTAAAATTATTATTCGCCGTTTTAGTTCCATTTACATCACCAGCGTTATGTAAGAGCCATATGACGTAGATTAGCATCGAAATGACGCAGTGCAGAAAAAAATTAGTAGTTTTAGAATAGAGAGGGAAAATAAACAAATTAAATTTAAGCATTCTAAGGCTATTGCTAATTTAAATTATGATTTACGTATTTTTTCTTTTTCTTACACACACACACACACACACACATATATATAATATTTTAAGCGTCTAGCCACGAAAGCGGCTAGTTATATAAAATATATAGATTTCTTAAAGGAAGTCATACACTTTAAACCCCTTATGAGCTTCGAATTATGTGACTGTTGCAAGAATTGAGATATTTATTTATTTTAAAAGTAATTACCATCAACTTTTTACAGATGACTACATAGTATAGCTGCTTTGGAAACTAGTAACCAGAAAGTTTGTATTGCCACAAATATTTTTGTAATTTAATCCGCTTTGTGACAAATTTTTTCGTCATTTTTCCACCTTGCGCGAATGATATTTTAAAAATGGCTAATGGTACATACTTGAAATCGGATGGAATTCTTTATATGGGCACTATTTTCTAACTGAATCAAAAATCTGGTGAATATTTTAATATTTAAAAATTTTATGCAGGAAAACATTACAGATTTTTTTAATAAAATATATTTTATAAACTCGACTCCAAACAAAATAAAAATTTAACATGAAATTCTGAGTTTTTTGGTTTACAGTAGTTTCCAAATGTTATAAACGCTATATATAAACTATGGAATTAAATAATGCAACAGATAATTTTAAACTGTGCGCGCAAGGTGGAAACATGACGAAAATTATTGAAACAAAGCGGATTAAATTATAAAAATATGTGTGGCAACACAAACTTTCTGATTACGATTTCAGAAAGCAGCTATATTATGTAGTCAGCCGTAAAAAGTTGGAAGTAATTGCTTTCAAAATAAATAAGTTATCCCAATTCTAGCAACAGCCACATATTCGAAGATCATAAGGGGTTTAAGGTGTACGAGTCCCCTTAAAGTAAGAAAGAGAGAAGTTCATTTTTTATCACACGAACCTGCAAGAAACCTAGGCCTATTTTCTAGGATTTCAGTATAGAATATTATCTGAAACAGAATCTAATATTTTGTACGTCTGTAGGATAATGTATTATAAGCAGGATAAGGAAATTTTCAGTCTTTCTGATGCGTCAGTTTGGGTTTTGCAGTTTATCTGCCTATGATAAAGAACGTTAAGACTCTCTACCCAAAAGAAGGAATGCCTCCGTGGAAGACTCCTTCTAAAGGAAACTGGTTCGTAACCACGTTGCTCATGCGAGAAAACGCCCACCAGAGACAGAGCGGTAGAATCGCTGAACACTGTTAGTTCCGACATGGTTGGGCTGGGTGGATGGACGTTTTCGTCATGTGTAACGTGTAATACGAGCCAGTTACCCTTAGACTGTCCTCCACGAATGCATCCCTCCTCTAGGCAGGTAGCCCTAGTGTACGTAACCATAAGCAACTAACGCTAACCAGGTGGAAAATTACGAAAAAGCTCGCTCAGTCAGCCCATTCTCCAGGAATTGAACCCAGAACGAACTACCAGTGTTCAGTGACTTTACTGCTTGGCTACTGATGGCCGATAAATCATATGACGATGAAAAGCAGTGTTACTTATTAATTGAGCCTTTAATTGGGAAGATTAATTACGGGATTTGAAAATTTAAAAATAAGGTGTTGAAAATGTCAGTTATGACGAGATGATATTGAAAGTAGGCAAACGTTTCTTTTACGCTATGTACCCATTTGATTCGTAATTTAAGAAGCTAAAATAACCGAAGTATATATGAATTATTTAATAAAGTACTTGATGATAAATTGAATTCTTTAAGTGCTTGGTGAATCAGTTATCGTGAAAGTCGCAAGTCGATTATGGCATTCCATAAAGTCTGAATTTTCTTAATTATTTAAATTTTCATGACACATAAAGCGTTATAAAGCTTGTTTACGCCTGGTCGAAAAGTAGGTCAATGACAATACCTTTGAAAATATATTCGGAGATAGTAAATGTGATTAAAATATTTATAAAAATGTGAACGATTACAACTCTTAATTCTTAGTTATGTTCATTTTTAGTCACATTTCTAAAAATAAAGCGATTTTTTGTAAATTTGCAGCAAAATATTTTTGCATTTTAATATTGATTATTTAAAAGGATCAGAAATTTTCTTACATTTTGTTTTGTTCTGCTTTCCCAGAATCCTGTTCCTCACTGTTGGGGGGAGCCGGGACACCTCAAAAGAAGGTTCTGCAACGTCTGTCGGAAGCGAATCGAAGACAGTTGCGCAGTAAGATGTGAAGGTAAGCTTCTGTTACTTATTTTACAAGAGATTTATCTTTACTTCGAACTAAATTTAAAGTATTAGTGCAGAAGGTTGTTAGCAGAGAAAAAAATCCATCAAAATGAGATTTACAACTGACCTATTTAGCGACAAATAACAGGATTTAGTAACGAACATAGGTTTTCACACCAATAAAACAGAATTATGTTTTTAAGTTCTATTAAAGACGTGAACCCATTTTATCTTGCAGTTTCAGAATATTAGAAATATCATGATAAGAATTTCGAAATTGAAAATCACACTCTAAAATTTAACCACCGAAAGCAGCATTTACTTTCGGTAAGATTGGTAGCTTTAATCATTTATTTTGGTAAAGCTGATAGCCACAGCATTTACTTTTGCTAAGGGCGGTAACTTTAAACATTTATTTTCGATAACCATCATTTATGTTTATTTTCGCTGGTAACTAGCATTTATTTTTCTTAAGGGCTATAGCTTTAGCCATTTACTTTTGGTAATCAGCATTTCCTTATATTTTCTCTGGTAACCAGGGTTTATTTTTGCAAACGGTGGTAGCTTTAGCCGTTTACTTTTAATAATCAACATTTACTTTTATTTTCGCTGATAACCAGCATTTACTTTTATTTCCGCTGGTAACCAAGGTTTACTTTTCCAAAGGGTGGTAGCTTTAGCCGTTTAATTTTGGTACTTAATATTTACTTTTATTTTCGCTGATAACTAGGATTTACTTTTATTTACCCTGGTAACCTGCATTTATTTTTGATAAATGTGGTGGCTTTAGCCGTTTACTTTAGGTAACCAGAATTTACTTTTATTTATACAAAATTTCAGCATTCTGAGGTACTTATTTTTGAGTTATACGAAATACATACATACATACGTACGTATGCACGTACAGACGCCATGAAAAAAATCTCTTCTGAATCCATTTTAAATCAGTTTTATCAGTTTCTGAATCATTTTAATTAGTTTTATAATTCGTTTGAGGAAAAATAGTCCTTTATTCTGTCCTTACGTACAGATGTCATGGCAAAACATCGTTAAATTGCATTCGATAGCGGTCAAAATGGATATTTTCGCTGAAATATGACACCCGGAATTTTTCATAAATACAATGCTTCCTTTACTCGTACAAGGAAGTAAAAAAAAAAATCGAGTTCCAGAGAGTCCTATTGTAAATAATTAGCAAATGTCCTTTCCTATAAAGCGTAAAAATATTTTTATAATGAGACAGGCTACAAAGATATATATACTAGTCAAAATGAAAACTAGTAACATAGCAAGCTAAATTTCTATTTAAGATCTATCTATCTATTTGTCTGTACTTATATCTATATATTTACATGAAAAAGAATAAATGCAAAGTAAAAATCAGTTCAAGATCTAATCCAGTTGCACACTGGAAGCAGCAATAAGTGATAGTAATAATGCAGAATAAACTAAAATGAATAATATGTTTAAGTTTCATCCCTTATTCAATTTGGAATAAACATATCCAAAAACTAAAAAACTAGACGCACATTGGCAGAAGAAAAAAAAAAAAGGGGGGGGGGAGGGGAGGAGGCAAAATATGCCATCTTCATCATGAGGGGGGGGATGCAAGACAGAAGTAAATAAATCTACCTGTTTCTGAACCAATAAAGAGACAAATTAAAGTTTAAAACTTAAAAACCTTCTGAAAAACAATTAATCATCTGTATATTTATCATCCTAAGCTTTACAGGCCGGAGTAAATAGTGTAAAAAATTCCAAAATTATAGCATCAAAAACATTAACAAATTAAAAAAAAATATTATTTTGAGTGGACCGAGTCTAAAAAACAAAACAAAACATGTAAATATAAGCAATCCAATACACGAAAAATAAAAATATACGTAAATTTTGAATCCATATATGTAGGGTTAAAACCTTCTTATAGCAACAAAATCATAAATAAGCAAAAAGCTTAAAAATTTAATTATGATAATATCAGTTTAAGTACGCGTAGTCCAAAAAACATGTAAAATAAAAATAATCTAACATATGGAAATTTGAATTAAAATTATATATATATATATATAAAAAAAAAAAAAAAAAAAAAAAAAAAAAGAGGAGCTAGTTCTCAAAATCTATCAGTGGTATCTATAATATCTCTATCTATTAATAGACTAAAAATTAATAAATTCTGAACCAACTCTTTAAATGTATGAAAGAAATTCAATTCAAAATCAGAGTTATTTTGAAATTTTTTAGTAAAAAAATGTATATTATATTATTGAGTTAAAATTTGAATTTCTGTACTAGTAACTTGTATATAGTAACTTATAGGAAACACTAATTTATTTTATTTAAATTTGTATTTTTAGAGTATTTTATTTTTGTATTACTTTATATGAAATGAAAGCGGGTGTTTAAAGGAGGTATTCGAAATTTTCGGATGAACATATATAATCTTTCGGATGTCTAAATCATTCTAAGTGGTTCATCAGCTAATTTTGGATGAACAGAAACAAAGTGGTTTGTCTAGAACATAGAGTTTAATTGAGGTCTGATCTAACTCCTCTCGATAATATTCAGATTATAATTGTAGTTCTTTTCCGTTTTTTTATATATTTTAATGCATTTCTATTGTTTTCAAAATTTATCCTAATTTAAAAACTCTTAATTAAAAAAACTTTTCATTTACAAAAAACTAACATTTTTAACTAATAATTTCAAAATAGCACTAATTTTAAATTTAATTTCTTTCATGTCTTAGAATAGTTCAGAATTTATTATTTGTTAGTCTATAACTGATTAATTTTTCAGCAGCGTTTTGCGCAGAAATAATTTTAAGCTCTTTTTGTTTCAAACAATTTTCTGCAATACTGTATTTTTTATCTATCTATATTACACTCATGTCCATAAATTAAGGATAATGCAAAATCAGGCAAAGGAAGAATTAGAAGCAAAACAAATTTGACTTATTTGTAAAGCTAATTTATTAAACAAAAGGTAAAGAGCAAAAAAAGATGCTATATGTTTGATATTATTACCCTATTTACAAAAAACCAATATTACATGGTTGGTATGATTGTTAATACATTGTATGTCTCCCAGACGATGCAATACGGTCCGTACAACGCCTAGGCATGCTGAGTATGAAATTATCGATCTGATCTTGGAGGATATTACCCCACTCAAACAGCAATGCTCTCCGAAGTTCCGGTAGACATGTAGGAGGAGGTTGACGAACTGCAACTCGTCGGCCAAGCATGTCCCACACGTGCTCTACTGGATTCAAGTCCGGTGAGAATGCTGCCCGGCCCATACGGGTGATATCCTCCGATTGGAGGCATTCGCTTACGATGTTTGCACGGTGAGGACGGGCGTTGTCCTCCATAAACACAAATTGTGCGCCCATGGCGCCCCGAAACAAAAGTACATGTTGTTCCAGAACGACATCCCGATAGATTTGGCTTGTCATGGTTGCAATTTGAACATGCAGGTCAGTTCTGGAACCCAGAATAATTCCACCCCAAACGAGTACTCCTGCACCACCGTAACGGTGTCGTTCAATGATGTTTTCTTGGTGGTAACGGGTACTGAAGCTCTCCATATGAAAGTCCGGCGAGAATCAGACTGCAAGCTAAACCTGACTCGTCGGAAAACATCACACAAGCCCACTGTTGCGGTGTCCACAATGCATGCTCTCTACTCCAGGCTAACCGCAGGCGACAGTGAGTTGCAGTAAGTGGAACGCATCTGACAGGTCTACGAGCATATTGACCAATCTGCCCTAAGCGTCTGTACACGGTCTGCCTTGAAATTGTCGTACCAGTGGCTGAAGAAGCTGACGAGACAGGTCTGGGGCTGTGCTCCGCCTGTTTCTTTTGGCAGTAACTGCCAAATACCGGTCCTCATTCGGCGTTGTAACTCTTGGGCGACCTGTGTTGTAACGTCTACTCACATTACCATCATCTTGAAATCGTTGCCAAAGCCTGGAGATGACACTCTGGGCAATTCCGTCTGATACTTCCAGTTGGGTACGCCCACATTCCAGACGGCCGATAATTCTACCACGTAAAAAATCATCCAAATGCGTCCTTTCTGTCATAACTATTAGGTTATTGCACTGAAATGCTTATAAAGCGCCTGCGAATAATTTTACTTCTTTGTCTGTATTCCTTACATATCACTCTCTTACACTCTCGTCATTGTGACGTACCATCGGTGTCATCTGGTTACTTCCTGAAATTTGCATATGTGTGTAGTGATTTTACAGGTGATATATTTATTTTAGAGTTCGAGTTCCGCGTGGCTCCGAATTATCCTTAATTTGTGGACATGAGTGTAAAATGATTACTTTAGACAACTGGCCACTCAAGTGGCTAGTTTTACAAAAAGTTAAACGCATATATTTAGCTAACAGCTAGTCTAACTTACTTGTGCCGTCGTTAAACAAAACTTTCTATACGAACTGTAATATAAACAACTTTGCTGTCATAGTCAGTATTATCTAAAGTCTATTTACATGTGAGCTTCGTAATTTTACGTATTTCTGTAACTAAAAATATTATGTTTCTTACAGTTTGTGATTATTCTGTCCATGTCGAATGCCAAGATTTCGGAGTTGCAGATTGTAAAGAATGTGCAACTTATGTTCCAAGTCGAGATGTTGTAAGTAATTTTTTTCCGCGTGTTTAATTTAAGAGTCCTTTTTTAAATCATTTTTTATGTTAAAATAATTAGCTGTATGGTAATTTAAAACGTAAGACTGATACAGAACTTATAACTTAGATTCACCAATGCATATAACAAATAAATAATAATTTAAATATATGATAATTCGGCTTCTAAAACGTAAATCCGATCTCTAATAACAAATATTAAAAAGTTGAAAAGTTGCTCACCGAAATCAACAGTTATTTGAAATGGGGCGTGAAGAAAAGAGAACTGGCTGGTAGTATTTCTAAACCTCTCTCTGCCAATTCAGATTCCCATTCACTGTTTAAACTCTTTTAATTTCAGATTTTTGGCAGAACTGGTGGGAGAAAGTAGGAACACAGGTCAGATTTAACATAAAAATAACGTAATAATTGAAATAAATTTTAGGAACATGCAACAGTTAAGGATTATAAATTGATATGATCCCAAAAGGAAAGAGAAATGCAGATGTGTTGGCTTGTGAGTTTAAGACACATGCGGTTCATAAAAAAAATATACCCCGCCATACATCTATAAGTTTTATACTGCAACAAAATATTATCATTTATTATAATTATTATTATTATTATTTGATTGTGTACAATGCAATAAAACAGCATCCTCACTTAAAATAAATTATATATATCACACGATAAGTAGAGAACTGCAGGAATGAGAAAGAAGCTACGAATTTTGCATATATCTAATTAATATTAGTAAAATGGTAGTATCTTTTGTGTAATGTAACATGAAAATTCTGAGAGAGTGAAGTTTCGCCGTAAAAATAAAGTTACAAAGGTATGTCGATTTAATATTGAGGCTATCTTGCTAAATTGGCGAGCTATGGCCAAGCTGGCAATGGTTAGGACAAAAGTCGCCAAAATTGGCGACCATTTGAGGATGAAGAAAATTAAGAACAGTATCTGCATTGTTAAAAATGAAAAAATATTTGTAGTTTAATGAATTTTTGGTATGGTTACCAGATTTTGAAGAATAATAAAACTTCATAAGAATATTAATAACGACGTTTTAAACTTGTAAATTTGTAAATTACTTGAAATTCGGAAATTCGTTCTGAATACGAAATGTAACAAAATTATAAACAAAAACACCAGTTATTCACAAAACAATATAACTGAATGGTATTTAAGGGAATAAATATCCACCTCGGTTTCTTCTAATTCATTCATTAACCGACTCCTGAACGGAAATTGAATATGACGTCAAAAATTGCAAATTTTGAAATTAAATATCTCATAGATCAGTTTTTACCGTATGGCGGTCAAATGTTTTGTGTTACTTTTTTTTCATGCAATGGATTGAATGCACACAGAAACGATGATATCTTGATAAAATTTATTTTCCCCAAAGAAAACTTTACAGTTCTGGAACTTTCCATAAAAATACAGCTTTTCTCAGTATCACAAAGTACAATCAGCAGCTACACTTCAAACTATTAAGAAAATTAAACACAGCGCTATGTAAAGGCGAAGTTCACACGGAGATCTCTCAATATTCCAGTAGTCAGGGACTGGACCACAATGCCCCAAAATCGTCGCCAAGTTTGAGGATTTCTGGCGATTTCTTTGGTGATATTGGCGAAAAAAATTAGTCGCCAAATCCGTTGCATTGCGATATCTCGCCAGTTTTACGAGATTTTACCTCAAAGTTAAATACATTTACTCCTGTAACCTTATTTTTCCGGCAGAGATTTTCTTTTTCAAGCATTTCATGTTAAATTATATAAAGGATACTGCGATTTCACACAAAATTTCTCTAAAATTATTTACATGTACACAAAATTCGTAACGACATAAAAGCTAGATTTCACCAGTTTTACAACACTGAGTTCTTTAAATTTTAAAATACCGGAACATTAATACTTGTGTAATTCTTAAAACACTTTCCTAATTATAAATATATATTTACGAATGAACGATTAAAAAAATAAAGAGTCGTTAAAGAGTTAAGGACTTTTGTGAACATTGTGTACAAAAAAGGAATAGTTTCGACTATTTATTTATAAAAAATAGAGTTATTTGTCTTGAATTATTTTCATTCCATTTTGCAGGTAGTATTTTCTGAATTGGTACACTGCGTTTCATTTTCAACACCTAGGTCTTTGCCAAGGCCTTTCAAGTGTGTCTCTATCTTCAATAACTTATTTTCTTTCATTTATTCATTCATCTTTTCATTTTTATTTTATTCTTTAATATTTATTATGTTCTTTAATTCTTCCAGAATCAGCCTATTCTAATGCAGCTTCCATGAGATTATTTCCTTCTCTTCGTTTTCTCTGATTAGTATTTCTTCTATAACTTTCTTAGTTTGCATCCAACCATAACGCAGCTTCCTTATAAAACTTTAACAGTGCTTACAGAGAATTCTAGGCAAGTCTAATGAAGTGAATGCAGTTTAAGGTATAATCATTTAAATTTTTACAAGTTAAATATTTGCATTAATATTTATTATGTTCTTTAATTCTTCCAGAATCAGCCTATTCTAATGCAGCTTCCATGAGATTATTTCCTTCTCTTCGTTTTCTCTGATTATTATTTCTTCTATAACTTTCTTAGTTTGCATCCAACCATAACGCAGCTTCCTTATAAAACTTTAACAGTGCTTACAGAGAATTCTAGGCAATTCTAATGAAGTGAATACAGTTTAAGGTATAATCATTTAAAATTTTACAAGTTAAATATTTGCATTAATAATTATTATGTTCTTTAATTCTTCCAGAATCAGCCACTCCACGTACTTTCAAATAAGAGACCGTCGCCATTAAAAACGAAAAGAACATGCAGTCAGAATTTTAAAAGTATTCTTGACTATGGAATTTTATTATTACATGTATATATTTATATACATTTGGCAATATTTCTAGGCGATTTTAATGAAGGGAATACAGTTTAAGGTATAATCACGTAAATTTTTACAATTTTTTTACAAATATTTGCATTTTCTTTTAAGATACATTGATATGAGATTAACTCTTAGGTGTCTGATGATGTTATGGGCCAACTAAACTAGTACAGTTTTCTTAAAACTTAATTTCCTTTTTTACATTTGATATGGCTGATTGCAACCAAAAAGGGAGGTGCACAACTGGAAGACACTCACTTTTATCGAAACATCACATGAGATAAATTAAATCCGCCTTAGTAACTTGAATACCAGCCAGATTCTTAGCGTTCTGTATGCCAAATTTAAGAATTTTTCAATGATGACTGTATTCTAACAATATTCAGTAACGAAGAAACTTTTTTTTTTCCAGTCTACTTTAACGCAACACCACCATTGGAGAGAAGGCAATCTGCCTGCCAATTCCAAGTGCCAGCTGTGCAAGAAGACATGTTGGTCTGCCGAATGCTTAGCAGGAATGCGATGTGAATGGTGCAATATTACGGTGAGTACTGTATATAATAAAATGTTTTAGTTAGAATGATTCCTAAGCATTATTTTCATGCGCCACATACAGTTGTGGTATTTTTGATATTTTATGTACGATTTCTAAGCATTATCTCAAGTGAAACATCTCTTCCAGTAATACATGAAAGCATGTGCCATACACATTGATGTCTTCATCTGGCATCTTTGATATTTTACATATGATTCCTTTAAGCACAAGATTCTACATAATTTTCCGCTTTCATTAATAATATCTAAAGTGCTTATGAAAAGTATTCTTGTATATACCGGGTGGCCATAATTAAACGGACAGTGCTCACAGTGTTCTGCGATATATTTGCGAGAATGATGCCACATTTTGTAGGAAGATTAAACAAGACGGGGGACGAAGGATTCCGCGAAAAAACAAATTACTTCCAAAAGTCACCGCTAGGGGAATATTTGGCGCTGTGTAATAGAAAATAGTGTTAACAAATGCAAATTAATACTGAATAAAATTACCTTTTATTATGCACATTTTCTGATTTAGTTCAAGTGCAATATGGCAACACTTTTAAAAAAACGTAAAATCTACATAAACACTGATAAAGTCTCGTGATCTGCAATATCACGTACGCTGAGCAGAAGAAGTTCTTTATTCAAATTTCACGTTACATCCATTCGCACAGTGCCAGCTGCTTGGGTTTTAAAAGGCAATGTGTTACGTTTCGAATCAATCGGATTGAAAGTTTATGTGTTCCTTCTTTAGTCGAGCGTGCATTAACCGATTAGGATTAAGTCCAAGGTCTATCAAGGAGTGGTCGAGGACCTGGCTACGTTGAAGGATAACATATCACGGACTGTACGGGAGATTCCTGCAGACATGTTACTTTCTGCTGTTGTGCATACTGTGCACAGAATGCAATATGTGGTCCACAACAACGGCAGCCACATTGAACCTCATTTGAATGCAAAATAAAAGGTAATTTCCGTATTGATTTGCATTTGTTAACACTCTATTTTCTATTACACAGCGCCAAATATTCCCCTAGCGGTTACTTTTGGAACTAATTTGTTTTTTCGCGGAATCCTTCGTCCCCCGTCTTGTTTAATCTTCCTACAAAATGTGGCGTCATTCTCGCAAATAGATCGCGCTACAGAACACTGTGAGCACTTTCAGTTTAATTATGGCCACCCGGTATTTTGCAGGGACTGTGCCTGGAACTAACTGTAACTTCGGCAAATCCTTGAATAGACGTGTAAGCGATTATTGCTGTGTCTAACGTGATAGAGAACTTGAAGGGTCTGAAAGACCTTTTTATTCAGAACTCAATACAGTTTAACAGACGGCATTTCTTTTGCTTACAAACGAGCCAGCATTTGTGGCGTAACTCGAAAGATAAGGAATTCAAATTAAAGCCGTCGGTTAGAAAAAAGATACACAGCAATGAATAACGCGCAAGTTGGTTCAAACCGATATCGGCCACACAAGCACTATTAGCAAGAATAACGCACTACCGAAGAAGGATTGCTATAGTAGAATTGCAACTAGTAACGTGGTCTTCAGCAGGCGAAATACGCTCTGACTAACCAATCTAAAAACCTTCCTTGAAATACAAGCTCTTTCTACCTCATATGAATATGAGCGAACTAAAAATTAGCATGCTGGCAGGAAACGGAAATGGAGAATGATCGTAAAGCTGTTTAACATAAAAGTAACGGGTTAGATGAAAATAAATTAATCTTTACCACTTGCTATGATGATAGAGAGGAAATTACACGTAACTACAGCTTATTAAACTTCGCAGCAAACCAAATCTTGTAGTCTGCCGTTAAATATGAATATCAAATATGGAGAGCATTTTATGCCTCTTAATAATCTTTATATGGTGTAGTAACTAAAATAACATGCCGAAGAATAAATATTAAAAATAATATTTCAGTAAGAACCAGCGTGAGTTGAGGAAATTTATAGGACTAGTTTCGAAGATTTAACAGAACATTCTTCTTCAACTGCAGGAGTGAATATGATAGAGGATAAACAAGAACTCAAGTGATAACAGTACATGAAAATATGGAAAAAATTTCAATCCAGGAAGATGAAACGAAGCCACTGATGTGACAAAAGTTAAAAAGTGAATTTTTTGTATCTTGTCATCGAATGAGCACATACTTCTCCTTCGCCATTTTCACTCCTGCAGCTGAAGATGCTTTTTGGTTCGAGACTGCAAGTTTAAGCAACTTATATTCTTGTTGCTATAGCAGCTATAACAATCTCCATAGCTCTTTAAAAGCTTATCTATTTTCTTTCTTAATTAATTGTTTAAAATGAAAAAAAGAAGAAAAAAATGCACGTAGAGATTACCTGAAGGTATGAATAATTTATTGGAATTTTCAGATCCACTACATCTTTGCGGAAAAGAAGAGGGAATAATGGTGGAACAAAAAACAGATCTTTGAATAAAATTTACTGTCATTCCTTTTAAGGCACAAAAAAGTAAATAACTGAAGTATTAAAAGCCTGAATTTACGGAGTTTTGTATAAGAACTGCAATACGCCATTCCGAATTAAAGATCAACTATCTAATGTAAATAAATAGCAATTAAAAAGGTGAATGTACAGTTTGACGAAAACAGATTATTAATAACACTCCTATAAGGTGAGTAAACTGAAATTTTGAACAGGTAAGTAGAGTAGAAAACCCTTAAATGCTATAACAGCTTTATTTATTTACAAATGCCTGGCTTTTATCACTTAAGCAATTAGCCGTCTTGCTTTATAATACTTTTAATTGAGAACTAGAACTGTTATGTTTAGAGTACGTGTTTAAATGTCCATTATTCACAGATCGCCCAGAATCATAAAAAGAAACCACTGGAGAATTCTCAAGTCTCATGTAAAAGGGATGAGCTTTGACGCAATCATGTGCAATCAAAATAATGATGCCACAACTAGAACCCAAGGAGAATCTGGTGTATCATAGCGCTTGTTCACGAAGCATTACCAAGCATTTTCCGTAGCTTTTATGCACAAGTTTGAATTCTCCTCGCCGAAATGGCGGGCTCTAGCTGTTTATAGGCATTCCACTAACTAAAGGCGAAAGAGGTGGTCTCTTTATTACGGAGGCATAGGTGGGCCACCATTGCCTTCAATGAAGGGACGGACTAATTACATCGATGTCTTCTCCGAGATTCGAACCCGGGCATTTCGGTACAGCAGCAAGCGTCACTAACCGCTTTCTCGTCTGAGCGCCGAATGGTAAAGTACTGCAACTAACACTAGATCGGTTACAGCCGAAAACATCGCGGACGAAAACGTCGCGGAGAAAATGCAAAACGAAAACGTCGTGCTACAAAACATCGTGGGAGAAAACATCGCAATTCTAAAACATCATCGTCGAAAATAAAGTGGTTCAAAAACCTCGCAGTTAAAAAACATCGTCGTCGAAAATATCGTGGTAAAAAATAAAGTATCTACAAATCATCGCATAACGATAACATCGCAGATATGCTTTTTTCAGGCTTTCATAAATGCCTGGAAATTCATGGGAAATGGATATTCCCATAATGATGATGCAAGTGAGCGCAAGATGGAAAGAAGGATAACTTTTACTTTCATGTTTTTTATTAACTAATAAATTTTTGCGGAGAAAATAAGAAGGAAACTTGAGCACAGAAAATTAATGCAACTTATAGCACTTAATAGAATTTTAAACCGACATAGTTAGCTAACAAAGGACATTAATAAATCATTTTTTATAAAGTTTTTACTGGTGATTTTTTACAAAAAGTATAATCTGTAAGTTGCATTTAATTTTCTATGCTTAAGTTGTTTCCTTCTTACTTTTTCAGAAAAAATTTATTTGTTAATAAAAAAATGTGAAAGTAAAAATTATCCTTCTTTACATCTTGCGCTCACAAATCATTATGGGAATATCCATTTACAATTACTAAAACCTGAAAAAAGCATGTCTGAGATGTTATCGTCATGCGATGATTTGTAGATGCTTTATTTTTTACCACGATATTTTCGACGACGATGTTTTTAAACTCCGAAGTTTTTGAACCGCTTTATTTTCGACGACGATGTTTTTTACCACGATGTTTTAGAACTGCGATGTTTTCTCCCGCGATGTTTTGTAGCACGACGTTTTCGCCTTGCGTTGTTTTCTCCACGACGTTTTCGTCCGCGATGTTTTTGCCGCGATGTTATCGGCGGACACCACTAGATCGCATACTATTATTAAGATCAGTAAACATTAGATCTCGACGTCATATTCAGTAAATTAGATTAGATCAGTAAACGGTGTGAATCATAGATCTTGCTAAATTCCATATTTATAAAATTCTAGGGTAACATGGCAATCTAAGTGTGAAAAAATTTTAAACAGAAAGGAAAAATTACAACCTAATATTTTAGAAATATTATAATAAACATATAAATTTCGCGTAAGATTAGCATTTTAATGCTGTAATAGCAAGCTTTTGAATTTCTGGCTAAAAGTTAACATTTTGCTCAAGAAATTTCAATATAGCGAACAAAATAAATAAACATATTTAATTTTATTTTAGGAATTGTACTATATTTCAAACTAATTTTAATTTTAATAATATATTTAATATTTAACCCCTTATTTTTTTCAAATTTGAAATTCATTCATGAGGCATGAGAGAAAAACTGCATTAAGAAGAAGTTTTCACGCACTATATGTCCGAGATCAAATTTTTCTATAACGGGATGCATGTTTCATTGCAATAACGATGAGAAAGTTTTATTAGATATGTTACGGTAAAAAGGTTTTTTTTTTTTATATATTAACATTTTAACTGCTTGATTGACTTAACATCTCTCTAACCAACGAGAAAAAGGGCAACAATTTACCTCCAAATTTCTAAGAAAAACCTAACCCCCTTTTAAAAGTGACATACCAACACCCCCTAGAACTCTAGGGAATGCTAGACATACCCATTCGCAATGAAAGCTTCAGACAGACAGACAAAATAGACAGATGTCTTGTTTTGCACCCGATAAGTCTTTCTGCTCCGATGGGCGAATAATCAAGCTTAGGTGCGAAGGAAAGGTATATAGAAAGGGGGCCAATTTTCGGTTTCCAGAGGAGAGAGGAATGTTTTCAACCGTAATTCAGTCAAAGTTGCGACATCAGTAACTAATAAAGATATTACAAAGTTCTCCATATCAGAAAAGCCGAAGAATTTCTCGCCCCCAAACGAGCAATCCACATGTTGAGTTTAGAAGAAAGGGCGTGGGAAGGGAGTGCAACAGTCTGCCCACTTTTGATCAAAGCATTTATGAGTTGTTGATTAAGAAACTCTAAGATTTCAAAGCGAGCAACGGCAACACTGTACGGAAAAAGAAACATTTTTTTATCTCCAGCGCGCCAGACTGTATCGGAAATTCTAAAGATATGTTCTTTTAAATATTTTGTGATATTGCTGTTGAATTGAATGTTATGGTTTAAGTGCGAAGAACATGATATTTACGTAACACACAAAATGCTAAAAAAACACCCCTTTGAGCGTAATATAAAATCTAAAAGCTTTCAGATTTTTTTAAATTTAAATTTGTATGTTTTTTAAATATATTTTGCTTTTAGTAATAACTATTTCAGGCTGATGGTCGCACATAATATAATAAACTCAGAAAGGACTAAAACAAGTAGAAAATGTATGCCAGTACTTAACATTTCATCGGGAATTCTAAACACATGCCTGTTTTACATTTTTTGTAATTTTGCTCTTCAGTTGTGTATGGCGTAAGTGTGAAGAAAATGGTGTTTAACAAGCTAAAAAGCTAAATATAAGCTAAAAAGCTATAAAGCTAAAAAGCTAAAAAGACTATAAAGCTAAAAAAAGCTATAAAGACTATAAAGCTAAAAAAAGCTATAAAGACTATAAAGCTAAAAGAAGCTATAAAGCTAACAAGCTATAAAGCTAAAAAGACAAAAAAAAATTTATTTAGTAATAGTGAGTGTAACAGCAGACTGGTACATTGCAAGTTCAGAGAAAGAAAGAAAGAAAGAAAAAAAAAAAAAATTAGAAAACCCTTTTGGGTGACCTTTCAGATTTTTCTATTTTATTCTTTTAAGGTTATGGGCCTTGTATTACCTTTTCCTACCTATATAATGTATGTTCATCGCATTAAAAATATTTTTTGTCGTGTTTGTCTTTTGCAGGCTCATCCGTCTTGCTACAAAAGCCTTCCGGTGGAATGTACGTTTGGCTGCCTGGAGAGCATCATGTTGCCTCCTGCTTGCGTGAGCATTCCTAGGACAGATGTCCCTCTAGAGACTATCATCGGAGGTCAAATGAAGCGGAGAGATACCCTCTCACGTGAGTCTCCGCTCTATTATCATCACTGTAAGACATTCTTTCATTAGCCTCTTCTACCCTTAACTCTTACAACATTATCTTCCCTATAATTATAATGAAATCTCTCGTAACCGGTAATATCAAAACAATCAAAATTTGGAGCTCTAAATTTAACTATGAAATAAAAAATAGTATGAAATAGGCTAACGCTCTAAGGGCTTCAATATGAAGAATATTGTTACGAATTTGGTATTTAAAAAGCTAATGTTAGTTTAATTATAAATTAAATGGTTTTATTTCTCGCGCAGTGCAGCGCGTGACGAATATTAAAAGAAAGCTAAGCCGGAAAATTGAAAATACAAGAGCGCGTGCATTAAATAAATAAATATCTCTTTTTGATTTCGAGAAAGTACTGGAAAATTCTAGCGCGTGATTTTAAAATCTTATAAAAGGAGGAAAACATCTCAGTTCGTAGTAGTTGCTTGCTTAGTTTGTTGTTGTTTAGAAAACTGCTCTTGTTGATTGTAGCGAATTCGCAGATTAGCGTTCTTTAGCTGTTTTGAATTACGTTCTATTGGACATTTGAGTAGTTAAAAGAAAACTACTGTGAGATATTGTAATACTGCGTGATAATTTGAGAAAATTTAAGCATTTTTGTTGTGATAATAATAAATTTTTGTTCATTTTTCATCGGACTTGTGCATTCATTTCATAACGAACCCGTACGCACGCAACAATTTTAGGTGTCAGGAGTGGGATTTGAATGCCAATAACAAGAGCGATGGAAGAGCAATTAAGGCAATTGATAACAGCCTTTGCCTCGTTTAAAGAAGAAATGAAAGAAGAGATGAAATCTAGCCAAGGAAGGATGGAAGGGGCCGTCAACTCCGTTAAGGAAGAAATGAAATTGGGCCAGGAATCTGTTAAGGACGAAACGAAAGCCGTTCAAGCTGGTCAAAAAAAGATTGAAGCAAGTCAAGAAGAAATGAAAAGAGAGATTACCTGCATAATAGAAAATAAATTTGAAGCTATGGAAGGCAGAATTGACACAGTTGAAAATAAAGTTGGACAAATTGAAGAAAAAGTTTCTTTTGTAAAAGATCAAATTGAAGAAAGAGTTTCTTCGGTGAAAGAAGAAATAGAAGAAAGAGTTTCTTCTGTAAAAGAACATATAGAAGGGAGAGTTTCTGCTGTGGAGGAACGAATTGAAGGAAGAGTCTGTGCCGTCCAACACCAAATCGAACAACAAATTGATGAGAGAGTTTCTGCAGTTGCCAAAGAAATGGATAATTTAAAGAAATTCGTAGCGTCGGCAGGGAGCAGGAGTGATGATTTTAAATTCTTACCAATGCCTGCTCGTCCACCTCTGAAGCTATCCACATATGATGGGAAGACCTCCTGGCAGGTGTATAAGACACAATTTTCTATCGTGGCGGATGCGAATGGATGGGATTCCCAAGCTAAGGCCTGTCATCTCGCCGCTTCTCTAAGAGCCGACGCAGCAGATATCCTTCAGACTCTTCCCGAAAACAAAAGGTTAGATTTCGAAGCTCTGTCCGGCGCCTTGGAGTTGCGCTTTGGGGAGAAGTGTTTAAAAGACTACAGCAGGCTCCAATTAAAATGTCGTCAACAGAAGCCTACCGAAACATTTCAGGAGCTCGCCGCGGATGTTGTAAGGCTGTCCCATCTCGCCTTTTCGGAATGCCCGACAGAAACAAGGGAAATCCTGTCCTTGCAATACTTTATCGACGGCATCCGAGATACTGAAATACAGAAAGCACTGCGAATGGCGGATGTAAAAGATTTAAAAAGTGCTCTAGTGTACGCCATGAAATTTGAGGCAGCCCAGCAAGCCACTCGTCGAGACCGCCACCCAGTCAGAGCTGCTCAAATCCAGGAGCCAGGGGATCAAGTCACCGCTCGACTTGACGATTTAACTAGACAACTGAACGCCTTGAGACGGAATATTGGTGAGAAGAAACCGACCGTTAAGTGCTGGAACTGCGGTACTGAAGGACACATACGACGAAACTGCAAAACACCCCAGGGTACTGATGTTAAGACCGCTTCTAACAAGCAGCAGGGAAACTAATTAGTGGCCATCTCGCGAGGCGGAGGTTGCCAGATAATGAAAAGCCCCCGTTTAAAGCGCTTCAGATTTCTGCAATGAGAGGCGGCAGTAATGGACTTTTCATAACAGGACATATTAATGGAGTTCCGTGCAATATGACTATAGATACAGGAGCCAACGTCACCATCATCCAAAAAGATTTGGCTCAACAACTAGGAAACAAACTTATCTGGACGCCGCCCTGCGTTACTCTCCAGACTGTGTCCGGTGAGAAGATCGACATCGACGGAAAAGTAAATGTTAATATCACGTTTGGAAGTGCCGCTTACCATCACACGGCATATGTAGCAGAGATCACTGATTCTTGCATACTCGGATTGGACTTTCTAAGGAAATACAATTTTTCCTTGGATTTTAAAAATAACGAATTGCATTCTACATCTGAGGACATAGCGTTATTTCTCGTTAATGATGAAGAAGTTAAATCTGTCCATAAAATCATAGCACAAGACTATATCACAATACCGGCAAGAACAGAAATTTTACTTCCTGGATCCATAGCCGAAAATAGAAATTTCCGCTACGGCATCATAGAATATCCCAATAACTGTAATATCCCAAAAGGAGTACTAGTAGCCTCAACACTCGTCGACCTATCCAGAACGGTTATCCCGGTGAGAGTCGCCAATGTAACTGAAAAGTCGAGAGTTATTAAGAAAGGTGAAGTGGTTGCAACATGTACTCCAGTAACCAGCGTTGAAAGAAAGAAAAACATCCCAGAATCCGTGTCCTCAGAGAGCATTACATCGGAGTTATTGCAGAATGCACAATTAAACGATAAAGAGAAAAATGCTGCCGATCGCGTCATTAAAGATCTTCAAGTTGTTTTCTCCCGCTCGTCTTCTGACGTGGGTCGAACTAGTTTGACACAACATAGAATAGATACCGGCGATCATCCCCCGATCAAGCAACATCCAAGGCGTCTGCCGTTTGCTAAACAGGAAGAGGTGCGAACACTGTTAAAAGATATGGAAGAAGGCGATGTCATCGAGCCTTCAACAAGTCCATGGGCATCTCCCATCGTTCTCGTCAGAAAGAAAGACGGCTCAACAAGATTTTGCGTTGACTATCGCCGGTTGAATGAGGTTACGAAGAAAGACAGTTACCCTCTTCCTAGAACTGACGACATTCTAGACACTCTTTCTGGAAGCAAGTGGTTCTCAACGCTTGATTTAAAGAGTGGGTATTGGCAGGTAGAAATACACCCTCATGACCGAGAAAAGACGGCATTTACTACGGGACAAGGGCTTTGGCAATTCAAGGTGATGCCGTTTGGACTGTGTAATGCGCCGGCAACATTCGAACGCCTCATGGAGACTGTTTTGAAAGGACTTTCCTATGAAGCCTGTCTGATATACCTGGACGATATCATCATCGTCGGAAAGAGTTTTGAAGAGCATCTAGAAAATCTTAGAAATGTGCTTCAGAAACTGAAAGAAGCCAATCTAAACCTGAGTCCCGCTAAATGCAAATTGTTCCGAAAGGAAGTGACTTACCTGGGACATGTCATCTCTGCAGAAGGTGTGCGCACGGATCCTGAAAAGGTATCAGCTGTTAAATCCTGGAATCGTCCCGAAAATGTCCATCAGCTGAGAAGCTTCCTAGGGCTTTGCACCTACTATAGGAGATTCGTGAAGGACTTTTCTTCCATCGCAAGACCCCTTCACAAGCTGACAGAGAGCAACCAAAAGTTCTTGTGGACAAAAAAATGCGACGATGCATTTAACAACTTAAAGGAGGCTTTAACATCTGCTCCAATCCTGACGTATCCTCAGCACGACCGACCATTTATTCTCGACACCGACGCGAGCAATGAAAGTGTCGGTGCTGTTTTGTCCCAAGAAATAGACGGCCAAGAACGTGTAGTGGCGTACTGGAGCAAGTGCCTGTCTAAACCGGAGAGGAATTATTGTGTCACCAGGAAAGAGTTGCTCGCCATAGTCAAAGCTGTAGAACAGTTCCATCACTGTCTATACGGCAGAAAATTCCTGCTCCGCACCGATCATGCATCATTGACCTGGCTTTTAAATTTCAAGAATCCTCAGGGTCAAATAGCCAGGTGGATGCAGAGACTCCAAGAATATGACATCACTATCCGTCATCGTAAGGGATCATCACACGGAAACGCCGACGCCCTGTCTAGAAGACCTTGCAAAGAAAACTGTCGATATTGTTCCAGGGTGGAAGCGAAATACGAGCTGCTGACTCCGGTCGCAAGACAAATTACAACATCAACATCGGCTGATCGAGAACCGTGGAGTGATGATGAAGTCAGAAAAGACCAGCTGGAAGACCGCGACATTAAACCCATAATTGATCTAATGGAGTCGTCAAACAGAAAACCTACCTGGCAGGACATTTCTATCTGTAGTCCTACAACCAAACAATATTGGGCACTCTGGGATTCACTTCACATTCGAAACGGCGTCTTATACCGGAAATTCGAATCGGATGATGGGAAGACGTTCCGATGGCAGCTGATACTTCGAAGATCCCGCATTCCGGATGTCCTTAAAGAACTACATAACAGCCCTACGGGAGGTCACTTTGGAATAATGAAGACCTTACAGAGAGTTCGTGAGCGCTTTTACTGGAATAATGCAAAGGATGACGTGCAAAAGTGGTGCCGATCTTGCGATGCCTGTGCAGGTCGGAAAGGACCTAAGAGACGCAGCCGAGGCAAGCTGCAACGTTACAACGTAGGGGCACCTTTTGAACGAATCGCCTTTGACATCCTGGGACCTCTGCCACGAACTGCTGATGGCAACAAATACATACTCGTTGTCGTTGATTACTTCACCAAGTGGCCTGAAGCTTATCTTATTCCTGATCAAGAGGCTGTCACAGTAGTTGAGGTAATGATACAGTACTGGATTTCCAGGTTCGGAGTGCCTCTTCAGTTACATTCCGATCAGGGAAGGAATTTTACCTCGGTAGTAATCAAAGAACTATGCAAACTACTCGGCATTGACAAGACCCAAACGAAGCCATTACATCCCCAGTCGGACGGCATGGTAGAGAGGTTCAATCGAACCATCCTTAATAACCTCTCATTAGTGGTTTCCAGAAACCAGCAGGACTGGGACAAGAAATTATCGCTGTTTTTACTGGCTTACCGCAGTGCTGTCCACGAGACTACCGGCTATTCTCCATCACAGATGCTATTCGGTCGTGACCTTCGTCTGCCTTGTGATCTATTGTTTGGCCGCCCTCCAGATGCTCCTTCATCGTCTGAGGAATATATTCAAGATCTCCAGGCCCGGTTTAAAGTGATGCACAACTTTGCACGAGAGCGAGTCAACTTAGCGACGGAGAAGATGAAGACCCGATACGACACAAGAGCTACTGAACATCAATTCCACGAAGGAGACAAAGTGTGGTTGTGGAATCCGACTCGACGGAAAGGACTTTGTCCGAAATTACAGTCACCTTGGGATGGCCCGTACACAATTTAAACAGGCTGAATGACGTCGTGGTTCGGATTCGTAAGTCTTCGAACTTTAAACCTAAAGTCGTTAATTACGACAGGTTAGCTCATTACTATGGCCATAGTACGTAATGTAAATAATTGTAAATAGTATCAGACCATGGTCCTTTATGTTTTTAAATGTGTATTTGATTTGATTTGTATTTAGTATTTGTTTTGTATTTAGTATTTGATAGCATTTGATTTGTTTAAGTTAGTTATTGCATTTATTGTTCATGTTGTTTGATATTGTAATGTAATGTTTATGCCACAGTTGTAAGTTTAGCTTCCTGTCCAGGGATTGTACTGCCCGGGACGTGCAGTCCATGGGAAGGGGGCAGTGTTACGAATTTGGTATTTAAAAAGCTAATGTTAGTTTAATTATAAATTAAATGGTTTTATTTCTCGCGCAGTGCAGCGCGTGACGAATATTAAAAGAAAGCTAAGCCGGAAAATTGAAAATACAAGAGCGCGTGCATTAAATAAATAAATATCTCTTTTTGATTTCGAGAAAGTACTGGAAAATTCTAGCGCGTGATTTTAAAATCTTATAAAAGGAGGAAAACATCTCAGTTTGTAGTAGTTGCTTAGTTTTGTTGTTGTTTAGAAAACTGCTGTTGTTGATTATAGCGAATTCGCGGATTAGCGTTCTTTAGCTGTTTTGAATTACGTTCTATTGTACATTTGAGTAGTTAAAAGATAACTACTGTGAGATATTGTAATACTGCATGATAATTTGAGAAAATTTAAGCATTTTTGTTGTGATAATAAAAAGTTTTGTTCATTTTTCATCGGACTTGTGCATTCACTTCATAACGAATCCGTACGCACGCAACAATATGTATATATATGAAAAAAATGTGTTACATTTCTGTCACTAAGGTAACAAATTTTACGCCAAATATTAAAGCCCTGTATTATTTTTTAAAAAATAAATAATGACATGCAAATCCATACAGGTTTAATTAATAGGTAAACCTGCATAGGTAAACTGATCCCACTCCTCGTTCAATCCTTCCTGCTTTTTGCTTCATTTTGGCACACTTTATTGAGTCACTCCCCACTCCCGATCTGATTCATCAAGGTTATTGTTAGTGAGTGGTGAGTGATAAGAAAGAAGAAACGACTCACTTCATTAAGCGAACGATTCTGATCTGATAATAAAAAAATGATTTTGCGCACGAAGAGAGTGCCAGACTTGGGTGGATATAAAAAAATCTATTTTCGTACCGCTTGCTCAAGATGATGACGAAATAACTGAACATGTACTGGTAAAGGAGAAAGTGGATGACGAAGAGGGGAAGGAGGCAAATGAAGACAGCACGCAGAGCATATTGCGAAGAAAACGTTACGAGGAAGGAAGTTGACGAAATGTTGCAGATTTTCATAAGATTTGCCGAGCAATGTTTATCTATATCAGCATGTTATAATCTTCATTGTACACATGTAATATATTTAAAACTCCATCAGCAATCTTGCAAGCAGACAGGCAATCGAAATTATATATCATCACATTAAGTACTTCATAAAGCTTCACATAATTTTATTTATAGTAATGTTAAATGTTCTTTAGTTTGTTTCTTATAATAATATGAAATCATACCTTTTTAATCTTAAGTAGTCTACATCATTTTCTACATTATTTATTTAATTGTAACCTATAGATCAATAAACATAAGCAACAGACTTCGCATGCTGCATTTTCTACAGACGGCATTACATGGTTAAATTCTAGAACTATATATATTCAATTATCCGGAAAAGTATCTTATCCGGAATGAGGGATATCCCGTTGCTGCCGGTTATGAGAGATAATACTATATCTTTAATTTATTAATTAATAGAGACTTAAAAACGGATTAAAGGGTTGATCAAAGAATAAGCTACAATCCTCATGACTGAAATATAATTTAAGATAGAATATCGCTCAAATGTAAGATGATTTCAAAAGTAAAATTAAATTTTAAAATGAGTTTTATAAAAAAATCTAATGCGGACACCATATGACTTCCTAGTAGGCCTATTAAATTATACACATTTTTTGCACATCATTTAAACTTATTTCTTCGAATTATTCTAACTTAATTAACCGATTCCTTGAAGCAAGTTGAAAATGTCATCTAAACTAGAAATTTTTACTTCCTTGTACGAAGTAAAAAGGAAGTATTCTAATCGCGAAAAGTTTCAGGCAGCCTATTCCAACGAAAATATCCATTTTGACCGCTATCGAATGCAATTTAACGATGGTTTTGCGTGATATCTGTACGTAAGGACAGAATAAGACTCGTTTCCTCCAAAAAAAATTATAAAACTGCTTTAAAATTAATTCTGAAGAGAATTTTTCGTGGCGTCTGTACGAACGTATGTACGTATCTCGCATAACTCAAAAACGAGTAGCCTCAGAACGTTGAAATTTTGTATATAGGACTGCTATAACATGTAGATGTGCACCTCATATTTTGGTTGCAATCGGCCGCACCAAACGTATATAAATACTATATTTATATATATATCCAGTTTGTTACTCGGCACAGTAATCTCAGTTTCTTTACTCTTATATGTTAGTAAATTGTACATTTTTTGCTTTAAAAATGATTGAATTATATTGTTCTTATCTTCCGGTTAAGGTTTTTATGCCTTCCGTAATTCTGGAAGCAATATTTGTACAATTATCAACAATTTAAAAGCCGTTTAAGTGCGGTTAAGTTTTAAATAACATGGCGGACATATTTCTTTACATTTGAAACAGCAGAATTGTAAATTTGTTGCCAATCTAGAGAGACTAAGCTTCGCAACAACAAAAATAACGCCTTCATTTATTATTGCGAATTAAATCATGCTTAATCCTTTTCGGAATTTTTTCGAGGAAATAAGTGTTTAAGATTTACTTCGTAATTTTTAAAACAGATATTTTGAGTTTTTATGTACTTTTGCCTTGTCGCGAAGTGAGAACTGAATTAATTGAATGAGAAATACTAAATCGTCTTTGAAAAACTGTTTCTTTCTGTTTTGTTTGCTTAATTTCTTTCATACATCGTTCTAGCCTTATAATAGTATTTGAATAGAACATGTGGCAACGATAAGATAATTCTTCAAATGATATAAATTTTGTGCATTCAGAGTGTCGTTATAGTAAACAAATATAGTGAATTTTAAAGAGTGCATTTATTCTATTGTGGTTTATGCGCTGTCGACGAAGTAGATTTAATTCAATCCAATCAATTTAAATGAAATTCAAGAAAAAAATGCGTATAATTTAATTTTCCGTACAAGGAAGTCATGTGGTGTGCACATCAGATTTTTAATTTAAATATCCCGATCCATTTCTGTCGTACGGGAGTCAAATTTCTTATAATTTTATTTTTTCATAACGAATCTAAACATTTTAATAACGAATATAAAACTAATCCTAAAAGTTTCAGTAAAAAAAAATAAAACGAATTGTAAGTATAAAAAGCAGAAGATAGCATTGAAAGTTAAATTACGTTATTTGTCGAAAATTAATTATTTTTTAAAATTTGACATTCTCAAAACTTGAATACTTTCATCAGTTAAAACACATAAGTAATTGGAAGTGTATGACTATAACCAAGGATTGGGAAAGGCTGGTTGAGGACTTTTAAGCCGGGAAAGAGGGTTGGTATATACAAACACACACATATATATAAATTAAAAATAAAATAATTAAATTAAATTAAAAAAGCTTATGACCTGTGCTAAAGCTGCAAATTGATAAACCAATAAATACGTTTCGTACAGCCGATTGTAATAAAAAAGGGAGTTGCACAAGTAGATGTTACAGCAATCACGTGGACAAAATTTCAACCTTCTACGGCTAATCGTTTTTGAGTTATGCAAGATACCTACATAGATACATCATACATACGTATATACGTATGTAAATACAGACGTCACGAAAAAATACTTGTTGAATCCCTTTTAAATCCATTTTATAACCCATTTTGGGAAAAAGAAATCCTTTGTTCAATCCTTACGTACAAACGTCACGAAAAAAAAAAGTTCAAATGGATTCGGGAACGGTCAAAATAGATATTTCCGTTAAAATAGGGTTACCGAAATTTTTCAAGATCACAATACTTCCATTTCTTCATATAAAGAAGTAAAATCAAAAAAAATTTCGAGGAGGGAGCAGACTAAATCTAACAAAGCTTTTAACATATTTGGACTCGACACTAAGAAAGAAAATTAAATTTATTTCAGGATACAAAATTGAAAGTATTTAATTTAAAATATCAAATATCGAACCTAGATATAAAATAGATAAATATATTCGATTTTTAACACAAATTTAAAGGATAAACAATAAATTATCTTTATAGTTGTTTTTAACCCCAAGAGCATTAGCCCAGAAGGGGTACTAATTTCGTTTTGGAATTTTGAGTCGAAAACTGTAAATGTCCGTTTCACTTTTCAAAATGTTGCCGCCAAATATTATCGCTCTGTGTTTTATTTAAAGAAATTACATAATGAAGAATCTGCATAAATGTATGTATGCTTCTCGCACTGTGATAAAACAACGATACCTAGAGCCATCCAATTTTGAATAACGTAATCCTCCACCGAAAATAGGCATCCCGAAGCCCTAATTTGGAATTTGTTTTATTATCGATTTCATATTATGTAACACTTTAACGAATTTTTTATTAACAAACTCAACGATTTCAAAGCGAGGAATGGCAACACTGTACGGGAAAAATTATCTCCAGCCCGTGTATCGGAAATTCTACAGAGAGGCTCATTTTAAAATTATTTTGCAATATTGTTCTTGATTTTAAGTGCGAATAACATGATATTTAATAAATAAAGGTGACACGCAAAACGTTAAAAAAAGCCCCTTTGGGCGTAATTTAAAATCTGAAATCTTTCCGACTTTTTTTTTTTTAAGCTACGCTTATAAGACAGGCTTTGTTGTCAGAGGAGCATTTTTAAGAGTAAAAACGTCATTTTGTTTTCGGACTTATCAGTAATTTCAATAAGAACAAAAACTGTTTTAAGCACTCATAACATTTCATCACATTCACATCTGAATGATTTATTTGCCTTTGATTAAAATCACACTCATTTTAATAATTTGTTAAAAATTTAATTCCATAAATATAAAAAATAAATTTTAAATTGATGATTTTTATAGCAAAACTATACCGAAACTAGAGAGAGACAACCATGGTGTCATCATGTTTCAACGATTGATAAAAAATTGCTTCCGAAAAAGCATGGGTTCGAAACCTGTCTCCTCGAAATCTACAGCATTTTCAACAAACCAATAAAATCTAAACAACAACCAATAAAATCTAAATTTGAAAATTTTGCCCAATTTTCTGTTCGACAGTATAATGTTTCCATTAATAAAAGTCCTTACCTGGTCATTTATTCCATAACCGTTGATCGTGTGCTTTGCCATAATTAAATACACCATACACACCACCATAACCGTTGGTAACAAACACATATTGCCAATCATAAAATTGTTTAAATGAAATAAATATTCATGTTTTGCTGTTACTTACTTCCGATGTGGCTGTTTAGGGGCTAATAAACTTGTCCGATTTATATAAGACTTAAATATTCAATGAAACATGAATAGTAGCTACAAACTACAGAGTAATTACATACGTAGAAGGAAATAGATGAGATTATTTACATATGAATAGAATCGACTGTTTTTTATATGTAAACATCTTTCAGTCGCGTCATCGTCTTAATGGCGAAATCGTCTGACTTCTATCATCGGAAAAGTAAAAGATTTATTTTCACAGCTTGTCGCGTCATCTGATTATAATGAACGATGACATCCCACAATACGTTTCCTTGATCTCATGTACTTACATTTAGGAAACTTTCACAAATTATGAAACTACAAAGGCTGCCCACAGATTTTTAGATGATTTTCATTGTATTCACAGAAATATACTACCTAAAATTATTGTGTTTTATAAATGTTCTGTTTCATAACTCTTATTCTTCACTATCTTTTTACACCGTAATTTTCAAGACAATAAAACCTTTTATAATACACTCATGTCCAAAATTATGTTTACATGATGCATAAATTCACGGATTTCTCAGAGTGACTTATAATTTAATGAAATTTCGTGGAATCATACATAACATGATGACACATAAATTCAAAAGAAAAAATTGAAGATCACCTCATATGATATAAAATTGTAGCATGAAATAATAAAAATGA
Organism: Stegodyphus dumicola; assembly: GCF_044657685.1. NCBI lineage: Eukaryota > Metazoa > Arthropoda > Arachnida > Araneae > Eresidae > Stegodyphus > Stegodyphus dumicola. Next base: position 242,745,840 of record NC_140771.1, read on the forward strand.
TAATAAAGTGTGACAAAGCGAGTTAAGAAAAAAAGGAATGATTCAGAAAAATAATTAAGTCTTACGAATTTAATATGGAATATGATCTCCCCTGACTTGTACACACATATCACAACATGTTTTAAGGCTGGAAATAACATTGTTAACCACAGTTTGGGGAATTAATCTCCACTCTTCCAGCAATGCCGTCTTCAGAGCATTTACATCTCTAGGAGGAGGATGTATACGTGCAATTGCTCTTCCAAGGTAGTCCCATAAGTTCTCTATCGGGTTAAGGTCAGGAGAGTTTGGTGGCCAAGGTATTCGCTTAATGTCTTCACTTTCAAGGAATTCATCAACGAGGTTTGCTCGATGTGGACGGGTATTATCCTCCATAAATAAAAAGTCAGATCCATATGCACCCCTGAAAAGTCTTACATAAGGATCTAAGATCTCATATCGATATATCTGACCTGTCACAGATCCGCTGCTTAACACGTGTAGGGGCGTACGTCCATCGATCATTATTCCATCCCATACCATCACACTTCCACTACCGAAACGGTCACGTTCCACAATGTTCGAGGTATCATTTCGTGTTCCTGACTCCCTCCAGATGTAAACACGTTTAGAATCACCAGTTAAACTAAACCGCGACTCATCAGTAAAGAGAACATGGACCACTGATGTTCAGTCCAGTTTTGATGTTCTTTACACCAATTAAAGCGATCCCTCTTTTTCTGTGAAGACAGTAAAACACATACCCTTGGCTTTCTGGCATAAAGGCCTTTTTCATTAAGCCTTCTGTATATTGTTTGCCGTGATGCAACAGTTCCGGTGGCGGCTGCAAGCTCTGAACTTAACTGGCGAGCAGTAGCCTTTCTGTTACGACGGGCAGTTAATGCCAGATACCGATCTTCAGAAGCAGTTGTCATTCGTTTCCGACCTTGTCCAGGCCTCCTTACAACACTTCCATCATTTTGAAACTGTTTCCATAGCTTAGAGACTGTCTGTTTTGAAATATTCAGACATGTGGCTGTTTCCATGATTGACTGCCCTGCTCCTAAACGGCCGATAATTCGCCACTTTACAGATTCTTTCAAATGATACTTCGAAGCCATAACAAACCGCTTTGAGTCCCTACACACTGAAATCAAACGCTATGTTGCAGAAATTCACTCAAATATTCAGTTTGCGCAAAGCGCTTGATTCACTCTTGGATAACATAACGCCTAGATTTGCATATCACAAACCGTTTGATTACTTTTGATTGGATAATGCTAATTAGGCTTGGTTTTCACACATTCCCTGCAAATACGGATCACATTGATTCGATATTTCATTGAATATCATCATTTTGGGGTATGTAAAGATAATTTTGGACATGAGTGTAGTATCAAAAGAGGTTCCTTTTGAACAGCTTTACAAAGGCAAAGGAGGGTTGTAGGTCGACGTCATGACAATCCGCTTTTTAAAAATCCAAAAACAAAAATCCACGGGTAACACATGAGAAAAGTTAGTAGGGATATGAGTGAAGGGAATGGCCTTGATACCGGTTTCCTGTTCCAATTTTCCAGGAAATTATCAATTGATTATGACGTGTGGTTGTCTTGATGCAGTTCTACTGATTGATGGTAATGCGGTTGAAGAGAAGATATTTCGTGTTTGAAAATTCGGTACAAAATATATTCGTGACGACAACACGTAGAGTTGATTTTAACATTTTTCTCCACTCTCTTTATCTTTAATTTGCCGTTATATAAAAAAACCAGCAACAAACATAAATCCCTTTGAAAAACTTTCTTTAGATTCTTTGAACCATATTTTAAGATTTTTTATCTCCTATTTGATTATTTTATTTCAGTAACTTAATAACACTCAAGATTTATCTATTGTGACGACATTTTTCCATTTTTATCCAGATAAACGTATCAGGTTCAGTGTTCCGCCTTACTTGCTTGGGGAACATTCCAGAACCTGACTCGGAACAGGGAGCTTACTAAAGCTATGTTCAATAAATGTAGGAAGTAGACAAGATACACAGGAAGGGTATACGAAACCCTTTATTTTTCACTCTTTACAATAATTTCCGTACTTCGGAATACAGAGACCAACTATTTGTGGTCTGAACGTAAGAATATAAAAATATTAACTAAACTCTAACTTAACTTTGGAATAATAAACAAGGGCCTACGTGGAAGATTGGCCGTATATTAACAGGAAGCCGTATGTAGTACAGAGAACTGTTAACACTACAATACGTTTAAAATTATTAAGAGGATTAAACCTCTGGCCTGGAAGGCAACCAGCAACCGAGTAAAACTGCTAAGGCAAGCGGCCTGCTTCTACTAACTCCTTCCTCTCTCTCGCTTGGCAAAAAGCCACAACTTAAGTACTTGGCGTTCGCCAGACAAATTTGCATAAATAAGTTAAAGCTTTTAATTCTGGCCGGAAGTAGAAAATAAGAAGTGATAGTAAAGATTTAAAATAAAATAAATGTTAGTAAAACTTAAGATCCTTACAAACGTTTCTCATAAAGAATTGTGCAGCGCGTTCTGCGTTCGGCTATATGTCTTGGATCAAGACGACACTAAGTTTTTTCCTCTTTTTTAAGATTCAAATTAGCATTAATTACTTTGTTCAAAGTTGACACCGAGCACTTTAATGATTTTGGAATTGTCCTTTGATTTGACAGATTTTCTTTTACTTCGTATTAATTATCGTCTGCTATTTGAAAGTTTTGTTTTCGAGCAAATTGGCACTTTTAAAGAAACAATGGATGAAAGACTATGTTCATGCGCTTTCCGAATAAAATTCTTTGTACCTAGTTGTTAAAGAAAACGCTTTGAAAAATATTCCTTTCCGATATCTAAAGGGAATGTTATATGATAGGTATTACTGTCAACAAGAAAGGGGGGGAAAAAGTCACAGTGTGGCTTCAAGTGGAAAATGTTCCAAATACATGTCGAAGAAAAAAACGGAATATTTCGAATGCTGGAATGGTAACATCTCAAATGTTAAAATTGAATCCGCCAAGCCAAAGAACAGATGAAAAATTATTAAAATGGCTAGTATCAACTATAAACAAAGAGATTATTCTGATTTGAGTCGAAAAAAACATAATGTACATAGTGTTTTTCTACAACATATCGCAAAACGCGCTGCACAGTTCTTTGTGAGAAACATTTATCCGGACAAAACGGAAAAATGTTATCACAATATATGAATCTTGGGTACATTTAAATGACTGAAATAAAAAGGCATCCATTTATTACCATCAAAGACGAGAAAAGAAAACCTTAAACCATAGTTCAATGACTCTAAAGAAAGTTTTTCAGAGGGATTTATGGTTGTTCCTAGTTTTTTATATAACGGCAAATTAAAAATAAAGAGAGTAGAGAAAAGTGTTAAGACCAACTTCTCATATTATCACGAACGTACTTGATACCGAATTTTCACATTTGAAATAACTTCTCTTTACCTACAGTGTCATCAATCAATAGCATCAAAACATGAGTTTGCGTCAAAACAAGGCAGCCACAAAGTCCGCTCTTGGGTTCCAGAAAAAAATGGAACAAGAAACGTGTATAAAAGCCATACCCTTCCCTCATATCCCTACTAAATCTTCTGATGTATCAACCATTATCCAAACACCGTCTTACAACCTTCCTTGGACTTTGCAAAGCTGTTGAAGAGGAATGGGATAAAATAACTCTTCCGATACTATAAAAGGTGTCTTTAATTGTCTTGGAAACTACGGTGTAGAAAAATAGTGAAGAATAAAAGTTATCAAATAGAACATTTAAAACAGAAAAATTTTAAGTAAAATATTTCCGTAAATACAACGAATATTGTTTAAAAATTTTGCAAACAGCCTCTGCAAAACTAGGTTTTTGTTTCCTAGCTATTTGCTTATTGCCTTAGGGAAGCACATTCTCCTCGTTTTCATTGGTTAAAAAATCCTGCAAAGAAATAGCGTGTTTTAAAATCCAATCAGTGGAAAACCGTCTAATCCGATTTTCCCAAACAACGGTTTATGAAGTACAGTAACACGCCGAACAAAGATTATTCAACTTAAGGATCGTTTTAATCAAGTGCCAAGATAAATCATAGTAAAGATAAATACATTTCGCAACCGATGCCAAGATCATTTGTCTTTGCGTCTTTGAAGGTTCACGTTTTCTGCCGTAAATGTCTTGCGCGCACGCGTAAAACGCCGATGCGCATGCGTCAACGCGGCGCATGCGCAAAAAGATTTTAGCTTTTGAGGTCCGGATTATAGATTATTCCGGATTATGGATGTCCGAATTAACGACTTTTGACTGTAAGCTATAAAAACATATAGAGTCTCTTCGCTATAAAAACAGAGTTTGGATCCTTGAAATACATGCTAATTGGCCAAAAACACATGATTTGAACAAAATACACTGTAGTTTACTCATCGAAACAAAAGTTAAACTTACCACATAACTGCGCTAAGATCACTGTTTGGACACTTATTCATGATGACCTGTTAGTACTTAGGTGGTGACTTATGAAGTATTTAGATGGTCACCCATGAAGTACTCACCCAGGAAGTAATTAAGTGTTGACCTAGGAATAAGCAAGTGATGACCATAAAGTACTTAGGTGGTCAACCATGAAGTACTTAGGTAACCATCCACGAAATATTAAGTGGTGACCCATGAAGTAATAAAGTGGTCACGCATGAAGTAATTACGTGGTGATCCATGAAGCATTTATGTGGTCATCGAGAAAGCAGTTAAGTACTCACTCAGAAAACAGTTAAGTGTTGACCTAGGAACAAGTAAGTGATAAGTATAAAGTACTTAGGTGGTCACCCATAAAGTACTTAGGCAGTGACTCACGAAGTACTTAAGTAGTCACCCATGAAATATTACGTGGTGATCCATTATGTGGTCACCATTACGAGTGACCCACGATTTAGGTGGGCGCTCAGTGAAGTCCTTAGGTGGTCACCCGTGAAATAATTCATTGGTGAATCATGAAACCATTTAAGTTATGACCCGTGAAATACTTAAAGAGTTACCCATGAAGTTATAAGGTATTTCTCCCGCCTTCCTAGCGTGCCTTTGTGGTGTAGTGGTCAGCATACTGAGCCGGTATTCAGAGGTCCGTGGTTCGATTCCCGGCGAAGGCGTTGCTAATTTTTCATCTTGCCTGCTTCGTAATAACCTAATATCTCTACAGAGGCGCCCAAGCTAAAAGGGTCGTGGATGATGAATCTCCACACCCAGGATTTGGCGATTGGGTCTCCTAAAAACCCCAGTCGCCCTTTAAAAGGGGGAGTATATAAGGTATTTCTCCCACCGTCTTAGCGTGCCTTCGTGGTGTAGTGGTCGGCACACTGAGCCGGTATTCAGAGGTCCGTGGTTCGATTCCCGGCGAAGGCGTTGCTAACCTTTCATCTTGCCTGCTTCCTAAATACTTAATGTCTCTACAAAGTACTTAATTGGTCACCCACTTAAATACTGAGCACGCATTGAGTTGTTTTGGTAGCCTTTGCGGATCGGCCCTGTAATTATGGCCAGATTTCTGACCTGCATGAAAAATATTTGCCATTCGCTGAGAATGCCGACTTCATCTCAACCGCTCTCTCCTAAATCTTTATACACTAAAACCCATCATCCTAGATCAATATTATTCCTCATATTATTAGTACAAGAAACTGTTCATAAAATATCTCATGTGGACAGCTTATGACTTCCATGTACGGCCTATTAAATTATATACAAGGTGGTTACAATGAAAACATCCCTAATCTGAGCTCTCTATACATCAAACTACTGAGTGTAACGGCTCCAAAATTGTTGAACATACTAGTGAAGACATGGGGAAACGGATTACGTGAAAAAAATTACTTCCAGAAACACCGATAGGTGGCGATGTGCAACAGAAAATATGCTGAAAAGGCGCAAATAATCACGCCCCCCCCAAAAAAAAACAGACATGAGGTATGGAAATATTCTTTTTTAATTTCTATTGCTGATATGAGAAAAAAGAACACAAAAAAGTTAAGAAACTTAAACTGTCATTGTAACTGCAATTTCGCTCTCTGGCCTTCTCGTTCTCCAGATCTTAATCCACGTGATTTTTGGATGTGGGGTTACTTAAAAAATCTTGTTTATCGACGACGTCTGGTAACTTTGGCAGATTTGAAAGACAGTATCATTCTGCATGTGAGAGGCATCTCAATCGACCAATTACGGTCCGCAGTTGAACAAGCTGTCCACAGACTGCAGATTTTACATCTTGAAGAAGGAAACCACATTGAACAGCTTCCCTTGCATCGATAAGGTCTTTGTGATATAAATGTTTGGTATGGTCGAATAAAATGTGTTATAAAGTGTACTTTGTGTCTTTTCAGCATATGTTCTGTTGTATAGCGCCACCTATCGGTGTTTTTGGAACTAATTTTTTTCACGTAATTCGTTTTCTCATGTCTTGAATAGTATGTTGAACAATTTTGGAGGAAGACCAATATACATAAAAACTCAGAATATCTTCATTAAAAATTATAAAATACAGAAAAACGTAAAACACCGAATACAGTTAATAAGAGTTATTTTTATTATTATTATTATTATTATTATTATTATTATTATTATTATTATTATTATTTTTTTTTTTTTTTGCTATTAAAATTAAAGTTTATGCGCAAAACAAGAATTCCACGAATGGGCAGGAAGACAAAACTGAAAATTAACTTTCGATGACGGTGGGCAAAAAGACTCTGAAGTTGGTGCACCAACTTACTTCATTCACTATTCTACTAAAAGTTCCGAGAGTAAACAAATGACTGTCTCGTTAGGCTTAGCGGCATTCATACTTTTAAATTGCTGATAATGCTACAATTATTGCGTGCAGATTAACCAAAGACATAAAAACCTTAACTGGAACATAATAACAACATAATTCAATCATTTTTAAAGAAAAAACAAATATATATATTTACAGTATACATATATATATATACAATTTATACAAAATTTTAACGTTCTACGGTTAATCTTTTGAGCTACGCGAGATTTGTACATAGCAAAGCGCTCCTTTTAGCAGTATAAGTTGATGTTATATTAATTCAATATAATGTTTCGCATTGTTCGGATGTTCCTATTTATCCGCAAACTGTTTCTTCCCTTAACAGCTAGGAGTATTTCTGAAGAGTTTTCCTCGTCAAGCGATCTGAAGAGTAAAGATTATGATGAAAGTTCTCAGAAGGACAAAGATGAAGGTATGAGAATGTTCAGTATAAATTTCTGTTTGCTTAGATATGCATGCTAAATTGTAGAATGCACAAATGTAGATGCTTTAAATTTTGAGAGTAGAAAAAATTTTCACTTCTTTTTACAGTATGCTTCTTGTTTAATAAAAAAACTTCCAAATGTTGTTTCTCAAAATTCTTATATATGTTTTTTCTGCCCGACAAAGAAACTATAAAAGTATTCGATGGAAATGGCTCGATGAAGAGTAGAATGTTTAGGACAATCACCGTGTCGAGAAACGCAACTAAAGAACAGATCATTGTAAGTACGAATAACATTTATATATATCAAAACATTTTATGTTTTGTATAGATTTCTAATTAAAAAGTGTAATAATAATTGTTAAAGTAGTTGTAGTTCTTAGATTTTTTAACTTAAATAGCAATTTTAATAAATTTCAGTCCAAAATTGTTTAATATTATAGTGCTGTAACTGTTCTTCTATAAACGCAAACGCCGGCTAGCTCTAAAATGGATTCATTAACAGAGCATAGGAACAGTTACATAGAAAATACACATCAGAACAGAACATTTGCTAAAACGAAACACCGAACATTTAGAATTAACATTTAAAACTAAAAGTTAGAAATTACTGAGACATAATAGTGAAGAACTTATACTCATCGTAGTTGGAGGTCGACTGACTGCATGTCGCTCACTTCGCTTCTAGATGGCGTTCGATAAAATAGTTCGCTTACAGTCAAAAAGTTCTCTTACAGTGCATTTAAGTGAAAGCTCCTAGAAATTTTTAAATACAGTTAAACTCCTGGAGTTTACAGTTAAACTCCTGGAGATACAGTTAAAAGCTGTGTACACATTATAAAACGATTGCGGAGCCTTTGATTAATGCTAAAAATGTAAAAGGTTTATTTTTTTAAAACATTCCGTCTGATAACCTTTCTTCTGGATTATAAGTCCGCATCATGATTTCCAAGATAGAAGGGCTTCTAGTAAAATTTCCAAGTATATTGTTTTTTATTCCCCTTTCCCTACAATCCAGAGTCCATCAGTTGTGGTGGGTTTGCGATTAGAAAGAGCACATTTCAAAAGACCAAAGGTAAAATAGTCCACATGTGAAACTTGAAGGAATTTTGCAAGGTATATGTCATAGGTGGGGAACCTGCGGCCTCCGCGAGGTTCTTGTGCGGCCCTTTGCCACCTAGTACAAAATGGTAGAGTTCGTTTCAAACAATTATTGTACATCAACGCCATGACATTTGCGTGAAAAATCCCGCCAAAGACAGTCATATTGTAACATGACGTCAGAATACTAGTCTGAAACGGACTCTAACACGCACGAGCGAGGCTCTGGCACACAGATAGCAGCGACAACTACCTTGTCTAAGAAGTAAACAAAACTCGGTTTCAGATCTCCCCTTTGAGTGTCACACCTTGCTTTGGCTTCTCTGCCTCGCATCTCTCAACGCTTCCCTGTTGCAATCTTCAGCTAACTGTAGTTAACAGTGCGTGTTTATAACAGGTACACGGTTTTATTGTATTTATAGAAAGTACACACTTTGTTAAAGATATTATTTGATATTCGTTTTTTTATCCATCATGTCAAATAGTAAGAGAAGAAAATTAGGTGATGAAAACAGAACATTTAATGTAGAATGGGAGTTAGATTTTTTCTCTACTGCTGAGAAAGATAAAATGATGTGTTTGTTGTGCAATACAGTTTTAAATACTTTAAAAAAAGCGAATGCAAATAAACGCTATTTGACTCAACATAAATATTTCGCTTTAGAAGGTGAATCACGAAAAGCTGCACTTCAAAAGTTGAAAAATGAGAAGCATCATCAGCAGGCATCTTTTAGTGCCTTTGTAAATCAAAATTCCGCTGCAAATATTTTTTATTGTATTTTTTATAATATTTTTATATTATTTTATATATATATTATATTTAAAATTTTGTAGTATTATATTTTATTTTTTCTATATAATGCAATAAATTGTTAAATCTATAGAAAAACTATAATAATTTCACAAAAGTCACTTTCTTAGGTCAATCAGCTTATGCGGCCTCTCTTATTGCTGCCTAATTTAAACGTGGCCTCTAATGGTAAAAAGGTTCCCAACCACTGGTATATGTACACTGCGCAAAGAAAAAAGAGGAAAAAAATGAGATAGTTCTATATCTCCCGTTCTACTGGGTCGACTGACAAAATTCAAATAGCGTTTTTCATGCCTCCACAGCGCGACTTAAGATATATATTAGATTTATATATAGCATTATTCTAACATAGGCCGTTTGACACAAAATCGGACTTTTTCTGAAATGACATGCCAATGTTTTTCCATATTTCAATTCTACGACTCAAATTATGCGTAAATACAAAATTTTGTAAAACCTGGTGCGAAATTTACGGAGAAATTCAAAATTTTATCTTGGTGGATTTTTTTTTCAGTTTGCGCCAAGAATGATTTACTTCGCGAACTTCTTAATTTATAGCAACCTAATTTCCCTTTCCTGTTTTGCATTGCAGACGAGCGGAAAAATAGACATCTTTCATACTTTCAAATAATTTTAACGAAGTGCCTAAACCACATTTGCGTCATTATCCATTATAATAAGTACACGAAATTTCAAAACGCGCCAAAATGTAAATTCACGTCTATCTTAGGAAATTTTGAATAAAAACCTCTAATTTTTTGCAGGTATTCTTAGAAATACATCTACTTTAAGATGTGGGCAAAACTCTTATAGTTAAAATTCAAATTTTGTTTCGAAAAATTCATAAAAATTATTTAAAAATAAATCATAAAAATGTGAGAATTATATTTAGATTAAGCTTGAATTTCGAATTCTAGAAAAAGAAATCAAGTAAGTTTAAAAAAAAAGATATTAATAAATATATATCCAATTCAATTAACATTGAGGAGGTAAAACTTTGAGAGCTAATGTTTTAAAAACTACTCGTGTGATTTTAACAAAACTTAGCAGTTTGCCATAATTTGAGTCTTAGAATAGATATATGGAAATAAATTGGCATATTATTTCAGAAAAAGTCCCATTTTGTGTCAAAATACCTATGTTAGAATAATGCTATATATGAATCTAATATATATCCTAAGTCGCGCTTTCGAGACACAAAAAACGCAAATTTGAATTTCGTCAATCGGCCCAGTAAAACGGGAGATATAGAACTGCCCCCCTTTGTATCAGTGATCATTTTTTCAAGGAATGAAGTGGTACTTTTTACAGCAGTAAATAATGACTTTTATTTCCAAGAGTTCTATTACATCAAACTGTGCAGAAAATGCAGTAATTTTGCCAAAAATTCAGAAATTACGTCAAAATTGCATATAAAATTTGCCATTTAAAGCACTTTTTTTCAAAGTATGACGTGTTGCTTTGTCTTGATGAAGTTTCACTCTATGGAAAGTCATTGGGATAAAGAAATTGAATTCCTTCCGTAAATATTGGATGAAAAACTCTGCCTTGACAGTACGTTGAATTTCCCTACTCTTCTTAATTTTCATTTTCCTTTGCAAGAGAATCCGGCGACAATCATAAACCCCTTACTAAAACGTCCCTTGCATCGGCGGAACCAGCTTCGTACTTTTCCCCCTTTTGTTTTCGATAATAAATGAACCTTTTTTTTTTTGTTGCAGTCATTTAGGTATGTCCATGTTTCATCAAAAATCAAAAATATTTCCATTTATATTTTCCGAAGTAGTTTTCACATAAGATTCTGTTCGGAAAATGTTGGCGAACATTATGTTTTTAAGTTTTTTAATTCGTAAATCTTGGTTCATTATTTTATTTATTGTTGTAACAAGTGTACTTAAAGACTTTGCAGTTGAGTTTTGTCACTGGTGGATTTTCTATTCTTACTAATGGTTTAACTTTAGAAACATTAGGAACAAACAGTACGTACACTGGCGGGAAAAAAAAAAAAAAAAAGTTTTACTGGGCCGAATGACAAAATTGAAACTACGTTTTTCATGTCACGAAAGCGTGACTTAAAATATATACTAGATTTATATATAGCACTATTCTAACATAGGTATTTTGACACAAAATCGAACCTTTTTCTGAAATAACATACCAATTTTTTTACATATATCGATTCTACGACTCAAATTATGCCTAAATATTAAATTTTGTAAGATTTGATGCGAAACTTACGGAGAAATTAAAAAATTTATATTGGCGCATAGTTCACTTGGCGAACTTCTTAATATATGGCAACCTATTTTCCTTTTCCTTTTTACATTGTGCGTGAGGGGGAAAAAGTGACATCGTTATTTCCTACAAATAATGTTCTTTATATTATATTATGTTATTATTTTAAATACTTTTTCTTTCTTTTTCGAATTTCATTTTAATTGTTTAAGTTGCATGCTTTTTCTCTAACAACTGTTTTAAAAATTTCTGTTTATCCATTTGAACTGAGTAGTTTAAATAAAAGATGCATCGTTTATTTTTTTCAAATAGTTTTCTTTATATATTTTTTATCATAGTTATTATTTTAGGTAATTTTTAAATTTTTAAACTTTTATTTTAATTGTTTGTGTTGGTCTCCTCAGATAATTGTTTTAAAATTTTCAATTCATTCATTTGAACTGCGCATTTTAAATATATTTATTAATATAATATATTATTATAAATTTTCCAGAATTTGATTTTATTTATTTAAATTGCGTTTTCTTTCGGAAGAATACTTTGTGACCCAGACTACGATGCGTTTGAAAACTGCATATATTAATAGAGAAAATACAGTAAATCACAGTTAACACGCCTATCAATGTTCCATTCAAAAAAGATATATAAATAAGAGAGAGATATATCCGACATTTTAATTTAGGATGACTTGCATACATTGCTTTAAACAGTTTTATCATTGTGCCCATTGCTTTACACAATTTTATCATTCTATATTTAATTTCTTAAAATGTTATTCATATTGTTACGAATTTGGTATTTAAAAAGCTAATGTTAGTTCAATTATAAATTAAATGGTTTTATTTCTCGCGCAGTGCAGCGCGTGACGAATATTAAAAGAAAGCTAAGCCGGAAAATTGAAAATGCAAGAGCGCGTCCATTAAATAAATAAATATCTCTTTTTGATTTCGAGAAAGTACTGGAAAATTCTAGCGCGTGATTTTAAAATCTTATAAAAGGAGGAAAACATCTCAGTTCGTAGTAGTTGCTTAGTTTGTTGTTGTTTAGAAAACTGCTCTTGTTGATTGTAGCGAATTCGCGGATTAGCGTTCTTTAACTGTTTTGAATTACGTTCTATTGGACATTTGAGTAGTTAGAAGATAACTACTGTGAGATATTGTAATACTGCATGATAATTTGAGAAAATTTAAGCATTTTTGTTGTGATAATAAAAAGTTTTGTTCATTTTTCATCGGACTTGTGCATTCACTTCATAACGAGCCCGTACGCACGCAACAATTTTTGGTGTCAGGAGTGGGGTTTGAATGCCAATAACAAGAGCGATGGAAGAGCAATTAAGGCATTTAATATCAGCCTTTGTCTCATTTAGAGAAGAAATGAAATTGGGCCAGGAATCCGTTAAGGACGAAATGAAAGCCGTTCAAGCTGGTCAAGAAGAAATGAAAAGAGAAATTACCTGCATAATAGAAAATAAATTTGAAGCTATGGAAGGCAGAATTGACACAGTTGAAAATAAAGTTGGACAAATTGAAGAAAAAGTATCTTCTGTAAAAGATCAAATTGAAGAAAGAGTTTCTTCGGTGAAAGAAGAAATAGAAGAAAGAGTTTCTTCTGTAAAAGAACATATAGAAGGAAGAGTTTGTGCCGTCCAACACCAAATCGAACAACAAATTGATGATAGGGTTTCTGCAGTAGCCAAAGAAGTGGATATTTTAAAGAAATTCGTAGCGACGGCAGGGAACAATAGTGATGGTTTTAAATTTTTACCCATGCCTGCTCGTCCCTCTCTGAAGTTATCCACTTATGATGGGAAGACCTCCTGGCAAGTGTATAAAACACAATTTTCTATAGTGGCGGATGCGAATGGATGGGATTCCCAAACTAAGGCCTGTCATCTCGCCGCTTCGCTGAGAGCAGACGCAGCGGATATCCTGCAGACGCTTCCTGAATACCAAAGACTTGACTTCGAAGCTCTATCCGGCGCATTGGAGCTGCGCTTTGGCGAAAAATGTTTAAAAGACTACAGCAGGCTTCAATTAAAATCCCGTCAACAGAAGCCCACCCAATCACTCAGGGAACTCGCCACGGATATTGAAAGGCTGTCCCATCTCGCCTTTACGGAGTGCCCGAGAGAAACGAGGGAAATCCTGTCGCTGCAATATTTCGTCGATGGCATCCGGGACCCTGAAATACAGAAAGCACTGCGAATGGCGGATGTTAAAGATTTGAAAAGCGCTTTAGTGTACGCCATGAAATTCGAGGCAGCCCAGCAAGCCACTCGTCGAGACCGCCACCCAGTCAGAGCTGCTCAAATCCAGGAGCCAGGGGATCAAGTCACCGCTCGACTTGACGATTTAACTAGACAACTGAACGCCTTGAGACGGAATATTGGTGAGAAGAAACCGACCGTTAAGTGCTGGAACTGCGGTGCTGAAGGACACATACGACGAAACTGCAGAATACCCCAGGGTACGGATGTTAAGACCGCTCCTAACAAACAGCAGGGAAACTAATTAGTGGCCATCTCGTGGGGCGGAGGTTGCCAGATAATGAAAAGCCCCAGTTTAAAGCGTTTCAGATTTCTGCAGTGAAGGGCGGCAGTAATGGACTTTTTATAATAGGACATATTAATGGAGTTCCTTGCAATATGACGATAGATACAGGAGCTAACGTTACCATCATCCGAAAAGATTTGGCTCAACAACTGGGAAACAAACTTATCTGGACGCCGCCCTGCGTTACCCTCCAGACTGTGTCCGGTGAGAAGATCGACATCGATGGAAAAATAAACGTTAACATCACGTTTGGAAGTGCCGCTTACCATCACACGGCATATGTAGCAGAGATCACTGATTCTTGCATACTCGGATTGGACTTTCTAAGGAAATACAATTTTTCCTTGGATTTAAAAATAACGAATTGCGTTCTACATCTGAGGACATAGCCCTATTCGGAATTAATGATGGAGTGAAATCTATCCACAAAATTATAGCTCAAGATGATATCACAATTCCCGCAAGAACCGAGTTGTTACTTCCTGGATCCATAGCCGAAAACAGAAATTTCCGCTACGGCATCATAGAATATCCCGATAACTGTAATAGCCCAAAAGGAATACTAGTAGCCTCAACACTCGTCGACCTATCCAGAACGGTTATCCCGGTGAGAGTCGCCAATGTAACTGAGAAGGCGAGAGTTATTAAGAAAGGTGAAGTGGTTGCAACATGTACTCCAGTAACCACCGTTGATAGAAAGAGTAACATCCAAGAATCCGTGTCTTCAGAAAGCATTACATCGGAGTTACTTCAGAATGCGCAATTAAACGATGAAGAGAAGAATGCTGCCGATCGCGTTATTAAAGATCTTCAAGTTGTTTTTTCCCGCTCGTCTTCTGACGTGGGTCGAACTAGTTTGACACAACATAGAATAGATACCGGCGATCATCCCCCGATCAAGCAACATCCAAGGCGTCTGCCGTTTGCTAAACAGGAAGAGGTGCGAACACTGTTAAAAGATATGGAAGAAGGCGATGTCATCGAGCCTTCAACAAGTCCATGGGCATCTCCCATCGTTCTCGTCAGAGAGAAAGACGGCTCAACAAGATTTTGCGTTGACTATCGCCGGTTGAATGAGGTTACGAAGAAAGACAGTTACCCTCTTCCTAGAATTGACGACATTCTAGACACTCTTTCTGGAAGCAAGTGGTTCTCAACGCTTGATTTAAAGAGTGGGTATTGGCAGGTAGAAATACACCCTCATGACCGAGAAAAGACGGCATTTACTACGGGACAAGGGCTTTGGCAATTCAAGGTGATGCCGTTTGGACTGTGTAATGCGCCGGCAACATTCGAACGCCTCATGGAGACTGTTTTGAAAGGACTTTCCTATGAAGCCTGTCTGATACACCTGGACGATATCATCATCGTCCGAAAGAGTTTTGAAGAGCATCTAGAAAATCTTAGAAAGGTGCTTAAGAAACTGAAAGAAGCCAATCTAAAGCTGAGTCCCGCTAAATGCAAATTGTTCCGAAAGGAAGTGACTTACCTGGGACATGTCATCTCTGCAGAAGGTGTGCGCACGGATCCTGAAAAGGTATCAGCTGCTAAATCCTGGAAACGTCCCGAAAATGTCCATCAGCTGAGAAGCTTCCTAGGGCTTTGCACCTACTATAGGAGATTCGTGAAGGACTTTTCTTCCATCGCAAGACCCCTTCACAAGCTGACAGAGAGCAACCAAAAGTTCTTGTGGACAAAAGAATGCGACGATGCATTTAACAACTTAAAGGAGGCTTTAACATCTGCTCCAATCCTGACGTATCCTCAGCACGACCGACCATATATTCTCGACACCGACGCGAGCAATGAAAGTGTCGGTGCTGTTTTGTCCCAAGAAATAGACGGCCAAGAACGTGTAGTGGCGTACTGGAGCAAGTGCCTGTCTAAACCGGAGAGGAATTATTGTGTCACCAGGAAAGAGTTGCTCGCCATAGTCAAAGCTGTAGAACAGTTCCATCACTATCTATACGGCAGAAAATTCCTGCTCCGCACCGATCATGCATCATTGACCTGGCTTTTAAATTTCAAGAATCCTCAGGGTCAAATAGCCAGGTGGATGCAGACTCCAAGAATATGACATCACTATCCGTCATCGTAAGGGATCATCACACGGAAACGCCGACGCCCTGTCTAGAAGACCTTGCAAAGAAAACTGTCGATATTGTTCCAGGGTGGAAGCGAAATACGAGCTGCTGACTCCGGTCGCAAGACAAATTACAACATCAACATCGGCTGATCGAGAACCGTGGAGTGATGATGAAGTCAGAAAAGACCAGCTGGAAGACCGCGACATTAAACCCATAATTGATCTAATGGAGTCGTCAAACAGAAAACCTACCTGGCAGGACATTTCTATCTGTAGTCCTACAACCAAACAATATTGGGCACTCTGGGATTCACTTCACATTCGAAACGGCGTCTTATACCGGAAATTCGAATCGGATGATGGGAAGACGTTCCGATGGCAGCTGATACTTCCAAGATCCCGCATTCCTGATGTCCTTAAAGAACTACATAACAGCCCTACGGGAGGTCACTTTGGAATAATGAAGACCTTACAGAGAGTTCGTGAGCGCTTTTACTGGAATAATGCAAAGGATGACGTGCAAAAGTGGTGCCGATCTTGCGATGCCTGTGCAGGTCGGAAAGGAACTAAGAGACGCAGCCGAGGCAAGCTGCAACGTTACAACGTAGGGGCGCCTTTTGAACGAATCGCCTTTGACATTCTGGGACCTCTGCCACGAACTGCTGATGGCAACAAATACATACTCGTTGTCGTTGATTACTTCACCAAGTGGCCTGAAGCTTGTCCTACTCCTGATCAAGAGGCTGTCACAGTAGCTGAGGTAATGATACAGCACTGGATTTCCAGGTTCGGAGAGCCTCTTCAGTTACATTCCGATCAGGGAAGGAATTTTACCTCGGTAGTAATCAAAGAACTATGCAAACTACTCGGCATTGACAAGACCCAAACGACGCCATTACATCCCCAGTCGGACGGCATGGTAGAAAGGTTCAATCGAACCATCCTTAATAACCTCTCATTAGTGGTTTCCAGAAACCAGCAGGACTGGGACAAGAAATTATCGCTGTTTTTACTGGCTTACCGCAGTGCTGTCCACGAGACTACCGGCTATTCTCCATCACAGATGCTCTTCGGTCGTGACCTTCGTCTGCCTTGTGATCTATTGTTTGGCCACCCTCCAGATGCTCCTTCATCGTCTGAGGAATATATTCAAGATCTCCAGGCCCGGTTTGAAGTGATGCACAACTTTGCACGAGAGCGAGTCAACTTAGCGACGGAGAAGATGAAGACCCGATACGACAAGAACTACTGAACAGCAATTCCACGAAGGAGACAAAGTGTGGTTGTGGAATCCGACTAGACGGAAAGGACTTTGTCCGAAATTACAGTCACCTTGGGATGGCCCGTACACAGTTCTAAACAGGCTGAATGACGTCGTGGTTCGGATTCGTAAGTCTTCGAACTCTAAACCTAAAGTCGTTCATTACGACAGGTTAGCTCATTACTATGGCCATAGTACATAATGTAAATAATTGTAAATAGTATAAGACCATGGTCCATTTTGTTTTTAAATGTGTATTTGATTTGATTTGTATTTAGTATTTGATTTGCATTTAGTATTTGATTTGTATTTAGTATTTGTTTTGTATTTAGTATTTGATAGCATTTGATTTGTTTAAGTTAGTTATTGCATTTATTGTTCATGTTGTTTGATATTGTAATGTAATATTTATGCCACAGTTGTAAGTTTAGCTTCCTGTCCAGGGATTGTACTGCCCGGGACGTGCAGTCCTTGGGAAGGGGGCAGTGTTACGAATTTGGTATTTAAAAAGCTAATGTTAGTTTAATTATAAATTAAATGGTTTTATTTCTCGCGCAGTGCAGCGCGTGACGAATATTAAAAGAAAGCTAAGCCGGAAAATTGAAAATGCAAGAGCGCGTCCATTAAATAAATAAATATCTCTTTTTGATTTCGAGAAAGTACGGAAAAATTCTAGCGCGTGATTGTAAAATCTTATAAAAGGAGGAAAACATCTCAGTTTGTAGTAGTTGCTTAGTTTGTTGTTGTTTAGAAAACTGCTGTTGTTGATTATAGCGAATTCGCGGATTAGCGTTCTTTAGCTGTTTTGAATTACGTTCTATTGTACATTTGAGTAGTTAAAAAATAACTACTGTGAGATATTGTAATACTGCATGATAATTTGAGAAAATTTAAGCATTTTTGTTGTGATAATAGAAAGTTTTGTTCATTTTTCATCGGAGTTGTGCATTCACTTCATAACGAACCCGTACGCACGCAACAATATTTTAGTCAAATATTTTATTTTTGAAATCACAAGAATCAAATATCATAAAATAAAAAAAAAATTACTAAATTTTATGCAAAAATTTATTTTTTCTTCTTAATGGCTTGCTCTTTTTTTCTGCATTGTGCAAGTATATTAAAAAGCATCCAACTTTTCGAAACAATATTGGTATTTCTGACAGTAATTTTAAATAAATTTATCGCCTTCCATTTCAAAAGGGCACATTTCGTGGTTTTTCTCATGTGTAACGTGTATACGAGCTGGTTTCGCTTAGAAAAATCTTCAACGAAAGCATCCCTCCTTTAAGGCAGATAGCCTGACTTTGCCGTAACTTAATAATCCAAATCAATCTATTTCATCAGTATTTAGTCAGAGCCTTTATCAGTCTTTACAGGCTTAGCATTTTGAAGGCTTGAGATGAAAGGTTTTATCAAGAAGGAAAACGTCTTTAGCTGATATTTATATATGTTACGGTGAAACACCGAAATCCGGAAAATGTCGACTTTCACCGGTGAATGTCAACATTCACCTAATCGCTTGGTGTATGTCCGAAATATTTTCCAAATCCTCTTATTTCTGACTTACACCGGTAAATGTCGACATTCACCATGTACTAATGGTGAATGTTGAACATATAAGAATATTAGGTAAAAGTTTACAACTTGGTGCCCCTTGTTTTTTGGCGATTCTCTTTTGACGCCAAGATCGGCGCCAGGAAGACAATTTCAAGATGGCCGCTACACAAAACCAAAATAAGAAGTCAAAGAATTGCAAAACTCTGTGTCCATGTACACATCGATCTGTTTTCGCTTAAAAAAACATCCCAAAATTGCATAAACTAGGCATTGCGCACTGCTTTAAATTTGTCCATGTCCACATCAATCTATTTTTATTTAAAAAAAATCAGGAAGCTAAAACAAAGTTAATGGTAACCAGAAATGAGATTTCATCGCCAAAATTTTGCAAGAAATTGTGGCTGATCGAAGGGCACCCAGTTCTACACTAGAGCCGAATATTATATTTTCTTCTCCGTCATTCAGTCTCAAAAAAACGCACTTGAGACTTAAAATAAGAACTTAAAACCATAAGAACTTAAAACACACAGTACATTCAAAATGAGGAAGGAAAATAATAGAAGTTAAAAACGTATTTAATTATACACTACGTTCTAAATGAGAAAATAGAATTATAGTAATAAGAAACTTACAAAATTATATAATTCAAATCTTATTTATTGCAACAACTTAAACTATTACGACACTTTATGACCTCTCTTTTCGACCTACACCAGAGCATATCTGTGATTGTCGGCATACACCGGTGAGGGTCGGAATGTACAAGAATGTAATGCAATATTCGATCTTTTACC
This sequence comes from Stegodyphus dumicola, assembly GCF_044657685.1. Lineage (NCBI taxonomy): Eukaryota > Metazoa > Arthropoda > Arachnida > Araneae > Eresidae > Stegodyphus > Stegodyphus dumicola. Next base: position 242,765,489 of record NC_140771.1, read on the forward strand.
GAGGTATTTGGTGAATGTTGACATTCTTCGGAGAAAGTCGACATTCTCCAATTTCGGTCTTTCACGGTAACATATACATCACTGAATAAATTCTAGAATCTTTAAATAATTCGACTGAGAAATGATGGGATGCACCGTTTATGATGCGATATGATGTCCTATGAAGTAAATTAAATTTATACAACGATATAGTCGAAAAACTAGTCGCTCTTCACTTTAATCTGAAAAGATATCGTTTTAGTCCTTTTCGTTAGCACAAACTCAATTGCTGCTATTTTCTCGTGTACACGTCCAAGTGTTTTCTCTTTGAACACCCAACTTCCTTGAAAAATATTCCCCCTTTAAATTTTTGCTCTTCCCCAATTTTTTTCTTTGTTTCTATATTTGTTTTCATTGCTGAAACAAGAAAATTAAGATTTCTAGATTGTTACACTTCTATTAATTTTGCATTCTTGTCAATTTTTTTTTAAAATATCAGTTGCATTAAATGCGTTTCAGCTGAAGACAGCTTCTAGACATTTTAACTATAAATAAAGTTTAAAGCAAAGTCCAAAGGATAAATATTTGAATTAAATTTTTTTTTAAATGAAAAAGAAATAAATCACAAAGAAATTCCAGCAGCGCTTATCCTGTACCACCGAGTGACGAATTCTCATATCAGGTGCAAAAAAATCTTAATCATATTAGTTAGAGTTTTTAAGCCTAAAAATGTCCGTATTAAAGATGTTTTTATATAATCTACAACACGAGAGAAAATTACTACTTAAAACATTATTTCTAAGAGGATTAATGTAAAAATTTATGTTTATATATATGTTTTTTAAAGCTGGGACATGACCCAAAGTGTCAACGTCTTCTTTGCTTAAAAACACTGTGAAAATGAACATCAAACTGACTTTTAACAGTTTTAGACAATTAAATTTAAATGAAGTAAAGTAGCAGACCATAACACGGCGAACGTAAAAATTTACTCTTACAAATATTTAAAACATAAAAAAGGGGGAGGAAAAAAGAAAGAAATTTTAAAAAAAGTTAAAAATTTGAATAATATCATCTACGATTTAAAAAAATAGCTTTTCATATAGTATTAATAAATATTTATTACGCATCATTGAGGAAAAATATTTCATATAATTAATTCTCCGTAAAAATTTATTTGAAATTTAAGTTTAAAAATAGCTGTGGCAATTCACTGTATCAAAATCCACAGACCACATCTGGCGTTATTATCGCTCAGAAAAGATGCCAAATTTCAAACCGCGCAAATATGTCAAATCGTGTATATCTTAGAAAAGTTTGAATAAAAAAGTCTAATTTTTTGCAGGTATGCTTAGAAATACACCTATTTTAAGATGATGGTAAAAATTTTATAGGTTATAAAACAAAATGTTTTTTGAAAAATTTATAAAAATTATTTAAAAATACAAATTTTAAAAATAAATCACAAAAAAGGACGAATTTTATTTAGAATGAATCTAAATTTCGAAATGTGAAAGGAAAAATCAAAAAAGTTTCATAAAAAATGAGATATTAATAAATATATACCAAATTCAATTAACATGGAGGAGCTAAAGTTTTGAGAACTAATTTTTTAAAACTACTCGTGCGATTTTTACAAAACTTGTCATTTTGGCATAATCTGAGTCGTAGAATCGTAATATGGAAAAACATTCAGAAAACGTCCGATTTTGTGTCAAAATACCTATGTTAGAATGATGATATATATAAATCTAATATATATCCTAAATCGCGCTTTCAAGACATGAAATACGCAATTTGAATTTCGTCAATCGGCCCAGTAGAACGGGAGATATAGAACTGGCCCCTCCCCTCCCGCAGTGCCCCTTTTTCAGGTATTCGTTTAAATCCTTTTTTCCGCGCAGAAGTAATGATTGACGGTTTTTCCCTTTCTGATTAATAATGTTGCTTATTCTGCACTTAGAAATTTTAGTGCCTTACATTTCATAAAGATTCTGAATTTTGGAACAGGAATACTTTTCTTCGGAAAGCACCAAATCACATCCTTCAATCCACAGCCTGTTTACATGCGACTATCTAATAACATATATAAGCTTTAATATAAAACTGTTGATGAATTTTGTAAAGAAAAGTATTTAATCCTTTTTCTCTTATTAAACTGTATGATAAATAATTTTTCTCTTTCAGGTTTGTTAATGAGTTTGGAATAATAAAATAAATAAAAACTTATTTTATACAAAAATTACATTTTTGTCACAACTTTTTTGTCTTAATGGTATGTTAACAAACAGAATCATTCCATTAAAATAAATTTTTTTGGCAATGAATAATATCTCTTTCACTTCTAAGAGTTCTATTACATCAAACGGTACAAAAAAATGCCAGAATTTTGCCAAAAAATTCAAAAATTAGGTTAAAATTCTATTTAAAATTAATTTTTAAAGCATTCTTTTTATCTCTACCAAGTGTAAAATTGTAAGTTTATTGTAAAATTGTTAATTGTAAAATATTATAAAACTGTAAATTGCAGAAATGTAAAATTATAACTTTTGAATGTGTTCGTTAGATAAAGATATATCCGAAAAATCGTTTCAAGATCAATTAATGAAATTCTAAATCGAATTTTGAACAGAAAAGCCCTCTCCATCACATTGTATCATCATCCGCAAACAAAGCGTGAACAAAATCTGAACTTGCTAACTTCTAAGAAAGTAGTTTAAAAATCGATGACAAACTTTTGATCATACAGGCAAACACCATGAAGTGAAATAAAGAAAAATTTATAAAAATAGATTATATCAGAAAAAACTCCAAATACTGATTATAAATCACAAAAAAGACTAAATAATTAGATAAAACAATTAGCACTGACATATCTCCCAAAAGAAGTGAACGACTTCTTTAGGAAGGCAATAATTTAAAAAATTCTTTTTATAAGGTATTTCTCCCGCCTTCTTAGCAAGCCTTCGTGGTATAGTGGTCTGCACGCTCAGCGCGTAATTGAGAGGTCCGCGGTTCGATTCCCGCCGAAGGCGTTGCATACTTTTCATGTCTCTTGCTTCCAAAATACCTAATCTCTCTACAACTTTAATGGTTGATTAAAATTATTATTAAGCAAAAATACTCGTCAAAATCTATCATTCCTTCTTCATTTCATAAATAAAATTTTTTTCTAAATTTCCATCATAGCATCAGCACAACTCTGTCTGACAGTTTAGTCAAAGAACTTGAATGGAATAAGAAAACCCATTCAAATTCTATGATTCAATGGTAACGAACACCATATGGTGTCCTAAGATATGCTTACTGTGTTTCCTGGTTCTCCAAGAACTAGTAATAACCTTTGTTTAGAGAGAGAGAAAGATTTCTAACATAGTAAATGTGAATGATTTGAAGGGTTAGTAATTTTTCAGTTAAAACTTGCAAAAATTCTGAAAAAAAAAAAAAAAATATCCATAAAGTTCATTTCTTCCGCTAGTTCCTTATAAACCGTATTTGCTTTAACGGAGTTTTTGTATTAACATTGTTATCGTCTGCTTCTTAAGCGTTTACTTATTTTAATACTAGCCGCTACGCGGCCAGCCTCCGTCTGGCTTTTAAATGTACCAGAAAAATGCCTAAAGGGCCAAACATTAAATTAAAAAACTGCCCAGATTTTTACTCTGCAAAACAACTTTATCACCTCCTCCCAAAAAAAATTCAATAAAAATTTATTACATATAAAAAAATTATAATAAAATAAGTAATATTTCTTAATATCTCGACAAACGTCCAGTATCCAAGATAAAATTTTAATTTAAAAACTGCACAGAATTATCGCCCTCATTTTTTCGAGTGGCAACAGTGCTGATATCAGCAACAATGGCAATAGTGATGAGAAAGAATTATAGATTTGATACAATTTCATCAAAAAACATAAACTATTTTTTTTAAAAAACTCATCCAAATTTTGAAAAAATATCGGTTAGAGGTGCACTGGCTCAGCACCTTATGTACCAAATTTCGCAGCCCTGGGTTTAGCTTACGCGCAGCACGAATGAAAAACACACACATAGACAGACAGACTCTTCCTTATACAGATAAGCACATTATCTTTCTATAAATACAAATGATATTTTTTTAGTGCAGCTTGTGAGTGGAAACAATATTTAATTTCAGTGTATTATTGTTCTAAAACCAACATTCCTTAAAATATTACGTATTAGAATACTAAATTCTCTCAACTTGCCTGGCAGAATTACATGCTGCAAATAAAAAAGTGTTTATTTGAGAATCTTCGGTGTGCAGTGTTTATTTATAACAGCCTTTTTGATGCCTGGGACTCAAAGGTAAATAGTTTAAAAGCAGAAAATTAGATGAATTTTTCGATTGCTTCATTCAAACTGCTATATGTTTAGTGATGTTTTATACCGTATGGATAAGATATTAAAAACATAAATTCAAGAGTCAAACAAATTATATATGCTTATGCATATCATTAATTAAATTATCATTATTCACATCACTATCATCATATTAGGGAAGAAAAAGGTTTAAACTGGATGTACGAAACGATTCTATTACTATGGGATCGGTACTTACTTATCCTGAATTTACTTCAGAGATGGTTGTCTAAGCTAATAAACTAGCCCGATTTATAGATAACTTGAATATTTAATGAAAACACGAATAGTTACTACACACTATGAAATGATTCCACTCGTAGATGGATATTATTTACAGATTTAGGGAAGCTACTGGCTTTTGCATGCAACGTCTTAATGGAGTCATGGTTTTAACGGTGGAATAATCGTCTGAATTCTATCGCGAGCGAAAAAAAAGAGTTCTTTCACACAGCTTGCAGTTCACACATCTGATTGTAGTGGACAATGACATCCTGCATTACTGATAATATAACTATTAGGGAAAAACATGGTAACATAGAGGAATTCTACTGCCGCAATAATTTGATGAACTTTATAAATGGCCTGGGAATTTTGTTTTGATGTTTTTAACTGTATTTTTATTTTAATACGTGTTTTAATCTTTTGTTTTAATCTTTTAACTGTATTTTTGTTTGTCTCTGTTGGGTGCGCTGTGTTAATTATAATGCCGATTATTATCGGCCAGGAGGGTTGCAGCACACTTACATATTACATTACATTACATTACATTACTGGTAATATTATGAGGATAAAAAAGAGTAAAAAACACACATGCCATTTTAGTGGAGATTCAGTAATGAATTGAGATGTCTTTGTTTTAACATGACTACAAAAATCTTCCATTGAATGCTGAGAATTATCAAGAAGTCATAGATAAGTATTTCGCAGGGAAAGCATCCAGAATTATGCGGACTGGGTATAGATACTTTAATCCATTTAGTTTTTTTTAAACAACTAGCACATTCAGAAGAACAAAATTTATTTTGTGTTACTGAAACGTTAAAGAAATGTTGAAGGTAAAATTATTCTAGAGGGTTTTATTGTTAATCTCTACATATAATAAAATAAAGAGTTTGCCCGTGTGTGTCTTTCGTTCGCGTTGCGCGTTAGCTAATAGACCCACGGCTACGAAATTTGGTATATAGGTACATCTAGACAAGAGCCAGTGCACCTCGAAGCGATTTTTTCGAAATTCGAATTAGAATTTTTTTTATTTTATGTTTTGTGACGAAATCGCGTCATTTTGAGACATAATGGGCTATAGGAAAGCGAGATTTTACTCTACACCATTTTCACATCGTCATGAAACGTAAGCACTTAGCTATTTTACGAACTTAAAATAAATTTCGTGCTTCAATAAATCGATTAAATACGAATTTATTTAACAAAGGGAGCTTAACACCTTTTCAACGGGATTTTTTTTAAAAACGTTTATTTTTTAAAATGTACAGTTTATTTATTTATTTATTTTTATTTTTATTTATTTATTTATTTATTTATTTTTTTTTTTGATTTTTGGACACGTTAAACTTTTATCCTTGCGACTGCTTTTACAAAAAGAATTTTGGAAAAATTGATAATATTTTGTATTTTTAAAAGATTTTTTAAATGAACATTACGAGTACACTTCTCACATCTCACATCTTTAAAAATGTGATTTTGGCAACAATTTTGCCGTCTTATTGTTGTTGATAGATTTTTGATGAAATCGCATCATTTTGAATAGTTTCATTCTTTTAGAAATATGGGTTTGGCAACAATTTTTCATCGTATTTCTTAAGTAGATTGGCATATTTCATTGTCATTTATATATATAATACATTTTTATTGATTTTTTTTTTAAATTTTTTTGTTAAAGTTGTGCAGAGTAAAATTATGCGCGGAATTTTATGTTTTTTGAGTTGCTTTCATGTTATTTTTTGCTTATTTCACTGTTTGTAAGGTATTGAAAAGTTTTGCGTGATGTTTTCCCTTCAACGGAAAGTTGGTTAATTTTTTTATTAGGATAATTAATATTTGTATTAATAGATATAGCTTATTTCATTGTAATTTTTTTCTCTTGAAAATATAAGATAAAATATCATTAATTATACTTTGCTTTTCAGAATTTTTTGTTTTTTGCATTCTTTTATGTTACTTATTGCTCATTTCACTGTTTTTAAGATATTGAAAAGTTTTGATTGATTTTATAGGAAACAAAGTTCTTAACCTCCTTTATACCATTTGAGTTCTTACGATTTTGCAAAGGGAAGTTGGTTAATTTATTTATTAGGATAATTAATATTTGTATTAAGGGATATTGCTTATTTCATTGTAATTTTGTTATACGTAATAACTTTTTATGAAGTTGTTCTGCAGAGTAAAATTCTACGAAGTTTTTAAATTTAACGTTTGGTGTTCCCTTCAGCCATATTTCCGGTACATTTAAAAGCCAGACGAAGGCTGGCAGCGAAGCTGCTAGTACATCTATAAAATGTAAACCAACTGAAATAATTACTTTATGTCAAATGTCCTGAAATCTTTAATAAATGCAATAATTTATTTAATTATGTCTCATTATTAAGTATTTATTTATGTTATTCTTATTCAAGGCGGCAGCTTTAAGAGCATTCCATGTTTATGACGATCTGAGGTTGTACTACATAACGGATGCATATGGTAAGATTTTCCTTAATTTCATAATCCTCTTAATATGCTATTTTTAATTTGCTTTCCATAATTCTTCTTAAACTGAGTGATGCAACATAAGACTCTATTGTCAAATAATTAACAATTTGTATGTATGAATATTCCCCGCATGGTGACAAAGCCAAGGCACCAAATTTACCAAAATTTGAACGCAGATAGTTCTTCTCCCAAACATGTGAACCTCGAATTTTGAATTTCGAGTTTTCTTTTAGTTTTATTTCATGTTTTGTGTAAATTTAATGAATTTTGATCAACAAACTTAGCGACTTTAATGCAATGGGTTGCCACTGCTCAAAATAAAATATTTGGTACTATTCGGTTTCGAGGGCAGTAAAAATCGCCAAACTATTGTTGATGCCAATGCTGCCAAAAATAATTGCGGCTACCCTCATAATTGCGTCAAGAAAGGAAGTATAATAGTAAATATTTATCTAAGATTGATGTTTTAATTTAGATGAAAGGTTAATGTCATATAATATTTTTTTATTATTATAATTTATATGAAAAAGGCTAAACATGACTGAATGGAAGCATAAGAGTAAATAACTATTTCAGATCATTATTATAATTTATATAAAAATTGCTAAACATAACTGAACGGATGCCTTCATCGCTATTTCGCTAGCGACTTATCGCTAAAGCATAATTTCATCTCGTTGGTTGTTCAAACGTAATTTTCTATAATGCATGATGAATTTTCTTTGAAAATATTCTCGGTAAAGTGCAGAATCGATCCCAAATTGTTAAATCCATAGGATATCAAAAAAAGATTTAAAAATTAAACTATGATGTCAATGGCGTCTTAAGAAATATAAAACTATATAAACTTACGCAATCTGAAATCAACGCGTACGCTAGATTTGGCGCGCTGTTAAATGGGCGCGTTTGCTAAATTTGGCGCTTTTGCGCATACATTTTCGCTGCAATTTTTTTACGGCCCTCAAAACCGAATAGTACCAAATATTTTTATCTTCCGCGCATCAGTGTGTTGCCATTCGGCAAATAGTAAGATATTTAATTTTGCTTTAAAATATCCGGTCTGCTAGTTACTGGTTAATAAAATATGTGATTTAATATTATTAATAATTACTACCTGCATCGGAAAAATTACACCAGCTGACCTTAACCTTAAGATGTTAAAAACCTTAAACTAAATTTTTATTTTTTATAATAAGCATTTTATTGCTTAACTTTCAAATTTAATCTGTTTAGTTATTAATATAAGATGCTTTTTAATTTTTTTTAATATTTTACGCTTTTCATAAAGACAATTTTTTGTTCGAGGTCTTATATATTAATAATGAAAAAAAATTATACAGTGAATTTTGGTATTCGTCACAGCTGACTGTGTAATTTATACTGAGTTTGATGCCTGGAACTTTTGGACTGGAACGTTTGATTGAACAAGTGTAATTAAAAAAACTGTACTTGCGGTTCATAATTAAAATTTATAAATGTTTTAAGAAATTGTACTCTGCATATCATGAAATGACATTGGATTTATTAAACTCATTAATTGAAATCATTAAAATCATATAATGCTATTCACACTATTTTAAACAATTTCCATTGTACTTACAAAAATATTTTTAGTCCAAAGGGGCAATTCTCCCACAAGGCCTGGCCCACAATTTCGTTTTGGCATTTTGCGGTGAAACACTAAAAACGGCGTAAAACTTTTCAAATTGTTGCCACCCAATATTATCGCCCTGTGTTATATTTAAAGAAATTAAATAATGAAAAATCTGCATAAATGTATGTATGTTTCTCGCACTGTGATAAAACAACGGTATACAGAGCCCTCCAATTTTGAATAACGCAATCCTCCATCGAATATGGGCATCTGAAAGTCCACATTTGGAATTCGTTTTATATAATTTTTTGATATTTTGTAGAACATTTATGAGTTTTTGATTAATAAACTCAACTATTTCAAAGCGAGCAATGACACCACTGTATGGGAAAAAAAATTATCTCCAGCGCGCGAGACTGTGTATCGGAAATTCTAATAATATGCTCAATTTAAAATTATTTTGCAATATTGCTGCTGAATGGAATTTTATGGTTTAAATGCGAATATCATGATATTTAATAAATAAAGGTAACACATAAAATGTTAAAAATCGCCGCTTAGGGTGTAATGTAAAATCTGAAGGCTTTCATATTTTTATAAATTTTGTGTGTGTGTGTGTTTCAAATGTTCTACTTGATAATCCTCATTTTTCACAATCTTTAAACACCGTAATTTTCAGGACAATAATAAAGCCTTTTGTCGTATCGAAAGAGATATTTTATCTCATTCCTCCTAAACAGCTTTTGAGAGTCCAAGGAGTATTATACACTTGTAGAGACATTAGGTATATTGGAAAGGCAGAAGAGATGAAAAATTAGCAACCGCCTTCGCCGGGAATCGAACCACGGACCTCTGGAATACCGACCCAGCGTGAAAAACCACTACACCACGAAGGCACGCTAGGAAAGCGGGAGAAATACCTTATATACTCCCCTTTTTAAAAGGGTAACTGGGGTTTTTTAGGGGACCCAATCGCCAAATCCTGGGTGTGGAAAATCATCATCCAACACCCTTTTAGTTCGGGCGCCACTGTAGAGACATTAGGATTTTTTGGAAGCAAAAGAGAGTGAAAAATGAGCAACCGTCTTCGCCAGGAATCGAACCACGGACTTCTGGAATACCGACCCAGCGTACAGAACCACTACACCACGAAGACACGCTAGGAAAGCGGCAGAAATACCTTATACACTCTTAGACAAAAAAAAAAAAAAAAAACGACGCACCACGACGCCCCGAGAAGATATAAAACAAACTGGACACAAATTGATATGCATACAGGTTTCGACGGAAAATGCAAAATGTTACACTTTGGCTGCTGATGAATGAACGGTTGTCGCTAGAGCGCATCTGATCTGTGCAACTGGCAGGATATTTAAGAGGAGAAATTACGATTCCAGGTCATAAATTCTTCACGAATTTCATTCCGTGTACTCTGGTAGACAGTAACTATGTCTCGCATACAGGTGCACTAACGATATGCGCAGGTGTCAGAATTTGAAAGATATCGTGCAGTTGGGCTAAAAGAAGCCGGTTGGTCTTATCGGCGAATAGCTCGACATTTAAGCAGAAACGATGCCACTATTAGACGATGTTGGCAGGAATTGGTGAAGCATGGCCGCACACAGCGCCAAGAAGGAAGCGGTAGGCCTTTTCTTGTGGAAAGTGGGCTCATATGTAGAGAAACGACAGAACGTGAAGACCGACCAATCGTCAGAGCGGCACTCCCAGCCCCAGATGCATCATTATCATCGATTGTACGTGCACCTACTGCTTCAGTGACCGCAAGGACCATTCACAGAAGGCTCACAGAAAGGGGACTGAGGTCACGGAGCCCCTTGCGCCGATTACCATTGACCTCTGTACAACATCAATCCCGTTTGCAGTGGCGTCGGGCTCATTCGCACTGACTGGAGTAGAATAGTCTTCAGTGATGAGTTCCGCTTTGAACTGAGCTCCGATGACCAGTGAAGGCGAGTCTGGAGACGCCCCGGACAGCGGTGTGATACCAACCTGACTGTCTTCCGACAGACAGGCCGACAACTAGGAGTGATGGTCTGGAGTGCCATTTCATTTCATAGTAGGACCCCTTTGGTTGTCATCCGTCGCAACCTTACAGCATAGCGGTATGTCGACGAAGTTCTAAGGCCAGTTGTGTTGCCCTTCATGTCATGCCACCCTGGGCTTACATTTCAGCAAGATAATGACCGCCCCCACACTGTACATGTTTCTACTGCTTGACTTAGTGCTTGCCGAACATTACCTTGGCCAGAAAGGTCGCCGGATCTCTCTCTTATTGAGCACGTTTGGAGCATTATGGGCAGGGCTCTCGAACCAGCTCGGGATGTTGACGATCTAACGCGCCATTTGGACAGAATTTGGCACAATATTCCTCAGGAGGACATCCGCAACCTCTATCAATCGATGCCAAGCCGAATAACTGCTTGCATAAGGGCCAGAGGTGGGCAAACGCGTTACTGACTTTTTCACTTCGTGAAGCTTTATTACTTCAATAAATCATCCAATTTTCCGCAAACTGTAATCATTTGTTTTTCTGTACATGTACATCACTTCTACCGATTTTCATCCCATTCGGATAATTCCTTCTTAGTGCGTCGTTTTTTTTTTTTTTTTTTTGTCTAAGAGTGTAAGTCGATTGATGGACCTTCACCGAAAGGTATCGTCTTGCGGACACGGTCTTGAGGAGAGAGAAGGTGCCTTCCTTATGTTAATGGGTTTGCCCAAGGGATATGAAGGTCTCATCCTTAATTTAGAACGTGAAGAAGATACGTTGTCAACCCAAATCGTAAAATCGCGTCTCATCGTTGAAGAGAAAAAGTTACTGCGCTACACAGAAGTGAAAACAGAAGTTGCTACCAGTGGGGTCATAGAAGAGAAAGCCCTCAAAACTCGAGATAAGTACAGAGCTAAAACTATGCAGCTATTACAGAAACAGCATAAAAAAACTGACAGAAAAACCCGTTGCTTTTCTTGTGGGGAGTGGGCTCATATTGCCAAAAATTGCTCTGCTGCTAAAACCCCACATGCAAAAAGGGTTTCTAATGAAGTATATCAAGCACTGTATGCTGATTCTTGCGGTGGGACACCTGTCTGTGATTGGTACCTCGATAGCGGAGCCACTGAACATATGTGTATTCTGACGTAATATCTGTACGTGATATCTCTACGTAAGGACAGAATAAAAGAGTCTTTTCCTCCAAAAAAATTTTAAAACTGCTTTAAAATTAATTCTGAAGAGAATTTTTCGTTGCGTCTGTTCGAACGTATGTACGTACGTATCTCACATAACTCAAAAACTAGTAGCCTCAGAACGTTGAAATTTTGTATATAGGACTGCTATAACATGTAGATGTGCACCTCGTATTTTGGTTGCAATCGGCCGCACCAAACGTATATAAATATATTTATATATATATCCACTCGTTGACCCGGCTCAGTGATCTCAGTTTCCTTACTCTTATATGTTTGTAAATTGTACATTTTTTGCTTTAAAAATGATTGAATTATGTTTTTTTAATCTTCCGGTTAAGTATTTTATGCCTTTAGTAAATATGTGTGCAATATTTTTAGAATTATCAACAATTTTAAAGCTGTTTAAGTGCCGCTAAGCCTAATATTTTTTTTGATGGCGGCCATTGCTTGTTTACATTTGAAACATTAGAATAGTGGATAATCATTTCTGGGATTATTTCTAGGAAATAAGTGTTTAAGATTTACTTCGTAATTTTTTAATACAGATATTTTGTGTTTTTATGTATTTTTGCCTTGTCGCGAAGTGAGACCTGAATTAATTGAATGAGAAATACTGAATCGTCTGTAAAAAACTGTTTCTTTCATGTTTTGTTTGCTTGATTTCTTTTATACATCGTTCTAGCTTTATTATAGTATTTGAATAGAACATGTGGCAACGATTAGATAATTCTTCAAATGATATAAATTTTGTGCATTCTGAGTTATAATATGAACGAAATATAATACTATTAAGTGAATCTAGCGCCAAAGTGTCGCTATGGTAAACAAATATAATGAATTTTAAAGAGTGCATTTATTCTATTGTGATTTATGCGCTATCGACGAAGTAGATTTAACTCATTCCAATAAGTTTAAATGAAATGCAAGAAAAAATGCGTATAATTAAATATTTCGTACAAGGAAGTCATGTGGAGTACACATCAGATTTTTTAATATCTACATACGAATAATTTTCTTTGGAAAGCGCACAAACATAGCCGTCCATTCATTCCTTCTTCAAAAGTGTCATTTTGCATGAAAACAAAACTGCTAAATAGCAGACGATAATTCATACTTTCAAAAATATAGTTGCAGTTAAAACAATTTCCGAGTAGGCAATTTTTTTAGCAGAGCAAAATCGTCTAAAAATGTGTGATCAGCCTCTGCATACAATTTAATTCTTTTTATAATAACTATTTTAGGCTGCTGGCTACGCAAGCGACTAGTAATAATAATTTATTAAAAAATTTTTAAAAAGAAAACCTGAAAGCTTTCAGATTTTATATTACGCCCAAAAGGACGTTTTCTAACGTTTTTTTTTCATTCATTAAATGCCATGTTCTTCGCACTTAAAGCACATAAAATTCAACTCAACTACAATATCACAAAATATTTAAAAAACGCAAACAGAATTTCGGATACGCAGTCTCGCAAGTTGGAGATAATTTTTTTTTTTTTTTTTTTTCATACGGTGTTGCTATTGCTAGCTTTGAAATCATTGAGTTTGTTATTAAAAACTAGGTTAAATTTTTAAAAATTTTAAATAGATAATTAAACAAATTCGAAATTCAAAATTCGGGCTTTCAAGTGCTTACGTTTTGTTGGAGGAGAACGTTATTTAAAATTTGATGGCTATAGGTATCGTTGTTTATTAACAATGTGAGAATACATTAATGCAGATTCTTCATTATTTAGTTTCTTTAAATATAACACATGGCGATAATATTTGGTGGCAACAGTGTAAAAAATGAACCAACGCAGAAAGTGAAACTACGCAAAATGTCGGTTTGAGATTAATAGCCTTTTGTGTCTAACGCCACTTCGGGCTAATAATTATTAGCAATAATAATGGGATTGGAATATACTTTGGCATTCCGATTCTTTCTTCTTATAAACATAAGAAACGATATAAAAATTCGAAAAATACTCAAAATATTCAATAAAAAGAAATGAAGTAAGAGATATATCTAAAAAGAAAAAAAAAAGAGTAATAAATATAATAATCCCTCGTTTAAAGAGATTCAATAAATAAAATTTTTCAGTTAGAAAAATAGCATTCAGAACTTTGCACTTTGGATTAAGATGTTACTCAACAAGTTTGTTTAGCAGCAAAAGCAAGATCTCATCCGAGTTTAAAATATTTCACAGCAATTTCTTAGAAGACGACACTAAAAAGCGAAAGAGAGAGAGAAAGATACGCATCGCTCCCTCTGCCAATTAAGCACGTTATGCCTAGAATGAATAGCAAGGGGGCTCGACAGCTATTCCTGACGATCGATTTTCTAGCTGCTTGAAGTCTCGGAATAAATATAGCCTGATGAGAAAAAGGTGGATATATTTTAACGATTCTTTTTGCCATTCATGAAAACACGTATGTCTTACTAGAGAAGTTCTGTTTTAAGCACTTGCTCGTGAACTTGATCCAACTGGATAAAGCTTTTCTAATAATATCAGTTGATTTTTTATGTGAAATTATACCTTCAGTCGTTTTTAGGTAGATTAATTACTTCCTTGTACGAAGTAAAGGAGGTATTGTTATCATGAAAAATTTCAGGTATCATATTTCAACGAAAATGTACATTTTGACCGCTATCGAATGCAATTTAGCGATGTTTTTGCGTGACATCTGTACGTAAGGAAAGAATAAAGGGCCCTTTCTCCCAAAACGAACTATAAAACGATTTAAAATGGATTCAGAAAAGATTTTTTCCTGGCGTCTGTAAGTATGTACGTACGTATGTATCTCGTATAACTGGAAAACGAGTAGCCTCAGAACGTTGAAATTTTGTATATAGGACTGGTATAATAGGTACACCTGTGCACCTCCCCTTTTGACTGCAATTGGCCGTACAAAAAGTACATATAAACCCACTCTGTTATTCGGCTCCATGAGCTCAGTTATTTAAATTCTTATATGTTGGTAAATTGTGAATTTTTTGCTTTCAAAGTGATTGAATTATGTTTTTCTTATCTTCCGGTTACAGTTTTTATGTTTTTATGTTTTTACGGTTACGGTTCATCTTCCGGTTACGGTTATGATTGAATAATGTTTTACTTATCTCCCGGTTACGGTTTTTATATTTTTTATGTTTGTGCATTTTTTGCTTTAAATTAATCAATCCTACAGTGTCAGAAGAGAGTCAGAAGTCCAGTCAGAATCCGAGTCAGAAGTGGGATTATGTGGTGCAGGATTATGTTGTTCTAGTCATCCGGTTAAGGTTTTTATACCTTTAGAAAATCTGCATGCAATAGTTGTAAATTTATCAACAATAAAAAGGTTGTTTACGTGCGGCTAAACCTAATTTTTTTTACCATAGCAGCCGTAGTTGTTTACATTTGAAACTTAGTAGAATAGTGGATTTGTTTCCAATCTAGAGAAACTAAGCTTCGCAACAACAAAGTAATGTCTTCTTTTATTATTATGAATTAAATGATGCTTAACATGTTCTGGAATTATCGTTTAAGTTATTAAATTATCCGACATATTGACTCAGCATAGCGTCCACAACAAGTTAAGTCAGTTTCTACGCCTTCAGTGTCTTTTTGCCAAATGAGACCGAAAGTAAACTTTCAGTTTTGCGCATCGAAAAATATGTCTCCTTGTCCGCTGGCCGAATTGCTTGTTTTTGCGTAGAAACTCTAATTTTAATTGCAAAAATTGTTTTTTAATTGCTTTAACTGTATTTGGTGATTTATCTTTTTCTATATCTTTCAATTTTGAATATAGATATTTTCAGTTTTTATGCATTTTGGCCTTGTGACGAAGTGAGAACTGAATTATTTGAATGAGAAATATATCTCTAGTGAAATTCGAGGAAATAAGTTTAAATGAAATGCAGGAAAAAACGCTTATAATATAATATTATGTACAAGGAAGTTATGTGGTGTACACATCAGATTTTTTTCTTAGTGACAAGTGGATGAAACTACTGAAAACAAATAGGTCCTCCGAGGTTTTTTAGACAGCGATTGGACAGATTTGTTGCACTGTTTTTACAAGGTTTCCTAGAAAGACACCTCTTCTGTTAATACCGTCAATTGCTTTGCGAAACCTCGCTCATTCAGACAATTAGCTCTCGACTTACTAAATACCTAAATTATCAAACTCATTGTGTTTGTATATTTAAAAGCTATTCATATCAGCATTTTCGTATCTGTTTACTGCCCTTGATGATTAACTTCAGTGACTATGTCTTGTTTTGCACCCGCTAAGTCTTTCTGCACCGATAGGCGAAAAATCAAGCTTAGGTGCGAAGGAAAGGTATATAGGAGGGCAATTTCGTATTTCAGAGGAGAGTAAAAAAGAAGTTCGTACATTTTTTAATAAGAGTTCGAAAGGCTCAGGACGAAATGATGGGACAAAATAAAATTAAAATAAATGGCCCAAATGTAATAGATGAAAAAAAAAAAAAAAAGAAAAAGAAAAGAAGTAGAAAATATCCTAAAATACGATTGTGCCCATGAGTGTAGACAAAAGGGGAGAAAGCTGTGTACATATGCAAAAAAAAAAAAAAAAAAAAAAAAAAAAAAAAAAAAAAAGTCTCCCAGGTGTGGTGTGGTGAGTGTGCATGGTAAAGCTGACTAGATGTGATGATAGAGAGAAGAAAAAAAATTAGGGTACAGTTACATAACAGTTTAAGTTCCAGTTAAGAAGCAAACTTTAGCTAAGTATAGTTTAAAAAAAAAAGTATGTCCTAACATGGGAAACAAGGCAATGTGTTTGCCTTTCTCTTGAGACCTAACTACAAAAGATACATAACATCATAGAGAAGTACAATTAACTATTACCGTTCACAACAGATTCATGTATATTTCAGAAAACAGCATTTGACAAAATCATAAATCCATACACAGTGTGAAAGTACATCAGCAAAAATAAATACATAAATAAATTTTAAAGTTTATTTTTTTATATTAATTAATATTTATTTACTAATTTAACCATCGTAATTTATTATAGCATTAGTTTCACAAATTCAGGCACACTGTATTTAAATTTGCTCATAATTCTAAGTATGAGAACTGAAAAAAGTCAAAAAAGTGGGGGATCGTTAGATAGTTCCAAATATCACAATCTAATACATTCATGGATGCACAACTACCCACCCCCCATTTTTTTCCCTCAAGAAATTCCTAAGCAAGAAACGGGGGCCTCCGAAGGGTAGGTGTTTAGTGACTACGGATAACGAATGTGGCGTTTACGAAAAAAGTTACGAAAATGTAGTTACGAAAATGTAGTTACGAAAAAAAGAATCACATGACTTCAAACAATTACTAACTATTGTATAATGCTAGAAATTTATGAAAATAATAAATAAAGAAATTTGAAGACACTTCAGTGATATAGAATTTGATTTTGTTTAGAGAAAAGAAGGATACTTATCTGAATATTCCGTGTCAGGATTTGTTTTGGTTTAGTCATCTAGAGATGATCAGCCGAAAAGGATAAGAGATTCCTTCTTCATTTTGATTGATGAGACATTGCAAAGGAAATGTGCAACAAATTTTTTTAGAGAGTTGAAAACATTACATATTTAAAAAAAAATTCGGAGCTTTATTAAGATAATGCCTTCATCTTTCGTGATCGCAGCGTCCTCTCCAAAACTTCAATGTTTATTTCTTTTCGATATTGTGATGATTTAAAGTAACAGAACTCAGATGATTACAGTTACAGTGAAAACATATCGAATAGCCACATCCATCTTTTTTTCCTGCGCGAACTGATCAGCGCATTGAAAAACAATAAATGGCGTTGGAACGATAGACATATCTGCCGGTGTAAAACCTTTGCAAAGAAGAGCATTGCAAAGGACGAATGGCAACGCAGGTGAGGGAAATAGTGTTATTGAAATTACACATTTTCAATAGTACAACGTTTCAAGACAGATTCATCTTTTGTAACTTTGCAGTTTCGTGGCCACCGTGGTCCTCCGACCTCACTCCGATGGGTTTCGGATTCTGTGGTTATCTGAAATCTAAGGGGTACACATCAAATCCATGAGATTTATCATAATTGAAAGATGCCATAAGCGGGAAGATATACAGATTCTTTCTGCAATGTTACGTTCTCCATTGTTGGCAACAATCTTCCGCATGCATTCCATTATCGTCTATAAAGATAGGTATTGTTGCGTACGTACGGGTTCGTTATGAAATGAATGCACAAGCCCGATGAAAAATGAACAAAAATTTATTATTATCACAACAAAAATGCTTAAATTTTCTCAAATTATCGTGCAGTATTATAATATCTCACAGTAGTTATCTTTTAACTACTCAAATGTCCAATAGAACTTAATTCAAAACAGCTAAAGAAAGCTAATCCGCGAATTCGCTACAATCAACAAGAGCAGTTTTCTAAACAATAACAACAAACTAAGTAACAACTAGGAACTGAGAGGTTTTCCTCCTTTTATAAGATCTTTAAATCGCGTGCGAGAATTTTCTGGTACTTTCTCGAAATCAAAAAGACATATTTATTTATTTAATGTTAAATGCACGTGCTCTTGTATTTTTAATTTTCCGGCTTAGCTTTCTTCTTTTAATATTCGTCACGCGCTGCACTGCGCGGGAGATAAAACCATTTAATTTATACTTGAACTAACATTAGCTTTTTAAGTACCAAATTCGTAACAGTATATTGAAAAGTGTAATTCCAATACATTTTCCCCCTTCTTTCTTGTGTTGTCACTAGACCTTTACAGTGCTCTTCTTTGCAAATATTTTATCCCAGTAATTTTCGTCATACGTATATCGTTGCGATGTTTTTTATGATTTTTCAATGTACTGATCAATTTGCGCAGGGAAGTCATCTAGAGATGATCAGCGAAAAGGATAAGAGATTCCTTCTTCATTGTTACCATTCCAAAAATTTCGAAATATTTTTACTGTAACCGTAACCATTACAGCTGTATTGTTTTAAATCATAACAATCTCGAGCGCATACCTTCAAATAACAATATTTGAAATTTCGTTTCGATTGGCCGAGTGGATAGGCCGCCTAGGGTTCATATAGCCGCAAAGTTGTTTTTATGATCCCGGTATTACTTATAACGGCAGAGGAGGGACAGTTTGCCATTCGTATCGATTTTAGAATTCCCATAAATTTTGAATTTTTGATAGGCCCGATTTCTGGATCACTCTGTATATGTGTAACCATCATGTTCCATTACTTATACGTATTTCTATATGCAGATCCAAACGAAAAAGAGCTGGATGGTCCTACGCCCCTTTACAATTTAACCCGGAGAGAAGGTCAGAGGTCAGCCATTTTTCTCAGGTTTCGTCCACCCGATCCTGATTCAGGATATATCAAAGTGTATCCAGGCAAACTGGGGTAAGAAATTCCTTTCTTTGTAACTGCAAAGTAGCATATTAAAATTTTATTTTCATTAGTTATTAAACACAGAATCTCGATAAGGAATTTTGATTAACATAATTGACGCAAACCGTCCATACTGTCTTCTCAGTTTCTTTATTATTATTCACCTACAATCACACTCATGGAATTTGTCATCTGAGATACTATTTTATGTTCATTTTTATTGATAAATTCTTCTAATAAGTTTCTTAGAAAAATTTACTTCTATGTTTCTGATTGAAATATTAAGGCTTTCTGAATACAGGTGGCAAGTGACGGAGGACGGGGACATCTGGTCCCTAACAAAGGTAAGCAGGTATACAGTGGTGGCCAAAATTGTGGACACTTTTGGAAATTTTTATGTTTTTGAACTTTGTATGCTTATAGAAAACGTTACGTTTCACAAAATGCAAACTTGTATATATCATTTTAAAGAGAATTTATTACTGAATTCGATACAAAACACAAAAGCTCTTCTCCTATTCTACGTCTTATACATATTTTCGCCCATCACTACCGAATAACGATATCTTAGTTTCATCACTCCATATAACTTGTGACCACTGATCATCTGTCCAATTAATGTGTTCCTTTGCCCACTGTAGTCTTTTTTTTCTTTCGTTGCTGGAAATTAAGATAAGGCTTTTTTCGTGGAATTCTACCTCTCAGTCCAACATCTGTTAATCTTCTCCCGATTGTTCTTGAACTGACAGAAACACCAGCATCATTCAGATCACTTCTGATGGCCGTTGATGACATTTTTCTATCTTGGAGACATAGTCATTTTATTCTTCTGTCATCAATAGATGTGGTGCACCTTTTTCGGCTTTTTCCTTCTTTGTTTTTTATTGAATTTGTCTCCTGATATCGTAAACAAAACTTTCGGACTCCAGATGTAGTCACTGAACCACCCACCTGTCTTGCAATTTCAGCACAGGAAAGACCACTTTCTCGTAACACAATAATATTACATCTCTTTCTAGATGTCCAATCTACTCTTTTATTTGACGTCATTGCTTCTTGACTAAATATTAAAATTTTTTACAAAAAGTCCTACTTGTAATAGCAGCGTATAAGAAACAGGTCCTCCTTCTACAGAACAAAGCAAAATAATGAATTGTTTCAAGTGTAAACAGTTCTCAAAACAAGAACAGTGATTGGCCAGGAAAGCTAGACATTACAAACCACTTCATAACTGTGTTTTTTTATTTATATTAAAGTACAATAATTTTTTGTATTGCAAATAATTGAATTTTGTGTTTTGTATTGAATTCAGAAATAAATTCTCTTTAAAATGATATATGCAAGTTTGCATTTTACGAAACGTAACGTTTTCTATAAGCATACAAAGTTCAAAACCATAAAAATTTCCATAAGTGTCCACA
Organism: Stegodyphus dumicola; assembly: GCF_044657685.1. Taxonomy (NCBI): domain Eukaryota; kingdom Metazoa; phylum Arthropoda; class Arachnida; order Araneae; family Eresidae; genus Stegodyphus; species Stegodyphus dumicola. The sequence goes on from NC_140771.1 coordinate 242,786,147, forward strand.
ATTTTGGCCACCACTTTATGTCCCACGCCCTCAACTATATTAAACCGGCAGCTAACGAGTCTCAGGGGGCAAGCCTCGAGAATGCATTTGCTTCTCTGTGAAGTCGCATGAACAAATAAGGACCTGGATGATGTTACATGAATGCGTTAGCTGCATGTATAAATAAGCTTTAGCTGTTAGAATACATTGGTGATATTTCTGATTACAGTAGTACCTCCTGTAAGGGACACCTCTATTTGAGGAAGAATTCTGTTGGTCCTGGTCTCTTTGAATAGTGACCTTAATTTACTTACCCCTTATTAACTTACACTTCATTTAATGGGCACTGAAAATAAATTTTAAATAAGATAGAGGTATAAAAATATGTACAAATAGAAGTAACCTTTGTTAGGAATCTTCTGAGGTTTCAAGGACAAGTTTGTGCTGAGTGAAAGACAGTTTGGCGACAATGAAAAAATGAAACGAAAACTTAATCTCTTTCTTTTGAAAGCTGTTTTTCAGTAGGTAAAAGGAGAACAATACATTTAAAAAAAAGCAAGTTATAGAGCAATCAAAAGGATATTTCACATTCATAAAATTCAAAATCCAATTATTTTTGGTACAGTTCTCAGGAGGGGGAAACAAACAATTTTAGCAAATTTTAAGAATATCCAAGACAGGGACGAACAGGAAAGACAAGTTGGTGCCACGTGCAAAAGTGGCATTCAACACGGATAGTGGAACCTTCTATTATTCTTAGCTCTTGCTAGAATTATGGAGCAAACGAGGTGTAGTTTTGTACTTGTGTGTCAGTTTCACATACGCTACCAAGCATAGTTTCATAGAGGAAAAAATTCCCATTAAAATAAAATGTTGGTGTAATTCATTTACCAGAAATTATAAAGCTTAGTTTGAAAGATTAAGGGCAGAAATTTGAATAAATAAAAACCATATAAGCTATATGTGGGAGGATAGTGAAGTAATAAAAATAGCTCGATAACTAATTCAAATGAACATTTTAAGACTAAGAAAAACTGAAGCATGTGAAGTAATACAATAGTGTTCCGTTTTTTTTTTTTTTTTTTTTTTTTTTTTTTTTTTTTTTTGTTGTTCTGTAAAGAACAACAATTCGGTATTTTTCCGTTTCGCCGGCGCAAATCTCGCCAAGCAGACTTTATTGGCGACAACATACAGTATACACATAAAAAATATTAAAAAGATTTTAGTTCTAAGAATTCTTTTTTTGAAGGCATAAACATTTTAATATCGCTTAAAACTTTATAAAAAGACAATAAATAAAGACAATAAATTTGTAAAAAGACATTAATTTAAGAATTTACTATGCTTTCATGGTTCAACATCCTGATTCTCCGGTTCATATCACGTGACCCCAAACGATCTCATCTCACGTAAACTACTCCACAAAAATCTAATTCTCTCAGTAATTATTTACATTAATTTCAAGTTAAATCTTAATTTGGAACACAAGTTTAAATGCAAGAAATATTTCAATGCGTACGAATAGCTTACTCAGAAATTATGTAAAACTGCAGTGCTTTACTTCACTAATGCATTCTCATTAGAATTGATGAATTTAACCGTTGACTTTCCTTTTCTATATTTTCGGCTTCGGGTAAGAACTGTGATTGCATCCTAATTGACTTAATTACCGAAAATGGCCTTAGACACAAAACTGATATATCTGATAAAAATTCTATGTAATTATATGCCAGTATTGAAAGAAACAATCAATCTGATAAGAAAAAGCTGCGACTTGTTTTGAAAAAGAGGCGTAAAAGGTTACCAGCGAGAATATTCCGTTGTACCATTATTGGCGACTTTATCGCTTGCGCCGGCAAAACGGAAAAGTACCCAATATTCAAATGGAGTATTATTGCAGGAAAAGGCAAAAGAAGTTTCGGAAAGGTCTGGGACTGTGGAACTTCAAAGAATCAAATGGTTAGTTAGACAAAACTAAACAAAGGTATAACATTACTTTTAAGACTATTTTCTGGTGAAGAGAAGTCAGTAGATATGCAATATGTAACGGACTGGATGAAAAGGCCAAATGAAATTTGAAGCATATGAAGCTAAAATTAACTCTTTTTGTAATTCGAGCAGCGGATTTAATTACGAATCAAGCGAGTTTTCATAAAAAAAAATATATTTCTTTTATTATAGTAGAGGTTAACATGGTCGTTAATTTCAGAAACATAATTTTGAAGAAAACACATTTAATATTGTTTTTAACCCAATCCGCAAATTTTATAACTCTCACATTTCTCGACTTTTTTTTTTTTTTTGAAGAAATTCTTTTACGTATTTTCTCTAGACCCCCCCCCGCAAGTATGAAATTTATTTTCCAATCGAATAATTGAGAATATTTCTTTGAGGAAAGCAAAGATGATATACAACTATTTAGGTATAAAATGTCAACCTATACAACAATCGTTTTAATCAGTACCATTTTAAATTTCAGAAGGTAAACTTTATAATCAAATTCTTTAGATGTGAAATAGTTTATGATACATAATCATTTAATAGTTTATCAGAGAACTATTGATTAAGAATTATCATGCTTGTTTAGCAATATCGAAGGTCACCAAGTCATTCCTGTGACAAGCGACGACGAAGTGAACGATGTCATGGAACGTGCTCTAGAAAAATTTGGCCTAGATCCGACAGATGTTATGAAATACAGATTGAGTGAAGTGTCACTAGACAAAGGATGTGAGTATATGATTTATTTCTTCATTACTGATTCACAATTAAAAATTACGATGCAGGTCTATAAAGCAAGATTTAGGTTCTTCCCAAAGCTGAGTTCCAGTGGTTAGAATTGAGAATTAAGTGGCGTCACTTCACTCACAGAAGCGGAAGAAACGAAGATATAGCTTCGGAGCAGACAGTGAGCCAACGACGTCACACAAAGACAGTGACGTAAGAAATTTCTGGTCAGGAAGAGCAAATAAATGAATATATAGTAGACGCCGCACAATGTGATCATTGTAAATGTTATAATTCGGATACTGTTAATAAATTGCCGAAGTATATATATTGGAAATGTATGTATATTGGAAACATACATTACTGCCTGTATGTATATTGGAAATATAGAAAATACATCGTTTATTGTGACTGGAGTACGTCGATGGTTGCACTTCGTTAAGGGGCGACTCCATGTAAAGTTTGGTAATTGGATAGTTTGGGATTTGTTTAGATTGCGCATTATTTACTGCGTATATACCTAAAACACATTTCTCATAAATATATACTGTTGTGCAAAATTTAAGAACGAGACACTTTTTCGAAAGTAACATCGTACAGAAGTGTTCCACATTTACCCAAATTATGTCAGAAAATCCCCAAAATGTGAATATATGGGACAAGAGAGCAAAGCCATCCGAACAAGAAATCAGAAGGATAGAAAGACAGTGTATTGAAAAAGTAGCTCCGAGCACAACTGAAGAGAATACAGAAATGCTTATGTGACGGAATTAGCATGCAGGATCTGTTTGTCTAAGTATAGACAAGTCGCCGTGGTGGGCTATCTAAGTAAAACTCGCTAATACCTATGTTACACATTGGGAAAATCTATGAAACCCAAACATGCAGTCAATTTTTTCGTTTCGGTTTCAGTGCAAGTGGAATTAGTAGTAATCAGTGGTCTTAGCCAGGTGGGCCATTGGTGGGGTCTGATAGAATTTAAAAACCTGATAACTAAAAAACGCGTACTTTTTTCCCTAGATTTTAAAACTATTTTGTATTTCAAATCTTAATAAAATTTTAAAAAACAAATATTTCTAGAAATTCTTTCAGCATATGAATTTATTCGATTTAATTGAAGTTTTCTCGTAGAATATCTTCCATTCGTCATCCAAGAAATTTTTATATGTCAGTTCGCGTTTACAAGGAACACACAGCCACATATACGAGTACAAAAATCAGGCATGCTGAAAGCACAGTTTTAACATTTCAAAATGCAAAAAAGAAGAATATACCATTAAAAACACCCGCACTTGAAATACGAAAGCAAATAAAAAGGTTTTTGCAAAATTTTATATTTTTTCCTGTTTTTGACGAATCAGAAATTTTAGTCAACTTTTAATACATTGTATAATATATGGCTTATTAAAAAGTACGTGATAAGTTACAATTGTTATTTTTTCCCGTTTCTTCTAAATTTCGGTAATGTACTATAACAACGAGCGGTTCTGTTTGACTTTCATTTGTATAAATAACCACAAGGCAAACTGTTGTAAAACGATTTATCTTCATTCCCAAGCTTGCAGTTGTCAGAAAGATAATACACACCTGCTGTCTGATAGTGATTTTTCACTCTCAGGACTCTTCCGTAAAGTGTTCGTTTCAAACAGACTTCACACCCTATTAAGAGCTTTGTGTCAACTGACAGCTGCCTGCAGAAAGGTAGGGGAAAGAAGACCAGATCGCATCGTCTAAACACGTCTTAAGCAATTTTGGCCAAATTTGGAGTTCGTGTATACACGTCTTAAACATTTTTAAAGGAAACTCTGAAAACGTTTAAACACGTCTTAAGCAGTTAAAGGGTTAAGAAAAATCTAGTCTTTAGAGGAGAAATAAGATTACTCCTGACTGTGTTATAAGAATTACAACGTCTGCTGAGGTCAAGGTTGTCAATGAGCTGTTCAGGCATCGCTCCCCATTCCTCTTTTAGCGCAAATTTCAGCTGCATAATCGTTGTTGGTGGTTGATCATGTGTTGTCAGGCATCTCTCGGGAAAGTTTCCACGCGTATTCTATGGGATTTACGTCTGGGAATCTTGCAAATCAATCCATGAGTTGAATACTTTCACTTTCAAAGAGCTCTGAGACATTATTATAAAGTGTAGCGTTGTCATCCGTGAAGAGGTAGTCGGGACCCACAGCAGCTCTAAACAGAAGCACAAGTGGCAAGAAGAGAACTACAGGAACCTCAGGACAGTAGCGGACACCCGTGACTAAACGTCAACACGGCTACCAAGCATGAAACCACCCAATACTTTGACAATTCCGAAACGGTCCCTTTGAGGAGTGACTGCGTATTCCCTTCTCTCTCTAGATGAGTATATGTCTAGAATCGCTCGTCAGGCTAAACTGAACTTCATCCGTAAATAACACTCTACTCCTATTTTCTCCAGTTCTTGTATTCTCGGCACCACAGAAATCGGCGTCCCCAATGAGTAGGCGTTGACCGCATACACCGTACTGGTTTTTGCGCATACAGACCCTGTTTGCACAGCCTCCTGGCCAAGGTAAAACGTGATACCGGACGTTCAGTTGCTTTTTTGCATGTACCTCGCTATATATTTCGTGCTGCCTGTCAATTGTCCCTTCTCACCAGAATGGCAATATACGATCACTCACTGCCATTTTTGTTCGTGGATGACCATTCCTGAATGCTCAAACAACTGCTCCTGTGTCACTTTAAATGTCTCCAGGCTAATGAGACGTTGCAATGAGCGATCCCGAGCTCCTACGCCATACATGTCACACTTCGACCTTCTTCTAACTGCCCATAGATGTGAACTTTGGAAAAGTCATCCAGATGATATCTGCTCGGTTGTCTGTTGATCATACTACAGGGTAGTAACAACTGGATGTCTTTAGCTTTCACCAAATAGCTGATCGTACGTCACCCTTCCAACATTCTTCTTCCTCAGTCATGTGCCATTTATGCGCATGCCATAATGTACTGGTCTCAAGTCTGTCTCCTGATTGGTATTTCGGTCCTTTTGTTGTCTTGTTCCACTTTTATGCTAATTTCTCCCCACTCGTCCTTATTTGTGTACAACAGTGTGCTAGAAGCTCTATTAACAATACATAACACCACTGAAGATAACAACCGATACATAACAACTTTATTAACAATACAAACAATCATTTTAAGTTATTATTCTCATTGTGCGAGGACCTGGCTAGCAGCAAGTGTCTCTCTAGTCCAGAGTTTAAGAGCATTCTGACCTGTTGGTCTGCCTAAAACAATCTGCACGCTGAATTAATCACGCCTTGTTAACTGTTCGTCCCCCGGTCGTATTTTACGTCCTTTTATTCGTTACAGTTGAAACGATATCAGAGGAGCAACAGGATCATTTGTCAGTCAGCTTCCCTCTATTCTAGAGATTCTGGTGTCAGACACAGGGCAAATTGCTAAAATCTCTTGACACTGGTCGTGAAGTTATATCGTCTCTTGTAATTTCATGTGGAGGCATTAATGGAGAAAATAATTGCTTCTGTTATATCAGAGTATGTTAGTATGTAGTCTCACACCTCGTAACAGTTTAAAGACTGCGATTTGTGGGCCACACGCATGAATTTCTTACCTTCGTGTGGTCCGCCACATGATCAACAATTCAATTGATGTGATCAAACTATTGTAGAATAATTTTTAAACTGAAATAAAGTCGCCAGATAAATTCAAAATAGATCTTAAAAACTGCCAAGCGAGAGAGAAATGTAGCCAAATAATGGATTAAGCCGCCATGCAGCTTGGTTTCGATTTTAGTCAACCCGTTAAAATTGAGGAAAGAAATAACTCTAGTTTAACGTAGATTTTTAATAATTCTCGATTATGAGAACAATCAGACACAGCTCTTTTTCTTCAGATGGAAAAAAAAAATCGGCAGAATTTGAATTTCCCTTAAAACAACACTGCCAAACTAAGGCAGCTTTTTTTGCCTAATTTTACATTTTACACTGACATGTTCTCTTCCAAGGAGGGATTCCCTCCAAGTATAAGATTAGGGATACAGAATTGGTCAAATAATTCCCAGAAACTTTATGAGTAACTCATAAATGAAGATTTGCATTAACGACATAATGAACAGTTCATACATAGGTTTTTGCATTTTGCTAATTAAAATGCTGTCAGAGTACCTATTTATATGCTTCTAGTTATATTTATATTAAATTAGTTGAACTTCATTGCTGTTTTGAAGCATATTTTTTCTCATCGTTTACTGTTATCATTCGGTTAATGTAGTCGTGGACAAACATAATCACATTAAGGGGGGCTTATTGCAGTAAACTTTTCACGATGAACATTCTGAAATTTGGAAAAACAAATTATCTGCTAAAATAACGAATAATAAATTGCTAAAATAAGTGAAATTGTTAAAAGTACGAATTAATACTGAATAAAAATAATAGGGAGAAAGACTCATTTTTCAGTACGAATGTATTAATTTTTAAAAATACTTCACAAAGCATTGAAATATCCAAGTGCCACTAGAAATAATTGCTTTGACATATTGTTTTATTTCTTGAGTCATAATGAGAACAGATATGCAGTAGTGCCTTCATATCCGTGGTAATTCGATTCAGGACATAACAGCGGATAATAGCGAATGCTATGTAATATAAAAAGCCGCCCAGTTGGTATGGTGGTCAGGGAAGCTGGCTGCGATGCCGAAGGGCCTGAGTTTGAATCCCGGAGAAGGCATGGTTGTAACTGTCCGACCCTTCATAGGAAAGGCGATGAGGGCCCACCTATTACGTACCTCCATAATAAAGAGACCACCACATCCGGCCTTGTATAGATTAATGGACTGGGTTGCATTTGTAATTGTTCACAATCTGCCATTGGGGAGAATATAACATAAACACCGTGTCCACAAAAGCCTTTAACCGGTCTTTATTTTCGCCACGATTGCTCATAGACATCCTCTTACAAAAATGTTTTAAACGACAAAATTTCGTGTTTTCACTTTTTTAAATAAAAAGAAGTATTTTCATAAATATTACAAAATCTAACATTTCAGCCATTTCTTCAGTCCATATACTTGGAAAATTAATTGTTAATAATTTGTGCATATATCTTCATACACAGCGGGCCACCAACGGCTGAAGAGTTAAGTCGCTGAATACTGGTAGTCCGATTCGGAGATCGAATCCAGGCGGTCTGGCTGCATGGGTGTTTTCGTGGTTTTCCCTCCAAGTGTAACACGTTATGCGAGCGAATTTCTCTTAGAAGGTCCTCCACGAAGGCATCCCTCCTCTTAGGTTGATAGCCCTCGAGTGCTCTGCTTTAACTAGATAAACCAAACCAATCCTATATAGTGATTATAATAAAATTGATAAGAGATATGTTCTCCTTTAGCGGAAATGACCTCTAAAATGCACTTAGGCATAAACTCTACAAGTCTTGTGCGTAAATTTTTTTAATTTTTATCATGGAACCAAATTTATACAGCGCTCTTTTGTCGTACAATCCGTTTTGCTAAGCCATCTGTCTATCAGAAACAAAGCTCTTCTGTATACTTCTATTATTCGACCAAATTTTATGTACGCATGTACCATTTGGGGTACCGCTGCCAACACTCACATCAAAAAATTACAAGCCTTTCAAAGTAAAACTTTACGGTTAGTCCTTAGTGCAGCCTGGTAGGACCGTACTGATGTGATTCGCTCGTACCTTATCATTAAACCAATTGATGTTATTGAAACCATTACTCAAAATCTGCTCCTCAAAATTTAACAGATTGATAAAAAAGCACTTCAACAGCTTCCTGTCTACGATCCTGGTACAGAAAGAGGCGCAGCCCCCCATCCACCTAATCGATTTGATTTTATGACTTTTCCAGGGGGGCGCCAAGTTAAAAACCACATAATAAAATACGCCCATTAGGATATAACCTTAATGGACCTTAACGACACAATAATAATTAAAATAAATAGAATAGTTAGAAACTAACCAAACAAAAGGACAAAACACAAGACACAGACCATGCTCTATCATAAAAACACTAAACACATGTTAAATCGAAATTCCGACATTAACACGATTATTATTAATAGAATTCATCAATTCCCTAGCAAATTCAAATTCAGTGTTTTTTCCAGTAAATGTATTGATATGTCCAAACGTTTTTCTTATATCATAAGTTAAATCACATTCATTTACAAAATGTTTAACTAAACCCGTAACTCCACAATTATAACATAACTCATTTTCTTGTAGACCGAATCTCTTTAGGTACTCCGGGAAGCGTCCATGTCCTGTGATAATTTGATTAAGATCCAGGCAGCATGAAATACATTTATTATATGTAGGGATCAAATTATAACTGTAATCCTTTTTTCTATCAGACTCATTCCAATCCTTTTTTTTACATATCAATATAAAATTGTTTTATTTTATTTACAAGAATTCTTCTCGATGGTTGGACAATGGAACACTCCCCGGATTCGCCCAAAACTGCCTCCTTGGCCAACACATCGGCCCTTTCGTTACCCAAAATCCCAATATGGGACTTAACTCATTTCACAACATGAATTTTGGTGATTTCTTCATAGAGACATTTAATATCAACAACTAATGAGTTTTTACATTCGTAATTTTTTAAGGCCTGGAGACCAGACAGACAATCACTATAAATTGATATTTTATAATGTATAAATAAGTATTCCTTATCCATCTCAAAGCATAAAAAATAGCTGTCAATTCTGCCTGGAACACTGAATTAAAATTTTCCAATTTAATTTTATCATTGTAAATTTCAGTACCATAGTAATATACAACATAAGAAAAACCTATCTTACCATCGATTCCAGAACCATCTGTAAAAATGTCAATTTCACCAAATTCAACAAAATGAAATTCATAATCAATAATAACTCTTTTAGCAGGGTGTATACAATAAGGATCCAAGTTATAAAAAGCAGTAAGTGTCTACGATCCTGGTATTCCAAGTTCACAAAAACGGCCAAGAGCCATCATGGGCGGAGACTATGGCATCTATCCTCCTGCTAAAGGGCGTACACACGATCTCGCCTCTTCAGTTCCAGCCCCCGCGCCGTGAAGGACGTCGTCTCTAACTTCTAAAATTGCTATTCCTCACTGGCTGTGCTAAATTGCTGTTTTCTACTCAAGTTCAACTGAAAAGTGGCCTTCTTCGCACTGGTTATCAATCTGTTCCTTTAAAAATAACATCATGCCCGCAGAATTAATTTCTGCCTTTGATATTTCCTCGTGTTTTTACAAACTTTACTACATTCTGATTTAGTGCCATATGCCAATGAGACTCTTAATTTCTAAAATCTTTCCTCTCCCCTTTTTGCTTTTGTGTTTTATCTATGTCATAAATATATATATATATATATATAAATCTAAACTTTTGAGTTAATTATTATTATTTTTTTTTCTATTCCTAAACTCTCTCGAGCTAATGTGGCTGCCTCTAGTTTACATCAAACTAACTATTTATGTAATTTTCCTATTTCTGCGAGCTACTTAAATATTTTTATGATGTGGAGGTACATGGTTTAGAAAGATAGGCACTGCGAAATACTTAATCATTGGCATTGGCAGATTATCTGGCAGAACTGTGATTCGTATGGTAAAATTTTCATAGGTTTTACATCATTTATTTTCGCAAAGGGGTGCAAGTGTTTAGATGCTATCGTTGCCAGGCTTTTGGTCATGTCGAATGCGATCGTAGCCATGCTCATGTTTGTGCACATTGCAAGGAAACACATGACAGTTTGGGTACAGAATGTCACGCTGAACCCTCGTGTACTGATTGCCAAAATTTTGCTCTCCTGATTATTTATATTGAATTGTTTTAACAGTTATTATTAAGTTAAGGAACTACTCTGATATGCGCCCTCAAGTCGCCAAATTTCTCGCCAAATATTTTTGGCGAGAAACTTCACGCTGCCATATTACTATCTAAATTTTTTGTCTACATTTTGAACTTTTAGCCTAAAATGTCTCCAAAAACGCGGTTTTCGCACATGCAAAAACTACGTTTTGAACACACAATTTAGCAAAAATCCGAAACAAAAACAAAAAATTTAGATAGCAAAAACGTAAAGTTTCTAACCAAAAATATTTGACAAGAATCCATGTACACAGCGACATGTTTTAACTTAAAAAACATCTACGAATTGCACAATGTAGGCAACGAACGAATCTACAAACTACGCACACCTCGCTTTAATAAATTAACATAATAATAATAAATTTCAAAGAATACCATGTACACAGCATCCTGTTTAAACTTAAGAAAAATTCTACGAATTGCACAAATGAGGCAAGGAAGGAATCTACGATCTACGCACTCTTCGCTTTAATAAAATAACATAACAACAATAAATTTCAAATAGTACCATGTACACAGCGTTCTGTTTTAACTTTAAAAAACATCTACGAATTGTACAGTGTAGACACTAAACAACAAAATAAACTAAAATAAATTTTATACAATTAAAAAAAAACAACAATAACGACAGAAATTCATACTAAAGAACCAATGAACATAACATTCTACAAAATAAGAACAAGGATAAAATAAAATGCACTTACCATGAATTAATGCGTTTTCGAATAGCAGAAATATAAATTTCATACCGCCTTTAACATGCCGCCACGTAATCACTATTGCATTTACACGACAGCCAGACACACTATCCAGAAAATTTATACTATGGTTCACAAATAAATAAAATCACAAATCCTTACTTCTATCATGCACTGCCATTAAAAATAATCTCCCAGACCCTCTTTCCACACTTCGAAATACCCACTACCCCTCAACAGGATAGCCACAATCATATTTCCTTTTGCCGAACTTCAATTCAACAACTACCATTTTATCTTTCCCTCCCATCTTCTCAGACACAGATGCGAACCAACGAGCTCCAGTGAAAAATTTTTCAACGTCAACAGGGTTGCCATAGAACACGCAATCGCGCCAAAAACCAGCGCAGAACACATATCGCCACATTTGGTGAAATTAGGGCGTATATTAGAGTTGTACCTAAGTTAAATAATAATATTGCTGTTTGCGTCCTAACAAAAAAAAAAAAAAAAAAAAAAAAAAAAAAAAAAAAAATAGCCGTTTTGCTTTAATAAAGTGATTATGAATTGTAATCTATATTATGTGATTTTACTAATATTCTGGATACTTGGTTAGGTACTTTTCCGTTTCGCCGGCGCAAATCTCGCCAAGCAGATTTTATTGGCGAAAACACATAGTATACACATAATAAATGTTGACAAATGTTAGTTCTAAGAATTTTTTATTCTAAAGGTATAAACATTTTAATGTCGTTTAAAATTTTGCAAAAAAGCCAATAAATAAAGACAATAAATTTGTAAAAGGACATTACTTTAAGAATTTACTATACTTTCATCGTACAATCATCGTACGTGTTTCATCGTACAACATCCTGATTCGCCGGTTCGTATCACGTGACCACAAGTGATCTCATCTCGCGTTAATTACGCTACAAAAATGTAATTCTCTCAGTAATTATCTACTTAATTTCAAGTTAAATCTTAATTTGAAATACAAGTTTAAATGCCAGAATTATTACAATTCGTACGAATAGCTTACTCAGAAATTTTGTAAAACCGCAGTACTTTACTTCGCTAGTGCATTCTAATTTAACTTTGCCTTTTCTATATTTTCGCCATCAGACGAGTAGTGAGATTGCATCCTAATTGACTTAATTTCCTTCAATGGTCTTAGGGCATAAAATTTAATTATCTTGTAAAAATTCTATGTAATTGTATGCCAGTATTGAAAGAAACAATCGATCTGATAAGAAATGGCTGCGACTTGTTTTGAAAATGCAAAAGTTAAAGTAAAAGGTTACCAGCGAGGATATTTCGTTTGGCATCAGTTGTACCATTACTGGCGACTTTATCGCTTGCGCCGGCAAAACGGAAAAATACCCTCGGTTATTACGAAACGGGGCAAATTTGTACTGGATTTTGTAACGAATTTAATTATGATCATATTACTTTGCATTGTTTTGGTTATTTCATTATGGATCTATTACGGGTACATTCTGAATGCGTTTTATTCCTTCGTAGTACTGGAATTCAAGAATTGAGTTCATACCAATACATGGACCCATTTTTGAACTGTAAATATTGACTCCGAAATATAATTAACTTGGTATTGTGAAATATTAGAGCAGTAGGAATTTATGACAAGTTATGGACAATTTGTTTGTGGAGTTTTATGAACAATCTACTTGTAAACATTATTGCTGTATTATGTCATTGTATTATATTTGTATTTCTCATGAGACTCATAAGATTGAAGGCAATTCATTCAGTAGCAGGAATAAGAACAGTCTTACTAGATTATGGTATTATGGTATATACAAATTGTTAGTAGTGCAAAGATGTCAATGTAACAAACCTTGCTACTGTAACTATTCTTTCTGCTAGCGAACAATATAGATTTTCCTTCCACTGATCGGGCATTATTCCGTTTGCTCACTACCTTAGGTCGGAAGCCCGCTCAGCGGTTAAGATAAAATGAAATACTATATTCGTAAGTTGTATCTACTGATTATCTAATTAAATAAAGAGAGATTTGTAATTATCTAAGAAAGTAAGGAGAGATCTGTTTCTTTAAACTTCTATCGTAGTGGTTGCACGAGTTTGGCTGGATCACCGTCATCTTACGGTCGGAGGTAAAATATATAGTTACTTTGACAAATATTAAAAAACTATGTGAAAATATATTTATTATTTTTTATTTAAACAGCTGTACACGAAAGGCCAATGGATAATCAAGAAAGTCCTTGGGAGCTCATTAAAAATATAGCAAGAGTAAGTGCAATTAAATATGTACTCTGTTTTATAAATTTATGATTTTTTATTCAGTATTTGACGCTGCGAGGAGGACCCTGTGTTTCAGAACAGCGTTAAATATTATATTATATGAAATGACTGTTTTTGGAATATATATATGTTTAAACAACCGTGAATACGTTTCTTTTTAATGATTGTGAAAGTATGGCTTCGAGAATTAAAATGCCTTATAATGAAGGATATAATAATATTAAAATTATAATTCAAATGTCTAATAATTATCTTAAGACATTTCAAATGTCTTACAATAATTATATAAATTGTGTATTATAATAATTATATAAATTATGTCTCAAATATCTTACTATATAAATTATGTCTCAAATATCTTACTATATAAATTATGTGTCAAATATCTTACTATAATTATATAAATTATGTCTCAAATGCTTTATAATAATTATATAAGTAATCCTATATTTTTTAATTCAGCGTATAATAAAAACGTCGCAAATTTCGCAATACAAGTATTGAAATTAAGAAATTTAAGCTCTTTCACCCTACTCTTGATATTTTATTACATAAAGGAGAAAATTTTATAGTACAGTATATAAGAAAAATCTTTGAGGTATATATTCTGTACTTATCCTTCTCCATATCCTTTATCCTACGTACAAAATAAAATAGTAGCCTCTTGAAAATAGTATAGGTTTAAAACTGTTCATTTTTTCAACATTCAGCCATGGCCAACAAAATAATAATTTGCTGCAAAAAACTTATTTAAAGATGCATTTAGAAACTCAGCAATTTATTTTTGAGTCGGCGGATTTTGTCTCGCTACCAACGATTTAACCTTAGAAACATTAGAAACAGTGCGTACCTTTTTCATGTATTTTGTTTGGCGTCTTCTTCCCATTTAGAAGTAATGATTGACGGTTGTTCCCATTCTGATAATGTTAACCATAATGTTGCCCATTTTGCATGCACAAACTTTAATACCATGCATTTCACAACATTTTTGAGTTATGGACAAATATTTAGCTTTAGAAGTTACAAAAACATATTCTCCAATCCCTAGCTTGTTTCTATGCGATAAGAAGAATTAAAAAAAAAAAAAAAAAAAAAAAAAAAAGATAGTTCTCATTTCATATAATAAGCTGTTGCCAGGAATTTTAATTACAAAGCATTCTCTTTTGTTTTTCTTTATCGAAATCGTTGTAAAAATGTGTAAACACTGTCTCTTACACATTTACACTGTCTGCAATTTCTATAATCAGCTTGATTTATCAAAAACTTTGATTTATCGAAAGGTAGAATAATAGAACTCTGTTTTAATGGGAATGATTTTCTTTCTTTCCTCCCACTCCTTTGTTTTTAGGAATCAATTAGGCAAAAAGAACTAACGCGATTTTGCCTACGTCAGAAAGAAGACTTGCAGAGTTCTTCGGTCGCACTCTTCGTTGGAAACTTGCCACCGAATATGTCCGAGAAACAGTACGAAATGCTGCTGCTTGAAATGCTGGGGAAACGTAAGTTAAAAAAATCTTTGATTTCATTCATATATAATTAGCCCCTTCGCGCCGACTGTCACGTATACGTGCCAGCAACGAAAACACTTACCTACCGGCCGACACGCAGGCGTGCCAGAGGATTGTTCCGTTCTCTACCGACTGTCACGTATTTGTGCCAGTACTTTGGAACGTTTTTCAAACTATAATTTCTGCCACAAGATGACATTGTATGTCCATATGGTTTCAGGTATATGTACATTAGACCTTCTACTCGAAATGAGAGAAGCATGACTCACATACACGTGTTTTTGATGTTTTTGATTATATAAACAAACGGGAAAATAAATGTTTCCGAATGGCGTGATTTATGACGTCTCTTTAAATCGCACTTTATTCGCACGTGGTAGTTGTTTACTGTAAGTAGAGAAGTTTTATTTGCTCCAAAGCGTTGGGTATTTCGGTTTGCAGTTCAGTTTTTAGAAAATAATTTGATCTTGTTAGACGTGAATGCTTTGTTTTTACCGTTGCAATATCGAAGCGTCGAAAATGTTTAACAGAGCATGAAATGGCAGAAATGATGCAAAATATTTCAGATATTGATTCTGAAATTCTGATATTCTGATATTGATTCTGAAAGATTAACTGAAAAACATTTTCCAAAACTTTGTTCAGAAGAGACTGATAAGAAAATGAGACGACGATGCTTCGTTTGTTCACATTCTCGGAAAAATCCTCCAAAACGGCAAATGAGTTATTACGAGTGCAAGGAATGTAACGTAGGACTGTGTGTAGATCCCTGTTTTCAAATTTTTCATACGAAAAGAGAATTTTAAGTAATATATTTAGTTTTCAGATGTATAATGTTAA
Source organism: Stegodyphus dumicola (assembly GCF_044657685.1). Classification (NCBI taxonomy): domain Eukaryota; kingdom Metazoa; phylum Arthropoda; class Arachnida; order Araneae; family Eresidae; genus Stegodyphus; species Stegodyphus dumicola. The sequence continues at coordinate 242,802,073 of NC_140771.1, forward strand.
AATTCATAAAATGGTGAGTAATTAAAATAAAATGTGTAAAATATGCATTTAAACAAGAAATAAGGTAATTAAAGTATATATATAAAAATATCTATAAAATATAAGCCGTTTAAATACTCTATAGAGCATTATTAAACAATGCGTTGATACTTCGGAAATTTCATGGATTTAGGCTTAATTGCAAAAAAGCCCCTGGCCCTGGAGAGACGCTCGCGTAAGACACTGCCGGCCTCAGCGATAAGCACGCGTTTTCGCTACCCGGCTCGAAGAGGTTAGAGAATTAAGTTGTGTATGTTGCACAGCAGTTGCAAAAGATGAAGGAAATCTGCCAGTAGTAACACTATGCTTCATTTGTACTAATAAAAGGTATATAGAAAGACATATACTTGCAGAACGCTAATTTTGTCAGGGTTTGTAAAAAAAAATTAAATCAAAATTAGGTTTCTCCCAGTAGGAGTTCTACCTTACTTAACTCTGAAGTTACTTTACGAATCGATAGATGGCGCCACTAAGTTTGTTGTTTTTACACACTTTTTTCTTCCGCCAATTTATTCAAATTTGTATGATCAGAATTATTATTATTTAATATTAATATTTTTTTGCGTTTTGAAAAATATTTATTTCTTTTGATATGTTTTATGTAGCGTATAAGAAAACTTTCAGTGTAGAATAAAAGGGTGAGATAGTTTTTTAAAATTCGATTAGCTGGTTTAAATATTTCAAGGAATTACTCAATATTAATATAACTAAAAGTGACTCCCTAACAGTTATGGTATCGATTATATTAAGAATTTCACGCAGATAGTGAATGAAACAGACAAGAAGTAAGACAAAATACACCTGATTTTGTGCTGCCTATTTTCCAGTTGTTTCAAAACCTATTTGCAAACAATTTGCGGTAAGATGATTATTAAAAAATCTGATGTGTACACCACATGACCAGTGTTGCCACAAAATGTTCAGCTAAAGTAGCAAGAGCAGACTCAAAAAGTCGTCACAAATGACGTCAGAGATCACGTGATGTTTGTGACGTCATAGTTACGCATGCTCACATGACCTCTGACGTCATCACAAATTTAATATCTATTAGTTCCCGAAGTTATAGACTGTATTCGATTCTTAGCCGTTTTAATTACGTATCTTAGCTTTAACGAAAAAATTTAAAACTATATTGCTCATTTTCAATTGTTTAAATATCCATTTCTTTTTAAAAGTAATTCTCACTTAATTTAGGTTCTACTTTTAAATTAATTTGTGCATATGCGTTCTTAAGAGATTCCTCACGTTTAGATTGTTAGCGCTTTTGTACTAAATTTTTTGAGTTGGCAGTTAATTTGTTTAACTCATTGCTTTTTTGCTTAATTGTGAATATTTTAATTGAGGAATGTTTTTCGGTGAGTTTTCCGTTCTTCCTGGTGGGCTTATTTCAGATTCTGAGTACTTAAGAAAGCCTTCACGGTTAAATTTACTTGTGTTCTTACTTAGAAAAATGACGTTGCTTTGATTTTTAAGTCATTTCCATTCCTTAGTTCTTAGCAATATTATATTTAGGAGAATTAATTTCATTTCTTTCTCTGTTTGGGACGCAAGCTGCAAGTTTTAACAATGCCTTATTTATTTTGTTAGTATAATTTAGCTACTTGTGTATGGCAACAGTAGGAGATATTCAAGTTGGAGAACAATGTAACGACGCGAGGAGCGTCATTGTTCTTTCGTAATAATAAAGTTTGTTTTCGTTGAAACTGATTCTATTGTGTAAATAATCACCGCAGTTATAGGTGTTTTAATGATAGAGACTATCTTTAAATCTATGATGCGAGTCTTTAATTAAAGGCTACTTTGCTGAAGTGTGATTTACGATTTTAAGTACTGAAAGCAGAAAAAAGTTGGTGTTGATGTTTTTTTGTGTTTTTTTTGTTTTTTTTTTTTGTTTTTGATGTTTTTTTGATGTTTTTTTCTAGTAAGCTTTAACAGCAAGTTCATTTGTTCGATTTGTTATCACCATAAAACTGGACTTAAATCAAAACTGACTTAAAAATAAAACATACGGGAGGCGAGGGGGGAAGGTGAGAGGTTTCCGATGCAGTTTTTTTTCTTTCTTTCCCACTTTTTCCTCCTTCCCCCTTCTTGTTATACCAGGGTCAGGCTGTGCAGCCTTAAAGGAAAGCTCACATGTAAATTGGATTGCTAGATGCCAACTTCTATTTGAGCATAAATAAACTGTTTTTTCTAATGTAAATTATTTTTAATTGATACATTATTTTAACATGGAAGCATTTTACGATATATTAAAAAACGTTGAAGTCGCAAAATTTCGCAAAATCTCAAATACTAAAATTTCAGTCAAAAGTCGCAAATTTGCGAAAAATCGCACGATTTGGCAACACTGCACATGACTTCTTTGTACGGAATATTAAATTATACGCATTTTTTCTTACATTTCAATTAAACTTATTGGATTGAATAAAATCTACTTCGTCGATAGCGCATAAACCACAAAAGAATAAATGCACTCTTTAAAATTCACTATATTTGGAATTCACTTATTTCCTTGAAAACATTCCAGAAAGGATTAAGCACGATTTAATTCGCAATAATAAATGAACGCGTTATCTTTGTTGTTGCGAAGTTTAGTCTCTCTGGATTGGCAACAAATCTACTATTCTGCTGTTTCAAATGTAAACAAACATGTCCGCCATGTTATTTAAAAATTAGGCTTAACTGCACGTAAACAGCTTTTAAATTGTTGATAATTCTATAAACATTGCTTGCAGATTTCGTAAAGGTATAAAAACCTTAACCGGAAGATAAGAACAACATAATTCAAATATTTTTAAAGCAAAAAATGCACAATTTACAAGCATATAAGAGTAAGGAAACTGAGATCACTGAGCCGGGTGACAGAGTGGATATATATATATATATACGAGGGTAAGTTGAAAAATAAGTTTCCCTGTCGACTGTGGTCAGAGTTGTGTATGAAAGTCAAAAAAATAGAATGAGACATTAAAGTTATGACATACCTTTATTTTTCCACATAGGTATCAAGTACATTGAGACATTTGTCATATCGCTTGATAAGTTTCAAAAAGCCCTCCAGGAAAAAATCAGGGCTTTGCATACGGAAGAAGCGTTGAACGGCTTGTTTCACTTCAGTATTGCTTCCAAAGCGCCTTCCCCCGAGATTTTTCTTCAAAGCCGGACACAGATGGAAGTCGATTGGTGCGAGATCAGGACTGTATGGCGGATGGTGTAGGCGCTCCCAACCAAGAGTTGCAATATGGTTTTGCGTTGCCGTCGCCGATTGTGGTCTGGCATTGTCATCCAACAGCAGAACGCCAGACGTGAGAAGGCCAGGTCGCTTTTTCCGAATCGCCTCTTTCAATTTCGACAGGGTGTCACAGTAGCGTGTAGCATTGATGGTTCCAACCTCCAAAAAGTCCAGCAACAAAACTCCTTGGGCGTCCCAGAAAACTGTGAGGAGTACTTGACCTGCAGAGGGAGTTGTCTTGAACTTCTTTCGGACAGGTGATGATGGATGTTTCCACTCCATAGATGCGGCCTTCGATTCTGTCGTGAAATGGTGGACCCACGTTTCATCCCCCGTCACAATCCGAAACAGAATGTCATTGCCATCTTCATGGAAACGCACGAGATGTTCCAGGCTGACCCCCATGCGTTGTTCCTTGTGTGTCGAGGTTAATTGTCGGGGCACCCATCGTGCTGACACTTTTCTGTATCGAAGAATGTCGTGGATGATGTTTTGAGCTCGCTCATGTGAGATTCCAAGTTCTTCCGCTACTTCATCGATGGTGATACGCCGGTTCGCTCTAATCATGTCATCCACCTTCCTGACATTTGCATCTGTAGTGGCCGTGCGCGTCCGTCCAGCTCTCGGTATGTCCTCCACTTGCTGACGTCCATCACTGAATGTGCGACACCATCTCCGCACCATTTGCTTCGACATCACACCTGGCCCATAGACTTCCACGAGGCGGTTATGAATTTTTGTTCCTGATACTCCTCCACGTGCCCATTCATAGCGGATAACCGCTCTCACTTCCTCCTTTGACCACGAATTCAAAACGCACCTTCTCTCCATACCTACCGGGGCTCAAATGAGAGGCTGGTCTCCGCTTTGCGCAGGCACTGCAACAGCGCCATCTGCTTGATTTGCAGCGACCTCTACCCAATGGTGTATCGGTGACTTGCGCGTTTTCCTGCTGTGTCGCCTTTCGCCCATAGCCATTCAACGCTTCTTCCATATATGCAAAGCCCTGATTTTTTCCTGGAGGGCTTTTTGAAGCTTATCAAGCGATATGACAAATGTCTCAATGTACTTGGTACCTATGTGGAAAAATAAAGGTATGTCATATCTTTAATGTCTCATTCTATTTTTTGACTTTCATACACAACTCTGACCACAGTCGACAGAGGAAACTTATTTTTCAACTTACCTAAGTATGTTTGGTGCGGCCGATTGCAACCAAAATACGAGATGCACATCTGCATGTTACAGCAGTCCTATATACAAAATTTCAACGTTCTAAGGCTACTCGTTTTTGAGTTATGCGAGATACGTACGTACAGACGCCACGAAAAATTCTCTTTAGAATTCATTTTAAATCAGTTTTATAATTTTTTTGTAGGAAAAGAGTCTTTTATTCTGTCCTTACGTACAGATGTTACGCAAAAACATCGTTAAATTGCATTTGATAGCGGTCAAAATGGATATTTTCGCTGAAATAAACTGCCTGAAACTTTTCGCGATTACAATACTTCCATTTTACTTCGTACAAGAAAATAAAAAAGAGAGAATGAATTTAAGAGAAATGAATTAAACACTGTTGACGCTTAAGAGAAGAGTTATTTAATTTGCTTTTTATTTTAACTTTTTGTAATGTAAACATGGAAAAAATTAATTCCTGTTTTAGAGTAAATTGATAACAAAGATTTGCAAATTCAACGGAAAAATTGCATGTGAAAGAAACGAATAAGAATAAACATTGCTTTCACAAACAAAATAGTCTGAAAAAGATGTGGCGCCATCTAGTATAGAACTGATTAACTAACGAAAGAAATTCGGTAACTCGCCAGTTGGGACAATACCCAAAATTGTTCTTAAACATCTTAAATGGCTAAAAGTTTCTTTAAACAGAAGTATGATGTTTTGTTTCTAAATCAGTTTGGACTTTGTAAGGAATTATCACTTTTCCGTGTACCTTCTCGTGCTGATGAAAATAGCACTTTTCGAGCAAAAAATATCACTAGCGCATTCTAATGTATTTTTAGGAAAACAGCTTCTAATTAAATTGTGGCCAACTTGGCACTATATTTAAATTCGCAACCCAACAAAAGTTGCTCGAAAGACTTCTTTGTTGAGCTCATTTTTTATTGGTCCTATAGTAACTCTTCCACATCGTCATTGTTGATTTTCAAGCACATTTTCAAGCCTACAGACTCAACGCGTCAAAATAGTCAGTCTTTGCTTGTCATACAATCTGTCTTTCATTTCTCCAGACCAAACTGACGGTTCTGTAAATCATTTGCTGTAAGCTTTGTTAATGAGAGTTACATAATGGAAAATATTAAATGATATTTCCAGAAGTCCCTGATTCTGTGACAACGGGTATCTCAGAACTGTGGCAAAGGGTACTTCAGAACGTCTTTGAAAGTCATATTTTGTTGACTTGAGTGTTCGTAATTCGGGATGTTGTTTGCCATCTGAGATGTCTATAGTTTCAATAGAATTTAATTAAAAGATATTCAGTCCTAAAATAATAGTAATGAAGTAAGTCATTGATTTATGTAATTAATTATTATTACATATACTAATGATTTCAGCTATTTAATGATACTTTTAATTACCGGCTTTGTAATTTTTATTTTTTCTTATAATATTCCCTATCATCTGTACAAGTTATTTCATAAAATTCTTCCTGTGTCTATGATCTGAATTTAAATGTCCGTAATTTTTTAACTATTCTGTAGCGTACAAATTCCGAGATCTTGGTCCTATCTATTATGAATATGGATCTCTGATCATCACTTACGATAATGCGGACATCGCAGTCAAGTGTTTTTATATGTTGCGCGAGACGATTTATGATGACAAGAATCTTCTAGTCCTTCTCCTGCCAAATCTCCTGCCCGATATGGTGCCCCGAGGAATCAGGGTAAGTGTAATTAAGTAATAATTAGAATCAGAGTAAGTGTAAGTATCCTTGAGAAAATCTGAGACAAAACTAAATGAAACTGAAACAGGTAGATAAATAACTAGATAAAATTAGAATCAGATAAATAACGAAATGAAATTAGAACCAGATAAATAACGAAATGAAATTAGAACCAGATAAATAACGAAATGAAATTAGAACCAGATAAAATAACTACATAAAAAACTATATAAATTACAATTAGATTTAGATTATAACTAGATTTAGATAAACAAATAGATAAGAACAAGATGAACAGAAGTCCAGAAAGTCCTCTGTTGCGCAGCATTGTTGGTCCGAAAATAACAGTTTCCATTTTTCTGCAGCCAAAATTATTCGAAAAACATCTTCCATTGGTGAACTGGATTTTCTAGAAGCATCTCACATTGAAAAAAATCTCACTGTTCTAGTTAACAACCCTAATTCCAATCCATCTTTGCCTTCAGCCTTTAAGGAAATTATGTTTTAGTTTTCTTGTTTCATCAATAGATGGCGCCAGTAGTTTAACTCCTGTCCAGTCATTCATATCTTATCACTATATCTTATCTGGTTCATTTGCTATTTGGCAGCTGAGGATGATGGTTTGGTAAAACCATGGAAATTAGTCCTGTGAAAAATTGCAAATATAACCCTGATTTTTGTTATGTGACTTCTAAATTAATATCTGATAGCTTAGCTTTCTTTCTACTTCCTGTATCTAAAATCTACAGTGGATGGACAAAATATGGAAACACCTTGTGAAATGCATGTTTGAAAAGAAAAATTGATTTTAATGAAATATGTAGGTGGAGCTGGCGTTTTTGACTACTGACGCCACCTATACAACTTCGTAAATGTGCTAAACAGTTCAGTTGTTGTCGGAGTACTGTTATGTGAGGTTGTCATTGCATTATGTCAGAGTTAACAGACTTCGAACGTGGGCAAATTGTTGGAACACGTATGGTAGGTACTTCCGTAAGCAAGGTAGCCGAGGTGTTTAGTGTTTCAAGAGGTACTGTATCGAAGATTTATACCGCATATTTGAAAAGCGTAAAAACATCATCTGCTAAATCACAGCGCGGACGAAAGTGTGTCCTGAGTGACAGACGATTATTAAGGGCAATTGTGACGAAAAATAAGAAGACCACAGCTGCAAAAGTTACTGCTGAAATGAATGTTGTGTTACCGATCCATGTGAGTACCAAAACAATTAGAAGGGAGCTTCATAAACAGGGAATTGCTGGCCGTGCTTCAATTGAGAAGCCACTCATCAGTGATGCTAATGCCCGTAACAGGAAAAGGTGGTGTTTAAGTCATAAAGCCTGGACTATAGAGCAGTGGAAGCGAGTAATACGGTCTGACGAGTCTTCTTTCACATTGTTTCCCACTTCTGGCCGAGTTTACGTCTGGAGAACGCCATCTCAAGCCTATAATACAGACTGCTTGTTGCCAAGAGTGAAACATGGCGGGGGTTCTGTTATGGTTTGGGCAGCTATATCATGGTTCTCTGCTAGCCCCATGATAACTGTGTCAGGGCACATGACTGCCAAGACTTATGTGAACATTTTGGCCGATCAAGTTCGTCCCATGGTACAAACTTTGTTCCCCGATGGTGATGGTGTCTTCCAAGACGACAAAGCCCCTGTTCACACAGCTCACATTGTCCAGGACTGGTTTTCTGAGCACGAGGATGAGTTGTCCCATCTCCTCTGGCCACCACAGTCACCAGACCTGAATATTATCGAACCTTTGTGGTCTACATTGGAACGGAAAGTGCGTTCTCGTTATCCACCGCCAACATCGTTATCTGAACTTGTCACCGTTTTGCAGGAAGAATGGTATAATATTCCCTTCGCAAACATACAGGAACTGTATTTATCCATTCCGAGAAGACTGCAAGCTGTTTTGGATGCCAACGGGTTTCCTACACCATATTAAGCAAAGAAACATGTTTTTTTAAAGGTGTTTCCATATTTTTGTCCAACCCGTGTATATCGCTCTTGTTGTAGTTAAGTCTTACTCCCTAGGCTCCAAATCATTTAAAAATGTTGGAACTGCTGCCTGTGTTGTCTGCTACAGCTTGCAAATTGTTGCTATCATTACCACTGTCATCGTCTTTGTCACCTGTCAGTCCGTCTTCCTACGTGCAATTATCTTCAGAAGCATCCTGAACCTCAAATATCCCTGTATTCATGAAACTCTTTCCCGTTATTGCTTCATTTAATATAAGATTGTGTGTACAAAATCCAAGAGCAAAATCAATTAGTAAGACGAAAGCAATCACGATGCGAATGAATTCATTTTAAAATTTAGTGAATAACGCTTTTAAAGGCCTTGAGAAAAAGGAAACCAAGAAAAATTTTTCAGAGCTTTAACTAAGGGTAAAATACACGCGTAAATACGGTAATTATAATAATTTTCGGAAAAGAGTAAAATCAGATTGAAACGCAAATGTTTTGCAACTTTATATTCATTATGATAAGAGAATAGTGCAAACTTATCTAACCGTCTCTTCTACTGCAATGAAGGGAAAGAAACTTAAAGAATGTTAAATTTTCTGGTTTTTAAGTGCTACTGAATATTGGAAATTTTTGGAAAGACGAAGCAAAAGTATGTGATATGTATATGTTACCGTGAAAGACCCAAATCTAGTGAATGTCGACATTCTCCGGTGAATACCAACATTCACATAGTCGCTTGGTATACGTCCGAAATATTTGCTAAATATCCTTTTTTCTCTCTTAAACCGGCAAATGCCTGATAGTGAATGTGGAATAAAAATATTTTTTGCTAGGTTTTTAAATCATACTTTGTAGGAACCACTTGCTTATCTTCTAAGTGACAACTGTACGTGTAGTACATTCGTGTAAGAACTACACAAGAGAAGGGTTAAAAGTTACCTTTATTAAACTCTTTAAAATTCACAATGCCTCAACTTGACGCTAACACACTGGGCCTCACTCAGGCCGTAACTCAAACCACACGAACTAAAATAAAAATTCAAAAATATTCACAAGTAATAGAAATCACGTTACAAGGCTCAGAAAACTCCTGTTACTTAAAACCGCGTCGAAACTAGTGGCAGCAAATTAAAAGCTGATTTGCCACGTAAACCAGCAATAGCTGCAGGAGTAGAACCTCACGCAACAGAGGTGATGGTATTTGCCTAAACTTTCTAACTTTCCTTCTAAAACTCGGTATTTAAACTTTTTCTCCTCAAGGAAGAATTTGCGTTCCTTCGCGCGCGCTACCAAATTTAAATAGTCTGGCAATGACAATTAGGGAAATGAAAGCTTACAGGAAAGAACGTAAAATTAAATAAAATTGGTTACTTGAAATAAATATAAATCCATGCAACTTTATTAATAAAACGTGTTATGAAATATCCCAAAACAAGAGAAAGCTTAAGTTATAAGGTATTTCTCCCGCCTTCTTAGCGAGCCTTCGTGGTGTGGTGGTCTGTACGCTAGGCGCGTACTCCAGAGGTCCGTGGTTCGATTCCCGGCGAAGACGTTGCTCATTTTTCATCTTGCCTGCTTCCAAAAATACCTAATGTCTCTACAATGGCGCCCGAGCTAAAAGGGTGGTGGATGACGATTCTCCACACTCAGGATTTGGCGATTGGGTCCCTAAAATCCCCAGTCGCCCTTTAAAAAAGAGAGTATATATAAGGTATTTCTCCTGCTTCCCTAGCGTGCCTTCGTTGTGTAGTGGTTCTGCACGCTGGGCCGGTATTCCAGAGGTCCGTGGTTCGATTCCCGGCGAAGGCGATTGCTCATTTTTCATCTCTCTGGCTTCAAAAAATTCCTAATGTCTCTACAAAGCAACAAACACCATATGCAAATAAACTGTCGAACTTAAAACAAGCAGCACATTCTAATTAAATAACACTAATATTAAACTTACTTAAAAAAAAAAAAAAAAAAAAAAAAAAAAAAAAAACAGAAATATGAAAATTTTCAGATTTTATATTGCACCCAAAGAGGGTTTTTTTTTAACGTTTTCTGTGTTACCTTTATTTATTAACTATCATGTCTTCGCACTTAAACCATAAAATTTAATTCAAAAGCAATATCGCAAATAATTTTAATTTTAGCGTATCTTTAGAATTTCCGATACACTGTTTCCGCACGCTGGAGATACCGCTTCCCCCCGTACAGTGTTGCCATTGCTCGCTTTGAAATCGTTGGGTTTCTTAATAAAAAATTCGTTAAAGTGTTACAAAATATGAAATCGATAATAAAACAAATTCCAAATTCGGGCTTCCAGATGCCCATGTTCGGAGGAGAATTACGTTATTCAAAACTAGATGGCTCTAGGTACCGTTGTTTGATCACAATGCGAGAAACATGCATACATTTATGCAGATTCTTCATTATTTAATTTCTTTAAATATAATACAGGGCGATAATATTTGGTGGCAACCTTTTGAAAAGTGATGAAATTAATAGCCCTTCTGAGCTAACGCTCCTTTGGGCTAATAGGGGCCCACCAGCGGCCGAGCGGTAAAATCGTTGAACACTGGTAGTTCGGTCCGAGGTTCGAATCCCGCGAACGGGCTGGCTGCATAGGCGTTTTCGTGGTTTTCCCCATGTGTAACGTGTATACGAGCCAGTTTCCCTTAGAAAGTCCTCCACGAAGGCATCCCTCCCCTTAGGCAGATAGCCCTAGTGTGCTTTGCCGTATTCACAATACACCATACACCACCTTTGGGCTAATAATGTGATTAACGTTATCTCATTTATTGCAGCAACTTAAACTGTTATGACACTTTGAATTGCACAAGAATCCCTTGCTTTTACACCTCTCGGCTTCGTTTCAAACTCCACCAGAGTATATCTATGCTTGTCAACATACACCGATGATGGTTCGAATGAAAAGAATATAACCAAACATTTGGTTTTTTACCGACGTATTTGGTATGTGTTGACATTCGTCGGAGAATGTCGAATTTCTCCAATTTGGGTCTTTCACGGTAACATATATATACATACTCAGCCTAAGATTCAGTTCCAAAATAGCTATGAAATGTAATAATTATTAATATTATATATCCAAAGGGAAATATTAAATAATTAAATTTTACTATTTCAGCCCCTCCTAGTTTTTGTGAACGTGAAGAGCGGAGGATGCCAAGGGATGGAACTAATATCCTCTTTCAGAAGACTACTTAATCCATACCAGGTTTATGACCTCGAAAATGGTGGACCCTTACCGGGGTACGATAACATTTCTCAATATGTGCTTTCCCATTTTTATGTCAAATAGTGGTGTTTATATTTTAAATCACGAAATTCATATTACTACTCATTCATTTGTTAAACTAAGGAGTAACTAAGATTTTGATCTTTACGTTAACTTCTTGTTTCCGTATTCTTCACCAGAACACAGATTAGCTTTAAGTGTATTTAAGTTGAAGGTTTTGGATCTGAGAGAGAGAGAGGGAGTTTTGTAGCACTGTTAGATTTTGACAGCTCTATCTAAATGTAATTAATATGGTAGTGCATTCTTCTGCAGCCGGTTATTTTAAATTTTACGCTTTGGTAAAAGTAGTTGAGCCAGATGATATCTTAGCTTACTGTCTGCGTAGTCTTAGACTATCAACGCTTAATTTGATTAAATTATTATTGATACTGATTGTTATTGATTATCATTGATAAATTATTATGATTGTTATTGATACAATCAGTGACTTATTTGCAGCACAAGTCGTGCCTTTGATGTTAACAGTTCAGTTTAATAAAAGTGCTGTTCAAACTCTCGCCAGTCTCTCATACCGTTTTCAGACTTGGCGATGTTTCACTAGTTTGTCTAGTAAGGTTATAGGACTCAAATTCGAGTATCGCTTTAAATACAACCTTATTTTTTAAATTTATTTATTTATTATACATTTTTGAAACAGCAATTTATTTAAATCAAACTTAGGATGGCATCATTATTACAGTGTGATAATTTCACGGCATTCGGGCCATGTTACGGTTTCATGTTGCTGGCCACGAGAGGGCGCAGCTTTTTTATTTTTATGTGTATTATTTTTTCTTACTGCTTTGCGGATTATTTGATTGAGATGTCGTGGTAAGGACAGAAAATAAGATGAATATTCTTCTGCAAGAAAACGAATAATGTAAATAAAGCTTTAAATAATGTGTGATAAAATGGCAAAAAATTTCAAACATTCTGTGGATTTCATCAAGGAAAGGTAAGCAGAAAGATTTTCTTATCAAATATTAAATGTTGAAGGTAAAAATAGGAAAATACAAATTAGAAACACAGACAATAAGTCAAAAGGATATCTGCATATATAATTAATTATTTACCAAAATTGTGAATTTAAAGTGTTACGGTGCAGCTCAAGTTAAAATGTTACGTTACGTTATATTTTCATATAATTAAACCAAAGCTTGCTGTACTTGATTATTTATTTCACCCCTCTATACGTTGCGATCTATCGTCTAAACAGGAATTAACAAATAAAATAATATACAGCCACTTAAAATGCTATTACGTTTAAAGTTTGTAATTTTTTCTTTTTTACAATACACAGCTAGTAGGCATTTAAAACTACCCTTATGACAATTTTTTTATACAGGTATTAGACCTTTGTAAAAATTCCTGCAGAGCTTTATACGTAATGCTTTATAGAAAACTGTAGAAATTTTATAAAGCTTTCACAGAACAGACATGTACAGAAATGTTGCTTTCCAAAATCAAGTAGAAATTTTAAAAAGCCCTTACAGAAGGAATTCTATAGAAATCTGCAAAGTTTTCCAACTGGAATCAAAGCAAAAATTTTCTGTTTTTGATGTACTATATGGGATACAGAAGTGCAAAAATCAATTCTTTTTATTCATGGGTGTTGAATCGTTCTTGAACGGGAAATTTGTGCGTTTCACCCCCTCTAGCTTATCGTTTTCTAGCTTCTAAATTTATGTAACATTTTGTGCAATTTTGGGGCGAGTATTCCTTACAAAATACAATAATTATATTTTGCAATTTAAATTCTAAAGTTATTTTTAAAAGTTAATGTTATCCTTATAATTATCAAATTTTAATTCCTGAAATGAATGCCTTTAATTATTGTATATATACTCCTGATAAAAGAAATGGTTTCTGAATTTTAATAAAATGTAACTATTATTTAAAGTGCATTTATTTTTATTTAAATATATTTTGAAATAGGAGATAAAAAAAGAAAACGATAGGAGGAAAAAAATCACGTCTTTTCACCAAGTTTTTATCTCCTCTTCCCTATGTCACAGATTACTTTTAAATTTATGTTAAAGAATTCTATACAAAACTGAAAATTTAATTTATTCGTTTTAATCCCAAAAGAAAATATTGTTGAGTTCATTATGCAATTAAATACTCAAAAAGCTTTCATAGGATATGTTATAGAAAATTAAAGCAGGAAACTTGTTTAGAATTATGACCCAATTTTTCAATAAACTGATGCTGAAATTTTCAGTAGAACTTTATGAGTTGATTCTATACGCATTATATATGATTCTGTACGTACAGCATTTGTAAACTGGATGTGTGTTTGTACAGGGTACCCACTAAAGTCCGCTACCGTCCGTTTAAATGCCAAACGGCTACGGATATAGTCATAAAAGTAGTGTGTAGGTATAGTAAAGTTGCTATGCGCTACTTAATGCGATAGCTTTTAGCACCACCTGGTGGGAAACAGCGGAGTTAGCGTCCCTATCTCGAAAACGATATGAGGATAGGAAGAAAAAGTGGTGTACAAAGGTGTAGAGCATCATCGAATTAGTACGAAAAGATACCTCGTGGACATGAATATTACGAGCAGAACGTTTTAAAGGCTATTTGTTTGTTCGCGATTTCCGAAAGTATGACGTCACGAAATGAACTTACAAATAATAATAATAATAATACTAGTTATCACAAGCTACCTTTATTTTTGAGGTTTTAAACTTCTCCCCATCAGCTTAAATGCACATCAAGACCCTTATTACAACTTCATGTTCCACGCTTTAGCATAGCGGATGACACGTTTGCACAAGCATCTGTAATACATCGTTGAAGGAGGAGGGGCATACACCAGTTGCTTCAGGTATTCGCACAGGAAAAAGTCTATTGGAGTCAGGTTCGGGTGAATGTGGAAGCCAATCTTCGAAACCACTATACCCGATTATTCGTTCACCGAATTCCTCCATCAAGTACTGCTTCACTTGCGACGTCATGTTGGAACCATCCATTCAAGAGTTGAAGCAATGGAAGTTTTTGAACAAAATCGGGTGTTATGTCTTGCAGAAGTTCTAAATATTTTGCGGCCGTTAACGTTCCCTGGTCAAATATTGAGCTGATTAGCCTGTTATTATAAATTCCACACCAAACATTAATCGAAACACGGTATTTGATGCCAAACATGATGCATTTTTCATTGCCTGGTAATAGGTGTTCTGCCTATTGTAGATTTCATTCCGCGAAAAGCATGCCTTATCCGTCCACACTATATCTGGCTAAGAATGTTGGCTGGACCTCTATCTGGTTCGTAACCAAATTGCACCATGCGAAACGTCTCTCGGCATCCTCGTTCAGTAATACCTGATTATGTGTTAGTCGGTATAGATGAGCACCTAATTCATTTAGGATTTTCCGAAAGCGACTTTTTGAGAGGCCACAGTTTTCACTTATCTCTTTTGTGCTGTTGTTTGGATATGTGAGGTCGTATGATAAGACATCTTACGGTTGCACTTTCCGCCCTACCTTAGCTGCTCTGGCGGATCGAAGTCGGTTAGTCACGCAGCCTAGCTTCCTTAAACTTTTCATAACCTGTATGAAGGTTCTGTATGAAGGAATCGGGGGCCTACAGGAAAACAACCGCGCTGCCGATCATGCCT
The DNA here is from genome assembly GCF_044657685.1 of Stegodyphus dumicola. Lineage (NCBI taxonomy): Eukaryota > Metazoa > Arthropoda > Arachnida > Araneae > Eresidae > Stegodyphus > Stegodyphus dumicola. The sequence continues at coordinate 242,817,131 of NC_140771.1, forward strand.
TGCACTCACATTCACCGTAAGAACAACCATCTCTTAATAATCATTTTTTGAAAATCGCTCCATGACCATGAGCTTTAACATACGACCACGAGAAGATATCTCTTTTAAGCTGTCTCAGGTGAACAGGTCTGACGTCTTATACACTATTTGCATAATGCACAAATTCGCATACCAAGCTCAAGTTTCGCTGAGTTGATGTGTTTTGCGATACGATTGTTGCACGATCTGTATGTTGTCTACTCTGTTTATAAAGACAATCAGTACAAGAATGCACACCGCGGGATTTGAACCACAGTCCTCTCGACTGTGAATTACAAGCGACATCACTGTGCCGCGATACGGGCATGTTTATCATCCGAAAGATAATCTTTTCTCCTTTCGCTCAAGTTTCGAGACGTCACAGTTTCAGAACTCGTGAAGAAACAAATGTGCGTTTTCAGCGTTCTGTTATTAGCATTCACTTCCACAAGGTGTTTATTCGTACTAAATCGACGATACTCAACCACGCTGTAATTCAGTTTTGCTTCTTATGTTGTATCGTTTTAGAGATGGGAAGGCTAACTCCGCCGTTTTTCACCAGATGCCATTGTAAGCTATCTCATCAAGTAGCGCACAGCCACTTTACTGTACCTACACACTAATTTTATGAATATAGCTGCAGCCGTTCGACAGTTAAACGGGTGGTACTGGACTTTAGTGGGCACTCTGTATAACATCTGCGCAAATCTCTATAGTATATCTATACATAACTTTATAGTAGTTAAATTAAACATTTTTGTAGAATTCTAGAGTAGATTTCTAGTTTTCCAAAATTTGGGCTATAATTTTAAAGAAATCTGAAGGAATTTAACAATGGATTTTTTTTACACAATTCTTGTAAGATTTTATAGAATTCTAGAGAAGATTTCTGATCTAGTTCTCTAAAAATTGGGCCATTAATTCCAAAAAATTCCGAAAGAATTTAACATTGGATTTTTTTTTACAGAATTCTAGTAGGGTATTTTACAATATGATTGATACGTTTCTAATTCTTTTTTCAAGGATCTAAATTATAAGTAATACCACTTTTGACTTTTGATAGTCGAGTATCCAAGTTACTGTTAAGAATATTCCAAATTATTTAAGAATTAAGATTAACAAGTTACGGCAACCGTCTTTCTGTTTCAGGTTATACGTATTCCGTCACATACGAGACTATAAGATCTTGGTTTGTGGTGGCGACGGCACTGTGGGTTGGGTGCTACAGTGCCTAGACAATGTAGGCCAGGATTCCGAATGTCAGTCTCCTCCTTGTGCCATTTTACCTCTAGGAACGGGAAACGACCTAGCTCGAGTGCTGAGGTGGGGGCCAGGTTATACTGGAGGGGAGGAACCTTTAACAATTTTAAAAGACGTCATCGATGCCGAAGAGATAAGACTGGACAGGTATGAAACGCATGTTTGAGATAAAATTTATATTTCAGATGCTTCTATTATATATATATTTATATGCTTCCAATATAGGATGCTTCTATCATATACAGTCAAAAGTCGTTAATTCGGACACCCATAATCCGGACCTCAAAGCTAAAAACTTTCTGCGCATGCGCCGCGTTGGCACATACGCACAGACGTTTTACGCGTGCGCGTAAGACCTTGACTACTGCGCATATGCGTGTGCGCAAGTGCAGAATACGTTTTCGCATGCGCGTTTAATGTATAACGGACGGTGTAAGCTAAAATTATCTAATTATCTATTTCAGTTAATGTTAATGATTGCGTTGTTCCTTAATCTTAGAATTGGATCCCGCTTATTATTTTTTGCAGACTGTAAGAGCAATTTTATAAAAGTAAACTTGAACTTTCGATTATGTCAAATAGAATTTCCGATGCTGGAACTTCCAAAGGATCTACAAAACGAAAGTATGTTTCGATGTCCAACAAACAAAAAGTGGAATTGCTGCAAAAAATGGATAAAGATATGAAGAATGTGACCGAGAGGTTAGTGAAAACGAAAAAATTTCGATTGACAAGTTAGTCGGTATTCTCGGCATAGCAATTAACGGGACCTGAACAGTGGAACTTTGTAACTGAACAAGAAATTATGTATGTTTATAGAATTAAAGAGAAAGTATTATCACATAAAACGAAGCAACTTAAACAACTTACATTGAAAGAAATGTTTAATAAAGTAAACAAATAAATATTAGGCTTTTTTTTTTTTTTTTTTTTTTTTTTTTGTAAATTTTGATACCCTTTACATCATAATTGTTCTTTATTTCATACATTACGGTTTCATATTTTTAATTTTAGAATTTCTGCATGCAATCTTACGAGATTTAAACTGATAATCTATAATCCGGAAAAATCGATAATCCGGAATCGCCGAAGTCCCGACGAGTCCGGATTAACGACTTTTGACTGTATATTTGTTAAATGTTTTGTAATTTCGTATCTTAATTGACATAGAACTCAGGGGAACAAAATAAAAGTATATTGTAAGCATGAATAAATATACAAATAAATTAGATATAGAGATAAGAATGAGCAGTTTTAATTTATTTAATTAAATTTGCATTCTATACTACTGTTTTTATGAATATGTCTATTTTATTGTAAAGATTTCACCAAAAAGCATGTAACAAATATTTGCTTATGAAGAAATAATAATAATAAAAATAATAATAATATAAAAATTTAGAACTTTATTTACGCCTTCTAATCTGCCATTTATCTCATTTCCTGGAATTATTTTGATGTTCAGTTGATTTTTTTTTTTTGGCATCTCACATTTACTTCATATCATACAATTTGCTTGAATTTTCCGAATTGGGATTCATTAAAAATATAAAACTGTTATCATAATCAATTTTTGAACGATAAATTTAAGAAGAATGTGCTCTTACACTTATTTTTTTTTTAAACGTAAGAATATTTTCAAAGATGATTTCGGTTATTATAGATGAAAAATAAATTAACAATAGTGCTATTTAAAGCTTTAACATGGTGTAAAAATAGTGTATATTCAGTTAATTTTAGAATTAAATACAGTAAAATCTTCCTATGAGGCCATACATAGTTATCTTCTGTAGTGGTGGTCGCTTTAGAGAATATAAATACCAATGACATTAAGTACTCTTTATAATAAAAAGAACGAATGTTAAAGATACTATAACAACAAAAACCATTTCTTAAATTTGCAGGACCATAGTTTCAAAGGTTTAATAGATATTTTTCCTTCAGCTGCAGGAGTGAAAATGACAAAGGGTAAAAGTGCTGTTGCGAAAACAATAGGCAAAAAATTCGCAAAAGCAAGTAAATCTTCTCTCCTTTGATACCGGTTTCCCGAAAAAACATACATTTTCTGAAAGCTTATGTTACAAGTAGAAAATGAAATCTTAGGGGCAGAGGGCTAAGCGTTTGGAAGCTACAGGGCCCACAAAGTATAAAAAAAGTGATGGGAAAATGTCACTAAAAGTCGCTAAAATGCTCGTTTCACGTGTTTATAAGAACTAATAATATGGTAAGAAGGTGAGGGTCTAAATATAAAGGAAGAAACAATTCGTTTGAAAAGAAACATGTGACCTTGTTATTGACTTCAAACATATTCTATACAAAAGACAATCCATGTGCAATTCATCAAATAAACAGTGAGACAGGCAGAAAGACAGTTCACAATGGGCCAAAGAGATAGTCTCACACTTTGCACACTCATTATTTGTCAATGAATCGAAGCAGTAATTCATTGGCTCAATCCACATTCCAGATTCGTCGTCCAAGTATCTGCTCCTATAAAAAGCATACTTAATCAAGTTCTTAAAACGAGGAGCGCTGAATTGATATAGTGAAAAGGACTGCAGGGCCATAAAATTATCGTGATACCAAATGTGCTCCTGTGCCTCGCTAATGATTGTGGCCGTTATGTAACGAACAAAAGATTTGTAGTGTATGAAAAAATGAATATCTAGAGACTGGATCTTTTCCGTAAATCCTTCAGGTACCAGTTCTTTTTGTAGGACTTTACCATCAAGTACTTCGGAAGCAGACAACGCATGAACATGGGAGAAATACAGACGCCATTACGGAAATATGTCCATCGACTATATACACTTCACCAGTGGCGTAGCTAGGGTGGGACAAGGGGGACCTCTGTCCCCGAGCTCAGCATCCAAGGGGCGCCAAGCTGATGTGATGAAATTGCAGAATAAAATATTTTACATTCTTGGCACACAAAAAAAGAGCGCAAAAATTTCAGTTGTCCCCGGGCTCTGAATACCCTAGCTACGCCTCTGCACTTCACTGATACTTTGTGGGTTCTATAGCTTCTAAACCCTCTACCCCTAGACTTCACAGTTTTTCTACTTGTGATATAAGCTTTCAGAAAATATAAGGGTTTCCGGAAAACCGGTATCAGAGGAGAGAAGGTTTACTTGTTAGTTAAAAAGAGGAAAAAGTCCCTGGCGCCATCTGGTGGCAAGAAGTGAAACAAACTACGAAGTAATCTCTTTAAAAGTTGAAGGTAAGAATGGATTATTTGAGATTATTAACTAGAACTCGAAGATTTTTATGAACGTAAAACGCCTCTCAAGAAATCGAATTCACCACCTGAAGATGTTTTTACTTTCTTTTACAAGGAAGGAAGTATTGTAATTGCGAAAATTTTCAAGTGTCATATTTCAACGGAAATAGCCATTTCGACCACTTTCGAATCCATCTGAACGATGTTTTTGCTTGAATCTGTACGTATGAACAGAATAAAAGACTTTTTTTTTTTTTTCCAAAACGGATTGTAGAATGAATTTAAAATGGACGGATTGTAAAATGTAATAAACATTATTGAATATTATGAATTACACTGCAAAATGTAAAACGAATGAATATAAAATATATAAAAATGTAAAACGAATTTGCTTTAAAGGTGATTGGATTATGTTGTTTCTATGTGCCAGTTAAGGTTTTTTATGCCTTTAGTTAATCTGCATGCAATAACTGTAGGATTATGAACAACTTAAAAGTTTTAGTGGAGTTAACTCAGACGAGGCCATCATTTGCGTATATTTGAAACTTTTAGTAGAATAGTGAATTAAGTTAGTTTGTGCACCAAACTTCAGTGTCTTTTTACTTCCTTGTACGAAGTAAAAAGGAAGTATTGTAATCGCGAAAAGCTTCAGGCAGCATATTTCAACGAAAATATCCACTTTGACCGCTTTCGAATGCAATTTAACGATGCCTTTGCGTGATATCTATACGTAAGAACAGAATAAAAGACTCTTTTCCTCAAAAAAAAAAAAAAAAAAAAAAAAAACTGCCTTAAAATGAATTCTGAAGAGAATTTTTCGTGGCGTCTGTACGAACGTATGTACGTACGTACGTATCTTGCATAACTCAAAAACGAGTAGCCTCAGAACGTTGAAATTTTGTATAGAAGACTACTATAACATGTAGATGTGCACCTCGTATTTTGGTTTCAATCGGCCGCGCCAAACGTATATAAATATATTTATAAATATATCCACTCTGTTACCCGGCTCAGTGATCTCAGTTTCTTTACTCTTATATGTTTGTAAATTGTACATTTTTTGCTTTAAAATGATTGAATTATGTTGTTTTTATCTTCCGGTTAAAGTTTTTATGCCTTTCGTAATTCTGGAAGCAATATTTGTACAATTATCAACAATTTAAAAGCTGTTTAAGGGCGGTTACGTTTTAAATAACATGGCGGACATATTTGTTTACATTTGAAACAGCAGAATTGTAGATTTGTTGCCAATCTAGAGAGACTAAGCTTCGCAACACAAAAATAACGCCTTCGTTTATTATTGCGAATTCATGAGAAATTAAAGGAGACGAAATTAACTAACGAGTTGTGCGTAGTACATCTCATCAGGTAGGTTTACCCAAACTCCTATGCTAAATAACCTTTCGCGTAAAGTGTTTAAAATTTTGCCCGATTTTATTCCGACATTGTATTTTAAACTGAATTTTCAGCTGAACGCAAATTGAGCGTGTCAGGGGGAACGTGAACATTTGTTTGTATTAGCAACCATGTGTTTATAATCAATTTATAATATCTAGAACAGCGGTCATTTCGTATGACCGCCGGGCTTTCTAGTTTTTAATAAAAAAAAAAAAAAAAATTCTGATTTTTTTTTTGAAGATATGCCTAGAAATACATCTATTTTAAGATGACAGCAAACATTTATTAGTTTATAATTTAAATTTTTTTCGAAAAATTTATAAAAGTTACTATAAAATACAAATTTTTAAAAATAAATCAAAAAATATCTGCGAATTTTATTTGGGCTGAATCTAAATTTCGAATTGTGAAAGAAGGAATCAAGTAAGTTTTATAAAAAGAGAGATATTGATAAATATATACCAAATTCAATTAACATTGAGGAACTGAAATTTTAGAGCTCATTTTTTAAAAACTACTCGCGCGAGTTTTACAAAACTTGCTTTTGTGGCATAATGTGAGTTTTAGAATCGAAAATAAATAAATAAATAAATCGGAATGTTATTTTAGAAAATTTGACTTTTTTGACAGAATACCTATATTTGGACAATTGCTATATGTAAATCTAACATATATCCTAAGCCGCGCTTTCGAGTCATGGTAAACGTAAGTTAAATTTCGTCAATCGGCCCAGTAGAACAAAAGATATAGAAATATAGAACTGTTCCATTTTTATTTTATTTATTTATTTATTTATTTTTTTTTTTTTGGTGCATGGTGTGTATCTAGTGCTCTCATCGCTATATCATTCGGAGATGTTAGTAGTTCCAGTATAAATATATGTAATTAATTAAAAATGATGCAAACAAATTAAAGTATATATTTAAAGGAATTATGCAAAATTTTGTCACATAGAATAAAATGTTCTGCTTTAACTACTTATTATGTTTTTGCTCTTTTACTTCTTATACACTGAATGAATTTGGTTTTAACAGCAGCCACTATAATAAGCTTCAACTATTGCCGACAATAGATTGCAGTAGTTATTATTTCTGACGAACAAATTTTATTACTGAATTAGAGATAAGTGATTAATGAAATGTTTAACCTATTAAGGTGGACGGTTGTGTTCCATGTGGATGAGAAAGGAGACGACAAATCCGGACCCAACACATCTAGTTCTGAAGACAACACCGCAATCTTTGTGATGAACAATTATTTCGGTATTGGAATCGACGCATCTCTGTGTTTGGATTTTCACAACGCAAGAGAAGAAAATCCCAACAAATTTAACAGCAGGTATAGCCATTCATAATGTTTTAACACTCAAAAGAGAAATAAGGAAATAATTTTTGCCCTTATCACTGTATTATTAGATAACGAAGGATCTGTATGTACCTTTCTTCCTGGCATTGTGAGAAAATGGCGGCAACTAGAACCACCTAATTCTGAACATATATTATTTTCCACCCAAAACAAATACGTCCACCTCGAAAAACGAAATTTATTTCATATTTTGTGTCAGTGAATTTTGATAACAAACAAGGCGACTTAAAAGCAATGCGTTGCCACTCGGCAAAGTATAAAATATTGATGTTTCAAATTTAATTAAAAAAAAAAAAAAAACTCAGCAATTTCAAAGAAATGTGTTGCCACTCGGCAAAGCGTAAGATATTTGTCTTTCGAATTCAATAAAAAACCTCAGCAGTTTAAAAAAAGAAGGGAAAAAAACTGAAAGGGTTTCAGATTTCAACGGTTTCAGAAGGGTTTTATTTTAAGGTTTTTTACGCTCTCGATGAGCTCGCAGTCTACTAGTCTGCTCTACCATTCACTCCTGCTCACTATTTTTAGCCCAGAAGGGCTATTAGTCTCGAAACGGCATATTGTGGCATTTCACTATAGACGGCGAATCAGTTTTAAATTATTGGCATCAAATATTATCACCCTGTATCATATTTAAAGAAATTAAATAATGAAGAATCTGCATGAATGTATTATATTTCTCGCATTGAGAAAGAAACGACGGTGCCTAAAGCCATCAAATTCTGAATAACGTGATCCTCCACCCGCACACTGGCATCTGGAAGCCCGAATTTTGAATTTGTTTTATTATCTATTTCATATTTGGTAAAGAATTTTTGATTAACAAACTTAAAGATTTCAAAGCCCGAATTTTGAATTTGTTTTATCAATTGTTTCATACTTTGTAATACTGTAACGAATTTTTTATTAAAAAACTCAATGATTTCGAAGAGAGCAATGGCAACACTGTACGGGAAAAAAAAAAATTATCTCCAGCGCGCGAGACTGTCTACCGGAAATTCTAAAAATAAGCTGTTTTTAAATATTTTGCAACATTGCTGTTGAATTGAGTTTTATGTGGTTTAAGTGCGAAGAACATGATATTCAGTAAATAGAGGGAACACACAAAACGTTAAAAAGTCCCTTTGGACGTAATATACATTTTGAAAAAGCTTTCGGATTTTTTTCCCCGCGTCTTTTACCTTTATTATTAACCATCGTTCTCTTTGCGCTTGCGTCATATACAGTTAAGCAACAAAATCATAAAATTTTTTAACCCCCATAGCAGCATATGTTTAGAATTCCCGATTAGTTGACATATACTTTCATATTTCTTTCAGTCCTTCCTCAGTTCATCAGATCTATATTCAGTTTTCTTAGTAAGATGTGTAACAAATTTTTATTTGTCTTTTTATTATTAGCATTTTATGTGTTAACTTTATTTATTAAATATCGCGTTCTTCGCTCTTTACACCACACAAAATTCAGTTCAACAGCAATATCGCAAAACAACTTTAAAATGAGCTTCTTATCTTTAGAATTTTCGATACAGTCTCAAGCCCTGGAGATAAAAAAAATTTTATTCCGTAGTGTTGCCAATGGTCGCTTTGAAATCGTCGAGATCATTAACCAAAAATTCTTTAAAGTTTTTTTAAAAATGAAATAGATAATAAAAACATTCGAAACCCATGTTCGTGGGAAGAATTAAGTTATTCAAAATTATAGCGCGAGAAACATGCATGCATTTCTGCAGATTCTCCATTATTTAATTTCTTTAAACATACTACAGGGCGATAATATCTGGTGGCAACAATTACAAAAATGATACAAGGCATCTAAGTGTTTCCACGCAAAATGCCGTTCCGTGACTATAGTCCTAAATGGAATATTAGTTAAATGTCAGCAGATATTTATGAAAATTACACATATTAAATTATTATTAAAATAAATTACACAGACACAGAAGTGTCTCGGTGGAAAAATCAGAAAACAAATAAAGGGAAGAACTATCTATAGCGTAAATTGTAAAACAGTTTTGTATTCTCACTTCTATTCATAAATTTTTCATGCTCTTGCAGGTTTCACAATAAAGGCGTTTACGTAAAAATGGGTTTACGGAAGATGGTGAGTCGTCGCACATGGAGGGATTTCCACAAGGAAGTTCGATTGGAGGTGGATAACAAAGTCATAGACCTACCTCCTGTGGAGGGCATTATAATTCTCAATATTCTCAGGTAACGTTTATTTATTGACCTACAAAACGATACTTTGTTGTGCATTAGGTATATCCACCCGGCCTTTATTTTCGCGGCTGTTAGATGTAGACATGTACTTCTTGCAACAAAAATGTTTTAAACGATGACAATTTTCAAGTTTTGGTAATTTTAGATTAAAAAAAAAGTCAGCTATGTAAACATTTTATACGATTCCCCGTCCCTAATCCTTATATCTAGAAAAAAATTTATTCTCATAGTAAAAAATAACATGTAAAAAATATGACAGTCGCACGATAAAAATGGACTAAGATACTTCATTTTAAAGTCGGACATCATATTTAAGGGGTGTACATAAATTGAAGAGTGAAATGTTTCCATTTGTACATGATTAAAAATAAAAGTTGTGATTTAGAAAAAGTTTCAGTTGTTAATTGACGAGCATTTCTATCCAGATTATTGCGAAAATTATTATATTATTACATACTTATAAATTGTATTATATTATAATACAATTTTTACTTCCTTGTACGAAGTAAAAAGGAAGTATTGTAATCGCGAAAAGTTTCAGGCAACATAAACGAAAATATCCATTTTGACCGCTATCGAATGCAATTTAACGATATTTTTGCGTGATATCTGTACGTAAGGACAGAATAAAAGACTCTTACTGTTTTCGTCCAAAAAAATTATAAAACTGCTTTAAAATTAATTCTGAAGAGAATTTTTCGTGGCGTCTGTACGAACGTATGTACCTACGTGCGTGCGTACGTACGTATCTCGCATAACTCAAAAACGAGTAGCCTCAGAACGTTGAAATTTTGTATATAGGACAAAATGAAAATGGAATACAGATATCCCTTACTTTAATATAGTTTCTTTTGTGCCATTTTACGAATTTTATTTATTTGTACGAATGATTCGAAATAGAAACTATTCAACAGACAATAATGGCGCGACGTATCTAACAAAGTTCTGCAATAAATCTAAATTTCTGAATGTGTGATTCAGCAGTATTTCTAGCTAAATCAACATTCAATCTAGTTTAAAAGGGAATGCCAACAAATTAATCTCGTCTAGAATCCATCTAACAATACATCCGCAGCATTCAGGCTGCACCAAACAAATCGAAAGTTCCAAAGTTCACACTGTTGCCACTTAGGGTTCCCTAAATCAATGCGCTTTTACCACAAATATACACTGTTGGCCATCCAAATTGCAACACCAAGAAAGACAAGAGATATCACAACAAAATTTATTTAGTAGATAACATGTTGACCAAGTATCAAATGATTAAATTTATAGACTTCTGTGAAGTGTGGTTCCTTCCAGAATCAGTAGCAGAGTAGCCGCCATTGTTGGAGATCAGCGCTGCCACACGCCTCGGCATTGATTCAAAGAGACTTTGGATGTGCTCTTGGGGTACAGCAGACCAAGCAGCTTTGACACGTTGCTAAAGTTGATCTGGTGTGGCAGCTTGGGATGTAATCTGGGTCAATCGTTCAGCAACCATGGACCACATGTTTTCTATCGGCGAAAGATCCGAAGAGCGAGCCGGCCAGGGAAGCAATTCAATCTGGCGATTGACGAAGAACCCTTGGACAATATGTGTGCCATGTGTGGTCGCGGATTATCCTGTTGAAATATGGCTGTGGGCAAGCCGTAAAGGTAAGGAAGGACAATTGGCTCAGATGTAGCGCTGGCTGTTTAAAGTACCGGCAATGCGTACTACAAGAGTGCGAAAGTGATATCCAATACCGCCCCATACCATAATACCTGGTGCAGGACCAGTGTGGCGGTGCATAACGCAGCTGTTCAGCATCCTCTCTCCACGGTGTCTCCAGACTCGAATCCGACCATCGTGGTGTTGCAGACAGAAGCGTGACTGGTCAGTAAAGACAATTTTATTCCATTCTGCCGTCCACATCCTTCTTTCATCGCACCATTGGAGGCGGAGACGTCTGTGGTTCTGCGTCAAGGGTAGACGAAACAATGGACGTCTTGCGGACAGACCACTCTGCTGTAAACAGAGTCGAATGGTACGCGCAGACACTGGATGATGCGTTACACACTGAATGTGCTGTGCTATGGTTCGTGATGTGATTGAGCGATCCGTCACTGCCATGCGCACAATGTTCCTGTCATCACGTGAAGTGATGCACTGAGGTGGATGCGATCGAACACGTCGGTCCGTCGTACCCTCTTGCATCCAACGGTCACATAACCGCCGGGAAAAAAAAAAAAAAAAAAAAAAAAAACACAATTGCCGAACTTGAAATCGTCTAAAGCTCCAAGCCTTAAATAGCGCTTTGAAGTGGCGCCACAGGCGCGCGTGATGTGCGTCTGCGCTGAAATTCAAATCATTTGCATAGCTCACCTCCGCTAATGCATGTTGTAAATTTCATGTTATTTGCAGGTTTCCTTCAGGGTGTTGCATTTTCGTTGGCCAGCAGTGTAGTAATAATAATGTTTAGATATTTACAATGTGAAATTTTAATATTTGACTCATAATGAGGAGAAAAAAGCGTAAAATATCATTAATATTTTTCATGACACATTAAATTATCATTAATGAAACTTTTGTTCATGATAATTTCTTATGAAAACATATTCCGTTTTCTTTTTAAAAATGGTGGGTATAACTGTAAGCAACGCAAGACTTCAACGGGGAAGAAACTAGCATAAATAGAAAATAATACCATGTTTCATTGTTTCACGTGAAATAATTGAAAATAATGATTATACTACAAGCACCATAAATCGCAGATTAAACCTATTATCAGAGTACTTCTTGCCACTCTCATGACTGATTCCACAGACGTTTATTGGAATCAAAAAATATATGTTCGGAGAGGGTAACAATCTCTATCTATTAGTATTACTATAGCTATGGCTTCTACTAAGTGTCGTGTTGCCTTTCAGAGGCAGATAAAAGTGTCTATTCAAACCAGAACAGGAACTTTTCCGATTAATATTATATGAAAAAAAAATGAATGAAAGAAATATGAAAAGAAAAAGTTATTATTTACGGTGAGCGAAAAAAAATCTGAAAACCAAAAATAACCTGAACCTTTTTTTAGTGCAGTGATTGTAAAAAAACAGTTAGATTTTATCCACCAAAGGGCCTTCAGATTGAAAAGCATAACTTTAAACGTCAAAGGAACGGAGCAATTTCCAAGAATATTTTGAATGCTGGTGAAAGATTCTACGCGAGAGGGGGTAAATGTGTCAATCAAAGCATCGAGGATACAGTAGTATCTGATGTATTTCTCAATTCCTCATCGAGTTCAGCAGATAATAAACCTTGGCTTTTGAGACTGGATCTGGTACACATATATATATATAATATAAGCATAATTACCTGATGGAATATATAATATAAGCATAATTACCTGATGATATAAATGATGATGAGAGATTAATGGATGATTTTCGCCCACACAGTCTCCTATTTCTCCATCTACCAAATCTCCCAAGAAAATATTTTAACAGACCATTAAAATTCAGCCGCTCTAAGCCTTTTCATTTTGTATTTCTGAAAGCTGAGAAAAACTTCGGAAGCTCTATGTTAGTGTAATGCATATCATTTCTAATTTATCATATCATCCTTACTCTTAGTATTATTTTAGTTTTTATGTGCTGTTTGGTACGATGAGATAGTTTATCAAGCACTGGAGGTTTCAAAAATGTTTTAATCAATTTATGGTCTTCCTTTGCTTTGCGATATTTCAGCTATGGTATAAAACATACCTGTACAACTTATTTACTTCTTATCCATTAACTCCTTTGCTGTAAACTGCAAACTGTGGTTTGAAACATGAGACGAAGAGGATAAAACAAACTAAAGCAAAAATTATTTGGTAAAATGACAATAACCTCACAGTCTCTACTGAAAATTGCAAAGTTTCATATCAGTTTCATATTGTGAGGCAATTAAATAACTGGCAAAATGACGTCCTTTTTGAAAACATTCATAACATTTTAATTAAATTTAATTACCTGTTTATTTTCATTTTCATTTTTTTCTCTTCTTTGCAGTGTTATTGTTCTTTTCATTTATTTATTTTGTTAGTGCTTGTGCAAGCTTCATGGAACAAGAAGGGATGGAGCTAGAATTAAAAAATCTGATATGTACACCACATGACTTCCTTGTACGGAATATTAAATTATACGCATTTTTTCTTGCATTACATTTAAACTTATTCGATTGAATTAAACCTACTTCGCCGACAGCGCATAAACCACAATAGAATAAATGCATTCCTTAAAATTCACTTTGTTTACCATAGCGACACTCTGGCGCTAGGTTCACTTAACAGTATTATATTTCGTTCATATTATAACTCAGAATGCACAAAATTTATATCATTTAAAGAATTATCTAATCGTTGCCACATGTTCTATTCAAATACTATAATACAGCTAGAACGATGTATAAAACAAATTAAGCAAACAAAACAAAAAAAGAAACAGTTTTTCACAGACAATTGAGTATTTCTCATTCAATTAATTCAGTTTTCACTCCGCGACAAGGCAAAAATACATAAACTCAAAATATCTGCATTAAAAATTACGAAGTAAATCTGAAACGCTTATTTCCTCGAAAAAATTCCAGAAAGGATTAAGCATGATTTAAATAATAAATGAAGGCGTTATCTTTGTTGTTGCGAAGCTACGTTTCTCTAGATTGGCAACAAATCCGCTATCCTGCTGTTTCAAATGTAAACAAGAGCAATGGCCGCCATCAAAAACATTATTAGGCTTAGCAGCAATTAAACAATTTTAAAATTGTTGATAATTCTAAAAATATTGCATACAGATATACTAAAGGCATAAAAACCTTAACCGGAAGATAAGAACAACATAATTCAATCATTCTTAAAGCAAAAAATGTACAATTTACAAACATATAAGAGTGAAGAAACTGAGATTACTGAGCCGGGTAACGGAGTGGATATATATATATAAATATATTTATATACGTTTGGCGTGGCCCATTGCAACCAAAATACGAGGTGCACATCTACATGTTATAGCAGTCCTATATACAAAATTTCAACGTTCTGAGGCTACTCGTTTTTGAGTTATGCGAGATACGAACGTATACGTTCGTACAGACGCCACGAAAAATTCTCTTCAGAATTCATTTTAAACCAGTTTTATAATTTTTTTGGAGGGAAAGAGTGTTCTATTCTGTCCTTACGTACATATATCACGGAAATACATCGTTAAATTGCACTTGAAAGAGGCCAAAATGGGATATTTTCGTTGAATTATGCTGCCTGAAACTTTTCGCGATTACAATACTTCCTAATCATAATGGTATAAACATATTAATTTCGGATCCTTTCCAATAAAGAGAGAAACGCGATAAAGTCAACATTTTATAAAATAAATAAATAAATATAATAAAAAAATTATGTTTTCTGTTCAAACGTAAGTAATTACTCACAAATTAAAAACAAGAAGTTACTTTTTAGTTACTTCTTGCCTTTAATTTATGAGTAACTACTTACGTAAACCGAACTTTCATTATTTTATATTGCAGCTGGGGCTCTGGTGCAAATCCTTGGGGTCCCGAAAAAGAAGATCAATTCGCAAAGCCTACTCACTATGACGGAATGTTAGAAGTCGTTGGCGTTACAGGCGTCGTCCACATGGGACAAATTCAAAGTGGTCTGAGAAGCGCCATTCGTATCGCACAAGGAGGACATGTAAGTAACTTTCTGATTTTGAATAAAAGTCGACGAATCATCCATTTTCACTTCGTTGTCGGAATGCATACATGAATAAAATTCATCCAATTTTAGCCTAGCTTTTCATTTATCTTAAAATTTCAGCTTTTTGTGTTGAAGAGAGAAAATGAAAAACTATTCTCTACCAAGCGATCTAAATAAATGAAAAACTGCCAGACCTTATCATAATTACCAGCCTACAAAGGCTGATTTAAAATTTGTAGGTATAAGCACTGGTCCTTTGAAATGACACTCACAATATACGATCTATTTATTAGCTACAGCCATGTTCGTATATATAAAGCGAAAGTATGTCCATTTCCTTCAAGAACCTTTTGCTCTTACGATCGAAATGAAATGGTCAGGCACCATCACACGTATTACTCACATATTTCGTGGAGAATATTCCACGAAAGTATTCTGAATCATTACCAGAGAAATTTTGCCCAAGATCATCATATCACATGCATTCTTCCTCACCTGCAATACCTCCCTCTTTAAGAGCCATGTAACAGCCATTAACAGCCAAGCAATTAGGCCGCCATATAGCGTTTGTATAAGACATATTGTTTATAAACATATTGTTAAATATAATAATAGTGACTTCAAGAGCAAATATAAGCCTCCGCAGGCTCAGAAAAGCGTCAAGCATATACTTACTGTTGGAATACTGCTGTTTGTCAATCTTATTCAACGTTTTAATTTTCATTTTTTAATCAGATACCCTAATTTATATTGAATGGATATGATATTGAATGAACCGTGATATTGCTTTTGAAAAGTCACGTGCATTAATTACTAGTAAATGAGAAGACAATTGTTTTTATTTTTCTTCCTCTTTTGACATATATCACAATATGTTTTAATAGTAAAGTATGATTTAAAAACATAGCAAAAATATTTTTATTCAACATTCACCATCAGTGTATGGTGAATGTCGACATTTGCCGCGTACTGATGGCAAATATCGAAGAGGAAATATGAGGAATAAGGATACTTGGAAAATATTTCGGACATACACCAAGCGATTATGTGAATGCTGACATTCTCCAGATTTTGATCTTTCACGAGTACATGTACAAAATTAGCTACTAGAATTACTTAAAAAGTCAGGTCCAGTGGTTAGAAAACTGGATTTTTCTTTTATATAATTATATAAGAAAATTCATACAAATGTTTTTAGAATTCTAAACAAGTTTTCTTGTTTTATTTATTTATTTTTTTTTTTCTTACAAACATTTTACAGAAGCTTTAGAGAATTTAAAACCATTATTAAATCATCAGTATTTTATTCGAGGATTAAAAAGAATGAATTCAGTTTTCGCTTTCGAATAGAATTCTTTTAAATTTTGAAATGGGACAGAGAAGGGAAGAGGAGAATACAAACTTTCGGAATAGATTTTATTCTTTTCATTAAAAAATATATATATATATATATTGTTTTGGTTTTAAAAATATTTATGTAAAAATAAAGGTTTATTCTAGAAGACGGTACACACGGGATTTGATGACATTATGATGATCGGTTAACGTGATATTTATGAGCAGTAAACGAGTCATTTTGGTGTTGGCGACAGTTTTCAAAAATAGCGCCAAGCCGTACCGTATACTAGGACGTTACCAAAATATTTATTTTATTAACATTAAGAGCTAAGTTTAAAAATTAAGAAACAGTTCGCCTTATCAGAGGCTAAATATACAATAATAAACAACTTAATTTCAGGAATTAAAGTTTTATAACTTGTAGGGTTTTACTTTTATTTCACTTATTTGTATTTTTAAAACAGCTTTCCATTACTTTAAGAACTCATTTTCCTACCTAAGCTTTCTCACCAGAATAAGTTTTCAATTTTATGCTTTATGCAAAATAGGGGAGAAACTACTATTTATGCCAAGGTCTTAGAAAGACAGACTGTTCTGCCTTTCCGCAACATTGTTGTATCAGTTAAAGCTTGCTAGTTTATGGCCGTGATTATTACATGCATATTTGTCTACGCCTATGATTTTCAAATAAGAGACAACTACGCAGTTACAACTCTGTGCAGCTTAGGCTGTTTAATCTACTTCGTTTAATTTTGTATTTTAAGTTCAAGCCAAAAGTGTTGGCCTCCTGTACGCCCTGTACACTCAATATTTTGAGTTCAAATAAAAGGGTATTTTAACTCTTCTTCGGAGTTTTATTTATAATTCAACACTTATGAAATAGGCGAATAGTCGCTACTCAGTTCTACTAGGTTTTAACAGCTAAAGAACTTTACTTCAGCTAGAACATAACAGCATAAAGCTAACGTTTTGATTAATTTTGATTAAATCGAATGTTTCGATTCATTTTAATTTATGATTTAAATCGATTTTACCTTTTACAAGATTTAACTTTTGCATAAACAATACTGGGCCAAATATTGAAAAAAATGTTACATAAATTTAGAAATTAAAATATTAAGCTAGAGGGGAAAAGGCAAATATTTCCATTCAAAAATAATTCAACACTTATGAATAAAAAGTATTCATTTTTACTCTTCTCTATTCCACATAATACAACAGAAACTGAAACTTTCTTTGATTACAATTTGAAATCTTTCTAGATTTCTTCAGAAAATCATATTATAAAGACTTTATAAAATTTCTATAGAATTCTTTACTATGAAAGCTTTATAAAATTTTTAGAGAATTTTACAGAGAAACATTTCGATAAAAGTCTACCTATAAACTTCGATAGTCTCTATAAAATCTATATACGTATGTATATAAATAATTACAAAACAATTCTTTTGAAAAAAAAATATAAACATGCCTAGTATTTTCGCGCATTAAGCTGCAGAAAGATTATCATTAAAGACATAAAGTAAGAAATTTAAAACTGATTTTTCAGAAAGACCAAATATTGAAATTCATAATTAATAAATTTCAAATAATCTTATAAATGAAACAAAGAATTTTAAAAATGTTAAAACCAAAACTATTTCGAACAAACAAAACCCCATTTCAAAAAAATAATGAAATTTAAAGAAATATGAACAAAAGCAGAAGAGGAATTCAATCAACTTCAATGCTATGTACTTCGTCAGGAGGAAAGGAACATTGAAATCAATTGAAATCCCTCTTCTACGAAAATCCTTGCCTTTTTGTATTCAGAATTAGCCGATGAACCATTTCAATGTACTTTAATTATAATAGTTCACCCGAAAATTCTGGCCCTTCTTCAAAGCAAGGAAAAAACAAAATAAATTCTAATTAGAATAAACTTAAATAAAGAGAATTCTATTTTATTAAAAGAATTGAAAACGGAAGTGAAAAAACAAAATTCGTATTTTTTCGTATGATTTCTAAGAATAACTTATTTATTATTATTTTTTTCATGCATAGTTACGCATCAAACTTCATACAGAAATGCCCGTCCAAGTAGACGGTGAACCTTGGATTCAAAGTTCAGGTGAAGTCGTCGTCCTCAGATCCGCACTCAAGGTAAATAATTTATTCCGTCTTATATCCCAACTAGTAAATCCTTTTTAGTGTTAACCCGTCCTGATTATTGCACCTTGATCTATATCAGAAGCGTATGGATATTATGCATGATGTTACTTTTTTATAACTGAAAAAACTCACAACTATTTGCATATAATACATTCTCTCACTGAGAAGTTATTTTATTTTTAATATTTTTAGCGCACAATGTTTGCATTGATGATTCTTGACAATTTATGCAGCATTGCCTTTTCATATCAGCCTATTTTATTCCAAATCACCGATAATATGCATTATGTTAATGGTTGCATGTAAAAAGTCGTTACATATGTATTCGACTGAATAACGTGCTTTTGTTATTGCTTGAAATAATTACCACTTTCATACTTACTGTGATAACTGCACAATTTTTGAATTTTCATTTTCATTTCTTACATAAGACGAAAATTAAACCTTCTGTGAAACAGGGAAGCATTTCTACAACATATTATTAGAAAGACGATATTATTTTTACTACGCCATCGTTCTTCAAATTCTATTAACTTTCAGAAAACTGAACTAGCAGCAGTTTAATTTTTTGCAAGCGATAATTATTTAACCAATGAGAAATTGAGGTTACAAGAGAGCAATGAAAGGGGGAAAAAGCGAAGTATTTATTTTACATTTATCGCTAAAGTGGCGATTTTGACGATGTTTATTGATTGAATAATAAAATCTAGGAATTAACATCAAAAAGCCACAGAAGGGAAAAAAATCATACTACCGTTATCACAAAATATATATAAATATGGACTAAGGAAAAATGTTCTACATACAATTTTCATTTCATTCATAATATTAAATTCGCAAAGGCTTAAAAAAGTACAATAATATGGACATATTTCTTGGTTGTAGGACGAGCAAAAAATAGTCAAAAGATAAATCAGACACAAAAATAATTTCTGATAATCCAAATTTCGAAAACAACCAACATAAATTTTAGAAATGCGTAACAGAATCTTCTATTCCTTAAGAACTACTACATTAAAATAATACTTCTAATAATAACGCATATATTCCAATTTCTTGCCGTACATTGTAGTTAAGTTACTACACTACATTTAAGTATCCGAGAATGCAAACTCAAAGGTCGTAACGCCCAGGTTTTTGTCATTATGTGAGAAAGAAAAGATACTTCAAAGATCAATTTTACGAATGTAATAATTTTCGTTTGTAGAAAATGATTATATAGTTGGCAATAGTTATTTTAAAAACGTGCAGTGAGAGGGGAAAAAATTAACATTTTATGTAGCATAAGTGTGGTAATATTAGGCTAACTTGGAATCTAGAAAAGTTTTTTAATATAATGCACATTACATTTCAACAAAGATTACTAAAAAATAATTATGTACATGTCTGAACACACAAAACCCATTTACCGCGAATAGCAGATTGATGATAAACCCTGGATTTTTTACGACCATTTCATAGTACTTACATGTTATCCCGTACTTAGTACTTACATACATTACATAAAGTTGGCTGATCATTGAAGCAGAAAAGTTGGCGGTGATATCACCAAAGTGGCGCCGATTATTCTTACGGAATTCTCAACGCACTTCTACCTGCATCTTGCAAATAAAATAGTATTAGTCGTCTCTCTGCACATTCCATCCAATAACTGCTGTGGCAGAAATATTCGATCCGCTTTGTAAAAAGCTTTCAGTAATTTCTACGATTTAGCCACGTCCTAAGACTTTACCAAAGCTCTGAGTACAAACTTATTGTTTTGTCGGACATACCCAGCTGTTCTTTTCCCCCATTGAATAGGTGTTATTTTCCTGGAATAGAGAATATTGAATGAACAGTGCAGATATATGTGTGATTTTATAATAGCTTTTTTTAATGCAAGAAAAAATACAGCAATAACAACTAATTTATATCCTTGCTTATTGGGAATCCATCGAGGGTTTCAAAGTTACATCAAACGACTGCGCAAATGTTATGAGCACGGTAACTACACTACACAGTTAACTCTTCCCGACAACATAGTCACTGGCTCATCCTCTGCTCCAAAGCTACGTCTTCATTTCTCCCATTTCCATAAGTGAAATGACGTCATTGAGTTTGAGCTAGAGAAGAGCTTAACCTTACTGACCATTGTTATGAGTGTGGTGTGATGTCAAGCTTATTCATAACTTGCACTAAATCGTGCTGCTTGACTACAATTTCATGGTCGATGGGATAATATGTAAGTACTCATTTCTTAAAATGCTTCGTAAATTAGTGAATGCATTGCAATATGCATACACGTATAATAAAAATGCCATAAACATTTCTTTAAAATACGCAGAATATCGTTTAGAAAATATTTTTCCCTCAAAACAGGGGAATAAAGAGTACTGCTAGGAGCTATGTAGTTCTTCACAGGCACAAAAAATGCATGCAGCCATTTCTGTATTTAAAACATTGCGCCCAATCACTGTTGCTTAGAAAATATAAGGATTATGAAAAAAGTAATTTCATAATAATTATATATAATAATAAAACAAAATGTATGAAGGATGTTGTTGTTGCATCATTTTGATAATTTGATGTTGTGAGAAATATTAGTCGTTAAGTGGAATGTTAGTCGCTGCATGAGACAAGCGTTGCGACTCCCAATTTTTCTCCTCACCTTTTCCTTTCATAACTGAACCCCCTTTTACAGGCCACCATGCTACGCAAAATTAAAATGAAACGGAGAAACACTGAGCCAGTCTTGGGCCCGGGGAGCAGCGAAAAATCCACAGACGAGTGAGGACAACTACAACAGCATGACGAATACTAGGCTAGACCATTCACAGACAGGGACTTCTCACCCTTTGGCAAGGATTAAATGCAACACTGATGCTTAAGAAAAAGCATAGTCTTAAATCTTCAGCCAGTGTTGAGACCAATTTAGCGGCATTCGGTCTAAACTTTTGTTTCGAGTACTTTTGTTTACTTGCTTTCTCAACTTCTTGTAAGTCTTGAGAGAAGTGAGTAGAAGGTTTATATGCACTTCAGTTGTTGAGTATACGAAAATATGCTTTGAAATGACATGTACTTAAGATTGTTCATCATATTACTGCTTCTTAAACCTAGTCCATTTCATCCACATCTCTATTAGCACTTCAGCACCATTTCCCCCATAATATGTTTAAATTTAAATGTCATATGTGCTTATGCTGCAAGAAATCCTGTTTGTCTTTGGATAAACCTTCGTGATAACATGCAAAGCCACAGGTCATTGATAAAGACTTTCAAGGACACAAAATGTGTCATTAAGAAAATTAAAGTGATATTCGATAATAAAATAATAATGCAAATTTAAAGTGCAGAAAATACAAAACCAAGTAATTGATGCAAATGTTCTTTACAATAGCTAATCAGAAAATTAAAGAAACCTTTTCAAAAATGTAAAACTTTACCCTCATATTGTTGTGGAAAAACTTAACAAGATTATAATGAAACAGATGGCACTCTTTGTGGAGTGTTTAATTTTATCTAACATAGTAAATGTGTGTTTTCTCTGCAAGGCTACCATGTTAAAGAAGAGCAAGGGGAAAATGAAGAGACGGAATACAGAACCCAGCATGGTAGTGTCACCGATGGAAATAAGTCAAGATGTGCCAAGTAGTTCTGGACCATTTTAAGACAGGAAAACACAAAAGTAGAAAATTTAACAAAACACAAAAACACTACTTGGTGTGTAGGCCACAAAATATGAATTAATGGTTATATGTTGCTGAAATTTATAAATGGTTTTGTAAGTGCTTACGGGATATGCAATCTATTTAGAAAATTGTAGAAAATATAGATAAGCAAATATATGTTTCCCTTGTTAAAATAAGCAAATTGTGCAGAAAATGAATTGCTATATTAAAGTATTTACTGCATATATGTTTAATGCAGAAAACAGACAGATGTCCGAGAAGGAAAACTAAGGTTGTTTCCACTGGTTTGCATTTGCTTATACTGCAAGGTTGAGAGTAATAAATATGTTAAGCATAATAAAGAATTTTATACAAATGAATTAAATTTTAAAACTATATTTTCTTAAGCTGTAGGGCGAAAAACTTCGATTAAGTAGCACCTCACATTATAATCCTCATACATTATCGTGAATGTTTAATTAAAAACAAAACAGAATATTCTTTGACAAAAATATGAAAACATTATATAAAGCAAAATATAAATTTTTAACACTTATTTAATCTAATTAAATCTACACTAAAATCTAAATTTTAGCACAATTTTCATTATTTAATATACTTATGCAAATAAGATATTTTTCGACTATACGAGGTACAACTGCATTTTAAGTGCTACCTTTTGACCCCAGAATTAAAACGTGTCAGCAAAATTCTAAGCTAAAGACTTGATAAATCTAGAGCTATTATTGTGCCATTAGAAGTATTATATAAAAACTAATCATATAAATATTAATATGTTACTAACATTATTACTAGAAAACTGTATCTAAAAATTATAGCAAATTGTATTAAAAAATACAAAGTTTTCTGAAATATATAAAAAAAATAAATTGAAATCTATTTCACAATATTTACCATTATACTTCGTCCACAGAAAATAAATTTTACAGGTGCTACATATTACACACATTTTGTCATATTCTCATTTGTGATGGATATTTTGAGCCTAATCAAGCATTTTTTAAAGTATAGTAAATTGTTTTTAGCGTGATTCGAAAATCAAAGTGATTTTTCTTTTTTTTCATTTTTGGCAAATCTGGAATTAGCATTGTATTTTTCTAAAAGTAGAAATAATGAAGCATAAACACTCACACAGCTTACATCAAAAAGTATGTAATAATATTTAGGAAGAAATGTACAGCTTCATAAAATTTTAATTTTGGAGAATCTTGTGAATTCTAATTAATATGTCTAATAACACAGTTCATAATACATTTAAAAATTTCATTAGTTTATTAAAATGCCATGATGAACAATATTTTTTAACTTGTTCATAACACTGAAGTTTTTAATTATAAATGTAAGCAATGGACATTTGATTATGCTGAAATATATTGCTTCCAAAATAAATATTAAATTTTAAAGTAATCTTTTTATCAGCAAAATGTGGTTTAAAAATATTTCAGTAAAACATATAATTAATTAATTTAATGCATTCTTTACATACAAGCCAGTACAGCTATTTAAATGTATATAAAAGTGTTCTAAAATGCTATCTTATTTTAAATGCTGAATGAACATTTATAAGCTTTATGATTATGCAAGCTTCACCACATCAGTATTTCTAGTACTGGAGCTCCATAGATATCCTATCAGTGCCAGTTGTAGGACTGACAAGAAATGATGAAAGCCCAATTGTTAATGTTAAAAGTGTTCCCTTTGACATGGCCATCAGTGTTTAGTCTTTGGTGAATGTCATCACTATAACCACCTAGATTTTATGTTCTCACACCTACATACTGAGCCATTAGATATAGCAGACATATTTAAGACTAAAATGTAGCCCTACAATTTACCTTTAATTAGACAAAATAAAATTAAATCTTCAAATTGAAATTAACACAAATTTTTAAGAATTTCAGAAATCAATTTATATGATGAATTTGATAAAACGTCCATAGATATGCATAGAATACTAATAAACATTTTACAAATAAAATTCCAGTGACTATGCATATATTAAATAGAACAACTTCGTTAAAAATTCTGAATGATAGATGGAAAAGAATGTTACATAAAATCACAGATTTCTGAGTTTATCTTGTAAATTTTAGCTTTAAATTTAAGACAATAACACAGCTATATCTTCTTAATTTGAAAATATAAGGAAAGTATTTAAAAAGAGAAAACTAGGCAGAGATTAAAAAAAAAAAAAAAAAAAAAAAAAAAAAAAAAAAACTAAATAAAAATGTGCAGGTTGCAGAAAATATGCCAAATTTTATCATAAAGAATAACATAATAAATTCTTAAGAATGCAGTTACAACAATGTGTAAGAATTTTACTGGAAGTTGAAAATTTAAGGCTTGTTTTAAATTTGATCCACCTAAAAGTTTGCTCAAGTCTCTGTTATGATATAATTGCTTAACAAAGCACTGATATTTCAATAATATATAAACTTAATCTATTGTAATACACATAAAAGGGAAAAAACCCACAAAGGATAACATCTTCGTCTGTGATTTCTACACTACATTCCAAGAACGTAAAACAAATTCCTATTTGAGATTCAAAATACACCAATAAATAATGAGATACTGTGAAGTAATAATTGTCATCTCTTAGCACGTCTAATTAATACATCTGTGTTTTAGTATAGATTAATCTATGGCTCAGGCTGTAGAGTTTTGTGGTGGGTTGCAGGTATGGACTCACAGAACAAATTTCTTTGATCATTAGCTAGGTCAGGTATAAATAATGCAACTCTAGTTAAATGTTTGTAAATTGATTGTTATCTGTACATGTATCTGATGTAATATTGTATATTTCTTGTACATACTTTAGAATAGTAGCACACAATATTTGTGATATAGGAGAAACTGATCATAGTATTACATTGAAAAAAGGTAAAACTTGTAACTAGATTTATTTCTGATAATAACAAGAAAAAATTGTGAAATATTTAAACAAATACTACAAATGTTGTAAGGGTAAATTTGTAGATATCTGTTACTTGCTTAGAAACCCTTGTTTAGTCAAAACTAAGGTAGATGGCAAATGTCGCAGCATATTTATTTATTATTTTTTTTGTTATGAAATATTACCTAGAACTATATGTGTTGAGTATTTTCTAATAAAAAGGAAAAAATATATATACACCTATAACAATATACATTTCAAACAAGGGATTCAGCTAATAGAAATTTTATATTGATTGAATGGGATAGCAATAAGCAGGAGTTTATAAGAATAATTTAAAATTCCAGAAACATTTAAAATATGCTTTGTATGGAGTGTAAAATTTACACTTATAAAAGTATCCTGTATCCATGAAAGTCCTTATACAGCTTTTATTTCTGCAACTGTTGGTCATAGACGTATCCCTCTGCTTATAAAAATGTTCCAAGTGATGCAACTATTTATATTTTGGCATCTTAAAGTTAATATATATAAATTAAAAAAAATATGAAATCAAACATTTTATATGCTCACATAGGAAACTTCTATACTCATTACAAAGAGTAAAATAGTGAAATTATGCTTCTCGTATCACGAAAAGGTGACCGCGCTATTTCATTTTAAAATTGCACATCATATTTAGGGTGACAGTGCATAAATTGAAGAGCAAATACTTCCACCTATACATAACTAAAAATAAAAGATCAGTTTAGAATAAGATTTCTGATGTTAAGAGATTAAATGACCAGCATTTCTTTGCATATTGTGTAAGGTTTTGATCGATAGTGTTTCTTTCATAAAAAGCGATTTTGTTCAAAGAATCTTTTAGAATTAATGCTTGCAAAAACACTGACAAGCTGAGTTTTGGCACATAGCCAACTCATACCATTTAGATAAATTAGAAATAAAAAATATTTCCAGTTCAGTTCTAAAGTAATAACATGAGAATGCTAATAATGTAACAGCAATTAGAAATTTAATAAATTACTAGTGAAAAATTTCTTTTAGCATATCATTTGTAACAAAATTATAAATAACAGAATGTTCACACAAGCAAATCACAAAAGATTATCATTGAATGACATTTAAAAGGGGAAAAAATCAACCTTGAATAATTCTAATTTATTTATTAACTGACTCTTCATAGCAAGCTGGTAATGTCACAAATATCCCAAATTTTGAAATAATTATTTTGTTCATTTTTTGTTATATGGAAGTCAAATTTTTTTATTTTGTTATTTATAATGAGTACATTTTCCCCCTAAATATAAGTAAGGATATAAGAAAACAAATTTTCAAAATTTCACAAATCTTTTTTTTTTAATTTAAAATGCCAAACATGAATATTTACACCATTTAAAACATTTTTTGCAACTGGAAATTGAAAGGTTATGTCCATGATCAATGATTACAAAAATAAAGGCTGAGTGTGGATTTTTGTAGACACAATACATAGAGAAAGGATTACACAAAAAAAGTTTAAAGATTCAGATGATACTTGCTATACTTTTCTTTAACATAACAATAATCTTTTAGACCTGAATCTGGTTACATGGGTTTTAAACATATGTTGATAAGCATAATAAATTTTATGCTGGTCTCAAATGAAAATAAAAAAAGGGCTATACAGCATTTTTCTATGCAAAATTTGTTGTTATCTATGTAGCATTACTACTATGCAAAATTTGAAGTATGCTGTAAGTATCAAATAAAAAATATTTTATAAAAAGATATATATACTTATGATTCTCTGACACTATGAATATATGAGAGTATTTAATACATGAATGTTGAAATTTTTGTGTTCAACAAAGAAATACGAAGCACAATATACCTAAAATATATCCACAGAATGGATGAAATGCTTACTCAGGATGTTATTTCGAACAAAGAAGCACATAAAATGAGCACACATTTGCATATTCTCTTAAAATATTAAAACAGGTTGTAATTTTTAATGTTAGAGAAACAGCGCTTTTCTGAATTATGGAAGTAAGGTCACTTTGTGTTTGCAAATACAAAATGATAAATAGAATGAATAAAAATATATTCAAATAATACATGTTTTCATTATTTTCTGATATATGTATATCTATATAATGCATATATAAATGTTTATGTTCTGTATGTGTGTAAGTTTTTGTTCTGTATGTGTACACACAAACAGGATGTCTCAAAATTATTTATACTACCTTAAAAACTTATATTCCATGAATAATACATACTGTCATCACATTTTTAAGCTAAGCAAATTTTTTTGTAATAAATCAGATTCATGAGTATGCAAAATGAATCTCATAATAAACGTCATTGCTTTAGAGGCTTTGAGCAAAGAATACTTTGAATATTTAAAATGAATTTGTTATTGTGAAGCATTTGTTCATCACTTAGCTTAAAAATGTGATAAGTGAAATTAAATTCATGAAAGATAAATTTTTAATATCTGCGTATACACAATTTTGAATATATATATTTATACGTACAAAATAAATGCTTATTAGATTTAGAATTTATTAAACCTTCAATTATTACTGCAAATTACATATATACCGCTTAAAGCGCATTGATGGTACATTGTATGAAATAAATTTACATGCAATAATAATTGATGAATTTTAATATTTTTCAAGATTATTTTGCACATATTCAGGTATGTCTTAATTGACTGTGTATCAGCATACAATGTATGTCATATTTTTTTTGGTATATCAATAAGTTTTTCATAGTTTCACTGGTTTGGTAATTACAGCACAAATGTATGACATATTTTCAAATTTTGAATGATGATTTTTTTAATGCATATATGATCATGCACACACCTTACTCAGTTCTTACTATAATTAAAAACTATGTGATTTTTACCTGCAATCCTGCCACAGTAAAAAGGCAGCTGCAACAGTTATGTGTCTTACAGTTTAAAAACTATATTCACCTCATTTAGTGTACTGCTCACTTTTCATAACATGTAAAAATAGCAAAGTTAGCCAAATGTATAAACAATCACTTATTTATAGTTTACGAAGGTTCAATGGCTTCTTGTGTTTTAACTCTATAAATGTGATGTTAAATTTAATTCTTATTTCATTTAAACTCTGATGCATGCATCTTTCTGCTAATATTTTAACTGTTACTCATTTAGAAGTATTCTCAATGAGATTTTGCATGCTAGAACTTGCGGAAGTTCCTGAAACAATTTATAAGAGCTGAAAGTTTATGTTGACAGTATGTATTGGATACAAACTGCATGATAAAATCATAGTGATAATGAAACTTTAATGTTTGGAGAATGGTTTTATTATTAATAAAGAGTGTAAAAAAAGAGCCTTGTCTTTTATTATTACATACATATATAAATCTTAACCAAATTTTACCATATTAAATGAAATAAAAATTGCATTTTAAAGAAAAATCTTTTATTCTATACTGAACTATGTAATGGAATTTTATTCAGAAAAAGTATACTTAGTTTTTTGTAAATATTAACTAATTTGAGTAAAATTGACATCATCCAGTTAATTATTACTGGAATCAAGAATATCTGTTTAAAACTCAGTTATTCGATCATAATTAAATATTAAATGCATTAAAAGGAATTTTAAATGCAGAATGTATACATATATATATATATATATTATGAGTAGTTGAGACTATCAATATCAAATATTAAATGATATTGATAGTCTAAACTATAAATAAAATTAAAATAAATTATGCTAATCAAATATTAAATGTATTAAATGAAAATTTAAATGCAGAATGTATATATATATACATTATGAGTAGTTTAGACTATTTTACAACCATTGGCATACAACTAAGCTGATTAGTAAAATGAATATTTATCAGTGTGAATAGTTACATAATATAGAATCAACATGATATTGTAGGTTGTCATATCTACATCTTGCTGCTAGACACATACAAATATTTTAAGGTTATCATTTTTTATGATATGTAAAGAATTTTGCAGAAAAGTATTGTTCTCTTTGCGATAAATATACTTTAAAAAGACAATAATAGGATATAAAAGAAAAGAAATTTTAACAGATTTAAATTGGACACATTTATAATTTATCAACAAACGGAAATAGACTCTATGCTGAATGCATGAAATTAGTTATAGTTCATCTAATTTTTAATGAACATCTAAACTTTCTTTATCTTACCTTTCTCATTTACTGTCAGAATCTAATTTTCTGGAGAAATCTTTGAATTATTAATTCACACATATTTCATTTACAGAAGACATGTATTGAAAATTAATGCTTAGCTTAAAAGATCTGCTATATGTTACATTTTCTAAAAGACTTCAGAAAATATATCAGAGATATTAATAACATAAGCATATAACACTTAATATAACATGTTTAAGACTTTAAATATTAAAAACTATAGATTGCATGATGAAAAATTATACCTTGATGCCGTTTCTAGTTTTATTATTACACCTTATATCAATTTCTTATGAAGTTTTCTTCAAAATTTCATGAATTCTAATAAATCAAAAATTCCTTGTATTATATGTAATGTTACCTGTAATTTTTTCATTAGAAATTTCTTTTAATTAGTACTATCATTCCACCTGTTCTGAGTGAATGCCTTATATTTAGGTGGTATTAAAAGTTATTTTAGCCTAGATCCTATACATGATTTCAGGCCCATAAATACAATCATTTAAATAATAATAAAAAAAATGAAAAATTATACAGTAAAAACGTAAGTGTTACATGTTTTGCTAGAGATTTACACAAATTAGCTATAGGATGGTAGTTATAAAAAGTACCTTCTTTTCACCAGTTTAACTTCAACTCACCCATTAAGAGTCAGAAGCCACAACTTAAACTGAAACAGTAAGTAAGACTTAATTTGAATTCAAACAGTAATGCAAAATTCTCTTATATTTATTTATTTAGAATTTTAGATTAGGTTACAATTAAAACAACATTCTGCAGTTCATAAGTTAAAATGAAAGTATTAGAAATAGAAATTAAATAGGATTTGTACAACAGAACTTTATTTGAGCCTTTATATTTTGGGCAACTTTTCAAAAGGTGAGTGAACAACTTATAGTAAGCTTGCTCACATACCTAATAATTTAAATCTTAAATTACGATTACAAGTATGGCAACAAAGTTTATAATTTTATCTGTTTGTGGAATTGGTAGACTAATCAAAATCTGCTGGTGACAGCTTTTGTTTTCCAAAGAAATTTTATAATTATATAGTATTTTCATTTGTTAATTCAAATGAAGATCTATTCTAGATTGCTCACATGTGGAAAGATTTTAAACTCATTCTAATACAATAAAGAGATTTTTCGTATTTTAAAGATAGATAGATTTTAAAGATATAGATACTAACTAACAGCATAAAGAAATTTCTAAATGTGTTCAGTCAAAGCACTTATTCTGTGGCTATAAACTGAAAAATTAAAACAAAAACCTCTGTTTAACATCATATACTACTAAATGGTTAATTGTTTTGTATTATGTAATTTAAAAAAAATATATTTACTGCATGCCCATTAAAGTAAAGCAAAGGGTATAACTTTTAGTATTTTTGCTCATAGAAATTTCAAAAGCTAAATATCTGATGGATTATGTCCTTTAAAAGCAACTCAGTTTAATTTTCAGTTTCGCTTCAAGTTTCTAGAATTTTGTAACCGTGGAAAATATACAGCCTTGCAAATTCGCTGTATTAAGAATAAAGAATCATGCAATTCCTAGAAAATGCTCAACCTTAAACTAGTTGGAATAACCAGTAACTCTCACTTTCATTAGTTGCTTTTGCTAATAAGATGTTATCAATTACTTCATAATTCACGGCTCTATTCCTAATAGCCATAATATCCTGATACTCAAAATGGTCAGGATCTTTTAGATAAGCAGAAATGTTTTTAAATTAAGAGTCCATTTATAATTCAGGTATGATATTTCTCGAGAATCAGGAATTTTTGCTAGACACTAAAACCAAAATAATAAAACATTCTCTGGAGTAGATAGTAATTAGATAGTTGATTAACATGGACAAAATCTAGCACATCCAATACCAGGAAAGCTGACTAAAGTGAAATATGGAAAATAAAGAATGCTACAGAACTTTTTTTTACTTTTTTATTAATTTACATGCCACTGCATTTTCATGGAAATAATCTGCATGTTATTTAGCCTGAATCCTGTATCTTATTTAGCCTGAATTTAAAACAAAACTTGGTTAACAAAATAGAACTAATAAAACTGATCACATACAGTCAACTCCTGACAGAAGAGAGAGTTTATTAACCAGACTTTATCTGAAAAAAAGGGGGTTGAATTTGTTAAATACAGAACAACAGAAAAATCACTATTGCAAACCATTGTAATAAAGTGACATTTCTACAAGAAATGCAAAAAGGATGAAGAAAATGAATGAGATCCTGTCTGTGGTGGCAGCTGATACTACAGTATTTAGAGATTGTTTTTATCCTCAACAGTATATAATTTAATTGTAGATAATTTAGAATATAAAAATGTTGTTAAATAATTCATTAAAAATTAACTGAGAAATCGCAAAAATAAATTGCGTATACAGCTATTAAACCTCTTTTTCCCACAGACTCCTAATAGCACAGATTAGATTTCAGGCTAACTTATTATAAAAATACAAGTATATAAACAAAAGCACTGTTTTATCTGTTTGGAGTGTGTTCTCATTTTGAATGAATTTAATTTATTATTGGAGCAAACAAACTCATTCTCTAAAGCAAACTTTTATAAAGGAAAGGAAAGTATAAATAGTATTTTTTAATATAATGGAGTATTCCTCTTTCCTGATCTTTTTTTGTCATATTAACCAAGTAAACAATGGACACCATGCCTTAGTGATTACTGTGGTTAATTTGGAGTCTAATCTACATTACTCAAAATTTACATTGTCAAATTATACAGATGATCAGTTAAAAAATATAGAAAGAAATGAAAAATAAGGACATATTTATTAGAATAAAGTTTTTAGTATATATTTACCAATAACAACAATGGTAGCACATTATAAGGTCATTATATTTTGTGCAATAATAAATTCAGATAACGCATTCTGAAGTCTGTTACACCCAGTTTATTGCCTTCTGTGCAAAAACAGCAGTAAGAACGCCTGCAGTAGCCCTCCCCCCCCAAAAAATGGCATATATTTGTTTTGTGGAAAGATACTTGTACACTCTCATTCTTTATAAAATATTTACAATAAAAAAATATAAAACAACTACTGAATCTGAAAGCTCGTCTTATCTACCTTAGCTCACACATGGTTTTTTTTATATTGCCATTTTTTCTACATTAATGTAACATTTCTTATTAGACAAAAAATTTAAAACACTTAATACATTATTTTACATTTGAAATAGAAACTTGATTTGGCATTCAGGTTCTTTACAAATATCGAAGTTGGAGGCAAAACATTTTATGTGGGCCCCCTTCATCCTCCATTTATTTTCTTTTCTTTTCTTTTCTTTTTTTTTTTTTTTTAC
The DNA here is from genome assembly GCF_044657685.1 of Stegodyphus dumicola. Taxonomy (NCBI): domain Eukaryota; kingdom Metazoa; phylum Arthropoda; class Arachnida; order Araneae; family Eresidae; genus Stegodyphus; species Stegodyphus dumicola. The sequence continues at coordinate 242,849,897 of NC_140771.1, forward strand.
TATAATAGATACAACTGATGCAAAACTGTATAAAATATTTTATGAAAGTACCAAATAATTTACTTTTTTTTGTTTGTCAAATGCTTTATAAAATTTAAGATTGAACATTTTAAACTAATTTCTTTTTTCCCTGGAAAAACCTCGGATAAAAAGCAGGATCTAACAAATTCTTAGTGAAGTTATTAAAAATCTTAAATTAATTAGATTGCCTATTTAATACAAAAATAATGCAATTAAATTTCTCATCAGTTTAACAACTATGAACTCTTATTTAGATTTTTAAAATTGGCAACAGCTTGTTATCTTTACTTTCTTTCCAAATATAGAGCTCATGTTTGTGGCATAATAGTTATATTTTTCCCATAATAAATGTTTTATTATGCTTATTAAGAGTTCCTACTCATCGTGTAGGAAAACTTCTGGTTTAATACTCATATTCACATAATACTACAAGCTTCAAATTTAATGGGCAGATGACAATAAGAAATGGCTGTGCAGATTTAATTTTATTTTACAAAACAAGGTTTTGTTAAATAGCATCAGTTGCTAATGAAAGTGCAAGATAATTATTCTAATGTCTAATTTTTTAAAACATAAAAAAAACTAAAATATGAATTTTTTTATTTTATTCCTGCTTCTAATTATATAAAGCTTACAGATAAATTATTTAAAATGTTACATATTTTAAATATTACAGAAGGATTTGAACACCCTGAAAGACGAGGCCTGGGATATATTCCCATTTTTCCTTTGCATAAATTAAGCCCAGTTGGTACTAGAAGAAAAGTATGGTACGATCACTATTCAGACAAAAAAAAAAAAAAATCTGAAGTTTTGAAAAAATGGTATCAATAACTAAGTTTTCAGAATTTTTTTTCAAATGAAAAAAGGATATAGACAATGATAGTGATTACATAGCTTAATTTTCAGTGCTCTGCTTAAGATGTTACTTTAAAGTTGAGCTATAACAATGACTGAACTTTTGAAATGATCTAATATACAGCATCTTTATACAATATTTCTAAATGCATAGAATTAAAAAAAGTTTACATTTCGTAAATTTTAAAAACATTTTAAACAAAAAAGAAATTTGTATGAAATATAACTTTCAGAGAGAAAATATGCTTTCAAATAAATGTATGTTTATTTCCATTGAATATAAAGAAACTTCTAGAAAATTTATGAAGACATTTTATCAATCCATTGCAGTTGCTATAAAAATATATTTATGTACAAATATTCATAAAATCTCCAATAATCTTACAATTGAAATAACAAAATATAAAAATGTTCAGCAAAAGAAAATATATTATAACAAGGCTAACAATCTTATTCAATTTTCTGAAATACTCATACAAAATGCTGAAATATTTCTTTGCTAACGATCATAACGAAGAAGTTAATTACTTGTGTTAAACAGGATGCCAGTTTGGAGCACGTTTTTCAAAAAATGCTTTAATACCTTCTATAGCTTCTTTATTTGCTAAGTTCTGCACCATTATTTGAGACCCCAACCTATACATGCAAATAAAAATAAATTAAAAAAAAATTAATGCTTTCTAATATTTATTACTTAGTAATTAATTTAATATTACATCGGTAAAAAAAAGATCAGAAATATGTTTCACTTAAATTTATTATTTTCACTTAATTATGTTAAATGTAAAACTGTAGGTTTTTTGGTGCCCACAATTATGCCTACATCTATAAAAGCACTGGTGAATGAAATTATCTAAGGTGATACATTGAATCAACACATGCATTCAAAAGTGGAAAATTATATATAAATGCCTATGATATAAAACTATAATGTGAAAGAAATAAAATTAAAAAATAAAATCAAATCTTAAAGCTTTCAGATTTTATATTATGCCCAAAAGAGCATTTTTTAATGTTTTGTGTGTTACCTTTATTTATAAAACATCATGTTCTTTGCACTTAAAACACATAAAATTCAATTCAACAGCAATATCACAAAATATTTAAAAACAGCATATTGTTAGAATTTCTAATACACAGTCTCGCACGCTGGGCATAAAAATGTTTTTTTTTTTTCTGTATGGTGTTGTCTGCTTGCTTTGAAATGATTGAGTTTGCTAATTAAAAATTCGTTAAAGTTTTATAAAATTTTAAATAGATAATAAGACAAATTCAGAATTTAAAATTCAGGCTTCTAAATGCCCAGGTTCAGTTGGAGGACTACTTTATTCAAAATTTGATGTCTCTAGGTACCATTATTTTTTCACAATGCAAGAAACATTCATGCATTCATATGGATTCTTCATTATTTAGTTTCTTTAAATATAATATTTGGCGACAACAGTTTAAAAAGTGAATCTATGCAACATGCCTTTTTGAAATTAATAGCCCTTCTGTGCTAATGCCCTTTGAAATAATATATGACAATGAAATGTTAGGAAAAGTAATGCAGATTTCTGACATTATTATGAAATTACATTTCCTTTTAACAGGAAATGTAATTTCTTCTGCTTTGTAAAAATGTAGCACAATGCAATTTCATCTTTTCAGTAAGATGGTAATGAAGTCTGGTGAAGTAATTTCAGTCCTCCACTTATACGGCCATTAATGCACTTTTCTTAAGCAACTGTTCTTTGTATGTTTCTAGCAGTTTTCTAAAATTCAGATCAGATTTGGCCACCAGTTTATTAGTTGAAGGATTTCAGTTTTAAGAAATCCATTTACTAAGTTTGTTCATTAGAAACATATGTTGTTAAACACAGAAAGAAAATTCAGACACATAAGCACTTCTAAACACTATATATTCTACCAACTAATAAGAGTGTAAGATCTTGTCCTCTTCGCTACTATAAGGTTAAAATGATATTACTAGGAAACCTGGCAAATTCTTGCACAGGTGTGAATAATACCAGCACAGAAGAAGAAGAAAATAAACCTTTATTCATCAAATTCTTAACACAAATGCACGTGCTTTGTGATTACAATAATATGATTTTATTTCAGACAAAGACAAATCGGATATGATAATAATTAAGTTTAACCATTCCATGAAAAACAGATCAAATTTATTTGTCATTTCATGAAATGTCATTATTTTAATGCATATAAAAATAATACAGTACAAAGTCCGTGATCCGGACTCGTCGGGACTTCGGCGATTCCGGATTTTAGATCATCAATTTAAATCTGGTAAGATGGCATACAGAAATTATACAATAAAAAATATGAAACCGTAATTTATGAAATACAGAGCAATTATGATCTAAAGAATATCAAAATTTACAAAAAAAAAAAAAAAAAAAAAAAGGCTTAATATTTATTTGTTCACTTTATTAAACATTTCTTTTAATGTAAGTTGCTTAGTATTTTGTGCTAATACTTTCTCTTTAATTCTCTCTTCTAGAAACAGACATAATTTCTTGTTCAGTTACAAAGTTCCACTGTCCAAATCCTGTAATTGCCATGTCGAGAATACCGACTAACTTGTCAATCGAAATTTTTTCGTTTTCAATAACCTCTACGTCACTTTCTTCACTATCAGAAGCACGCATGTATAAATGCTTTACTGGCTTTACGTACATGAACAGCAGATGCACGCATCAAACACGCATATGTAAATGCATTACGAGCATAAGTTTGTGGATTTGAAGTCCGGATTATAGATCATTCCGGATAATGGACATCCGGATTACAGACTTTGTACTGTATTGAACAAACCTGTATTATTATTATAGAAAGAAGAAAAAAGATTTTCTGTCATAAATTAATACTTGCACTTTTTGTTGATGTTTTTAGACGTTAAAAAATGTATTTGAGGCAAACAAAAATTATTGTACATGTGCAACAATTTTATAGCTTTATTGTGGTTACTTTCTTCACTTTGGACACTTGCTTTCTACATTCATTACGTGGTAGCAAGGCAAACTCCAGTTGTAAGTTATACAGCTAACTAAAGTTGATACAAATAATTTAAAAGAAACTTTAAGGCAATGGATTCTACCGACATAAAGTCACAGTACTATATGAAAGCAGACTGAAAATATTTTGCTGCAAGTCTGTATAGTAGCAATTCAATTTCAAAGTTCACTATCTAAGCAAGTGATTATTTGATACCAACAAAGAATCAAATAAATTTCCTGAATAAGTATTATAATTAGTTCAAAGGGGCAATCTGCCCAGAGGGACTATTAATTTCAGTTTGGTATTTTGTGCCGATTCAATATAAATATCGGTTCACTATTCAAATTGCTGCCACCAAATATTAGAGCCCTGTATCATATATAACGAAATTAAATAATGAAGAATCTGCATAAATGTATGTATGTTTCTTGCACTGTGATAAAACAAGGGGTACCTAGAGCCATCAAATTTTGAATAATGTAACCTTCCAACAAATATGGGCATCTGAAAGCCCAAATTTGGAATTTGTTTTATTATTTAGTTCATATTTTGTAAAACTTCAGTGAATTTTTTATTAACAAACTCAACAATTTCAAAGCGAGTCATGGCAACACCGTACGAAAAAATAAATATTTTTATCTTCAGCACAGGAGACTGTGTATAGGAAATTCTAAAGATATGCGCATTTAAAAATTATTTTTCGATATTGCTGTTGAACTCAATTTTATGGTTTAAGTGTGAAGAGAACGGTATTTAATAAATAAGGGTAATGCACAAAACATTAAATAAATGCCTATTTAGGCATAATATATATATATATGTAAGATAAAAAATATGAAAGCAAACTTCTAAACTTAATTCACTATAACTTCCATTATTTTCTATTTCATTTTTAGAATAATTATAAAATTCATATTCAAAATTCTCAACAAAATTTCAAGAACATAAAAACTTATCTTAATATCCTTCCCTATGAATAATTTAAATAGCTTAAAATTTGTTACTTAATTTTCTCACACATAATTATGAAAAATTAGAAAAATTAATGAACAAGAATTTCAGATTTTCTCAAAGCAAATTGCAGAAATTTTAACCAATGTTGAAATGAAAACTATAGAATTCGCAGCACATTAAATAATTTAGTTCCTAAGCTAGGTTCACACGAATGTAATAATTTTTGAGCTGTTGAAAAAGTGGAAGTGCAAATAATTTTCTGTCGCACATACTTGCAAACAGTAACTCCGATCGACCTTGAACCCACTGTAATGCTGAATCCCTAAAGGGTAATTCACTGATGATTTCCTTTTCACTAGGCATTCGAACTTCTCAATTTATAGAGAGATTACTTTCAATCTGTAAACATTACGCGTAATTATTTTTTTGAAGCACTTGCAAAACACCACAGCAGAAGAATGATCTGTTATTTTTTAAACACTGAAAAAACAAATTCAATGATTCACTTCTTTCACATTATCTTGGATTTATCACAAAACGATGATTTGAAGAGCTGAATTAAATTTTCCATTGAGGTTTCAGGCTGCAGGAAACTATCCTACCGGCTTAATTGTAATAATAAAATCACAAGAAAAAGCCGGAGCAATGTCGATGCGTGCTTAGATCCATATTGAAGAAGAATTTTGATTGCGTAGTATTTAAAGAACTTGGCATTCGAGGCAGTTTTAATTCTATTTTTATTTCCAATTGATATTTGTGGCCACAATCACTTGGCACTCTAGTCGTGCCTTTCCACAGAAGATTTACATTTTTGATATTGTTGGGATAGAAAGCAAGCCAGCGAAATTACATCTTAGCACAGTAGAGAGCAAAAGCTGAAGTGCGTAGTTATGAAAGATGGAAGCATGCGAAGAGAAAAGTTTCAGTTTGCAATTTGGTGATTGGTCGAGAGGGATCTGCATTATGGGTTAAGTAAGATCGCATGATTAATTTGAATGACGCAATTTAGACTTAAGCGTTATTTTTAGGACAGATAGAGGAAGTTCTCAAATGAAATAGAAAATAATGGAAGTTATAGTGAATTAAGTTTAGAAGTTTGCTTTCATATTTTTTATCTTACATATCATTTGTACAAAACTCTTCAATGCGACTAACACATACCTGGTTGCAGTACTTTTCATAGGATATAAGCGTGTAAATCTTGTAAAATTATCAATTATTACAATTAATTCTGTATTTCCTCTTGAACTTTTTACGAATGGTCCTAAATAGTCTATATGTATGATTGCAAAAGGTCTTCTACCAGGATTAATTAGATGCAGTACACCTTGTTTCTTACCACTAGGTACTTTATTTACTACGCATTCGAAACACATCGAAATGTGACACATAACATATTGTTTCATTCTTTTAAACCAGTACGACTCCTGGATTTTGGCAACAGTTCTATTTGCAGAAAAATGTTCTGAAAGATTGTGAAATTTTACTACTATATCTTTTCTCATCCACTTAGATATGATATATAACAATTTCTCCTTTTCCTGATCTTTTACCTTACGAAACAATCGATCATTCTTCAAGATGTAATTTTCAGTTACATATTTCTCTGCATTCGTTCAATCATTTATCTTTTTCGTTAAAATGTCCATTAATATGTGTAATTCTAGATCTGAATCACAAGAATTTGTTCATCTACCGTTAGTGTTAAACAAACTTCCAAGTTGTTTTTAATTATAGAGTCTAAAATTTCTTCTGGCTGATCAACTGGCGATCAGCTCAATGCATCCATGACTCATTTTTTTTACCTTGTCTGTGCTTTATTTCAAGACTGTATTCCTGGATCAGATTACTCCACCTCGCTATCTGAGGATTTGAAATTTTCTTTGCATTTAAATCAACTAAAGCTTGACAGTCTGTAATTACCGTAAATTGGATTCCAATTAAAAATTGTCGAAGTTGTGTCAAAGTCCAAACTATTGCCATTAATTCTAATTTGCTTGAATGATAATTCTTTTCTGTTGTTCATTTTTTTACACAATAAACTAAATGCCACTTTTTATCTTCACCTTTCTGCAACAGCATTCCTGCCAGCCCTTTGCTACTCATGTCTGTGTGCACTTCAGTCTCTGCTTTTGGATTATATAATGCTAGTACTGGTTCATTAGTTAAATGATCTTTTAAACTACTCAATGCTTCTTGCTGATCTTCATTCCAACAAAATGTTTCATCCTTCCTCGTCAATCTCGTTAATGGCTCAGCTTTCTCTGTATATTTTGGTACAAACCTTCTAAAGAAACTTGTAAGACCTAAAAATTGTTTAACATCATATTCATTGGTTGCTTTAGGAAAGTTTAATATGGCTCGTACTTTTCTTGGTCCAGGTTGCATACTATTCGATTTTATTAGAAATCCCAAATACTCAACTTCATCTTTTCCAAATTCGTATTTTGTAAGCTTCAATATCAGCTTTTCTTCTCTCAATCTATCAAACACTTTTCGAAGTTTTTCTATCATTTTCCCCACGATTTAGTCGGAATTAATATGTCATCCAAATACACACTTCTTTATAAAGCAATGGACTTAAAACTTGATTCATAAGTCTCTGAAATTCTGCAGGAGCGTTAGCTAACCCAAAGATCATACTTTCAAATTGACCAGTATCATCTGGAGTGATGAAAGCTGTTTTCCGTTTCGCTTCTTCAGTTAAAGGAATCTGTAAATATCCATGAGCTAAGTCCAATGTAGTGAAAACTTTACACTCCCTAAGACATTCAAGAAGATTATCTATCCTAGGGAGTGGAAATTTATCTTTAACAGTTTACTAATTCAACTTTCTATAATCTACCACTAATCGTAGTTGACCTGTCCTTTTCCTTATGAGTAAAACTCGACTAGCATACGGAGATCTTGTTTCAGTAATAACTCCTTATTTCTTCCATTCATTTATTATCTTCTCTATAGAAGCACTCTCCTCGGCATTGGTTTTATACGACTTCAATTTCTTTAGTATCCATTTTTGTTAAGTTTGTACACCCTCATTCCTCCATATTTAATGCAAAACAATCTCGATACTCATTTATCAAATATAAAACTTCTTGTTTTCTCTCTGGCATAATACTGTTATTAACTGTAATTTCTTCTAAAGTAATTGGTCTCTTAAACTTCTTAATTTTATTTATTATCATTATTTCCTTTTGATTTGAATTTTCAGTTTTCTGATCTAGACTTGATTCAACTCTGCTACTTCCGCTCTACCGATACATTGATTCCCTTTCAAAATTAATTTTCGATCACTGTAGTTAGTGACTGGTATCACTGTTTCTCCCTGTATTACTTCCAATAATGAGCTTAACTCATCTTCCGATCCACTTATTACAACATAACCGTTATTTATTTCATCAGTTTTAATTTTCATGAAATTAACCATATTACTTTTGATTTCAGTTTCTTGGGAAGCCTTCAGTTTAATTCATGGAGTAATTTTGCAACTGTGAGAATGGACAATCATTAGCATAGCGTATGTGCAAGGTATTACCTATCTTGGTGTATGCGATATGTGGTAAATCAATCCATGTTCGACCAACTAACAAGTTGCAGAGTTGCGTTCATCTCCTACAATTAGAACTGTAATGTCCTTTTCTTACACATTATCAATCTCTAAATTAAACATTTACATTTCCCAATGTTCTACTGGCTGGTTTACTCTGGTTTCCAAAGCCAAACAATTCCTATACATCAGATTTTATAACAAGATTCAGTTTCCTAGCCACAGACTGTTTCAATAGACACGAACTATAACCTGTATCTATGATTGCAGTAATTTCTTCTCCATTATTCATGCGAGCATACTTTAAATATACTGTTGAAAGACACCTGAATTCTGGTTCATGGATAAATTATTTTTAACATTTGTCAAGTCTGAACTCTTAGATGTACACTTTTTAAAAGTATGACCCTTTTCATTACATTTTCTGCAAATAATTTCTTTTTTAGGTTGAGGACAATCCATCGCTATATGTCCATAATCATCACAATTGAAGCATTTCGGCTAACCCTTTTCATTGGAGATACCAGAACTATATTCCCTTTTCCTATTGTCTATTTTATAAAATTTGCCTCTCAAATTATATTTATTATCAAAACAGTTTTTAAAACCCACTTTGAAATTGCCACCTTTCTGTATAGAACCGTTAACATTTTTGGATCTTGAATACTGATTATAGGGTCCGTCAAAAAATATAGAACCAAATTTAGGCTTAGAACCAAATTTAGTATGCCTAAAGGTTTTATTTTCTACTTGAAGTACTTTTATTCCTGTCCAAATATTTTCATATTCATCTAGTTTTTCAGCCAACTCTTCAGGATTAATGAATTTAGACGATTCATTAGTGAAATGATCTTGTATAGCAGCAGGGACCATTTTCTTTAATTGATCTGTAATAATAAGCTGTTTTAAAGAGTCAAAAATCTGTTACATTTAATCCAGCAAGCCACTCTTCAAAATAATTTTTTAATTCAAACGTAAAGTCCCTCCACATGTTGCGTAGTGTTTTAATATGATCAATGAACTTTTGCCAAAACTGTCCAGGGATTAACTTAAATTTTTCTCAATAGCAGTTGTTTTAACTTGCTTATAGTCGTTAGCTTTTTCTTCTGATTCAGGGGTAATTAATTGAGTTATTTCATAAGACAACAGACCCAACAGCTGAGAAACCCAATTTTCTTCTTCTAACCCAATACGCCGTGCCTATCTCTCAAATAAGACTAAATAAAAACTTATATACCTTCATTCAAATCATACTTATGCATTAATTTACTCATATCACAAAAATTACTTTTACTAACATTAGAAGGAACAGAATTATTTACATAACTACTTCTGGTTTTCGTTTCTATTTTCAATTTTTCAAGTTCAAATGTTTTTTGCTTATCTTTTTCTAAAATTTTAATTTTTTCCTTTTTGAGTTCAAATGTTTTGCTTTTCTAAAATTTCCATCTTTTCCTTTTCGAGTTCAAATGTTCTTTGCTTTTCTAAAATTTCAAACTTTTCCCTGTCTAAACGATCATTTATAATTCTATCTAGCATTTGTTTAGTAAATTCTTCATTATAGTTCTAACTATTCAAAATCATATCCCTTAAGCCTACAATTTTAATATCAGAAGGGACATCTACATCAAGTTCCAAAGCAAGTTAAGTCACATTTCTTGCCCCTTGCCAAATAAGCCATTTTAAGACTTCAATTTTCAAATAATAATATAATAATTCCACTTAAGTTCTTTCCGTTTAATACTTTAACAAAAACAGTTTATAAATGCACGTACCTTCCTACCTTCAGTTTTGGCGAGCTTCCGCATTCAGTTTAGGCTTAACGTACATTAAGGCAATATGTTGTTAAATCCTAGAGACGATACAACTGAAAATACAAAATGACTATGCACACTTCAAAGAAACATAACTGTTCAAAAAACTCTTTTGTTGCCACTCAGGAAAATATATTTAAAAAAAATGTTTACACAATGCTTGTTAGTTTTTGAAACTACAGCTCAGTGGTGACTATCATGCATTTCAGGAGCAGAAGTAAAGCAACAAATGTTTTCAAATTTGCTACTTGGCCTTAGGCCCCACCATCCTCACTAGAGTACGAGATAACAAAAGCATTTTTCCTATGCCTGCATGAAAAGAGTTTTGAAGTTCTTCAAATGGAACCCTGTTGTAAAAATCATTCTCTTCTTGCTTACTTTACGTATATTAATCTTTTGGGTACATTTGACAAGTGAGACTTGTCATCTGCTTGCTCGGGTGAAGTTACGGTGGACGAGTCTGACTGGTCATCTGAATTTAAGAAGCAGGCATTGATGTTTGCAACACCCCGGCAGTGGACGTAGATCACAAACATTTGCCTGGCATTTGTTTATGACATCTTACAGTTGCAAATACGGTTAATTCTACTTATTTTTATTATTACCCCTGTTTTCTTGACACGCTATCCTAAGATGTCTAAAATAAAAAATTCATTATACTGTGAAAAATGATAGTTTCAATGAAGTAGAATTACAGCTGTATGATAACAGTGAATTGGATAGTGAAAATGATGTAAACAAGAATGAATTGGAAAGTGATAGTGATGATAATGAAGTAATACCAGTGCATCAAAAATGCACACGGCTTTTATCAAGTGATAGTGAATCTTCTATCCAACAATTGCAAGAACAATGGATTTGGGAAGAAAAAGAAAATCTTGTTGATATAAAACAATTTCAAGAAATAGCTGGAATCAGTGCTTTAAGTTGGTTCTTGTTTTATATAAATATTTCTATTTTGTTTCATTTATATATTTATTTATATTTTCTAACTAAAATGTTTTCTCAAAAATATATTTATATCACCAATATAAGTATATTCCAAATAAAATTTATTACTTTTACATATTAATCCATATAGCAACAAATTAAATCCGTCCCATGGGCATAAAAATCTTCAAATAATTCAGTACTCAAAGGGTTAATATCATGTCTAGATATATTATAAATAGGCTTAATATGTGCTGCATTATTTTAGATGAAATTCTTTAATATAGTAATTCTATATTTTTCCACGAAAATTTGTTAACATTTCTGGTTTATCATATATAGTCCAAATCTAAAATTTTATTCTTAATCATGATTGTGCATGCATTATATATCATTGTATAAGTTTTAAATACCAAATTTTGAGAAGTTTTGGATTATATCCTAACAACATTTTTTTTTTTTTTTTTTAATCTATTCAGAGCTTCAAGTAATGTACTACTTCCAATTTATCAATTTTAGCCCAAAACCAATATGTTATTTTGATATAAAATTATGAAATACTAAACCTGAAAAGTTTTGGATTATATTTTAATATGGTTTTTCACTAAAAACTGTTATGGGTTTAAAACCTAATCGACTTTTTATAAAAATCCAGAAAGCTTAAAATATGGAAAATAGAAATTTTCAAAAATTTTTATGCAAGAGTTATTGTGAACAAACAAACAACAACAACAAAAAAAAAGTCATATTTAGACAGACACTATTGTAAAAAACATGCTGTGGAGACCTTAATTTTCAGTTGTTCACTGAAAACTCTTTATCAAATTTTGCCCACTGTAGTTGAAAATTACTTGACAGAAGTAAAGAATACCTAGACCTAGTAAAAACATTACTTAAGTTTCAATACCTTTTCCCTATGCTGGGAATTAATAATTCTTCTTCAACTCATTTAAAAATTCAGGAATTCATTTAAAAATCTTGAAACTTTTCAATCTGGGACATAGTCTAATATACAGCACTAAATCCAGAACTGTACAAATAGTAACCAGCAGAAATCATTTCTAAACATTCTTGAAATAATAGAGAACAACGTATGTAAAAGCATTAAATTCTAAAAATATTATTGGGTCTTAAAATCAACTTGCATGAAATTTTAACCTCCCTCCTTTGGAGATAAAAGTTGATTAGATTATGCATTTCAATATACCAATTCATACAGGGTCATACTATACCAAAGGACTGCCTGATTTCAAAATTCCCCCAGAATCTCAAAAACAAAGATTGATAGAGGAATACAAAAAGCGATATATTTCTTGTGAAAGTTCTAAGACTATTATACTTAAGCTTCCAAATACTGGTTACAAAAGCTGTAAACAAATGGCGTTGCAATCGGAATCTGTAGTGCATGCAAGTAGTGCTCCAAAAGCTGTAAGGGCAATCAGTTCTGATCTAGAAACAGGAAAAGAAGGTTGTTGTAATGAAGGAACAGGCTGAAATCATGCATTCCATTGAACAACATATATTTCTGGTATTAGAATACCAGAGGTTAGATCACAGTCCAATGGCAATGGCACATAGTTTTCAAACCCGACTGTGCCCAACAGTGGACATTTTCATGGTTTTCCTTAGGTGTAATGTGTATACGAGACAGTTTCCCTCAGTTTGGAAGCTAAGTCCTCTAGGAAGGCATCAGTCCCCTTATGCAGATAGCCCTTATGGCTTTTCTGTAATCACCTAAACCAAACCAAACCTGACAGAATGTTCCCAAAGGATCAGATATGAAAACTATTCACAAGTTCTTAGCTAAATGCCACACAGAGAGGCAGCATGGTCAATGATCTGGTAGGGAGTTTTGGTTGCAGGCAAACTGCAGTTATTCTTGAAAATGTCACGACTGTTTCTGGAATTACTTCGCAAAATCCAAGGAAATCCATCTGAAGAATTGCAGCAAAGACTGGTTTGAAGCATTCTAGCAAGCAGAAAGTACTGAAGAACAGCACAGACATGTTTCCATTCAAAATCCAAGGCACCAGCGTACAGCATCACCTGTCTGCAGCTTTTGTAACTATTACTTGGAAACTTCTGTATAACAATCATATAGCTTTCACAATGAATATATAGATTGTTGTGTTCCTCTATCGATCTTTGTTTTCAAGATTTTTACATATGGACAATGTTCTCTGAGAAACTCAATACTGCAGACTTCATACGTAGAAAATATCATGAAACTCGTCATGGAAGAAACTTTGACATTGAAAACCAAATCATCAAAGAGCAGAATATACAGTCAAAAGTCTTTAATCCGGACGTCCATAATCCGGACTGATCTATAATCCGGACCTCAAAGCTACAAACTTTCGATGCATGCGCATAATACGTTTATGCATGCACGTTTAATGTATAATGGACGGTATAAGCTAAGCTAAAATTATCTAATTATCTATTTCAGTTAATGTTGCAGATTGCATAGTTCCTTAATCTTTTAATTGGATCCGGCTTATTATTTTTTGCAGACTGCTAGAGCAATTTTATAAAACTAAGCTTGAACTTTCGATTATGTGAAAAAGAATTTCCGATTCTGGGGCTGCCAAAGGATCTACAAAGCGAAAGCATGTTTCGATGTCCATCAAACAAAAAGTGGAATTGCTGCAAAAAATGGATAAAGGCATATCCTTTGTTTCTCTAACCATTCGGAAATCTGTTTATCAATTTCACGTTGCTCAGCGGGGGGGGGGGGGGAGTCACGGCGCACAAGCAATGAACTGGAAGTTGATCTGTCAGCACTATCCTTATCTTCAGGGCAGATGTTGTTTTTTTTATTCGGCTTATAATTCCTTACTAAATGTAGTATTTCATCTGGATGTACTCTCTTTGATATGATTTAAATCAAATTCCTTGTCATTATAAATATCACGAATACACATCAAATAGTTTTCTGGTTGCAATTTTCTAATTTCAACTATGCGTAATGTATGCTTTACACATGCGCGCGTTAAAAGAAATGTTTAATAAAGTAAACAAAAATTAAGCTTTTTTTGTAAATTTTGATACCCTTTAGATCATAATTGCTCTTTATTTCATAAATTACGGTTTCATATTTTTAATTTTATAATTTCTGCATGCCATCTTACCAGATTTAAACTGATGATCTATAATCCGGAATCGCCGAAGTCTCGACGAGTCTGGATTAAAGACTTTTGACTGTAGTAATCGAATGTTTCAACCATTCAGCTACTGACAGACATTGAAGTTTGGATATTTTTTTAATGAAAAATATTAGATTTAAATATAACATACCTATAAGCCTCTTCAATGTTCTTATCATGTTGTTCATAGAAAAATTTCTTTCCCAAGGCAAGAACACTTCGACTTTTAGATAAAATTGATTGGATAGCATGCTCCACCTTGAAATAATAATAATAATAATAATAATAAAATTCATTAATAAATTCAATAAAAATATTCAGAAAACAAAACTAAAAAGACTTTTTTTAAAGGAATACCTCTTGCTCAAGGTGCTCTGGACTAACAACTTTACTTACTAGACCAGACTGCACCGCTTCTAAAAATTAGAATTAAAGTCATGTAGCTGTTCTACCGTAATCTGATTAATATTCACATCTAACAAACAAAATATAATTTCAGTTTTATTTCCTTAAACTATTCAGTTACCTTGTGCATTTAAATTATTTCCAGTAAGTAGCATATATGAAGCAATTTTAAGTGGAACATTTCGGGATACAGCTACACCAGGTGTTGAACAAAAAAGCCCAACTGAAGCTCTGAAAGAAAAAAAAAAAAAAAAAAAAGTAAACATTTCCTAGAAAAGATTTTAAATAACAAAGAATTTTTAAATGTTTATTAATTGTTAAATAGTAGATGAATAACTTTCACACTAGCATACTGATGTAAAAAAAAAAAAAAAAAATTTAAATACACACATGCTCATAGCATAAATTTTTTTAATACAAAAGCATTCTTATAAAATTATTTTTTCTGATGAAAATTAAGCTCCCCCCCCCCCAAAAAAAAAACAAATATTTATTTAATTCCACATATTTGTTTTGCACAGGCTGTCCATTCAGCAGTACAGTAACCAAAAAACTTCTAGCAAAAGAAAGTTTTTTTGAAGATTTTTGGAAAGTGTGCTTAACTACTTAAATGAGTACTCTAGGTTGTTAGATATATATCATCACGCTGTTCCTATATTACATAAAGCTCATAAAGTAAACAGGTAATTACAAGATGTTCATTTTTTATAGCTTCTACTTAACCTGTCTCTTCCAGATGATGAGAGGAGATATTGAAAATATTCTAAGAAAAAAGAAAGGATCAATACTATTTAAAATGTAATAAGAAGAGACAGTTAACTAATTAAACTAACTCTTACTTATAAAAATATATTAGAAATGTCTAACACTGATGCAGAACCAAGCAGTCAAGTTTTTTTAATGGTAAATAAGTATATACACATATATTCAAATGGTTAAATCTTCTAGAGACTTTGTAAAAATCAGCGAGGCAGTGAGCAAAAACAATGTAATTACAAAATTAAGCAACAATAGGCCATAGAAAAACAAATATTTAAAAATAAATACTGGCATTTAAGTTATAATTTTAAATATCTAACATGTAGTTTGGTATAAATAGAGTAATTAAAATAAACAAATAATAACACTCTATTAAAAATTATTAATATTTTTCTATCAAGTGTAAAATAGTGTAAAAATCTGTATTAAATCAAAAATTGTTTCAAATAATCAACTATAATACAATTTTTCTTTAAATTAATAAACTTCACAATTATCTAAATTACTAAGAATTTTGAAAAGTTCTTCAATAGTGTTTCATGTTGTATTAAAATTTCATTTCACTATGCCTAAAATACCTAATGCATGAGCTTTTAAAGCTAGTCATTTTTTTCATTGAAGCTATTTACCTCCACTTTTAATATTAAAATTCTCATTAGAGTTCATTATTTATAAAAGACTGTCTTTAGAATTACATAATTGAAAAATCAGAATGTAATTAGCATTACATTCTGGTTTTTCATTAGCATATTCTAATTTAATTAAGACACAATAACACGCCGAATAAATACTAATTCAGAAGTCAAACAACAAAAATCAGCGTTAATTTTTTTCGCCAACAGATGTTTCGCCAACAGATGGCGCCACTTGCTTATTCTTGTCCAGGCTTTCTTATCTTATCTAAGCATTATTTCCTATCTTGTTCATTTGCGGTTTTGCAGCTGAAGATGATGGTTCGGTAAAACCATCGAAACTAGTCCTGTGAAAATTTTGCAAATTAACGCTGATTTTTGTTGTTTGACTTCTGAATTAGTATATTCTAATTTATCCAAAATATCACAGTCTCATTTCTGAAGATGAATTAATTCAGTAAAAGTATTACTGTCATTTTTTGCTCTTCATCTAAAAAGTAGATAAATGAAAACTGCAGCTAAAATCAATATACACTGAGTACACGTCAGGCACTTTATTTTAAAATTTTAATTTAAAAGTCACATTGAGAATCATGATTTACTGTTTTACTCCTCCCATCATTGTTCCTATTCTGAAAGCAAAGAAAACAGTAGAAGGATAAAAACAAAGAGAATAATGAGCTTGTGTAAAAAGACCAGCAATTAACCATAGAATAAAAATGGTTCAATAATAAGGAGTATTTCCTAGAAAACATTAAAATTCTTAACACATGCATATACAGGCACTCCTACTTGCAAACCAAGTTTCTGATAATATGTTGACAATGAGGACAACAGAGTATTAATATATCAGTATTTAAGTTCATTTTTAAAAGTATTTAAGTAATTAACGAAATCAAAACTATGATCAATGTTAATGCATTTTTCCAATACGCGTAAAACAATAAAATCAAACATGTATTTATTTTGCATCTGAATATATCCACTAAAATATTGAATGAAAAGCAACTTGAAAGAAGGTAACGTGAAGTTTATTCTTCTTAAGTCAAAATCTTTTACTGCACTCTTTAATTTATCCAATCTCGGATATTTTAATTCCATTCTTAAAATAACATAGGGAGAAAAAAAAAGTGTTTGATCTCGGATATTTTAATTCCATTCTTAAAATAACATAGGGAGAAAAAAAAAGTGTTTGATCTCGGATATTTTAATTCCATTCTTAAAATAACATAGGGAGAAAAAAAAAGTGTTTGACTACAGACAAACTATTTGAATGGCTATGAAATCAGTTTGATTTAAAAATAATTGCATTTTTTAATCATCAAAATGCATCATTTAAAATGAGTTACAGGTCTAAAATACTTATAACAAATTTTAAAATGAAATTAAATTTAGACATTTTCTTTTCACTGTATTTGAAAAATGAAATATTAAGCAGATTTACCATTTTATTGCAGTGTAAAAAATCTCGAGTTTTGGATATTTTATTTCATTCAAATTTAAGGTCAAAAGAAGCAAAAGTTAAATTTTTTTCTGAATTTACTCCTAGATTTTAAAATTATTTTCCTCAAATTTTCTCTGATGTTAATCAATAGTAGCACTCATAGCATATAACTAAATTTTTAAATCTAAATATATCAACAGAATTATATAATTAAAATACCCTTTGAATGCTTTATCTAGGATAGAAGCTATTTCAGTGTCAAGTACAAAAGACGATGTTCAAGTAGCATACACTCAAGAAAATGATTGATTGGGAAGAGTTAAGATCCATTGACAATTTCTTACAAATGTATATTCTGGCAAAACACTTATATCCAAATTAATATTAACTGCAGGAAAGGTATGACCTCATCTCCTTACTAAATTTCAGTGATTTTCCTTTGAAGCATTAGAGCAACTAGATCATCCAATAATAACAACCTTTTTCTCTGGCCTTCAGCTAAAAATGGATGTGCATTTACAGGTAAAAGTTAGGTTAACACTTATTGCTTAACCTTAATTAACAGATTTGCTCAATTAGTTGAAATAGCTAACTGATAATTTTAGTCAATATAGTAACTAAAGCCTTTAATTCCAACTAAGTCTTCAGCCTTACTGACCAAGATATGCAATTTGAATTACACTTGTTCCAATCAATCATCAAATTATTAAATGCATATATTCATACAAGTACATTCTGTAGCTTCTATCATCTGTAGCTTCTATATCCAATCAATCATCCAATTATTAAATACATATATTCATACACGTACATTCTGTAGCTGTGATATCTGGCGACTGTTTGGCGATCAACAGAGCATGCTTGGCGCAGGTAGCTCTTCTTCGAGAAGGGTTAATGTATTTATTAGGAGTTGCATGTTAGCCTCGGAAGAGGAAGGTAGTAGATTGTACTATGCGGTAGAAGCGACGTACTGCTCTGAGTAACTATTATATTATGCTTTGAATTATATATTTAATAAATGTTTGTTTCATCTTGCTAAATGGTGCCTTATTAAACCATGAAGTCATCACAACACGCTCTCGATCGAGAAAACCAGAGAGGTTAGAAGCTTAGAGCGTTGAAAACGGAAGAGGCGTAAAGTTAAGCCTAACTAACGAAAGAAGTGTTCATTTGCAAAAGAGAGTAAAAACGTGAGAATTATTTAATCGAGAGTTTGAAAGGCTTGATTCTAAAGGAAAATAGAAGAAAATGTTCAAAAACGCAAAGAAAGAGGATTTAGTAACAGTTCTATTGGAAATTGGCGAAGAAGCATCCCCAGATTTGAAGCTGGTAGAACTGAAACACAAACTCCAGAATAGCAAGGAATACATCGAAGATGCTGATTTCGTGAAAGAAATTCTGATTACTACAGTGGAGAATAGAAAAAGAAAAGAAGAAATGGAAAGAATGCAAATGGAAGAAGAAAGAATAAGAACAGAAAGAGAACACGAAATAGAACTAGCGAAGATTCGAGCAACTCAAAATGAAGGAAGTAGAAGTCCAACACCTTTAATCCAAAACACAGAACGAGAAACCGAAATTTCCCTGGACAAGCTGATCAAAGGAGTAGAAACACTGACTATACCAGTACCGAAGAGAGCAGAAGAATGGAATATATTTTTCGATTCTATCGAAAGAGCATTTAAGCACAAGAAGGTTCCTGAAGAATACAAATCAGAAATATTATTGAAATTAATTGGAGAAAAAGCTTCAAATGTTCTTGTTTATATAAAGGAGGAAGATCTGCAAAATTACGAAAAAGTGAAAACTCTTGTTCTGAAGGAATATCAACCTACTCCTCAAACCTGTTTAGAAAACTTCAGAAAAACTAAACGTTATTCCGGCGAAACGCATATCCAGTTCGCTTCAAGACTAACAGCTACATGGGACTATTACTGCAAGTCAAGAGAAGTAAAGGATTTCGAAACACTCAAGGAGTTAATTATTTCCGATAAATTATTCCAAGCATTAGATGAAGAAACAGCTGCACACGTCGCAATACGCCAAGGAAATAAATGGCTGAAGTCTCAAGAATTAGCTACAGAATGTGATATTTATTTCACGGCCAAAGGAAAATCTTTCGACGAAGTTCGAAATGGAATTAAGCGATCACCGAGATTCCTGGATACAACATGTGCACACGACAAATATATTCCACCACCCATGAGAAAAGAATATCCAAAACACGAAAGATTTCACGCGAGAAGAAAAGAATGTTATATTTGTGGAAATTATCAACACATCACGAGAGATTGTCCAGACAAAAGAAGAAAGAACGAAACTGCAGTAAATAAGAAGGGAAAGGATGATTCCAAAACTCAAAAAAATTCAAACAGAACATCAAAAGAAGAAGCCATCGTAGCTAAAGTAGACTCATCCCATCTACGATCTGAATTCGCAGAACGCATCGTTCAACCACTGCAAAAAGTAGATATTTTTATTAACTCTGAGAAAATCGAAGCTATCGTAGACTCTGGAACGCAGATAACGATCGTACATTCATCGCTCATTCCAAATTTAGAGGAGAGAGAAGGAGGTAAAATATTGCTAACACCTGCTTTCGGACAACCAATTGAAGCAAAAGTTTGCCGTGTACCTATTTACCATAAAGATCATGGAAGCAATATATTTAATTTTGTGGATACATTAATTGCAGTGACTGATAAGCTAAATGTGCCTTGCCTAATAACTCCAGAAATATACGAACTGTTGATTAATCCTGCGGCAGAAGAACCAAACGCAGAAAGAAATAATTACGGAAGCGAAAACTTACAAACTTTATTCGCCAATGCACAGTCAAACGACAGCGTCGATTCCCCCCCGCTAATGCTTATGGAGGAGAAAAACGAAGAGGAGGAAGGGAAGAAGGCAAGTGTTTATGTAAACACAGACTTATCGTCTGCTGAACGCCTACGCGAAGAGCAAGTTAACTGTCCCTCGCTGAGAGAAGCATGGAAGCTAGCAATAGAAAAAAAAGGAAATTATTTATTTATTGATCATCTTTTACATCACCAAGAAAAAATATTAGGACAGAATGTTTTTCAGTTAGTGCTTCCACTTAGTAGAAGAGCACAAGTGTTGGAATTAGCACATAGTTCCATTTTCGGTGCACATCTTGGGATAAGAAAAACAAAGGAGCGAATACGATATTCATTTTACTGGCCTGGATTAGCACAAGATGTTGAAACCTTTTGTAAAACATGCAAAGATTGTCAGCTGAAAAGTCCAGAAAAGCGATCTGACAAGATTCCCTTCACACCGGTCAGAAGGCCAGGATTACCTTTCGAAACAGTTAACATCGACATTATTGGACCTATTGAACCTTCCTCTGCTAGGAAACATAAATATGTGTTATGTCTGGTAGATCAACATTCCCGATGGCCAGAAGCCATTCCACTGAGAAGCTTGACAGCAAAAGCCACTTGCGACGCGCTTTTGGAGATTTTCATGAGAACAGGAATCCCTAATACAATAGCTAGTGACAACGGAAGTAACTTCGTTTCAAAATTAACTAAAGAATTTCAGAAAAGACTAGGTTCTCACCCTAGGTTCTCTACACATGCTTACAGTGCTTCAAATGGATTAGTAGAAAGATGGAACAAGTCCTTCAAGCAAATGTTACATCATGTCATAAGAACTGATCCTTCGAATTGGGATAAGCACATCCCATACCTGCTCTTTGCATACAGAGAAGTACCAAACTGCACCACGGGTGTCTCACCATTTCAGCTGATGTATGGAAGACAACCAAGAGGTCCTTTAGCAGTACTGAAGTCTTCATGGTCAGGAGAAATACCTATACCACCTAATCTAAGTGAATCGGCAGTGGATTACTTACAACTTTTAAAAATAAGGTTAGAACAAGCAGCCGAACAAGCCAATTTAATTGCAAGTGATAAACAACAAAAATATGCTGAGTACTTTAATCGGAGATCAATACCAAAAAATTTCAAAATCGGAGAACAAGTTTATTTACTCATACCAGATTCAAATAACAAACTCTATGCACGATGGACTGGTCCAGAAGAAATCGTGAATCATTGCCCACCTCATTCCTATAAAGTAAAACTACCTGATGGAAAGATCAAACATGTTCATGCAAATAAAATTAGAAAATTCCAAGCTAGTGTCAATGCAGTTGGAGTGATATTTGAAAATGAAGAAGAATTTGGAGAAATTATAACTTTACCAGGAAAAGATCTCTCGACCCCCTGGAAGATTTTAAAATAGATGCAAATCTGAATTTAGAAAATTTGAATCCGCAGCAGAGAAGAAAACTGATAGCTCTTATCAACAAACACCGAGCACTATTCACCGGAAAGCTGAAAATAGCTAAAGTTGAAGCTCATAAAATTAGATTAATACCCAATATGGAGAGGAAGAAACCTTACATTTATAGGATTCCTGAAGCATTGAAACCCAAGGTCGATGAAGAAGTAGAAGAATTATTGAAATCGGGACTAATAGAAGAAAGTAATGCAGAAATAGCTCCTCCAGTAGTTTGTGTAAGCAAAAAAAATGGAGATATCAGATTGTGCTTAGATTATCGAGCTTTGAATGCAGTGACGAAGCCAGATGACTTTCCTATGCAAAATGCCATTGATTTAATGTACAGTATAGGAAGAGCCAACGTCATAACAACTTTAGATTTGCTGAAAGGATATTGGGCAATTCCCATGGAGGAACAAAGTAAAGAGTACACATCGTTCAAAACTCATCGAGGTCAATATCAGTTTAAAGTGCTACCCTTTGGATTAAGGAACGCAGCAGCAACTTTTCAGAGAGTAATGAATAACGCGCTGAAAGAATTTCAACAATTTTCAAGAGCCTATATTGATGACATAGCTATATTTTCCACGGATTTCGACACTCATCTCCGACATCTGGATAAAGTTTTTACCAAACTAGAGTCACTTGGATTTACTATCAATTCGAAGAAATGTTCGTTTGCAAAACCTCAAATTAAATATTTAGGACACATCATTGGATCAGGAAAACATCAACCAGATCCCGAGAAAATAGAGGCAATCAAGAAGCTGGAAACGCCGAAAACGAAAAGAGATCTTAAAAGTCTGTTAGGACTATGTAATTATTATCGCGATTATATCCCAGGGTATGCAGAGATCACCTACCCACTCACAGAACTCACGAAAAATAAACAACCGGAAATACTCGAATGGAAAGAAATTCATGAGTCAACATTTCAACAACTGAAGGAACGATTAGCGATGTCAACGGAGCTGATCACCCCAACACTGCAAGATCCGTTTGTCATTCATTCTGATGCATCCCAAATCGGAATAGGTGCATGTTTGTCACAGCAAAGGGGAGAGAAGCAGTTTCCCATCTGCTACGCGAGCAAGAAATTATCGAAACCTCAACAGAGCTGGCCGACTATAGAGCGAGAAGCTTATGCTATAGTATGGGCATTGAAGAAGTTTGAACCTTGGATATTTGGTTCATCGGTGAAAATTGTGACTGATCATAATCCTCTAGCCTTTATAGTGAGAAATGCTCCGCAATCGTCCAAATTACAACGATGGGCCATAGCTTTGCAGAAATATAATCTCGAAATAGAACATTGCCCTGGAAAAAAACTGTCAAACGCGGATGCATTATCCAGACTTCCCACTTGTGAACTTTGAACATTAATTTACTGTTCATCTTCACGAACATTTTGTATAGTTAATAATTAGATAGTTTTCTTTGCTTTTCATAATCATTTTACAATTTTGTGCAAATAAGATGTTTATGTAATTTGAAATAGATAGAGAAATTATTGGATAACAAATATTCGAGGTAAGTGGTAAATTTAGATATTTGTCTCCCAAGGATTTAAATCATGCTGCAGCATCATTAATTAAAAGGAATGCTAAGAATATAATTTTATATATATATAAGAAACTTAATAATTTTACTGTCATCATTGGAATAATACTAGGGTATATTTTAACATGTTTATAAAAGAAAATATCAACTTGGTTTCTTTGAATTAAGAATTGATAAATTGTTACAATAATAATAAGGTTCGGAACAAGTGAAGTTAAAAATGATTTATCTATGTTTATATATAAAAATGTGTTATCTATGTTTATGTAGTAAATTGAGGTATGTCTATAGTAATTGAGATTTGAAAATTAGGATTAATTTCCAAAAATGAACAATAGTACTCTGCATTAACAGTCTGCTTTTGAGGTATACTGTGCCATCAGACTTGTAAATGAAAGTAACCATTATCTTTGCATTGGTGGAATTTTCCTGAATTTTTATTTTTTATGGTAATGCATAATGATATCATTTCCTTTTCACTTAGCATTTTGGTTTCTATGGTTTCGTCTCAGCCCATAGAATGACATTGAGGAGAAATTGTCAAGTAAACAGAACTTCCTAACAGTTGGCTATAGGAAATTATAACTGAAGAAATGACAGCTGAAAATTGTTCACAAATCTCTTTATTATATCACATATATGGAGTCAAACCAAGTTACAACAAACCTGATTTATAATGAAGGAATTTTTCCCATCCAATTTTGTATAGACTTAATTTTTTTTTTTTTTATAGAGCTATGGCAAATTTCCAGATGCATAAAAATCAGATGTAACAAATTTTGTAAATATCTTGGACTGAAAATATATCATATTATAATGTATAAAAGTATATGTAGTTTTTTTTCTTTTTCACGTTGATCGCAAACAGTTGCTAGATTTTAGTTTCCAGATTGCTGATTGATTTGTAAATAATATCAACAACAATCTTACGACGGGGGTGTGATATCTGGCGACTGTTTGGCGATCAACAGAGCATGCTTGGCGCAGGTAGCTCTTCTTCGAGAAGGGTTAATGTATTTATTAGGAGTTGCATGTTAGCCTCGGAAGAGGAAGGTAGTAGATTGTACTATGCGGTAGGAGCGACGTACTGCTCTGAGTAACTATTATATTATGCTTTGAATTATATATTTAATAAATGTTTGTTTCGTCTTGCTAAATGGTGCCTTATTAAACCATGAAGTCATCACAGTAGCTGATTGAGAATTTTCACCATATTCTTAAAGCATCATTAAAGACCTGCCTGAAAAAAATCACTGCCAAATTAGAGTATGCCACAACAATAAGACTTAACTTCTTTGAACTGATATTAAGCTAATCCCAATGTTTCCGGATTTTGAAGAGAACATGTACAACTGAAAAACTTAAGAGCTGTCAGAAACCATGAAGATATTTTTATGCCTCAGAAACTTTTATGCTGCACAGATGTTTTCATGAGGCATGATGCGATGAAATCACCCTAAGGCCAACATATGATAACATATGGTGTATTACAAAGCACACACGAAACTGCCAAAGTGCAACCTGCACAGAACAAGATGTCAGTTGTCTAAATTGAGCAAAGCCTTCATTTCTTCTTGCCGGGAACAATAAGAGCTTGAAAGCAATGACAAAGAACACTATCAAGTCTTCACCAAACTTCTGTGAATCTGAACAATCATAAGAAGTTCTAAATCAGACAAAATCAGGCAGGTATGTCCCTTTTCTTGTAACTTGATTATCATACATATATGAGCCAGATTTGCAATCTGTTCAGATGTTGATAATTTCCCCGTGTGTGCACGGATATGTGCAATAATATTTTTCATCAATCTTTTTATTATTACTTTATTTTGATATAGCTGAATCTCACTATAATGAACTTCAAAGGATCACAAATTTGCTTCGCCATATCCAACCTGATAAGGAAAAAAATTATCATATCACAAAATAGGGTAAAAATAAATAATCATGCAGGAAAAGTGATTAGCATTGTCACATCTCCCAAAAAATGTTCATGATAAATTTTAAATTAAAAAATAAGCATTAAATGTTAATTAGAATTATTATTACATGCAATTACTAAAGTTCTGCCTTTCTTTTCAGTTTCCTTATATGCTAACAATTTTAGACAAAAAAGTACTTATGGTTTAGACCCATCCCTTTAATTACATATTTTTATCTAAAATACTCTTTTACATTTATGAACTAACATCAGCCTTGAACAGGGGGCTGTCTGGCAGCTCAGTAAAAGAACTCAATTGGAATCAAAGAACCAATTCAAGTTCTTGTCTCAATGGATCAGCAGTTCTTAGGCTCAAGGGATGGCACAGTAGGATCTTGAAGTTATGTTTATTGTGTATCATATTTGCAAAGAACTGAATTCTATAGCCAAAGTTATTATGCTTCAAGGTTTGGTCTTCTCAATGAAGGTCAACCAGCATGATGTTAACATATGGCTCGAAAGCAAGGTCTCTCACACTTCTATGAGTAAACTTACATCACTGAGCAGGCAGATAAAATATGTCACTGTCTTGAGGTTTAGAAAGAGAAAAGTTTGATCAAGAAACAGAATAACCTTGTCTATTTATATTGACCTTGCCTCACACAATCTTTTCTTTAGAACACAGAAAAAGGTGAAGGTAAAAAAAAAAAGAGAAAAGTTATCGAATGGTGTTTTTTTGTTATTCTAATAGCCTGAATAGGATGAATTGTTAATTTTTCAACTGAAAGCTGCAGAAACATTTGAAAAATATGATATATTTTCAGTCCAAGATATTTACAAAATTTGTTACATCTGATTTTTATGCATCTGGAAATTTGCCATAGCTCTATAAAAAAAAAAAAATTAAGTCTATACAAAATTGGATGGGAAAAATTCCTTCATTATAAATCAGGTTTGTTGTAACTTGGTTTGACTCCATATATGTGATATAATAAAGAGATTTGTGAACAATTTTCAGCTGTCATTTCTTCAGTTATAATTTCCTATAGCCAACTGTTAGGAAGTTCTGTTTACTTGACAATTTCTCCTCAATATCATTCTATGGGCTGAGACGAAACCATAGAAACCAAAATGCTAAGTGAAAAGGAAATGATATCATTATGCATTACCATAAAAAATAAAAATTCAGGAAAATTCCACCAATGCAAAGATAATGGTTACTTTCATTTACAAGTCTGATGGCACAGTATACCTCAAAAGCAGACTGTTAATGCACAGTACTATTGTTCATTTTTGGAAATTAATTTGCAATCAATATTGCAAAAGAAGCAGTGACACTGTCTGCACATTACTACATTTTGCAGTAAAATGCCCAAGTGAAAATAATGTAGTCTGTAAGTGATTTGTTTGTTCATTTGATAGGAGTGAGAAATGCTTTACTAACCATTACTCCCTTTAAAATTAGCCCCTCATGATTCCTAAGATTATGTTTGATTAAGACAAATAAACTACTTTGTTGCATTCATTTTTGAGCTGCTGTTCGGGAAATAAACTATCCGAGTTGAATTATTAACAGAAGAAGCATTGTTCACATTGATGGCAATGAGCAGCAAACTGAGCTGATTACATCAAAGAATACATAAAAGTTCACATAGGAATCATTCTTTTGTGTGTATGTCATAAATAAAAGGTTATCACTTTTGAAATTCCAACATTTGTTATACTGTCACAAAATACAGAATAATTATATATAATTCATTGAGTTTTAAAACACTGTATTTAAAAAAAATGAAACATGGAACAATAAATAATACATGAAAATAAACATCAAATACACGATTTTAAGTTTATATAATCTAATATTTTCAATGTTGCTTCTTGTCATCACACAACCCCATAGTTGCCAACCTTAAAACCTTACAAACCAGTAAAAACTGTTAGGTTTTCCTGCTGTACAATGATACCACTTCAAAGACCTCCAAAATTGACTTTATTTAATGCATGATTCAAGTTACTGAACTATTTGTAATTCAACTGTGATGTAAAACATATTAACTAATTGAATATTCTAAATTTTATATTCTTTGGGTAATTTCATTTTTTAATTTTTTTATACTTTTATATTGAGAAAATCATGAGTAGTGAAAGAAAGTTTTTGTTCATTGAAGTATTTTTAAATATAATGAAAATAAAATTAATAATTTATGTACAAATTATTTGGGTGGATAAACTTCAAATTGATCAAACTTTTCAATTGTCATACACAAATTTACAAATACCTACAGTAGATTAAACAACTCAGAATGAAATTTAATAAGAAGAATGAAATGCAATAAGAAAAAATATTAATTTTATTATTATTTATTTTACCTTATTTAAATAAGAAAAAATATTTATTAATATTTTTAAAATATTTAAAGTTTAATAAAAAAAGCTATTCTGAAAATCATTAGAAGTAGGGAATTTGGCTAATTGAAGTTTCCTTAATTCACTAAATTTCATATATTGCTAAGAAATATTTTCCTTAGTAAAACTAAAAATTAAAAACTGGAAGACTTAACGATCTACAAGAGATGGGAGATGGGATAAAAACTGGGAGAGTTGGCTGTTATGCAACAGATGCCTATACAATATTTCAATTGAGTCCACACCTGTGTTATCATCTTTCTACTTGTGAACATTGTACAGTAATAAGGGATAAATATATATGTAACAAGGGAAATACTTATATTCTAAAACAGAATGCTTTATGCTGCACAGATGACATTTTGAAAATGCAACAGCTTGTACTGATGCCTAGCAGCTAACTTCAAAAACTGAGATTTAAACTTGGAAATTTAATATTTACTTTTGTATATAATTTACTATTTCTTGTACAATATTTTTGAAATAGTATTTTAAAACCTGATGAATCATTTATAATCCTCTTGTATTGTTAAGCGTACAGAAGGCTTGAGAGTTTGTGGGATATTTATATACACATTTTTAAGGAGAATTTTTGAGGCATTATGTATACATCTCCACAAACTATACTTATATTGTACTGCCAAATGCACATATAATGGTTTGGACAGCTGAGGATTTAAAGCAATAAATATGCAGAATTTAGTTTCAGGAACAACAAGAAAATTTCCATTTATTGAATACAAATAACTGAATAATTTATGCAGTATTTTATTATATAGAAGACGGATTATTCATGGTGATGGATAATTCACCTATTTTATATAGGTGAATTACAGGATTGTTTAAGAAGAAAATCTAAGTGAAGCAGAAAAGTACAATATGCAAACACCTAAAAATAAAACAGTTATATACATTTAAATTAGATGTCAGTATGATTTTTAAATATTTTAAATGATTCAATTACAAATAAATACATCTTACCCAGGAGTTGAAAACTGTGAATGAGTGCTAGCAATAGTTATGTCGCATGATGCAATTAATTGGCAACCAGCTGCTGCTGCTAAACCTATTAAAATATGAATAGCAAACAATCGATTGTTTAATATATAAAAACCAGATTAAATAATACAACACTTAATATAAAAAAATTAACACATTCTCTTAACATAATCAAATATTCTCTATTTGACAGTTTTACAAATGCGAAAACTGCCCACCAGCGGCAAGCGATAAAGTCGCGGAACATTGGTAGTTTGGTCTGGGGTTCAAAATCCCAGCAAACGAGCTGGCTGCATGGGTGTTTTCGTGGTTTTCCCCATATGTGTATACAAGTCAGTTCCCCTTAAGAAATCCTCCATGAAGATATCTGTCCTTTTAGGCAGATAGCCCTCAAGTGCTTTGCAATAATCATAAACCTAAACAAATGCCAAAAATCCTAAGATACTTGTCCAAAAATCCTTGTGTTCAAAAACAGGGATGGCCAAATAGTATCTTTGATTCATATCTTGACTAGCAATTTATTTATTGTGTCTCACATTTATTATTCTTATTTCAGTCCAACTTTTGAATACCCAGGAAAGGGCTGTCTGCATGGATGTTTTTGTGATTTTTTATGCATGTATGCAGTATCTTCTGGATGCAAACGAGAATAAAGCAGGCGAAGCCCATGCAAATCCTCTGAACACTGGTAGTTCGGTCCAACTTTCGAATACCCCGGAGGCATCCATCCCCTGAGGTAGCGGGCTTGCCTGCTAGTTATTCTTATTTTATGTCATAATTTTTATTATATAGTTTGTTGGAGGATTAGTATGCCTGTAAAATGCTTCTTATCTTTAACCAGACTTTTCAAACTTCCAAGCTTCTAGCATAGTATAGAAATCAAGAGAAGATTCATAACTGGTCAAGCTTGAGAGTTTTGAGAGAATTACGCATTGGCGCCATTAGAATGGAAGTCCGACTATCTTGGTCAATACAGTGGTTAGTGATGTTGGTTGTCTTTTTGAGGGCCTCAGTTAAAATCCTGTATTTCTGTTTTTGAATGAGATCGTAACTCAAGCCGGATCATAGAAAGGTGTGCTATTTAAATTTGTGTCCTTAATTTTGTCATTCTGTATATTTATTAGTTTTTTAAGCTCTTTATCATTTATTTAATTTTAATTACTCATTATTTTATTCGTTTGTTTTATTCATCTTCCCCGAGAGCAATCCATAAAGCTCTGGTACTTTTAATTTTATTAATTAAGCTCTGTTTTTAAGTACAGGTAAAACCCTCATATAACACGGTAGATAGGTTCCTAGAAAATATACCATGTTGTGTGAAACCGTGTTGTACGAGACCCAGGGCCAGTATAAAAAGCGGGATTACGTTCCAAAAACTTATCAGAAACATATATTTTTAAAAAATTCTACATAAACAACTTAATTTTTATTAAACATATATATGTCATATTAAAAGCAAAGGAAAAAACGGAACACTGTAGATGCGTGATTAGACCCACATTGAAGAAGAATTTTGATTGCGTAGTATTTAAAGAACTTGGCAGTCGAGGCAGTTTTAATTCCATTTTTATTTCCAGTTGATATTTGTGGCCACAATCACTTGTCACTCTAGTCGTGCCTTTCCACAGAAGATTTACATTTTTGATATTGTTGGGATAGAAAGCAAGCCAGCGAAATTACATCTTAGCACAGTAGAGAGCAAAAGCTGAAGTGCGTAGTTATGAAAGATGGAAGCACGCGACGAAAAAAGTTTTGGTTTACAATTCGGTGATTGGTCGTCAAGAGGCATCTGGTATTAATGGTTACGTAAGATCGCATGATTAATTTGAATGACGCAATGCAGAGAAGTTATTCATATAATTTTATCTTACATATTCCCCCCTTCAAAAAGAAAAAGGCAAAGCAAATTCAATATTCCTTTTCACTACGCATTCGAACTTCTCAATTTATCGAGAGATTACTTTCAATCTGTAAACACTACGAGTGATTATTTTTTTGAAGCACTTGCAAAACACCACAGCAGAAGAATGACCTGTTATTTTTTAAACACTGAAAAAACAAACTTGATGATTCACTTCTTTCACATTATCTTGGATTTATCACAAAACGATGATTTGAAGAGCTGAATTAAATTTTCCATTGAGGTTTCAGGCTGCAGGAAACTATCCTGCCAGCTTAATTGTCATGAAACTGTGGTTTGAAGGTGGCAGAGTGGAAAGCATGATGACGCAATTTAGCACAACATATCTTGAAAAATCACAATCTTTATTTTTTCCATGCATATCAAATAATCCTTTTTCAGATAAGATATTTCTTAATAATATTTGAATAGAATAACTCCCATTTTGAAGTACGACGTTATCTAAAGCAAGTAAGCGGCAGCAGCATGGATGCAAAGCTTCTTAGCAGCAGGAGGCATCTGGTATTAACGGTTATGTAAGATCGCATGATTAATTTGAATGACGCAATGCAGAGAAGTTATTACGATTTTAAAATAGAGAGGAAGAATTAATGTTTATAGTTATATTATAATTCTGATTCATATAATTTTATCTTACATATATGTATCTACAACATAAAATAAAAAATATTACATATTTTAATTTAATGCAACTTTAGTTTAATAAATTTCTTCATTATTACTGCTCGGTATAATCAACCGAGAATGTTTTTTCGGTAGAATGAGATCGCTTTTACTTTCATAATTTCTTTCTTCTTTTAAAGTTCTGGCATTTTCTTCCCCTCTTTAAAAAATCTGTGATTTTACTTTGCTTACTAGTTCTTACCGGGTCAGTGTAAATTTCTCGATATGGAGCTAGACAGTTTTGCAACTCCCTTTTGAATTTTCGGCTTATTTAAACTGAAGGTTCTGCAGTCAAGAAAAATGATTCGAGATTTTCAACTAAGCTTAGGCCTTCTTTTAATTTTTTTGAATGTTAAATTATTAACTGCACAATCTTCATTAGTGCTAGTGTCATCAGAATCAAATTGAGTTATGGCTTCGAATGCCATTTCCATCAAATCTGCTATGTCAATTTCTTCTTCCGCTAATAAATCTTGCACGTCCTCAAGAGCCATGTCGGCAAAACCTTCGTCTCCGATTGATTTAGCAAGTTCTAATAAGCCACCAATTTCATTTTCTGATGATTAACACATGTTTTCTATTTCAACTGAAGAGGGTCATATTTCTTCTAACATGCATTTAACGTTGGTGCTTTTGGCTCTTTCAGAGACAAAGGTATGATCTCAATACAGTGCTGTCCTGTATGTCTTTCAAGCTTCCATTAGATTAATTGATTTTGAATCGGTTATATCTAAAATGTACTGCAGTGCTCTTCTTATGTAATATGTTTTAAAGGTATAAATAATATCTTGATCCAATGGTTGGAGTAATGAAGTGGTGTTAGGTGGTAGGAACAGTATTTTGACGCCGAAATGATTCAAATCTTGTGGGTGACATGGAGCATTTATATAATAGTAATAGGGCCTTGAAGCTCAAAATTTTCTTCTTAAATAACGTTCAACGTCTGGCACAAAATAATTTAAAAGCCAAGCTTTAGCTTTAAAATCAACGTCCTAGCAGCTTCATAATTAGCCGATGCAGATTCTCCTTAAATTTTTGTGCTATAAATTGCAAGACACTTTTTGAAATTTATGAACCAACCTTTACTTGCCACAAAATCTGGGTTGACAGAGGATTCTCCATGTTCTTTAAGGTGCTTGAACATTTTGAGTGCTTTTTGTTTAATGATATTAACACTCTCAATGGAATTATTTTTTGACAGCCATCAGCAATCCAAATGCTGAGTGCCTTTTCCATCTTCTCAATTATTGGCGCTCGGGGGTGAACTGCACGTTTTGTGGATGTCGAAGACCCTGCAACAACTGCAACAACTTCTTATTTCTTTTTTATTTTTCTTAATAGTCCGGACTGTTGCTTTATTCAAAGTAAAACTTTTTCCAATGTGAGATGCCTTTTCTCCTTTTAAAAGATGGTCTAAAATTTCTATCTTTACTTCTAAAGAAATGAATTTCCTCTTAAGCATTGTTTCTTTACCTCTGTTGAACATGTTTTGGGACTGAAACTTAATGTCTTAAAAATGAAAAAGTTATTCTTTAACACACCGTGACTAGACGCAGACTGCCGATAGCAGTGCGAGGTACTTTTGTTTTCAGGGCACGGAGATGAGGATTCACATTTTGGAAGCCAAATATACAGGTTGTGCGTTTTAGAGCACTTACTGTGACCTCATGTTGTTCACCTTCTGCAATAGTGAAGTTTCTTCATTGTTATCTGGTGACTGTGCTCTCTTGAGACATGGGTACTGTTTTTGTTGTGCTACTGGGCCTTGAATGTCATGGAAGAAAACAATTTTCCTCCGTTACAGGTTAAGAATTTAACAGTTGCTCTCCACCATGTGGCTCGTCTCCCTGAGGGCACTTCTTATGAGTATCCGATTTTGGAAGACAACTAGTAGAACTTACGGAACAAGGATTTTTATGCGTTAAATTACTATATGGGTGCTTTGCTCAATATAGAAAATCTTCGTATGGAGTTCGCTAAATTTCTTCAGATTGTTTGGGCAATTTTCTTATCATGTTAGAGACAAACCATGTTGTTGAAGGGTTCTTGCAATTTATGAATCACGTTATAGCGAAACCGTATTACAGGATGCCATGTTGTAGAAGGGCTATCTGTATATAGAGTGTTTGCAGCATGTGGGGCTCTTAGAAGACATGCCAAGTTGGAAGTCCTCTCAGGTGGTTTGGTAGTAGAAGAAGAGAGGTAGGAGACACTGGAACCTATCCCCCGGAATATTCTCTTTCAACACTAGGGATGGAGTTGAGCAATAAGGTGTCAAAAGACCATGCTATCACTAGATGCAATATTCCATTCCTTATCATGATAAAATTTGTGAACTTTTTCTGATGTTACTGTCAGACATGCCACAACAACTGAATGATAATCCAAAATAAGTGTCCCAGTACTTTTTGTAACTGACAAGAAATGGTAATAAATTTGAAAACAGTGATTTCTTCAGAAACTAAGCTTAAGCCAGATGAATTGTAAATTTTGTAAACTACAATGCAATCCTACATTCACCCTGCCACACAGGATTTAAAAAAAAAAAAAGCTGGATTTTAGATCTGACGTGTGGAAATTTCTCTTTTAATATCTAAGGTAAACCTAATAAACTCCTATACTTTAGTTAACTTTCCTGTGTTACAAACAATTTATTCTCTTTACATTTTAATTTGAAGTCTAGGTACTTTAAGAAACATAAACAAAAGGTAAAACTAAACTCATAATTTATTAATACTGCAACTTGTAAGCACAACTAAAATTCAACACGAAACTTAAATCAGAGCTATTTGTGGGTTTTGTGAATATGAAATGCATAAAGATTTAAAATACAATTGCATAGATTTAAAATATACAGAGTCCAGTTCTGAATGATTCACAATTTCTAAGCATGAATGTTACGAATTACAAGAAAACAAATCACGAAAACCAATTAAGAATACAGGTGGTCAGCTCACAAGAGAAACAGCAAGTACATTTCTAAACTGACTACACATTCAACTTGCCATTGAAATCTTCCTAACTTACATTCTAGCAAGCCTGATAGAAGAAACAGAAATTACAAAAAAGAATTAGCAAAAAATAACATGTAATTTAAATAAACCTCACAATTAATAATATATTTACTTATGAAAAATTGGTTTTGTATATTACGCTTTACAATTGTCAAAACTTAATCTATAAGACAACCTTTCAAACCATGAAGAATACTAAATTACCATATGAAATTATAATACCAAATCAAAATTATATACATAATGCCAAATTAAAATTCAAATCAAAACTCAATTATATATAAATACCAAATCAAAATTCAGAAGCAGCCAAACTGATGCAATACTGTCAAACAGTCTCAGAATTACATCTTAGATGTGGAAGTGAACTTCAAATCATTCATAAACAAGAGGAAAAAAATTGATAAACTCAACTATTCAGATTTAAAAACAAAGTGTGTTATTAAAATTATAAGTAAGCCATCAACGTATAAATAAGTTTAGAATCAGCTGATAACATTTATCCCTTTTTTTTAACACCAGATCCTAAAATCTGAAAAAAAAAAAGAAAAAAAAAGGGAGGAGGCAAATCTGACTGTAAGGGACACCCTTTACGTTTCAGTAGCTCTTGATGATCAATTTTAATTGGCCATCAATGCTTTAAAACATAATTTAAAATGAGATAACATTAAAAAATCCCAGACAGCTTTTGTTAACACCAAAACTACAAGGAATGATTCTTTTCTTATGAAAATAAGAACAAATGTTAAATTAAGCCTTTATAACATAAATTTACATTGAAAATATTTAAAAAATGCTCTTACTTGTGGAAAAAGCGAGTGAAAAAGTTATATTTATATACGCATTTATTTTGACCATTGCATCAATGGAACACCCGCGGCTAATGGGTTAAAGTCTTGTCTGAAATATAGGGGCAGATTATAACTGCAACTACTGATGAATATTAAAGTATTGAGTAAGAAACAGATAATTTTAAAGACACTTTTTATATTGCAAACTGCTGTCTATTTACAATGCAATAATAAAAACTTAAAAATTAGCATCCCACAGTAAAAGGAAAACTGCAAAGTTATAGCTCATTTCAATAAAGTATGATTCAAAGCAACTATTCAGTGCATAACTTGGATTTATACATCTAGATTCTTTCATTCAAGATAAAATTTGCCTTTATTTAGAATGCATGCAACCTTCATCTCTATCTCCACAAATCTATTGGTGATGCCAATGGTTTTCATTAATTACCTCAAATTATCTTTACCTCAGTGAAACCGGCATTTTAATGCAGTTTATTTACACATTCATAGCCATCAAATGCTTTCACTGCTAATGTCTTACGGTGATTTGACAAGTATATTAATATCCTTAAGTAATACATAGCTAAATGAACAATTTAAATTTAATATAATTAGACATATAAATATGAGACAGAATTGTTTGACAGAACTTAATTAATCGTAATTTAATTAATTAATTATCGTAAATTAATCGTAAAATTCAGCTACTTATAAAATGGGCTCTTAAGTCATTCATTGTACTTTCTACATTAAAACAAATTAATTATTAGTTTTTCTTCAAAGAAAAGGATCTCCAATTCAAAGATAAAATAGAACACAGAATAATACTAAAAGTTCCAAAGAACAGGTTCAATACTATTTATTAGTTTCCCCGTTTAAACCCGAAAATACAATACAATAACAACACAATCCATTTTGGCGGCTTGAATAATTATAAAAAAGTTTTCAAGAATTATTTCTCTAGAAAGTCATAACTCTTTAGAGAACTGTTAAAGGAAATTTTTTCATATTTATGTTACACATAATGTAACCATGAAATGTTCTTGCAAATACTTATTTTTCAGGAGGAATTAAAGATATGAAGTACCTATTGATGTTCAATAGATATGAGTTAATCCGTCATTGATACATACAATCTAGTTTAATCTTCCAGACGCGCGCTTGGCAATTTTACACGAGCACGCACACGTCGTATTTTTTACGACATCCGTTATTTTACCATTTTCGGCATGAAAAATGACAGAAATGAGTGAATATTGATAATAAATTTGTTGAGAAATAAAATATCAATCTTATTATTGCAAAATACAAATGATATCACATTCAAATATAAGTAAATTATTTTTTTTAAGTTTCTTACGTTAATGAGATGGGATATGCAATGATGTATTTCATTATAGAAAATTTTAAATTTTAATAATTTTTAAATTTATAATAATTATATTTTAAAATTGAAGCTAATTTTAATATTCATCAAAGGCAAGTATAGACAATCTTCATCAAATAATTCTTGAAGAATGCAAGCAAATTCAGGTGGTTGCACATATTTTTTTTGCCATGAAAACCAATACAAAATTTACAGAGCCAAATGTATTCAAATTAAAATAATACACAGCAATGAATAACACAAAATTACAAAATATTTGAGGAAAAAATATTTTCCGAATTTTCGCCCGCGACCGCACACGTGTCATAACTTTCCTCTACAAAAGAATCTGGTTTGCTACCTTATAATCTGAAGGCAGAAATTATTTTCTTTGTTATTACGAATTATTTTAGTGGAGTTCAGAATTTCTGCTCTTACAACCAATGGAACCTTGTTTTGAAAAACAAACTTTAGATAAAAAGCTTACTATTTTTTAAGGTTTTAGAATTTACAGATGCACATTACAACAAAGTTAATTTAAAAATTACTAAGTGAAATATCAGTTTCCTGAATTATCTTTTAAGATAAAAATTTGTGAAAAAAGAAAACTAAGAGGCTAATCATACAGCCATCAATTCTAAAGCTTGGTGGTAGCCTGCTTGATATTTTGTATTACAAACATAGGCATCACATTTAAATACAGAGGAATATTTCACAGAATACAATAACATAAGAAATAAAAAAACTAAAACTAATATATGAAATTAAAATTAATAACCATTAACAACTCCTATTATTGGCACTGGTATTTTTCTGAGTCCGACCATTAATTCAGAGCATTTTGCAAATATATCTTCCCTAGTTTTTTGGTCAGCATCGGTCTAAAGAAAAAATAAATAAATCAATTATTATTCAACAATATTAA
Source organism: Stegodyphus dumicola (assembly GCF_044657685.1). NCBI lineage: Eukaryota > Metazoa > Arthropoda > Arachnida > Araneae > Eresidae > Stegodyphus > Stegodyphus dumicola. The sequence continues at coordinate 242,887,284 of NC_140771.1, forward strand.
ACAACAAAAAACATTTCAAATGAGCTTAAAAGTGAAAATGAAGTTAAAATAAATTATTCAGCATCAATAATTTAAAGTTGAATCTTTAGTATTTTTCGCAACACTGAAAACTGACAAATTTTTCATTCAAAAGTCAAAGGAAAAATTCCTATGACCTTATTTCAGAGATACAAGAGAAATTGTGTGGTCAATTAGAGCTAGAACTGTAAGAAAGAGATTTGTAGAAGTTGATTAGAAAGGCTGCAAAGCTGCACACCAGTCATGGTCCTTAGGAAAAAATTAAAGTACTGAGATTAAAACGGGGTTTATCACTCAAATACTTTAAAGAGGAAGAAATGACGAATCAAAGTTTCCCGGTTTCTGAGTAGGCTTTGTTTTGCTTCTGTATTGCACAAAAATTAGTAATTTTTAACACACATTAATTGGACAGATGATCAGTGGTCACAAGTTATATGGAGTGAAACTAAGATATCGTTATTCGGTAGTGATGGGTGAAAATATGTAAGACGTAGAATAGGAGAAGAGCTACATCCTGACTGCATTCAAGCAACTGTGAAGAACCCAGTTAGTGTTATGATTTGGTCATGCATGTCAGCAGATGGTATTGGTCGCCTTCATGTCATCGATGGGACACTGAATGCCAGAAAATACATTGACACTAGAACCAAAACTTCTACCTTCCATCAGAGATCTCTTTCCCAACAATGCTTCGTTTATTTTTCAGCAGGATTCTGCTCCTTGCCACATGGCCAAAATATCGAAAGAGTGGTTTCATACAAAGAGCATTAAATTGTTGTTATGGCCAGGAAACAGTCCTGACCTCAATCCTATCGAAAATTTGTGGCACCGTTTGAAAATTCTTGTCCGAATGAGGCGCCCATCCAATAAAAGGGAACTAATTGAGGCTATAATTGTTTCCTGGCATCATGTAATAACAAAAGAAGAGCTTAAAACTCTTGTCAGCTCAATGAAACATCGATGTGTAGCTGTAATCAAAAATAAAGGGTACCCTACTAAGTACTGATAACTCACTGCAGTCATCACTATCTAATGTATATCGATACCTATTATCGTTTAACTTTTTTGTATTGCAAATAATTGAATTTTGTGTTTTGTATTGAATTCAGTAATAAATTCTCTTTTAAATGCTATATACAAGTTTTCATTTTGTGAATCATAACGTTTTCTATAAGCATACAAAGTTCAAAAACATAAAAATTTCCAAAAGTGTCCACAATTTTGGCCTCCACTGCATAGCAGACAATGCCCTATGAAAAATATGCATTACTGAAAGTCACATAAATGAGCAAAAATACATTAATATTCTTGATGTGAGTCTAGAATCATACTTTTGGAAATCATTCGGTGACACAAACATAGATGGCATCAAGTTCAGCAGGGTAATTTCACCATGCCACAAACTGGTGATTTTAGTGCAGTGGGTTTTTCCAAATTATGTTTACAGTCAAAAGTCGTTAATTCGGACCTCAAAGCTAAAAACTTTCTGCGCATGCGCTGCGTTGGCACATGCGCACAGGCGTGTTACGCGGGCGCATAAGACCTCGACTACTGCGCATATGCGTGTGCGCAAGTGCAGAATACGTTTTCGCCTGCGCGTTTAATGTATAACGGACGGTGTAAGCTAAAATGATCTAATTATCTATTTCAGTTAATGTTAATGATTGCGTTGTTCCTTAATCTTCGAATTGGATCCCGCTTATTATTTTTTGCAGACTGTAAGAGCACTTTTATAAAAGTAAACTCGAACTTTCGATTATGTCAAATAGAATTTCCGATGCTGGAACTTCCAAAGGATCTACAAAACGAAAGTATGTTCGATGTCCAACAAACAAAAAGTGGAATTGCTGCAAAAAATGGATAAAGACATCAAGAATGTGACAGAGAGGTTAGTGAAAACGAAAAAATTTCGATTGACAAGTTAGTCGGTATTCTCGGCACGGCAATTAACGGGACTTGAACAGCGGAACTTTGTAACTGAACAAGAAATTATGTCTGTTTATAGAATTAAAGAGAAAGTATTATCACATAAAACGAAGCAACTTAAACAACTTGCATTGAAAGAAATGTTTAATAAAGTAAACAAATAAATATTAAGCTTTTTTTTTTTGTAAATTTTGATACCCTTTAGATCATAATTGTTCTTTATTGCATAAATTACGGTTTCATATTTTTAATTTTAGAATTTCTGCATGCCATCTTACGAGATTTAAACTGATGATCTGTAATCCGGAAAAATCGATAATCCGGAATCGCCGAATTCCCGACGAGTCCGGATTAACGACTTTTGACTGTATATTTTAGCCTGGCTACCACAGCCCATAGCAGCATTCTAATTTTTGATTACTGATGTGCAACTTTTTTTACTATAAGAAAAGACTGTGTGGCTTTTGTTTTTCATTCTTAAACATATTCTTATTTTTCATATTTAAGCTAATTCTATTTTTTAATCATTCATTATTTTCAAAAACATACAATTTTAAAAACTGATTTATTAATTATAAAAATTCATACATTAATATACGTAAACATAAGAAAATTATTTACTAAAATAAAGCTTAACTCTAATAATACCAATGATAGTGATGTTAAGATTGAGCAAAATAAAATAAATAAATAAATAATAATAAAATAAATCTGAAAACTTTCAGATTTTATATTACGCCCAAAAGAGAGTTTTTTTTAATGCCTTGTGTGCTACCTTTATTTATTAAATGTCATGTTTTCACACTTAAACCATAAATTTAGCAACATTTCAGCATTCAATTCAGCAACAATATTACAAAATATTTAAAAACAGCACATCTTTAGAATTTCTGATACACAGTCTCAGGCAATGGAGATAAAAGTTTCCGCCTCCCCCGGGAGTGTTGCCATTATTAACTTTGAATTTGTTGAGCTTGTAAATAAATAAAAAAAAAATTGTTAAAGTTTTATAAAATATGAAATAGATAATAAAACAAATTCCAAATTTGAGCTTTAAAATGTCCATATTCTAGTGAAAGACTACATTATCCAAAATTTGATGTGTCTTGGTACCATTGATTTTTCACAACGCGAGAAACATGCATACTTTCACGCAGATTCTTCATTATTTAATTTCTTTAAATATAATACAGGACTCTAATAAAGTGAAACACCATTTTAAAGTGGACTATGTAAAATGTCAAAATGAAATTAATAGCTCTTCTGGGCAAATTTCCCCTTTGGGCTAATAAATGCCTAAATATATAAAATAAATAAACGCTATATTTTCCTAAGAACAGAAGGTGCTTGTATATTTTTAGAACGATTTTAAGATCATACAATTAATACTCAAAATGCAAAAAGTATTGTTTTAAATGTTCTATCTGATGGTCTTTTTCCTGACTACAATTTCCACGATAGAAGAGCTTTTCATAAAACTTCAAAAAATAAGAATATTTTTAGGAAGCCTTATTCTTATTATTGTTATTTTATTGCATGTAATTGTTCCACTCAACTGCAGAACTTTCATGCATATTAAGCTGTTTATTACATCATTTCATGGACATCAACTCTTATGCCCAAGAATACATAAATCTAATAGCAGTGACGAAATGATATTCTGGAACCTTAAAACAAATTCTCAACATGGAAGCCCTTCTTTTTGCAATTTTTAACATTGCACCTCTAAATGTTTTCTTCATTAGCATAAAGTCTCATGTTGTAGCCATTTTCGCACACTCATTTGTCAGGTCAAAGATATCTTTCTTAAAAAAACTATATGGCATCCACCTCATTACTTGGTAAATTAAAGATTGTTAATATCATATTCACAAAAAAGAGCAATGAATATATGTTTTTAACAAGCAATGCAAGTTCGAAAATATCATCCAAAATGAATAATGCAAGAACATGGGGAGACAGCAGAAATGCAACATGCTGCTAATATCCAATTATGTGGTGAGGTATAAAAAACATGCAGCCAGATTTTGGTTAGATACCTTGGTTGATTGTTGATTCAATCTCGAAGGAGATAATAAAGAAGTACTTTTTATGTTATATATTTACTGGTAAATGTTACTCCAGGTTAATTTTATATAAAATTTAAAGATATACATGAGTTGTACATCACACACACATATATATATTAAATGACATTCTTGTATTAATTATCTACTAACATATGGAAATTTTAAAAGCTTCTTTGCTCAAGTGTAACAGAAAATTTAAACTTAAAGAAAAATGTTTTAACGATTCCTCTACTAAAAGTAATGACAGAAGGATAATGCTTATGAAAGTAATATATTTCAAGCTCTAATAGTTTTACCACTTTTTGATTATCCACAGAAACCCACTGAAATGTTTTGGAAAAGTAGTTATACAGTCAAAAGTCTTTAATCCGGATGTCCATAAAACGGAATGATCTATAATCCGAACCTCAAAGCTACAAACTTTCTGCGCATGCGCATAATATGTTTATGCATGAGCGTTTAATGTATAACGGACGGTATAAGCTAGGCTAAAATAATCTAATTATCTATTTCAATTAATGTTGCAGATTGCGTTGTTCCTTAATTTTCTAATTGGATCTGAGCTGCCAAAGCATCTACAAAGCGAAAGCATGTTTCGATGTACTGCTTCCGATAGTGAAGAAAGTGACAGAGAGATTATTGAAAACAAAATAATTTTGATTGACAAATTAGTCGGTATTCTCGACACAGCAATTATAGGAGTTGAACAGTGGATCTTTGTAACAGAACAAGAAATTATGTCTATGTATAGAATTAAAGAGAAAGTATTAGCACATAAAACAAAGCAACTTAAACAACTTACATTCAAAGAAATGTTTAATAAAGTAAACAAATAAATATTAACTTTTTTTTTTTTTTTTTTTTTTTTTTTTGTAAATTTTGATACTCTTTAGATCATAATTGCTCTTTAGTTCCTAAATTAAGGTTTCATATTTTTTATTTTATAATTTCTGCATGCCATCTTGCCAGATTTAAACTGATGATCTATAATCCGGAAAAACCGATAATCCGGAATCACCGGTCCCGATGAGTCCGGATTAAAGACTTTTGACTGTATTAATGATGCAACACACCATGTCACAAAAAATACTTATGAACCACAATGTTGCTTAAAAGTATTTTTGTGGCAACTCAGATATGCATACAACACATGTGTGTTTAAGTTCATGCGGATTTGCACTATTGAAATTCAATAGTCATTTTTATGATTAGTTTTGTTTTTGTGTACATTTGTTTTAGTCATAATGAATCATAAAAAGGCTTTAAAGTTTATTGCCAGATGAAAAAGAAAGTGCTGCATTTCTTCATAAATATGGCATTTGCAAATTTGCATTCTATTAAAGTACTACTTCTTAAACAGCTGAATTTTATGGAAATGTAATGAGAAACATTGCAAGCAAAGTGTTAGAATGTGGGTTGGGAAGTAGTTTAAAGACAGCCATACATCCTTTGTAACAGCTGTTCACTTTATTTATTGTCTTATGAAAGAATGAAATCCTGTGAAGAACTGGGATTATCTCCAAATGCAGCTATCATTCACCTTTGAGAAAGGATATGTGCCTTCTATTGCGCGGGGGGGGATATGCAAAAATTTTAAAGTTTTCAGATTTTATATTATGCTTAAAAGAGCCTTTTTTTTTTTTTTTTTAGTTTTTTGTGTTACCTTTATTTATTAAATATCATGTTTTTCTTCACACCCAAACCATAAAATTCAGTTCAACAGCAATATCACTAAATAATTTTTAAATGAGCATATCTTTAGAATTTCCGATACACAGTTTTGCATGCTGGAGATAATATTTTTTTTTTCCCCGTACAGTGTTGCCATTGCTCACTTTTAAATCATTAAGTTTGTTAATCAAAAATTCATTAAAGGTTTTACAAAATATAAAATGGATAGTAAAACAAATTCCATAATTTGGACTCTTCCAGATGCGCGTATTAAGGTGGAAACGTACGTTATTCAAAATTTGATGTCTCTTGGTACCATTTTTTTATCACAGTGCCAGAAATATACATATATTTATGTAGATTCTTCATTATTTGATTTCTTTAAATATAATGCAGGACTCTAATATTTGGTGGCAACAATTTGAAAAGTGAACCTACATTTATAGTAAATCAACGCAAAACGCCAAAATGAAATTAACAGTCGTCCTGGGTAAATTGCCCCTTTGGACTAAAAAAAATATTAAAAAACCAGCAGCACTGGATGCATCATTGAAATAGTTATAGAAATACCAAAACAAGCATCTATCTCTAAAGTTTCCAACAAGTTCGTGACTTTTTGATGAGGGTGCATATAATCAGAAGGTATCAGATTCCTTAATTTCTAGTACAGTCAAAAGTCATTAATCCGGACTCGTCGGGACTTCGGCGACTCCGGATTATAGATCATCAGTTTAAATCTCGTAATATGGTATGCAGAAATTCTAAAATTAAAAATATGAAACCGTAATTTATGAAATAAAGAACAATTATGATCTAAAAGGTATCAAAATTTACCCAAAAAAAAAGCTTAATATTTATTTGTTTACTTTATTAAACATTTCTTTCAATGCAAGTTGTTTAAGTTGCTTTGTTTTATGTGATAATACTTTCTCTTTAATTCTATAAACAGACATAATTTCTTGTTCAGTTACAAAGTTCCGCTGTTCAAGTCCCGTTAATTGCCGTGCCGAGAATACCGACTAACTTGTCAATCGAAATTTTTTTCGTTTTCACTAACCTCTCTGTCACATTCTTCATGTCTTTATCCATTTTTTGCAGCAATTCCACTTTTTGTTTGTTGGACATCGAAACATACTTTCGTTTTGTAGATCCTTTGGAAGTTCCAGCATCGGAAATTCTATTTGACATAATCGAAAGTTCAAGTTTACTTTTATAAAAGTGTTCTTACAGTCTGCAAAAAATAATAAGCGGGATCCAATTCGAAGATTAAGGAACAACGCAATCATTAACATTAACTGAAATAGATAATTAGATAATTTTAGCTTACACCGTCCGTTATACATGAAACGCGCAGGCAAAAACGTATTCTGCACTTGCGCACACGCATATGTGCAGTAGTCAAAGTCTTATGCGCATGCGTAAAACGACTGTGCGCATGTGCCAACGCGGCGCATGCGCAGAAAGTTTTTAGCTTTGAGGTCCGGATTATGGGTGTCCGAATTAACGACTTTTGACTGTACTAACTTTCAGCAAATTTCTACAACTAATAACTTTGTATTGAATTAGTACATATAATACTTGAACTAAACAGTTAATTACAAAAAAGTAAATTAGTTTTCATAAATATGCAAATAAAACATATTGCATTTCATTACAAACAAAACATAACAAAGTACACAGGGGCTATCTGCCTGAAGAAAGGGATGCCTTTATGGAGGATTGGTTCATACTTGCATTATGCATGGAGAAAAAATGCCAAGCAGTGAGCCTGTTTGCCAGGTTTTATAATCTGGTTTAGTTTCAGTGTCCAGCATACTTATAAATTAAAAAAAGCTACAGGTAGCAAAAAAGGTTACAAAAAAGCTAATAGGTAAACCCAGTTATAATTAAAGGAATTAGGCAAAGGTTTTTATGGTTGTTTAATTTGTGGCCTTCATGGTGGACTTTTTCAGGGAAACTGGTTTATATTCATATTGTAAAAGAAGAAAACGACAAAAATGCCAATGCAATTACCTCATTGGCTGGTATTTGAACATTCATCGATCTAACAGTATTTAATGGTCTTGTCCACTTGGTCATCAATAGAAATTTGTAGTTTGAAGGCAAAAAGTAAAGGAAACTATGATGCCTGAGTTTAAATTTGTAAAACTACGAAAAAGTACTTATGCAATTTGCAATGTTGTGCAGTTAAATATGCATAAAACTAAATTGGACAGATGGCAACTTGAATTTAAAATTAAGTAAAATTCAACCTTACACAAAATGATTATAAAAATATTATTTTTAGAAAAATCCAATAAACTCTCTATCAAAAAAAAAAAAAAAAAAAAAAAAAAAAAAAAATTTTGTGCCACTTTGAACAATTATTAATTTTCACGATGGTGAAAATTATTCATTCAAATTAGGTTAGGTTAGGTTATTTGAATAGGTAAAGCACACAAGAGGTGCCCGTTTTCACTAAGGGCTTTATATGGAAAACTGGCTTGTGTTCATGTTATACGCGAAGAAAGCCATAAAAACACTCATGCAGTTCACCCACTTACTAGCATTTAAACCTCAGAACTACAGTGCTCAGTAGTCATAACCATTCAGCTACTAATGGGCACTAATTCAGAATAAAACCTTTAAATTGTGAAAATTAAAAACAGGTTCAAGAAATGAATGTCTGTGAAAGAAGGAAAATAAAACAGCATTTGCATCTTAATGTTACATGATTTAGACATGGACTTAGACATGAGTAATAAAGCTGAACGTAAATCAAAATATTTATGGCTCTTTATAAGAATACAGTATACGTCCATAATCCGGAATGATCTATAATCCGGACCTCAAAGCTACAAACTTTCTGCGCATGTGTAAACGCATAATGCATTTATGCATGTGCATAATACCTTTACGCATGCACATAATACGTTTACGCATGCGTGTTTAATGCATAATGAATGATATAAGCTAGGCTAAAATTATCTAATTATCTATTTCAGTTAATATTGCAGATTGCGTTGTTCCTTAATCTTCTAATTGGATTGGGTTTATTATTTTTTGCAGACTGTTAGAGCAATTTATAAAAAGTAAGCTTGAACTTTCGATTATGTCAAGAGTTTCCGATTCTGGAGCTGCCAAAGCATCTACAAAGTGAAAGCATGTTTTGATGTCCATCAAACAAAAAGTGGAGTTGCTGCAAAAAATGGATAAAGGCATGAAAAAAGTGACAGAGAGGTGATTTGTTTCTCTAACGATTCTGAAATCTGTTTATCAATTTTATGCTGCTCTGTGGAGGGGGAGGACATCATGGCACGCAATGAACTGGAAGTTGATCTGTCAGTACTATCCTCATTTTCAGGGCAGAAGTTTTTATTTTATTTGGCTTATAATTCCTTACTAAATGTAGTGTTTCATCTTGATGTACTCCGACATGATTTAAATCAATTTCCTCGTCATTATAAATATCATGAATACACATCAAATAGTTTTCTGGTTGCAATTTTCTAATTTTGCCTATGCGTAATGTATGCTTTATGCATATGCGCGTAAAAAGAAATGTTTAATAAAGTAAACAAATAAATATTAAGCTTTTTTTTTTTTTTTTTTTTTTGTAAATTTTGATACCCTTTGGATCATAATTGCTCTTTATTTCATAAATTACGGTTTCATATTTTTAATTGTATAATTTCTACATGCCATCTTACCAGATTTAAATTGATGATCTATAATCCGGGAAAACCCCTAATCCGGAATCGCTGAAGTCCCGACAAGTCTGGATTAAAGACTTTGTACTGTATTAAAATTTTGGATTATATTTTAAAATATGAAACATTGTACATTTAAAGCATTTTAAAATGAAACTGTTCTAATAGAAACAAAAGTACAGTCAAAAGTCGTTAATTCGGACACCCATAATCCGGACCTCAAAGCTAAAAACTTTCTGCGCATGCGCCGCGTTGGCACATGCGTTTTACGCGTGCGCGTAAGACTTTGACTACTGCGCATATGTGTGTGCGACAGTGCAGAATACGTTTTCGCTTGCGCGTTTAATGTATAACGGACGGTGTAAGCGAAAATTATCTAATTATCTATTTCAGTTAATGTTAATGATTGTGTTGTTCCTTAATCTTCGAATTGGATCCCTCTTATCATTTTTTGCAGACTGTAAGAGCAATTTTATAAAAGTAAACTTGAACTTTCGATTATGTCAAATAGAATTTCCGATGCTGGAACTTCCAAAGGATCTACAAAACGAAAGTATGTTTCGATGTCCATCAAACAAAAAGTTGAATTGCTGCAAAAAATGGATAAAGACATAAAGAATGCGACAGAGAGGTTAGTAAAAACGAAAAAATTTCAATTGACAAGTTAGTCGGTATTCTCGGCACAGCAATTAACGGGACTTGAACAGCGGAACTTTGTAACTGAACAAGAAATTATGTCTGTTTATAGAATTAAAGAGAAAGTATTATCACATAAAACGAAGCAACTTAAAAAACTTACATTGAAAGAAATGTTTAATAAAGTAAACAAATAAATATTAAGCTTTTTTTTTTTTTTTTCGTAAATTTTGATACCCTTTAGATCATAATTGTTCTTTATTTCATAAATTACGGTTTCATATTTTTAATTTTAGAATTTCTGCATGCCATCTTATGAGATTTAAACTGATGATCGATAATCCGGAATCGCCGAAGTCCCGACGAGTCCGGATTAACGACGTTTGACTGTATAAAAGATTAATACCATACTCTGGTATATTACATGGAGAATAATCGGATGAATTATTAAATTCTTAATGATTTCTAAAAAAGAAACATACTTAACAAATTAAAACTGAAATACATTTAAACAATCCCAGAATTTGATGAATGTTAAAAGCATCATAAAAAATAATTAACTGATATAAATACTTCTACACTGGGGGAAAAAAAACTATTTTACAAAAGACAATTTTTTATTATCTAAAAGATAACATTAAATCAAAACATTGAAACTGCAGCATTAAAAAAAGAGCTTACCAATTCTTTTAAATCATGGCCTGAAGAAAAAACTGGTCCATTACTTTCAAGCACAATGCATCGAAGGTTAATATCATCCACATTTTGAAAAATATCTTGCCTAAGTTTAGTGAGCATAGCAGAAGAAAGAGCATTCCTAAAATACAGCATCATATTAAAGTTTAAAAAGTGTGAAAAATAATAGATATCGATAAAAATATTACATGTATGCACCAGTTATTATACAGACATCATAAATCAAATATTTAAAAAATTGATATAAAATTGTATTAGTAGAAATGATTATCTCCAGAAAATAAACAGAATAAAAGAATAAATGGTAAAGTAATACTGAGTAATATATCTCAATATTCATACGTGGTTAACAATAAAACAGCAAAATTAAAAACATTTCAAATAAACTTATAATACATCGTATTGTATGCATTCTTTATCGTTAAATTTATTTCATGATTACAATGAATAAGAAATATTCTTTTGCAATCACAAAGTATTAAGACTACAGCAAAATATTATTTAATCTTTTAAAAGTTATTTTAAAATTCCTTAAATTTATAAGTAACTATCCTCAAGATTAACTCTGATTTTATTTCACTGAGCAAATTTGAAGTTCTTTAGCAAATTTTGCTAAGAGTGTCACATCATACGAAATAATCAGTAAGATTTTGAGCTGAATGGAAATTTATTTAATAATCTAAACATTCTTTCACTGAAAACTGTTTCTGGCCAAGGAAATTTTTAAAAATTTTTGCAAATGTGCTGCATCTTCTGTGAACCAATGTTGGAGAATCTCACTGGGTAGGGAAAATTCTCCTTCTATTAATTTCAAATGCTTTACATCAGCTTTAAAATTTGTTCACTAATTTTATTTTGTATGATCTTAACAATCAATTCCTTAAAATTATAACGTCTATTGATGTCCCAGTTGTTGAATAGCTGAAATGCGATATCTTTTTCAATTTGAATTTCCAGATATTGCTAACTGCAATGAAATTTTGGTTAGAGTAGACTGAAGGGTACCCCTTGTATTATTGCAAAGTTGTTGTTTCATTTATCACAAAATTGTTGTTTTATGTATAGTAACCTGAGTAGCTAAATGTTATGGAAACCCTATTATAACTTAAACGGTTGCCATGATTTTGAATTATGGGATGTTTTGTAAGGGTTTGCAGTGTGTGTTGGTTAGGAAATACATTGCTTGTTTTGCTGTTTAGATGGTAGATTGGCCGATTAATTTGAAGTTTCTGTACGATTTGGAATGAAAGGGTAAAAAAGCAATAATTGGCTGGCGTGTAAATGAAGGTTTAATTAGTAGCCATTTTCCGGACAGTCCGGTACTATGGAGGATATTTGTTACTCTTTGAATTTATGTGGCGACACCGATATACAGATTCGAGTTTAAATAAGTTTAGGAAGTTTTTGGATACTGTTAAGGAATTTTGTGTGACACAGACTGAAGAGGAAGAAATTTCTAAATAAGGTTAGTGGATATTTGGTTTGTGTAGTACAAATGAAAACGGGGCAAAAATAATGCCATACTTTTTAGGCTAGATTGGAATATACGGTGTTATTTAAAAGTAAAAATAAAGCAAAATTCTTTCTAGTGACTTCAAAATGTGTATACACGTCACTTAGATACAGCATTAATCTTAAGAATGTTGGCTGAATTTCATAGGGTATTATAATACATAAATAAATCATAGTATATATAATACATAAATAAATCATCATCCTTTTCATAGAGTATTATAATACATAAATAAATCACAGGAAGCAAACCTTTTCCGTGGATTATTCAATGTAATTCTTTTAACACCATTTTTCTCCTTTACTAACGTTAAGTCAGCTTGACTACAGTAAGCTCTATATATTCCTCTACATAATACCTAAAAAAGAAATATATTAAATGTTTCAATTTATCTGAAATCCGAATAATCTCAATAAGAAAAATTATACACACATAAACGTATAATCAGGAAAATAATATTAGACTGAAACTAGAATGTAACAATAAGCAAATAAATATTGTGTATTTGAAATACAAAAAAAGCGAAGATATATAAGTAAGTAAACAATCCCTAGGTATATTTTAACAAGGTACAGTTATTAACAGATGTAAAAACTGCACATAAGCTTAAACATTTATAAATTCAAATTCATTTTCTTCTGTTGCTATTGGCCTCGTAAAATGAAACTTTTTCAATTGATGTCAACGGCAAAAACGGGCAAGTTATTAATGTTTAATGTAATCATTATTTGTTTTTCACTTTCATTTTAAATAAATAATCATTGCCTTAGCATTGCGACTAAAAGCCATTTACACGGATCTGCTGTAATAAATATAGTATACGTAGAAGTATTTAGAAACTTATCGCGTATATTTCATCACCGAATGTTCCACCGCACATGTGCATTTGAAAACATAAACAAATTAGAGTTGAAATGTCTGGGATTCAAGTTTCATGAAAAAAGAAAGTTACAAAAAATTCCAAAATCTGGTCAAAGAAAAAAAAGTTAAAAACTAATATTATCAAAGAAAATCTACTTGAGAAAACTTACTATTTTAGCAAACATGCATCAGCTTCTTACGATTATATATTAATTATAGACTTGTTAAGAATCTCTAGAATTTAAAACTAGTAAGACTTTTACAAACGAACGAACAATATTTCTGCAGTGATACACATTTTTTTCCCGAACAGTTTTGAAATTTACTATGCATAAATTTTGTACGCAGACTTTGCTCTTTTCTAATATATTTTTATTATTTTTTACTACTCCTTACTTGTTGCAAAACAAATATCATTAAAATATTCGGAAAGATAAAAGGATATTTTTTCAAAAAGTATTAACCTATAGCTCACATTATAATTCGGGCAATAGAAAGATTTGCTGAGATGTTTTGGAAAATGATATTTCTTGCCATAAAGTTTTGGTTTTAAATGAAAATACGTCATAAGAATGGAATACATTCGCAAGAGAAGAAGAGGAAGAATGACCTTGCTTGTTTGCATTAGCTGTACATAAGTCACGTGATCTCTGAGGTCATCTGTATTGTTTGTTTACAAAATGTATACATAAGTCACGTGACCATAGCAGAATATATTAAGCGGTTTCATATCTCATATGAATATGGCAAAAAAAAAAAAAAAAAAAAAAAAAGATTTTCTTCATTCCCTGAGAACAAACCGAAAAATTCATGGAATACTTCAAAGGAAAATTAAAACAATAATAAAACAGAAGACACAAACTCAAACCCACTTGGCTTTTTAACTGGATAAAAATCCAATTCACTCAAGTTAAAGAATTCTTCCAGAAATGTAAAACAGCAAAAACAATATTTGACAAACTAGAGTTCGGTATGGCGGCCTTCGAATATTTCTCAAATCTATAAATTGTTTTTTATAGATTTAAGAAATATTCGAATAATATAAAATCTATAAATTCGAATTTTAATCAAACTCATAGTCAAATAAATTTTATCTCAGCTACAAATAGCTTCTTAAAGATTTGTTACTATAATGTAAACGGCATCAGATACCAACAAGTAGAAATTTCAAATTTTCTTACTAGACTTAACATTGATGTTATGCTAGTAAATGAAACTCATCTCCGCTCTTGCGACAAATTTAAAATACAAGGCTACCGCATCTACAGAAAAGACAGACATAATAGAGGAGGAGGAAATGTAATTCCCATTAAAAACCATATCAAAACAGCCAAATATGATTTAAACTCTACTTGTACTATAGAAAATGCTGCAGTACTTATCTATAGTGGTTTTAGAGAAAATTTTTTTTATCTCCATCTACAACCCCCCTCAAGCACTCTTGATCTCAATAATCTGAAACTACTTACTGAAAATAACTACCCCACCTTAATAGCAGGTGATTTAAATGCTAAACATTCCTCTTGGAACTGTAGAGTCACAAACAGAAATGGAGAAAATTTAAACAACTTCATCCACAATAGTAACATCAATCTCATTGCTCCCAATCACCCAACGCACAACGGATTCGGAGATATTTTAGATATAGTTTTGATGAAAATCCTTCCTAAGATTCCTAATCTTGATGTTCTCCCAGAACTTTCGTCTGACCATCTCCCTATAGTCTTCAACTTCTATGGATTTTATCCCCTTCTCCCTAAAGTTCATACAAAAGTTAATTGGTTTATGGTTACCGAACAGTTAAATTCTGTAAGTAGCAGAGCCACATTTCGTTATGACTGCGATATTGAGCTGGAAATCACCAGATTAAACTCCAAAATTCAAAACGCTATCAATACTGCTATCTATACAATCAAGAATAAAAATCCCTATGGCATCCCAGAATAAATTAAATCCCTTATACAAGAAAGAAAGAGACTTAGAAAAAGATGGCATATCCTACTGAAAAACGTCATATTCATTATTTGAACAGCAAAATAAAAGAAGACATCGCCACCATCGATCAAATTCATGGGATAATTTCCTAGAAAACATGGATCTTTACCCAAATTCTGTTTGGAAAGTACCTAAATCACTCAGAAATGTTTAACACAATCAAATTCACCCTCTGTATCACATGGGCAAATTTCACCACTCCGAAGACTCCATGCTGAAATTCATACAAAAGAATTAGAAAATATTTTTAAACAACATGAAAATAATAATTCTGATCACGAAAAAGATATTAATTACTCTGTCAATAGCATCCTCAACAGTCCCAGCATTAATATTTTACGCCTGCATCTCCAAACGAAGTCCAGAAAATTATTAAAAAATTAAAGAAGCGCAAAGCTTAATGGATATGACATGATTTCTAATGAAGCCTTGCAAGCTTTACCTAGAAGATGCATAGTCTTAATTACAAATATTTTTAATGCTTGTATTAGACTCAGCTACTTTCCATCGCAGTGGAAACACTCGATCATTGTTACCATCCCGAAACTAGGAAGAGATCCAAAGCTAGCAAAAATTACAGACCCATCAGTCTTCTGCTAGCGCTTGGAAAAGTCTTCGAGCGAGTACCTAGGGCTCGGCTCACCAATCATCTAGAACGCCTTAATCTAATAGACAAGCATCAATTTGGATTCCGCAAAGGCCACAGTACCACACATCAAATACTAAATTTAGTTGAATTTAT
Organism: Stegodyphus dumicola; assembly: GCF_044657685.1. Lineage (NCBI taxonomy): Eukaryota > Metazoa > Arthropoda > Arachnida > Araneae > Eresidae > Stegodyphus > Stegodyphus dumicola. The sequence continues at coordinate 242,903,100 of NC_140771.1, forward strand.
TGCCCAAGAATTTACAAAAAAAAAAAAAATAAATAAAAAAAAAATAAAAAAAAAAAAAAAAAAAAACGGAGTAGCGGCATGCTCCCTCTATTTCGAAAAAGCTTTCGATCGAGTGTGGTGGCTTACTTCATAAGCTATCTAACTTCCTTTTACCAAACAGTTTTATCAAGCTTATGCATTCTTATTTTAAACATCGTACTTTTCAAGTGCGCTGTGGTGAAGCAATCTCTTCAAAAAAAGTGATTTACAGTGGAGTAGCTCAGGGCAGTGTTTTAAGATCGAAGCTTTTTACAATATTCATAAATGATATGCCTCTACGTTTTCATTCTAATATACTCAAATATGCCGACGGCACAGTCATCCACACCAGTTCACGAAGTCCAAATAATGCTTTAGAGAAACTTCAGCTCCAAGTCAACATTATTAACAAATTTTGTCAAGACTGGAAAATCAAACTAAATACTGATAAATGCTGCGTAATTCTCTTCCGCAGATACAGAAAAAATATCTCGGTGAATATAAATATCCGACTCAATAACCAAGATATTCCTGTTGCCAACTCCTATAAATACTTAGGTGTCTTAATTTTTTGACAAAACCTTAAATTTCAAAGATCATATTCAATATGTTAAAAATAAGGCTAACGCTGCTTTCATTGCTCTCTACTCATTAATTGGAACTTCCGTACCAAGAAAAATATCTACATCTCACTTATTCGCCCAATAATCCTCTATGCAGTTCCAGCCTGGGCTACTGCCCGAAAAATAGACAGACAAAAATTAAATGTTCTTCAAAACAAAATCTTACGTAGCATAGTGAACGCTCATTTCATTGCTCTCTACTCATTAATTTAAACCTCCGTACCAAGAAAAATATCTACATCTCACTTATTCGCCCAATAATCCTCTATGCAGTTCCAGCCTGGGCTACTGCCCGAAAAATAGACAGACAAAAATTAAATGTTCTTCAAAACAAAATCTTACGTAGCATAGTGAACGCTCATTTCATTGCTCTCTACTCATTAATTTAAACCTCCGTACCAAGAAAAATATCTACATCTCACTTATTCGCCCAATAATCCTCTATGAGTTCCAGCCTGGGCTACTGCCCGAAAAATAGACAGACAAAAATTAAATGTTCTTCAAAACAAAATCTTACGTAGCATAGTGAACGCTCATTTCATTGCTCTCTACTCGTTAATTTAAACCTCCGTACCAAGAAAAATATCTACATCTCACTTATTCGCCCAATAATCCTCTATGCAGTTCCAGCCTGGGCTACTGCCCGAAAAATAGACAGACAAAAATTAAATGTTCTTCAAAACAAAATCTTACGTAGCATAGTGAACGCTCATTTCATTGCTCTCTACTCATTAATTTAAACCTCCGTACCAAGAAAAATATCTACATCTCACTTATTCGCCCAATAATCCTCTATGAGTTCCAGCCTGGGCTACTGCCCGAAAAATAGACAGACAAAAATTAAATGTTCTTCAAAACAAAATCTTACGTAGCATAGTGAACGCTCATTTCATTGCTCTCTACTCGTTAATTTAAACCTCCGTACCAAGAAAAATATCTACATCTCACTTATTCGCCCAATAATCCTCTATGCAGTTCCAGCCTGGGCTACTGCCCGAAAAATAGACAGACAAAAATTAAATGTTCTTCAAAACAAAATCTTACGTAGCATAGTGAACGCACCCTGGTTCGTGCGAAATTCTCAAATTCACAAAGACCTGGATATCAACCCAATTCACGACCAAATCCTAATTTCTGCACGCAACTTCTTTGAAGATATGAGAAATTCTCCCTATAAAGCTATTAAATCGCTTACAGACTATGGCTCTACTATTGAGCACGCAGTGAAAAGACCTCGAACGATCCACCACAATTCTAAGTGGTGGTAGTGTATATATTGTACAAAATTTTTATTTTACTCTTCAGTTACTATTCAAGAAAGATGAACTTTGCAAAGTTAGGATTTTATTTTTCATCGATGAATTCTTCGTTCTTACTCTCACTCATTAGCCCTAGTGGGCCACATGACCTCATTTTTGCCTTTTACATTTTCCTATTCATTTAATGATTATATCGCAAATTTAGATGATTTTCAAGTGTTTTAAAAGACACAGGACTCTTAAATTCAAAGACAGATGTTGCTTTTACTATGTTCGAACTTTATTTATTTCCAAAAACTACAAAAAACTTCATTTTTCGAACGCTGACTCCTCGACCCATCTTAATGCCGGACGCTGATCACGTGTTTCTGCTCTTCTAGACTCACCCAGAAGCTTAGACTTTCATTTCGCCTCTCGCCGCCATTGATATAATCACCCATGATATGCCATGATGTGCAATTTAGCAAAACTTATTTTATGAGTTCTCTTATTTACTGATCTCGCTTCGGGCGCGGTGTATTTTTAAATACACCTCTTAAATTTTTAACTATATGGCCTATGGTATAATGATAATATGCTGGTAAGAGCTCCTAGTAGCTAAAGCCAGCAGTAAAGATATGATCCAAGATCCAAGAAATGAACATGGTAAGACGCCATAAATTAACGACACGTTCTATTAGAAATTAAAAGTTTTTTTCAGTTTAAATCATTTTAAAAGTGATAAAAGTAGTCAAAATATCCAAAAGTCCTTATTGTAAAACGTTTAACTATTTTTAATGCTATTCAAGCGATAGAAATTCTTGGAATTGTTCAAAATGGAACACGTTCGAATAACATGAAAGAATCGGAGATTTGTTCTACGCAAAATCAGACAAAACACAAACATTAGTGCTGTAAAACTTTCAGGGGATATAGGAGAACAGTTTTAAGAAAAATGTTAATTCTGAAGCTGTTGGAATAGCCATTAGAGCAAATGGATAAAATGGGTGGTCAGGAAGAACTACATTCTTTTTCAACATGAAAAAAAAAAAAAAAAAAAAAAAAAAAAAAAAAAAAAAAAAAAAGGCCTGGCTTTCGGAAAACCCACAGTAAGTAAATATTTATCATATTTGAAAAGGCTATATTTATACATGAGTCAAAATTTAATATAGTTGAGTACGATGGACGAATTTTTGTTCGGCGAAATCCGAATGAAGAATGGAATCCAATAAAACTTATTATCTACTGTTACGCACGAGGTTGGAGAGAAAATGTTTCGCTGTATTTGACATGGGATATTCAATTTTGTTAGAAAATAATATGGATCACTATAAATATATAAATATTCCCAATGAAAACATAAAAGCTTCAACTTGGAATGCAATATACATTCAAGTTCTGTCAGGACAAGGATCCTAAACGTAGTGCTCTAAGTGTTTAACTTAGGGTTATTTACTTAGGGTTACTGTTTTAAAGTAATCAAAACTCCCACCTATTCTTTGGATTTCAAAACTATCAAATTTGTATGGAATGAGTTGGAGAAAATAATAAAGAAAGGTGATTTCTTCGAAAGCAGTTCTTACGGAGAAATGGAATAAAATGAAACTTTCTTACCCGAAAAAATTAATTGGATCCACATCAAAGCATGTGAAAAGTGTAATTTTAGCATTAAGATATCTAACGAAATACTGAATGCCCCTCTCTAGCCCTGTTTTCTTTTAAAATAAATATATTTCTCAAAGTATTCGAATGCTTATGTGAAGTTATTTTCAGAAATTGTTGACTAAATTAATTTGTTTTTACCAAAAATGTAATAAAACAATTCTTTTCGTAAAGAAGCCGGTTTAAAAAACAATGACCGATAGTTGATGTGAAGGAAAAATAAAGTCATTTCACTAATATTTAACAACTGATATTTGTAAATAAAGCTGGAAAACAAAAGTGTCCGAAAACAAATGGGAGCCACTGTATTTGACAAAGACTTGTTTTGTTTACTTTTTTATTTTCGTTTCATCGAGGTTTGATGTAATTTATAAATGCACTTTGCGTATGATGATAAAGGGCTTAAGCGTTTTTATTTATCGTCTATTATTTAGATAACAGTTAGACTTTTCTTTTAAAAGTTTCAGTTTAAAGCTTTTCAGATTTCAATGAAAAATTTATTATCTTCTTCGAGCGAATATTTCAGAGAAAAAAAATTATTTGTTACAAATTGTTGCTCCTGTGTGGAGGAGCTCAAAAACAAATTAAAAGCTGAAGAATGTAATGTTACAAAAGTGGGCCCCGTGATTAAATTTTGTACAAGTGTTGTAATATCTCTGTTCCAGGTGCAGTTAGTTAAACTGCCTGGGACTCAGAAAATTGATAAAACCAGTGAATTATTAAGCTTTCATGTTTCGCTGAATAGTTATAAATTAAAGGGTGATGTTGTCAGGACTTGTGTTTCTCTTGATTTGCTTTGGAAACATAAATGATCCTTAATAGGAACAGGGAGCTTACTCAAGCTATGTTCAAGAAGGTGTGAAGTAGACAACACAAGCAGGAAGGGTATACGAAACCCTTTATTTTCAATCTTTTACAGGATCTTCCGAACTTCGGAATACATAGACCCACCACTTGTGGTCTGAACGTAAGTATATAAAAACTACTAACTAAAACTCTAACTAAAAGCTAACTTTGAATTAGTATACAAATGCCTAGCACTAAGACTGACCTTTACTTAAAAAAGGTACGTATGTAGTACGCCGAGCTGCTTAAACTACAATACGCTTGCAATTATCAAGAGGGCTAAACGTCTGGCCTTAAAGGCAACCAGCAACCGAGTGAAAACTCCTAAAACTACAGTGGCAAGCGGCTTGCTTCCTAAAACTCCTTCTCTCTCTCTCTCGCTTGGCAAAAAGGCCACAACTTAAGTACTTGGGCGTTAGCAAGACAATTTGCATAAACAAGTTAAAGCATTTAATTCTGGTCGGAAGTAGAAAATAAGAAGTGATAGTACAGTTTTAAAATAAAATAAACGTTAGTAAAACTTAGGATCTTTACAATGTAGCTAAGTGTCAGAACTGTCAGCATTTCATCCTCTCATCGTTAAGATGCGGGTTAAGTGTGCCGGCGGCCACAGAAACGGTACATGTGTGGTAAAATGGATTAAAAACCTGAAGTGTTGTAATTGTAAAACAGGTCAAGCAGTCAATTAATAAATTATGTCCACAAAACCCTTTAACCACCAAAAAAAAAAAAGGGATATTTTGAAAGGACCAGGGAGCTCCCCGATGCTACCCTGGGCACAAGATCGATATTTCCACGACCATTCCGAAAGAAAGGACAGTCAAAAATTCAAAGGAAATTATAAAGCTCAACGATAACTAGAAAATCGGTATCAAACCAACTGAAACCACAGCCAATACTCATTTTTAAAAGGTTTTGTTTCTGGAAAAAAGCCCCCAAAAAATGGGTTCTTAAGACAACTAGACAACAACATAACTCTGAAAACACCTCTGCAACTTTCCTCGACTTTTTTCTTAAAATCAATATAATAGCCAAATTTAAAGTTTGCTCAGTTGGATGAAAGCACATGTAGAAACTGAAGGAAACGAAGAGTCGACTTCCCTTGCTAAAGATATTGTTACTACACCTTGTAAAGTTGCGCGCTTCCAACCTGCACGCAACAAAGTGGTGACTGCTGAGAGCTGGAAAAAGACCAAAGTCTTGAGAAGGGTTTAAATCCCTTTTATTCAACTTTCGAAGTTACAAATGCGTGCTCTTGACGCTCACAAACTACCCCGACCCGGCGGTAAAATAAAAATAAGAAACTACAAAGAGATAATAACAAGTGACTAACTGCGAGGCTCTCTAAACGTAACTAACCTCACCGCGTTCTAAAATACCGCTGATAATTCAGCAAACTCTGAATATTACGTTGAAAGATTAACAATTTGCCGAGGCAAGCACACAGGCCGAAACGCGTGGTTCTTCAATTTCTAACTAGCCACCTCCACACTCGTGAAGCAAGAAAGCACACCTTCGAACTCGTTTCCTTTCTATTTAACTCAGAATACTTCCGCTGATAATTTGAATCCTTGCGCGTTCTACTAAAATTTACATACTCTGGCATTGGCAATTCCAGGGGAAAGTAAGGCTTGACAGGAAAGATAGTTTAAACTTAAAATAAATGCTAGTTAAAATAAATATAAACCCTACAACCTGATTACGAATATAAGAATTTAAAATTGTCTAAGTCATTCCTAAAAAATGAAGCGCATAAGAAAAGAATCAAATCTCGTAGAACGAATGGAACTTTTACTCTAGTGCAGGGGAACACATGAATTTTAATTTGAGGGCCAAAGTCTTTTTCTTTCTTCACAAAATTTTATGAAATATTTTCTCAAAGTTTCCAGTCAACTTCTTCTGGAAAGATTGTTGACGGTAACTTCTTCTGTTTGACTCATAAATTCTACTCAGAATAGCTGTCCATCAATTCCTCCTGACTGCTAAGTGCTTCGAATTAATTTGCTTTCTTAATTTCGGTTGCTCACGTTTGAGTAACTTTCATTTTGCAGTGTTTTTCAGTTTTGGCCATTCTTGTGTGTTTTTGTCATTGATAATAAGCTTTTTCTTCAGATTTGTCGTGTGGCCAGTACTGATGCTTCCGTGTTCTAACCGCGGCATCTTCTCTATATTTTTTCACTGCAACTTGTCTCGGGATAATCGTAGATCGATTTCCTTTGCAAATACCTTTTACATGTTCCCGGACTTCTTCATGTGCTTTTCGCTTGGCACGTGAATCGTTAAATTCTTTGATGTAACTCGCTTGTGGTCTGTCATTGGCTTCTGCGATTTTTTTCGGTTAAGATTTTATTTCTGTCTTGTGGCCAGTACTGATGATTCCGTGTTCTAACCGCCGCATCCTCTCTGCATTTTTTCACTGCAACTTGTCTCGGGATAATCGTAGATCGATTTCCTTTGCAAATACCTTTTACATGTTCCCGGACTTCTTCATGTGCTTTTCGCTTGGCACGTGAATCGTTAAATTCTTTGATGTAACTCGCTTGTGGTCTGTCATTGGCTTCTGCGATTTTTTTCGGTTAAGATTTTATTTCTGTCTTGTGGCCAGTACTGATGATTCCGTGTTCTAACCGCCGCATCCTCTCTGCATTTTTTCACTGCAACTTGTCTCGGGATAATCGTAGATCGATTTCCTTTGCAAATACCTTTTACATGTTCCCGGACTTCTTCATGTGCTTTTCGCTTGGCACGTGAATCGTTAAATTCTTTGATGTAACTCGCTTGTGGTCTGTCATTGGCTTCTGCGATTTTTTTCGGTTAAGATTTTATTTCTGTCTTGTGGCCAGTACTGATGATTCCGTGTTCTAACCGCCGCATCCTCTCTGCATTTTTTCACTGCAACTTGTCTCGGGATAATCGTAGATCGATTTCCTTTGCAAATACCTTTTACATGTTCCCGGACTTCTTCATGTGCTTTTCGCTTGGCACGTGAATCGTTAAATTCTTTGATGTAACTCGCTTGTGGTCAGTCATTGGCTTCTGCGATTTTTTTCGGTTAAGATTTTATTTCTGTCTTGTGGCCAGTACTGATGATTCCGTGTTCTAACCGCCGCATCCTCTCTGCATTTTTTCACTGCAACTTGTCTCGGGATAATCGTAGATCGATTTCCTTTGCAAATACCTTTTACATGTTCCCGGACTTCTTCATGTGCTTTTCGCTTGGCACGTGAATCGTTAAATTCTTTGATGTAACTCGCTTGTGGTCTGTCATTGGCTTCTGCGATTTTTTTCGGTTAAGATTTTATTTCTGTCTTGTGGCCAGTACTGATGATTCCGTGTTCTAACCGCCGCATCCTCTCTGCATTTTTTCACTGCAACTTGTCTCGGGATAATCGTAGATCGATTTCCTTTGCAAATACCTTTTACATGTTCCCGGACTTCTTCATGTGCTTTTCGCTTGGCACGTGAATCGTTAAATTCTTTGATGTAACTCGCTTGTGGTCTGTCATTGGCTTCTGCGATTTTTTTCGGTTAAGATTTTATTTCTGTCTTGTGGCCAGTACTGATGATTCCGTGTTCTAACCGCCGCATCCTCTCTGCATTTTTTCACTGCAACTTGTCTCGGGATAATCGTAGATCGATTTCCTTTGCAAATACCTTTTACATGTTCCCGGACTTCTTCATGTGCTTTTCGCTTGGCACGTGAATCGTTAAATTCTTTGATGTAACTCGCTTGTGGTCTGTCATTGGCTTCTGCGATTTTTTTCGGTTAAGATTTTATTTCTGTCTTGTGGCCAGTACTGATGATTCCGTGTTCTAACCGCCGCATCCTCTCTGCATTTTTTCACTGCAACTTGTCTCGGGATAATCGTAGATCGATTTCCTTTGCAAATACCTTTTACATGTTCCCGGACTTCTTCATGTGCTTTTCGCTTGGCACGTGAATCGTTAAATTCTTTGATGTAACTCGCTTGTGGTCAGTCATTGGCTCTGCAATTTTTTTCGGTTAAGATTTTACTTCTAGTTATAAGCTCCTCACACATTTCGGAAGGACCTTTGAGAAATAAATTCGCTGTCATAATCTACTTTCTTTATAGTTAAGTCACCTTCATCAGAATTGTCCTCGGAACCAGTATAAATATTGATATAAACGTGTTGAAACATTTATGAAGGGTCTAGTATGCATGCACTAGAGACGTATTATTCGTTCACGAACTGAGTCCCTTTACTAAGAGATTGAACCCGTTTTCACGGAAAAAAAGCAGTATCAGTTCCAGAACTGACCCACGAAGAACTATGGTGAAAGCATACCAGAAAAGTTAGATTCTCATTTTGGCAGAAAAGAATGTTTATCCTCCCACGACAAATGTGAATTTAATTTTTAACATTTCCCAGCTTTTTGATTTTTTTTTGATTTTTTAAAATTTTATTCTAGGATTTTATTGTTAGTTCTATGTAGGAAAAGGTTTTAGGGAATATCAGAACTGCAGTCGAAAGAAATCAATTCAGACAGCGTTTGATTGATTCTTCCGATCCTACTGCTTGTTCGATTCTTTCTGCTCCTTGCTCCATCCTCGCTAACCTTTCATAATTCACTCTTCGTTCTCGAACTTTTTCATCAAGGTCATTGTTAGGCAGTAGTGAGTCATAAAAAAGAAATTGATTTAATTGAGTTCTGATCTTATCCCGTAAAAGAGCGGGTTCGTCCATCTTTAGTACGCACTAGCAAGATAGTCACTTCTTTTGAATATTAAGTTCTCAAAATCTGATGTTTACAGCACATGACTTCCTTGCATTGGAATATTAAATTGGAATATTATATTACACGCATTTTTTCTTGCATTTCATTTAAACTTATTGGATTGAATTAAATCTACTTCGCCGACAGAGCATAAACCACAACAGAATAAAGGCATTATTTAAAACTCACTCTAGTATTTGTTTACCATAGCGACACTGTGGCGCTAGATTCACTTAACATTATTAATAATTATATAACAGTTAACTTATATAATAATTATGTAACAGAAACTAAGTTAACTGTTATATAATCCAATAATTATATAACATTTAACGTATATATTTCGTTCATATTATAACTCATAATGCACAAAATTTATATCATTTAAAGAATAGAATTATCTAATCTTTGCCACATTTTCTATTCAAATACTATAATAAAGCTAGAATAATGTATAAAAAAATTAAGCAAACAAAACAAAAAAGAAACAGTTTTTCACAGACGATTGAGTATTTCTCATTTAATTAATTCAGTTCTCACTTCGCGAGAAGGCAAAAATACATAAAAACTCAAAATATCTATATTAAAAATTACGAAGTAAATCTCAAACACTTATTTCCTTGAACAAATTCCAGAAAGAATTAAGCATGATTTAATTGGCAATAATAAATGAATGCGTTATCTTTGTTGTTGCGAAGCTACGTTTCTCTAGATTGGCAACAAATCCACTAGTCTCCTGCTTCAAATGTAAACATCAATGGCCGCCATTAAAAACAGGCTTAGCGGCAATTAAACAACTTTAAAATTGCTGATAATTCTAAAAATATTGCACACAGATTTACTAAAGGCATAAAATCCTTAACCGGAAGATAAAAACAACATAATTCAACAATTTTTAAAGCAAAAAATGTACAATTTGCAAACATATAAGAGTAAAGAAACTGAGATCACTGAGCCGGGAGAGTGGATATATATATAAATATATTTATATACGTTTGGTGCGGCCGATTGCAACCAAAATACGAGGTGCACATCTACATGTTTAGCAGTCCTATATACAAAATTGCAACGTTCTGAGGCTGCTTGTTTTTGAGTTATGCGAGATACGTACGTACGCACGTACGTACATCTGTTCGTACAGACGCCACGAAAAATTCTCTTCAGAATTAATTTTAAAGCAGTTTTATAACTTTTTGGAAGGAAAAGAGTATTTTATTCTGTCCTTACGTACAGATATCACGCAAAAACATCGTTAAATTGCATTCGATAGTGGTCAAAATGGATATTTTTGTTGAAATATGCTGCCTGAAACTTTTCGCGATTACAATACTTCCTTTTTACTTCGTACAAGGAAGTAAAACAAGTTGCTGGAAATGTCAGTATTGACAATTATTAATGAATTTAACTTTGGTTGTGTGAATGGTATACGTGTAGAACAGAAGAAAACAAAATCATTTTCCCTACTCGTTGCAAAAAAGCGTGATCAGCGTCGTTTGAACCAAAGCAAAAGGAGTAGTTTACCTGCTTGGAAGAAGACAGAAATAGTAAAAAATATTGTAAAGCATTAAAAGATAATGTAAATGTAACAAATGAAGGTAAAACATATGATGCGAGTAAATTTTAAAGGTTTCATTGGATATAATGCATGAATTGTTTCTACCTCTAACTTCGATAAATTTTGATGATATCTTTTATAAACTGATGTTATAATAAGTATATGTATAAAATTTCTTGCTGAAAACACAAAAACTTAAAAAACTAATTTTTAAAGTCCACTCTCCCTTTAAAAGGGATTGACTTATATTGTCCTTATGTTACGGTTAAGGGTTTTATGACTTGAATAATTATCAATTAATCTGTACGCAATAGTTGCAGAATTAGCAACAATTTAAAGGTGTAAGTGGCGGCTAGGCCTAACATGGTGGCTATTTGTTTACATTTGAAACTCTTAGTAGGAAATTATGTCAGTTGGTGCACCATCTTTTGCCCAAATCAAAAGTTCAACTTTTAATTTTGTGAACGGAAAATATCGTCTTCCTGCTTGTTGCCCGAACTGCTTGTTTTGGCTTTTTAACTTCATATGGTTTTAGGATTTTTTTGCATTTTCAATTACTAATAATGATGTTTTGAGTTTTTATTTATTTTGCTTTGCTGAGAAGTGAGAACTGAATTAATAAACACTTCTTTTGGGCAAATATATAAATTATTACATTAATAAAAAAGAGTTGACATACATTTTCTCCAAAATTTAAAGGGCAAAGTTTACGTTGTTTACACATTTGAAATGCTTGTAACTTCTTTAAAAATTAGAATATTTGAACTCGGTTTTTGCATACGATGCAGTTTTGTATATGGAATATTATGAGAGTAACAAAAAAAAATATATTTTGGTTGATTTTTAGCTATTTTAAAGTCCACCGTCCCTTTAAATCAAAAAGTACACAATTTACCAACATATAAGAATAAAAAACCGGGCTCACCGAGCCGTGCACAAGGTGTATATATATATACAGTGGTGGCCAAAATTGTGGATACTTTTGGAAATTTTTATGTTTTTGAACTTTGTATGCTTATAGAAAACGTTACGTTTCACAAAATGCAAACTTGTATATATCATTTTAAAGAGAATTTATTACTGAATTGAATACAAAACACAAAATTCAATTATTTGCAATACAAAAAAAGTTAAACGATAATAGTTATCGATATACATTAGAAACAGATGATTGCAGTGAGTTATCAGTACTTAGTAGGGTACCCTTTATTTTTGATTACAACTTTACATCGACGTTTCATTGAGCTGACAAGAGTTTTAAGCTCTTCTTTCGTTATTACATGATGCCAGGAAACAATTATAGCCTTAATTAGTTCCCTTTTATTTGATGGGCGCCTCGTTCGGACAAGAGTTTTCAAACGGTGCCACAAATTTTCGATAGGATTGAGGTCAGGACTGTTTCCTGGCCACGACAACAATTTAATGCTCTTTGTACGAAACCACTGTTTAGATATTTTGGCCGTGTGGCAAGGAGCAGAATCCTGCTGAAAAATAAACGAAGCATTGTTGGGAAAGAGATCTCTGATGGAAGATAGAAGTTTTAGTTTTAGAATAGTGTCAATGTATTTTCCGGCATTCAGTGTCCCATCGATGACATGAAGGCGACCCATACCATCTGCTGACATGCATGACCAAATCATAATCATAACTGAGTTCTTCACAGTTGCTTGAATGCAGTCAGGATGTAGCACTTCTCCTATTCTACGTCTTACATATTTTCGCCCATCACTACCGAATAACGATATCTTAGTTTCATCACTCCATATAACTTGTGACCACTGATCATCTGTCCAATTAATGTGTTCCTTTGCCCACTGTAGTCTTTTACTTCGTTGCTGAAAATTAAGATAAGGCTTTTTTCGTGGAATTCTACCTCTCAGTGCAACATCTGTTAATCTCCTGATTGTTCTTGAACTGACAGAAACACCAGCATCATTCAGATGACTTCTGATGGCCGTTGATGACATTTTTCTATCTTGGAGACATAGTCTTTTTATTCTTCTGTCATCAATAGATGTGGTGCACCTTTTTCGGCCTTTTCCTTTATTTGTTTTTTATTGAATTTGTCTCCTGATATCGTAAACAAAACTTTCGGACTCCAGTTGTAGTCACTGAACCACCCACCTGTCTTGCAATTTCAGCATAGGAAAGACCACTTTCTCGTAACACAATAATATTACATCTCTTTCTAGGTGTCCAATCTACTCTTCTATTTGACGTCATTGCTTCTTGACTAAATATTAAAATTTTTTACAAAAATTCCTACTTGTAATTGCAGTGTATAAGAAACAGGTCCTCCTTCTACAGAACAAAGCAAAATAATGAATTGTTTCAAGTGTAAACATGATGTCAGCTTCTACTGGCAGTTATTAACATTTGATTGGTTCTCAGAACAAGAACAGTGATTGGCCAGGAAAGCTAGACATTACAAACCACTTCATAAATGTGTTTTTTATTTATATTAAAGTACATATAACTTTTTTTTTTGTATTGCAAATAATTGAATTTTGTGTTTTGTATCGAATTCAGTAATGAAAACTCTTTAAAATGATATATACAAGTTTGCATTTTGCGAAACGTAACATTTTCTATAAGCATACAAAGTTCAAAAACATAAAAATTTCCAAAATTGTCCACAATTTTGGCCACCAGTGTATGTTTGGTCTGCTCGATTACAAACAAAAACGGAGGTGCACAACTAGCTGTTATAGTAGCCCCATGTACAAAATTTTAATATTCTACGTCTAATCATTTTTGAGTTATGCGAGATACATCGATACGTACGTGCCTACGTACATACAGATGTCTCGGGAAAAAAAAATCTCTTCTGAATTCATTTAATTTTACAATCCCTTTTGGAATAACTAATCGTTTAATCTGTCCGCACGTGCAGGTCTCACGCAGAAACTTCCTCCAAATGGATTCGAGGGCAGTTAAAACGGATATTTTCATGGAAATATGATACCCGAATTCTAACAGATTTTCATATGCAAAGAAGCATCATGCAAATAACGCTGATTAACAATGTTTTTTTTTTTTTTTTTAACTCAAAGGGGCTATTATTTTTTCTAAACACGATGTAGAGTTGATTTGCTATAAATGTTGCCCGTCTTAAATTTTTTTTTTTTTTTTTTTACTTTTCATTTGAGTCTGTTGCCATTCGGCAAATTATAAGACATTTATCTTTCAAATTTAATCTGTCTGTTATTAATTAAAAGCTGAGCAATTTAAAAGCAATAGATGCAGTTCCTAAAAACATTTTTTATCGTCCGCCAACCATACTGTTCTCTATCCAAAATTTCGATAGTGATTTTTCAGTGAATAAGCATGAATTAGAATCCCCACAACAGGTTTTTACTCTTTTTAGACTGATGGCTATCCGTCTACATATATGTGTGTGATGATGTTTTTGTCTATGGTAACCAAGTGATTAATTAGATGGAGTAAGTATGACGTCACGAAAGTGAAGCCAAGAAAATGTCAACAATGTAACGGTACGACTTATCATGGCCGTCATGCAGCGTATGCATAAGACTTAAGGCATGTGGTATACGGAAGAGGCATGCTTCGTTTATGAACCTTTATTATGAAACCTCTTAAAATTTCCTTTTCCCTTATCTAAGCTTTTTGCCTTCATATAAAGAATTGACTAGATTTTGATTAAAAATGGACGGTGCTACTTTGGTAGACGGTTGCACGGATTTTGGCAATTTCTTGGCGATTTTCCTTTGGCGAGTAATACAACTTATGGTAAACCCATTGCTGGATAAGTTATTTATGGTAACCGATACTTTGTTGTCATTTTATTTAAAAAATAATGCGTTTTATTGTGCATAAATTCCGTGTTTAAAATATTATTTATGGCTTTTAAATATTAAAAATCAATTTAATTTTGCAACTTTATTTGAAATAAAAATTTTATTGTTTATCATATTTTATGAAATTTTATGTTGTGGATGATGTAATCAATGACGTCACCTTACTTTAAAAGTAATGAGATACATTCCGCTGACGTCATAGATCACGTGACTTATGTATACCTTTTGTAAACAAACAATGCAGATGACCTCAGAGATCACGTGACTTATGTACAGCTAATGCAAACAAGCAAGGTCATTCTTCCTCTTCTTCTCTTGCGGAATGTATCTCATTCGTTTTAATTTGCATAAATTTAATCTAATGTTTTAAACATTATTTATGGCTGTTAAATATTAAAATACAATTTAATTTTGCATTTAAAAAAATGATTTTATTATGTATGAATTTTTAAATAATTTTAATTCTAGCCGTGATGTAATAAGCTCTCTGATTGGTTATAGAATATTTGTGCATTAACGAGCTGTAATCAGCTCCCTGATTGGTTACTGACAATTTGTGCATTTCCGCGCCGTTTTAAAATTTAATTCATATCTTCGAATTCCTTCAAAGATGTTATCTAAATTATGATTCTGATTTTTTTGTGGTACTTATCAATAAACAACAGGTTAAATATTCAAAAAAATGTAAGTACATATTTTTCTTTTATTTTATAATTGTATACTTCAATTTTTGTTAAAAAATAATACACTATTTTCAGTAATTGCTGAGATAATTATTGTCCATATGTTTTAATCTTAATTATATTCTATATAACGTATTTTAAAGTATTTGAATTTAATAATATTCTAATTCTTTTAAATGCTGGTATGATGGCTTTTAATTCGATATTCAATTTCAGTAATATTTTAATCTAATTAAACGTTGGCCAAATGTTTTTATAGCGGTATTTTTATTCTCTTCTTTGCTATATGAAAGTAATAATAACCTTACTTTAGTATTTTATACTCATAGTAAATGTATTTATTTACACTTGCCTGCCATCTTAAAAAAAACATTTTCAACAAAAAATTAATCGATTACTTTTAACGATATTTATTTATTTTTTTTTTTAAGTTTCGAATACTTTACTATGAGTAAAAACAGCGTTTTTCAAGATGGCTGACGTTTGTAAAAACAGCGCCAACAATTGCGCCAAAGTAAATCGCCAAAAATCCGTGCAACCGTCTACCAAAGTAGCACCAAATGGACAAACGAAAGTGATACTTTACTTGAAATCTATAAAAGCCTGTTTACGCTAAAAGGGACTTTGAGTCCAAGAAACGCGCATGAACTTGACGGCTCCGCTAAAAAGAGGGGGAAGTAATCTTTATTTTTGCCTCCCGCTGACATATATACATATGTAAGAGAGATAATAATTTGAGCCCAAAAATTAAATAGTGAGTTTTCAGTGAATAGGCACAAAACTCTAACTTCCAAAACTTTCTGTTTTATGTATTTAAGCATACTGTATTTTGATAAAGAGTTAATAGATTCTGGTTAAAATTGGACAACCGGAAGTTATACAACAAGGGAACAGGAAATCCATACCAGTCTTTAATGGACAACGGAGTAATACTTTACTTAAAAACGTATATTAAAACATTATCCAAAACGTTTCAAGCTTAGTATTTAAATTTTTTTTTTTTTTTTTTTTTTATCAATAGGAACAACGCTATAGATTTTTGCTAAAACTAATAAATCGGAAGTGATACTTTACTTCAATCTCTCAGCAAACTTTCATAGAAAATATATTACGAAACAATCCAAAACTCCTCAGATTTGCTATTTAAAATAGGTATGTGAATGTGAACAATATATTACATTTATAAAAACTACGTAAGTTCTTGGAATTATGCTAAGTGTAACGAGAATAAACTCTTTATGAAGACGAGCTCTCGTTATGAAGCAAACAAATATTTTCATTTCCATCCTTTAATGTGCTTGATTCACGTTTGTATCGAATCACTTTTTAAATAAAATGCTGAATAGTAGATATCAAGAATATGCTGAATATGAAATGAAATCTATGGCAACATTTTTAACACTCTCCCGGGAATTCTTAAGATATGCTTATTAAAAATTATTATTAAAAATTTATTACTGTTAAATCATTGATTTAGAAATCTGAATCACTATATGATCAGAGGATATACTACGATCCATGTGAAATCAAAGCATGAGACGATTTGTACATGAGCATTTAGGTATCACTGTTTAGTGTAAGGGACGACAGAATAATAAAAAATGTATGGTATTTGTATTTAACTTTGATTCATGAAGTTTATAATTAAATTTCGATTTTGTTAGCCCAAAAGTGCTATTAGTCTCGAAACGGCATTTTGCGTTGGTTCATTCTAAATGTCCGTTTCACTTTTCAAATTGTTGCCACCAAATATTATCGCTTTGTGTTATATTTAAAAAAATTAAGTAATGAAGAATCTGTATGAATGTATGTGTGTTTCTCTCACTGTGAAAAAACAACGGTGCCTAGGGACATTAAATTTTGAATAGCGTAGTCCTCCACCCGAATATGGGAAGCAGGAAGCTCGAATTTGGAATTTGTTTTATTGTCTATTTCCTATTTTGTAAAACATTAATGAAATTTTGATTAACAAACTCAACGACTTCAGAGCAAATAACGGCAACACCGTACAGAATAAAACATTTTTAGGTACTATTCGGTTTCGAGGGCCGTAAAAAATCGCCAAACTATTGTTGATGCCAATGCTGCCAAACATAATTACGGCAACCCTAATAATTGCGGAAAGAAAGGAAGTATAATAGTAAATAACTATCTAAGATTGATGTTTTAATTTAGATGAAAGGTTAATTTCATATAATACTTTTTTATTATTATAATTTATATGAAAAATACTAAACATGACTGAATGGAAGCATAAGAGTAAATAACTATTTCAGATCATTATTATAATTTATATAAAAATTGCCAAACATAACTGAATGGATGCCTGCATCGCTATTTCGCTACCGACTTATCGCTAAAGCATAATTTCATCTCGTTGGTTGTTTAAACGTAATTTTCTATAATGAATGATGCCTTTTCTTTGAAAATATTCTCGGTAAAGTGCAGAATCGCTCACGTATTTGTTTGCCGCTTTTTACAAGGGTAAAAACAATTGAATTTTTGCCAATTTTCTTTTACTTTTTAAATGAAAATAGGTGGATTTTTAAGTGAATAAAATTACATAGATAAAGCCAAGGGTGTGCGCAGTGCCATTTTTGTGCAATTCTGGGATTTTTTTTAAAGTTAAAATAGGTCGATGTGCACAAGGATACCGAGTATGTGCAATTCTTAAAAACGCGTCAAACAATGGGGGATTCTGCACTTTACCTAAAATTCTATTGCCGACTTTTCGTCATGGACAATTCCCAAATTGTTAAATCCATAGGATATTAAAAAGGGATTTAAAATTAAAAAAAAAAAAAAAAAAAAGGATTTAAAAATTAAACTAGTATTTCAATGGCGTCTTAAGAAATATAGAACTATATAAACTTACGCAATCTGAAATCAGCGTGTACGCTAGATTTGACGCGCTGTTGAATGGGCGCGTTTGCTAGATTTGGCGCTTTTGCGCATACATTTTCGCTGCCATTTTTTACGGCCCTCAAAACGGAATAGTACCCATTTTTAACTTCAGTAAGCGAGGCTGCCTATTGGATTTTCTAAAAACATGTTGTTTTTAAATATTTTGTGATTTTGCTGTTGAATCGAATTTTATATGGCATAAGTGCCAAGAACGTGATATTTAATAAATGGAGTAAGCAGACAAACGTTAATAATAAAAGACAAACGTTTTGTAAAGCCATCTTTGTAAGAAAACTAAACATTGATATAATGATCTGAAAAGAGACTGAAAAAAATAGAAAAATGTATTGCGACACATAATGCTGCATCGGGAATTCTAAACGTATACTGCTATACTGCTTTTAAAATTTTAGTAATTGTAAATTTTGTAATACGTTAAATACAATGCAAACACGTTATAAAGGCAAATAGAATACTAAAGATTAACAGGTTCTTGTAGAATTCCAGAAATTCACGTCTTGTTTTCGTTTCATCGATTTGGTAGCATGCGATTTTCCGGTGCATAATCTCGGCACAAAATGTACTTTTATTTTCATAAATATTCTGCATCCCTAGTCATGTTTTCGTTACACGATTAATATGCAAGTTTACTAGCATATATACTTCTTATATAATTATTAAATTATTTACTATTGTTTTATATCGAAGCTTCCTAACGGGATCTGTATTGGCTCTCTGGAGTTAATGAAATTTTAAAAGGGATCAATGACTATTAAAAGTTCGATAGCGAAAATGCACGGTCAATTGACTAGCTTTATCAAGATCCCATTGCTTACAAAAGTGTGTTAATAAAATTCATAATTAATTATTTATTGATATTTTATAAAGCTACAGTGTCTCACAAAAGTGATGGGACACTTGGGCTTTACAAAAGGAAACTGTAGTAAAATAAATTAAGATAACATGTAAAATTTTTTTGTGGGTGTGTTTCATACTTAAATTTAGTAACAATTATTACATAACATACATTTTCTCAAAATATTAAAATATTAAT
Source organism: Stegodyphus dumicola (assembly GCF_044657685.1). Lineage (NCBI taxonomy): Eukaryota > Metazoa > Arthropoda > Arachnida > Araneae > Eresidae > Stegodyphus > Stegodyphus dumicola. The sequence continues at coordinate 242,922,239 of NC_140771.1, forward strand.
TTAATAAAAATATAATTGTTTAGAACGGAGCAAAATATGGCTCACATTAAGTGATGGGACACTTACTTTTCCATCAAATATTTATCCAAAAATTTTACTTTTTAAAAGGTTTTAACATTTTTTTGATTTCCTTTTACTTTTAAAACATGATTTAATCTTCTTGGAATGAATTCGACTAATTTTTTTTGTGATTTCTGGAGTGATTTTACTCCATTCTTCTTGAAGCACCGATTTTAATTGTTGTTTTGAAGAAATGGTGTGTTTGCGAATTCTTGATTCCAATTCTTGCCAAATATTCTCTATGGATTTAAGTCTGGAGATTGTGGTGGTGTTTTTATTATTTCAGGATAGTTATACAGCAGCCAGAGTCTAACGTTCAAAGCAATGTGCTTGGGGTCATTGTCCTGGTAGAATTTAAAATCGTTATGAAGGTTCAATTTTCGTGCTGAAGATTTCAAATTTTGATTTAAAATGTCAATATACTTGTACCGATCCATTATACTCTCAATAAAAACAAGATTACCAACTCCAGCGGACGACATACACCCCCATACCATAACTCCTCCTCCACCATGTTTTACTGTTGGCACCAAGTTCTGTTTATGAAATTCTTTCCTGGGTTTTCTCCACACCAAGATTCTACCGTCAGAACCAAATATATTAAATTTACTCTCATCAGCAAATATAACTTCATTCCAGTAATCAGAATTCTTATTTATGTTGGATTTTGCGAAAGCCAGTCTGAGGTTTCTATTCTTCACTTACGAAGAATTTTTTCCCGACTGCTCTACCGTGATATCCAGCAGATCGAATTACTCTTCTAATAGTATCAGGATTAACAATTACTCCATATAATGCTTGTAAATCAGCAGCAACTTTAGGAGCACTCATTCTTGAATTTTTTTTTTTTTTTTAATATTTCGAACGATAATTCGCTTTATTCCATTGGATAGCTTTGATGATCGGCCAGGTCTTCTTTTATCCTGAATCATATGATTCTTTTTATATCGTTTAATGATCTTGAAAACTGTTGAATGAATCGGCCAGGTCTTCTTTTATCCTGAATCATATGATTCTTTTTATATCGTTTAATGATCTTGAAAACTGTTGAATGACTCAAGTTAACTGTTTCAGCAGTTTTTCTTATAGATTTTCCACGTTCAATATGCAAATTAATAACTAATTTCCGAACTTCAGGAAAAGTTTCTTTTCGTTTAGTATTCATGCTTGCACAGAGCTAGAAAACACAAATTTTCCGAAACAAACTGGAGAGAAATACTGCAGACGATTTTATAAATTATTGCCAATTGCTTTTGAGTAAAAATAAAAACCCCCAAAAATATTTTTATTGTAGTACGTAGTAGTATCTAATGGTGTCCCATCACTTATGTGAGCCATTTTTTGCTCCCTTAAAAACAATTTTATTTTTATTAAATTAATATTTATTATTTTGAGAAAATGTATGTTATGTAATAATTGTTACAAAATTTAAGTATGAAACACACGCACGAAAAATTTTTACATCTTTTTTAAATTTATTTTATTACAGTTTCCTTTTGTAAAGCACAAGTGTCCCATCACTTTTGTGAGACACTGTATATCACGTAGTTAGGAAGAAATCATATAAAATAAATATAAGGAAATAAAAATAGAAAAAGTATTTAATATATCAGGTTTAACGAAAAGTTCCCCGCCACCGCAAATATCGTCTGCGCAAACAGTTCTTGTTGGCGTGTTTAATCATATTTTATCAAACGATTTTTGGCATTTGAAACAAAGAGACTTGCTTTAGAACACTGTATTGTGAAATTTGTAAAAAAATACCGGTATCATTAAGTGAAAGTTCCATTTCACGCTACCAGATCAGAACTATCATTTACTTCCAGTTCTGCTGCAAAAAGTCAGCTACAAAATGTCACCAAATCATATGTAGAGCTTTAGGTACTAATGTTGTATCATATGGCACAGTGAAGGTTTCGTACCGGAAAGTTGAAAACCAAGGGCTACGATATTAAAGAAGCAGAGCGCTCTGCGCTACCTACTGATGTTGAGGCCCGCCTGCGAGAACTTGCGGAAGAAGATCAGCATGCAACCATTCGAGAGCTTGTTAAGGAGTTAGACTTTAGTGCTATGACCATTAGTCGTGCAATGCATGGCATAAACGTGTATGTTCAATCGCTGGGTGCCGCATGAGCTGACACAAACAAATAAGACTGGATCATCGCTTGTGATAAAAAGTGTATTTACTTCAACAACACAGGCCGAAAAGGGGTTGGCCTGCGCCTGGTGAGCCCGTCGACAGTGTCTCAAAGCGCAATTTGAATAACAAAAGTGCTTTGAATCTGGTGGGATTGCCATGGTATTATTGTCCATAAAGAGTATCTGGAAAAAGGTAAAACACACGACATTAAGGTGTACAGCAAGATGCTATTCCATGCTGACTCTGCTATCGAGAAAAAACGTCGAACTGAGTTCCGGAGCAAAAAGATAATGTTCCATCAAGACAATGCAAGACTACTTGTGTCTGCATTCACCGGCTGGACTCTGTACGGACTCGAATGGGATCTTTTGCCATACCCACCATACAGCCCCGAGTTCGCTCCTTTGGATTTCTGCCTCTTTTTACACCTGCAGCTGCATCTTTCTGGTGCTATTTTCCACTCTGCTCAGGGCGTCCGAAATGAGGTTGATCTGTTTTTGGACTCGCGGCCACAAAGTTTCTGGGAAGAAGGCTTCGAAAAACTACCAAAACATACTAAAGGTACTGCTTTCAGTATTTTTTCTCAAACTTTATTAAGAATTGTTTTGGGGGAAACTTTTGTTAGATTTAGATAAAATGAGCGTATTAACATACACCAATATTTTTCAAACCATTCAGATACAAACCTTTAAATGTCTCCATGGATTATAAAATGGACTTATACATTTCAAAGAAAACAGTTCATTTAATAACTTTTGATTTTTTGATTGAAAAAGACGGATTCTTTTAGCACATTTTAATTAAAATCCGCTCAATTGATAGCCAAGCCAATTCAAAAGACACATTGGCAAAACAAACAGAGAGCATCCAACATTATAATACACATATCAAGTTTTTGATGCCTTAAAATATACTACGTTTGAAATATCTGATATTTGGGAAACTAGTCCTAAGAAATGTCAGTTATAATAAGTAATGCACAGGCACTGCCGATACCGAAAATCAATGAAGGGTAAAAACTTGAGATTTTCTCTAAAAATTATCTTTTTAGTGATAGACTATTTGCATGCTTCGCAAATTTTAATTAATTCGTTACACAGAGCTGCAGGAGTCGTTACCTTCATTGCAAGAGTTTCTATTCATGGGAATATGCATCTTATTTTTCCCCTCGGTTACACATTATATAAACTACTAGAACAAAAAAGTTAGGATTAATATACTTTACTTAGCGGAAAGTTCTCCTTCCTTGTCAGAACAGTCAAACTCTGCCGTAAGTTTTTGAGCTTCACAGCGAATAATTTATTGATTTCACACGAGTGACATTTCTCAAGGTTCTCGAAGCTGATCAAATAATCAATTTATGAATGAATGTTACGTGATAACTAGGAGTTTCTTCCTCAATTAATTTAGATCATTTAATTACCTTTATATCTCATAATTCAATCAGATTAAAATCACTGTGGTTTTCCAATGTTACATACTTACATTTTATTTTGCAAGCTGTTACGAATTTTGTATATATGTAAATAATTTTAGTGACTCTGTACGGGAATTTTCAGTATCTTTTGTATAATGTAACATGAAATGTTTTCAAAACGAAGCCTTACAGGAAAAATAAGGTTACAGAGACAAGTCAATTAACACCGAGATTGTAGAGATATTAGGTTATTTCGAAGCAGAAGACATGAAAAATGAGCACTTCCCTTGCCGGGATTCGAACCACGACCCTCTCGAATACGCGCTAAGCATGCTGACCATTACACTACGAAGGCATGCTAAGAAGGCGGGAGAAATACCTTATAAGGTAAATGGATAGCTCGCCAAATTGGCGAGAAATCGCCTTACGTCCCCAAACTTGGCCACATTTTGAACCGGTGCCTGTATTATTATTGTGGTTGAATAACTATAATGAATTCATATATGTAACTATATCCGCATCCGAACCTTAGCAGTAACTTTGACGGTATATGTCTTCCAGTAATTTCGAGAAATGGAGAAGGCTTGAGATTTTTCGCAGGCCAGTGGAAAATTATTTAAAATCGTAGAGAAGATTAGCTTTGATTTGTTCACTTCAGCGTTGATTTCGGAGTATTGAGAGATCTCCGTGCGCGTTCCCTTTGCACTTTTAGATTCCCTTTGCACTACGTTGTGTGTAACTTCCTTAATAGTTTGAAGTATCATACTGAGCAGAGCTGTATGACTACTTTTGTGGAAAGTTTCAGCATTGTAAAGTGTTTATTTTGGCAAAATAAGTTTTATAAAGATATTATTCGTTCTGTGTGCATTCAATTCATTACGAACCCGTACGCATGAAACAATATTTTTGCAATAGAGCTTTTAAGAAGTGTTTTGCTGGTAATTTTTTTTTTTGTAATATTTCTATATTATACATCCTACTTTTGTACATTATGCATTATATTTTCGTGACATATGCATTACTAAAATTTATATCTGTTGTATCAATCAAATTAAATCACTAAGCTTTTGCAATATTTACGTAGTGTGCATAATATTTTTGCAATAAACCCTTCGTGAAGTTTTACATTTGATGATTCTATAGGGACATTAAGTATTTTTTGGAAGCAGGCAAGATGAAAAATATGCAACGCCTTCGCCGGGAATCGAACCTAGGACCTCTGGAATACGCGCGAGCATGCAGACCACTACACCACGAAGGCACGTCAAGAAGGTGTGAGAAATACCTTATATACTCCCCCTTTTAAAAGGTGACTGTGATTTTTAGGGGACCTAATTGCCAAATCCTGGGTGTGGAGATTCATCATCCATCACCCTTTTAGTTCGGAGGCCACTGTAGAGACATTAGGTTAATTTTTAAAAGCAGGAGTTATGAAAAATATGCAACGCCTTCCCCGGGAATCAAAAATTGACCTCTGGAATACGCGCCCAGTGTGCAGACCACCACACCACGAAGGCATGCCATGAAAGCGGGAGAAATACCTTATAATTCAATCAGGTTAAAACACCTGGGTTTATGTAACATTTATCTGTTACACATTATATTTTTTTCTACATTGTACACTGCGAAAAAAAAAAAAAAAAAAAAAAAACACAACACAGGTCTATATCTGCCGTGCTGCTGGCCAATTGACAATTTTTCATGTCCCAACAGCGCGACTTAGGATATATATTATATTTATATATGGCATCATTTTAGCATAGGTATTTTGACACAAAATCGGACTTTTTCTGAAATGACATGCCAATTGTTTTCTATATTTTGATTCTAGGACTCAAATTATGCCTAAATATTAAATTTTTTAAAATATGGGGCGAAATTTAAGAAGAAATTCAAAAATTTATCTTGGCGTATTTTTTTCAGTTTTCGCCAAGAATAATTTACTTGGCGAACTTCTTAATTTATAGCAACCTATTTTCCTTTCCTTTTTTTTTCGTTTCATGGCAGCGGGAAAAAAAATCATCGTTCATACTTTCAAATAATAATTTTAACAAAGCGTGTATTATCGTTTGGTGTTATTATCGCTCACAAAAAATTTGCCAAATATCGAAACGCTCCAATATCTAAATTCTATATCTTAGAAAATTTGAGATAAGGAACTCTAATTTTTTGCAGGTGTGCCAAGAAATACATCTACTTTAAGATGGTGTTAACAATTTTATAGGTTATAATACAAAATGTTTTTCGAAAAATTTATAAAAAATATTAAAAATAAATCACAAAAAATGGGCGAATTATATTTGGATTAAGCTTAAATTTCGATTTCTTTAAGAAAGAATCAAGTAAATTTAATAAAAAGAAGAGATATAATAAATATATATCAAATTCAATTAACATTGAGGAGCTAAAATTTTGAAAGCTTATTCTTTAAAAACTACTCGTGCGATTTTGACAAAACTTGGCAGTTTGGCATCATTCGTGTCGTAGAATCGAAATATGGAAAAAAAAATGGCCTTGTCATCTTAGAAAAGTCCGATTTTGTGTCAAAATACCTATGTTAGAATGATGCAATATATAAATCTGATACATATTCTAAGTCGCACTTTCGAGGCATGAAAAACGCAATTTGAATTTCGTCAATCGGCCCAGTAGAACGGGAGATATAGAGCTGTCCCACTTTTGTTTTTGCGCAGTGTACATATTTGCAGCTGTAAGCTCGAGATTGTGATGATTTAAATATTTAAAACAACAGAGCTTTCACGTATACAGTGAAAGTGAAAAAATTTCGAAATTTTCGAATAGCAACACCACATTTTTAAAGCGCAGATTGATCTGCGCATTGAGAAACCATAAATGGCGTTGGAACGATACACGTATGATGAACACTACCGACGTAAATCATCTGCAAAGAAGAGAATTGTAAATGATCGATGAAAACACAAAAGATGAGAAGGAAAGAAAAAAGCTTTTATTGTGTTTACAAGTTTTCAAAGTGTACAACATTTCAAGATAGAGTCGTCTCCTGTAAATTTTGCAGTTCTGTGGCCAACGCGAGCTCCTCACCTCTGATGGATTTCTGGCTCTGAGCTTATCTGAAATCTAAACTGTATACGAGATTTGTCAGAATTGAAAGATGCCATAAAACGTGAAGTTATATAGACTTCTCCTGCGATGTTATGTTCGCCATTGTTGCCAACAATCTTCTGCATGCAGTGCGTAATTGTCTGCGAAGATGGGCGCATTGAGAATTTGTAATAAAATTTCCCCTGTCCTCTCCTGTGTTGTTATTGGTCCTTTACAAGGCAAATGTTTTACGGCGATCATTTTTATCATATGTGCATCGTTCCAGCGCCATTTTTGTTTTCCGCTGCTTTGATTAATTTGTGTAGGAAAAATATGGGTTTTGTCATTCGAAAATTTAGGTGTATTTTTCCTGTAACCGTAACTATGAGAGCTTTATTGTTTTAAATCACTACAATCTTCAACGCATACCTTCAAATAAAAATATCTGAAACTTCATTTTGCTTCGTTGAACGGATAGGGTTTCATATATCGTGGAGGTTTTTCCATTACGACTGTGTATATTTTGACCCAAAACTGCAAAAATAAAGGCCAGCAAAGAACTTTTATGAAGACGAGATATAATCTGTTCCAAATTTAATGAAGATTGCATAAATTTACAGACAAAATTTCCAAATAAAGCATAATTGGTGCACATCGGTAATTTTATTGACAACAGACGTGTCAGGAAATTTGTTGATTAACTTTTAAATGAGCAAAAACATCCATCTTTCGGAGAGCATCAGGGAAACAGTTAATTATATCACAGTATAAAGAGTAATAAAACTAATTTAGAGTTAAAAAGTAAAGGCAAAGTGCAAAGCAAAGGGGAAAAATAAACCATATTTATCTGTTCACTATATTTAAATTTAGCACTGATTAATAATATGCACATTTTAATTGCAATATTCATAAGACTTTCGCTTGAAGCTTGAGGGAGGAAATTTGGAACGTGTTAATTACAATAATAAACCAATTAATAAAATAGAAATACAGAATTTAAAATAAAAATCTTATTATAATTGCTAAGCAGATTTATTTTGTAATTTCTCGTGAATAATGAAGGTAATTTGGAATGTGGTAGTTAAAGAAAGTAATAATTTGAAAAAGTAAATGCTATTGCTTAACGAAATGCATTAGCCAATCTATTTCGTTTGACAAAACTGATTACAGGAAAGGAAATTTGGGTCATCCGAGAAAAAAGAAAACCTGAATTCAGACTCACTTTGGTCAACCGGAGAAAGTATGCATTTTAGAGAATAAATTACCGCAGCTACAGCGAAATGAAAATTTTGAAACAAATTGGGCAGTTAGTTAAATTAATGTAAGTGAAGGTTCTCTGGCTAAGGTAGAAATGCTTTCGTACAGAAAATAGTTAATCTTTGGATTATGGTAACTTGGCGATTTTTTGGCGAAAATTTGGCGACCAACCCTGCTACAGAAATCTGCTAGTTTTTGTTCGGACGCCATTTTGTTTTCACGAAGTAAAGGCATTTTTTTTTTCCCTTACTCAACATTTTTTTCCAACAATCTGCTAGCTGAATTACGCTTATGCTAGAACTTTTATGGAACAAAAGTGCTTAATCATGACGAAGATTAAGTTCGAAATTGGGAGAAAGTGCAGAATCGCAAACTGCTTGCCGCGTTTTTAAGAATTGCACATACACGGTATCCATGTACACGTCGACCTATATTTTCTTAAAAAAACATCCCAGAATTGCACAAAATGGCACTGCGCCCACTTTTGACTTTATCCATGTACACTGGTAGAGTCCTAGCTAGTAACCTTTATCGCCTTACCAAAATCTCGCCAAACTACTTGTTACCATATTCCAAAGATTAGCCCAGAAAATATTTAAAGTTTTATTTTAATTAAGTAATTTCTTATATCCTATTTTTTCTGTCTACCTGTTTCCTTCAGTCAACTTTCACTAGACTGTAATTAGACTAATTCTAAAAATGGAGTTAAAGAATACGTATTTAGCTTCTATTGACAACAATTATTGCTTCTTTACAAACAGCCATACACCTTATCTTCGAAAGCCCTTACCCGACTTTTATTTCTGTAACCGTTGGTCTTAGATTGCAAATTACAAAATTGCTTTAAACGATGGAAGGATTCATGATTTAGCATTTTTAAATTTTGTATGCAATACAAAATTAACATATAGAATCATTAGGATTTTTGATACTGGAGACCCGTAAAATATGCAATGCCGTCCCAGGGACTCGAAGTCAGAACCTCTCGAATACGTGTCGAATATGCTTCCAATTACGCAACTGAGGCACGCGGTTCCGTCGTTTAAAAATAGTGGACTGTATATTGACTTGATATTATTACCTCAGTGTAGAACCCAAGAGACCTCAGAGTCATAAAGTTGATCGAAACTTCTTTATTGGCTTTCAAACATTAAGTTGGTTGAGGGACAGCGAAGACGAAATTCAAACCTCAGACTACAGTAGCGGCTTACCAAGCAAACTCAAAAGAACCTCTGCTTAGTTGAAACTCCAGTAATTAACAGCAACCTCAAAGCTCTAAACGCGAGCTTTAAAACCCTAACAAATTTGCGTCTGTGCCGCTCCACGATACAAAGAAAGAAATACAATTCGCATAACATCGAGCAGGTAGAAAATAATTTTACTTTACCTTCTAAAGGGGCAACTCGCCAAATCCTGGTGGTGACGAATTATTGTCCACTACCTTTTAGTTTGGGTACCCCCTGTAGTGTCATTTAACTTTTTTGAAGCTGAAATGTGAAAAAGTTCAATGCCCTTGTCAGAACTTACCTGAACCTCTCGAATATGCACCGAGTGGTTGAGTTACACTACGAAGGCATGCTGGAAGAAGGGAGAAAATATCTTATATACTTCCCCTTTTAAAAGATGACTGGGGATTAAGGAACACAATCGCCAAATCGTGGTGGTGACGAATTATTGTCTATCACCTTTTAGTTCCGTCGCCACAGAGTTTCTATTTGGGTGCCATTTGTAGAGTCATTAAGATTTTTGATATTGGAGACGGGAGAAATATGGAACACCGGATCTTTCAAATACCCGTCGAGTATGCTTCCAGTTACATCACGAGAGCATGTGGAAAGGAAAGAGAAAATACCTTATAAACATATACAAATAAACCATATAAAAATAAAAGAAACTTGCTATACGCGGCTTTTCGTTTACCATATGCTATGCCTTTAGAAATGACTGTTGTGGTAAAATATGTATATGGGGGAAATTCAAAGGTATCATTTGCTGAGGAGAAAATTCACCAATTAATTAAACAATGATCATAAAATTCTTCGTACAGCGGTTAGTACACACAAATATATGCGAAACAAATCTGATATGTACACCACATGACTTCCTTTATTGGATTATTAAATTGGAATATTAAATTATACGCATTTTTTCTTGCATTTCATTTAAACTTATTGGATTGATTTAAATCTACTTCGCCGACAGCGCATAAACCACAATAGAATAAATGCATTCTTTAAAATTCCCTCTAGCATTTGTTTACCATAGCGACACTGTGGCGCTAGATTCACTTAGCAGTATTAATAATTATATAACAGTTAACTTATATAATAATTTTATAACGGAAACTAAGTTAATTGTTATATAACCCAATAATTATATATCAGTTAACTTATATATTTCGTTCATATTATAACTCATAATGCACAAAATTTATACCATTTAAAGAATAGAATTATCTAATCGTTGCCGCATGTTCTATTCAATTACTTTAATAAAGCTAGAATGATGTATAAAAGAAATTAAGCAAACAAAATAAAAAAGAAACAGTTTTTCACAGATGATTGAGTATTTCTCATTGAATTAATTCAGTTCTCACTTCGCCAGAAGGCAAAAATACATAAAAACTCAAAATATCTATATTAAAAATTACGAAGTAAATCTCAAACGCTTATTTCCTCGAAAAAATTCCAGAAAGAATTAAGCACGATTTAATTGGTAATAATAAATGAATGCGTTATCTTTGTTGTTGCGAAGCTAAGTTTCTCTAGACTGGCAAGAAATCCACTAGTCTCCTGTTTCAAATGTAAACATCAATGGCCGCCATTAAAAACAGGCTTAGCGGCACTTAAACAACTTTAAAATTGCTGATAATTCTAAAAATATTGCACACAGATTTACTAAAGGCATAAAATCCTTAACCGGAAGATAAAAACAACATAATTCAATCATTTTTAAAGCAAAAAATGTACAATTTACCAACATATAAGAGTAAAGAAATTGAGATCACTGAGCCGGGTAACAGAGTGGATATATATATAAATATATTTATATACGTTTGGTGCGGCCGATTGCAATCCAAATACGAGGTGCACATCTACAAGTTATAGCAGTCTTATATACAAAATTTCAACGCTCTGAGGCTACTCGTTTTTGAGTTATGCGAGATACGTACGTACGCACGTACGTACATACGTTCGTATAGACGCCACGAAAAATTCTCTTCAGAATTAATTTTAAAGCAGTTTTATAATTTTTTTGAAGGAAAAGAGTATTTTATTCTGTCCTTACGTACAGATATCAAGCAAAAACATCGTTAAATTGCATTCGATAGCGGTCAAAATCTATATTTTCTTTGAAATATGCTGCCTGAAACTTTTCGCGATTACAATACTTTTTACTTCGTACAAGGAAGTAAAAAAAGTGAGCTTAGCCTAAGATTTTCGAAATAAATGTGACATTTAAACAGATTAACTTCCGTTTATTTTCTGTTTTAAATAGTAAACGACATTAATAATAATAATAAATATTGAATTTTTACGATATCCAGTGTTACTCATCAAATGTCAAGAATAATTTTAAAACCTTTTAGCATAAATTTCTTCGTATTACTTAAGAAATAAACACCAACCTTAAGGTAATATTTCACGACGATGATATCTTGAGCACAGGCAGTCCTTATTGCTATATGTAACACAGATCCTAATCCCGATGAGGAAGTTAAATCTTTGTATTAACTTTGGAAATTGCTTCGTAGTATTGGAGAACGGAATGGTTCATGATGAAGCGCATCCGGGCTTCTTCTCCAAAGATTTCGTTCTGTCAGGAACCTAACCGTCGTACTCAGAGAAAAGAGTAGATTGGTCCCCAAAAATACTACTTGGTCGAACCACGGGCGACGTAGCATCTATTTCCAGGACTCTACTACGCAAGCTCTATTCTTCTTTTCCCCGTGTGCCCACCAGCGGTTGAGCGGTGAAGTTGCTGGTAGTTCGGTCCGATGTTCGAATCCCGCGAACGGGCTTCCTGCGTGTGCGTTTTCGTGGTTTTTCCCATGTGTAACGTGTATATACAAGCCAGTTTGGCTTAGAAAGTACTTTACGAAGGCATCCCTCCTCTTGGGTAGATAACCCTTGAGGCTTTACCATAATCACATAAACCAAACATTTCTCCGCAACACCACTTCCTTTTTGCCGTCGCTCTTCCTTTCTCCCGTCGTCTCACAGAAAAGGAGATATTCGGAGTCATTTACACAGGATCATTTCGTTTTCTCCTCCTCGTTCTCACATTACCGTTGCCATTCGTCCACAACCCTCTGCACCAAGGACCAAGACTTATGGGCTACGGAATATCTTTGTAAAAAATTACAATAACCACCACATCAGCAAAAAAAAGATTGGGCGAATCTTCGGATTATGGTAACTTGGCGATTTTTTTGCGAAACTTTGGCGACCAACCCTGCTACAGCAACCTGCTAGTTTTTTTTTTTTGGGGGGGGGTTGCCATTTTGTTTTCACGAAGTAAAGGCATTTTTTTTTTAACTCAACATTTTTTTCAACAATCTGCTAGCCGAATTACGCTTATGCTAGAACGTTTATGGAACAAAAGTGCTTAATCATGACGAAGATTAGGTGCGAAATTGGGAGAAAGTGCAGAATCGCTCACTGCTTGCCACGTTTTTAAGAATTGCACATACACGGTATCCATGTACACGTCGACCTATTTTCACTTAAAAAACATCCCAGAAATGCACAAAAATAGCATTGCGCACACTCTTGACTTTATCCATGTACACATCGACCTATTTTCACTTCAAAAGTCAAAGAAAATTGACAAAAATCCAATTCTTACTCTTGTAAAAAGCGCCAAACAAATAAGTGGGCGATTCTGCACTAAAGCAGCGAAATTGTTTCTAGGTGCTTATTAGCTAAAATCCCGATTGGAATTTTCCGGAAAATGTCACATGACATGTCTCTTGATCTCTCATTTCTCTGAGAGAAAATAATCTGTGATTCGAACTGTGCATTTCTCTGATTATTGCTAAAGTCCTAGCTAGTAACCTTTATCGCCTTACCAAAATGTCGCCAAAATACTTGTTACCATATTCCACAGATTAAACGAAAATTGGGATAATTAACTGATAAGCATTAGCTAAAGAACGACAAAAACACCGTTAAGGGTTAAAGGAAGAGCTACTTCAGAGATCCGCTCTAAGGAAATTTTGTTCGTTGCCGGGTTTTGCCGTTATGTCCGAATAAGGCAAACGTACTCGATTCAAGGCCAATCTCTAACCACATGGGACAAATTTGTTTTCTTTAAAAGGCAATTAACTCCCTGGTCTCGAAGGTTCTGCCTTCATTAGATGGGGATCAAGCATTCTTCCCTTTCTAAAAAGGTAAACCTTTAAAATTGTTCTTTCGCGTTTTCTCTGTTTCCAGAATGTTCTATCATATTCTTTGCTTAAACTATAATATCTTTGGCCACATAAACTAATCTAGATCCTACTAATGAACCTGGCGACTTTTCGCACAGGTGTGAAATAATACCAGCACAGAAGAAGGGGGAAAAAACCCTTTATTATTTTCAATTATGAACAGAAAGGCACGTAATTCGTGCTTTACAATAACACCGACAACTTGCAGCGGAACTTAAGCGTTGTTACTCAAATTAATTTAAGTCTAAAAAGAGTAGTGCTGTACTAGCACTTTAATTTACGGCTTAACTAGGTTGACTCGAAAATCTAACAGGCGTGATAATTATTCAAATGGCCAAAAGGCGTAACAGCAAGGTCAGAAATGAAACGTGCGCTGCCTAGCGAACACTCACTCTGAATGAACTCCAAGATTCACTCATTTAAATACGCACTTCGCTTAACTTTAAATTTACATCCTGGCGAGGAAATGCGAGGGTAAGTTGAGGAGTTCAGGAAAGATAACAAACATTTGAATAATAGGTTAATTGAACTGAGGGAAACCCCACCAAACTTCAAGCGGATAATTATTATTTGATTTTACAAAGATATATAACCAGTTATCCCAATTCAAAATTCAAACAAACAATATCATGAATTACATTTATAGTTAAAAATGGCATAACATGAAAAGGTAAGATTAAATGGCAGAATAAAATGTGATGTATATTATTAGAGATGCATAAATCGGGTTTCAGAGAATTTTACTGCCAAGATATTCTTCAACGTACTTAGGAAGTCTTAGGTTTTATTTTGTATCCTACCTGAATTCCTATCTAGTATTTTTGAAAATGTGTGACAGTAGAGAATTAAATAATTCACAACACACGCTGTTATAACTACAAATACAGCCATGATCAATTCTAGAATACTTCTGATAACTCATGCTTTTACGCATAAATAATTTCTACATTTAAAATATGCATTAAATTCAGCCTACTCATATACTTTTCTTTTTAGAAATTTATAACATTAAACTTCTCAGTTCCTCATTCATCACGCGTAGGTTTTTCTCAGATGCAATTAGTACCTGCTAATATTATTCTACATGCATTGATCTCGATTGGGCAGTTTCAAACTTATATTTAATGTATCTTAAAATAAATTTCTAACTAACTAAAAGCATTTTATCGCTTTAACTACAGTAGAAGCTTATGTGCTTTAAATCACTAAAGCCTAACGCTATGTTTAGCATGCAGTCTTATTCGTCCTTCGATCAGTTTGAATTAATATGTCCTTTTTTTTTTTTTTTTTTTTTTGTGTGTGTGTGTGTGTGTGTGTGTCTGTGCCTACGAACAGTTGATTTTACCAGAATTGGAATTTAAATTTTAGCTTGAGAATAACATTGCAATGATTCTCAAAATCACTTTTTTATAAATAGCTGCTTTAGCATAATGAAGAAAAAATAATACTAGGTATTAAAGGACTTAGTATGAATTGTTACTATGATGAAGAAAAAATTTACAGTTATTTTAATAAATTCAGTTAGTGTAATTTTAAGGGTCCAGCTAGTGTATAGTGTTAAAATCTGTGCACATCTGTCTGCCTGTCTTTTGTGACATTATCTACTACAGGACAGTGGGGAGTTGAGTTTCCAGAAAGGTAACCCCCCCCCCCCGGATTCCAAAAATTCGCGGGAAGCCATTTCGACAATTTTCATGTTTGTGCGACTTTAATCAGTCGAGATATAAGGCATTTCTCTCCCGCCTTCTTAGCATGCCTTCGTAGTCTGCTGGTCTGCACGCTGGGCGCGTGTTCCAGAGGCGTTGCTAATTTTTCATGTCTCTTGCTTTAAAAAAAAATCTGATGTGTACACCACATGACTTCCTTGTACGGAATATTAAATTATACGCATTTTTTCTTGTATTTAATTTAAACTTATTGAATTGAATTAAATCTACTTCGCCAACAGCGCATAAACCACAATAGAATAAAGGCATTATTTAAAATTCACTCTAGTATTTGTTTACCAAAGCGACACTCCGGCGCTAGATTCGATTAACAGTATTAATAATTATATAACAGTTAACTTATATAATAATTATATAACGGAAACTAAGTTAACTGTTATATAATCCAATAATTATATAAGAGTTAACTTATATATTTCGTTTATATTATAACTCATAATGCACAAAATTTATATATTTAAAGAGTAGAATTATCTAATCGTTGCCACATGTTCTATTCAAATACTGTAATAAAGCTAGAACGATGTATAAAAGAAATTAATTAAACAAAACAAAAGAGAAACAGTTTCTCACAGACGATTGAGTATTTCTCATTTAATTAATTCAGTTCTCACTTCGCGAAGGCAAAAATACATAAAAACTCAAAATATCTGTATTAAAAATTTACGAAGTAAATCTCAAACACTTATTTCCTCGAAAAAATTTCAGAAAGAATTAAGCATGATTTAATTGGCAATAATAAATGAATGCGTTATCTTTGTTGTTGCGAAGCTAAGTTTCTCTAGATTGGCAACAAATCCACTAGTCTCCTGTTTCAAATGTAAACATCAATGGCCGCCATAAAAAAAAAAAAAAAAAAAAAAAAGGCTTAGCGGCACTTAGACAACTTTAAAATTGTTGATAATTCTAAAAATATTGCACACAGATTTACTAAAGGCATAAAAACCTTAACTGGAAGATAAAATCAACATAATACAATCATTTTTAAAGCAAAAAATGTACAATTTACAAACATAACTGAGATCACTGAACCGGGTAACAGAGTGGATATATATATATAAATACATTTATATACATTTGGTGCGGCCGATTGCAACCAAAATACGAGGTACACATCTGCATGTTATAGCAGTCCTATATACAAAATTTCATCGTTCTGAGGCTACTTGTTTTTGAGTTATGCGATATATGTACGTACGTTCGTATAGACGGCACGAAAAATTCTCTTCAGAATTCATTTTAAAGCAGTTTTATAATTTTTTTGGAGGAAAAGAGTATTTTATTCTGTCCTTACGTATCACGCAAAAACATCGTTAAATTGCATTCGATAACAGTCAAAATGGATATTTTCGTTGAAATATGCTGCCTGAAACTTTTCGCGATTACAATACTTCCTTTTTACTTCGTACAAGGAAGTAATTAATCTCTTTGCAGAGACATTAATTAAAAACTCTATAAACGCTAATTTTTGCCCTCATTGTTTCGAGTGGCGACAATCTCACGCGATGGAGCTAAAAATCTGTTTTATTTTCGATAAGTGTTGCCATTGCTCGCTTTCAAATAGTAGAGTTTATCAATAAAAAATCTAATTTTTACAAAATATGAAATAAAAAAGCATTGCCAAACATTAAATATATAATTATAATATAAGGTCATATTCTGACTTTGACGAACGGACGCGACTGCATGTGACATCATTATAAGTGGAAAATTGTTCATTAATGTCAGCATTTTAAATAAATAGCTGCTATTGCAAATTTATTTGTTTCTGATTAAGATACTAATTAACACAGCATGTCATTGCTCCGTTAATTCTTCCATCGATATTGAGAAAAAATTGTTATATTACATTAAATTTAAATCATGACTTCATACGTACTCCCATTATTCTGAAGTGTCCAAAATTTTTGTTTCCTGGTTTGGCAACAAAAAAAAAATTATTACCGAATTGGTTGTTACTTGGAAAGAATGAACTGACGTTATTCATATTGAAATGTTTTTATGCACTTTATTTTCAGGTGTATATAGAATTCATTAATTTTGCTTCGGTCGCAGCTAGCAACTTTGTATACAGAACATTAAATTAACAATTTATTTCATTTTCAATACATAGAACTTATAAATATTGCTTTGGACGTAGGCCGCTGGTATT
This sequence comes from Stegodyphus dumicola, assembly GCF_044657685.1. NCBI lineage: Eukaryota > Metazoa > Arthropoda > Arachnida > Araneae > Eresidae > Stegodyphus > Stegodyphus dumicola. The sequence goes on from NC_140771.1 coordinate 242,939,486, forward strand.
AATTAAATGATATCTGCATTTATTCCTTTTGAATCATACAATTTGTTAACCAGTAACAGACAAATTCAATTTGAAAGAAAAATGAAATATCTTAAGCTTTGTTGAACGTCAAGATTCTGGCGCGTGGAATATAAAAATATTTTATTTATATCCGTGGCAATATCTTTCTTCTAAATCGCTGCATTTGTTGATTTGAAAGACAAATATTTTACGCTTTGCTTAAGTGACAAAATATTGCTTTTAAACAGCACAGTTTGTTTGATAAGAAATTCATTAACATTACCCAAAATATGAATAAATTAAAACATAAATTCGAAATTCAAAATATGAACTTCGAAGTGAACATGTTCGTATAGAAGGCTATGTATGTTCAAAATTTGGTGGCTGTACATTCCACCGTTTTCTCATAATTTATATATATGTTACGGTGAAACACCGAAATCTGGAGAATGTCGACTTTCACCGGTGAATTTCATTCACATAGTCGTTTGGTGTATGTGCGAAATATTTTCCAAATACTCTTATTTCTGACTTACACCGGTGAATGTCGACATTCACCATGTACTTATGGTGAATGTTAAGCATATAAGAATATTATATTTCCTTCTCCGTAATTCATTCGCGAAAAAACGCACTTGAGTCTCAGAATAAGAACTTTAAGAACGTAAAAACTTAAAACACACAGTACATTCAAAATGAGAAAGGAAAATAATAGAAGTTATAAACTTACCAAATTATGTGATTCAAATCTTATTTATTGCAGCAACTTAAACTATTATGTCACTTTGAATTGCACAAGAGGCCCTTGCTTTTACAACTGCATTTATGTGTGGAACACTTCCTTTTGGAATGTCAGCGTGTTCATATAATCCTCTCTTTTCGACCTACACCAGAGCATATCTGTCATTGTCGTCATGCACCGGTAAGGGTCCGAATGTACAAGAATGTAAAGAAATATTCGATCTTTCACCGACGTATTTGGTGTATGTTGACATTCTCCGGTGAAAGTTGACATTCTCCAATTTCGGTCTTTCACGGTAACATATACACATATACATACAAATTCTCCCCTCTTTTAAATTACTAAATAAGGAAAAATCTTTATGTATCTTGCTTGCACCTAGAAAAAACAAGGTTTCAACACACACAGCCTTTTATACGAACATGTGCGTATTTTATCACGAATTTTGGATTTCGAATTTGGTTTTGATTTATTTAATATTTTGTGCGAATTTAATGAATGCTTGATTAATATATTCGGGGATTTAAAAGCAATGTGTTGCCACTAGGTAAAGGGTAAATTTTTATGTTTCAAATTTAATCAGAAAACTTAGTAACTTAAAAGAAATTCTTACCTCTCAGTATAAACTAAGATATGTGTCCCTTAGTTTGATCAACAAATTCAACGATTTAAATGAAACATATTGCCACTGCTCGAAATAAAATAATTTCGTCTTCCAAGCTGCAGTTTTTGCCATTCGGAGAAGAGTCAGATATTTAATTTTTTTTTTTTTTTAATTTAATCTTTATGTGTGTGGATTAAAAAGTAAGCGATTTCAAAGCAATAAATCTTCATTTTTATTATTATTAATTGCTAACTGAACGTGTGCAATTACATTAACTAGGCGCATTAAATTATATATAAATATATGTGTATTTTCTTTTTTATAATTATTTCCAGTAGATAATATTTTAATAATACAGATGTAGTACTTAACTAAAATTGTGTCCAAATCCAAATAGTGTTGAAAAATTAGCAACTTAGTATGATTAAGTATGCAATTTATTATATATTTTATAAATTTAATATTTCAGTTAGGAAATCTTTGTATAACATTCTGTTTATTAAAAAGATTGAAACAGTTTTGTGCAGTTATATTTAATTTACAGTGCATCGTAAATTTTAACTCTGGCATTACTTTTCTTAAGTTCTTTTCTTTCTGAAACATTAAAACTACTCTAACACTTAACACTTAACACTGCATCAGGAATTCTACTGCTACGTTGCTTTTAAAATATTTGTAATTTTGCTGTTGAATTCTGTATGGCGTAAGTGCGAAGAAAATGATGCTTAATAATAAAGCTAAAAAGACACACGACAAAAGTGGGTTAGTAGGAATGAAGGAATGAGTGTAACAGCAGTCTAGTAGATTGCGAGCTTAGCAAGAGCGTGAAAAACCTTAACAAAGCCTTTTAGGCAACCGTTAAAATCTGAAACCCTTGAGATATTTTTTGTCTTCTTTATTATTAAACATAGCTTTGTTCGCATTTACGTTACATAAAATTGAGCAGTAAAATTAGCAAAATTTTTAACAGCAGCGTAGTTTAGATTTTTTTCTGTTACTCATAATTCATGCTTTGGTTAACACAGTAGCTATAATCTTGCATAAATGTTGCGTATGAACAGATTGCCAAAATGTTAAACAATCAAACACATGAAATCAATCAAGCACATGAAAATACGAGTGACGGAATCAATCAAACACATGAAAATACCAGTGAGTAGCTCTGTGAATTGATTGCACTTGCTTTATGACCTCAGGAGTGCCATTTGTTAACTTTTAATCAAGAGTAAAAAATTGTTATTTTTTATTATAAATTAATTTTAATAGATATCGCAAAAAGTAGCAAATTTGCGAAAAATCATACGATCTGGTTGCACTAACAAACACAGCTACCTACATACCTATCTACCTCCCTGCGCACTTATATAGTCGCATACTTACATACGTACATGCCTACATGCTTACATATTTACATACTAGCAGCTACATAAGATAATGGTCGATCTGGCTTATTTTGTCAAGACGCTTGCGTCAAGTTTTTTAACAAATTATGTATGTTTTTTACATATTTTTTAGAATGAAATTAAAAAAAAATACACAAAAATATAATAATAATATTATATATTATAATTTAAACAAATTTAAATTCTTATAAAAGTAAAAAAGTAAAAAAGCAAATTTAAATTCTAAAAAACCAAAATAATTTAAAATAATTTAAAAATATGCAAACATGTAAAAGATTTAATTCTCAAACTAATCTACAATATCATTTATATTCAGAAGAATAAGCAAATCAAGTGTAAAAACTCTACGATCATTCACATATGCATTTTTTAAAAAAATTGTTTAATTTAATTTTAATTTATTAAATTAGTAGATTTATTTTCATGGATAGATTTTACACTTGATTTGCTTATGCTTCTGAATTTAAATGATATTGTAGATTAGCTCGAGAATTAAATCTTTTACATGTTTGCATATTTTAAAATTATTTTAAATTATTTTGGTTTTTTTAGAATTTAAATTTGCTTTTTTACTTTTTTACTTTTATACGTATTTGTTTAGAATTTAATTTGTTTAAATTTAAATTTCATTCCTTGCAGCAATGGCGCAAAGAATATTTAATTAAATATGAAGTTAAATTTAATTTTTTAAATTAAACTCAATTTATTCTTATGAAACAATTATATATTATGATAATATATTATAAGTATTAAAATTGTAGAGTCATCAGGTTTATTGGAAGCAGACAAGATGAAAAATAGCAACCGCCTTCGCTGGGAATCGAACCACGGACCTCTGGAATACCGGCCCAGCGTACTACCGTTACACCACGAAGGCACGCTGGGGAAGTGGGAGAAATACCTTATAAAATGATTAAAAAATGAAAGAATTTACTTAAAAGTGTGTACTCTAAAAATTGCAGAAAAATTAAGATAAATATCAAATACCAAAAAATGAATAAATATAGTGAATTTTTAGATTTCTATTAAGAGGCTTTGTCTCTTGATTTCAGGGAGACTGACGTAAATGATCCCTGCTGCGAAGGGCATAAAATCAGGACCCCCTGCTGTGAAGAGCATAAAATAATGTCAAAAATCTTAAAATTTTTGGAACGAAATATAAGTATTAAAAATAATTAAAAAAAATCAAAGAGTTAACACACAAAATGTGCATTTTTAACATATTTTTTAGATATCACAGACTCTAAAAAAGTTGCAGGAAAAGTACTTATTTTACTCATATAACTGTGTACCTACTCACATACACATAAGCCTATGTATCTGCATATTTGCATGCTTACATAATTACATATCTGTATTACTACAACCTGAAATACCTGCATTACTGTATGTCTGCATACCTACATTTTTATATACTTAGAGAAAAATGCATATATGCATTATGCAAGCCGCTCAACCAGTGTAGTGGTTAGCTTCGCTGACTGCCATGCCGAAAGGCCCGGGTTCGAAAAGCGCAGAAGAAATGGATGTTTGTAAGAGTATAGTGTCGGTGCGGCATGGAAGCACTCTAAATATGGAGAGAGACGAAAGTCCTCTCGTGTGGTTTGGTGGAAGGGCAGAGGGGTGGGAGACCTTCGAACCCGTCCCCTCTCCCGGAGTGATGTCCTTCAAAATTGGGAGCGGAACTGAGCTAAATCGCACTGTCACCTGCAAGGTGCTCAGGGCTGTTGCCAACGGCAGGCTTAATCCTGCGCTCCTTGCCATGCGGAATTTCGTGGTCTTGGGATCTGACTTACGTCATACAAGTGAGCATAAGTAACAATAACAAATGAGCTAATTTCCATTTGAAAGTCCTCCACGAAGGCATTCCTCTGATTAGAAAAATAGCCCTGCGCGGCACTAGAGGTCGAGTGGTAACGTACTCCGAATGCTGGTAGTTCGATCCATGTTGGAACCTGGGCAAACGGGATGTTGCACGATTTTTCCTGCATCTCCAATGCAAATATGAGCTAGTTTCCTCCAGAAAGTCCTTAGCGAAGACAATACTCTCCCCAGATAGATATCTCTCTTGTTTTCTCCTATGTTTAAATAACCTAACTTAGCCTAATTATTACGGTGGTAGTACTTTAATGCATTCAGAATTGCCTAAAAATATTCATTAAATTAGGAAAGATTTTACTGCTTTGAAACGATTTTTTGAAAGCAGTTATAAAGAGAAAAAAAATATAAAGTACCGGGTGATCAAAAAGTCAGTATAAATTTGAAAACTTATTAAATCACGGAATAATGTAGATAGAGAGGTAAAACTTGACTCACATACTTAGAATGACATGGGGTTTTATTAGAAAAGCAATAATTAGAAACGCAATAATTTGATCAGAAAAGCAATAATTAGCATAACAAATTAAGACAAAGTAAAGATGATGTTCTTTACAGGAAATGCTCAATATGCTCACCATCATTCCTCAACAATAGCTGTAGTCGAGGAATAATGTTGTGAACAGCACTGTAAAGCATGTCCGGAGTTATGGTAAGGCATTGGGGTCGGATGTTGTCTTTCAGCATCCCTAGAGATGTCGGTCGATCATGATGCACTTGCGACTTCAGGTAACCCCAAAGCCAATAATCGCACGGACTGAGGTCTGGGGACCTGGGAGGCCGAGCATGACGAAAGTGGCGGCTGAACACACGATCATCACCAAACGACGCGCGCAAGAGATCTTTCACGCGTCTAGCAATATGGGGTGGAGCGCCATCCTGCATAAAAATCGTACTACGTTCCAGCAGGTGTTTATCAGCCAGGCTGGGGACGATGCGATTCTGTAACATATCGGCGTACCTCTCACCCGTCACGGTAGCAGTTACAAAACCAGAATCACGCATTTCCTCGAAGAAAAAAGGACCAATAACAATAACTTTTTTTGGTTCTAATAAAACCCCATGTCATTCTAAGCATTTGTGTCAATTTTTACCTCTCTATCTACATTATTCCGTGATTTATTAAGTTTTCAAATTTATACTGACTTTTTGATCACCCGGTACTTCAATAGGCATTTTGTTTCTTCAACAAATAAGTGCGCACTTAGATAATAGAGCTTCCAGAGTTTTTAAAAACATAATTTCGAAAAGATTCGAAAATAGAATGCAAGAGCTTAAAACAAGGATGTTGCGTGACTAATAAAATGTTCTATAAAGCGGAAAACGGTTATAAATACCTTCTTTTCAAAATATTTACTATTTTTGACATGGATGTCTTTTCAATAAAATTTGAAAAGAAGTAACGGAGAACTGAATTGCTATAAATATCGTTTGGCCGTGCGTTAGAACAAAATAGTTGAAACTTATTCGTTGTTTATTGGCAATGAATGTGAAAACACCTCATTCATTGCCAATAAACTGTTTTCAAACATTTAATTCTGGATCTGAATAAGCTATAATGCATAAAAAATAAAGCGTAGGATGTAATGTGATTTAAAATGGATGCCTTAAATTGGTTTAAAAGAAATTTTTTCGTACCATAATATTTTATACACTGTTCATCGCTTGACATTAGAAATCCTATTTTATCGCTTTATGTACTTATAAATATATTTCTATAAAGGCAAGACATTATAAATCCTATTTTATTGCTTTATGTATTTATATAAATAAATAGTAAATCTCTATAAAACCCCCAAAGCACAAAGTTCCTTAAAATAGCATAATTTCTGAACTAGTAAAATGGTTTTTAAACATCATCTGAAAGAGCATAAATAATTTTCAATTAAAATTTAAAGCGAAACGCAAAAGAAGGAAGGTTTTCAAACTCGAGGATTTGTTTAGTAGAAAGCTAGAAATAACTCCATGCTTTCTTGTTAAGAAAATTTCCATCCCAAGTTTCACCTGAATAGATTTGGAAAGCTTGCTGATATTGAGACACCTTCCCCTCCGTGCACGCAGTTAACAAGTATTAAAATAACTATAAGTTCACACAGTGATTTGTACTTTATTGCGCTTTTACTTAAAAAAATCTTATATGGACATAACATGATTTCCTTGTAAAATACTTTGTAGAGATGTTACGGTGAAACACCGAAATCTGGAGAATGTAGACTTTCACCGGTGAATGTCAACATTCACATAGTCGCTTGGTGTATGTCCGAAATATTTTCCAAATACTCTTATTTCTGACTTACGCCGGTCAATGTCGACATTCACCATGTACTAATGGTGAATGATGAACATATAAGAATATTACATTTCCTTCTCCGTAATTCATTCGCGAAAAAACGCACTTGAGACTTAAAATAAAAACTTAAGAACATAAGAACTTAAAACACAGAGTACATTCAAAATGAGAAAGGAAAATAATAGAAGTTAACAACTTACTAAATTATGCGATTCAAATCTTATTTGTTGCAACAACTTAAACTATTATGACACTTTGAATTGCACGAGAGGCCCTTGCTTTTACAACTGCATTTATTTGAAGAACGCTTCCTTTTGCAATGACAGCATATACATATACTCCTCTCTTTTCGACCTATACAAGAGCATATCTGCGATTGTCGACATATACCGGTGAGGGTTCGAATGTACTAGAATGTAATGCAATACCCAATCTTTCACCGACGTATTTGGTGAATGTTGACATTCTCCGGTTAAAACCGACATTCTCCAATTTCGGTCTTTCACGGTAACAGAGACATTAGGCATTTTTTGGAAGCTGGCAAGTTGAAAAATGAACACTCGCCTTCGCCGGAAATCGAATCACAGTCTTCTGGAATACCGGCCCAGAGGGCACAACCACTATACCACGAAGGCGCGCTAGGAAGGCGGGAGAAATACCTTATATACTCTCCCTTTTAAAGGGCGACTAGAGTTTTCAGGGGACCCAATCGCCAAGTCCTGGGTGAGGAGAATCATCCTCCTACACCCTTTTAGTTTGGGCGCCACAGAAGAGACATTAGGATTTTTTTTTTTGGAAAAGTCGGAGAGTTGAAAAATGAGCAAACGCCTTCACCGGGAATCGAACCACGGACCTCTAGAATACCGGCCCAGAGTGCAGAACCACTACACCACGAAGGCACGCTAGACAGGTGGGAGAAATACCTTATATACTCGGCTTTTTTTAAAGGGTAACTGGGGTTTTTAGGGGACCCAATCGCCAAATCCTATGTGGGGAGAAATCATCATCAACCCCCTCTTTCTTGGTTCGGGCGCCACTGTAGAGCCATTAGGTATTTTGTTGAAGCAGGCAAGATGGAAAATTAGCAACCGCCTTCGCGAATCGAACCACGGACCTCTCGAATACCGGCCCAGCGTGTAGAACCACTACACCACGAAGGCATGCCGAGAAGGTGGGAGAAATCCTTATAACTTCTTTCCAAAAAATTAAATTTTTTGATGTATTTCATTTAAACGTGTTTCCTCGAATTCCATTAGACATATAGTTCTCATTCACACATTTCAGTTCTCAATTCTCAGCATGGGAAAAATACATAAAAGCACACATTTAAAACTAACGTTTCGTCCTACTGTGTAAACATTAACTAAACTGCTTGCACAAACTGACTTAATTCACTATACCACTAATAGTTTCAAATGTAAATAAGCGGAAACCTCATTTAGTTCTAACTACACATAAACTTTTAAATTGTTGGAAATTCTACAACTATTTTGTGCAGATTAAGAGGACGGTCGACTTTAAAATAGATAAAAATGAACCAAAATATCGAATTTGTTTTTTTACTCTCGTAATATTCCATATACGTAACTACATCGTATGCAAAAAACCAAGTTAAAATATTCTAATTTTTAAAGAAGTTACAAGCATTTAAAATGAGTAAAAAACGTAAACTTTGCCCTTTACATTTTGGAGATAAATGAAAATAAATGTATTTCAACAGTTGTTTACTGATGTAATATTTTATAGATTTGCCCAAAAGAAGTGTTTATTTCTAACAAAAAGGCTAGAAATGTCAGTATTGACAACTATTCATGAATTTAACTTTGGTTATGTGAATGCTATACGTCTAGAACAGGAGGAAACAATCTCGTTTTCCCTACTCGTTGCCCAAAAAAAAAAAAAAAAAAAAAAAAGTGATCAAAGTCGCTTGAACCGAAGCAAAAAGAGAAGTTTATCTATATGGAAAAAAAAAAACAGAAATAGTAAAAAATATTGTAAAGTATAAAAAGATAATGTAAATATAACAAATGAAGGTAAAACATATGATGCAAGTGAATTTTAAAAGTTTCATTGGATATAATGCATAAATTGTTTCTACCTCTAACTTCGATTCACGCACCAATTTGCGATATGTTTATTTTTCTCGTATTTAATATTATGAGATTAAAAACACCTAAATGATATGAAAATGTTATGTAGTGTCTATATATTCATATTTAAAGTTAATTTGCTGTTTCTCACGAGCATGTATTAAAGGTAAGTTAAAAGAAAAAATTTTAATTCGGTTTTCCGAAAACAAAATATTTCGCAATTCGTATGTCTTGAAAATGCTCCATGCGTCTCATTTTTAGTTAAAAATGAATGATATTTGGAAGAAACTAACTTGTTATATGTTACAGTAGATCTAAGTATACATTTTTGGATATGTGGATATTAAGAAGTTTAAACTTGTGATAATGTGAAAAGGTGACATTTTTCCGAAAACTGGGTTTACGTTCACAAAAATCCTTTTTAAAAATTTCTGATCCATCATATTCAATAACGGATACATAAAAACTTTTGTCAAGTCTTTATAACTAACTAAAAGGAAAACTTAAAAAAATATTGAAAATTAGCGCGCAAGAAGCATTTTAAATCGTTAATTAAAATAATTAATTATTTGTTTAAAAAATTTTTAATTTAAAATAAATTAAAATTTTGATGATATATTTTATAGCTGATGTTATAATAAATATATGTATAAAATTTCTTGTTGAAAACACAAAAACTTAAAAAACTAATTTTTAAAGTCCACTGTCCGTTTAAAAGGGATTGACTTATGCTGTCCTTATGTTCCGGTTAAGGGTTTTATGACTTGAGTAATTATCAATTAATCCGCACGCAATAGTTGCAGAATTAGCAACAATTTAAATGTGTAAGTGGCGGCTAGGCCTAACGTGGTGGCTATTTGTTTACATTTGAAACTCTTAGTAGGAAATTATGTCAGTTAGTGCACCACTTTTTGACCAAATCAAAAGTTCAACTTTTAATAATAATAAAATAGGTAGGTTCTCTATAAAGTGCTATAGCAGTTCCAAATGGAAAATTTCCACGCTCTGCAGCAAATCGTTTTTGAGTTATGCGAGATATATATATGTGATGTATCAGCTTTAGTCGTAGCTTAATTAATCGGAAGATAAGTTTAAAAAAAAAACAGGATCCATTTATTATTATTCAGGAGAAATAGCAGTTACAAAATATCAGATATCCGGAGTAAATAAAAAGAATTACTAATAACTTTTTGTATGAAGTTTACTGCATCGTGACATTTAAGAAAAAGCCCCGATACTTTGATACTTTGATACAGAAGTATTTATACAGGGAGCCTACTGCTTTTGCAGTACTTCCCTGTAAACCTGATGTAAATCCACAATGGGCATGGTGATGAGAGAAACCTGAATAAATTGCATGGAGGGAGCTGTGAGTGAAAGCCCCGATATTCCTTTTCCGAGTCTTTTTATAGCCTCTGGAAAGGCGGAGCCTCCAAGAAATGACGTCAGCCAATTCAGTTCGCTTTAAATATCTCGAGAACTTTCTATAACTGTACGTGTAGAAAAGGTGGGAAAAACAACTTGACTACGGGGCTGTGTATTTAATTCCACGTACTTTCAAATAAGAGAGCGTCGGCATTAAAAAATGAAAAGAACATGCAGTTAGAATTTTAAGTGTATTCTTGACTATGGAATTTTATTATTACAAATACAGTGTCTCACAAAAGTGATGGGACGCTTGTGCTTTACAAAAGGAAACTGTAGTAAAATAAATTAAGTAAACATGTAAAAATGTTTTGTGTGATTGTCTTTCATACTTAAATTTAGTAACAATTATTACATAACATACATTTTTCTCAAAATATTAAAATATTTATTTAATAAAAATAGAATTGTTTAGAACGGAGGAAAAAATGGCTCACATAAGTGATGGGACACTTACTTTTCCATCAAATATTTATCCAAAAATTTTACTTTTTAAAAGGTTCTAATATTTTGTTGGATTTCCTTTTACTTTTAAAATATGATTTAATGTTCTTGGAATGAATTCGACTAATTTTTTTTTTGTGATTTCTGGAGTGATTTTACCCCATTCTTCTTGAAGCACCGATTTTAATTGTTGTTTTGAAGAAATGGTGTGTTTGCGAATTCTTGATTTCAATTCTTGCCAAATATTCTGTATGGGATTTAAGTCTGGAGATTGTGGTGGTGTTTTTATTATTTCAGGATAGTTATACAGCAGCCAGAGTCTAACGTTCAAAGCAATGTGCTTGGGGTCATTGTCCTGGTAGAATTTAAAATCGTTATGAAGGTTCAATTTTCGTGCTGAAGATTTCAAATTTTGATTTAAAATGTCAATATACTTGTACCGATCCATTATACTCTCAATAAAAACAAGATTACCAACTCCAGCGGACGACATACACCCCCATACCATAACTCCTCCTCCACCATGTTTTACTGTTGGCACTAAGTTCTGTTTACGAAATTCTTCCCTGGGGTTTCTCCACACCAAGATTCTACCGTCAGAACCAAATATATTAAATTTACTCTCATCAGCAAATATAACTTCATTCCAGTAATCATAATTCTTATTTATGTTGGATTTTGCGAAAGCCAGTCTGAGTTTTCTATTCTTTTCACTTACAAAGAATTTTTTCCCAGCTGCTCTACCGTGATATCCAGCAGATCGAATTACTCTTCTAATAGTCTCAGGATTAACAATTACTCCATATAATGCTTGTAATTCAGCAGCAACTTTAGGAGCACTCATTCTTGGATTTTCTTTTAATATTTCGAACGATAATTCGCTTTATTCCATTGGATAGCTTTGATGGTCGGCCAGGTCTTCTTTTATCCTGGATCATATGATTCTTTTTATATCGTTTAATGATATTGAAAACTGTTGAATGACTCATATTAACTGTTTCAGCAGTTTCTCTAATAGATTTTCCACGTTCAATATGCAAATTAATAACTAATTTTCGAATTTCAGGCAAAGTTTTTTTTCGTTTACCCTTCATGGCTACACAGAGCTAAAAAACACAAAAATTCCAAAACAAACTGGAGAGAAATACTGCAGACAATTTTATAAATTATTGCCAATGGCTTTTGAGTAAAAATGAAAACCCGAAAAAATATTTTTATTGTAGTACGTAGTAGTATGTAATGGTGTCCCATCACTTATGTGAGCCATTTTTAGCTTCATTCTGAACAATTGTATTTTTATTAAATTAATATTTTAATATTTTGAGAAAATATATGTTACGTAATGATTATTACTAAATTTAAGCATGAAAAACACCCACAAAATATGTTTACACGTTTTTTTTAAATTTATTTTATTACAGTTTCCTTTTGTAAAGCATAAGTGTCCCATCACTTTTGTGAGACACTGTATATATACATACATATAGATATTTCAAAATAATATCTCTTCTGAATGTATCTTAAATTCTTTTCACAACTCGTTTTGGAAAAAACGATTCGTTTATTCTGCCCATACATACAGATGTCACGCAAAAACATCGTTCAAATGGATTGGAGAACTGTCAAAATGGATATTTTCACTGAAATATTATACCTGAAATTTTTCGCGATTACAATACGCCCTTTACATCACATAAGAAGTAAAAATGACAAAGCTTGAATATTTGTATCATTTTAAACAATTCTGTAAATAAGTCTATGACCAACCGTTGTTAAGATAAGAGTCTGGTAAGGCGTTTCGTAGACACGGTATGCATTTGAATAAAATTACATAGAGAGACATTTTATGTGTAGCTCAGAACTTTGCTTATGTGCAGATGTTAAGAAATGCTTAAGCCTCTTAAATCGCAAAAGCTTTGAATTATTGTTTTACTGCAACATTGATTGTGGAGCAAATTGTTACACGGTGTATTTTAAATTGTTGTTAAAAATCGAATTATAATATAAAAGAATAAAGTATTTCGACTTTGGATTTATTTAACAGTACCTGGTGCTTTAATTTCGGTGAGGCGCACTTCGTATGGGGTAACTTTATTTCTAGAAGTCATGGAGGGATAGATATTCAATAAAGTCTTTACTCACCAGTGAGTTATCTCCATGTGGTTATTGACAACATCACATAAACTAGGGCACTGCTCCCATTTTGTCCTTGGAAGGATGGCTTTTAAAGTAGGACAGGGAAAGGCCAAGGGTCTGTAAATTCTTGACAAGGGATACTTGATATTTTTGCTGAATAACTTTAAAATGTGACTCAATTGCTGAATAATGTTTTATTTTAATGCACGTTACGCTATACAAAACGAATAAAAATATAGAGCAGAAGTATACCTTAATTTATTTATCCCGCTATACAAATTAATCAGATACAAAAAATTAAATTTCGAAATATTCAGAATTGCTAGTTCTTAGATTTGCGGAGTGAAACAGATTATCCTGGCGGGAAAATCAACTTGAATTCTGAAAACATCAGAATGTCTTAAATAAGAGTTTAACGTTTAAAAATTAAATAAATTAAAAAAAATAATAAAATAATAAAATTATAAAAAATATAAGGTATTTCTCCCACCTTCCTAGCGTGCCTTCGTGGTGTAGTGGTCAGCACACTGAGCGGGTATTTCAGAGGTCCGTGGTTCGATTCCCGGCGAAGGCATTACATATTTTTCATCTTGTCTGCTTCCCCCAAATCCTAGTGTCCCTACAGTAGCGCCCGAACTAAAAGGCTATTGGATGAGGATTCTCCACACACAGGATTTGGCGACTGGGTCCCCTAGAAACCCCAGTCGCCCTTTAAAAGGGGAAGTAAGCTCTTTCTCCCACCTAGGAAGGTATAGGCACTACATAGAGAACCTAGGAAGATCCTCTATGTGGTGCCACGAAGGCACACTTCCTAGTGTTGCCTTCGTGGCACTAATTCGTGGATTCTAATCAAATGGTCATAAAAGCTCAAGTTCCATTAAATATTTCATCTACATTCAATTTCAGTCGATTAAATGTGGCAAAAAAATGTATCATAATTGATCAGAAATCAATAACACACAACACACAGACATTTTTCTTTATATATAGAGAGCTTTTATAAAACTTCCAAATATTTTATTAACAATTTCTGCGATTTGAAAGCAAGTAGTAGCAACACTTTTCAAAATAAAGCATTTTTACCTCCAACTCGCTGCTAGACTGTTGCCACTCGGTAAAATGAGGACGTAAATTAGTGTTTTCAGGGTTTTTAATTAATATCTAGGGTAATTACAGTCGTACGAAGATGTGAATAGTAGAAATGACTTCCCACGAATTTTTGGAATCGGGTCTAACGTATTTAATGTTTGGCAATGCTATTTTTATTTCATGGTAAAACTTGGAAATTTTTTATTAACAAAATATACGATTTGAAAGCCAGCAGTGGCAACACTTCTCGAAATAAAGCAGATTTTTTATCTCCAGCTTGCGAGACTGTTGCCACTCGGAAAAATGAGGGCGAAAATGAGAGTTTTAGCGTTTTTAATGAATAGCTCTGATTTTAGCTATTTTTGTTTTTGGAGAAACGTGGACGTCGACCTTTTGCAGGACCCAGAAAAGAATTATAGAAAGTTTGATGACGATAGCTATAGTAGTGACTGAGTTATTAGCGAACAAACAAGCGGATTTTCTTCTTCATATATTATAAATTATTAAATTGCTACGATTATCAAATGAATTTACTTTCACTGTTCACTATCAGAATAATATTTTGAGTAATCTGGACTGAAAGGCGTGAAAAGCGCGCACTCGCGAAGGAAACTGTGTGTTTGTTCTGCCATCAAAATCTCCTGAGTATTTACATAACGCCATTTTGAATAAAGGGAAAGTCATTTCGGGATAGGATTTAATAATCTGGATTAAGTAATTAATTAATTTATGATCTGACTCCTTAAGTTAGCGTAATCCAAATACTTCACATACTCACCTGATTTAAATGTCACACAAATGGCCACTAGGATTAATTTAGTGAAGTCTTATCTCCTTGAGAAAAAGCTTATCTGATGAATCTTATACTATTTCTTTATTTGTGGATTTATGCTTACTTATGAGCAAATTTTATTTTTGGTGTTCTGTATAAGAAATTAAAGTTAACTGTATTTAGTTAGCTAATTTGATGGTGTTTTATGATATTTCTTTACTTGGTATATTAGTAATAAGGTATTAAAAATAAAAAAATGAGAAATATTCTAGCTATTACATATATATATATATGTAATAATAAAATTCCATAGTCAAAAATACACTTAAAATTCTAACTGTATGTTCTTTTCACTTTTAATTCCGATGGTCTCTTATTTGAAAGTACGTGGAAGTAAATCCACAGCCCCGTAGTCAATTTGTTTTTCCCGCCTTTTCTACACGTACAGTTATAGAATGTTCTGGAGATATTTAAAGCGAACTGGAATGGCGGATGTCATTTCTTGGAAGCTCCGCCTTTCCAGAGGCTATAAAAAGACTCTCAAAGGAATATCGGGGTCTTTTGTTTAATGTAACGTTGCAGTAAACTTCATACAAAATGTTATTAGTAGTTCTTTTTTATTTACTCCGGATATCTGATATTTTGCAACTGCTATTTATCCTGAATAATAATAAATGGATCCTGTTTTTTTAAACTTATCGTCTGATACAGTGAGCTTCGACTACGTCTATGATTCTTCACCAGTCTATTTATTCCGGACAAAAGCTGGTACATCACATATAGTATATATATAATTGGTAATAAACAGGCTGATAAACTAGCTATAAACGAAACTGAAATTTTAAGATCAAATAATAGTGGGGTAACATTTACATCAATGAAAAGAATAGTAAAAAGTATTATGAGGAAAAACTTTGATGTTAAATTGCTTGAAGAATTAAGATTAAGAATTGGAGGCATTTGCGGCGTTCCCTTTGGAGCCTGGACATGATGTTCTCGCTGGATATCTGCACTGCACAGATATATGTGATAGTCTCTTCTGCACTTTGTGCAACTAGAATTTTGAGATGGATAGAGATCCTTTGCTCAAATATTCCTCGTTGAAGGAAGAAAACCTATACAGTTGATATTGGAGGATGATGCAATTAACATCCAGATACTAATTTATAGCCCAAAGGGGCGTTAGCCCAAAAGGGATATTAACTCTCGAGATGGCATTTTGCGCCGAAACACTTAAATGCGTTGTAGCACTTTTCAAATTGTTGCCACCAAATATTATCACTCTGTGTTATATTTAAAGAAACTAAATAATGAAGAATTTGCATGAATGTATGCATATTTCTCTCACTGTGAAAAACCAACGGTACCTAGAGCCATAAATTTTGTATAACATTGTCCTCAACTCAAACACAGACATCTGGAAGACCGAATCATTAATTCTAAATTTGTTTTATTACCTATTTCACACATTTTAGCTTTAACGAATTTTTTATTAAGATACTCAGCGATTTTAAAGCGAGCAGTGGCAACAGACTGTGCGGAATAAAGCATTTTTATTAGACTGTATGTCGGAAATTCTAAAGATATGCTGTTTTTAAATATTGTTAGCCCAAATGCTATCGAAACGTGTATGCATATGTAAATGAAAATAAAACGCACTTTTGGACGTAATATGAAATCTGATTCTGCTTAATGTAAAATCTAAAAAGTTTTCAGAATTTTTTTATATGCTTAGTGCAGTCATATAATACACCATTTTCAAATTTCTATGCAGTTATTGCTATTATTATGAGGTTAATTCCTGGTATTTTTTTATTATTTTTTAATTTTTTATTCTTTATTTTTTAAGTTTCATGCATCTTTCATGCATGAGGGCCAATAAATGCGTAATCAAGTGCCTTTGCAATTAAAAAAATAGAAAAAAGGTGAACACGAAATTTTGAACATGTATAATCTTTCGTCCGAACATGTGCAACTCGAAGCTCGAATTCTGAATTTAGATTTGTTTCTTAATATTTATGTTATGTTTTATGCGAATATAAGGAATTTTTTATTTTACATCTCGCAATTTAAAAAAAATATATGGCAATTCGTAGTAAGATACTTTTTTTTTTTCAAATTTAATCAGCAAAATCAGCGATTTAAAAGAAATATATTGTTACTGCCTGAAAAAAAAAGTATTTCTTATCTTCCAGTGTGTTGCCATTCGGCAGGCCTAAGATATTCAGTTTGGATTTTAAATATAATATGTCTGTTATTCACTGACAAATTCAGTGATTTCAAAGCAATAAACCCAATTCTTCCTTTCTACTGTTAAATAGAAACGGTACCCGAAAAATTACACTAGCTGGACTCATTTAAATGCACTATTTAATACACTAGCTGGACTCGTTATCATATTCTTTATTTGTTATAATAATTATTTTAGGCGGCTGGCCGCACAAATGGCTACTAGCCCAAGAAATCGTAGTAGTCTTAAGTTAAAATAAGTAACCAGTATTATTTTGATTATTCTATCAACTATTAATTTCTGGAAACAGAATGTAAAAGTAGAAAGAAAGGGTGTAAAAAAGACTAAATTTAATCAAAGTAATAAATTAAAAAAATGTTTTTCAGTTTTTTTAAATGCGAATTTTTGTATTCGTATTGTTCTGCTGTCTCTAATAAAACTGGAAGTTAATGAGAGTTTGTAGAATCTGGAACAGAAAAAAAAAAAAAATATATACTGTCATTATTGGAAAATATGAATACGTAAAGCCTGATAATGAGTATTTTTTTTTTACAATTGTACCATTAAAATATTTTATTGAATTCGTTACATGTGGTAATAAAATAAAGTTTACCTCAGAAGAGTTATGAAAATTACATAATTCTTTCGTCTACATTCATTAAAATGATCTCATTAGTTTAATTTTTAGATCTTATCTATTTATCTTTCTTTTCTCAAGTCTGCTTTTCTCATTATCATTTTGCACGTCATAAGTTTCTTCTTGGACAAGTGGAAAAAAAAACTTACTTGACCAGAATAGTACTTTTGCGTGACTGTTTTCTCAATAAACTAAATTGGATTTTGCATATTAAGAAAAGCATTCTCTTTCCTTCTGGCAAAGGGGTTGCATTTTCTTAGAAGTATTTTTCACAGCACTAAAAATCAAGCCACCTGACGCGTAAAGTTTTTTTTTTCTAAAGGACACGTTGTTTATCTTTAAGTTTCACTTTTGAAAATATCTACGGTATGATCATTTCACTCTAACATATACAGTATCCCACAAAAGTGATGGGACACTTGTGCTTTACAAAAGGAAACTGTAGTAAAATAAATTAAGAAAACATGTAAAAATATTTTGTGGGTATGTTTCATACATAAATTTAGGAACAATTATTACATAACATACATTTTCTCAAAATATTAAAATATTAATTTAATAAAAATATAATTGTTTAGAACGGAGCAAAAAATGGCTCACATAAGTGATGGGACACTTACTTTTCCATCAAATATTTATCCAAAAACTTTTTCTTTTTAAAAGGTTTTAATATTTTGTTGGATTTCCTTTTACTTTTAAAACATGATTTAATCTTCTTGGAATGGATTCGACTAACTTTTTTTGTGATTTCTGGAATGGTTTCACCCCATTCTTCTTGAAGCACCGATTTTAATTGTTGTTTTGAAGAAATGGTGTGTTTGCGAATTCTTGATTTCAATTCTTGCCAAATATTCTGTATGGGATTTAAGTCTGTAGATTGTGGTGGTGTTTTTATTATTTCAGGATAGAGCAACCAGAGTCTAACGTTCAAAGCAATGTGCTTGGGGTCATTGTCCTGGTAGAATTTAAAGTCGTTATGAAGGTTCAATTTTCGTGCCGAACATTTCAAATTTTGATTTAAAATGTCAATATACTTGTACCGATCCATTATACTCTCAATAAAAACAAGATTACCAACTCCAGCGGACGACATACACCCCCATACCATAACTCCTCCTCCACCATGTTTTACTGTTGGCACCAAGTTCTGTTTGCGAAATTCTTCCCTGGGTTTTCTCCACACCAAGATTCTACCGTCAGAACCAAATATATTAAATTTATTCTCATCAGCAAATATAACTTCATTCCAGTAATCAGAATTCTTATTTATGTTGGATTTTGCGAAAGCCAGTCTGAGTTTTCTATTCTTTTCACTTACGAAGAATTTTTTCCTGGCTGCTCTACCGTGATATCCAGCAGATCGAATTACTCTTCTAATAGTCTCAGGATTAACAATTACTCCATATAATGCTTGTAATTCAGCAGCAACTTTAGGAGCACTCATTCTTGGATTTTCTTTTAATATTTCGAACGATAATTCGCTTTATTCCATTGGATAGCTTTGATGGTCGGCCAGGTCTTCTTTTATCCTGGATCATATGATTCTTTTTATATCGTTTAATGATATTGAAAACTGTTGAATGACTCATATTAACTGTTTCAGCAGTTTCTCTAATAGATTTTCCGCGTTCAATATGCAAATTAATAACTAATTTTCGAACTTCAGGCAAAGTTTCTTTTCGTTTACCCTTCATGGTTGCACAGAGCTAAAAAACACAAAAATTCCAAAACAAACTGGAGAGAAATCCTGCAGACGATTTTATAAATTATTGCCAATTGCTCTTGAGTAAAAATAAAACCCCCCAAAAATATTTTTATTGTAGTACGTAGTAGTATCTAATGGTGTCCCATCACTTATGTGAGCCATTTTTTTGCTCCGTTCTAAACAATTGTATTTTTATTAAATTAATATTTTAATATTTTGAGAAAATGTATGTTACGTAATAATTATTACTAAATTTAAGTATGAATTATACAATTAAGTATGAATAATACCCACAGAAAATGTTTACTTGTTTTTTTTAATTATTTTTATTACAGTTTCTTTTTGTAAATCACAAGTGTCCCATAACTTTTGTGAGACACTTTATTTTGACATGGTTTGGAAAATATCGTTTTCGAAATACAGGGTGTTTATAACGTCTCGGACACATTTTGATGTTAAATAACTCATAAAATAATGAAGATATAAACAAACGTATGGCATTTATTGATGGAATAACTTATATATTTTCCTTTTCAGGTTTGAATATCTTTACTTTTGTAAATATCGTCTGGGCGTGTGGTTAATTTCAGATAATTTCATTTTCCAGTCTAAATATCTGTACTTTTCTAAATATCGTCTGCTTATTAATTGCATTTTCTCTCTTTTGCTTTTGGCAACTATTGAAATGTTATGTTTACTTTTGATGTGTTTGTTCTAGTATTTTTGTATGTGATGTTTTATTCAACCGGATATTAAAAAGAATGAATATCAGAATTACAACCGAAACAGCCTCTGTGGATGCCGACATGCTTGCCGGTTCCTGGCGTGAAATTGAATATCGACTTGATATTCTCCGTGCAACGAAAGGGCACACGTGGAAGTTCATTGACAGGATTCATGAAACTTTTTGAGTCTATCTAACCATTTATTTTATTAATTTTAATCTATCTTTATTATTTTATGAGTTATTAAACATCAAAATGGGTCCGGGACTTTATAAACACCCTGTATAAACTTCCTTTTCTTAAATACTTGATCTCAGATAAGAGCGTGTAGTTACAAATTTTCTCAAAAGTAGATTATAATATTCTTCATGAGAACAAATTCCAGACAGTCAACATTCAATGTGTAAGTGAACGGAAAAAGATGTATACTTAAGGTGCAAAATTTGTAGAGAAAGAATTTACCAGTTGAATAATTTTTCAGGACTTTAGGATATTTATGACCAAGTTTATAGAGAACTGGACAATAATTTTAAAGAATTTTAAAGAGGTTTAACAATGGATTTGTTTATAGAATTCCGTAAGACATTTTGCAAAGGAAGGCTTTGTTAGACATGAATCTCCTGTTTAAAATCAACTTCAAAGTCTTCTAACTGTTAAAGGACGAGGGCTAACGTACTAATTATCTTTATGCCTGACATGTATTGAATAGATCGAATTACACTGAAAGCAGCGCCACCGATTAAATAATTATGCAGTACCGGATGACAATGGCAACTGATTATGCACTTAACTCACTAGAAACTCACTGATTGCTCATTCCAAATAGTCTTTCCTGCTTTTACACAAGTTAATACGTATTAAAGTACGTTTCTATCAGTTTTGTCAATTTCTGAAGTTGCATGCTATAACTGGCTACTCATGCATAAACTCATACACGGAGTACTGCGTTCTTTGTCGTTTACCAGTGATTCTTTAAAATTACGAGGTTTTACTGATGCAAATAATTGCAGTTTTATTGCCTTGAAAAGAGAAAGGAAGAAATTTTTCTGAAATTGATTTATTTATTAAACGGAAATGGAAATATCTTATAGAATTATTAAAAAATTCACTATTAAGTTCGTTTAGAATCTTTTAGAATTATGGTCTAATTTTCTTTAAACTAAATCAAAAATCTTCTTTAGATATCTATGAAATTTTAGATATAGCTTCAATAGAGTTACGTTTAGAGATTCTATAAAGATACGCGTAGGTATTCTATATGGATTTATGCAAAGATCCTATAAAAATTTGTAGAGAGTTTTTAATGGTGTCACATGTAGAATTTTATATCTTAATTTAATATACACTCTTTAGGAAAAAATCGAAGCACCAAAAACGACTTTTGTAATCGTGACGAAGTTTAGTATGCAAAAACATCTTAATGAAACATGCAAATGATCAACGTTTCAAGGCAGAACAAGAATTGCGATCATAAGGTGCATTTCTAATGCGCAATTCTCAAAGTATAAAACCAGTAACTGAAGCGTAAAATTTATCTTCTTTTGTTGCTGGTGTTGTAATTCCGTAAAGAAGCAAATAAAGATGCCATTACAATGATATCGAAGACCTTACAGACAACTAAATGACTTCGAACGTGGTCGCATTGTAAGATTGCGTGAAGTTGGGTCGTCATACCGAGCAATAGGCCGCCAACTGTAGCGTACAGACACTACTGTGCAAAGATGTTGGCAGCAATGGTTGCTACAAGGAAGTTGCCGACGAATTGAACGCTCTGGAAGGCCAAGGATCACAAATGCGAGGCAAGACAAGATGATTGTTCGCCAGGCCCGAACCGCCCCAATGGTATCATTGTCGACCATTTCAACGCACTACAGCTACGTCTATACCTTCCGTGGTACCGTCCACGGAGACGTCTGGAGTGGTGTCGCAGCCCATCATCATGGCTGCCATCAGACTGGCATCGTATAATGTTCAGTGATGAGTCCCGTTTCTCTCTTGAAGCAGATGACCACCGTGTTCACGTCTGGAGAGGACGGGGCCAGTGGTCCCAATAAGCCTTTGTTTTACAAAGGCATACAGCCATACCTCTGGCGTGATGGTATGGGGCGCTATTTCTTATGACAGCAGGTCATACGTTATCTTCCGCACATCTTTGACAGCTCAATGATATGTTGATACTATCTTGCGGCCGTTTACGTTACCCTTCATGGCACGTCATCCTGGGGCTATTTTTCAAGAAGATAATGCCAAGCCACATACCTCTCGCATATCTCTGGACTGTCTCCGTACGGTTGGTACTCTTCCTTGGCCAGCAAGGAGTGCCAGACCAGACCTTTCACCAATCGAGTATGTCTGGGATACAGTAGGCCGCCAGATTCGGCACCACAAAATATCGCAGATCTGGAGCGACAACTGATGAATGCCTGGAAGAATGTGTCTCAGGATGACATTAGGAACCTCTACCACTCTTTGCCTCGACGAATTCAAGCATGCATTGCCGACAGAGGCGGTTCGACCAACTACTAATTTGAACACTCAATGGGTGATTTGAGTCGTGAACAGGTATTATGACCTCGATTTTTCAATCATTTTATTATCCGTGTATGGAGCTATACACATATTCAATTTCAACAAAAACAAACACTTCCTTCATGGTGCTTCGATTTTTTTGCAAAAGAGTGTATATAGAATCAATTAATGGAACTCTAGCACGACATCATATTCAATTTATGAAAAATTGGGCCACAGCCCTACAGAATTTTAATTAAGTCTCACTATTTTAATTTTCTGCAAAAGTTTCCGTGGGAACTTTTGAGTATTTAAAAGCGTTATAAGATGAACAGGTTTGTATTTTGGGATTAAATGAAAAGAAATTTTATGTCTGAATAGAATTTTTTTTTCCTTGTCTAAATTTTGCAATAATCTATGACATGGAGTAAACATTTTCTAATTAAATAGGATTAAATATAACAATATATAAAAAATAAATATTGAATAACTTATTAAAATAATAAAAAATAAAAATTTCATAATGATTAATTATTATTACAGAAGTAATCTTTAATAAAAAAATTCAGGATGTAATACTAAGACTAGGCAAATCGGCAACATTATATTGGGATAAATCTCAAAGAAAATTCTATCGATTTCGAGTGCAATCAGACACAAGTCTCTCTTCTTCAGGAACAAAAATATTCAAAATTTTCTTCTTCCCGAAGAAGAAATGCTTATGTCTGAGTGCTCTCGAAATCTCTCGAGTTTTATTTTAGAATTTACTCAAAAATAATATTACCAATTTGCCTAATTTTAAGCTTTACTTTGGTCCGTTTCTAGGCCAATATCTTTTAAAAACTAAATACATTTTCAATAATAGTTAAGCTTAATTAAAGTTAAAAAATTAGTTACCTTATGATATTTATATAAATGTTACTAGCAAAGTATAAAATCCGGCTTTCTATAGAATACTTAGGCATTTTATAGGATGCCAAAAACTGACCGGCAATGTATGAAACGATTAAACATTTCCCACATTGCTTAGGCATTCTATAGACTGTCAGATGACAAACCGGCACTGAAAGAATTTTAAAACAGCTGGTAGAACCATTAGGTTATTTCGAAGAGGGAGAGAAGTAAAATGAGCAGTGCCCTCGCCGGGGCTCGAACCACAGACCTCTCGAATAGGCGCCGAGCATGCTGACTACTACACCACGAAGGCATGCTAACGAGGCGGGAGAAATACCTTAATATACCCCCTTTTAAAGAGCGACTGGAGGATTAGGGGACCCAGTCGCCAAATCCTCGTGGTGGAGAATGATCATCCACCACCTTTTTCTAGTTCGGGCGCCATTGTAGAGATATTAGATTATTTGGAAGCAGGATATGGGGAAAATGAGCAATGCAATCGCCAGAACTCGAACCACGTACCTCTCAAATACGCGTCGATTGTGCTGACCACTAGACCACTAGGCATGCTAAGAAGGCGAGAGAAACACCTTATACAGCTATATACGACATCACAATTAATTTTATTTTCCAAGAACTTGCTTAGAATTGAAGATATTCCTCATAACGAAATTCCTCTCCGGTCAGTTGCAGTTGCTCAGTCCGATGAAAGTGGCATAGGATTCGTCAGATGTATCTGTAAAACCTAGTGCTGAAATATGAAATGTCATTACATGAAAAAAGTAATGAAGTGAATTCAAAATGCCATTCAAGCCTACCTTGTTGCAACAAATAGGTTTATTTTAATTTCTTATTATTTTTGCATAAAAATATTATTGTCTTTAATAAGAAAGGCATAAATTTTGTTTTGTACCATTATGATTTTTCTTTGTGTATTTTGAATAAAACACGTAGCCCAGAAGTTCCCAAACGCATTTACAGTTTGATTTTTTTTCACGGAGCTCCGGTTCCAGTATTTCTGCTATAACGTTAGTCAGGCCTAAAAATAAAAACAACATTTCAGGGAAAAGGTATAATACACTGGTTATCATAAATTAAGGAAAAATAACAAAAATAGCGATAACTCCCTCAAAAATAAGCCAAACCGTTTAAAATTTGAATTTGTTGCCAAGTAAGAGTAGCTGAGTAAAACTCCAATATGCAAATTAGTGGCGCCGAACTCGGAATACGTCATCTGCGAGGAGCATAAAAGTCCCTGTTTGAGAGCAAGCCCACATATTTCAGTGTGATAGTGACATCAGAAATCTGAGATTGCCAATTCGTAACAATGACCTCCAGGCATCATTTGCCTGCAGAACTACGACAAAAAGCTATTGGAAGACTAGAGGCAGGACAAAGTCAAACAGAAGTGGCCAGATGGCTAAATGTGAGTCCTTCTGTGGTTCATAGACTTTGGAAGCAAATTCAAATCACAGATTCGGCACCTAGGAGGTTCAGCCAAGGACAGCCAACTGCTACGACGAGCGCCGATGATCGATATTTGACATTATCTGCACTCAGGAATAGAACCGCTACTCCGAATCTTCTTAGATTCTCCCTTGCTGCAGCCACCGGAAGGTTGGTGTCAACGTCAACTGTGCATAGAAGGCTTCACGAAGGTGGCCTGTATGCAAAGCGAACAACCATTTGCGTGCTGCTCAAGTCACGCGATAGGAGGGACCGTTTGCAGTGGGCGCGACAACATGTCCACTGGACGCCTGAGCAATGGAGGGCTATTATCTTTACGGATGAATCCAGGTTTAGTCTAGAACGCCATAGTAGGCATTATTTGACATGGAGAGAACCTGGAACCCGTTATCATCCGTCAAACATCCGTGCAAGAGATGCATATGGAAGAGGCAGTGTCTGTGTTTGGGGTGGCATCTCTTTGGGTGGACGCACAGACTTACATGTTTTTCCAAGGGGAACCGTGAATGCTTATGTTTATAGAGATGACATCCTTGATGCTTATGTGCGCCCATATGCCGAGGCAATAGGGGATGCTTTCCTGTTACAGGACGACAATGCAAGACCCCACAGAGCTCGCGTCGTATATGATTATCTTCAACAGGAAACAATTATGCGCATGGAGAGGCCAGCTCGATCCCCGGACTTGAATCCTATCGAGCACGTTTGGGATGCTTTAGGAAGACGTTTAGCTGCTCTCAATCCGCCCCCTTAGACCCTTGCCGGCTTGCAACTGCTTTGCAAGAGCAATGGCTCTCGCTTCCTATGGAACTGATAGACCGCATAATTGAAAGCATCACACATCGCTGTATTGCTTCTAGAGGCGATCACATTCCCTATTGAAGGTACTTTTACTATAGCAAACTGACATCTTCGATTTGTTCATTTTATACATGTGCTAATTTCTATACTACCATAATTGTCTGGTAATTTCTTTTTATGTTATTTGATACCTTACTATGTGTTGTACATTGTGGGTAAGTTTCATAAAATTCTACATGTAACTTTTTCAGTAATCGTGCTTTTTGTGATTTTTCCTTAATTTATGATAACCGGTATAATTTTAATTGATAAGGAAACATAAAAGTCAAATAAAAGTATAAGAAACCTTCAGTAACAAATTAGAAACTCATTGCGAGAGGCCAGCTTGTTGATCCATATACAGTTTTTCAAATCGCGGAAGATGGGTTGATACAGTTATTCTCATTTCTTGCTCCACACTGATATTCGAACGGTATTTGGTCTTTATTAGAGCGACAGGTGAAAACCAAGCTTCACATAGATCAGATGTCGCAAAGGGAATGAGGATTCTCAGAGCTTTAGAACTTAGCGTTGGGAACTTAGTTTTGACTGAAATCCGAAACTCCATTAAATCTGAGCTAGCAAATGTGTTTCCGCGTTGTTCCACAAGCGTTTCCAATTAAACGCTCTTCGTCTTGCGAGTAAAAAGGACCTTGGATCAACATAAACTTCTCTACATTATCTTTCGCAAAGCCTTTTGCGAAGCAGTTAGTGAGCTTTGCAAGGTTCCATGAAAAAGGACAGCAATTCCAGAAAAACGCTTATTAGAAGTTGTGTATTGGTGAAATGTAGAAAACCAATCTTGAGCACCATCGTCATTCAGTTTTTTAATCCACATTTTCTGCTTTTCCCTAAACGTTTAAATCTTTTCTACAAGTTCCAGGATGCGCATATATTACCTTGCAGTGAGAGGTTCAAGACCTCCAGTTTGCCGAAAATTCAGCCCTAATATACTAGTGTCAGCAAAACGTCTGGTTCAACAAAATACTTAGCAATTGCATGATCATCCCTTTGTAGTATGAATTCCTTGATGTCGCTCAAAACGCACTACACACGACGTTGTCACGCGAAAGACATCGTAAACTGTAGTTGTATAGCAGAAGTGTGTGTTCAACTCCCGTAACCTTGCATAGCATTTTGCAAAAAGCTTGCTTTCAGCGGTTTAGTTTTTATGTAGTTCCTACTTCTATGATACATTCTAATGGCAAATTCAACCTGAGGACTAAGCGACTTCGATTCAAGTGCTTTCCAGTAGATAATGCAATGGATCCTCAGAGCATGTGGTGTTTTGCTGCAAATAACAAAGTACCTTCAGTCCCGCATATCGATCGGACATTGATCCAGCGCCATCAGTACATACGCATATGCATTTTTTCCAATCTAGATCAATTTTCCGTTTTAAGCGGGTCAAGCATTTTGAACACGTATTCAGCCTTTGCACTTTTAGTCATGTTCTTACAGAGCAGATCTTCAATAATAAATAAGCGTACATAGCGTATAGGATTTGTATCCTTATTACTGCACATTAGCTTCATCTGGTCGCAGATCAAGTTCTGATCATTGAGATTCTGAGATATTCTTCGTCTCATAGTGTTGTTGGATACAAGAATTTTAGAAATGAGTTTTCCCACCATAATATTAACCATGTGAAGGGCAGCTCTTCTTTGATAGTGTGCGGCTTATTGCACTTCGACACTCTGTGAGGTACCTTGAAAGTCGCTAGCTGCGCGTTACTCGGAACTGACACTTGTTTAATGAACACACTGCTTTGAGTTTGTAAATCTGGTAAATTTCTACTAAAAACGTTGCGAGATTTGTCGACAAAGTTAAGGTAAATGGTCTCGAGATATCGCTTTAGCTTACTTGGGTGCGTGCTTTTCAGTGCAAAGATTTTTCAAAAGACAACACATCCATCTTTCATCGTTGTCTTCCATCGTTGCTTACTTCTGCTGAAATAAAAAAAATCAAAGTAACTTTCCTTGAAGTTATGACATTTTCTTTTGTCTCTTTTCTTCTCCGCCAACTGTGGAAGTTTTGTCGTTCAAACCTGAACTATACTATCTGTTTACTTGTTTAATAAAAATCCTTTCATTTCAGGAAATGGCAGTGAAGATTCGTCGATTTATTGCAATATTTTGTCGAGATCACGACTTTTTTTTCCCATAGACATATAAGATTTTATGACCTTACCCATCCGTTCTGACTTTGATACTGACTGTCGCAAAAGGGAAAAAGAAACGCCAACAGATGCCACTGCTAAGAAGCCAAATATAGCAGTCTCGTGACAGGAAGTAATAGATGCAAAAACTGTATAAAAACAATCGAGTAAAATTTGATACAACAACACAGAGTTAGTGCAAAGTGAAAGAACTAGATGATAGAATAAAATAGCTCTTTAAAAAGGGAAATTGAGAGCAAGAATTACTTTAGATGGAAAGAAGAAATAAAGCATGTTAAAAATATATTTTCAATAGAATTAGATGACCAAACTAAATTTAAGGACCAAATTTAAGGAACTATTACTATTTAAAACCAAACTATTACTATGAAACCAATTACCATTTAAAGCCAAAAAACCAAACTATTACTATTACTATTTAAAACCAAATTTAAGGAACTATATTTTTTAAGAAATAAAATAAAATTAATGAAAGTATAACAATGAAAAAATATGCCCGAGCTTTAAACACAAGTCTTGTCTCTCAGTGAAGTAAGGCAGGGGCGCTCGCTGCCCCTCTGGCTTACATCATGGCGCCCCAGGGCGCCGCGTCGCACACTTAACAGTCAATTGGCAGGTGATAGGTGACGGAAGAAGGGGACGCCTGGTGTTTAACAGTGGTAAACAGGCATATGTCCCACGTCTTCTTCTGTTTAGAAGCAGCAACTTTATTTAAATTAATAAAAGTATTTACAGGGCAACAAGGGCAGATGAGCTATTGTGTTACATTGCAGTTCAGGATACATTAGCATGTCATAAATAGTAAAGTGCAAGATATAAAGAGAAAGGGTCTTAAATAAATAAATAAATAAATAAAAAACAGTCAATTGGCAGTAATACTTTACTTCCAACTCGTTGCGATTTAAGAAATGCAATTGGCAAGAGTTTAAGAGCTTTTTTTATTAGCCCATAGAGGTTATTAGTATCGAAATGGGATTTTTTGTTGGTTCCCTATGAATGATCTATCACTTTTCAAATTATTGCCACCAAGCATTAATGCCCTGTATTATTTTTAAAGAAATTAAATAATGAAGAATCCTCATGTTCCTCACACTATGAGAAGACGACGGTAGCTGGGGTCATCAAATTTTGAATAACGTATAGTTTTCCTCTCGAACATGGTCACCAGAAATTCGAATCCGTTTTATTATTTAAGAATTTTCTTGCTTTAATTTCTTTAAAAGATCCTATAAAAAGTTTTGGGTATTTAATATCATTATATAATCAGCAAAATTTCCTTTTAAGATCGAAAAGAACACATTAACTTTTTTAACTCTGTCCAAATTCTGAAAGTATCTCTGATATGGACGTGGGAGGAACAAAAATTCTCAAAACAGCTGCTATTTTTTCTAACAAAAAACTTTATTATCGTTTTGATTTGAAAAAAAAAATAAAAAGAAAATGTATTTAAAGTAATAATTCATTTCAATTAAAATTAAGAAACCACTTTACTCATCGGGGATACAGTTAAAGGTATTTCTCTCGCCCACAAAGGCTTGCTTCTGAGCCGGTATTCCCAGAGGTCCGTGGTTCGATTCCCGACGAAGGCGGTTTGCTTAATTTTCATCTCTCCGGCTTTCAAAAAATCCTAATGTCTCTAAAAAATGTGCAGTCGCTCCATCCTGCTGAAAGCAGATGTTTTGGCGTGTGTAGCTGCTGGAACGTCAACCATCAGATCCAGCAACACTCTTTCTGCAAAATGTCACACGAAATGTCCATAAAGAACTGAGTTAGTAAACCGATTCATCCTTCTTCTGCAACGTTCTCGACTGCCCTCTAGCGGTCTCAGTTCGTATTTCACGACACAAGTTCCTATGTAAATCTTGTTTGACATAGCATGACAGACCAGCATGTTACGTTTGGCAACGAACTTCTGAGACATCATGTAGAACACCAGTCTATGAAAGCTTATTTTTGAATTTTTACTTGATATTGTAAAGCAATATATGTATAGAATTCTATTATGTAAGAAATTTATAGAATTCCAGTATTTTATAGAGAAGTACTTCTTTAGAGGATTACTTATAAAAGTTCTAAAGGAATTTCTACAGACCTCTAACAGCTCCAAAAAGAGTTTTCGTAACTCTAGTTAACCCTAGTTAATATTTGAACTCCAATTTCGAATACTCATAAAATAATAAGTTTCTCATTTCATACGTAGGCACTATATATTATTATTCCATATTACTACTCCATATGTAGTCGCCATATATTCCATACGTTTTCGTAAGGGTTAACTCTAGTTAATATTTGATCTCCAATTTCGAATACTCATAAAATAATGAGTTTTTTATTCCATACGTAGGCTCTGTATATTTTTATTCACATCGTTACATAACGTAAAAATTAAATTTAATACCAGTTTGGAATTTTTCGTAACATAGTTTTCTGTTAAGCTATCTACCAAAAAAAAAAAAAAAAGTACGAAATATAATAAATTTCTTCAATATACATTTGAAAGCAAACTGAATCTATGTTGTATATTTTAAAACAGATTTTAAAGCACATTCTATTATTTTCATTCGTTTCGGGTTTCTGGCAGAAAGCAACTAATGTTTTCTGCTCGCTGAATCTTATTCTTTCCATGAAAGCGAAAGCGTGCATCTGTTTTTAAAGAAGTAAATTCGTTTTCAGAGAAGAGCAAAAGCACTGAATTGTATTTTTTATATTCAAATCTAGTATCCTCCATAAACACATGCTTGAAAAAAAGAAATTGGTATTTCTTTTGCGATCAAAATCTTTGTCTAAATACTTTAACATTTAAAGATTTCCCTGCATAGACAAAGAATTACTAATGTATTTTTATCGATAAGGAAGATTTAAAAACCATTCAATTGAATCCTAGAAGAAAATCTTCTAAATGCTAATTCTTTAACAAAATAAGGTTTAAAACTTATTCATTAAAACATCATTTACAGCTTTTGAAAGGGTTTTTTTTTCTTCTGGATAATCTTCGAAGCACTGCTTTCCAAAAAATTGGTTAAGTGCCAGGTTAACGTTTAATTGTTTTTTCTGCAAAAGACTGTCTTGCGTGCATGTCTTAAGTAAACATTAATGGCTTAATTTTCATGCATAATTTATGTTCTTGAGGCAAAGAACGAAGTTTTAAGTTTCCGAGCATGGTTTGAGGGAAATTAGACGATTTTTAGCTACTACTGGCATAGATACGATACGGTAATAATAAAAGATTGCCCCTTGTGCGATAAAATCTGATTGCAACCAGAAACTTGGCAATAATTATCAGATTGGCAAAAAGCACAATGGCAATTTTTGTATTAAGAGTATACACTGTTTTTTTAAAACCTGAGCATCGACGAAAACCTTTATGAATGAGCTTATGACCTTTTTTCATATTACATTGTTAAAATTACCGAAGCATGAAAAAGATATACAAAACTAATTATTTAATAAATACTGAATGAATAAGAAAACTTGAAACTTCTCTTAATATATGGGTCATCTTGTTTCATATAGCTTATATGTATGTTAAAAAACAAAATAGTTTTAGACAAAATTCTACCTTTAAAAAAAGTACAGACAATTGTGATAACTCTATCGGTATTTTTATTTATTATTCCCGCCCCCGAAAAGTTTTTAGTTCATTGGAGACTTCAGGAATTGGCAAGAAATGTTTGTCTATTTTTACACTTTTTTTTATGAAATTGATTCTGTTTACAGATATGGACACCATGTGACTTCCTTGTACCGCCTATTAAATTACACGGTGTCCGCCGATAACATAACGGCAAAAACATCGCGGACGAAAACGTCGCAGAGAAAACAACGCAAGGCGAAAACGTCATGCTACAAAATATCGTGGGAGAAAACATCGCAAAGAGGACATCGCAGTTCTAAAACATCGTGGTACAAAACATCGTCGTCGAAAATATCGTGGTAAAAAATGAAGTATCTACAAATCATCGCATGACGATAACATCGCAGACATTTTTTTTCAGGTTTTAATAATTGGAAATGGATATTCCCATAATGATTTGTGAGCGCAAGATGTAAAGAAGGATAATTTTTACTTTCACATTTTTTTATTAACTAATAAATTTTTGCTGAAAAAGTAAGAAGGAAACTTAAGCATAGAAAACTAAATGCAACTAATAGATTATACTTTTCATGAAAAATTACCAGTAAAAACTTTATAAAAATGATTTATTAATGGCCTTTGTTAGTTAACTATGTCGGTTTAAAATTCTATTAAGTGCTATAAGTTGCATTAATTTTCTATGCTTAAGTTTCCTTTTTATTTTCTCAGCAAAAATTTATTGATTAATAAAAAGCATTAAAGTAAAAATTATCCTTCTTTCCATCTTGTACTAACAAATCATTACGGGAATATCCATGTATAGTTATTAAAGCCTGAAAAACTTTTAATTTTGAGCATCAAAAATTTGGTCTTCTTGCCAAGACATTCAAAACCCCACACATATCTTGCTAAATGCATCCGATTAATCGATTTTTTCTACCCCCCCCAGAAGGGACCAAAAATACAACTGTTGCAATTCGCGCAGAAAACGCTAACCTTTGGAGAGCCAAGCTCATGTTCCATTAAACCATGTGAACTTTCTGTGTCCCTCAAATCATAAATTATGATGATTAAGTTTGCCAGGAGGACAATGTAACATCTGAAATCTTCATCTGTAAACACAAATCTGCTCGTGAAACCGTCTTCCTCCAGTTTATCTTTAAAATAGGATTTAAAGTAGAGAGAAAACGAGTAGAAAGATGTTTTTATACGATGAACGACGATAAACGATGATGTTTTATTGAATACAGTAGAAAGTCTGTAAACCGGAATGATCTATAATCCAGACCTCAAAGCCAAAAACTTACGCATGCGCGTACATCCAGTAAATTGTTTACACATGCGCGCTCCCGATGGAGAAGAAAGTGACAGAGAGGTTATTGGAAAACGAAAAAAATTGGATTGACAAGTTACGTTGTTCTCAACACAGAAATTACAGGATTTGAACAGTGGAACTTTGTAATTGAACAAGAAATTATGTCTGTTTATAGAAGAGAAAATTAAAGAGAAAGTATTAGCACGAAAAACGAAGCAAGTTAAACAACTTACATTGAAAGAAATGTTTAATAAAGTAAACAAATAAATATTAAGCTTTTTTTGTAAATTTTGGTACCCTTTAGATCATAATTGCTTTTTATTTCATAAATTACGATTTCATATTTTTAATTGTATAATTTATGCATGCCATCTTACCAGATTTAAATTGATGATCTATAATCCGGAAAAACCCCTAATTCGGAATCGCCGAAGTCCCGACGAGTTCGGATTACGGACTTTGCACTGTATCAAAACACAGTAGATGGATAGCCCCATTTTTATTAACAGTGCTTTTCGTAACGGTGGGGCGTTACGAAACAGTACGGCGATTTCGTAACCGGAAGACATTTAGCTGCTGTCAGATAAATGTTGTACAGTTGTAGTTTCAGATGTAATTTGTTTCAACTTAATAAATTGATTAAAATGAATTAGCACTATGCTTTTCGCTTTGTCCCATTGAATATGAAACACTCTGTGTATGTTTATGACCATTGGATTATGACCAAGGTAGTTTAATGTCTTTTGTAGATGTCTAGGTCTGCCTGAAGCACTTTGAAATTCAGAGAAATAATAGCATCAGTTTCTTAAAACCAAACTGCATATTATGAGATAAATCTTGAAGTGCTTAAAGAGAAATTAAAGTACATGGCAAAACTCGAGCGTTTTAGAATGTATGAATGAGCACACGTTTAAATCGCTTGATTTATAAAATGCATAAAATTTAATTAATGATATTTATCTAAAGAAAACTTGCCTACGTTGCAAAATGATTCATCTGATTCCGCTTAGAGTAATGATAAAAAATTAGACTCAGAAGTGTGGCATAGATATGTTAGTTACTTAAATTTTAATTCTACTTCTGTATGATTTAAGAGACTTAAAAAAAGATCAGGTTATCATAAATGATGTTTTCTGTTTTTTCCTGGTATTAAATCAAAAACAGTTTTTTGCTTCTTCAAAATTGAAGTATCTTTGATCTTTTGAAACTCTCTCAAGGGAATTTTATTATACGAATAAGTTTCGTTTCAAAACATTTTTTCTTCTTTAGCAATTAATTCCGAATGCTGCTTTTAAGTTAAGAAGCCAATATGCTTCTTATGGTATTTCTGCGATTCAACCTAAAAAATGTGGAAATGGCAATGAATTACTGATAGCAAAAGACTTAGTTTTAGTGACTTAGTCTATGAATTCCATAAACCCTATTCGTAACAGCGTTTCCTCTCCTAATATAATTTAGCGCAATTTTCAAATTGATCCTTACGAAAATGTCTCAGAGAATTTTGTAAAAAATATATAATGTTAAAATTTTTTAGAAGCTTTTGGCATTATGACTCAGTTTTTATAAACTGTATCAAAGATAATCTATAAGATTCTAAATTGTTTAAATATTTTTTATAGAATTATGCGTAGAGATGCTATAGGAATATGAGTAAATATTCCATAGTTGTTCAGAGCTTCTATCAAAGTTTATACGGAGTTTTTGAAGTTCCCATGCACAAAATCTTACATAGTGTGTACAGAATCATTTAATGGAATTCTGCTGAAAATTTCAGATCCAGTTTATACAAAATTGAATTTTTTTGTTAAACGGTATCAGACAAAATAGCTATGAATTTTATTAGAAAAATATCCATTTTCATATTTTCCGAATCCATTTGGACGATTTGTTTTTGTGACGACTGTACGTATTGACAGAATAAACCACTCTTTTTCCAAAACGGATTGTAAAATAAATTCGAAACTAATTTGTTCCCTGATATCACAACGTACGTACATAAGTATGTATGTATCTCGATAACTCAAAACCGATTAAGCGTAGAACTTTAAAAATTTGTATATGACACTGCTATAACATCTAGTTGTGAACCTCGTTTTCTTACTGCAAACGTCAGTACCAAATGTGCATATATACGTATATATCCATCCTTTTGGTTTAAAAGTAATTGAATTATATTGTTGTTATTTTCTGTTAAAAGGTTTATACTTTTAGTTAACCTATATGCAATAGTTGTAGAATTATTAACAATTTAGAATTTTAAGGGGATAAACATGGTGGTTTTTTTTAACATTTGAAACACTTAGAGGTATAGTGAATTAACTCCATTGGTGCACCAACTTCACTGTCTTTTTTGCCCAGTGGGACCAAGCGTTAGTTTTAAAATTTTGTGCACCGAAAACGTTGTCTTCTTGCTTTTGACCAAATTTCTTGTTTTGGTGTAGAAACTCTTTTTTAATCGCAAAATTCTTTTTGAACGCTTTTTAACTGTATTTGGTGTTTTAGGTTTTTATGCATTTTATTTTTTATTCAAAATGCTTTGAGTTTTTATGTATTTTTGCCTTACCGCGAAGTCAGAGCTGAATTGATTGAATGAGAAACATATCTCTAATGAAATTCGAGGAAATACCTTTTAATGAAGTGCAGCAAAATTTGAGTATAATTTAATAGGTTGTACAAGAAAGTAATGTGGTTTCGACATCAGATTTCTTTGATAAAATTTTTTAATATTTTTTTTGACTTCAAAATTTAAATAAAATAATAATTTCAAATAGGAGTTAAATTTAGTTAAAGATAAAATTTTCTTATATTAGGAATTTCTTATTAAAATTTCTCTTATTAACTTATGCATAAACAATAATTAAAAGCATATATTGTTGAAATCAAATGAATCAATTACAGTTAACAGCATAAATTTAATCTTTTAACTAATTTTATGATTTTAATCGATTTTATGCTTTTGCAAGATTTAATTTTTACACAATTATTACTTAAGCAATATTTTACAAAAAGGTGACAAAATATAAGCTAAATTTATTTATTAATAAGCGTTAAGCTAGAGAAAAAAATGTTAAAAATTTCCATTAAAATTTTTTTTTCAACATTTATGAAGAAAAAGTGCTTTTTTTCGCTCTTCTATATCCACAGAAACCGAAAATTTGCTTTGATTTCAGTTTAAAAACTTTTCAGTGTCTATGAAATTTCACTCTGTAAAAGCTTTTTAACGTTTTTAAGTGATTTTTTAAATCTAGGAATCGAATTCTGTTCAGTGGAAACTTCAGAAAATTCTGCAGAATTTTATAGAGAAATATTTGCATAGAGAATTAGGTATAAAATTCTATAATTTCTGTAGAGCTCTACCGACGTGTACAAAAATTATACACATATGGGAAAATATGCAGACTATTTGCATACTTTCTCCTTGATGTAGCATTAAAACTGCATTCTCGAATTGCAAATTGGACGCAAAAATGAATGATTCTTAAAAACTGATTGAAAAACGTGCTTTTGAGGTATCTTTAAGTCATGTATGCGAGAAAAATGACACCAAATTTTAGAATTTCGCGTAATTTTGTATTTTTGAGATTCAAAATAAATTTGTTGCTGATATACTGAGACCCCAAGAACAGATGATTAAAAGAAAATATAAAAGGATTCAGATTTTAACGTTGCCCCAAGGGTTTTGTTGAGGGGTTTTTTTTTTTTTTTTTTTTTGTCTGCGCTCACTTTTTGCCAATTTGCTCTTGGATTCCTTCCTACTAATACAAGTTATTTTGAAATCTTTCTTGAACTGATTTGACGGTCCCTCCCATCTTTTTTTGAACAGCTTTCATCTCTTCCTTAACATATTCTTCACCCGCTTTCGTATCTCGTTTGCCGGACTTGACATCCCCTTCCATCTTTCTTCCCCTGGTTTCATCTCTTCCTGGCCCGCTTCCATCTCTACTTTGACAGCTTTAAGATGGGGATTCTTGTCCCACTTCCGTCACTTTGAATGAAACAAAGGCTGCCACGAGCTGTCATAGTTGCTCATACATCGCTCTTGTCACCGGAACTCAAGTCCCACTTCTGACACGAAAAAGGGTTGCGCGCGTACAGGTTCATAATAAAGTGAATGCGTACACAACCCATGATAGTTTTATAAAATTTATTTTTACCAAGTGAAACACTTGACGGTTCTGGAGCTTTCCACAAAAGCACTCGTAAAACTCTTCTCAATATCACTGAGCACAATCAGTAGCTACACTACAAACTAGTAAGAACATTAAACACAAAGCAGTGCAAAGCGCATTTAAAAGGCGAAGCTTTCCTGATATCTGAATACTCCGAAGTCAGCTCTGATATAATTTCTGAAAACTCGTAAATTGGTACTCTCGTTGGTCTGTCTTATATAAGTTACCCTTGGCCGCCGAGAAATCTCTGGTACCTTTCATTTCTCGAAACTACTAGAAGGCATATAAAGTTACACATAAGGGCTACCTATATTAGCCATAAGGTCTTCATTGACAAGGGGGACCGGGTCGTCCTCCAATCCAACATAAGAGCCAGATACGGTTACAGTTACATATAGGGACCAATTAGATTACCGGCTACAGTTATACAACGACCAGACCAAAATGGCGCCAAATGGTGGCTAGGTTTTTTTCTGACCCTTATGTGTAACTTTATATGCCTTCTAATAATTTCGAGAAAGGGAAAATACTAGAGATTTCTTGGCGGCCAAAGAGATTTCTTGCCAAATTTGGAAACAAAATTTAGTCGCCGTAACCATCGCTAGCTTGGAATATCTCACTGATTTAACGACATTGCCCTTGAAATCTTATTTTTCT
This sequence comes from Stegodyphus dumicola, assembly GCF_044657685.1. Lineage (NCBI taxonomy): Eukaryota > Metazoa > Arthropoda > Arachnida > Araneae > Eresidae > Stegodyphus > Stegodyphus dumicola. The sequence continues at coordinate 242,977,259 of NC_140771.1, forward strand.
GGTACAGCTTTGTCTCTTTCAAGCATTTTATGTTACATTATACAAAAAATACTACAATTTATCATATAATTTCAGTAAAATTATTTTATATATAAAATTCATAGCATTATGTTACACGGAAGTAACTCGGATATGATGATGATTAGTGAATGAACTGAAGCCAAGTAATTAATCTGTAGAGTTGCGTAACTTTTACTTTCCTTAATACATTATATTTACTTGTTTTATTTCTTCCCTTTTACATAGAATTTCACGTATTATATATTCTCTTTTTTTTCACGGTGACTTTTATTGCTTACATTTTTGAGAAGTATTGAATTTATTTTTTCTTTAAAAACGTCTTCGGGTTGATAAATGATGCGTCGTTTGCTCGCTAATTAATGAGCCGTCAAAATTTACTTGAAATTCTTTTGCTTTTTATCTTAAATCTGGATTCTGAAAGTAATGTCTGAGAGTTCTGAAAAATCCCTATAGACCCAGTTACGGATTTTCGGACGTTTACTGTAAAATCAATTCCGAATGCAGAATAAAGGTCTTTATTATATTTCTACAGCTTAATCAACCCCAGGAAACGAAAACTTTCATTTCATAACTAAAACAGATTTGCTTATCATTAACTAAGGAGTTCATTGCTCTGAATAGGCTGACTAGAAGAGCATTAGCTTTTGTTTGAAATTTAGTTTAGAGAAAGATTAAAATGTTCAGATTAAGAACTTCGGATTAAAACTTCAGTGTATTACATCAGCTAAGGCTATGTGGCTTTGTTTTACGCATTGTTTTACGAAGATTGAACTCAAATTTCACTTGATTTATACTTTGCGCTAAAAAGGCTGGAATAAATAAAACCAGTATGAAAATACCATTATGTAATTTTATTCGCTCGAAATACTTTAATTACTAGTCTACGAGTTTTACTAGTTTTTGTAAATAAAATATGTAAATAAATTAAATGAACCAAAAAGAAAAATAAATAAAATCTGAAAGATTTCAGATTTTGACGATGGCCCAAAAGGGTTTGTAAAGGTTTTTTACGCTCTTCCTGAGCTCGCAGTTTACCAGTCTGCTAGTAAACTCATTCCTCCTAACACATTTTTTTTTGTCTTTATAACTTGATTATTAAGCATCATTTTCTTCGCACTTATGTCTTAAAAAATCCAACAGCAAAATTACAAAACTTTTAAAAGCAACATAATTTGTTTATTTTAAACGTAGAGTAGTATACGTTTAAAATAAACAATTTTTACAGAACTTTTTTAGTTTAAAGGGGCTTTCTCTCTGAGGGACTATTGTTTTCGTTTTGTGATTTTGCGTCGAATCACTCTGAATGTCCGTTTCACTTTTCAAACGGTTGCCACCCAATATTATCGCCCTGTATGATATTTGAAGAAATTAAGTAATGAAGAATCTACATAAATGTATATATGTTTCTCGCATTGTGATAACACAAAGGTACCTAGGCCCATCTAGTTTTGAATGACGTAATCCTACTGCCAAAATGGCATATGGAAGCACAAATTTGAAATTTGGAATTTGTTTTATTATCCATTTCATATTTTGTAAAACTTTAACGAATTTCTGATTAACAAACTCAAGGATTTTAAAGCGAGTCATGGCAACGTTGTACAGAAAAAAACATTTTTATCTCCAGTGCACGAGACTCAATCGTAAATTATCCTAAAATCTAAAGACAGGCTTAAATCGTAAATTCTAAAGATAGGCTTAATTTAAAATTATTTTATGATATTACTCCTGAAGTGATTTTTTATGGTTTAAGTGGGAAGGACACGATATTTAATAAATAAAGGTAACACACAAAATGTTAAAAATACGCCCCTTTAGGCGTAATTTAAAATCTGAATCATTTCAGATTTTCTTTTCTTTAAAGTAACTTCTGTGTAAAAAAAAATAATTTGCACCTTCCTTTTTTTTACTGCATTGGTTTGTGTGGGAATTTTGGGACAACTGTAGTTGGTATCATTTGTTTTAACTTCCTGGTACGAAATAAAGTATGTATTGTAATCTATAAAAGTTTCCGGTATCATATTTCAAACGAAATATCCATTTTGACAGTCCCCGAATCTATTTGAACAGATTCAAAGTGGATTCAAAATTGAAATTTTTTGACAAAATTTTTTTTGTCAAAAAATTTGACATTTTGACAATTTTTGTATGTGTGTCACGCAACTGGTTGTCGTAGTCATATTCTTCTAGAAGTGTTTTAAATTGCGAAAATATTAATGCTTTGGCAATGTCAAATTTAAAACAGGCAATTAATTTTGAATAAATAACGAAATCTAACTTCATTCTCTCAGTTCGTATACATATACTAGTTCGGAAAGTTTTATACTCGTTAAGAAAAAATAAAGTTGTAAGAAGTTTGACTTCTTAACGACAAAAATTGTAAGAAGTTCGACAAAAATTCACCGGGATATTTAATTAAAAATTTTCAATTTTTGATGCCATTTTCAACTTACCTTGACGGTTACAGCTTCGGCAGCTGAGGATGATGCTTCGGTAAAACCATCGAAACTAGTCCTGTGAAAATTTGCAAATATAATAAAAGCTGATTTTTGTTTTTTGAATATAGTAAATTAGTTAGTATACTAAATTAGTATTTGTTCCGCGCGTTATTTTAATCTAAATCACATTGAGGGTTTCGGTTATTCGTGTTGGGATAATTTGCCGAAAATTTATATTAAATGCAGCAAAAAGTGTACATATCTTAATAGAGCGTACAAGGAAGTCATACGGCATAAAAATCAGACTTTTTACATTAATATATGCAATAGGAATTTTGCTATTTTTTGCCACGCCATTGTTCCATTTGGAATATGGTATTTGAAGTCGATTATGCTATGAATTTAATAAATATTACCACCGAATCAGTGCCGCTTACAAAGCATAATTTGGGTTTTTGAACTTAATATTTATTTTAATTTAAATTACTTCAGTTTATTATCTGTATATTTGTGTCTATTTTGATATTGTTTATTTTAACATGAATAACGCTTTGCAGTGAACTGTTGTTGCTTATGCTCCCTTTGTAGAGAAATTAGGATTTTTGGAAACAGTAAAGATGAAAAATATGCAACCGCCTTCGCCGGGAACCGAACCACGGACCTCTGGAATACCGGCCCAGCGTGCTACCGTTACACCACGAAGGCACGCTAGGAAAGTGGGAGAAATACCTTATATACTCCCCTTTTTAAAGGGCAACTAGGGTTTTAGGGGACCTAGTCGTCAAATCCTGGGTGCGGAGAATCATCATGCACAACCCTTTTAGTTCGGGCGCCACTTGTAGAGTCATTAACTTGATTGGAAGCAGAAAAGATGAAAAAATATGCATTCGCATTCGCCGGGAATCGAACCACGGACCTGTGGAATACCGGCCCAGCGTGCTACCACTGCGTCACGAAGGCACACTAGGGAAGTGGGAGAAATACATTATAACTTGTCTGACGTAGTCAGCCCAAGCTCACGAAATTCCTCTTGGCAAGGAACGCAAGTTTTCGCCTGTCGTTGGCAACAGCCTTGAGCACCTAAAGAGGTTATCACACATGGCAACAGTCTCTGCTAGACTGGACTTTTCTGAGAAACGAGATTCTGGTAGCACTGGTTTAAACGGGAGGATTCGTAGAAAAAAGATCCCTGCCTAAAGCGAAGTCCAGAATAGCTACGGAAACAATGTTGCGTCTATGCGGGATATTTTCAAAACCTAACCGAAAATATCTCGGCTGAGCCTCAGTCCCTGGTAGAGACAACCAATCAGATGAAAGTTCTGCTTCTGAAGCCTCACGTGATCCCAATCTGAGCGATAATCGATTAGTGTTTCGCGTTCAAGTCTTTGTAGTAAGTGGAAATGGTAACCTAGCTACGTAGGTTTCCTGGAATTGTGCGGGTTCTGAGAACTGTTCCTTTCAAGTCCCGCGTAGCCGAAACATAATGTGATTGAGACATTACAAGTGACAATGCGATTTAGCTCAGTTCTGCTCCCAGTTTTGATGGAGAACACCCCGGGGTTACGGGTCAGAGGGTTTTCCCGCCCTCTCCTCTTCCACGAAACCACACCAGTGAAATTTAGGCTCGCCCCAAATTTAGAGTGTCGTCATACCGCACCCACACTATACATTTGCAAAATCCATGCCTTCTGCGGGATTCGAACCCAGGCCCTTCGGCACGGCAGCCAGCGACGCTAAACACTGTACAGGTTGGGTGGCGAGAATTCTTCTACAACAGGATAATCATCATTAGTACGACTTTGATGTCATAGTTTAGTACACAAATCTATATTTTTATTTCACCTATAAGTTTTTCCGCGTTCAACTGATTTATATTCTGCGCCACTCTCTGCCTTCGGTGCGATTCAACAAAACTGATCTCTGAGCGCGTCTGACAATGTTTAGGAAAACAAAACGGTTACTGTCCAAATACTATTTCTTGTGGACAGCAGTTGTTTCTCTGTAATATGTTTCCCATCAAGCCTAATTTCATCAAAGAGATGTTGAACATGTGCATTTTTTGTAATCGCATTTGGTGAATTTCTGACAACTAACATTTGCTTCCAATCCTATATTTCTGTGTGAAGAAAATTATGATCTCGTTTATTCTGTCTGCTGCAGTAAAATACCTGATGTGAAAACCACGTGACTTCTTTGCACGGCCTATTAAATTATGTACATTTTTTGCTGCACTTCAGTTAAGCGTATTTCCTCGAATTATTGTAACTCATTCACCGATCTCTCGAGTCGAGAAGGACATAAAAAATTTCACATTTTGGGTTTAAATACCCCAGTAAATTTTTGTCGCAAGGGATTCAAACTTCTTTAAAATTTAAATTTTTAAAACGAGTATGAAACTTTTCCAATTGTAAGCATAGGAATCGAGAGACCCCATTAAAAGTTCGATTTCATTATCTGAAATAAAAATTTCAAAGTAATTTGATGATGAAAATGTGCAGTGCAAGAGTCTAACAAGCGTTGTCTCAAATCTATCATAGTATCAAGTACTGTAATAGCGAAAAATTACGGATATCATAATCCAACGAAAATATCCATTTTGAAAGGCTATCCAGTCCATTTGGATGATTCTTTTGCCTGACGTCTCTACCTGTGGAAGAAAATAAAGGATTTTTTTACCAAAATTTTAAATTGGATTCAGAAGAGAACGTTTATTCGTGACATCTGTAGGTACGTACGTATGTATATATCTTGCATAACTCAAAAATGAATAGTCCTACAACGCTAAAATTTTGTATATGGGATTGGTATAACATCTAGTTATGCACCTCCCTTTTTGTTTGCAATCCGCCGTATGTATATATATATATATATATATATATATATATATATTTACTCCCAACCTGTTACCCGGCTCGGTGAGCTCAGTATTTGTATTCTCATATGTCGCTAAATCGTGTATTTTTTGTTTCAAAAGTGGTTGAATTATGTTATTCTTATGTTCCGGTTGAGTTTTATGAGCTTAGTTAGTCTGCATGCAATAGTTGTAGAATTACCCCGAATTTAAGTAGTCGTCATTTGTCTGCGTGTGAAACTCTTAGCAGCAGTGAATTAAGTCAGCAGGTGCAACAAATTTAGTGCTTTTTTAACCCAGTGCGACTAGAAGTTAACTTTCAATTTTGTGCACCAGAAGTTTTGTCTTTCTGTCCGCTGGCCAAATGCTTGTTTTCGCAGAGAAACTCTAATTTTAATCGTAAATTTTTTAAACTGCTTTTAACTGTACTTGGTGTTTTAGGTTTTCTTTATTATACAATTTTTATGGTAGATGTTTTAGGTTTTTATGCATTTTTGTCTTGCCGCGAAGTAAGAACTGAAAAAGTTAAATGAGAAATATCTCCAATGAAATTTTTATCATCGGATTATTATTTATTTTTTATTTAATATATTATTTATTTTATAAATACTATATTATTTATATCAATATACACTGGTTATCATAAATTAAGGAAAGATAAAAAAAATAGCGATAACTCCCTCAAAAATAAGCCAAACCGTGTAAAATTTGAATAAGTTGCCAAGTAAGAGTAGCTGAGTAAACTTCAATATACAAATTAGTGGCGCTGCACTCGGAATACGTCATCTGCGAGGAGCATAAAAGTCCATGTTTGAGAGCAAGCCCACATATTTCACTGTGATAGTGACATCAGAAATCTGAGATAGCCAATTCGTAACAATGATCTCCAGGCATCATTTACCTGTAGAACTACGACAGAAAGCTATTGGAAGACTAGAGGCAGGGCAAAGTCAAACAGAAGTGGCCAGATGGCTAAATGTGAGTCCTTCTGTGGTTCATAGACATTGGAGGCAATTTCAAATCACAGATTCGGCACCGAGGAGGTTCAGCCAAGGACGGCCAACTGCTAAGACGAGCGCCGGTGACCGATATTTGACATTATGTGCACTCAGGAATAGAACCGCTATTCCGAATCTTCTTAGATTCTTCCTTGCTGCAGCCACCGGAAGTTTGGTGTCAACGTCAACTGTGCGTAGAAGGCTTCACAAAGGTGGTCTGTATGCGAGGCGAACAACCATTTGCGTGCTGCTCAAGTCACGCCATAGGAGGGACCATTTGCAACGGGCGCGACAACATGTCCACTGGACGCCTGAGCAATGGAGGGCTATTATCTTTACGGATGAATCCAGGTTTAGTCTAGAACGCCATAGTAGGCATTATTTGACATGGAGAGAACCTGGAACCCGTTATCATCCGTCAAACATCCGTGAAAGAGATGCATACGAAGAGGCAATGTCTGTGTTTGGGGTGGCATCTCTTTGGGCGCACGCACAGACATACATGTTTTTCCAAGGGGGACCGTGAATGCTCATGTTTATTGAGATGACATCATTGATGCTTATGTGCACCCATATGCCGGGCAATAGGTGATGCTTTTCTGTTACAGCACGACAACGCAAGACTACACAGGGCTCGCATTGTATATGATTATCTTCAACAGGAAACAATTATGCGCATGGAGTGGCCAGCTCGATTCCCGGACTTGAATCTTATCGAGCACGTTTGAGATGCTTTAGGGAGACGTCTAGCTGCTCTCAATCCGCCCCCTTAGACCCTTGCCGCGCTTGCAACTGCTTTGCAAGAGCAATGGCTCTCGCTTCCTATGGAACTGATAGACCGCATAACTGAAAGCATCACGCATCGCTGTATGTGCTGTATTGCTTCTAGAGGCGATCATATTCCACATTGAAGGTACTTTTACTATAGCAAAATGACATCTTCGATTTGTTCATTTTATACATGTGCTAATTTCTATACTTCCATAATTGTCTGGTAATTTCTTTTTATGTTATTTGATACCTTACTATGTGTTGTATATTGTGGGTAAGTTTTATATAATTTTACATGTAACTTTTTCAGTAATCGTGATTTTTGTGATTTTTCCTTAATTTATGATAACCAATGTATGATAAAATAAATCATCATATTATTTATTTATTTTTTTTAACTACAGCAAAAATTATGTATAATTTAAAAGATCATTCAAGGAAATCATACGGTGTCCACATCAGGTGTTTTTTTTAAAAGTAATCCCTCAAGGAAAAGATGCATTTACAGGATTTGACGAAGAATACAAGAATTCATTCTTTGCAGGATTTGTAGAGGTTGATACATTTCTGTGGGGATACAGAAGAATTTTCTGTTTGGCGAACTTCTACCTATTGGTAGCTTTAAATCTCAGGAGATTTTATAGCTCGAGTTTATTTATGTTAGAAATTAACTTTGACATCCTCCTTTCGATATTGTGTGCATTAGAATTACGTCAAGAGAATGCCGGAAGATATAAAAGCAGAAGGCACAAGTGTTGAGAATAAAATAGCATAAATTCTGAATCAATACCCTACACAAAAATTTCCTTTTATTTCAATAAAACGTCTACGCATTTGTTTAAACGTATCCTTCTAAACTGCTATTTATATTTCACATAGATAATGTAGAAGGTATTTGTAAGGATTCAGATGTTTTTCTGCGCAAATATTGTTCTAACGTAAAGTGAATGAGGATATATATATTTAAAAGATTATTTTAGAAAAAAATATGAGACTCCTGGTTGACTTCACTACCTTTGGGACACGTAAATATTGAAAAAGAATAAATGTAACATATATTTGAAATGGAACTTGACAGATCGCGAATTTAGAGGCCTTTTCTTTTAAAAGATCTCGAGAACTTGATGTTAATTGCTTAAGTATACCTGATTTTTCGTTGAATTATAAAATACAAGAAGTGCAATTTAAAATATATGGTACATATTTAAAAATGTAAAAAGGTACGCTAGAGGCGTTTCGCACAATTTTAGACAATTTCATTGTGTTTACACAAATATTTTATCTAAATTTCTGTGTTTTAAATGTTTTTGATGGTATTTTATAAACATACCTCTTGAAGAGCTTTTAAAAATCAAGGAATGTTGTGCACCTAGCAAAAAACAAAACAAAACAACAACAACAACAACAACAACAACAACAAAAAAAAAAAAAAAAAAAAAAAAAACTTTACATCTACCGTCCTACTGAACCAGTTGTCGAAATTTAACTTGTGTTTCCCATGTCTCGAAAGCGCGACTTATGATATATATTAGATTCATATATAGCGATATTCTAACATGGGTATTTTGACTCAAAATGGGACTTTTTTGAATTTTCAAATTTCTGAATACCAATTTTTTTCCACATTTCGATTCTGCGACTCAAAATATGCCTATATATTAAATTTTATAATTTTTGGTGAGAAATATATGGAGAAATTCAAAAATTTATCTTGGCGCGTTTTTTTCAGTTTGCGCCAAAAATGGCCAATTTCGTAATTTATAGCAACTCGGTAAACTTTATAGCAACCTGTTATCCTTCCCTTTTTTCGTTGTACAAGAGCGGAACAAATGTGATAAGTTCATTACTTTCAAATAATTTTAACATAGTGCGTAAACCACTTTTGGCGTTATTATCGCATATAAAAAATATTCCAAATATCAAAACTTGCCGATATGTAAATTCACGTATATTTTAGGAAATTTTGAATAAAAACTTGTAATTTTTTTCAGATGTGCTTACAAATACATCTAATTTAAGTTTATGAGAAACATTTTATTCATTATAATTCGAAAATATTTTTAAAAAAATTTTAAAATTTACTAAATATTGCAAATTTTAGAAATAAATCGGAAAATAGTTGCGAATTTTATTTGAACTTGACCTAAATTTCGAATTTTGAAAGAAGAAATCAAATAAGTTTAATAAAAAAAGATATATTAATAAATATATATACATATATATACCAAATTCAATTAACAGTGAAGAGCTAAAATTTCGAGAGCTAATGTTTTAATTACTCGTGTGACTTTTACAAAACTTGACATTTTGGCATAATTTGAGTCGTAGAATCGAAATTAAGAAAAACAGGTTTATGTCAAAATACCTTTGTCAAAACAATGCTTTATATAAAACTGCACATCCTAAGTCGCACTTTTGGGCATGAAAAACGCAAGTTAAATTTCGACAAACGTCCCAGTAGATCAGAAGATATAGAACTGACTGCCTTTATTTTACTTATTTATTTTGTGGAAGGTGTACTTCAGCATATATATATGATGTACCAGCTTTTGTCCAGAAGAAAAAGATTGGAGAAGAATCATAAATGTAGTCGTAGCTTAAATTATCAGACGATAAGTTTAAAAAACAGAATCCATTTATTATTATTCAGGAGAAATAGCAGTTACAAAATCAGGTATCCGGAGTAAATAAAAAGAATTACTAATAACTTTTTGTATGAAGTTTACTGCATCGTGACATTTAAGAAAATGACCCCGATATTCCTTTGCGAGTCCTTTTATAGCCTCTGGAAAGGCGGAGCTTCCAAGAAATGACGTCAGCCTCGTCGGCCAATCCAGTTCGCTTTAAATATTTCCAGAACATTCTATAACTGTACGTGTAGAAAAGGCGGGAAAAACAACTTGACTACGGGGCTGTAGATTTAATTCCACGTACTTTCAAATAAGAGAACGTCGCCATTAAAAATGAAAAGAACATACAGTTAGAATTTTAAGTGTATTCTTGACTATGGAATTTTATTATTACAAATATATGTATGTGGGATTTTAAATCCATAGCTTAACACTTTTCCTCGCGCGCTTTCTAAATTTTAGCTGTTGACTGCACGAGTGATATTGATAGAACTCTCACCACTTTGTTTTATGAGAGGTGATGCAAGATGTTATAGATGTCACGTTAATAGATATAAGATGTTATAGATGTCGTGGTAATAGATAAACGATGTTATAGATGCTGTTTTAATAGATGAACTATATTATAGATGTTTTAATGTTTTATTAAATGTGTTTTGTTTGAACATGAATTGTGATTTCGAAACTAAAGAACCCACATGTATGTATGTATTTTCCTCGCACTGTGGGAAAACAACATCATTTAGAGCCACATAATTTTGCATTATTTTGGTATATATATGTAACATGTGCGCCACGAAGTCCAAATTTGTATTCCTACTCTTTTACTGTAACTTTAGAAATTTCGATTGACAAATTGATAGCGAATTGAATAAAACTTCGATTCCCAAACTCAGTGACTTAAGAACAATGTGTTACCATTGCTTGAAATAATTCTTTCAAATTTAATCAACAAACTCGGTTATTGAAAAGCAATGTGTTGGCACTGCCGGAAGAATTTTATCTTTATCTTTCTCCTTTCATTATGTTGCCATTCCCCAAAGCTTAATATATTTAATTTTATAACCAAATTTAATCTGTTTATTATTCAATAACAAATTAAGAAATTTGAAAGCAATAAATTCAGTTCTTAAACGTATTTTTTAAACTTTTTTTATTCTGATTGATTTAATTGGAAATGCATTCAATTCATTACATATCTAATCAAAATGATTAAATATTTTTGTGAAATTACATTAGCTGGACTCATAGAAATCATTATATAATTTACCTTTTTTAGAAAACCTATTTTAGGCAGCTAGCTGAGTAAGCGACTCTTATAATATAAAATACATATATGCGAACATATTTATATTATATACTTACGCAGTGTTTCAGCAAATCGGTTACAAACTTTCAAGAGAGATAGAGTACACGTAGAAAATGAAAAATGGCGTAGAAATGCACGGTTGAAAAGACTTTCCAGGCGCGGTAGTGACTTTATTTAACACAAGAATTGAAGAACATGAAAAGGGTGAGGAAACATGTTTATTCTGCTTAGTACAGCAGAAATCTAGAAATAAGAACGGAAACAGACAATGATCGTCATCAAAGAAAGTGTTTGAAATTACGACCCCAGAACTTGATGCAGACCTCTTCTCTCCAGCACATGGAAGAACTGATGTTCTGGAAAATATCGGGCATGTCCCGCACGTCCCGGACTTCTCCAGCTGTTTGCTATGATGTGTGCAACAAGTTCTTCAGCGCTGTTAACGGGAGTTTCAAATATCAGGTTACAGGTTACGGAGGACAGGGATGCCTAGTGTATAACAAAGGTAAACAGGCCCCCCTATCTAGCGGCAGTCGCTCCCTGGACTCCATGGAGCAGCGTCTGGAGTTTATTGAGACATGAAAAAGGCTGTACATGGCCAAACAAGGGCCCTCCTGTTTTGTTTTACAGATTTGGAGAGACCTTGGCTGAGCAAATATGGCAAGGAAACAAAAATGTTGCAGAATTTAAAAGAAAAAGCAAGAGCAAGAATTAAAACAAGGAAGAAAATATAATTAAGACATGTGTTGAACTAAGATGCTAAAAGAAATGACCTCAACTGGCATGCGGTGCACAGTATGTGAAGTTTTGTGCTAGGAGATCGTAGGGCATATATGGTCACTTTACTTAACCTGTTCCGCCAAACTAAGTTAATGGCACTACAGGGTTAGGAAGTCATCCTAGTCATTGCTAGCAATCTGACGGTTAGGCCGCCTTTATACATTTTACATTAATCTGTAGTTTCTTGGATATAATTCTTTTCATTCACTTGCTTCATTATCTCTAAGATGCTCTTGTTGCAGTAATAGTCCGTGAACAGTCTATTCACAGGATATGTGATGTAGTCGGAAGGAAGGAACTGCTGTCGAAGGTGCTCTGTCAGAGGGCAGGAGAGCAGGTAATGAAGTGCGTCTGCGTCTTCCCCGCGAAAACCGCAAGAACAGTTGACGTCCCGTCTGAGGAATCGTCTGTAATACGCTGGGAATTTCCCGTGGTTGGTACAGGCTTGGAGAAAGAATCGGTTGCATTTGAGCCTCTTGAGAGAAGGTATTGGGAAGATGTTGTAAGTAAATCTTCCTGTCTCTTCTTCCTACCATCGTGATGACCATGTCTCTTGAAATGCTGTCTTGAGGAGCCTTTTTGCAACTTCTAGGAAAAGCGGAACTTCCTTGTCAATTTCTGGTTTAAGAGCTGCAGATTACACAATGTCCATGGTTGCGTAGTTCACACAGGTAAACAGTTCGCACACGTGTATAGTGCACGCAAATAATTCGCTGTTTGCGCGCGTTGTTCATAATTTGCACATAGTTTACAGTTGCTTGAGGTTTCTGTTTGCGAATGTGCACTTACCAGCTCGCAGTTCACAGATCGTTGCGAGAACTTTGACGAAGGAAACAGGAGAGTGCAGCTGGCTGAGGCTGTAGTGATGCAAATAGCGGCAATTGTAGTACAGGAGGAGGCACATTTACACACTCTGCAGTTTCACAGTTTTCGCATTTGCACAGTTCGGTAAACACAGATCGTAGTTTGCACAGTAGCACAGTTCACATAGTTGCAGTTCACATACTTTTTAGTAGTTGTGACAGTGGAGTGCAGACATTGCATCCTGTGACATTTGCATGGAGTTTTATGGAACCTAAAATGTTTGAAGTCGGTGTTCTTTGGTTGCTCATGTAGATAGTGTGGTGGGCTGTTACTGGAAAGCTGGCGAGGGTTTAGTATGGCTGGCACACATCTTGGCCCATGGAGGTTAATGCATCAAAGGTTTGGCAGATTTGTGTTATTATTGGCTTAGTGCTTATAATGTAGTGCTGGAAAGCCTCAGTAATTGTAGGATGCTTAATATGAGCTAAGGTTGTCAGTGGGCAGTGGAAGATGTAATGATCGGGTGCTCCTTCTCGGCCGCAGATGCAGATGTCCGTGTTGGAGATATGGTGTCTAAAGTAATATGAAGGGAAGGGGCCGTGTCCATTGATATATCTTATGAGCTATGGGGTTGCAATGAGACGGGCCGTTGACGCTTTTGGAAAGAAGATATAGGTACGGCAACCTGTTTCACTTGTGTTCTATTCATGTTGCCATTGTCTGAGGACTGCTTTATGCAATATTAATTTTAGATGAGACGGCGGAGCTGGGATGTTCTATGATGGGCTTCGGTACCATTGGCAGCTTCCTTTGCCAGGACGTCGGCAGCCATGTTGCTCTCTGTGCTCTCGTGGGCCTTTGACCCATGTTAGTTGAATGCTGTTATATCTGCTGTGGTAAAGTTGACTTTGTATGCCTTTAATTACTGGTGATGTGTGGCGGTGATTCAGGATGGCATGGAGAGATGATTGACTGTCGGACAGATGTAAATGGGATGCTGTGGGATTCTTGTAGCTTGTTTTAGTGCTTTGTGGATGGCTAGTGCTTCGGCTTGGAAGACACTATTATGTTGGTGGAGTTGGCCTTTCCAGCTGGAAATCTGTTGGTTGTGGTGATAGAGTACGTAAGCGCTGCCGACCCCGTTTTCTGTTTTGGATCCATCTGTGTAAATATGTGTAATCATATGCGGGAATCAACAGAGGTTGGCTGGTAGAGACAGTGATGTACATGACGATTCGTTTGCGACCAGGATGTAAGTGAGGAGCTGTGCTGGGGCGATCCTAGGTAGCAGGGGTGTAGGTGGTACCGTAGGAATTGGTATCTGTGAGGAGTTGCAGAATTCTTGTAAGTGTGCTCTCTTGCTCCGTTTGCAGGTGGAATGCCTGCCAAGACAATAGCAGCATTTGTGGCTGTATTGCGGTAGCCCTTGCACATCATAAGGGCGAAGGGGCGTTGTATAATCTGAAGTTGCTTTTGTTTGCGTCTTTGCATAGATGTGGACCAAATGGCTGCAGCGCAAAGGAGAATGCGTTCGACTACTGTTTGATAAAGGTTTTGGTAATGTACCTGTTTTGTCCCCAGTTGGTGGATTGAAACTGCCTTGATTTGAGAGCTATTGCATTTGTTTTGCTGCGTAGATGTTGGAGATGGGGGATCCAAGTTAAACCACGGTCCCAGATGACACCGAGATATTTTGAGGGTGTCATTGAATTTGAGATTACGCCCTCGGAGGCTGACGCAGGGCCGGCACGTGGGGTTGGTGGCGGGCTTTGGTATTAGTGGAGCTGTTGACTTTTCTGTATAGGTGGTGAGTTTGATGGCTTGGCGGTTTCAAATATCAGTGTCTTGACATACCCCCCCAGAGAAGAAGTCAGTTACTGTCTGTCTACGAGAAGAACAGCTTCCGACAAAGTGTCTGGCGGGTGGCCGTCGGTATAGCAACAGGACTAGTATATTTCAAATAGGGGCTAACCAAGGTTTGCCAATTCATCTTTAAATGCGCCAAGATTGTACACCGCTTCGGAAAATGGGTCAAGGCTCGTTTCTAAGGCAACAGACAGATGCAGACTAACTGACGAGAGCTTTTCTTATAACAGACAGACTGTACCGAGTAGCTGATACGATGCTTGCAGCAAGTTCTTCAGCACTTCTAACGAGAATTTCGTACGAATGTTTTGACGTATCCCCAGGGGAAATATTTAATGTAAGTGAGGTCTGGTGATCTTGCTGGCAAATGCACCGGACAACCTCAGCCGATCCCATACTGACGATACATTTCGAACGTAATTTCGAACACCTTCTTTGATGACGATTGTCCGGTTTCCTTCTTATTTCTTGGTTTCCTCTGCATTAAGAATAATAAACATATATTTCGAGCATCTCGCTAAACTGGCAAGATGGCCATTTACTCAATGCTAAATAGACTTGCCCCTGTATTCTTATTATTTTTCGGCAGAGCTCCGTCACTTTCAAGCATTTCATGTTACATTATACGAAAAAATGCTACAATTTTACATATAATTTCACTAATTTACATATGCGCAACATTCCTAGCAATGCTTTTCACAATAATCTATACAGAAATGAATAATTTTCCCTTAATCTATTAATATCAGAAAACCTGAAAATAAATAGTGAAAACAACTTTATGTTTGAAGTATATTTTAGTTTATGTTTGAAGTATATTTTAGTCGTCAAGACTGCATCGATTTCGAGGACAACAGATACAGGTCATTTTTATCAGGTTATAAGGTATTTCTCCCGCCTTCTTAGCATGCCTTCGTAGTGTAGTGGCCAACACACTCGGCACGTATTCTCTTAGCCGCGGTTCGAGTCCCGGCGAAGGCGTTGCTCATTTTTCATATCTCCTGCTTTCACAAAAATACCTAATGTCTCTACAGTGGCGCCCGAACTAAAAGGGTGGTGAATGACACCACAACCCAGGATTAACATACACCACAGGATTTGACGATTGGGTGCCGTAATCCCCAGTCGCCCTTTGAAAGGGGGAGTATATAAGGTATTTCTCCCACCTTCTTATCATGCCTTTGTAGTGTAGTGGTCAGCACACTCGGCGAAAGGCCCGTGGTTCGAGTCCCGGCGAAAGCTTTGCTAATTTTTCATCTCTCCTGCTTTCAAAAAATACATAATGTCTCTGCAAGGTCCTGGCTTTAATTACTGGGGAATTTATAGCATATCTTGTCAATGTGTTTTGAGAATACCGGCCAAAGTAAAAGAGAGTTAAAGTTTCGCATCAAGGAACACGAAACTTATTTCCGAAAAAGCGAAATTAACAAGTCTTCGACAACTAATCATATTTGGAATTTCAATCGTAATTATGACTTTGGGTCTGCAAAAATATCCAGAAAATTTCTTCCATTGATGAATTATATTTTCTTGAAGCGTTTCGCACAAAGATTTATCTTGCTGAGTTAATGCCTTTAATTCCAATCTAGTCTTTCCTAGCACTTTTAAAATTACCTTAATTTTTGAATTTATATTTCTACGTCTTCCGACAGATGACGCTAGATTCTCGTTCGCTTTACTCCTGTTGTTTATAAATACAATCGTGGCTTTCCCTTCGTTCCTGATTTTCTTGCTTCTGATGAAGAGAGACCTGTATCTGACTGCCATTAAAGCTGATAGAGCCTTGACGCTAACTTACGCCAAATACATGAGGTACTGTTCTGTTATCGGTACGGGAGTCGTCGCCAAAAGTTTCGCTAAACTCGCCAAGAGAATAGTTCACAGGGAGTCTCCAATGTTTACTTCTAAATTCGTTATAATATTTACTTTTATTAAAAGTAAAAGAATGCCTTTTTAAAATTAGCAACGAGAATTCAAATTCTAAGGATGTAACGATATCTTGTGTTTTTATTATTACTGTATTTACCATGGATATGAAAATTTGGGCCTTACCTAATGATGGGACATGCGTGGTGTTTAGAATTAACTTGAATTTAGTCAGTATCAACTTAATATGAATCACTGCAGTGTTGCTGATTGGAACAGTCACATAAGGGATGTCTTCGGCCATGTACTAACATCTAAACCATCAATTATAGTAATCAGTGAAACGCCATTCATCCAGCCATGCATCTATTTTTCTCAAGTTCCGGTTTTTATGCATTTAGCTTAACTGCATGCAATAGTTGTAGAATTATCAACAATTTAAATATGGTGCTGAGTCTAACGAAGCCACCATTTGTTTACATTTGAAACTCTTAGTAGAATAGTGAGTTAAGTCAGTTTGTGCACAAACTTCAGTGTTTTTTTCCCGAGTAGAACCAAAAGTAAATTGTCATGTTTGCACGCCGAAAAATCTGTCTTCTTTCCCGCTGGATGAATTGTTTGTTTTTTACGTAAAAACTAATTTTAATCTTTAAAAATGCTTTCTAAGTATTTTTTACTATGTTTAGTATTTTGAAATATATTTTTCTGTATTTGACAACTTTTAATAAAGATGCTTTGAGTTTTTTATGCATTTTTTGCCTTGGCATGAAATGCGAACTGAATTAATTGAATGGAAAACATATTGCTAATAAAATTCGAGGAAATAAGTTTAAATAGAATTCAGGAAAAACTATGTATAATTTAATAGGCCTTACGTAATGTAGTGTTCACATCAGATATTTTTCAAAGCGTTAGAATTAGCTTACTAATGCAGACTTTAACTTTTTGCAATGTATTGCAATTAAAAACGTTACTACATTTTTTACCTACAATTTTGGGATTAGTAATTATCTAACAAGCCTTTTTAAAACAAAATGAAGCTGAAACAAAGACATCTGGCAACAACAGGTATCTCAAAGATTCTTATGAAAGGAAATTACATCAACTTGTTAAACATTTATCCAGCATAGTTTTCGAAGAAAATCGTGCTGGCAGACATTCCAAAAAGGAAAACTGTCTTCAAAGATATCTTGCGTGTTTAAAGGAACTCAAATATTTGCAGTTTTCTTGAGATTTATGACAGGTTGTTTTATTCCGCAATGGATAATCTCCTAACTAAATAAATCGATACTTTATATCTAACAGCTGGTCACGAATGGTCTTTAAATCAAGACCTAAACTCTACGATCATTCGGTAATTTTCGTTTTCGAAATAATAGCAATTAAATGAAGAAATATGTACCCAGAAATGTTTTAGAGAGAATAAAAGAGCTAGAAATGTAATGTTTGACAGAGAAACAGGTCATTATTTTTGAAAAAAATTACTTTCGGTTTTAGAACAGTAAATTAACAGCAACGTGTACTGAAATAAGTAAGAAAACTGTAATGAAGATTTTCAGCTATTACTTATTTTTCATTTATAATAAGGATATAAATTATCACAAAATAAATTATCAAAGATTATAAAAGGCGACTATAATAAACACTACAGTGAGCAAATTAATTGGAAGAAAACGATTTTTTGATACATTATATATATATGTAATAATAAAATTCCATAGTCAAGAATATATTTAAAATTCTAACTGTATGTTCTTTTCATTTTTAATGGCGATGTTCTCTTATTTGAAAGTACGTGGAATTAAATCCATAGCCCCGTAGTCAAGTTGTTTTTTCCGCCTTTTCTACACGTACAGTTTTAGAATGTTCTCGAAATATTTAAAGCGAACTGGATTGGCCGATGAGAATGTCGTCATTTCTTGGAAGCTCCGCCTTTCCAGAGGCTATAAAAAGACTCGCAAAAGGAATATCGGGGCTTTTTCTTAAATGTCACGATGCAGAAAACTTCATACAAAAAGTTATTAGTAATTCTTTTTATTTACTCCGGATATCTGATTTTTGTAACTGCTATTTCTCCTGAATAATAATAAATGGATCCTGTTTATTAAACTTATCGTCTGATTATTTAAGCTACGACTACATCTTCACAAATAATAAGCAGTCAATATATGAAGGGGGGTGTTATTTATTTCTTTACTTGTTTACAAAATAGCACAGCTAGAGAGACAAGCAGTACAAATGCAGAACATGTGGCGGCGGCCAGTTCGTGCTTTAGTAGCTCGTTTTTGATCGTGAAATATCTTGTCCTCTGTGAATTTAACATCTTAAATGTCACGTTCTGTTTTCAGAAATTGAAGTCATGTTAGATAAAAAAACTCACGTTTAAGATGCAAAAACTCAGACAAAAAAGTTGTTGAATATTTTATAAGAGTGAATATGCATATTTTTTCAGGAAAACCTGTCAGTCGTCTGCCGAATTCTCTTCTTACACTATAACATTCATGAAAATTCATGAAAATTCAATCGCATTTTAGATTTAATATTTACAAGCTATAATATATATAAATTTAATATGTCCGACTACAATCGACACTCAAATTTTGGAAAAATGTACAAATAAATCTGTTATTAGTGTTATTTATGGGTGTTATTTAGAAAAATATTACTTAAAATGATAGAAATAGGTGATAAATATATTATCAAATGTTTTGACTTTTCTTTCATTTTGCCTTAAAAATGTGTTACATTTCAGGATAACTAGATACGTCTCTATGTAAAAATATTTGTCAATATTTTACTCTTATTTCGTCATTTATATTAAGGTATATGGAATTAAATGGAC
This sequence comes from Stegodyphus dumicola, assembly GCF_044657685.1. Lineage (NCBI taxonomy): Eukaryota > Metazoa > Arthropoda > Arachnida > Araneae > Eresidae > Stegodyphus > Stegodyphus dumicola. Next base: position 242,996,435 of record NC_140771.1, read on the forward strand.
TAAAATCTTTAAGTGTTAAAGTAAAAGTATCTATTAAATATACCTGCTTGAGCTCATGCACTAGCTATGTTTCGAAAAATTTCTCTCTTTTTGTTTACATAATTGTCTGAAACATTTTAGATACGTACATAAACCTAAACTTTTATTACATTTAATTAACAATTTTTCATAATTATAATATTGATAATTGTGGATATTAACTGCTGGCCATTAAAATTGGAACACCAGGAAGACGAACGTCGATATTACATGAAAGAAAGAAGAGGTTGGGCTATGTAAATGATTAGTATTTCAGCTGATTTAGACGAACGCAGGAGAGAAAAACGACATCCGAAGAACTGAATAAAAGTTGTGTAGTGGATTTCTCATTCGGAAAGCGCTTTGTAAGCTCGGAGTTTGCTCAGAATATATTGTTATGTCTCAAATGATCAGAAGAAACGCTTACCAGCAAGTGTTGGAAAGCGATAGAGCCAGGATCGTTGCCTATCCAGAGTGTGGATTATCGTTCCATGATATCGTCCGTCGCACTGCTCAACATCTAACCACAGTCATGCGAATATGGAATGAATGGTCTGCTGAGGATCATATTGAACGGCATGCAGGATCTATGACTAACGCCCGAGAGAACTATATCTATTGTGAAGTCAGCCTTGCAAAACCGTGCAATCACATCACGGACCATTAGTTAGGAAATGAGCATGTTCGCAGCCATTGGCTGCCGTGGTTTGAGCAGCCACTTGGTGAGTGAGTGAGTGACGGAGGACGTGGGCACCATCCCTCTACCGTTACGGTTAATTGGTATGAGCACCACGCCCGCCCTTATCTAGAATGACATAATTAGGTACTTAGGTTATCGCTACCCATTCAGACTTGCATGGACTTACTCTGACTTGCACGACTATTACACATGCCGTACCATATTCGGACTTGCTTATTTATACTTGCATGGTGCATTTACATTCATATTGCATGGTACATATTTCACACATTTCATATTACACATTACATTTACTGGGAAATTGAATATGACTTATGTTTAAGGTTCTTTGCATCCGTAAGGTTCAATATTTACGTTAATTATACATGATTAGATACTTAGGTTAACTCTATGCATTCATTATTATTTACAGACTTGCATGGTACATATTACACACAGAGAGATTGATTAATACTTATGTTAAAGGTACTTTACATCTTAGGTATTTAGGTTAACACATAGTTTAACACTACGCATTCATTATTGTTTACAGGTTTGCATGGTTCATATTATATACATTACATAGTACAGCTTATATTTACTTGCATTGTACATAGTTCACGCATTACATAATACAAATTACATTTCTAAGAATTTAATTATTAATTAATAATATTAATTAATACTTGCATGGTACATATCATACACATTTCATAGTGCAGTTTACATTTACTGACAGATTGATTAATACTTTTGTTTAGGGTACTTAATATTTATGTTTAAGGTACTTTACACCTGTTTGATTCAATTCTTACTATAAGTATGCATAGTTGGGTTCTTAGGCCACTTGGTGCACGACATGCGCATCTCTAGTTCGAATCGATGGTAATTTGAACGCAGAGCGGTACATTTCAGACATCTTACGTCCAGTGGTTGTGCTCTACCTTCCAAGGCCTGCTAAACGCTATCTTCCAACAAAATAATGCAAGATCACATGTTGCACGTCGCGTTCTGACCTTCCTCGATACGCAGGGTATTTGAATGTTGCTCTGGCTAGCACGGTCTCCAGATCTGTCACTCACTGAAAACATCTGGTCATGGGTGGCTCAGAGACTGGCCAGCCACCCTTCTCCAACTAATACTGCTGATGAAGTTTGGCATAGACTTGAAGCAGCATGAAATGAGTTAGCCGCTTCTGTCATTCAAGTCCAGTTCGACTCCATGCTAACCAGGTAAGGGCGGTTTTACACGCCAAGGGTTGGCAGCTGTTGCTACTAATTTCGCACCCCTGTAAAGCCCCAAACTGCTTACAAATTTAATCATTTTATTTTAATGCCATACTTTTTATGTACAATAAATATTGTATTTGCTTTCCTTTATGGTGTTGCAATTTTAATGGCCAGCAGTGTAATAATAATATAAATAATACTTGTGGAAAATTTCATAAAATTACTCTATTAATATTTTAAGTTACTTTCAAACCAGAAGAGTTGGAAAAATTAAGTTTTTTAAAAAATAGGCTTACTGTTATGCAAACACAAACAAGAGGAAAAGAAAAGCGTAATTCTTCAGATGGTAAATGCCCTTCAGCAAGTTGATAAAGGAAAAAGATGAAGAAAACTCAGGTTAATTCGAGGACTCGACGTTCTGCTTAGCCGCTCATAAATACATATTTCCTCCCCTTTCTGAAAATATTATTAGGGTGAAAATAATCACTAATAGCATGCCTGGAAAAACTGTTCTAATGGATGATATGCTCATAGAGAATTCCTCATAGTCAGATCGGTACACGAAGCAAACAATTCGAATATTTTCCCTGTAAAAATAGCGAATTTTTCGATAAACTCGGTTAACGTATACAAAAGAACTAAGTTACATACATACATTACATACAGGCTACCTTTTTAACATGTTAGTGTGACCCAAAGTGGACCACCAGATAAGAACACGGGGAATGCATACAAGATTAATAAATAAATATATTTATTAACTTCCTCTAGGTTAAATAAGCATTAAGATATTTGAGATAGCTGGTCAGGTTCCTATATAAACATTCTTTTAAAAGATAATTATTTAATCATTAAAACAGTCATACTTTAACTCCTAAAATTTCCTCATTATAAGAAGTTGACTGCCACACGAGTTTACAAAAAATTCTCTCAGAGAAAATAAGAACTCACTAATGGCGTCGTAAAACCAGATAAAAACTTCCAAGAAAAATTTCTGAAGTTTTAATAAGATTATGAATTCACTTCTAAGCATAATGAAATTGTTTTGAATCTCTCCCGAGCGGTCGGAAGATTAAAGCAAAAAATATTTATGTCCCCATTAATGCTGAAATAAAAACGTAATTGTTGTAATTATTTCTTTTAACATATTCCTGTGGGTATCTTTTGATATATCCCTGCGTCAAATTGTAGCAGATTTTCCACGGTTATTTTCTTCAGATTTCTGGGAAAACACAACAAATAAGCTTAATGCATAAATAGCTTCTTCTGGGGAAAAATTCCTGATTTTTCTACTTATTAACATATTCAGACCACAATAGTATTAAATTTACGTTTAGTAACTGACTACACATTTACAACAACAAATATAAATGCTTTTAGCACCGTAGAGGCTTTTTCGATGAAAAAAATTTCAAATTAAATGTTCGTGTTATATACATGTGTAGAGACACTTTTTGGAAGTAGACAAGATGAAAAATGAGCAATCGCCTTCGCTGGGAATCGAACCACGGACCTCTGGAACACCGGGCCTAGCGTGCAGAACCACTATACCACGAAGGCACGCTAGGAAGGCGGGAGAAATAACTTATACCATGTATCGAAGTTATCCATCCCTGTACTATTAGAATTTATGTTTCCATAAGTTTCTGTAACCACAGAGAGGGTTCACAAAATTTTCGAACGATTTTGGGACCGTTTAATTAATATTTAAAATGTAAAGATTACTTTTTTAAGTGTTTGATCGGATAGCATTGTTTTCTGGGTTATACGTCTGTATCTTGATTACCATTACAGAGGGAATTTAATTTCCAGGTATATTCATTTCCCTTCCTCTTCCATGACTTTTCGGCCTCCATTACTCGTGGTTTGGAAAATTTCCAGGGGTACTGATTTCCCTTCCTCTCCCATTACTTTTTTGAGACCATTACTCGTGGTTTGGAAAATTTCCAGGGGTACTGATTTCCATTCCTCTTCCATTACTTTTCTGAGTCCATTACTCGTGGTTTGGAAAATTTCCAGGGGTACTGATTTCCATTCCTCTTCCATTACTTTTCTGAGTTCATTACTCGTGGTTTGGAAAATTTCCAGGGGTACTGATTTCCATTCCTCTTCCATTACATTTCTGAGTCCATTACTCGTGGTTTGGAAAATTTCCAGGGGTACTGATTTCCATTCCTCTTCCATTACTTTTTTGAGTCCATTACTCGTGGTTTGGAAAATTTCCAGGGGTACTGATTTCCATTCCTCTTCCATTACTTTTCAGAGTCCGTAGTTACTACGTTAGAATTATGAACATTCTAATGTAGAAATAGTTCAATTCATTCTAATGAAGAAATTTCGACCTTTGCAGTAAGGTCGAAAGTTTCTAGAGTCTCTCAAAATGTTTTTAATTCCAAAATTTTACATTTTAAAACATTCGGCTTTATTTTGAGAGAACAATTTAAAACCCGCGCTTATTTGTGCAGAATGCATCAACTACTGTGAGTAGAGTGAAATTATTCTGCAAAAGAGTAAAGTATTCATGATTTACGAATTGATTTTTTTCTGCTTACCAGACTATAAACTGATGCAATAGTAATGAATGAAGCTTAGAAATGTTAGGTTCGGCGAAGGTAAAGCAGACAGAGTACGTATGTATATGTTTTGCAGTTTGTTAACATGTTTGGACTCTTGCCATTTTCTGATTTTAGCATTTTAAATTCTTTTGCTACTCTGAAACCTCACTAATACGTAGGATTTAGGCATCTACACTCTTTCGTTTTAGTGAGTTAATTAAACTTTCGCGGGCAAGCTACCGTATTCCTATCGGCAATCATCAATCGGTTGTCTTGGAATTTCTGAAATTTCATTCATTCATTCATGCAACCTTTTAACAATTCTTTCTGGAATCTAGAATATTTTCCCATTTTACATTTAAAAAATGGAAAATAATAATAAACAAATGTACAATAGCGCTGCAAATGGGAGGAAAATTCTCAAAATAATAAGTAAAGAAAAAAATTTAAACAAATCTGAAAGCTTTAGAATTTTATATTACGCCCAAAGGAGTGTTTTATTAACGTTTTTTGTATTACATTTATTTCTTAAATATCATGTTCTTTGCCCTTGAACTATAAAATTTAATTAAACAGAAATATCACGAAACATTTAAAAACAGCATATATTTAGAATTTCTGATACACAGTCTCCAGCGCTGGGGACGACTTTTTTTTCCGTACAGTGTTGCCACTACTCGCTTTGAAATCGTTTAGTTTGTTAATAAAAAATTCGTTAAAGTTTTACAAAATATGAAATAGATAATAAAAACAAATTCCAATTTCGGGCTTCCAGATGACCATATTCTAGTGGAGGATTACGTTATTCAGAATTGGAGGGCTCTAGGTACCGCTGTTTTATCACAATGCGAGAAAACGTTCATACATTGATGCAGATTCTTCATTATTATTTTTGTTTAAATATAATGCAGTGTGATAATATTTGCTGGCAACAATCAGAAAAGTGAAACCACGGTTGCAGTGATTCAATGCAAAATTAATAATAATTATACGAATAATTAAACGAAATGATAATTTTGTTTACACTCTCTACCATTCTGCTGCTACAGGCAATCCATCTAACACATGTTTTAGTCTTTATCGGTTGATTGTTAAGCATCATTTTCTTCGCCTTTATGCAATATGCAATTCAGCAAAATTACAATAATTTTAACAGCAGCATAATCTAGAAACGACGAAGTCCAGAACAAGTTACTAAGCAATTGCTATTTTTGGAGCAGAAAGGAGAAATACCCAAATTTAAATGATGAATATCATTTAAATGATGAATCATAATGAATGAATGAATTTAAATGATGATCATTGCTAGTTTAAGTTGTAATTTTGGTTTGCATATTTTTTATCTTACACACACACACATATATATATATACAGTGAATGTAATAGAACATGAGAAAAAAATTGAGGGGTGATAAAGATGAGTATCAGAAATGTCTTCACGGGTAAAGCTGCATTCACCTGAGAATAATATATGAGCAGAGAAATCAGGCTGTGCTGCTAGCTTTTGCAAAAACCAAAGTGCAAACTCGACACGTGGCGTATAATCTGCAGGTAACAAGGTTTGTACTTTGATACTTTTGATATGCCTGTTTCAGCAGGAATTATATCCCGCTATTACAGGCACCTCAAATAACCCCGGTTAGAGGAGACATAACATACAATGCTTCGCAGGAATACCTTGATAAGGGACTGCAGGAAGATAGTGTAGATGTGGCCCAGGCCAGTGTAAATGAAGGAGTCATACTTTAAAACTTCAAAAATTGGCTGGCAGAAGTTAGGAGTATTTAGGGGGGACACTTTCTGTGCATGGTAGGGGTAAATAGTTTTTAAGTGGTATACATGTTTCACCAACCAGGTGTTGGCACTACGCGGCCAATCCAACCCCTGTCCTCGCACTTCGAAGAGGATTCACACCACCCGCCATGTGGCGACATTGCTTGTCAAGATTTGATACCTACAAGTCACACAGGCTGCCCGTCGCCAGAGGACATTGCCCAACAAACCCGGGACGCATATTTCACAACTGCACATCTGTGTAGCCACCGAAGGAGTGGCTTCTAGGATGGACCAATCAGCATCCAGTAATATTTCTGTCATGTCACCTGACCTTTCCCGTGCTTTAAGATTTAAGCAAGATGGTTGAAAATACTCTGCCAAGCAATTTTCTGTAAAAAATGATTAAAGCGTCGTCGATTGTTTCTGAAACTTTTCATTGCGAAGTTAGATCAAATATAGGCAATTATGAAGATTTCACTACCTGTTTGGAATAAATACAAACACATGTTGGATACTTCGCAAAAATATCGATGTGAAATAATACTTAATAAGTGGTAAATAAGATAAAGAAAGAAATATGTGATAAACATCCGAGCGCAAATGCAATCTTTACATAAAACTATGCGTATCGGAAAAATATTTACACCAATTATATATGTAAATAGAAGTCAGCACTTTTTATTGCAGTCTGTATGAAAAAGATGTTCTATAATAATAACCAATGCAGAATTTTATTCAAAGTGAAAGATACTAATTTGCATTCGTATAAATTTAGTATGTTAAATTTCACATTTAATAACTGCTGCACATGTACTGTCTACACAAGAAATACTCATCAATCAGAGTGAATTTATCTTATTCACAACGAGTATATTCAATTTATTCACATATAACTTTTAATTTTAACAATGAATATAATCAGATCATATGTATTCTGAATCTTACACTTTAAAAATCAAAAGAATGCAAGAAATAAGAAAACACTAGATTCATTGTAACACTTTCAGTCATTCTCATCTCAATTAAAAAAAAATATACACTTGAATTCTCGTAATCCACATAATATGCCGTGAACATCAATCCAAATATTAATGCGTGATAAAAATCTTGAAAGTGAAATGTCAGCGATTAATTAAACTCAGAAAACGAAAGCACTACAAGATTTCTACTATTACGCCATATATTTATAACTGCAAAACAAACTCAAATTAAAACGTAAACAACATACGCTCACATGCACGAAGATTTAGCGTCACCAAGAGCAATAGCAGCTCATTGGTCATTTTCGAAAGCCCTCCCTTAGTGGCTGCGTTGATGTGCACTTGTGAAATAAGCACCCGGGACGCTACCCCCGGGCTTCTAGAGCCTTAAAGCGCCGTTAGCACTGGGGTTTATCTGAGCTAACAGAGTCAGTTCCATGTGTCAACGAGCTCCTCTGTGCCTGCAGTTCAGATTTTTCAAACTAGTTTTGGAGATGGGTCGACTATGTTGTCCCCGTTAGCTCGGATAAACCCCAGTGGGAAGGGCCCTTAAGATCTAGGACACGCCAGACCCACGGGCCGACCGATGGACGATCTATCCAGGACCTCTAAAACCACTAAGTTCGTAATTTGTCTATCTCCGTCGCCGTAAAGCCTTCTTCCGGTAAAACTCGTCAAACAACTGAGTGGAGCACTTTTACGGCACAGAAAGCCTCTCACATCCGGACGATCTTCCAGACTTTGCAGAATGTCGTCCGCACACTTCTGCCACGTCCTGTATACTGCATACCGGTGACAAAGGAGCCCGTTTCATATAGGCAAAGATGCAATCGCTGAAATATTTTTCAGCATGGTTCGTGTCTTCTCAGGAAACACTTGCCTGTACAGTATTTCTGCTTCCGGAGCATTCCCATTCGCATAACCTTACATAAAATGCATGTCCGCCTTGTTCTGATTTACTGTACGTAGACATTCCTTCAAAAATCCATGCTAGAAAATGGCGATGTATAAGAAAACTCACGTTTTATGCTTTCCCTTGGAGCACTGTCTAGCGGTTCATCGTTTGCTCTCCGCCCATGCATTGTGTGGTGAAAATTGCTTGTTTAGTTGTTTTCTATCACCCCTTAACCCGCGGGAAAGCGCGTGGGGTGTATCATACCCCAACGCTACATAAAAGTGAAATATTCCTAACTTGTGAAACTGAAATTCTGTGCTGCTTTCAGTAGCTGAGTTTCTAGTTGTGGTTGACTTTCAGAACCGCTTTTTCTTTGCCTGTGTGTTTCAGAAAAAGATTTATTGGTATTTTGTTGGAACTGGGGTATGACACACCCGACGCGCCTGTCCGTGTAAGTGTTTTTCTGACTGAATATTTAGTTCAGAAATTTATTTCTAGAGTGTAACAGTAAATATTTCTACTCCCAAGTGATTTTAAAGTACTTGACATTAAATTCTTAAAAATTTCTAACCGCATTATGGTAAAAAGAATGAGTCCCTATGAACTGGAGATGCAACGCATGTGAGATTTATTAGAAATATTTGAAAGCGATGAAGATTGCATTTCGGAAACTGAAGATGAAACTAAGAATATTTTCTACAATGTTTTGGTTTCGAAAAAGATAAAACATTAATTCCTGATGTTCCTAAGAAAAGGAAAAACTTTCAACATTATATAACGATCATATTATAGATGTTACTATTGGAGAAAATAAAACGTCAGGAATTATATGTTTTAATAATATGACTAAAGGAGCAGTGGATATGGGGGATGAAATGTCAGCCAATTATTCAATTGCCAGAATAACAAGGAGGTGGCCAATGGTAATTTTCTTTCCTGCACTGAATGTTGCTGTAATAAATGCTTGAATTATATTACATTCAACTGCTAATCAACCAGCAAGAAACAGAAGTCTGTTTTTGAAGGACTTAGCATTACAATTAATGAAAAAAGTATTGAACAAAGATTAATACTTTTCCAAGAAATCTTGGATCAGAGATTAATACTTTTCCAAGAAATTGACGTACTGCATGCAAAACAAAAGCAAAAGTTTCGATGAAGAATTAAAACGAATACATGAAATTCGAAACAACTAAGTATGAAAGATGTGATAAATTTTTTGCCCTCGCGCCAAGGACAGAAGAACGTGAATGCAATGTTTAAAATGTGAAATCATTCTGCGCCAAGAACACATGAATGTATTTCGTTCAAAGTGTGAAGAAATAAAATAAGCATGGTGTGTTAGAGATGCAATGAAACTTAGAGGCATGATGTTTATTATTTTCATTTATCTTAATTTCAACTCTAAAATTATTTCGAAAATTAATTTTTTGAAACCCAATTATTATTCCCTTATTTATAATACACGAGAACAAAATAAAAAAAATTGTAAAACTAAATAATACTATTTTTATTGTATTTTAAATATTGGGGTATGTGATACCCCACGCGCCCACTCTAGTAACTTTTCTTCGTGCGACTTCCGCCGGGTTAAATTTCTACCCATGAGTTTCGAAACATCCTGTATATATCATGACAGTGTCGCACACAAGGTAGGAAAATCCTTCAAAGCGACTTTAAAATCTTAATGCTTTTGGACTTTTTAATTTAATTAATTTATTTGTTTTTGTGATTATTGTTTAGTAACTCGTATTTTGGTTACAGTTTTAAAATTCTATATTCACATGACTAACTTGCAATTGTTAGAAAGCAGAGAGTTAATCCAGACACCAGACCGAAATGGAAAGAGAAGAAGACAGGTAAGCTTCAATAAATAACACATCTATTAGTGTAAGACATGATTCTCCTATCTTCAAAATCCGTCACCTCTTTTTTGATCCCTTTCTCAGGATGATTTTCAGTTGGTCTTTTTTCATATTTTATGGGCTTTGCACGGAAACAGTAAAGCAGTGACGAAAAATATTTGGCGCAATGAAAAATCCTATTGGCAGGAAATACATTTCTTTCCTTTACAACAAAGAATATATTAGTTCCGTATTTTATTGATAGCATTTATACCATGTCCCTAATCCATAAAATGTTCTACGCAGCGAATAATACAGATTTAAGGTATAAAATTTTGATTAAAATCAAATCTGTATTGCACTGAGAAACTTTCTCTATCAGAAGACTCTTGGATATAATTTAATATTTTCACATTTATTACAGTTTCACACATTATTCTCACATTAATTTTTTTAATATTTCACTTCGTTTAAGAAATTAACTACAGAAATGAAATTTTACATATTTAAAAAAACATTGATATTTCCACATTGAACGTTTCGTACGAGCAGAATCTTTTAAAGTCTAAGCCATTTTCGCAATTAAGATTTTCAGCTTTTTATTTTTCAATTTCACTATGGATATACATGTAATAATAGTAAGTAAAATCACACAGCAAAAAGAAAGGGTCTGAAATATTCTTATAAATAAAAGAAACGGGAAATGCAGACGATCCTGAATTTAAAATAATTTGTAAAATTATTTTGTTCAGAATGAGATCAAAAAATAAATATTCAGCGCATTTCGATATAAAAATCATCACGCGACTTTTCTTCAGAAGCATAAAATTCTCAAGTGGTTTTATTACAAATAAATTGAGATAGCAGAAAATAATACAGTGGTGGCCAAAATTGTGGACACGTTTGGAAATTTTTATGTTTTCGAACTTTGTATGCTTATAGAAAACGTTACGTTTCACAAAATGCAAACTTGTATATATCATTTTAAAGAGAATTTATTACTGAATTCAATACAAAACATAAAATTCAATTATTTGCAATACAAAAAAGTTAAACAATAATAGTTATCGATATACATTAGATAGTAATAATTGCAGTGAGTTATCAGTACTTAGTCTTCTTTCGTTATTACATGATGCCAGGAAACAATTATAGCCTCAATTAGTTCCCTTTTATTTGATGGGTGCCTCATTCGGACAAGAGTTTTCAAACGGTGCCACAAATTTTCGATAGGATTGAGGTCAGGACTGTTTCCTGGACATGACAGCAATTTAATGCTCTTTGTACGAAACCACTATTTCGATATTTTCGCCGTGTGGCAATAAACGAAGCATTGTTGGGAAAGAGATCTCTGATGGAAGGTAGAAGTTTTCGTTCTAGAATAGTGTCAATGTATTTTCTGGCATTCAGTGTCCCATCGATGACATGAAGGCGACCAATACCATCTGCTGACATGTAGAACCAAATCATAACACTAACTGGGTTCTTCACAGTTGCTTGAATGCAGTCAGGATGTAGCTCTTCTCCTATTCTACGTCTTACATATTTTCGCCATCACTATCGAATAACGATATCTTAGTTTCGTCACTCCATATAACTTGTGACCACTGATCATCTGTCCAATTAATGTGTTCCTTTGCCCACTGTAGTCTTTTTTTTTTTTTTTTTTTTTCGTTGCTGAAAATTCAGATAAGGCTTTTTTCGTGGAATTCTACCTCTCAGTCAAACATCTGTTAATCTTCTCCTGATTGTTCTTGAACTGACAGAAACACCAGCATCATTCAGATCACTTCTGATGGCCGCTGATGACATTTTTCTATCTTGGAGACATAGTCGTTTTATTCTTCTGTCATCAATAGATGTAGTGCACCTTTTTCGGCCTTTTCCTTTTTTGTTTTTTATTGAATTTGTCTCCTGATATCGTAAACAAAACTTTTAGACTTCAGATGTAGTCACTGAACCACCCACCTGTCTTGCAATTTCAGCATAGGAAAGACCACTTTCTCGTAACACAATAATATTACATCTCTTTCTAGGTGTCCAATCTACTCTTTGATTTGATGTCATTGCTTCTTGACTAAAAATTAAAAATTTTTACAAAAATTCCTACTTGTAATTGCAGTGTATAAGAAACAGGTCCTTCTTCTACAGAACAAAGCAAAATAATGAATTGTTTCAAGTGTAAACATTATGTCAGCTTCTACTGGCAGTTACTAACATTTGATTGGTTCTCAGAACAAGCACAGTGATTGGCCAGGAAAGCTAGACATTACAAACCACTTCATAACTGTGTTTCTTATTTATATTAAAGTACATATAACTTTTTTTATTGCAAATAATTTAATTTTGTGTTTTGTATTGAATGCAGTAATAAATTCTCTTTAAAAGGATATATACAAGTTTGCAATTTGCGAAACGTAACATTTTCTATAAGCATACAAAGTTCAAAAATATAAAAATTTCAAAAAGTGTCCACAATTTTGGCCATCACTGTATACCGTATTTTGAAATAAACTGAATTAGAATATTAATATACAACAATTTGATGATTCTAGCCATTGTAATTTCCGAGTCCATCGTAGTTAATAATGAAAGAACCGACTTTATTGCTTCAAATCGCTTAGTTTGTTAATCAGTAAGAGACGCATTAAAGAAAATATCTTACTTTTCGTCGAATGGCAACGCACTGGTGAATGGAATAAAAAGTAGTTTATTTTGGGCAGCGGCAACACAACTATTTTAAACCGCTGAGTTTATTGGTCAAATTTGAAAGACAAATACCTTACACTTTGCCGAGTGGCAACACATGCTTTTTAAAATGTCAGGTTTCCTTATTAAATTTGAAACTTAAGTACGTTGTACTTTACAGAATGAAAACATATTGCTTTTAAATAATGGAGTTTGTTAATAAAAATTTAAGTTAGTAAGAACGTAATATCTGATATAGACAACACATGACTTTCTTTTACGATATATTAACTTATACTCGCTTTTTTTACACTTCATTTAAACTCCTTTCCTCGAATTATTCTAACTTAATTAACAGAGTCCTCGATGCAAGCTGAAAATGACATCTAGAATTGCAAATTTTGAAATTATTATCCGGTCAGTTTTTCTCGTACAGAAGTCAAACTTCTTATAATATTTTTTAAAGGAGTATAAATCTTTAACAAACATCAGTATAGGAATCGGAAGAATATGTGCATCTGGCAGAATATGCGAATATGAGCATCTGGAAGCCCAAATTTGAAATTTGGAATTTGTTTTATTATCGATATCATATTTAGTAAAACTTTAACGAATTTCTGAGTAACAAGCTCAAGAATTTTAAAACAAGTAATGGCAAAGTTATACAGAAAAAACATTTTTATCTCCAGCGCCTGAGACTCTGTTCGGAAATTCTAAACATAGGCTCAATTTAAAATTAATATTTTGCGATATTGCTCTTGAACTGAAATTTATGGTTTAAGTGCGAAGAATACGATATTTAATAAATAAAGAAAGCACACAAAATGTTAAAAAAAACGCTCCTTTGCACGTTTCAGATTTTATAAAAAAATTAGTTTTGTAGTTATATATATAGTATATATACTTTTGGTATTATATCTTCTGTAGAATTACCATAAGTTCTATTCAAATGCTATAATAAATCTAAAACGATGTAATGATGTAAAAAAGAAGTTAAACAAATAAAAAAGAAACAGTTTTTCGCAGACGATTCAGCTCCGCTTACTTAATGCGCATGCGCTACTAATTAAGTCAATTCTCACGTTGCGGCAAGGCAAAAACACATAAAAAATATTTTCATTAAAATTTGAAAGCTATAGAAAAACATAAAACACGAAATGCAGTTAAAACAATTTAAAAAAAATTACAATTAAAGTTACAGTTTCTACGCCAAAACAAGCTAATAACTTAAATGTTAATCCCAGAATGAATTAAGAATAATTTAATTCGCAATAATAAAAGAAGACGTTATTGTTGTTGCGAAGCTTAGTTTCTCTAGATTGGCAACAAATTCATTATTCTCTTAAGTTTCAAATGTAAACAAACATGGCTGCTATGATAATTAGAAATTAGTCTTAGCCGCACTTAAAGAAACTTTTAAATTGCTGATAATTCCACAATTATTGCACGCAGGTTTACTAAAGGCATAAAAATCTTAACCAAAACCACAAAATTCAATCATTTGTAAAACAAAAAATGCACAATTTACAAACATATAAGAACACAGAAACTGAACTCACTGAACCGAGTAACAGATTGGATATATATATATACACAACACATTACAAGAAAATAGTAAAGTTAAATTAAATTTAAGTAATTTTCTTGCGCCTTTGCTGCAAGGAAGGAAACTTGAATTTAACAAATATTCTCTATTCGTATAAAGCAAATATAAAATTAAAATTTATTTAAGAAATTTAAATTGCAAAGAAATAAAAATAAAAATAATCATTATTGCTGCGAACTAATTTACAATATCATTTAAATTCTAAGAGCATACCAAAAAATTATACTTATTATTCCAAAAAATTGCATAAGTGAATAATTGTTGAGCAGGCAGGAGACAGACTTATCAAGGACAAGTTGTCCTCAAACCTAACTGGTTGCCTATATGGATGGCGAAACACACTCAATTCGTGTTTCGCCATCCATATAGACAAGGGTAAAAGTAAAATTCGAAATCAAAAATAAAATCAAATGTTGTGAATTACTAAGAAAGAAATTTAAACAGTGGAATTTTGATAAAATAGCAAGTAAATGACTAGAGTTAAAATTAATTAAAAGTCAATTAAGAGTAGAAAACCAAATTGTTTAGAAAACCAAAGTAATTTAGAAACTCTTGCCTACTGGAAACTTCCCCAACACGAATTATGCATGTAAGCCTAAAATAACCTATATACAACTATCAAAATATAATAATAATAATAATAATTATAAAAAAAAGGCTATATATATTTGTATACTTTTGGTGCCGCCAATTGCAACCAAAATAGGAGGTGCACATCTACATGTTATAGCAGTCTTATGTACAAAATTTCAGCGTTCTGAAACTACTCGTTTTTGAGTTAAGCAAAATACGTACGTACAGACGCCACAATAAATTCTCTTCAGAATACATTTTAAATCAGTTTTATAATTTTCTTTTGGGGAAAAGAGGTCTTTATTCTGTCCTTACGTACAGATGTAACGCAAAAACATCGTTAAATTGCATTCGATTGCGGTCAAAATGAAAATTTTCGTTGAAATATGATACCAGAAATTTTTCGCGATTACAATACTTCCTTTTTACTTCATACAAGGTAGTAAAAAGACTCCTTTATTCTGTTCGTAAGTACAAACATCTAGCAATAACAATTAAAGTGGAACTTTCCGTTGGAACACGATAACCGAAAATTTTGCGATTATAATACTTCCTTTATAATACTTCCTTCCTTCAAGGAAGCAAAAGTAAATAATAAACAAATTCAGAATTCTCATTTCGACGGGCACATAGTTCAACAAAGGCGAGGTATGATCAAAATTTGGTGGCGGTATGTGCCACAGTTTTTCCACAATGCGAGGATTATATTTGCCTACAGATTCTTCATTAATTTTGATAAACGCGATACCCCTTTATTTAAATTATTTTGCCGCTGATGTGAGATAAGAAAACCTCAAAATGAACCTGGCAACCCAAAAATTACACAAGCGAATCTGGCAATTAAATGAAAGAAGAACCATGGATAGAATTCGACGAAACAATTAGGCTTAGTGCCACTCGGACTTTTAAACTCATAGGAATTGTATATTCCTCTGTTTATTTCTTCTTCTTAAATGTGTTTGGTGTTATTAATGGGCTACGATACATATAAATTGGAAGAAACATTAAAACCTGGAAGTACAGGTAAAAGACATGTTTCCTTATTTGTTTTAAGAGAAAAATGGGTTAGCTAAATAAAAAATTTGACAATCTTTAGAGATACGTTTAATTTTAAAAAGCTTTTAGGCAATAATCATTTAAATACTTAAGACAAACAATACACTACTATTAAAAACGATACAATATTACTCAAAACAATATTTAAATACTTAAGACAAATGATCAATTATTAATAATCGGTCTTTTTAAAATTTATATTCCTGTTATTTAAAGTTTCTAATTTTGTTCTCTCTTTAATTTGGAGAAAATGTTAAATGCTTCGATGTTTTTTCTAATACATTGTTTCAGTTTCGAGAATAGCTATTATAAGAAGCCTATCATTTTTCTCCTCTAGTTTAAGTCTCAGAAAATGAGGATGAAAATGATAAATGACTAAGATGATATTAAAGAAAGGAAATATTTGTATATAAATTATTAATTGTCTTTCGCAAAAGTCTGTGATAGTACCCGAATTTCCGTGGAGTGTTTAATGAGTTCTTGAAATAGGAAAACTTATTTAGAAAATTTCTTCATGTATCAAAATAGAGCAGTCTATTAATTTAAGTTTTTTAATGAATTTAAAATCGTGATTCTTTCAAGTTGCTACTATTCTACGCAATTAAGAGGCTCCAATAAAATGTGCTCTAATTTGTTTTTCAACAGCTTTTTATTTTATGCTGAATTATTTGAATGTGATCGTTGTCATTTCTAACAATCTGTCATATTTTAGTTTATTATTTATGCTTGTATAAAATAATGCATTATTTTTTATGAAAAAATAATTACCGTTTTCCTACTAGTTTTAATTAGCCCAAGCGGCCCATTTGCACAGAAGGCTATTAATTTCGTTTTGGCATTTTGCGTTGGTTCACTATGAATAGCGTTTCACTTTTCAAATCGTTGCCACCAAATATTAGAGCCATTCTCTATATTTAAAGAAATTAAATAATGAAGAATCTGCATGAATGTATGTATGTTTCTCACAGTTTAAAAAAGCAACAATACCTAGACACATAAAATTCTGAATAACTTAGTCCTCCACTCGAATATGGGCATCTGGAAACCCAAATTTGAAATTTATTTTATTATTTATTTCATATTTTGTAGCACTTCGATGAATTTTTGATTAACAAACTCAACCATTTTCAGAGCGAGCAATCGCAACAGTGTATGAAAAAAAAACAACAACAACATTTTTATGTCTAGTGCGCGAGATTGTGTGGTAAAAGTTTACAATCGGGTGCCCCTTGTTTTTTGGCGATTCTTTTTTGACGCCAAGATCGGCGGCAGGAAGACACAATTTCAAGATGGCCGCTACACAAAACCAAAATAAGAAGTAAAAGCATTGCTTAAACTCTGTGTCCATGTACACATCGATCTGTTTTCACTTAGAAAACATCCCAGAATTGCACAAACTAGGCATTGCGCACCGCTTTAAATTTGACCATGTACACATCAATCGATTTTTATTTAAAAAACATCAGTAGGCTAAAGCAAAGTTAAGCTATCATGGTAACCAGAAATGAGATTTCATCGCCAAAATTTTACAAAAAATTGTCGCTAATCGAAGGGGCACCCAATTCTACATTAGAGCCGATTGTGTATCCGCAGTTCTAAAGATATGCTCTTTTAAAATTATTTTGTGATATTGCTGTTGAATTGAGTTTTGTAGTTTATATGCGAAGAACATGGTATTTAATAAATAAAAGTAACTCACAAAACGTTAAAAAATACGTTACTTTGGATGTAATATAAAATCTGAAAGCTTTCAGGTTTTTTTTTTTTTCTTATTTTTTTTAGCTATTTTTTTCTCGAAGTTCCCACAAATTTCCCAATTTTTTTAAAAAAGAAAATATTTATGCTCTTTATGTCTACCTTTATTAATAAATAATGAAAAATCTGTACGGGTATGTGCTCGTGATACTGCAGAAAAAGCGGTCAATTAGAACCATCGAATTTTGAATACATATTGTTTATCTGTCGGATATATGTTCTTCGGAATCCGAATTTTGAATTTCTTTTTTATTTATTCTGTATTTTGTGTGAACTTAATGAAAGTTGTAGGATTTAAAATGAAGCGTTGCCAATTGGCATTTGTAAGATATTTAATTTTTAAGTTTAACTCGAAAACTGCGCAATTTAAGAGAAATCTGTTGCAATTCGGCAAAGCGTACGAAGTCACTGAAAAGGATGATTGCTAATCGCTTCTGCAGGAATTCGCGAAGTTACTTTAGAACATTTAATTGCGTATTAGATATATCTATAGTAAAAACCTAAGCCAACCGACAAGCCCTTAGTATCCTGCATGTATTATTAAATCCGTGTCCTGAACAAGCTGTCTAAAATCAGAAACCTACTTATATTCTCGCTTTAAAATCATAAGTTTTTTATTCGGCGATCCTGAAGATCCTTCGAATGGCTGAAAATTGGTGAGTGGAAAATAAAAATATTTTATGTTGGTAAGTAGTAACATATTTCTTTTAAATCACTTAGTTTTTTTCATTAAATTTGAAACATTATTAAATTACCGAAATTCCTGATCAATACGCTTAAACTCGAGTGGCAACATTGCTTTTAAATCTCTTAGTTTGTTCATCAAGAACTCATTAAATTTTCCCCAAATTTGATATAAATAGAAAACAAATTTTAAAGTCAAAATTTTCACTTCGAGGAGCGCATATTTCGGGGAAGGACTACGTGTATTCAAAATTTGGTGGCTGTAGGTATCACTCTTTTAATGCGATAAGAGAAATCTACATAAATACATACGGATCCTTCACTATTTAATATTAGATATAACTATGAGCTAGTCTTTCTTGATAGGATCTTCATGTGAATCTCTGCTAAAGCAAACAGCGCGTCATTCTTTATTATATAGTTACATGTGTACGATTGCACACAAATCTGATGATACTTAGCTTTCTGATCAGTTAGTTATATAGGGATCGGACCAATTTGTGGTGAAATGATCGCCAAATTTGGCGACTTTTGGGAATTTCTCATAAAATTTGACGACTAAATTTAATCTTTGAAACTGTCGCCAGCTTGCCGTTTCTCGACAAATTGGCGGACAGCTAAAACTTAACCTCGTGCAGATATACTTTGTACCATTAAATTTACCTCAATGTTAAATGGATTTACCTTTGTAGCCCATTTTTCCGGTAATGCTTATAATATTGAGTCCTTTCATGTTACATAATACAAGAGATACTAAAATTTCACTAAAATTAGTTACTTTGTAGGGTTTATATTTATTTTAACTAACATTTATTTTAAGCGATTTTTCCTGTCAAGCCTTTACTTTCCCCTAGAATTGCCAATGCCAGAGTATGTAAATTGTAGTAGAACGCGCAGTATATTCACATTTTAGCAGAAGTAAGTTGAGTTTAAATAGAAGGGAAACGAGATTGTATGTGTGCTTCTTGAATCGCGAGCGTGAAGGTTGTTAGGTAGAAATTTAAGAACCGCGCGTTTCGGCCTGTGTGCCTATTTCGGCAGTTCGTTGAATCTTCAACTGCTTAATCAGTAAGCTCGCTGAATCTCAGCTGTATCTTAGAACGCGGTTAAGTTAGTTACGAATTTAGAGCCTCGTAGGTAATGATCTCGTTATTTATTCATCCTGCCATTTATTTTTAGCTTCACATTTCTGTTTTGTTAAACCGCTGGGTCGGCGTAGTTTGTGAGCGTCAAGTGAACGCAGCTGTTATTTCTAAAGTGGAATAAAAAGGGATTTAAACCCATCCAATCCAAATTTGCCTTCGGCTTTTAGAGAAATTATGTTTTAGTTCTGGTTTCGCCAACAGATGGCGCCACTTGCTTATTCTTGTCCAGGCTTTCTTATCTTATCTAATCATTATTTCCTATCTTGTTCATTTGCGGTTTTGCAGCTGAAGATGATGGTTCGGTAAAACCATCGAAACTAGTCCTGTGAAAATTTTGTAGGTATAAAGCTGATTTTTGTTGTTTGACTTCTGAATTAGTATTTATTCGGCGTGTTATTGTGTCTTAATTATTTAAACCCTTCTTACGAGTTTGTGTAATTTACAGTTCATAGCAGTCACTACCACTGTTGCTGACAAGTTGGGGCCTCGCAACACTATAACTTACATACAAATTCGAATCAATAACGAAAAATCACAAGACAGTGATTCGTGCTTTGTCAGAATAATCCTTTACTAATGAAACTTCGAACTTGATTAGTTTAATAAAATTAAGAACATGTAGAGTTATAACATATTTTTGGAAGCAAGCAAGATGATAAATATGCAGCGCCTTCGCCGGGTATCGAACCGCGGACCTCTCAGTTGCGTGCTGAGCGTGCAGACCACTACACCGCGAAAGCTCGCGAAGAAGGCGGGAGAAATACCGTACAAACATACTCATATAAAGAACATAATTTCTTAAGGTATATTGCAGGCAATCTTCATCAAAGTTTCTTGATGGCGATCTTGTAATTTTTCCTTTGTTGCATCCATTTAACAGGAATCCTTTACGAATTATTAGCTATTCCGATGCTGTTCTTGAAGAGTATAAATTAATTTGTTTCAGAAAAAGAAGTTAAGATGAATGATGAAGGTTTGTTTTACTTTTGTTTTTTTATGAAGACAAATAAGAAAGATATTTCAGATAGTACAGAACAATAAGGATTCTGTTTTTTCTGTTTAGTTGCTATGCTTAAACCTTGATGTGAATTGGATTCAAAATTCTCGTAGTCATAGATCGCTGCTCATTTTAACCCTTTGCACTCGAGAGGTGACTCTCAGTCCCCACTCGATTTGATGCGATAATTCGAGTGGTGACTATGTTTATTTAGGTTTGGTTTGGGGAATATCGCTTCATGACCTTATTCAACAATACAGGCGTATAAAAAATAACCGGCGATCTTTCAGCTTAATTAGGTTTTTTAGATTTATTATTATACATGCGAACTCGAAAGTCGTGGCAATAGGGATATTATATTTTCATAGTTACGGAGCCCAATAAGCATGGAACATGATGAAAAATCACTTTACGTGAACATGAATTCGATTTTTTGTTAATGAAGAATGTGTGTGTGTGTGATTATGGCAAAGCCTCGAGGGCTATCTGCCTAAAGGGAGAGATGCCTTTCTTGGAGGACTTTCTAAGGGAAACTGGCTCGTATACACGTTACACATGGGGAAAACCACGAAAACGCCTATGCAGCCAGCCCGTTCGCGGGATTCGAACCTCGGACCGAACTACCAGTGTTCAGCGACTTTACCGCTCGGTCGCTGGTAGGCGTTAATGAAGAATGAAATTACGCATATGCATAGAAGATAGACGAATGGATTCAAATTCTCAAACTCACTTTGACGATAGAGAGAAGGTAATCAGTGATGAAGATATCGATGAAGTAAAAAGTGTAAGAAGGCGATGTAACATAATAATGAAAATGAAAGCGACAGTGATTCAGCAAGAGAAAGAGAAAATTCAGAACGGTTAACGTGCACAGAATTCGAAGAAACGTCGCCCAAAATAAATACCATTCGTATCCTGCGAAATAGGCACACGATCGCAAGTATCTTCAGACATACAAGAATTTCTTTTAATTGTGTGTGAAATCGTTTTAAATTAGCTGCAAGAAATTCACTAAATATGCAGAAAATCGCCTCGAGTTGCCGATTCGCACGAGTGAAAAAGGCCTCGAATGCAAAGGGTCAACATGTAGCAATTCTTTTCTTCGCTACAATAATTACAGCAAATTAGGGATTCCGAGAAACTTGCCAATGATATTCAGTTTATTATTAACAGCTCGCAAGATCCTGATATCGACATTCATTTTATTTAAGTTCGAGAACACTGTGGAAAGTTTTGGAAATAGGAGAGCTGATGCTCTAGAAAAGCTAGCTAAGAAATGTCACATTGATTTAAATCTTCGTGTTCTGTTTGTCACTGTTTTGGAACAAAGAATATCTGGCCTGCCCAAAAGCACAATGGGCCAAAAGTTATTTTTCTACAATGTTTCACAGATTACAAGTTGTCCAGTTTTCAACAGATTTTAAAGTAACTCAATTTTTGATAGGACATGGCAATTTAAAGCGATTTTTAAAAGGATTAGGACTTGTTTCAAGTACTTTCTACATTTCCGGTAGCGGCAATGAAGATTAAAGCATATTCTTCTTACGTGCGCCCATCATGTCAATCAGAACAGGCAACTACCGTATATACCCGCGTATAAGTCGAGATATTTTGGAAAAAAAAAAAAAAAAAAAAAGACTTCAAAGTGGGGGGTTGACTTATACGCGGGGCCATAAAAATTAAAAGAATCGGAAGTTCAAAAATTTCTTTATACGATAATTTCTCGTATAATGCAGTTGGTTTCTTCCCGCACTCAAATTGGACGACTTATCAAATAAGTCACTTACTTGAAGTAATTTCATGACTTAAATTATGGGACGAACTAATCACAGAGTCCCTCTAAAATGATTATAAAATCATTTAAAAAATGTTGTATTAGCAACGAACTAGACGGCACGGAAGATGATACTGTTTTTGAAAGTGAAAATGACGACGAAGGCTCTAGTAGTGATTGTAACAATACAGAGTTCGAGACTGAAAATATGTATGACGAGCCAATGACGAGCCAATGACGACGAAGGCTCTAGTAGTGATTGTAACAATACAGAGTTCGAGACTGAAAATATGTATGACGAGCCAATGACGAGCCAATGACGACAGAAGAGTTCTATGAAATGTTTGGCGAATCTGACTATGAATCGGACGTTGAAGGATTTTGATTTTGTTTATTTACCAAGGTATTTTTTATCGTATATTTACTTTTTTTTCTCAGATGAGTTTGAATAAATGTAGTACTTAAAAAAAATTTTTTCGAAGTTTCTCGATCGATTTCGGAAGTGGAGGGGGGGGGGTCGACTTACACACGGGTTTCTTATTTTCTACGAATTTTTTATGTCGACTTGGGGGGGAGTCGACGTAAGCGCGGGTATATACGGTATTTCAGGCAACTTTGATGCGCCTGTATGTGCGCTCGTATGTTGGACATTAATTTTTTCTGAACACTTCGGACTAAAGGAAAAATTTTTGCTCTTCGAAACTTCATTCTCAAATTAGATTATTGGATTCTCCTTATATTATTACTTTTTTATCTTATCTTTTACTTAGTTTTATACTTAATTATTTAGCCCAGAAGAGCTGTTAGTCTAGAAACGGCATTTTGCGTCGGTTCACTCTGAATGACGTTTCATTTTTCAAAATGTTGGCACCAAGTATCATCACCCTGTACAAAATTTAAAGAAATTAAATAATGAAGAATATGCATAAATGTATGTGTGTTTCTCGCATTGTGATTAAACCAGTACCTAGAGCAATCCAGTTTTGAATATCGTAGTCCTCTCCACCCCGAATATGGGCACTTGGAAGTTCGAATCCTGAATTTCGAATTTGTTTTATTGCCCGTTTCATATTTTGAAAAACTTTTAACGAATGTTTAATTAAAAAACTCCACAATTTCAAAGCGAGCAGTGGCAACACTATACCGAAGGAAAAAAAAAACACTTTTATCTCCAACGCACGAGACCGTCTGTCGGAAATTCTAAAGATATGCAGTTTTTAATCATTTCTAGCCCAAAGGGACTTTAGCCTAAATGCTGTCAAAACGAGTATATAGGTGTAAATGAAAAAACGCCGCGTTAGGCGTAATATAAAATCTGAACGTTTTCAGATTTTTTTATTTATTTATTTAAGAATTTTCTCTCCGTTTGTTGTGTTGTTATTACATCTGTTTATTTATTTATTTTGTTAGTGTTATAACTTAGTCTCGCGGTATTCCTTATGGAACACGAGGAAATGAAGTAAGAGTTCTCTCTTTCTCTCTCTCACAGCCACACACACAACACACAGCAACAACAACAACAAAAAAAAAAAAAAAAAAAGATGGGAGGGGGGGGGAACTTTAAAGCTTTCAGATTTTATATTACTTCCAAAGGGGCTTTTTTTTAACGTCTTTTGTGTCGCCTTTATTTATTAAATATCATGTTCTTCGCACTTAAACCATAAAATTCGATTCAACAGCAATATCACAAAATAATTTTAAAATCAGCATATCTTTTAAATTTTCGATAAAGTCTCGTGCGCTGGAGATAAAAATGTCCCCCCCCCGTACAGTGTTGCCATTGCTTGCTTTGAAATCGTCGAGTTTCTTAATCATAAACTCATAACGCTTTACAAAA
Source organism: Stegodyphus dumicola (assembly GCF_044657685.1). Taxonomy (NCBI): domain Eukaryota; kingdom Metazoa; phylum Arthropoda; class Arachnida; order Araneae; family Eresidae; genus Stegodyphus; species Stegodyphus dumicola. Next base: position 243,020,526 of record NC_140771.1, read on the forward strand.
TATGAAATAGATTGTTAAAAAAATTCCAAATTTGGGCTGTTTTATCACAGTGAGAGAAACATACATTTATGCAGATTCTTCATTATTTAATTTCTTTAAATATAATACAAGGCTGTAATATTATGTGGCAACAATTTAAAAAATGATTAGCCGTTTATAGTAAATCAACTCAAAATGCCAAAACGAAATTAATAGCCCTTCTGGGCAATTGCCCCTCTGGGCTAAAAATAGCAAATATCGATACACTCATTTCTGGAAAAACAATTTATCTCTCTTCAGATTTCTAACAACATTTGAATTTGTTTTTACGTGGAATATGGAAAGTATAAAATTAAAAAAAAAAATCAAACTACATAACCATATGTTTTTAAAAAATAAGACAAGCTTGAAAATCTTTCTTAAACTTTACTGTTATCGATTCTTTTTTAATCCGCGAAAGTTTTTTTTTTACTCTTTTTACTGCTAGTGATCAGTCTTGATTCATTTACGAACATAATTTTTCAATAAAGAACGACATTTTAATTTGTGTTCCATCTCATGATCTCCAGAAGGTCCATTTATAAAGATATAATTAGATTCAGGTAGCGCAAAAAGCAATCTAAGTGTTTCTATTGAAATAAATTAGATTAAACGAGTTGTTTGAACGAAATTGAATTGTTCGCCTCTTCTTAGTTTCGAAATGGAGGAAATAATAATAATAATAAAAAACTAATGCGCAATGATACAATGTATTATAAGTTTTTTACCCCCTCCCCCACGCCCATCCATATCACCAGTTGTCTTTCTAGGTATGACATTTAGTATGACTGTGGAAATTATTACTTAAACCTTTCAAAGTAAAAACTTGGACCTTTTGATGATAAAGGTTACGCAGAAGTTTTTTGACGCTTTGTAAATTGCCTTAAGGCAATTCATAATTTTAATTAAAACTTAATTTCTTCTTGTAGACTGATACCACTTCACGTTCCTTATTATTATTTGAAATGCGATTAATAAATTAATTTCGTATTTTAGAAACGTCACTTTCGTTTTTTAAGGTAGACTTCAGATAGGAATTCTAAAGAACTTTTATTGAATTTAATTGTTGCCGTCTGAAGAACTCCACGAAGATCGCTGAATTCTTTTTGCAACGTAGGTGCTGGTGCTGGCGAAGAAATATTTAGCTGCCTGGAGATTTTTTCTTTTTTTCTGTTATTGAATCTTTGAGCGTAGGTAGCAATAAACAGTTAAATAATTCATGATGCACGGACAGAAGCTTCAAGCTTCTAAACGAGTTAAAAAATACTCACTTTTATAAATCCAAAGAAACTTTCTTAATAAAAGAAAGATAATAGATAGAAAGAAAGAATTTTATTGTATTCTATTTCCATTTGTGATAGTGAATTCTTTTCGATTCCATGCAGGTTTAAACTTGTTTTCGCAAGAAGTAAAACTCATCTTTGCCAAACAAAATCACTCGCAATTGCTAATACCAAAATAAAGTTTTACAAAATATGAAATAGATAATAAAACGAATTCTAAATTCACAATTTGGGATTACAGGTGCCCATGTTCGGGGAGAAGACTATATTATTCAAAATTGGTTGGCCCTAATTTACCATCGTTTTTCAACAGTGCGAAGAACATAAATATATTCGTGCAGATCCTTTATTATTCAGTTTCTTCAAAAGTAATACACAACGATAATGTTTCGTGGCAACAATTTAATAAGTGATTCACACATTCAGAGTGATTCGCCGAAAATCCCCTTTCGAGGTCTATTCAAGGTCGATTGTCTATTCGGAGCTCATAGTGTTTTAGGCTAAAAATACATATTTAGCAAAGTAATTATGTTTGATTTGAATTAAGGTCGAAACCTCTTTGGAACAAAATTATGTATCGCATGAAGAGAAAGGAAAAATAAATAACTATTTATAAAATAATAGTGGTTGCTATCATTTTATTCCTATTATTACTAAACACAGAGTGTTTTATAATCACTCGGAATTTGAAGAAAGCAATATCAATAAACACATAACCCGTTTTTTAAAATCATTGTTTTATTTAAGGAGTATGGATATTTTTGATAAAATATTAAATCAATTAATTATCTTCGAAATTAATTGCAGAAAGTGGAAATATAACTATGGGGAATAATAAATTCTTTCTGTTTGAGAATATTGTTGGGGAATGTTTCTTAAAATTGCTATTTTAGACTTTTTTACAAAAAAAATCCACTTAAATTATTAACTAAATCTTTAATGTGCTAATCTACCTATATATAAAACTGTTATTTTAGAACTTTTTTTACACAAAAATCCACTTAAATTATTAAATAGATCTTTAATGTGCTAATCTACCTATATATATAAAGAAGACAGTCTGTATGTGTGTGTGTGTTCGCTAATATCTCAGTCACTGCTTTAGCTATCATCACCAAACTTTCTACAATTCTTTCCTGTATCTTGGAAAAAGGTCGACGTCCATTTTTTTCCCCCAAAAAATAGCTAAAATCAGAGATATTAATTAAAAACTCTAAAAACGCTAATTTTCGCCCTCATTTTTCCGAGTGGCAACAGTCTCGCAAGCTGGAGATGATGAAAATATGCTTTATTTCGAAAGTTGTTGCCACTCCTTGCTTTCAAATCCTAGAGTTTGTTAATAAAAAATTTCTAAGTTTTACGATGAAATAAAAATAGCATTGCCAAACATTAAATACATTATTCCCGATTTCAAAAATTCGTGAGAAGCTATTTCGACTTTTCCCATCTTCTTACGACTTTAGTCAGTCGAAATATGAATTAAAACCTCTGAAAGCGCTCAATTTCACAGTCATTTTTCCGAGTGGCAACAGTCTCGCGGCGATGGATATAAAAATACTTTATTTCGGAAAATGTTGCTACTACTCGCTTTTAATTCGTAGAGTTTGTTAATAAAAAATTTGTGAGTTTTACAAAATCTATATATACAAAGAAGAATACTTGTTTGTGTGTTTGTTTGTGTTATTGATTTCTGATCAATTATGATAAATTATTTGCCACATTTAATCAACTAAAATCGAATATAGGGGGAATATTGAATGGAACTTGAGCTTTTACGATCGTTTGAAAAGACAAAAGGCGAAAATCATAAAAAACTGCGTGCCATTGTCGCTGATATAAGGAGAGAGAATTAGTTTATTTTTCTATCGAGATTTTTTATGTGGGTTTCATATCGCATCAGACTGAAAAATGACTATGAATTGTATTTTTTGCATCGTTATTAGAGAAGGATTATAGCTGTATCGTTCTCTCTATTGTTAGATACATTACTCTCAATCTAACGTAACTGGCATCGAATACTTCTGATAGTAAATATTTAATAAGCAGTTAACTCAGTTTTGTTACTTTACGTGATTCTTTTAACTGTGTAATATCATTTTGAGTTTGAATTAACTTCATTTAAGGTTTAAAATGGTTATCCGCCCCAAGTTAAATATTTTAAATCTTGCACAAAACTCTTGGTTAATTTTTGAAATGCAAGAATCTAACTCATTAATTTTTCAAAGATGAAACTCATTAATTTTTCAAATGTTACATCTTACCGTTCCTGATTTTGTAAACAAATTAGTACAGTGTTGCATTCCTGTCTGTTTTCAATGTCATATATATTTAATTAAACGAATAATTCGCAAAAATGTTAAAACTTAATTTTCATTTATTCGAATAAAAGTTACGTAAAAGTAAAGACAAATTTTTAGGCATTATCTTAAAGCTAATTATGTAGATTCGTAGTTTTATATTATTTAACGAATTCACTGCTAATTATGTAAGATTTAGTTAGCTAATAGTTATTTCATGTTGGGCAAGGCATGTACTAACCGTCAAAATTTGATCATTTAGAATAACAGTTTCAAACTTTCCGCCCGCATTCGACCCCTGAAGCTATATTATGAGGACCGAGATTATATTTCAGTTATTTATTTGCCGTTAATAGCGCGTTTATTAATATAAATATAAATTCATTGCGAAAAAAGTTAATAAAAATAGAGCATTAAGTTTTACATTTCAAGAAAGGATAACTTAAAATATAAATACAAAAAATCTGATGTGTACACCACATGACTTCTTTGTACGGAACATTAAATTATAAGCACTTTTTTCTTGAATTTCATTTAAATTGATTGGATTGAATTAAATTTACTTCGTCGACAGCGCATAAACCACAATAGAATAAATGCACTCTTTAAAATTCACTATATTTGTTCACTACAACGACACTCTGAATGCACAAAATTTATATAATTTGAAGAATTATTGTTGCCACATGTTCTATTCAAATACTATAGTAAAGCTAAAACGATGTATGAAAGAAATTAAGCAAACGAAACAGAAAAGAAACAGTTTTTCGCAGACGATTTAGTATTTCTCATTCAATTTTCAATTCAATTAATTCAGTTCTCACTTCGCAACAAGGCAAAAATACATAAAAACTCAAAATATCTTCATTAAAAATTACGAAGTAAACCTTAAACACTTATTTCCTCGGAAAAATTCCAGAAAGGATTAAGCATGATTTAATTCGCAATAATAAATGAAGGCGTTATTTTTGTGTTGCGAAGCTTAGTCTCTCTAGATTGGCAACAAATCTGCAATTCTGCTGTTTCAAATGTAAACAAATATGTTCGCCATGTTATTTAAAACTTAACCGCACTTAAACAGCTTTTAAATTGTTGATAATTGTACAAATATTGCTTCCAGAATTACGAAAGGCATAAAAACCTTAACCGGAAGATAAAAACAACATAATTCAATCATTTTTAAAGCAAAAAATGTTCAATTTACAAACATATAAGAGTAAAGAAACGGAGATCATTGAGCGGGGTAACAGAGTGGATATATATATATATAAATATATTTATATACATTTGGTGCGGCCGATTGCAACCAAAATACGAGGTGCACATCTACATGTTATAGCAGTCCTATATGCAAAATTTTAACGTGCTGAGGCTACTCGTTTTTGAGTTATGCGAGATAGGTAAGTACATATGCGTTCGTACATACGCCACGAAAAATTCTCTTCAGAATTTATTTTAAAGCAGTTTTATAATTTTTTTGGAGGAAGAGAGTGTTCTATTCTGTCCTTACATACAGATATCACGGAAATACATCGTTAAATTGCATTCGATAGCAATCAAAATGGGATAGTTTCGTTGAAATATGCTGCCTGAAACTTTTCGCGATTACGATACTTCCTTTTTACTTCGTACAAGGAAGTAAAAACATTAGAGACAGAGATATAGACTATTAGGTTTCATTACTTGTATATTTTAGTTTATATTAAAAGTTATTCAGTAGTTAATTAATTACAAAGTGTAACCAACAAAATTTTAATATATGTATTGTAGAATCGGGACTTATTGTCTAGGAATATGATGTCTGTAAGCTTACTTCTTAGGTGGCTGTTTGAGGGGTTGATAAACAAGTCCGATTTATGGAAAATTCGATAATTTAATGAAACATGAATAGTTGCTACAAACTACAAAATAATTACATGTGTAGAAGGAAACAGGTGATATTTACAGATGAAAGAGAATCGACCGTCTTTTACACGCAAACATCTTGCCAAACTTGGCGACCATTTGGCGCATTTTTATTTGGTTTTGTATAATCGTAATGGGTATTGTAACTAAATACTGCAATTGCTGTTATATGTAGCTGTAATCATATTCGGCCCTCACATGCTTTCCAGTAATTTTGAGAACTGGAAGATACTAGAAATCTATCGGAGGTCGGAAGATACCTATTGTTAAGAGCTTTAAGAGTATCAGTTTCAGAGTACTGAGCTACTTCAGTGTTAGCTTCGTTTTTAGATGCGCTTCGTTTTCGATGCGCGTTTTATTTAGCGTTCCTTAGTCGTCTGAAGTGTAACTACTGTTTGTATTGGGTTGGCAACTAAGTACTTGCGGATTTCACTCATAGATGGCTTCAGTTGAATTTTTAGGGTTGCAGACGTAGTACAAATGTAAAACACATTTTGTTATTTGATAGTTGGCAATTGAGCTGTCAATCAGTAAAAAAAGGTTTTTTGATCGGTTGCGTAGTTTTCGTTTGGCGTTTGTTGAAAAATGGAAAATCAAAAGGAACATTTTCGTCATATTTTGGTTTTTTATTTCCGCAAAGAGAAAAACGCATCGCAAGCTCATAAAAAGTTATGTGCTGTTTATGTTGACGAAGCCTTAAAAGAACGGCAGTGTCAAAATTGGTTTGCCAAATTTCGTTCTGATGATTTTTCACTCAAAGATGAAAAATTCTCTGATCGTCCAGTTGAAGTTGATGACGACCTAATCAAAGCAATAATCGATACGGATCGTAACAGTACAACACGTGAAATTGCAGAGAAGCTTCGTGTATCACATACATGCATTGAAAATCACTTAAAACAACTTGACTATGTTCAAAACTCGATACATGGGTTCCTCACGAACTGAAAGAAACGCATTTAACGCAACGCATTAGCAGCTGCGATTAGCTAAAGAAACGTAATGAAAATGATCCATTTTTAAAACGACTGATAACTGGCGATGAAAAATGGGTTGTTTACAACAATGTCAAGCGGAAAAGATCGTGGAGCAGGCCAGGTGAACCAACTCAAACAACATCAAAACCTGATATTCATCAAAAGAAGGTTTTTGTTATCAGTTTGGTGGGATTACAAAGGAATTGTCTACTTTGAACTCTTACCACCCAACCGAACGATCAATTCTGATGTCTACATTGAACAACTAACGAATTAAACAATGCAGTTGAAGAAAAGCGGCCCGAATTGACAAATCGAAAAGATGTTGTATTCCATCATGACAATGCAAGGACACACACATCTTTGGTCACTCGGCAAAAATTATTGGAGCTTGGTTGGGATGTTTTGCCATATCCACCTGTTAGCAATTAATTAGTTCCTTTATTAAAAACACATTCCGTCAAACATTAATTGTTAGATACTTGCTTTATTCAGAAACATTACCGTCAACATTACTGCTAAAAAATATTACAGTTCAAATTATTATCGTTCTGAAAAAAAAAAACTGTTGATGCCAATCGTGAAAATACATTTTAAATAAAATTAATACGTTGCGTTTACATTCGGGCATCCTGACTTAGTTACGACCTCGGAACATTAAGAACTTATATTTAAAAAAATTAAATCTGTAATATTAATGTTTATAGTTCGAAAGTCTTTAGCTGTCATATAGATTCAGCGTCGTTTTCTATTCTTTTTCCGTGTCCTAGTTTTAGTAATATGCGGTGTGTTGTTATCGTTATCCCCAGTAACACTAATGTCATCACCATCATCATCGTCTTCTTCTGATTCAGCTTGACACTGCCATGACTTTAATTGGCTTACATGAGCTGTCGTACTAAAGAAATGTCCTTTCACCTTCTCTTCTAATTGAGTCACTCTATAGGTATCACTTGGTAAAACTTCTGTAACTACTAAAGGTCCTCGATACTTTGGTTGTGTTTTGGTTGATTCTCCAGTTGATTTAGGTACTCTTCTCATAACTACTATTTCTCCTCGTTCGAATGTTAAAGAATTGCTTTTCTTCTTGTCATAATTTGCTTTCATTTTCATCTGCATATCTTCAATTCTCTTATAACGTTGCGCGCCTCCAACTTGCACGCAACCAAGAGGTGACTGTGAAAACTTGTATAAAAGATAGAGCCTTGTGAAGGGTTTAAGTCCCTTTTTATTCAACGTAATAAATTACAATTGCGTTCTCTTGACGCTTACAGACGGTGCCAACTCGGCAGTCAAATAAAAATAATAACCTGAAAAGAAACTAAAGACAAGATTCTAACTACGAGGTTCTCTAAAATAACTAACTCACCGCGTTTTACAATACCGCTGCTAATTCAGCAGACTTGAAGCTCACTTGAACGATTAATACTACTTCCCGCCAAGCACATAGGCCGAAACGCGGGGTTCTTCAATTCTCGCTAACTACCTCCGCGCTCGCTAAGTAAGAATATCACACACCGAACTTGTTTCCTCTCTATTTAAATCATACTACTTCCGCTGATAATTTGAATGCTTGTGCGTTCTACTCAAATTTACATATTCTGGCATTGGCAGTTCCAGGGGAAAGTAAGGCTTGACAGGAAAGATAGTTTAAACTTAAAATAAATGTTAGTTAAAATAAATATAAACCCTACATTTGCCGCTGCCAGAATTTGGAAAACTTGGAAGCAGGTCCTACAAACGACCTGTTGTAAGTTTATCTAATTCTGAACTAACTGGCGAGAACCTCGTTTACACACAAAAAAAAAATCTTATGTAACCATTTGTATACTAAAATTCTGTTGATCGTTACAAAGCTTTCTTCTTACAGCAACTTTTCCTGGACTTCATCAATCAATCTTGGTCTTTCCTTCCAGCATCTGGAAGGAATAAGTATCAGTATCTTTCTACATACATTATAATTTACACTTTCTTGACACAATAAATTTTTATTTTTAACGATTCGTTTTTCTTAGTTATTGCTTACTTCACATTCATTCAATTTTTCAAGCATTAATTTAACTTTACCCTGGCTCTCCACCGTGTGTGGTGTCAAACGGGAATATTCGTGTTTTAGACTTACAACACTTCCCCTAACCACCATGATTTGTTAGAATTCAACGACCAAATAGACACACCTTACTCGACATTCTACAACTCAATGAGCTACTTTAATATTCTTAAAAATTCAAATGTAGGTGGAGAACCCTACAAAACACATTCATTCTAACTTCCCCCTCATTCATCTTTAAACATGCAGGCTTTCGCTCTAAAGCATGACTTTACAGTTTAATACTTAAATTTTGACTTCATTGCTTTTAAGCATTCACTTTTAGCATCTACAATTTTATGCTTCTAGACTAAATTCTACTTTTACATAACCTTCAAGTATTTACATACATTTACAAAAGTTTAATACATATGCTCTTTACAATTTACCATAAAATGAATAAGAGAAAATAAATTTTTACTTTACTCATTCTTCGCCAAGCTGGCGGCACTGAAACTAAAATTCTTATTAATACAAGAATACGAAGTTATTTTTATCTTCGGCCAAATTTTGGCTTTAACATAACAGAATTAGTCTTTCGACCAACAGAAAATGCTTGTTTTTAGCTTTTACACTTAAAGAAAATAATACTTTTGCCTTAGCTAAATAAAGTAAAACAAAACTAAGTCTCAACCGAGACATATTGACTTTCGTCAAAACATAGAACTTCGTACTTATGCATAACATTTCGGAACAAAAGAGAAAAAAAATTTATAGAAGGTTTTAACTTATCTTTGAGTTTTCGATGCTTGAAACTCCGTCATCCGTTTTTGGCAAAATTGATCCCAAGTTAGAGGTTTCATGGATGTCAATCTTCTCCTTATTGATCTCCGAGTGTCGTCCACGTTGATCTTTCTTTTGCGTCCTCTACATGCTGGCCTCTTGACGGAGTAATCGTCTGGTTGTTGTCCTTTGCGTTTCTGCCTGGGACGGCTGGTCTTGACGTCCTCCGGTCTGGAGTCCTTCTTGAATTTCTTCTGTTCGTCGTATTTTTGTGCCTCCTGTTGGCGTTTCAGTTTCCGGAACGGCGGCCTTGCTGGCACCTGACTCTGTGGCCGTGTGCGCGTTCTCCTTGATGTGTAATTTCTCCTGCCATCTTTTGTAGGTGGTGTTTTCGTCTTTACTACGGTTTCTTTACCCGGTTCATCTGTATTTTTGTTTTTCTTAAACGCCGGAGTTTGAAAATCCTTTTTTCTTTTTGATGCCGACGTCCGGGTTGTAGAAGTGCTAGGTCTCTCTTCAGTTCTCTGTTTCTTGTGTGGTGGAATAGTTGTTGTAGTCTCTGGCCCTTCTATTTCGTTTAGACTTGAGTCCTGCAAGAACTTTTTAAGGATTTCAAAATCATTTGGATTATAGTATTTTTTCACTTGGTCGGGACTTGCTTTACAGATTTCCCCTCTCTCGTTTTTAAGATATAAGACTACTCCTTTGATTTCCTGAATTACATAGGGGCCTTCAAACTTTGGAGCTAGCTTTGCCATAAAATTGTCTGGGGCACTTGATAAGGAAAATTTCCGCTTCAATACTTTATCCCCAACTTTAAAATCTGCTTCACGGCGTTTTCTATCGTAATATAGTTTTTGCCTATTTCTTGCCGTATCCGAGGTTTTAAGTGCCTGATCAATTAGCTTTTGCACATCTTTTTGTTTAAACTCCTGCTCTCTTTGTTGCACAAAGAATAATTTATCTAAAGGCGTAATTAACTTTCTGCCTAAAAATAATTCTGCTGGAGTTTTTCCCGTAGTATCATGATGTGCCGTTCTTAAAGCATAAGCTAATTCATTTATGTAGCCATCCCAGCGCTTGTGATGTGTGCTCACGTAACTGCGAATTATTTTTACTATATTTTTATTAACTCTTTCTGCTATGTTAGCCTGTGGTCTATACGGAACCATTTTGATATGGCGTATGCCAAGTCCATTGCATATGTTTTCAAATATTTGACTAATGAATTGTTTTCCGTTATCGCTAATGACTTTTATCGGTGCACCGTATTTTAAAATGTATCTGTGTAAGAATGCATCTGCGACTGTTTTGGCTGACGCGCGTTTAAGTGGAACAATTTATATCCATTTTGAAAAATGATCTACTATTACTAAAAGAAAACGATTTTTATTTAACTCGCTCTGGGGGAAGGGACCAAGGAGATCTATGCCTAAAATTTCATTCGGAAATGTAGCGCGAATGCTATTTAAGTACCCGGCCGGGCTGTAATTAATATCATTTATTAACTGACATTGATTGCAGGACCTGACATACGCCGTTACTATTTTGTATAATTGCGGGAAATATACCGCCTCGCGTACCCTTTTTATAGTCTTTCTGACCCCGAGGTGGCCCGCTGTTTTTTCTTCGTGCAACTCCTTCAAAATGCTTAATCGAAGCGAGGCTGGGATGACTGGCTTATACTCAAGATTTTCGTTCGTTGTTTTCGTATAGAATAATAAATTATCTATTATTTCATAGTTTTTTGCTCTATTTCTTATCGCATCGATATCTGTATGCTCAAAGCTTTCGGGGTCTTTCAAATAAGCATAGATATTTCCAAATTCAGGATCAGCTTTCAGTTCAGTAATAACCGTATCTCTAGAATCTAAAATTTTTGAAGTCAACACAGCGCATTTAAGTTCATTTCCTTCATCGTCCAGTTTTATACGAGAAAGTGCGTCAGCTACATTGTTTTCCTTACCCGGTTTATATTTTATTGTGATATTATATTCTTGGAGTTTTAAAGCCCATCTTATTAACCTGGGCGTTAGGTTTTTTCCCGAGTAAAGTCTACCAGCAGCCGCATGATCCGAAAAGACTGTTACTGGCGATTTGCCAAAATAAACTCGAAATTTGTGTACAGCCATTAATACGGCTAATGTTTCTCTTTCTGTAGCTGTATAATTCCTTTGTGTCTGATTCAATGTTTTACTAAAAAATGCCAGCGGATGGTTATTTTGCATAAGAACCCCACCCAACGCATAGTCTGACGCATCTGCCGCAATTTCCAGGTTTTCGTCCCCCTCAGGGAATTTTAAAACAGGGGCATTAATAAGCGCTTCTTTTAATCTTTCAAAAGCTGTGTTAGCTTCCGCTGTCCACGTAAATTTACTCTTTTTTCTTTTGATTACTAAGAGTGGTTCAACAATATTAGCGAAATCTTTTATGAAAGATCGATAGTAAGAACATAATCCAAGGAAAGATGAAAGTTTCTTGGCGGTGTTGGGCGGTGGGAAATTCTTAATAGCTTTTATTTTTGAATCTTGCGTTTCTATACCCTTTTGCGAAATTTTATAACCGAGATATTTAAGTTCTTTAGTTGCGAACTTGCATTTTGAGGCGTTAATTGTAAGACCGGCCTCTTTTAATAATTTAAAAACTTGTTCGAGGTCATTAATGTGTTGTTCCAACGTACTACTCGTTATAATTATATCATCTAGATAAATTAAAGTTGATTTTCCTAGGACAGGCTTTAGAACAATGTCCATAGCTCTCTGGAATGTTGATGGGGACCCACACAACCCAAAGGGCATGCGTAAAAATGCATAAGTGCCCGATTTTGTTATAAACGCGGTTTTGTGTATATCTTCGGGTCTCATAGCTATTTGATAGTAGCCAGACGTTAAGTCCAAAGTAGACATATATCTTGTCGATTTGATCTGTCTAATGGTCTCGTCTATAACCGGCAAAGGGTAAACTGGAAATTTAGTAATACTATTTAGTTTTCTGTAATCAATAGCAAACCTCCAAGCCCTTTTATCCGAAGGAGGAAACTCGTTCTTTTTCCTACATAGTACGACTGGACTTGCGTACTCACTATTTATGGGCGTTATTATTTTATTCTTTAACATCTCCTGAATATGTTCTTCGATGATTAGGTCTTTTTGTTTATCATAACGGTACGGTTTAGTCCTACAAGGTTTTTCGGCATTTAATTGAATCTTGTGAGTTACTATCTGGCAATTTCCTGGTTTTTCTGAAAACAAATGAGAAAAATTACTCACCACTTGCTGTATTGCTTTCCTTTCATGGTCATTCAGATGGCTAAGGTCCACTTCAGGTGTCTCCACAGGTTCCACCACCCTCTGGTCCATCTCCAACACCACGGAACTATCTTGAAAATTTAATTTGGCCCTCGCGGCCCTTAAAAAGTCCATACCTAAAATAAGAGAGTGTTGTAGGTCTTTCACCACAAAAATTAATACTTTGAGATTTTCCTCTTTTACCTGTAAGTTTAATGATAATTTCCCGATGCAGTGACATGTTTTTCCTTGCGCCGCTATAATTTCCGTATTTTTGGTTTTAAATAGTCGTATCCTATAAAAATTCTTTTTGAAGAACTTTTCACTCATAAAATTTCCTTCTGCTCCTGTATCGATGAGGGCTTCTACTGGTACATCGCCAACCAGGACTTGTATAATTGGTAGCTGTGAGTTTTTTACGATGACCGTGTTTAAATGTCTATTTGAGGGTTTTTCTAAAACTTCCGGGGTCTGGACCCTCCCTTTCACAGGCCCCTCTACTCGTTTAAAGCTTTCCTTTCAATCTGTGTCTTCTGGGCACGCGGATGTTTATTTTCAAATTTTCTTTTTGGGCCTTGACCTTCGAGTTTCGATGCGTTAGCTTGATAGTTCTTTCCCCCATACGAGCGATTTCCATTTCTGGTTTCCTCCTTCCTTCGGGTACTTAGAGAATATGTTTCCCCTCACGCTCTTTCCGCTATTCTGCGATTTTGAAACTTCACCGCCAATTCGAAAAGTTCCTGCAATGTGCTTGGGTTTCTAATTTCAAAGTAGTCTTGGACAGCGGGTAACAATCTTGGTAATATTATTTCAATTATCTCCGCATCGGGTTTTTTTCCATACAGCATATCCGTTAGCTTGATTTTTCGTAAAATAAAGTCCGTCAATTGTGCTGTATCCCGTTGATAGAAACTATATAGTTCGGCTTCCAGCCGTGCGCGATCTTTCACTATGGGGAAGGCCTTTACTAACGATTTTTTGAAATTTTCAAATGTATACGTCGGGCTTCCAAATTCACCTAGAAGAAATTTGCCTATATTTTTCCACCATAGCGCGGCCTGTCCTCTTAGTGCTGATGTGGCGATGGCAACGTTTTGTCTTTCAGGCACAGGGTAGAGCTGAAAGTGGTTTTCTAGACCTTCTAAAAATACCGCCACCGAATTTTTTCCGTCGAAATGGACGTTTGGCTTGATTGATGCTCTCAAAGTCTGGACCAGGTATCCAAATCCTTCTAACTGAGTTGTCATTTCTTGGTGTTGTCCAGCGGCTTCCATCCAGTTTTCGGCCATTTCAGTTCGATAAGTGTTCGGGCGCCAATATAACGTTGCGCGCCTCCAACTTGCACGCAACCAAGAGGTGACTGTGAAAACTTGTATAAAAGATAGAGCCTTGTGAAGGGTTTAAATCCCTTTTTATTCAACGTAATAAATTACAATTGCGTTCTCTTGACGCTTACAGACGGTGCCAACTTGGCAGTCAAATGAAAATAATAACCTGAAAAGAAAATAAAGACAAGATTCTAACTACGAGGCTCTCTAAAATAACTAACTCACCGCGTTTTACAATACCGCTGCTAATTCAGCAGACTTGAAGCTCACTGGAACGATTACCACTACTTCCCGCCAAGCACATAGGCCGCAATGCGGGGTTCTTCAATTCTCGCTAACTACCTCCGCGCTCGCTAAGTAAGAATATCACACACCGAACTTGTTTCCTCTCTATTTAAATCATACTACTTCCGCTGATAATTTGAATGCTTGCGCGTTCTACTCAAATTTACATATTCTGGCATTGGCAGTTCCAGGGGAAAGTAAGGCTTGGCAGGAAAGATAGTTTAAACTTAAAATAAATGTTAGTTAAAATAAATATAAATCCTACACTCTTTCTAGCTTCATTTTGTAAGATTACTGGATTCTCCCATTCATCTGCGTCTTCATCTGTAATCATCCTCATCAATCCGTCGTTAAATTTTGGTGAATAACCGTGAAGCATTTCGAAAGGAGTTTTATTTGTAGTCTTATTTATCATATTGTTTAGATTTCTTTCGCATTCCTTAATCTTTTTGTCCCAGTCTCTCTGATTCGGATTTTCCATACTCGTTTTAATCGTAGCCAAAATTGTTCGATTTGCTTTTTCCACCATTCCATTACCACTTGGATGTTGAGTTGAATTGAGTGTATGACTGATTCCATTATTTTGACAGTACTTTCGAAATTCCTTCGCTGTGAAACATGTTCCTCTATCACTGATAATTTTTTCTGGTAACCCAAAATCATCTGCAAAACTTTTTAATGCAAATAACACATACTTGGTTGCAGTACTTTTCATAGGATATAAGCGTGTAAATCTCGTAAAATTATCAATTATTACAAATAATTCTGTATTTACTCTTGAACCTTTTACGAATGGTCCTAAATGATCTATATGTATAATTGCAAAAGGTCTTCTACCACGTCTAATTGGATTCAGTACTCCTTGTTTCTTATCACTAGGCATTTTATTTACTAGGCATTCGAAACACATCGAAATGTGACGCATAACATATCGTTTCATTCCTTTAAACCAGTATGATTCCTTGATTTTGGCAACAGTTCTGTCTGCTGAAAAATGTCCCAAAAGATCGTGAAATTTTACTACAATACCTTTTCTCATCGATTTAGGTATGACATATAACAATTTCTCCTTTTCCTGATCTTTCACTTTACGAAGCAATCGATTATTCTTCAAGACGTAATTTTCAGTTACATATTTCTCTGCATTCGTTCTATCATTTATCTTTTTCTTTAAAATGTCTATTAATTTGCGTAATTCTGGATCTGAATGCTGAATCATAAGAATTTGTTCATCTATCGTTAGCGTTAAACAAACTTTCGAGTTGTTTTCAATTATAGAGTCTAAAGTTTCTTCTGGCTGATCAACTGACGATCGGCTCAATGCATCTATGTGACTCATTCTTTTGCCTGTGCTTTATTTCAATATTGTATTCCTGGATCATATTACTCCACCTTGCTATCTGAGAATTTGAATTTTTCTTCGCGTTTAAATAAACTAAAGCTTGGCAGTCTGTAATTACCGTAAATCGGATTCCAATTAAAAATTGTCGAAGTCGTGTCAAAGTCCAAACTATAGCCATTAATTCTAATTTGCTTGAATGATAATTCTTTTCTGTTCCTTTACTTACACAATAAATTAAATGCCACTTTCTATCTTCACCTTTTTGCAAAGCATTCCTGCCAGTCCTTTGTTGCTCGCGTCTGTGTGCACTTCAGTCTCTGCTTCGGGATTATATAATGCTAGTATTGGTTCATTAGTTAAATGATCATTTAAAGTACTGAATGCTTCTTGCTGATCTTCGTTCCAACGAAATGTTTCATCCTTCCTCGTCAGTCTCGTTAGCGGCTCAGCTTTCTCTGTATATTTCGGTACAAACCTTCTAAAGAAACTTGTAAGACCTAAAAATTGTTTAACTTCATGTTCATTGGTTGGTTTAGGAAAGTTTAATATGGTTCGTACTTTTCTTGGTCCAGGTTGCATACCATTTGATTTTATTAGAAATCCCAAATACACAACTTCATCTTTTCCAAATTCGCATTTTGTCAGTTTCAATGTCAGCATTGCTTCTCTCAATCTATCAAACACTTTCCTAAGTTTTTCCATCATTTCTTCCCAAGATTTAGCCGGAATTAATATGTCGTCCAAATAGCACAATACTTCTTTATTAAGCAATGGACCTAAAACTTGATTCATAAGTCTCTGAAATTCTGCAGGTGCATTAGCTAACCCAAAGATCATACGTTCAAATTGACCAGTATCATCTGGAGTGATGAAAGCTGTTTTCAGTTTCGCTTCTTCAGTTAAAGGAATCTGCAAATATCCATGAGCTAAGTCCAATGTAGTGAAAACTTTACACTCACTAAGACATTCAAGAAGATAATCTATCCTAGGGAGTGAAAATTTATCTTTAACAGTTTGCGAATTCAACTTTCTATAATCTATCACTAATCGTAATTCACCTGATTTTTTCTTTACGAGTAAAACTGGACTAGCATACGGAGATCTTGTTTCAGTAACAATTCCATATTTCTTCCATTCATTTATTATCTTGTTTATAGAAGCACGCTCTTCGGCATTAGTTTTATACGACTTCGTGCAAATAGGCTTACTCCCTTCAATTTCTTTAATATCCATTTTTGTTAAGTTTGTACACCCTAATTCCTCCATATTTAATGCAAAACAATGTCGATACTCATTTATCAAATGTAAAACTTCCTGTTTTCTCTCTGGCGTAATATTGTTATTAACTTTAATTTCTTCTAAAGTAAACGGTCTCCTAAACTTCTTAATTTCATTTATTATCAGTATTTCTTTTTGACTTGAATTTTCAGTTTTCTGATCCGAACTTGGTTCAACTAATTCTGCTACTTCCGCTCTACCGATACATTGATTCTCTTTCAAAATTAGTTTTCGATCGCTGTAGTTAATGACTGGTATCACTGTTTCTCCCTGTATTACTTCCAATAATGAGCTTAACTCATCTTCCGATCCACTTATTACAACATAACCGTTATTTATTTCATCAGTTTTAACTTTCACGAAATTAACCGTATTACTTTCGATATGAGTTTCTTGCGAAGCCTTCAGTTTAATTCGCGGAGTGTTGCTATCATTTTGCAACTGTGAAAATGGGCAGTCATTAGCATAGCGTATGTGCAAGGTATTACCTATCTTGGCGTATGTGGTAAATCAATACATGTTCGACCAACTAATAAGTTGCATGGTTGCGTTTCATCTCCTACAATTAGAACTGTAATGTCCTTTCTTCCACATTATCAATCTCTAAGTTAACAGTTACTTTTCCCAATGTTCTAGCGGCTGGTTTATTCTGGTTCCCAAAGCCAAACAATTCCTCCACATCAGGTTTTACAATAAGATTCAGTCTCTTAGCCGCAGACTGTTTCAATAAACACGAACTAGAACCCGTATCTATGATTGCAGTAATTTCTTCTCCATTATTGATGCGAGCATACTTTAAATATACAGCTGGTGAAAAACCTGAATTCTGGTCCACGGATAAATTATTTTTAACATTTGTCAAGTCTGGATTCTTAGACGTAGACTTTTTAAAAGTATGACCCTTTTCATTACATTTCCTGCAAATAATTTCTTTTTTAGGCTGTGGACAATCCGTCGCTATATGTTCATAATCATTACAATTGAAGCATTTCGGCTCCCCCTTTTCATTGCGGATGCCAGAATTATATTCCCTTTTCCTTTCGTCTGTTTTATAAAATTTATCTCTCAGATTGTATTTATTATCAAAACTGTTTTTAAAACCCACTTTGAAATTACCATCTGTCTGCATGGAATCGTTAACATTTCTTTGTCTTGAATACTGATTATAGGATCCTTCATAAAATTTAGAACCAGATTTGGGCTTTGAATTATGCCTAAAAGTTTTATTTTCTACTTGAAGTACTTTTATCCCTGCCCGAATATTTTCATATTCATCTAGTTTTTCAGCCAACTCTTCAGGATTAATGAATTTAGACCAATCATCAATGAAATGGTCTCGGATAGCAGCGGGGACCCTTTTCTTTAATTGATCCGTAATAATAAGTTGTTTTAAAGAGTCAAAATCTGTTACATTTAATCCAGCAAGCCACTCTTCAAAATAATTTTTTAATTCAAACGTGAAGTCCTTCCACGTATTACGCAATGTTTTAATATGATCAATGAAATTTTACCGAAACTGTTCAGGGCTTAAATTTTCTCAGTAGCAGTTGTTTAACGTGCTTATAGTCGTTAGCTTTCTCTTCTGATTCACGGGCAATTAATTGAGTTATTTCATAAGGCAATAGATCCAACAGCTGAGAAACCCAGTTTTGTTCTTCTAACCCAATACGTCGTGCCTGTCTCTCAAATAAAACTAGATAAAAACTTATATCACCTTCATTCAAATCATACTTATGCATTAATTTACTCATATCACAAATATTACTTCTACTAACATTAGAAGGAACAGAATCATTTACATTACTACTTCTGATTTCCGCTTCTATTTTCAATTTTTCAAGTTCAAATGCTCTTTGCTTATCTTTTTCTAAAATTTCTAACTTTTCCCTGTCTAAACGATCATTTATAATTCTATCTAGCGTTTGTTTAGTAAAGTTTTCATTATAATTCTTACTATTCAAAATCATATCTCTTAAGCCTACAATTTTAATATCAGAAGGGACATCTACATCAAGTTCCAAAGCAAGTTCTTTTAAGTCACATTTCTTGCCTCTTGCCAAATAAGCCATCTTAGCCTTCAATTTTCAAATAATAATACAATAATTATACTTAAGTTCTTTCCGTTTAATACTTAGACATAACATAAACAGTTTATAAATTCACATACCTTTCTACTTTCAGTTTTGGCGAGCTTCCGCATTCAGTTTAGGCTTAGCGTACGTTAAGGCAATACGTTGTTAAATCTAGATAATACTTATAGTTTATCCCACTTCTGAAATGTTAGCAATTAATTAGTTCCTTTATTAAAAACACATTCCGTCAAACATTAATTGTTAGTTACTTGCTTTATTCAGAAACATTACCTTCAACATTACTGCTCAAAAACATTACAGTTCAAATTATTATCGTTCTGAAAAAAAAAAAAACTGTTGTTGCCAATCGTGAAAATACATTTTAAATAAAATTAATACGTTGCGTTTACACACCATAGAGTCCTGACCTTGCACCATCTGATTACGTTTTGTTTCGATCTTTACAAAACTCCTTGAATGGTAAAAATTTCAATAATGATGATGATGTCAAATCTTACTGGTTCAGTTATTTGCTAATAAAAACCAGAAGTTTTATGAACGTGGGATTATGATGCTACCTGAAAGAGGGCAAAAGGTCATTGATAAAAATGGGCAATACATTACAGAATAAATTTATTTAGTTCCATGAAAAAATTGTCTTTGATTTTCTAAAAAAATTCCGCAATTACTTAGTTGCCAACCCAATACTCTCTGATACTGTGACTATGAAGAGATGTGCGAGCATTTTCGTGGGAAGTTCCAGAACTAAGAAGTAAAAAAAAATTATCAACTCGTCGGTTCTATGTGCATTCAATTTTTTACATACCCGTACTCAAGCAGCAATATTTTTTCTTTTTTATAGTACTATTTTAGGTTTTAGGTGGATAATGTGATTCTACGTGATTTTAATGTAAAAATAAAAAAAAACTAAATTACGTAATGGTTGCTTAAAATTACCTGAAATATCTAAACTATTTACTAAGGAATTTATAACTTGTTTCTTTACGCGCAATGGTGTAGATAAGACTAATTTTCATTGAAGCTTAATCGAGACTTAGTACCTGCAGCTGGAGGAACAAAATACTTACATTATTCGGTGTTCAGTATTTAAGTGCATACACTCTGTAACACATTTGACATGTTATAGAACTAGAATTGCAAAATATCTCTTTGTTAAGTAACTTCGAAAGGTGCTTCTAAGACTCCATTACGATTTTTAAAACTATGAACTTTATTTCCTTTACGAGAGCTTCTCTGTCTTTCTCATGGGAAGCCCTTCTTTAGCGATATTTTTACTCACTCAGAAAATAAATGTAATGGAATCTCCGTTTTATTGTGCTTGCATTTTAGTCTTCCTGCAGCATCCCAACTAGATTGAAAGCCGGTTTTGTGGTCGGAGTTGTTTGCATGTTTGTGGGTAGGTTACACTAGGAAAAACCGAGTTTGCCATAAAACTAAATTACCTAAAGTAAATAAGTTGTAGCGGAGAGAAGGAATTTTTCGAGTTAAGAATTGAGAGCTATACGTACTGACGCTCCTTAACAAGGGTATTTCGAAGACATAAGTAACTTCTCTTGAATGAGTTCTTTTTATGACCTTTTCAAGCTTCAAATATTATTATACTAGACACGTAAAATAATTATTATGAAAGAGAAAAGGTATATAAATGCTTTTAATGAATCCCTTTAGCGTAAGGTTTCCGTCCGAGCTAATAAATAATAGTAATAGATATTAAGAACTTCCTTTATTGCTTTTATATCGTTTAATTTGTCAATAACAGACAGATTCAGTTGTTGGAAAGAAAAATTAAATGCCTTACGCTTTATCGAAATTGTAGAATAGCAACACACTGACGCTCGGAAGATAAAAATATTTTACTTTGGCAACACAAAACTTAAAAATCGCCCAGATTAACTTCGTAAGACAATATTACGCTTCGCCATAAGACAGCACATTTTTATTTCCTTGTCAAAAGTAAAGAAAGTATCGTGATCACCAAAAATTAATCGTCTTGGGTGTTGAGTCTAAATGAAATCAATAGTAACAATCAAAAATGAGTGCAGTTGTCAGTTTTGTATCCGCGCAGTCATCACAATTTCTGTAGGCTTTCCTGTAAAAAGGAAGTATTGTATTCGCGAAAAATATCAAGCAACATATTTCAACGAAAATATCCATTTTGAACGCTATCGAATGCAATTTAACAATGTTTTTGCTTGATATCTGTGGGTAAGGACAGAATAAAAGACACCTTTCCTCCAAAAAAATTATAAAACTGCTTTAAAATGAATTCTGAAGAGAATTTTTCGTGGCGTCTGTACGAACGTATGTACGTATCTCGCATAACTCATAAACGAGTAGCCTCAGAACGTTGAAATTTTATATATAGGACTGCTGTAACATGCAGATGTGCACCTTCTATTTTGGTTGCTCTCTGCCGCACCAAACGTATATAAATATATTTAGATATATATACACTCTGTTACCCGGCTCAGTGATCTCAGTTTCTTTACTTTTGTATGTTTTTAAATTGTGCATTTTGTGCTTTAAAAAGGATTGAATTATGTTGTTTTTATTTTCCGGTTAAGGATTTTATGCCTTTCGTAATTCTGGAAGCAATATTTGTACAATTATCACAAATTTAAAAGCTGTCTTAGTGCGGTTAAGTTTTAAATAACATGGCGGACATATTTGTTTACATTTGAAACAGCAGAATTGTAGATTTGTTGCCAATCTAGAGAGACTAAGCTTCGCAACACAAAAATAACGCCTTCGTTTATTATTGCGAATTAAATCGTGCTTAATCATTTCTGGAATTTTTTCGAGGAAATAAGTGTTTAAGATTTATTTCGTAATTTTTAATGCAGATATTTTGAGTTTTTATGTATTTTTGCCTTGTCGCGAAGTCAGAGCTGAATTAAATAAATGAGAAAACTGAATTGTCTGTGAAAAACTGTTTCTTTTCTGTTTTGTTTGCTTAATTTCTTTACATCGTTTTAGCTTTATTATAGTATTTGAATAGAACGTGTGGCAACAGTAATTCTTCAAATGATATAAATTTTGTGCATTCAGAGTGTCGTTATAGTAAACAAATATAGGGAATTTTAAAGAGTGCATTTATTCTATTGTGGTTTTTGCGCTCTCGACGAAGTAGATTTAATTCAATCCAATCAATTTAAATGAAATTCAAGAAAAAATGGGTATAGTTTAATATTCCGTACAAGGAAGTCATGTGATGTACACATCAGATTTTTTCTCTGTCAGTTTTCAATCTTCTTTGTGATGGCAATTTCTAAGCTTTATTATGGTTTAATTATAAGTCGATTCCATTGATGTTATGGAACTGGAGCATTGTTGGAACTGAAATGTTCTTTCAATCTGTATTTGGCTACGGCATTTGTCCGAAAGGGTAATATATACGTTATTATTTTGTTGAGATTTCGAGGCTGTTTTGCCAGTTTATCTGCGTTCCTGTTTACCTGCCTGGTGAATGCAGAATTTGAACTCATTTAGGCAAAAATGGATCCCGTTGGTGAGCAGGGAGTTTCCATCCAGGATTCTCTGTAAATCTGCTCTAATATAACATCCCAGCTTGTAAAATCAATAAACAATTTCATCAGACAAGAACTCATTTCAGTTTACTTTGTCTGATGAGTGCAGAATTTGAACTCATTTAGGCAAAAATGGATCCCGTTGGTGAGCAGGGAGTTTCCATCCAGGAATCTCTGTAAATCTGCTCTAATATAACATCCCAGCTTGTAAAATCAATAAACAATTTCATCAGACAAGAACTCATTTCAGTTTACTTTGTCTGATGAGTAACAGGAATTTTGTAATTGGTTGTTCTTGTTGTGAAATGTTTTCATTGGCTGAGATGTTTAACTGTTGGTCTAACCGTGCTGGCTTCTAAAGAGCAGAAATTTGTGGACTTCGCGGCTTTCGCTTTTGTCTTTTCGGCTTCTTTTGAAACTGAGAAAGAGACTGCTATGATCGCATTACCTTTCTAGGCGCGTTTATATGCAGGTGCTATTGTGACAGCTGCTGTTATTATTGCCTTGCTTATTTAACGTGTGCTGCTGCTCTAGAGCTGCTGCCAAGAAACTTGAGATGCCAGATTTGTAAAGTATTTCATCTCCTTCAGTGCCATTTTTCCAGTTTTGGTTTTTTTGCCCAGTGCTGATCGTGTGCGAGACAACCAAACAACAGAGGCAGTGTCAATCGCCGTTGTGATGTGATCTGCGGCATCTACATTCGGAAGTTGGCATCTAATGCAAGTCCTATCGTCCGTACCGTGGTAATCTCTTGCGACTGGAAACCTTCATCTTAGACAAGCCATCTCATTTCGGCGACCATAGGACCTGATCTTTTATTATAAAAAGTGCATATTTACGTGGAAATGTTATACATAAAGTTATCGTGTTTAAGAAGTTTTTTTTTTTTTTTTTTTTTTTTTTTTTTTGTGCGTCGTCTTTCATCACCATGACCAGGCATCGACCAGGAGCTTGCCTTGGCTAAGCGAAACGACTTTCCTGTGATGAATTCACTGCAAATGATACAAACACTACGATAATAATCAAATCAGTTGGATATAAGAGAAACGGTGCAATCTATGAACTTTAAGTTACACTCTAACACTTTGATGAATTTACCATTAAAATTTTGGAAACTTCTTAATATTTAGATTTCAGTTCAACACCTGAAACAGTTTTGTGATAAGTAATTCTACTAGATCAAGAATTAGTCTTCCCGAAACTAAAGATTTGAAACATAAAATATTATATTTAAGTTAAGCTATTTAAAATGGTGAAGTTTAATGAGAGAATAATTTATTATTATTTCATCGCAAAGTATTGTTGTAAGGGTATACATACGCATTATTTATTTAATAAACAAATTACTTTATTTTTAAAATCGATTCATGTTCCTGCATTTATTTTAGCTTATAGCTTATGGTTTGCAATAAATAGTGAGTCATCTCATAAATGTAATTTTTTCAAAAATAAAAGTTAAAGAACGGGAAAACTACTTGTATGAACCATAAAAGTCGCTCCGCACAAAAAAGAGGGAGGACAATTCCGTATCTTTCGTTTTACCGGGCCATTTAAAGATATTAAACTTAGGTTTTTCATGTCTCGAAATTGCGATTTAGGATGTATATTAGATTTATATATCGCATTGTTCTAAGGTAAATGTTTTGGAACAAATTGTACCTTTTCTGAAATGATGTGCCAAAACGTCGTTTACGCACTTTGCTAAAATTATTTGAAAAAATAAACGTTGCACCTTTTTTTTTTCGTTCCTGCACAACGAAGGGATATAGGTTATCAAAAATTAAGAAGTGAAAGTAGGTTACCATAAATTAAGAATTTCGCTAAGTGAATTACTCTCGGTGCAGACTGAAAAAAGTGGGTCAAAATAAATTTTTTGAATTTCTCCGTAAATTTTGTGCCCCATTTTGCAGAATTTAATATTGAAGCATGATTTGAATCATAGAATCGAAATATGGAAAACAAAATTGGTATGTCCTTTCAGAAAAATCTCGATATTGTTTCAAAATTTCTAGGTTAGAACAATATTATATATAAATATAACATGTACCCTAAGTCGCGCTTCTGAGACACTAAAAACACAAATTAAATTTCGGTAGTCCTCCCAATAGAACGGGAAATATAGAACTGTCCCTTTTTGGTGTGTGCAGAGTGTATCGTTCATTTTTTTTTCTTAGTAATAGTTATTATTTCAAAACTAAATAGAACTGTCAGAAAAATCATACTCAGCATATTTTGCTTTAAGAGTTCAAGTAAATAATTATTAATTGGAATATTACTGTAGCATATGGGAATCGGACATTAAGCATAAACCAATGGTTCCAGATATTTCGAGCCGGAAACTGCAGCCTAGAAAGTCCTGAAAGGTGTTCAACTTGATCAACACAATTCTGCAATGCCTAGCGAACGAAATCTCATTCTAACAGTCGATAATTAGCAGAAAATGAAAGAGAGTATATTTTAGATGGAAAAACAACTTTATTTATTTTAATTCTGAAAAGTAAAAGGAAATCAGATTATTTATGGAATCAGACAATACTTCTCTTAAGTGGCAATATTTTATATTTTACCAGGACACTAAATTTTAGAACTGAAAAGACAGGAAACGCCTTGAACCTGCTTCCTTTGCGATATTTAAAAATCATATTGTGCAGTCTTGTTTCGTAAGAAAGACTGCATTAAATCATACAGTTAAACATGCAGACATTATTCCTGCTTACTGTTTATTCTATTGCTTAAACAACAGCAGTTTTAAACACTAAGATTACAACTTTCCTTTTATGCATAATTTAAATATTAATCTATTTTGCAAATTATACAATTATAAATTGAGTCTTTTATTTTAGCTCACTAACATTACGCAAATGAGAATAAAAGCTTCAAATACCCTTTTTTCTGAAGTTCTGAAGAACATTTTAAAATTTTCCTTAAAGGCAAATACTAAAATAGATTAACTCGAAAAATAAAAAAAAAATCCATCGCTTCAGTTTTATAAATAAAACGCAACTATAGAGAGGTTTCGAAGATGAAAAGCTATTATAATGTAAACTTTTACTCAAAAACTCATCTCCTTCATCGCCTCTGGCAAAAAAGAAATTTTGGTGTTCGGAGTTTAACAATATTAGGATCATAGACATAGAAAACCCGCATCTCAAGCGAACTTTCATTTCTTTCCTATGCTAACATTAGTCGAAACTAGAGGAAAACGCTGGAAGGGCAGTTTGGAACGGTAATTTCTTCTTTTCGATTAAGCGAAAGATTTCTTTTAATTACCCTATGGAGACTCTTTTAATCTAGGGCTCTCTTGGGGCAGTTCTTTTGACGTACGTGAGACTCTAACTTAGGAAATTGCAACTGAAAGTTTACGGTTTATAAACTCTTTGCTCCGATCTCAAACTTTCAAGATAAAATTTTGGCGAATATTTTTCTAAGAATAAGATTCGATTCAATTAAAGTATCCAATCTCAAGACGTATTCCTGTCTCAGTTGGAAGTACCGAAATATCTCAGCATTTGATTTTTAAAATTTGGTATTCCTTATCATTCTCATTATTTCAATTATCTCGTTATTCCCATCATTTCTTACCATTATTCACATTTCTTACCTTTTTATCAACATACATAATATAGTCAAATCTTAGTTCACGAATTGAATTCGTTCCACAAGGCCGTTTTTTAATCGAAATGTTCGCAAACCGAAAGAGTTGTTCCCATAGGAATAAGTGTAAAATACACTCATGTCCATAAATTAAGGATAATTCGGAGTCACGCGGAAATCGAACTCTAAAATAAATATATCACCTGTAAAATCACTACACACCTCTTCAAGAATCATATGCAAATTTCAGGAAGTAACCAGATGACACCGATGGTACGTCACAATGACGAGAGTGTAAGAGAGTTATATATAAGGAATACAGGCACAGAAGTAAAATTGTTGGCAGGCGTTTTATAAGCATTTCAGTGCAATAACCGAATAGTTATGGCACAAAGGACGCATTTGGATGATTTTTTACGTGATAGACTTATCGGCCGTCTGGAATGTGGGCGTACTCAACTGGAAGTATCACACGAACTTGGAATTGCTCAGAGTGTCATCTCCAGGCTTTGGTAGCGATTCCAAGATGATGGTAATGTGAGTAGACGTTACAGCACAGGTCGCCCCAGAGTTACAACGCCGAATGAGGACCGGTATTTGGCAGTTACTGCCAAAAGAAACAGGCGGAGCACAGACTCAGACCTGTCTCGTCAGCTCTCTTCAGCCACTGGTACGACAATTTCAAGGCAGACCGTGTAGAGACGCTTAGGGCAGATTGGTCTATATGCTCGTAGACCTGTAAGATGCGTTCCACTTATTGCAACTCACTGTCGCCTGCGGTAGCCTGGAGTAGAGAGCATGCATTGTGGACACCGCAACAGTGGGCTTGTGGGATGTTTTGCGACGAGTCCAGGTTTAGCTTGCAGTCTGATTCTCACCGTACTTTCATATGGAGAGCTCCAGGTACCCGTTACCACCAAGAAAACATCATTGAACGACACCGTTACGGTGGTGTAGGAGTTGTAGGAGTTACGGTGGTGTTGGCGTAGGAGTTTGGGGTGGACTTATTCTGGGTTCCAGAACTGACCTGCATGTTCAAATTGGAACCATGACAAGCCAAATCTATCGGGACGTCATTCTGGAGCAACATGTACGTTTGTTTCGGGGCGCCGTGGGCGCACAATTTGTGTTTATGGATGACAACGCCTCTCCTTACCGTGCAAACATCGTAAGCAAATGCCTTCAGTCGGACGATATCACCCGTATGGACTGGCCAGCATTCTCACCGGACTTGAATCCAGTAGAGCACGTGTGGGACATGCTTGGCAGACAAGTTGCAGCCCGTCAATCTCCTACTACATGTCTACCGGAACTTCGGAGAGCATTGCTTTTTGAGTGGTGTAATTACTCCCAAGATCAGATCGATAATTTGATACTCAGCATGCCTAGGCGTTGTACGGACTGTATTGTATCGTCTGGGAGACATACAATGTATTAACAATCATACCAACCATGTAATATTGTTTTTTTTGTAAATAGATTTTTTGTAATTTGCTCCAGGGAGAAAAAATCGCTAATTTTTTTAATAATATCAAACATATAGCATCTTTTTTTTGCTCTTTGCCTTTTGTTTAATAAATAAGCTTTACAAATAAGTCAAATTTGTTTTGCTTCTAACTCTTCCTTTGCCTGATTTTGCATTATCCTTAATTTATGGACATGAGTGTAGAATAATTTGTTCCTATACTACAGAAGATTGTTTATTTACGTTTTACGGCAGAAGATTGTGCACAAGTTATAAAGTTTCACTCTCTTGAGTATCATCCAGTATTAAACTCTATGTTAAACGCTAAGCGACTTATCGCTAAGAAACTAGAGAAAGGTCTAAAAGACTTTTTATTTAACACTGCATAAACTGAACAGGATGCACTCCTGGTTATAACCACTTCGCAAGCATTGATGGCGAGAAACTCAACGTAATAAATAAAATAAAAAGCTTTCTTTTAACTAAATTAATAGCAAAAGGCTACACAGAGTAATTTAACGCGAAGTTACTCAGAACGTCACCGGCTTGGATTTCAACTGTCGGCAAATTTAATGCAAGCCCAAAGACAGGAATTCTTACAAGCCACCTTGGTAACGTACCACCAAGTGGTAGAATACACTCTGTCTTATCAATCCCAAACCCTCCCCACTTAAATACACGCGAACTAATTTGCATTCTGGCGCGAAAACGCAAAGAGAGAAGTGACAGTACAGATTCAAAACATAAAATGACAGGTTTTTTATATTAAAGAACCTGTCAATATTCAGAACCCAAATTGGCTGAAAATTTTATGTAAATGTAATCATAAAATCTTCAGCCAATACTGATATCAATTTGGGACTGATATCATCAGTAACCTTATGAGAAAAATCATATGGCATGGATTAACCCTCCGAGCGTTACAGGTTTGACTCTGAAAATTCAAAGTCCCCCCCCCCCACAGTGTTACAAGTAAGAGGTATTTCTTTATTGTAATTCCAAAATGTCTCTCTAATTTCGTAATTTTAGGACCATAACCCTTTACAGGGTTAATTTTGAAAGACTCGGTTTAGAATGATTTATTTTGACCAGTTACTATTTTTAGGACAGAAGAGGGAACTACCCAAATTAAAATAGATATTTAAAGGACTATTTCAAATTAACGTTAGAATTTTATTTACAGGCATTTTATCTCTCATATACATTGTTAGAAGATAGACCATGCATTTAAAATATTAACAAGTGGATTTATTGCATTCAGTTGCTAAAATAAAGTATTCGCAGTTACAAATGAAATGCCTAGGATTATTTAATAAAGGAAGAATACACTAGGACGCATTACTCAAGAGAAGAGATACCTTAAAAGAGGACGTTTTAGGAAAATAGACTATAATTTATGTTAAACAGAACAAAAGCTGCGAAAACGCCCACACAGCTGGTCTGTTCACCGAGATTTAAACCCTATCAAACCACTCGCCACATAGCTTGGATGATGAATAAAAGATCTTATGCCCTGTGGATCGGCGGTAGTTTTTGAACAGGTTGAAGATTTTGTGTCTGTTAGACTGTGAATACCTGATAAGGTTGATAAATACTAGCTTGATAAATACCTTGTTAACGTAACCTAATAGAAATTTAGAAAGATATATAAAAACATTTCAGATATCAAAAGAAGGTTTGTAACTAAGGATAATATGGTTAACATAACTAGGATAATAATGAACTAGCTAAGATAATAATTAATTGAGATTACTTAATTAACTAAAAGGATAAAACTCTAAGGATGTGTAAAGCATGACTTGCAAAGTGAATGTTTCTTTTTAAATTTTTATCAACGATTTAGAAATCCAGACTATTTAAATTTTTAGAGCACATTTTGCTTTGAAAGATTTAAAATAATTAATTACGAAGTAAAGTATTCTTTATGCGCGATTGAAAAACATTAACAGTTTAATGAATTTGTGTGTAAAACGTTTTTCCAGTTCTTACTTCAATTCCTACTTCAAATTAAATTAATTTTACAATTTAAGTTTTCAAAAATTAAATTGCCATTTTTATCTTTCGAAAGCTTTGATTGATTCTGAATAAATTTTTCATCAGAAAACCATTTAAGTGCAGCATAAACAAATGATTATATTATAGCATATTTAATAATTAATTTTATTTTGTCTCTATTTTGTATTTCAAAATATGAATCCTCACTAAAAACACTATTTTTTTTAGTAAACAATTATTACAAACACCAAAACTAACTATTCGAGCCGTTTAAAACCTATTTAATTTGAAGAAAGGATATTAAAGAGCACTTTATGCATCTTTTCTTGGAATTAATTTCATTAGGAAGTCTCCTCTGCTCGCCAGAAAACAAGCAAGAATTCAGACGCAAGAACTGGGAAGTCGAGCTAGGCTTTCATCCCCCTGCCTTCGACATATGAGATAGAGAACATTATCCATTCATTAGCAGCAAAATGCGCCAAGCCCAGATAGAGTAGATAATTCTATTCTTAACATAATACGCCATGCGTATCCCAAAATTTTATATGCATTTGTTTCCGCTTGCACATCACTTCCCCATCGGCACCAAAACAGCGGAGGCAGCCCTTTTTTTAAAGAGTGACGAGAACCCAACTATACTGTCATTATATTGGCCAATATACCTTCTTCCTGCATTCGGAAAATTTTTAGGTCGAGCCATCGTCACTCATCTAAATTACCTTGATAGAAATGGCATTTTGCGACCTATTGTACAACACCAACTATCCGAGCTCTAACCATCCGAACCGCTGATTATCTAAATCGCTTTCAGAGTTTAAGAAAAAAATTAAGACGGAAACGTAGTGTTGGACAATTAACGATTTCAGACATTAAAGGAGCAAATCTACACTTTTAAACTTCGTGTCACTGCTTGAAAACAAAGATGGAAGTTCTTCAAGTGATTTTCTTGAATGCAGCAACAAAGAAAAATTTAGAAGATGTCATTTTCAAGTGGTTTTTTGGAGCAACGTTTTATGGGAAACCCAATTTCGGGCCCGATATTTTGTGAAAAAGCTAAGATCTTACCTCAGAAGTTTGGTTGTTTATCCTTTAAAGCAAGTAACAGCTGGCTAAGAAATTTTAAATGCAGCCACCTTGTCCGTCAAACAGCTTACTTTGACTAAGATGTTCAGCAAATAATGACTTTTAGAACTTGTAATTACTGTATAGTACGCTACGTGTTGCCTTTTCATTTTAATTAATTAAAACCTCTTTTTCTTTAAAAATAGTTTTTTCTTCCATTTTCAACGTACAATACATACAATAGTTAATTAAAGTGTACATATATCCTTTCTTCGGAAAAAATCCAATTATCCGAATTTTTGATTATCCGAATAGGGTCCGGTCCCAATTGATTCCGATAATTGGAGTTCTGATTGGAGTTAATTGTTGTAGTATGGTTTTTGAGCAGGCCGAACTACCGAACATCCACTGCCTGACCTCATGCACATACTGGCAGATAATAAATGAGATGGTAACCACTCACTTGTTACAGCAATCGACATCCAGGGAGACTTCAGTGTGGTGGCCAGATGCTGTTCATAGTTTGGTCTCAGTAGGTTGTCCAGGCACACTATTTGACCTCATGCGTAACTATTTGGAGGCACGCAAAGTAAAGATAACGTTAGTAGTGACGAAGGACATCACCCTGAGGTGCCTGTACGGCTGGTGCTTAGGCCCGACCTTGTGAGATCTTGTAGTTAATACAGCTCTTCAACTCTATGACGAATCAGAACATACAAAGGGAGTTGCCTAGGCAGACGACTTTCTTTTAATAGTAGCCGGTAGAACCACCCTTTTAACAGAGCTCAAAAAAGCCTTGTCACCTTCATAGACTGGGCAAACAAGCATAAACTCACTATCTATCTCAGCAGAAAAAACTCAAACCCTGATAATCGGGCTCATTAGTGTTTTAAGTTTTAAACCCAGCATGAAACTCCAGGGCCAAATCATCAAATATATTGTACAAATTAAATATCTTTTAATAATTCTAGAACTCCGGCTTATATGAGACGCATATAACCTTTCTGGTTATGCGCCATTGAGTCAACTACCACCACCACCACCGGCTTATATGGCTTCCTCATATTCGCTACACTAAGCAAAAAGTGCTCCAACTTACCAACTCCATGCACTGTACGTTCGCTATAAAATGAGGAATACATTCCAGATTCCTTCGCTTATGGTACTTGACAGTAAATCAGCTTACTGTACGGAGCTTCAGTGTGAAGTAAGAAAAATCTATCACATCAAAATGAGGCAGAATTTTAATTCTCTACAGCATCCACATCTACTCGCCATATGAAGAGGATATCGCACAGCATCAACGGCAGCGATTCAAGTCCTTGCAGGATTACCACCTTTAGATTTGGTAGCAGAAAGGGAAGCTACCATCGCAAATTTACGGATACCATTTATACGGACAGATCCAAGAGGGAAAATGGTACTGACAGGGACGTTTGCCATCTGAGAACAATATCCTTCAATACAAATGGAGGTGCAGGTTCGAATTCAACAATTCCGTTTTCCAAGCCAAACTAATTGCCTTGAATGCTGCAATCTGCTACGCAATTGAACATGAGCCAAATGCCGTGATTTTTAGTGACTCGGTGTCTAGCCTTCAGGCCATATCGAGCACAAGTAGCAGAAGCCCATTGGTACATGATATTCGCCACCTGTTGCGAATTCCTACTCCTAAACGTCTTATTCTATGTTGGGCTCCAGCCCACCCAAGGGTATTACCGAAAAGGAACTAGATGACGATCTGTATAAGCAGGCAGCAAAAAACGTCCAAGATGAAGGGATTTGTAAGTGAAGTGATAAGTTAAGCCCTCTGAGCATCATATCTTAAGCGGACGACTCAAGAGCACATGCTCAAAACGTGGCAGGAGTGATAACTGACAGCTAGCACGTGTCGCAGAGGGTTCCTTTTCTTTCCAAAACTGGCAATAGAGTTATGCAGCAACTCAGCTTTAGTGACACGATACTTTTCTGGACATGGTCCGTTCACAGAGTATTTGCACCTCTTCCGGAGCAATGGCACAGATCTCTGCGTATGAGATAGGGAAGGAACAGCGACCC
Organism: Stegodyphus dumicola; assembly: GCF_044657685.1. NCBI lineage: Eukaryota > Metazoa > Arthropoda > Arachnida > Araneae > Eresidae > Stegodyphus > Stegodyphus dumicola. Next base: position 243,053,132 of record NC_140771.1, read on the forward strand.
ATTAATTATTTAACTGCCCACGGACTTCAGAATGCCACCTTAAAATAGTTTCCCCAAGCTCGTCAGCATGGGCCGCTAGCATAAGCAGTAACAGATCTGCACACAATACAATAGTCTCAGTCATTGTACGTTGTGCCACTGCCTCCTCAGCCATGTCTATGCAGCCTGACTCAAACACGTCTACAACGTAAGTTTCCTGCAGCAATAGGAGTACGGCGGCACACTCCCCACTATACTGAGAGCTGTTGATTTTATTTAACTCTGTACATAATTCAATATTAAGATCTATATTTCCAATCTGATTACTCGTTTTTCAACTGCCATACAGGGATTGGACAAAAATATGGAAACACTTTTAAAAAAACATGTTTCTTTGCTTAATATGGTGTAGGAAACCCGTTGGCATCCAAAACAGCTTGCAGTTTTCTCGGAATGGATAAATACAGTTCCTGTATGTTTGCCAAGGGAATATTATACCATTCTTCCTGCAAAACGGTGGCAAGTTCAGATAACGATGTTGGCGGTGGATAATTAGAACGCACTTTCCGTTCCAATGTAGACCACGAAGGTTCGATAATATTCAGGTCTGGTGACTGTGGTGGCCAGAGGAGATGGGACAACTCATCCTCGTGCTCAGAAAACCAGTCCTGGACAATGTGAGCTGTGTGAACAGGGGCTTTGTCGTCTTGGAAGACACCATCACCATCGGGGAACAAAGTTTGTACCATGGGACGAACTTGATCGGCCAAAATGTTCACATAAGTCTTGGCAGTCATGTGCCCTGACACAGTTATCATGGGGCTAGCAGAGAACCACGATATGGCTGCCCAAACCATAACAGAACCCCCGCCATGTTTCACTCTTGGCAACAAGCAGTCTGTATTATAGGCTTGAGATGGCGTTCTCCAGACGTAAATTCGGCCAGAAGTGGGAGACAATGTGAAAGAGGACTCGTCAGACCATATTACTCGCTTCCACTGCTCTATAGTCCAGGCTTTATGACTTAAACACCACCTTTTCCTGTTACGGGCATTAGCATCACTGATGAGTGGCTTCTCGATTGCAGCACGGCCAGGAATTCCCTGTTTATGAAGCTCCCTTCTAATTGTTTTGGTACTCACAGGGTTCGGTAACACAACATTCATTTCAGCAGTAACTTTTGCAGCTGTGGTCTTCTTATTTTTCGTCACAATTGCCCTTAATGATCGTCTGTCACGATCACTCGGGACACACTTTCGTCCGCGCTGTGATTTAGCAGATGATGTTTTTCCGCTTTTCAAATATGCGGTATAAATCTTCGATACAGTACCTCTTGAAACACTAAACACCTCGGCTACCTTGCTTACGGAAGCAGCTACCATACGTGCTCCAACAATTTGCCCACGTTCGAAGTCTGTTAACTCTGACATAATGCAATGACAACCTCACATAACAGTACTCCGACAACAACTGAACTGTTTAGCACATTTACGAAGTTGTATAGGTTGCGTCAGTAGTCAGAAACGCCAGCACCACCTACATATTTCATTAAAATCAATCTTTCTTTTCAAACATGCATTTCACAAGGTGTTTCCATATTTTTGTCCATCCAGTGTATGTTTAAATGATATGCTCAACTGCAGTTTATCTTTTTACATACAACGCCGTTACAGTTTTGCCTCTCCCTGATTGCTCAAAACGATTTTTGTGCTCAAATCTTCGGCAAAACAAAATGTTCTCTCATCTTTTAATAAGTTCCAATCTACATTTGATCATTTCATCAGTACTCATCTCACTGTCATAGCCCTAGTAACTCTGTTTGGCTAACATCCCGGTCGAAGGCCAACTCGAGCGGCGACCATTAACTCTGAGCATTATTAGCTACTAAGAAATTTTCTTATTTGTGTTCGACGAAATGTTTGCCACGAAATTATTAACTGAAACAATTTTTTTCTAAAGTGTTTTGTAAATTAGGTGCCAGTTAATAACTATTTAGTCTGAAGTCACATGCTTCGATTCTTGTATCATCAAAAGCTAGAGATATGAATATTTGTTTTATAACTGTTTCAGTTTTCTGTCATTTTAACCTAACATTTTATTAAACACATGACGATGCAACATGGCTTTTCTTTCAGGGAGAGAAATCTGCTTGGCATTTTTATTAGACGTTAATTCATTTCCACTTATAACAACGTGGTCTAACAATTACGAAAATGTCTTGCAGAAAACTTTACGTTTTCCCTCGTTAGTCAAATGTGTATTCATCTATTATCCTATAAAATATTTCACTATTCCCCCTAAGCCATTTCTGCTGATGAACCAACCATATTCAACTTTAAAACGAGTTCTTTCGGGCGACCGTTAAAGCCGGAAAATTTTCAGAATTTTTTTAATCTTTCAGAATTTTATGTTTGCTATTTACATTAATTATTTTAGGCGGCTAACCATACAAGCGACTACTATTCGAAGGAATCTAGATTTTTTACATCTTTCCGGCATCCGACGTTCTTTAGAAAATACTTTTAATGCTGTTTAAAACACAGAGCTTAATTTACTACTACATAGCTCTGATGACATTTAATTTTTTTTTTTTTTTGATTTGCTTACTCAATTTCAAATTTCTTTGGAGGATTATCAGAAAGAAATAAGAATACTAAGATAATCACATGTAACAAAGGTATTTTATTGAACAATGAAATATAATACAATACACCTCCGGATGTTTTCCACCATAACTCGTTCTTTAATATCTTACACGTGAAGGGAAGCGGAAGGTTAAATTGTTTTCTATAGAGCGAAAAAAATCGAATAATATATATTTACACTACTCAAAGCAGATTTTCAACATAAAATTAATTAAATTCTAACTCTTGGGATTGCTAGGAAGAAAATTAAGCGTTTTGTTTCTTAAATGCGAAGTATCGCTTCAAAACCTGATTAATTTTTCAAGGAGATCCGCGAGCTTTGGTTTTTTATTCGAAACAAAATGTCCACAGAGTGTGGCAATGAAACGTAATTGAGTAATTAATGAAATAACCGAAGAAGGTAGTAATCAGTTGATTTACGTATAAATAAAAAATCAAGAAAATGCGACTGCTAGTAGCTTTTCTTCTGTGGGCTAAAAGCCAATTAAACAAATGGAGTTGCAATTCCAGCTATTCAAATAAAGTAAAGTAAGGTAAATCGTGCGCTTTATTATTTCATCTTCCTTTTAAATGATTTAACTTCTTTTGCATGCATACATTTTATCGGAACCGAGAGGGGGAAGTTACATAAAAGAAAAATACTTTTCCACTGCTGGTGATCTATATAACTGGAACATGAGAAAAAATGTAAATTAATAAATATTTAAAACAGTTTTTTCAAAGATGCAATGCCTTGGTTATTTAAAGAATAAGAATACATATGTAATACCTATTAATTTCAAAAATGGATTTTAATAAAGTATCAAAAGAGAAAAAAATCTTATTATTAATAAGGGGGTGGAGTTTATTTTGAAAAGTCTGAGGAATAATGAGGGAATTATTTTAGCATTAAATGCTAGATGAAAATTCAAAAATTTCAGCTGAAGACCTGCAATTTTAAGTAACAAATAAAACTTTAGAAATTTAAGTTGAGGCATTAATAATAATAAATAATACAGTGTCCCACATTTATTTTCCGACACCTGTGTTTTTCAGATTTATTTGCAAATAAAAGAAACGAAAATCTGAAATGGCTCAGATTTTAACGATAGCCCAAAAGGATTTGTTAAGATATTTCTACACTCTAGTCGAACTCGTAATTTACCAGTCTGTTGTTGCACTCACTCCTGTAAGCCCATTTCTTTTTGTCTTTTTAGCTTTATCATTAAGCATCATTTTTTTCGTACGTACGCCGTATACAGTTCAACAGCAAAATTACAATAATTTTATAAGCAGCATGTGTTTAGAACTTTCGAAGAAATGGTAAGTGCTAGCATGCATTTTTGTATCGTTTTCAGTCTTCTTAGTTTATCATATCAATGCATAATATCAATCTTAGTAAGATGGCTTACAAAACTTCTTTTTGTATATTTATTATTAACGTTTTATGTGTTAAATTCATTAATTAAATATCATGCTCTTGGCACTTACATCACATAAAATTCAGTAGAACAGCAACATCACAAAATATTTAAATGCATCATAAGAATTTCCAATAGACAGTCTCGCATGCTGGAGATAACAATGTTGCCACTACTCTCTTTCAAATAGTTGAGTTTGTTAATAAAAAATTCGTTAAGGTTTTACAAAAAATGAAATATAAAATTTGAAATTCGAACTTTGGGCTTCCAGGCTCGCATGTTCGGCTGAAGGACAGCGTTATTCAAAATTTGTTGGCCCTAGGTAATGTCATTTTTCACAGTGCGAGAAACTTGCATATGTTCATGCAGATTCTTCCTTATTTAATTTCTTTAAACGTAATACTGGACGATAATATTTGGTGGCAACAATTTGAAAAGTGATTCAGACATTTAAAGCCGCTAAACCTCGTTTCGAAACTAATTCGAAACTTCGGGTTAACGCTCTTTTGAACTAATCATTTATTTAATACCAGCAAAATGACTTTAATTATCTTTCAAATATACTGTTTATCATCAATTTTAAAACTTGTATTCACTAGAAAATAATGCTGCGGCGTATCTGACGAAGTTCTACAACAAATCGAAATGGCACATGTAAATTTCTACATCTATGCTTCAGCAGTATTTCTATGTAAATCAGCATTATGTCTAGCTTATAGGGAAATATATTAGAATACCAAAACAATTTAATCTAATATAGAATATAATTAAGATCTCATCAGGAGCATTTCAACGGCATCAAAGAAATCGAAAGCTCACACTGTTGCCACTTAGCGTTCCCTAAATCTATGCGCGTTTACTGATTATCGTGTTGCCATTCAGAGGCAGAAAAAAGTGGTTATTTGAACCGCAAAATCCTGTTTGTTTTTAAAAAAATTATACAGTATGTTTTGGTATTAAAACATAATTTATTCAAAATGTTGTAAAATGAACTTGCATAAGTATTCAAACACTTTGAGTAAACAGATTATATTTAATAAAAATATCAAAATTACAGTTATTTCAGTATTTCGTTGAATACCCTTTGGTCAAGATCACGCGTTACATGTGTTCAGCATGGATTTAACGCACATTTTAGTCTAAGAATATTTCCATTTGTTTTATTTCTACGTAGGAGGTGTTTTTAGCAGAGCTGTGGAAGAATAATCATATGTCTTTACAATTTTCTCCAACTTACTCTGTACAGATTTCATGGGATTTCAAGTCCGAAGAATCTGGTGGTGTGTGGTGTATTTAATTATGGCAAAGCATACTAGGGCTATCTGCCTAAGGGGAGGGATGCCTTCGTGGAAGACTTTCCAAGGGAAACTGGCTCGTATACACGTTACACATGGGAAAAACCATGAAAACACCCATGTAGCCAGTACGTTCGCGGGATTCGAACCTCGGACCGAACTACCAGTGTTCAGCGACTTTACCACTCGGCCGCTGGTGGGCTCTGAAGAATCTGGAGAAGTATGGATAACTTCAGTTGTATAATAACCAACCACAAGTGAATATTTAAGGCTGTATGTTTAGGATTGTTATTCTGATAGAATTTGAATCTATTACGCATTGTAAGTTTTTTTTGCAAAAGCTTTCATGTTTTCACTAAGAATATTTATATATTTGTACTAATCCCTATTATTTTCGATGGACACTAAATTCGTAATTCTAAATGCGGCGAAAAATCCCCAAACCATGATGCCTGTATCGTCATGTGTAGCATTAGCCCCTAAGGGTTTCGAATTCAATTCTTAATTTCGAATTTTCTACCTATTAATTCTGCTATAGGACCTTTATTAATTTTAGAATTTTCTGCAACCATAACATATGATAAAAATTTGCTTATTATAGAATTTGCGAACACCAAGCTTATTTTCTTTGTTTTCTTGTTGCCGAAGAATTTACTTCTTGTTGATCGCTCATTTTATTCTTGTAGACGCTTCTAAAGGCTTTATTCAGAGTTCTATTAGAGTTATTTCTAGTATATCTGCTGAACATTTTATAGTACTAAGTTTTAGAATAAACTGAGATTCCTTGGTGTTAGCTTCGAGTGTTTTTAGATTCTTGTGTATTTTCAGTAACTCAAAGCAATTTCCACCGTTTCATTGCGTCAAAATAAACGTTTTACATCAAGGATATTTTGGGTATTCCGAATAATTTTACTATCTTTAAAGAGATGAATTATTAAACTTGTGAGTTGGTCGGTAATTTGCAGCATCATGCCATGTTCACTTCAGATATGGAAATGTTAATATATTTCGTTAAACAAATATTAATTTCCAAATGTAGAAGATAATTCACACTTTCATTTCAAGCAAAAATTTACAAGAAGATCCTTCATATGCGAAAACACTTCAACAGAAGTTTCGAGTTTTTTTAATGTAAGTATGTTTTATTATGCAAGTTACAGATTAACACTTTTTGAACAAATATGGTTTTTTTCAAAGAATATTTTGATGATATTTATTTTACCAACTATCGGAGATACCCGATACCAGTTAAATTAGCTTGAGAGTAATGCATCTATCAACAGAGAAAACAATACCGCTGTAATCCTTCTCTAATAACGATACAAAAATTATGATTCAAAGTCATACATTTTTAACTCTGATGCGATATGGAATCCACATAAAAATTTCGATAGAAAAATAAGCTAATTCTCATTCATTATATCAGCCATAACGGGACACAGTTCTCAACTCAAGTTCCATCCAATATTTCACCTATATTCAATTTTAGTCGGTTAAATGTGGCAAAACGTTCATTATAATTGATCAGAAATCAATAACGCCGAACAAACAAACACACATTCTTCTTTATATGTACGGGTTTCGTAAAACTTATAAATTTTTCATTAACAAACTCTACGATTTGAAAGCGAGCAATAGCGACACTTTTCGAAATAAGAGCATTTTTATCTCCAATGCCCGAGATTGTTGCCACTCCGAAAAATGAGTGCGAAAATGAGCGCTTTCAGAGTTTTTTAATTAGTATTTCGGCTGATTAAAGTCGTACGAAGATGGGAATACTCGAAATGGCTTCCCACGAATTTTTGGAATCGGGAGTAATGTATTTAATGTTTGGTAATGCTATTTTTGATTTCATCATAAAACTTAGAAAACGTTTTAAAGAAAATCTAGGATTTGAAACCGAGCAGTGGCAACAACTTTCGAAATAAAGAAGATTTTCATCTCCAGCTTGCAAAACTGTAGTCACTCTGAAAAATGAGGGCAAAAATTATCGGGTTTTTTTTTATATATTTTTTTTTTATTTATTTTTTTTTTATTTTTTATTTTTATTTTATTTTTATTTTTTATTTATAGATTTTGATTAATATCTCTGATTTTAGCTACTTTTTTTTTGGAAGAAATGGACGTTGACCTTTCTCAGGACCTAGAAAAGAATTGTAGAATGTTTGATGACGTTATTAGAAGACAACCAAACACACAGACTTTCTTCCTTATATATAGAAGTAATCAAAACTTTGTAACAAGGCAGCATGCGCTTTCACTATTTTGCTGTACAGTGGCAACAGTGAAACTGTGTTTTGCTCTTAAGATTTGAATTAAAAAATCTGATGTATACACCACATGACTTCCTTGTACGGAATATTAAATTATACGCATTTTTTCTTGCATTTTATTTAAACTTATTAGATTGAATTAAACCTACTTCGCCGACAGCGCATAAACCACGATAGAATAAATGCATTCTTTAAAATTCACTTTGTTTACCATCGCGACACTCTGGCGCTAGGCTTACTTAACAGTATTATATTTCATTCATATTATAACTCAGAATGCACAAAATGTATATCTTTTAAAGAATTATCTAATCGTAGCCACACGTTCTATTCAAATACTATAATAAAGCTAGAACTATGTATAAAAGAAATTAAGCAAATAAAACAAAAAAGAAACAGTTTTTCACAGACGATTGAGTATTTCTCATTTAATTAATTCCGTTCTTACTTCGCGACAAGGCAAAAATACATAAAAACTCAAAATATCTATATTAAAAATTACGAAGTAAATTTCAAACGCTTATTTCCTCGAATTCCAGAAAGAATTAAGCATGATTTAATTAGCAATAATAAATAAATGCCTTTTGCGAAGCTAAGTTTCTCTAAATTGGCAACAAATCCACTAGTCTCCTGTTTCAAATGTAAACATCAATGGCCGCCATTAAAACAGGCTTAGCGGCAATTAAACAACTTTAAAATTGCTGATAATTCTAAAAATACTGCACACAGATCTACTAAAGACATAAAATCCTTAACCGGAAGATAAAAACAACATAATTCAATCATTTTTAAAGCAAAAAATGTACAATTTACAAACATATAAGAGTCAAGAAACTGAGATCACTGAGCAGGGTAACAGAGTGGATATATATATAAATATATTTATATACGTATTACATACGTTACATACGTATAGATATTATAGTATTGGCGCGACCGATTGCAACCAAAATACGAGGTGCACATCTACATGTTATAGCAGTCCTATATACAAAATTTCAACGTTCTGAGGCTACTCGTTTTTGAGTTATACGAGATACGTACGTACATACATTCGTAAAGATGCCTCGAGAAATTCTCTTCAGAATTGATTTTAAAGCAGCTTTATAATTTTTTTGGAGGAAGCGAGTCTTTTATTCTGTTCTTGCGCACAGATATCACGCAAAAACATCATTAAATTGCATTCGATAGCGGTCAAAATGGATATTTTCGTTGCAATATGCTGCCTGAAACTTTTCGCGATTACAGTACTTCTTTTTTACTTCGTACAAGGAAGTAAAAAGGATGGGGATCAGAATGCAAGTGTTCGAAAATAAATGTGAGCCACTGTATTTAAGTTTAAAATGATGATCTTCAAAATACTGAGAATTTATTTGGTAAAGATATATACACAAATGTTGGAAAAAGATTTAAATTAGAAAAGTTGTTTTTAATTTACTTTTATTTCAAACTGTCCACTTTCTCTGAGTCACATTTAATTACAAAGGAGTTAACGGTTTTAATGTACGCATTGCCCAAAATAGCTTACCCGCTGTTTATTTTTGCAAGTGTTGGTGATAGATATATATTTCCTGTTGGAAAAGTGTTGCAAATATAGCAAAAATATGTTATTTTTGCAGTTTTAACTTAAAAGAGAAACATGTTTTATAGAAATCACGAAACGTAACATTTTATACGCTATCCCACTCAATAGAGTACTTAGGAATATTTTAGACTAATCATAAAAAAAAAATTAAAAAAATATAACTCTCGCATCATAAAAATTGACCCAAATATTGCATTTTAAAGTTGATGACCATAGTCATGAACCATATACAAATTGAAGACCAAAAACGTGCATTTGTATGTAACTAAAAATATGTTTAGACAGGGTTTTCTCGTGTTAATATATTTACATTAGAAAGGCGGGACATTACTCGTATATTCTAAACCTCGTAAAAAGTATTGACCAATGTATTTTTTTTTAAAAAAGAAGAACTTATGCGGAGGATATTATAGTATTATAGTATTCATGTAGAAAATACTGAACATGTAAAAATATTTTCTAGAACATGTAGAACTAATATTTATGTTCTTTTGAAGTTTCAATATTAGCACATAGCCAACTCTTAACAACATTTTCATAAATGAAAAATAAAAATTATTTCTAGTTTAATGAATTGTTTCCCTGAAACATTAATAACTCAATTTTAGCCTTTAAATATTTGTACATGACTTGCATAAAAATCCTTTCGGCATGCCAGATGTGGAAACGCACTTGTAATTCACAAAGGAATATCAATGAATGATAATTAAGGAGAAAAAATAGCCCTGAATTACACTTATTTATTAGTTCAAAGGGGTGTTTGTCCTTGAGGGACTATTGTTTTCGTTTTGGCATTTTTTGCTGGAATCCTTAAAAGGCTGTGTCACTTTTCAAACTGTTGCCACCAAATATTATCTCCCTGTGTTATATTTGAAGAAATTAAATAATAAAAAATCTGCATCAATATACGTATGTTTCTCGCATTGTGATAAAACAACGGTACCTTGAGCCATCTAATTTTGAATGACGTAATCCTACTGCGAATATGAGAATCTGGAAGCCCAAATTTGAAATTTGGAATTTGTTTTATTATCGATTTCATATTTTGTAAAACTTTAACGAATTTCTGATTAAAAAAGCTCAAGGATTTTAAAGCGAATAATGGCAAAGTTGTACAGAAAAAAATTTTTTATTTCGAGCGCGTGAGACTGTGTATCGGAAAATATAAATATATGTTCAATTTAAAATTGCTTTGCGATATTGCTCTTGAACTGAATTTTATGCTTTAAGTGCGAAGAACATGATATTTAATAAAAAAAAGGTAACACACAAAATGTTAAGAAATATCCCTTTGGACGTAATTTAAAATCTTAAACCTTTCAGATTTTCTTTTTTTATTAACTGATTTTATTAATGTAAGTTGAAAATGGAATCCAATATGCCAAATAATTAAATGTTGTAAATAGGTTGGCCCATAATTCTGAGCCATTCTTCCATTGGCACTGTGAAGTCTTCGTTTTTCCTTATTTAGGTGTTATCTTCAGTTTGTAGATTGATTGTTGCGAATAGAACTTTGTAAATTGTTATAGCTTTTTTTTGGCTCTTTTGGCTTTTTCAAGGTTAATTAGAACGGAGCAACAAGAGGAGAAAAATGAACAGTTCCGACACATTTATCGCCCCTTTTGATTGTCATCTTTTCCGGTCTTCTCTAACAATAATTCAGGGACAATTTCATGATGAAGCTGCCCTTAGTAACTGGCTAACAGATTTCGTCAGCTCGAAATCGTAGGAATTCTGCTGAAGAGTCATCGAACTCCTGCACGAACGTATGCAAAATGTCACTGAAAAAGAGGTGACTGCATAACTGAATGAATGAGTGATAATTAATTCATGGCGTAGCATATCAGTGTCTTCTTATTGTATATTGCATTGTTTTGTACTGTATCGTCATGCAATTTATACCAATAAGATCATAGCGAACTAAAAGAAGTACTGTAATCACGAAAAATGTCGGATATCATATTTTAACGAAAATGGCCTCTTTGACCACTCTCTAATCCATGGGAATGACTTCTTTTGCTTAACATTTGTACCTAAGGACAGAGTAAAGGACTTTTTCCTCCCCGAAACGTATTGTAAAATGGATTCAAAAGAGATATGCGTACGTATGTATGCATGTACGACTATCTTGCGTAACTCAAAAAAGACTAACCCTAAAACGGTGAAATTTTGTATATGGAATTTTTATAAGATGTAGTTGTCAGCCTCCTTTCCCGTTGCAATCAAGGTCTTCTTATTGCATTAACACACACATATATATATATGTAATAATAAAATTCTATAGTCAAGAATACACTTAAATTTCTAACTGTATGTTTTTTTCATTTTTAATGGCGACGTTCTCTTATTTGAAAGTACGTTGAAAGTACCCCGTAGTCAAGTTGTTTTCCCGCCTTATCTACACGTACAGTTATAGAATGTTCTGGAAATATTTAAAGCGATCTGGATTGGCTGACGAAGCTGACGTCATTCTTAGAAGCTCCGCCTTTTCAGAAGCTATAAAAGGACTCGCAAAGGAATATCGGGGGCTTTTTCTTAAATGTCACGATGCAGTAAACTTCATACAAAAAGTTATTAGTAATTCTTTTTATTTACTCCGGATCTCTGATTTTGTAACTTCTATTTCTCCTGAATAATAATAAATGGATCTTGTTTTTTAAACTTATCGTCTGATAATTTAAGCTACGACAAAAGCTGGTACATCACATATGTATATATATATATATATATATATGTATGTATTTTCACCACTATATAACACCAAACACACACACATATATATATATAAATATATATTCCTACCTTGTTACGTGGCTCGGTGAGATCAAAATTTTGATTTTTAAATGTTAGCAAATCGCGCATTTTTTTTCTTTGAAAATGTTTGAATTATGTAGTTCTTATGTTAGGGTTGAAGATTTTATGCATTTAGGTAATTTGCATGCAAGAGTTGCAGAATTATCAGCAATTTAAAAGTATAATTGGCAGTAGCCCTAACGAGGCCGCCATTTGTTTACATTTTAAATTCTTACTAGAATAGTGAACTAAATCAGTCTGTGCACCAACTTAGTGTCTTTTTGCCCAGTGGGACCAAAAGTTAACTTTCAATTTTGTGCACTAAAGGTTTGGTCTTCCTGCTTGTTGCCCATTGTAAAAAATCTAAGTTTTATTGCAATTTTTTTTTCTACTGCGTTTGGTGTTTTAGTTCTTTCTGTATTTTACAATTTTTAATGAAGCTATTTTAAGGATTTATGTATTTTTGCCTTGCCTCGAAGTGAGTAACATTATCGACAGTATTGTCGATAATGTTATCGGCATGCGATGATTTGTAGATACTTTATTTTTTACCACGATATTTTCGACGACGATGTTTTTAAACTGCGAAGTTTTTGAACCGCTTTATTTTCGACGACGATATTTTGTACCGTCATGTTTTAGAACTGCGATGTTTTCTCTTTGCGATGTTTTCTCCCACGATGTTTTGTAGCACGACGTTTTCGCCTTGCGTTGTTTTCTCCGCGACGTTTTCGTCAGCGATGTTTTTGCCGCGATGTTATCGGCGGACACCGTCTGTGCTCCCAATTCGAAGTGACCATCAGCTACTTCCTTTTTGTTTTTCGTAAGTGATTTGTCGGCATTTCGCATAAAAAATCTCCAGATTATCATTAAAACACGAATAAGGATGTTATTTTATATTTTAGATTTTTTTCTCTCTGTGGCCTTCATGTCAAAACTTAGATTAGAAATAATAAATTAGAAATAATAAATGAGAATATATTGCTTTCTTTTCAAACGAAGTATTTTCAGTACGCGTCCCATAGCAATATGCTCTGTGATTAAGAATGCTAAGAGATTTACTCTGTTTGATTCCCCGCCAACGTGCTGGCTGTATGGGTTGGCTTCTGCAGTTTTCCTTATCTCGATGTATATGAGGCAATTTCCCTTAGAACGTTCTCCGCAAAGCCATCCCTCGCGCCAGGCAAGTAACCATCCTTTTCTTTGCCCTTTTCAAATAACCTAACTTTTACTCAAACAAATCGGTTATGGCATGAAATTTGGAAGAAATTCATTTAAATATTTTTTATAAAAATGTATCGATTGGATATATACTGGAAGTTAAACAATTTACACCTCTACAGATGCACCAAAAACAAATATTAAACTGAAAGCTTTCAGACTTTGTATCACGCCCAAAGGGATTATTTGTTTCATTTGCACACATAGACGTTTTGACAGATGCTAATGTCCCTCTGGGTTAATAATATTTAAAAACAGCGTATTTTATAAATTACAAAATGAACTTTTCATATATTTGAATAAATATTTATGAGGCGTTATTAATAAAAAGGAGAATAAAGGAAACCCTATGAATAATTCTCAAACGCTTAGTCTGAAATTTTACGCAAATCACTGAGTACAGGGGGGTGTTCACGTATTTTTTAAGGATTTTGCAAAGGTTTATATTTATAAACAAACCTTATAATCTCATTTTCTAATATATTCCGTCTGAGAGCCCTTTTGTTGAACCATCATATTACATTTTGATTTCCAAGAGAAAAGCCTTTTCCTGAAAACATCAAGGTTAATTTTATGCCACTTCTCGTTCACAATGTTCCAAAGTCCATTCAATGTTTGGGGATGCCACGTATAAAGAGCTTGTTTTAAAAGTACCAATGCACATTAATCCATAGGAGACACATCAGGAGATTTGGGGGATATGCATCTAGAGGGAATAGCTTCAATTGCGGTTTCGTATCTCATTTCTTTTCAAAACATAAAGCAATAAATTTAGAGGTATGGTTTGTGGCCTTATCCTGATGGAACTTAATACAGTCAAGATTGTTTGGATAAAGAGATGCAATTTCGTCTTTTAATATAGGAGTTTAAAGTTATATCTGATTGTAATCCGAATTAATTTTGATATTTGCTTCTACTTTCCTTATTTTAAGTTTCCCGTTATAAAAGAATCCAGTAAGAACAACAAAACCTTTAGAAAAATTGTCCTTGTATTTTCTGAACCAATATATTGTGTCTTTTTCTCCTCTTTTTCGGCAGTAAATTCATATTTTTCTGTTGCAATCGTTATACGTATGTCCAAGCTTCATGAGTTGTAACTACACTGAAGTGCCACTAAATTAGGGATAGACATGGCTATGCAAATTGAATAGCGCTGCGCCGCATCTGGGCTTACGTGAGGAAGTTGTGGTAAATGCACATACAGCTAGCACTATGCTCGTTGATAATCAGTTGTTTCACATACCAGTATAGGTAAAATTTCAGACATAGACAGCTTCAATATCTCGCAGATAGTAGACACTCATCGCGTGGACCATACAATTTCCAAAATCCTCAGCGGAATAGGATTTTAACGGTCGACAGTGTCACGAGCATACCGAGAATACACGGATGGTGGGGAAAAGAACTAGCGATCTGGCATAGTGCAAAACACAATTAACTTAGAACAATCGTGGTGTGAGACGTCTCAGCCGTATTGTACATGGTCAACGGAGCCAAATATTAGCTCAAATTACCACCTAGCTGAAGCAGGCGACAGTCGTACAGTCAGTAAAAAGATCGTGTATCTCTCCGTTCACCATGTGGGCTTCGAAAGCCGTAGACACAACAGGGTACCTTTCCTAAATGCATGCCATCGAGTTGCCATTTTTACCTGGGCAAGAGAATATAGAGAATAGACACTAGTGGACTTGAAATGTGTAGGAGGGATGAGTCTCGGTCCGTCTAATTAATAGCAATGGGAGGCTGAGAATATGGCGAGAGAATCATGAAATTATGAATCCAGTATGGCAGATTGGATCCGTACAAGGCCGTGGAGGCTTAATCATGGTCTGGGATGCTTTCTTGTGGTTGTGTTTGGGGTCTTTGGTACTTGTTCCAACCTCCTTCAATATGATTCTGTACATAGAGTTGATGAGCTATCATCTCCATTCATTTATGTCCCTGTCATTCACACGGAAAGGGAGTATCCCAGAAAGATAACTGCGCCTCTCACAGCTTACGGTTGGCTACTGGTTGGTTGGATGGATGAGCATTCGTCTGACTTCTCTGTCATAAATTAGCTACTTAAAACTCCAAAAGCACAAACATACGAAGGTGATACATCATTACATTAAGCAGGGATATGAGTGAAGGGTGTGGCCTCGATGCCCGTTTCTTGTTCCATTTTTTTCCAAGAAATGAACAGTGGAATTTTACGTGTGGCTGGCTTGCTTTTTCGTGATGATGCAGTTCTTCTGGTTCATTGCACTGTGGGTAAGGAGTATTTCATATCTATAAATTGGGTATAAAAAACGTTGCTGATAATATGTGTGGTTAATGTTAACATTTTTCTCCACTCTCTTTATTTTTAATTTGCCGTTATAGGAAAAATCAGCAACAATCACAAATCTCTTTGAAACACTTCCTTTAGACTCTTTGAGTTTTGTTTTAAGATCTTTCTCTCCTCTTTGATAATAATAAATGGATCTCTTTATAATGCAGTAACTTAAATACACCCAAGATTCATCTATTGTGACAAAGTTTTCCATTTTTGTCCGGATTAATATTTCTTATAAATAATTCTGCAACGAAGTCTGCGTTTGGCGCTATGTCTTCGAAAATCGTGATGCCAATTTTTTTTTCTTTTTTTCTTTTTTCTTTTTCTTTTTTTCTTTCTTTTTTTTTTTTTTTTCTTTTTTTTTTTTTAAGCCCAAAGGAGCGTCACCTCAGAAGGGCTATGAATTTCGTTTTGCTACTTTGCGTCGATTCACATTTCAAACTGTTGACACCAAATATTATCACCCTGTGTTATACTTAAATTAAATAATGAAGAATCTGCATAATAATATTAATTTTAATCACTGATCTAGTATGGTTCTCGCCTTGTGATAAAACAACAGTACCTAGAGTCATCAAACTTTGAATAACATAATCCTCCCCCGAATATTTGAATCTGAAAATCCACATTTGGAATTTGTTTTATTATTGATTTTATATTTTGTAAAGCATTTTTGAGTATTTGATTCAGATACTCAACGGTTTCAAAGCGAGCAAGGGCAACACTGAACGGGGGGAAAAACATTTTTATCTCCAGCGCGCGAGAGTGTGCAGTGGAAATTCTAAATATATGCTTATTTTAAAATTATTTTGCCACATTGGTGTTTAATTGAATTTTATGGTTTAGTGCGAAGAACATGATATTTAATAAGTAACACACAAAACGTTAAAAAAACGCATCTTTAGTCGTAATGTAAAATCTGAAAACTTTCAGATATTCTTTAATTTATTTATTTCTTTTCGATTGATGGACCTGTTTTTTTTTTTTTTTTTTTTTTTTTTTTTTTTTTTTTAAAGCACTGAGAATTTTGATAATTTTGCAACTTTCCTTTCACTTGCTGGATTTCTTTACATTAAAGTCTTACCTTTGCCCATTCGAACCATTCTATTTTTCCTTGAAAATGTATTTGGAACAATTTTTCCACTTGAAAGCAAATTTGACGTTTTTTAACTTTCTTGTTGATAATAATGTAGCTTAAGATATCGAAAGGCTATGTCTTTCACAGCGTTTTTACGTCCTTTTACGAAGTAAAAAGGAAGTATTGTAATCGTTAAAAGTTTCAGGCACCACATTTCAACGAAAATATCCATTTTGACCGCTATCGAATGCAATTTAACGATGGTTTTGCGTGATATCTGTACGTAAGAACAGAATAAAAGACTCTTTTCCTCCAAAAAAATTATAAAACTGCTTTAAAATGAATTCTGAAGAGAATTTTTCGTGGTGTCTGTACGTACGTACGTATCTCATAACTCAAAAACGATTAGCCTCAGAACGTTGAAATTTTATATATAGATGTGCACCTCCTATTTTGGTTGCAATCGGCCACACCAAACGTATATAAATATATTTAGATATATATACCCTGCTCAGTGATCTCAGTTTCTTTACTCTTATATGTTTGTAAATTGTGCAATTTTTTGCTTTAAAAATGATTGAATTATGTTGTTTTTATCTTCCGGTTAAGGTTTTTATGCCTTTAGCAAACCTGCAAGCAATATTTGTAGAATTATCAACAATTTAAAAGCTGTTTAAGTTCGGTTAAGCCTAATTTTTAAATAACATGGCGGACATGCTTGTCTACATTTGAAACAGCAGAATAGTAAATTTGTTGCCAATCTAGAGAGACTAAGCTTCGCAACAACAAAGATAACGCCTTCATTTATTATTGCGAATTAAATCATGCTTAATCTTTTGTCTAATTTTTTCGAGGAAATAAGTGTTTTAGATTTACTTCCTAATTTTTAATATAGATATTTTGAGTTTTTATATATTTTTGCCTTGTCGCGAAGTGAGAACTGAATTAATTGAATGAGAAATACTCACTCGTCTGTGAAAAGCTGTTTCCTTTTTGTTTTGTTTGCTTAATTTCTTTTATACATCGTTTTAGATTTATTATAGTGTTTGAATAGAACATGTGGCAACGATTACATAATTCTTCAAATGATATAAATCTTGAGCATTCTGAGTTGTAATATGAACGAAATATAAGGCTGTTAAGTGAACCTAGCCGCAGAGTGTCGCTACGGTAAACAAATATAGCGAATGTTAAAGAGTGCATTAATTCTATTGTTGTTTATGCGCTACGGACGAAGTAGATTTAATTCAATCCAATAAGTTCAGATGAAAAATGCAGGAAAATATGCGCATAATTTAATATTCCGTAGAAGGAAGTGTAGTGTACACATCAGATTTTTTAATAATTAGATAGTAATCATTTTCTTCGGAAAGAACATAAACATAGCCTTCCATCCATTGCTTCTTTAATAGCCTCGTTTCCAATGAAAAGAATACTTTCAAGTAGCAGACGATAATACTTTTAGAAGTATTAGTTGCAGTTAAAAAAAATTTCCAAGGAGACCATGGTTTTTAATCGCAGAGCAAAATTGCCTAAGAATTGTGCTAACAGCCTCTGTGTATTTTGATTGCTCTTTTGTAATGCTTCCTATGAAAAGCCAAGGAAAAAAAATGTGAAATTGTGCTTATTTCAATTTTTTATTTTAATAAAGTTAAATCAAATTTTGTGTTAGGCTTTTAAATGTGTTGTAACTAATTTGTAATTTAGTTATGATGCCATTCAACTTTGAAAAGATGAAATAATGAACTGCATTATTTTCGACACATTTCTTTATTTATATATATAGTATATATATATACATAAAAATTTATTATATGATAATTTGTGATTATGATATTAATTTTAATCACTGATCTTTCTTTATATCACTGGTACAGGAAAAATACATGTAAAATTACATATAGTCACGTAACGACAACATTTTAATATAAGAGTTACATCACACATCACGTGAACACATTCTTAATTTTGACATCAAATACCGAGGGGTAGAAGATTTCATTCAAAACATGTTAAGTCCAGATAAGAAATGAACATTTAGAGGAACCACAGATTATTCAAAAAGTGCTTTTGGGGAAGTGCGTTAGAATGTGCCATTAAAAATTTCAAAACTACTCATACATTTTGAATACTGCATTGTCGTTAATTTGTTTCATTTTTGTAGAATGAAAGTGTCTTTTATACATAAGATTTTTTTTAGTGATTCTTTTTTGCAGCTTGCATTTTCAAACTTCGAAATCTTCGGGATCCGTGATCTGAAAAGAAAAATAAAGTCAGTTTTAGAATTTTGAAAGTTTGGGAAAAGAAACATAGAGAAAAGAGAATAGCTTCAATTGTTTTAACGTAGGATTACATTTCTTCGTAGTAGTTTGATAGGAAAGGAAAAATTGAAACGCTATTTGAAGTGTGCGCGGAAGCTTATATCTTTATAACTACAAACGTTACATTAAATCGAAATACCTCATTAGATAGACGAAAGAGGACATTAGCAACCACAGACACACACACCATATAAATAAATAAATAAATAAATAAAAATTGGGCAAAAAATATACCCATAGTAATGTGTCAAAAATAGCAAAATTTTGGTGAAGCCAGTGCGCATGCGCGATCACGTGTGAGTGACAAGTTAATCTGGCAAACAGTGTGTTCGAGTGGTGTTTGCTGTATTTTATAGAAGATGAAAAGGCAGTACCGTTCGTAGGCAATTGGCTGCCCACGTACTTTCTAAGATTGCTGCCCCCAAATTAAAAAAAAAAATGCTCAGTGATAAATAAAATTTTTATTTCATACTCATTAAGTACTTGCATATGACAAACTGTGTAAAAAGTACAGGGTGATCTTTTTTAATGTGACAGTGTTTGGAGTGCCCTGTAGCGCAATCCAATAGCCGAAATGGCACCAAACTTGGTATTTAGACTAATCAAGACATGGGAAAAAGGATTCCGTGAAAAAAATTTTAGTTCCAAAAATCGCCGCTAGGGTATTTTGTGGCGCTGCTGTAGCTTACAATAACGAAAATTAGCATAAAACATGGCTATCAAAGAAAACTGCAAATGTTGTGCTATGACAGCTCCAGTAATAGAGGCTATGAAAGCAAGTAGTAAGACAGCTCCGACAAATAATCTCAGCTGAAGTAAACGAGCTCCAGTGGACATGCCTCTCACGCTACCGGAACGTTCGGTTACTGGTGAAGCTGTATTACCTGAATCAATGTGATGCATCCGCAGCTCTTCGGGAATTTCGAACCAGAAAAAAATTACGAAAGGGGCCTTTGTCGCTGAATGGTCTTAAAAATGATTTAGAAGTTCGAGGAAACCGGGTCACTGACCATTCGCGCTGGGAGAGGACTTAAACCAGTATCAGGAGATGTAATAACATGTGGCAACTGCAATTGTCGAAGGATCGCACGGAACGATTGGTGGTACTAGCAGCGCCCGGGGTGTAGCTCGACAATTGGACATGAATTATTCCACGGTATGGAGAGTTTTGCAGCGCGTTATCGGATTTTACCCCTACAAAATCAGTCGCTTGCACGAACTGAAATGAAGTGATTATGATAAACGAGTGACATTCGCCCTATTGTTTCTTGCCAGGGTAGAAATTGATGATGCTTTCCCATGGCAGATTCTGTGGGGAGATGAGTGCCATTTTTATCTTAATGGGTCCGTAAACACACAAAATAACCTAATTTGGGCTTCTGAGCAGCCCCTCACCATGCATGAAATCCCATTAAATTCTCCAAAAGTCACTGTTTGGTGTGGCTTCACAGGTGAATTCGTGATTGGGCCATTCATTTTTGAGACCATCACTCCGACAGGACCCCAAACGTGTACCATAATTGCAGAAAGGTACCACGAAATGCTTCAAACGTTTGTTATTCCACAATTTCAGCAAAGAAACCGTCTCCAACAATCTTTATGCAGGATGGTGCTCCACCACACATTAGTAATAAGGTAAAGCAGCTGTTGCTCCAAAACTTCACTGATGATAGAGTCATAAGTCGCAGTTTTCCAGTTGCATGCCCGCCTCGGTCCCCTGACCTTACGCCATGCGATTTTTGGCTATGGGGTTATTTAAAATCTCAAGTGTATGTTGGTGGAGACTCAAATTTGTCTAATCTAAAGGACAAAATAACAAAGACAGTGCGGAATATTCTTCGTGATATGTTACATACGGCTGTGGAGAACGTTGTGCACAGAATGCACGGTGTTATTTCTGAGAACGGTGCTCACATTGAATGTGGTCTAATTCCTCACCGGGGAAGTTAATGTACTAAATAAACATTAATAATTTACCTGTACGATTGTATGTCTTGATGTCCCATGTCTTGATTAGTCTAAATACCAAGTTTGGTGCCATTTCGGCTATTAGATCGCGCTACAGGGCGCTTCAAACACTGTCACTTTAAAAAAGATCACCCTGTACTTATATGACAAGTACTTACACTGAAATTTAAATATTTAGGTGTGGTATCGCGAAAGTCCGACCGCCCTTGATTTTGACCGCCCGCTTGCTTTTACGCGCTGCACCCCGGTTCGCGAAATGGTAAACCGCACATTGAGTTGATCAATGTTAACGAGTTTCGCTTACTGTGCGTGCTCAATGGTCTACCGTTGGCGTGGGAGGAAATGCTGGCGACTAAGCATAAGCAACCCTACACAAGCCTGTTCATCACGTAGGTCTTATCGACTGTTTACAATTGCAATACTACTGGAATTTGTTTCTGCTCTTTGCATTCGCTTCTGTTTCATTTCATTTTGGTTTATTTTGTTCATAAACGTTATATTTAGTATTACTTATTTATAATAATTTCCTTGACTTTAATTCAATAATTTAAACTGAATTTATTCTTTAATTTGTTAAAGTATATACGAATGGAACGTTTGGTAAATACGCAATTGTTTTTATTCCTCAGCAGTATGATCAATAAAGATTCAACGACTAATGTACTATCATGTTTCCTATTTTGTAATCATTCTTAAACGAAAATTTGCTTATTTTACAATCGATATTTACACTCTAAGTAATGAAGGAACTTACAACCTAACAAGTTTTAAAACTCCGAACTGTTTAAGCCCAGATAACAGAATATCAACCACACACCGAACTTATCTTCTTGTCAAATCATAGCAAAGTCACAATTGTGCCAAATTCTCTTCTGGGCATGCGCAGTATGTGCAGTTTGCCATTACGCCTCCGGTTAGGAACTGCCCTGTGAAAAGGCACCTGATTTCTAAAACATCATTTCAATCGCAGTGTGGTGACAAGTAACTAGCCAAGTATTACATGGCAGTTCATTTATAGATTTAACATTTGCTAAGAATCTAACTGCAGACATCTTAAAATTATGTATCTTATTTCTCTTACCATCGACGACCGATTTTCCATACGGTCGTTTTGAATGAATAAATGTAATAAATATAAAATAAAATAAATGTGTGTGTCAAATCTTTTGTTTGTTTTATTTGTGCTATTCTCTAAACGCATTCAACATTAGTGGCCCTTTGAGAGCCTACCGTCAGTTTGTCTTGTAAGCGTTCATTTATCTGACTCAAGTTGTTTGTCACCATGGTAAAACATTTTTCATCGATTTTTAAACTATTTTCTGATAGGTTACAGAGCTCGAATTTTACATATATGTTGCTTTTAATTTTTCAAAACTCAATTTAGCCTTTTTTAAACGCAACGTTGAAACGAATTTTGCACATATCTTCAGTTAACGGGAAAACTAAGCATCTCAGAACTTTATGAAATCTTAAATATAATTTCTGAATTTTTGTTGAATTTTCGAAATATCGCTTAATTTCTTCCGAGTATTCTCGTCAGTTAATTTCAGACTTCAACGAATAAAATCATGCCACCTCTAAAATTTTGAATTTGGCAGATAGCAAAACAGACTTTTCGCCCTCCTTCAAAACAAGAATGCGAAAAAGATATTAATTGGGAGATTTTCGACATTCTTTTTTAAAGTTTACTGCAGTTTATAAACAGACGAAGAAGTTGCGTTTTTTTATTTGGAGTGACATGATTCCCATGGAGTTTCGAAGTTAACGATGCCATTATACGTGTTTATCTTGCTTCTGCAAATCTGTCATTCAGATTAAAAAAGTAGTAAATTAAAAATTTATAAAAAACGTGATTTTTTAAATAAACTGCTATTTAAAACTCATAAAATAATTAATATACTAAAAGAAGAAAAATTATTTGTCATATATTTGAATTGGAAAAACACATTTAAATAATTATGTTTACAAAATTCATCTACAATTTGATACCACGAATAATAATGGCGTAGGCTCCTAAATAATGAAATTTAATTATCGAATCCCACTTTCTTTATAAATTTATCGAGTTTGCTTCTCGCTGTTATTCTTATACGTGATATAAATTGTAGCGGAATTTTGTAAAGAGAATTATTTGATTTCTTATTCCCATTAAACTTTTTAAGAGCCGAATTATTTTTCTTCTTTTAGTTCAGAAGGGATTTTATGAGTTTTAAATAAAAGCTTATTTTGTAACAATTTAATTTATTTTGTAATTACCATTATTGTTTATTGTCTTGAAATTATTTAAGTTTTCGTTTCCTTCTAGAGATTTAGAGAAGACTTGTCGTCTAGGAGAAAATTGTGCTTTGGAACAGAAAAAATGAGAAAACGGAATCTTGGACGAACAAACGACTTCCATCCTGGGTAAGCATTTAATAATGAAATTGATTGCTACAACAAAGACTAATAATTATGCCTCCGAATATATAACTCTGAATATTATAACTAACTCGGAATATTATAACCCGGCACCATTGCAGACGTTGGCGTCAATGGAACTGGTTGAAACCAAAATCTGTTCCTCTCAAATATCTGAAAAGCCTACGCATATAATTTTTTTAAAATGGATTTCCTTCCCCTATGCCAAGCAGAATGTTACTGCTTAAGTAAAGCGATTATTTCCTTTTTTTGTGGACATTTGTGCGGTTTTCCCCACTGCAGTTTCCCCTTAGGGCAGCAGCAACTGCGAGGCATCAGCAGCTAAACAGGGGAAAGGTCCATTTAAATAACAGAGCTACTACTTTCAGTGGCTTCAGAAGAATGATTGGCATGACATTTAACAACTTTCGAAATCAGTGAGCCAAGGATTAACGTGAGGGGGGGAAAGCACCAGGTACAAAAGTGATGCAGGCCTTTGGGCGACCTTCCGAGGTCTGAATGCGGCGTTTCGGGCCACTTGCTGTGAAAGAGTTAAAGGAGATGTTTCAGAATGAGAATAATCTTTTAAACTAATTTAAACCTTTAACTGTCAAATGTTTAAAACATATGTTGTTTCTGAGCAAACGTGTCAAATAAAGGTTTAAAATAAGTACCAGAGATAATGGTTGATTTTGGACACTTGGTTGTGGTAGCGTTGCGAATTCTCTCATCTGTCTAATAGTACCACCAAAACAGGTGCACATTTTTTTTTTAGCCTGGCGAGACCGCAATATT
Source organism: Stegodyphus dumicola (assembly GCF_044657685.1). NCBI lineage: Eukaryota > Metazoa > Arthropoda > Arachnida > Araneae > Eresidae > Stegodyphus > Stegodyphus dumicola. The sequence goes on from NC_140771.1 coordinate 243,077,199, forward strand.
GCGATTGTCACTAGCAGGAGCTTCGGTACTTACAGGTGACAGAATGAGTTTGCCTAATTCGGTCCCAAATTTGAAAGAGAATCCTGGTTGCGCTTCAAACCATGATGCCGAGTTTTAGCCCGGTGGGTGTTCCACAATTGCTACTGGACTGGACCTGTCTCCACAGGTCGCCACACCTGTATGCGGCGTCATTCATCTGAGAACACAATCCTGTGTCATTCCGTCGTCCACATCTTTCGAGCCCGGTACCATTGCAGACGTTGGCATCAATGGCAGTCTTCTTAGTGGAAGCCACGAGCGGAGGCCACTAGCCAAGAATCGACTGCAAATGGATATGGAAACATCCAGGGTGTCTTGAACATGCTGCAGAATGGAGGTAGAAGTTTCTTGCGTGTGCGTCAGCGCTTGTCGGCAGATGCGTTGATCCACGTGTGTCCTTCTGGCTGCACTAGCACCCCTCGAACTTGCCCCATTTCTTTGTTCCAACCATCGTCGCTATAGTTGGTGCACTGTGTTGGCGTCCAGGTGTATGTCAGCTGAGATTTGCCGCATGGATCAACCTGCCCGATTACCATGCTCCTCGTAAAATCGTCTGTCTGCTGGAACTGCCCCCGTCGACGACGGCCTGGCATTCTCTGCTATTACACGCGTCCTCTGAGACAGAACGAATTTTTGACAATGATTTCCCTAGCAGAAATAACGGCACGAAATTTGAACATTCTGCAGGTTCCTTTCCGTATATGTTCTTCAACGTGTGCTGGAGAGCTGAGCATTTCATCATTCCCATAACTCGGACCAAGGACCAAGGCGATGGCTTTCGGAGTAACTCTGCTGAAAACAGCAATTACCTCCACAACTTCGTTAAGAAGGACTGAATAATTAAGAAAAAGCATGGCTAAAGTAAAAGGAACGAGAACCGTTAAGGGTTTAAAGCTATAAGAGGATGGATAAGAAGTCCACACAAAGGGACGAAAACTTCTTTCAACTCTTAACTTCGCCTAGGAAGGGGTCAAAGACCTCCCACCGCAGCAATTTTAAAAGAGAAAGTGGTGGTAGTTGAGGCATAACTCGGTGAACGTTAGTTATACTTGGTCCATCAGTGAAGCGGAAAATTTTAAAAGTCCAATCGTTCATTTTTTGTTCAGTAGGGGGCGTAGAGGTTTTGGATTATTATATAACGTTTAATACCATTCATATATTATACATGGAACAGTAGTCTGATGTGCGGCGTGCTTTCCGCATAAAATCGTATTATAAGAATGGTAGCGGTTGTAACAGCTTTAAATATTATTAAAATCTTGTAGTTTAAATAATTTAAATAGATGAATTTTAAGGTATTTGTGAATGGCAATATTTGAAACCAGACTCGAGTGCTACGTGCGACTCTCGCACGAAGAATGTAATTTATTTTAGAATGTTAGTATTCTTTTTTCTTCTTGTTTGCATGTCGCCATTTTTTTTAGTGTTAAATAAAAGTTATTGCTGTGTTCCATCATTGGAGTTGCTTCATTTCGCCAAAGAAGTATCACACTGTGTGACGATACTGAAATCATGAAACCCCAATTGAGTTGCATGAAAAGCCATTACATAGTCCGAAATATACATGTGGTGTTCGCTTTTATCATTTGGTATTATTGCAACAAATTGTTTTCAAGATGATAGAGGAAATGACGCAACTGTTAACACACACACGATCAAAACATTTTTCATGCAACCGTTCCCTAGATTTCCAGAAATAACGTTTTTTTTCCAGTAGGATGGGGCCACAAAATAATACTGCTCTTATTCCACCCTTGCTAAGATAACTCTTCTCGGACAGAACTCGTATCCAAACATGTCAACAACTCTTCGCTTGTAAGATCCCCAAAATTGCCAACACGCGGCTTTTTCTATGGGGATTTCTGAAGAGCAGACTGCAGACCATACTGGAATTAAAAACGAATAGCACACAAGAAATTGCACGGACTCAACCCGACCTGCTTCCGGGACTGATGGAAATGTTTCGATGAAGATTAGAAGAATGTTCATATGGAAATGGCTCTCACTAGACGGGGTTATTTTCAAAAGTAAAATTTCGTACTTGATTCAGCTCAAATCTATTAAAAATTCTGATAATAAATATTTGGGCATTTTTAAAATTTCAAACTTCTCTGAGAGCCTGTAAGGAAGGGAAAATATTAAAGAAAAATACGAGGCCAAAACTTTGAAACAAGGTGAAGAGAATGTTTTTTATTTTACATTTGTAAAATGTTACCTAGCTTCAAAAAGGTAAAATATGCAAGTTACTAAGAATAAGATAACTGGAAAATCAGTTAAATGTTTCTAAAATTCAATTCATTTGTATTAACACCAACTGTATTAAAACCAGTTTACGTACTTGTATTCCAGTTCTGTTTTTCAAGTTTTTGTTTAAATTCTTTTTAAGTTTTGTTTCCTGTTACATAGTTTGTCCTACTTGATTGATATGAATTCTGTATATTTTATCACGTTTTTAAATATATATATATTTGAGTAATTTTTATCATAGAATTTGTTAGGAAGATTCAGATTATAATAAATCATATTGACAGACAGATCACATAAAAAGAGGGAATAGAAATAGCGGTGAGAAAGAAAGTAGTTTCGAGCAGATAACTATCGAATAAAGGAAAAGTATCTTTAGGAAAACGTTTACTCAAAATATTAAGAAAAAACCGGAAGTTATTTTATTGATTTGCCTAAAGCAATTCTCTTTTCCGGAAGAAGATAATACGCTTAAGAAAAAAACGTAATGCTGCAGTTTTATTTAATTAAAATGTGAAGAAGGATAAAAGTGTAGATTTTTCTAGCTTTGATAAAATAAGGAAAAGAAACCAAGACTAAATCTCGTTAGTGAAAGGTTCGCGACAAGAGTTTAGATTTGGCCACCAGAAATATATAAGTTATGTAGTTGTTGCTGCATTGTTTTGTTGGATATTCATAACATTTAGCATGCGCAATATAACAGCTTCTACATTTTGCGTGATGCTACGTTACCCGAAAACCTAAAATTCCAAGCATCTGATTTATTCATAAAATAGAGAAAGTAAAATTATAACTGAAAACAATTTTAAGCCTTTTTTAATTTTAAATTTCTTCGAAGTAAATATCCTGAAATGCAAAGTTAATCTAGAAAATATTAAAAGAAATTAAGTGGAAGATGTTAACTTGTAATCAGAAATCAGTATGTTAGGAAATAATTTGTTAGACGATTTACAAAACACATTATTGCTCCTATATCAACCTTCGGGTTCCATATTAATTTAAACCAGGGATCCCCAACTCTTTTCTTTCATCGGCCGCTTTCAAAAGATTGGTTCTTGCATTTTTCTTGACAATATACAGCATGTATATAACTTATTGTATATTAACTTACTTGCACATATATAACTTAAAGATAAAAAAGCATAACAATATTAACAAAAGCTGCTTAATTTAATTCTTAAATCAACTCATTCAAAAATATTTGGTCTGTTTCTTCTTTCGTAGTAAATTATTGACTGCTTCCATTAGGTAAGAAGAAGGAAAAATTAGTATAGTTCGACCGCCTCCTCCGCGACCATGAGCACAAACACGCATGCTCCATTCGGACTGAATTATTCTCAAAATAGGGTGGAAGAATGGGGACTTTCTTTACCCCCATCATAGCTCTTTGCGGAGAAGAGAAGACCTTTCACGTCGCAGCAAGTAATATCGCCCCTTTTGGACAAGTCTATGTTATTTGGCAGAATGCCAACCAGGGTTGCGCTTGAGAAGGTCGAACTATAACAACATTTATTTTGGGATGTTTCTCACGGAGGAATTTTAGATTCAAAATTCATTTTAGATTAGACTTTGCGAACCTATATATTTTGAATGAGAATTGTTTTTAAATATCCTCGTTTAACTCCTTCACTGCGAAGTCGCTCTAAACACTCGTGCTTTCAAACACCTTCAGGTCGCCCGAAGGCCTGCGTCCTTTTCCTACTAGGTTCCTTTCCCCATCACCTTACTGCATGCATGTTTCGAGAGTTGTTAAATGACATGCCAATCATTCTTCCGAAGCGACTAAGCTCTGTTAATTGATTTCATCTTTCCTCTGCTTAGCTGATGATGCTCGCATTTGCAAACCTGTCCTAAAAAGGAAACATCACACAGTGGGTGAAACCGCACAGATTTCCAAGAAAGAAGTAATCGCTTCACTGAAGTAGGTTATTGTTAACGCTGTAGCGTTCTACTTGACATGGGTGGTAGTGGCAGACATATTTAAATCTTCAGTGCTAACGTTGAAATCTTCTTTTAAACGTTACGATGTATCCTCTGAGAATTTTTTAAAGAAATTTACAGTTGCATTTCCCTCTAACGCTGCACTTTTCGATTCAGGTGTACAGGTAGATTCAGGTTATGTCGATGCAGGAGTATGAAAAATGTGCAATGATCTCGCTGAGCCGCAACTACCAGACCTCCCGATTGCCAGGCGGACGTGCTATCAATTTACGCCACGAATGCATGCATTAAGGAGGGAGAAAATGCTGTATACAGTGTTCATATAAACAAATCAGATTTAGAAAGAAAAGCGAAGATAATTTTCTAGCTCCAGTGAGGTTAATTTCTCTTCTTCAGTCTGTTTCGGGTGGTTCTGAAGAAAGTTGTTGTCACTAATCTCTCTTGTCTGATATCATCAGACAAATCCCGTGATATTCATCGTGGGAAGGAGTATAAGATTGCGACTGCCGAAGGCAAGAGCCTTGGTTACGATCTAGGTAACAGCTCTGTTACCTAGGTCACGATCTAGGTAACAGCTCTATTACGATCTAGGTAACCGCTCTGTTGTCTTGGTCACGATCTAGGTAACAGCTCTATTACGATATAGGTAACAGTCTGTTGCCTTGGTCACGATCTAGGTAAAAGCATGATTTTGCCCAGATTCATCCCAATTCTAAACGCGATTTCCTCGGGTGATGGTTTCGACGGTATCCCACCCGTCTTTCTCTACCACCAAACCATACAAGAGGACTTTTGGCTCGCTATATATTTAGTGTGTCCTCACTAAATGCTATACATTTACAGATATCTGTGACTTTTCCGGGATTCTAACCCGGGCAGTCAGAGTCACTAACCACTATTCCATTTGGACGTCACTGAACAAAGGATATACATAAACCAAGTGGAATACATGTTTTTTTAATTTTAATTATTGTTTCACTGAAGGATTGTTAACTTCAAGGAAGTGTTCCATCACGGTATTAAAAATGTCTGTGAAACAGTGCAACCAATGGAACACCATTGGAAACCCAGCGTACCTCCGTGTGTGAAAGATTTTCACTTCTTTATTAATCCTTCTTTGTATAATGTAGCTTACTTCCAAGAAATAATTGCTAATAAAATTTTTTATTATTTTTTTTCTACATCTGTGGGATCCTGATTATTATTATTATTCATTAGCAAAAATTCGGTTTCCCGTGTTCCACACAGCATACTAAGAGGCTTAAGCAAGTACGTTATAGCACTGAACAAGAAATAAACAAATGTACAATCTTAATTATGTTCATTAATTCCACTTGTCCATTCAGCTATGGACCGCTCGATCATTATTTACCTCCTTTAAAACTTACCGATCAAAGGGAGCTTGTACGACCCGGTTGAAAACCCCAATTTAGATAATTTTCATATTTATTTCAGTGTCCGATTAAGCCTCTAGCAGGATCTAATTAAATTGAAATTAAGAGTGCCATTTGTACAACTGGTTTCCGAAAGAATTTTAAATAATATTATCAGGTTCAATGTTTCTTCTAACCTTCTTCGGAAACATACAATGACCTGACTAGGAACAGAGAGCTTACTAAAGCTATGTTCACTAATTGTAGTAAGTAGACAGGATACAGACGAAGGGTATACAAGACCCTTTATTTTTCTTTATATACAATGACTTCCGTACTTCGGAATACAATGACCCTCCACTCGGGGTCTAACGTAAAAGGTATAAAAATAAAACTAAACTCTAATTTAACTTTAGAATAAGATTGGCCTTATAATAACAGGAAGCGTATGTAGCACAGAGACTGTGAACACTACAATACGTTTAATTTATCAAGAGGATTAAAACCTCTGGCCTGGAAGGCAAATAGCAACTGCGTAACTTCTAAGGTAAGCGGCCTGCTTCGAACTCACTGCTTCCTCTCTCCTGCTTGGCAAAAAGGCCACACTTAAATACTTGGCGTTCGCCAGACAACTTTGCATAAAATCCTTCACGCTTATAATTCTGGCCGGAAGTAGAAAATAAGAAGTGATAGTAAAGATTTAAAATAAAATAAACGTTAGTAAAACTTAAGATCCTTACAATATCACTTCAAAATTTATATTAATGACAGAAAATACGAATACAATAAAAACTGGAAAATAAAATAATTTCTGGCATATGAAAATACATGTAAATATAATCATTATTCAGTCTTTAGAAAATTAAAAAATTTTCTTTTTCGTATTTCCATTTTAGAAAATTGATCAATGTCAGCTTTGCAATCTAATTGTTCAAACGTTTCTTGTATAACAGTATTGCTAAAGACCTCAGCTTTTCCTAGCCTATTGAATTAATTACAAAAATGCAATCCTTTCTAAAACATAGAAAGATATCTCCGTTATTTTAATACTTACAGGCGTAACGAAGTATATTCTTAACGACATTTCTGTATTAGGAAATAAGTTGAAGCATTGCTACTTTTTGTAAAATACTTAATGCTTATCCTTCGAAACTCACAAACGTATTTTTGGCATTAAAATAAATTTTCTTAATAATTTGTGAGCTTTTTTAGCCCCAAAAGGACGCTAGTCGACAATGGGATATTATTCTTCAAACGGCATTTTCCGTCGAAACACTTAAATGCGTTATACCCCTTTTTAAACGGTTGCAACCGAATATTACCGCCCTGTATTATATTTAAAGAAATCGAATAATGAAGAATCTGCGTTAATATATACATGTTTCCCGCAGTGTTTCAAAAAACAACGTACCTAGAGTTATAAAATATTGAATAACGTAGCCCTTCACCGGAATACGGACAATTGGATACCCGAATTTTGAATTTTGAATTTGTTTAATTACCTATTTTGTACTTTGTAAAGCTTTAAATAATTTTTGACAAACAAATTTAATGATTTCAAAGAGAACAGTGGCAACACTGTACGTAATGAAACAGTTTTATCTCTAGCGTGTGAGACTGTCTGTCGGAAATTCTGAAGATACGTTGGTCTTTTTTAAATATTTTGTGATTTTGCTGTTAAATCGAAGTTTATGTGGCGTATTGACCAAGAACGTGATATTTAACAGAGAAAAGACTGACAAAAAAAGCACAAAAATGTATGCCAACACTTAACGCTGCGTCGAAATTTCTAAACATATACTAATATAGATATACTAATATGCTGCTTGAAAAATTTTTGTAATTTTGCTATTGAAGTGTATATGCCGTAAATGTGTCGAAAATAATTCTTTATAATGAAGCTAAAAAGACATAAAGAAACTAGGTCAGTAGGAATGAGTATAACAGCAGACTGGTAGACTGCGAGCTTAGCGAGAGCATAAAAATACCTTAACAAAAACTTTTGAGCGACTGTTAGAAACTGAAAACTTTCAGATTTTTTTTTAATCTTCTTTGTTCATTTATCAGCAACCGAGCTGTTATTTTGCAATTATTTCTAGCATTTTGGAACTTTTTTTAAAGTTTATAGCATTATTAATAAAGAATCTATTATATGTTAATATCTGTAACGCGTAAGATGAGAATCCTTGGTCAAACACTATAAATCTGCCTTAAGACGCAGATGCAAAGAAAATTTAAACTAAATGTGGATAACGTACGTTACGTTGCCTTCAAGACCGAACGTTTGTATCATTGCCATTCTGATGAAAACTTAAGTTTTGTTAATAATAAAAGCATACTATGGCGGAAAATAAAGAAAAATACTCTCAAAAGAAGGAATTTCTAAATGTCAGGGGAAAAGTTCTTTCATGAATTATCGACATTAGTGGTTACCTAAAAAGTGGTGAATCATTTCGAAATTCATTGAGCTATGAAGCTTTCAGCATTGCTCATAAGAATGGAAAGAAATTAATTTGATTAAGAATACTAAAAAATTAATGGAAACAATAATTAGTTTAGGATCAGCTCCAGAGACAATGCAAACAATTTTTCGTGAATACAAAAAGCGGTTACGTTGCAACTATTCTTCCTTGTCCTTAAATACTTGATGATATGCTGACTTGATCACACCCATGAGAGAAGGCTACAATACCACAGAAAAGACGATTATGTTTATGTATCCTATGCATATTCTTTTGTAAAAGTCGATAGGTAATTACAACCCAACGGCTTTCGGTAATAGAAAATTCGTGTCTCTTTTTCTTGCAGGTTATTGAACCATAGGTGAATAAATTCTGTGCGCAAAATATTCGGAGTTTGGGACTATAAGACGTTACTTCTCTGAATTTTGGTGATAAACATGTACACTCCGAGGGTGAAGTCACAGTTTTACATCTCCCGTTCTATTGGGTCGATTGACGAAATTTAACTTGTGTTTTTCTTGTCTCGAAAACGCGACTTAGAATATATATTAGATTTATATATAGCATTGTTCTAACATAGATATTTTGACGCAAAATCGGACTTTTTCTGAAATGACATACCGATGTTTTTCTGTGTTTCAATTCTACGATTGGAGTTATTGCTAGGAAGCTTATTGAGAAATTTAAAAATTTATTCTCGCACACATTTTTCAGTTTACACCAAAAATAACTCAAGTTGTGGAAACTCTTTATTTACACTATAACCTATTTTCTTCTCCATTTCATTGTGCACGAGTCGAAAAAAAGGTGCCTATTCAGTCTTTCTAATTATTTTGAATAGAGTGCGTAAACCCTATTTGGCGTGTTTAACGCTTATAATAAATTATAAAACGTGCCACGATATCTGTTTGTGTACTTCCAGTTGCAGAATTTCTTAGTTTTAAAGTTATAAAGAGAAAACTACGAAAACATCTTGCATTCTCTGTATACGAAGGCACGGTAAAAATAAAAGGTAAGGTTTTATGCGGAACCTTAAATTCTTATAGTAAAATATTCGTTATGCTTTAATATATGCTTTCGTGCATATGTCGCATCTGGATTTCCGAGCATATTGTTCAGTATCCAGCTTCACGCAACTGTTTATGTATGGATGCAATACTGCAAATAGCAACTAACAAGGATGGACCAGGCTATACCTTCCGATTTATTACCACGTTAATATAAGAATAAGTTTTCACTAAATACCAAATCAGCAATAAACATTTAGAATTCTGGAACTATAGAGTTATTTTTCTCGTTACGAAATGGGGCATTACGTCCGCTTCATCTAACTAAATGTATTTAAAAAAAATTAAAAAAAAAAAAAAAACTGAAAGTGTTTCATATTTTAAATTACGTCCAAAGGGGCGCTTTTTTTAACGTTTTGTGGTTTACCTTTATTTGTTAAATATCATGTTCTTTGCACTTAAACCATAAAATTCAGCTCAACAGCAAAGTCGCAAAATAATTTTAAAATCAGCATATCTTTAGAATTTACGATACACAGTTCCCCGCGCTGGAGATATTTTTCCCCCGTAGATTGTTGCCATTGCTCGCTTTTAAATCGTTGAGTTTGTTACTCAAAAATTCGTTAAAGTTTTAGAAAATATGAAATCGATCATAAAACAAATTCCGAATTTGGGCTTCCACATGCCCATATTCGAAGGAGGATTACGTCATTCGAAATTCGATGTACCGTTGTTTTATCGCAATGCGAGAAATATACATACATTTATGCAGATTTTTCATTTAATTTCTTCAAATATAACGCAGGAGTGTACCATTTGGAGGCAACAGTATGAAAAGTGATTCGCCGTTTATCGTGATTAAACGCAAAATCGCAAAACGGAAACAATAGTCCTTCAGGGACAAAGCCCCTTTGGGAAAAAAAAAAAAAGTTCTATATCTCCCGTTCTACTGGGCCGATTAGCAAAACTCAAACTGCGTTTTTTATGCCATTTTTTCATGTCTCGAAAGCACAACTTTTGATGTATATTAGGTTTATATACAGTATTGTTCTAACATAGGTATTTTGACGCAAAAATCGAACTTTTTCTGAATTAACATAACTGAAATAACTTTTTCCATATTTCGATTCTACAACAGAAATTATGCCTAGATATTAAATTTTGTAATTTTTGGTGAGAAAGTTACGGAGAAATTCAAAAGTTTATCTTGGCGCAATTTTTTAATTTTGAGCCAAGAATATTTCACTTGGCGAGCACCCTAATATATAGCAACCCATTTTCCTTTCCCTTCCATTATGTCGGAGCGGGATAAAACGCACCTCGTTCCTACCATTTTATATGGTACATAAGCGGAAAAAGTCACATCGTTTCTACTTTCAAATAATTTTAGCAAGGTGTCTAAGCCACATTTGATGTTTTATCGTTTTCAACAAATATGCCAAATTTCAAAACTCGCCAATATATAAATTCACGTATACCTTCGGAAATTTTGAATAAAAAACTGTAATTTTTTGCAGGTATGCTAGAAATACGTCTACTTTAATGGTAAAAATTTTATAGGTTATAATTAAAAATGTTTTTTGAAAAATTTCTAAAAATTATTTAAAAGTACAAATTTTAAAAGTAAATCATAAAAAATAGTAAATCACTGCTTAGCTTGCAGTCTGATTCACGTCGGACTTTCATATGGAGAACTCCAGATACACGCTACCACCAAGACAGCATCATTGAAAGACACCGTTACGGTGATGTGGGATTACTCGTTTGGGGTGAGGGTGGAATTATATTGTGCTCCAGAACAGATCTGCATGTTAAGATCGGAACCGTCGGTGGCCACATTTATAGGGACATCATTCTGGAGAATTATGTGCGTTTGCTTAAGAATGCCATAGGCGCAGAATTTGTGTTTTATGGATGAAAATACCCTTCCTCACCTTGCAAACATTGTAAAGTAATGCTTCCATCTGAGGATATTCCTCGTATAGAATGGTCAGCATTCTCGTCTGACTTGAATGCGATATAGGTATGTGGGACATGCTTGGCCGCCAAATTGCAGCTCGTCAGGCACCTCCTACATCGGAACTTCAGAGAGCATTGCTGAGTGAGGTAATGTTCTCCTAGATCTGTTCGATAATTCGATACTCAGCATGCCTATTTAACAGTCCCTATTAGACAGATTTTTAACATTACTGATTTAAAAGTAAGTGGCATTAAGTTTTAAAGTTTTTAATAATATATTTATTGCTATTATATATTGCATATTTTATTGCTGAAGTTTATGAATGAAAATGGGGCGCTGGTAGGAATCTTCTATTAAAATTGAATTTTGTATTTATATCGGTTTTAAATATCTGTGGTGTTCTATGTTGTGAATTTGTGTTTATGGATTTTTTTTGTTTGTTTGTTTGTTGGTCTGTAGTTTTGTGTTAGATGTGCTTACTTATTTTTGATTTAGTATTTTTGTTTGTTGCTTGGGGGTGGCTGGGTTACTGGCTGCCCTCATTTGTGGAGATACGGAGCCCCTTATTTTGAGCTATCGGGACACTCGTGTCCAGGTGGGCTGAAGGGAGCCACCAATTCTTACAATTCTTACTCAGCATGCCTAAGCTTTGTACGGACTTTATTTCATCGTTTGGGTGATATGCAATATATTAGCCATCATACGAACCATGTAATGTTAAGTTTTTGTAAGGGAAACATTTTTTGTAATTGCTCCCGGGAGCAAAAATCGTAGTTTTTATGAATGGTATCATACATGCACCATTTTGTTTTGTTCATTACCTTTTGTTTAACAAATTGGGTTTATGGATCAGTCATGCTTGTTTTTTTTTCTAAACCTTTATTTGCCAGAGCTGGCATTATCTTTCATTTATGGACGTGAGTGTAATATACTGTACATTTCGGCGTACAACGCGCGCACATAATTCCAAAATATATTTTTTAGTTTTTAAGTATACTCACCATATAAAGCTCACCCTCTTCTTTACGAAGAAACCTGAAAGATATATGCGCGAGCCCCTTATCTTCTGAAGTCATTCATTCGAAGATTTTTCTCACGCTTTCGAACGATGGTATACTGAATTGACAAGCGTTAAAGGGGACAGCAATGTGTCTGGGGAAATGTTTGAGGAAGTAAATAATTCTGCAAACAAGGAACATCATTTCATGCAAGAATGTACTTCCGACTAGAATGAATTTCGCGGAATTGAGAAAGTAGGTGCATTCTTTTTCTGTAGTCATTTGAAATCGTGATTTTAAAGTGAGCACTGAAGGTGTGTATTTAATTATGGCAAAGCACACGAGGGCTATCTGCCTAAGGGGAGGGATGCCTTTCGTGGAGGACTTTCTAAGGGAAACTGGCTCGTATACACGTTACACATGGGGAAAACCACGAAAACGCCCATGCAGCCAGCCCGTTCGCGGGATTCGAACCGCGGACCGAACTACCAGTATTCAGCGAAGGAGGCCAAATGCATCAAGCCAGTCTAGAAATAGCGTCTGAGTGGATAATAGGAGAATGGAAGCAAGTTAAACCTGGCATAATTAAAAAGTAATTAAAAAAGGTTATATGTCTAACAATATAGATGATTATTTATTTATACGAGGGCTATCCAGAAAGTAGATTACGTTTTGGAATAAAAAAATAAACAAAGTATAGGAAACAAATTTTATTATATACAGATGAAAGCCACACTCAAATACTACTTTTCTACATAGTCACCATACAAATTAAGGCATTTATCGTAGCGATGTACGAGCTTGGAAATTCCTTCGTCGAAAAATTCGGCCGCCTGCGCCTTCAACCACTTCGTTACCTCTTCTTGCAGCTGTGCGTCGTCATCAAAACGCTGCATAGCCAGCCACTTCTTCATTGCTGGGAATAGGTGGAAGTCGCTCGGTGCCAGGTCGGGACTGTACGGCGGATGAGGAAACAACTCCCACTTAAAAGATTCAAGAACTTTACGAGTGACATTTGCCGTGTGGGGCCGGGCGTTGTCGTGAATCAACAAGATCTTAGAGCTCAACATTCCTCTGCGCTTGTTTTGAATTGCTCTTCTGAGTTTTTGGAGAGTTTGGCAATACCTTTGAGAGTTTATTGTAGTGCCTCTTTCCAGGAAGTCCACCAAAATTACACCTTTTCTGTCCCAAAAAACAGTCGCCATCATCTTCCTTGCCGACATTGTTTGCATGCATTTCTTGGGTTTTTGGGGAGAACTTGTGTGCCCCCACTGCATTGATTGCAATTTCGTTTCACAGTTCACATGTTTCACCCATGTTTCGTCACCAGTAACGATGCGATCGAGTAAAGAGTCACCATCCTTATGGTAAGCGTCCAAAAAGTTCAACGCTGCAGCCATTCGCTGATTTTTGTGGTCCTCTGTCAAGATTTTTGGAATCCATCTTGCACAAAACTTGTGGTAACCAAGCTTTTCGCTGATGATTTCGTGCAACAAACTTCGCGAAATTTGTGGAAAACTCAAAGAAAGTTCCGTTATTGTGAAATTTCGATTTTCACGGACTTTAGCATCGACTTTTTCGAGAAGTTCGGCGGTCACTATGCTGGGTCTCCCACTTCGATCTTCGTCGTGAACATTGGTTCGGCCATTTTGAAATCTTATGACCCACTGACGCACTCCACCTTCAGTGATAATGTTGTCCCCATACACTTCACGAAGCTGCCGATAGATTTCTATCGGTTTACAGTTTTTTGCAGTCAGAAACCTTATTACTGAGCGCACCTCGCAGCTCGCGGGATTTTCAATTAACGCAGACATTTCAAACCGTCACAGTATCTGAACGGAGCACAGCACGAACCTCTCACTAGCACGGCTAGATGCAGACTGAGCTGCGCAACGCTCTGACCCCAAGATGGCCGCGCTAGCCCCGCCCCTAGCGGACACAGACGGAAACGTAATCTACTTCCTGGATGGCCCTCGTATATTAGAATAAGAGTGGTGGTGAAGATGAAACAGAAGTCGATGACGTGCCTGAAGATATAAAGCGAAAGAGAGCATGAAGAACTTTATATGTTGTTCAGGTTATCAGGACTTGTATTTCTCTTGATTTGATTTGTAAACATGAATGGTCCTGAATAGGAACAGGGAGCTTACTCAAGCTATGTTCAGGAAGGTGTGAAGTAGACAACACACGCAGGAAGGGTATACGAAACCCTTTATTTTCAATACTTTACAGGTATTTCCGAAACTTCGGAATACAGAGACCAACCACTTGTGGCCTGAACGTATATCCTAACTATAACTTTCTTTCTTTCTTTTCACTATCGACGGAACAGCTGGCCCACTGGGTTAGGTACTTTTCAGCCTGTTGGATCCCGTCGATGGAATTTTAAAAATACGTGAATAAATATAAATAAAGAGTTTAGTACTGTGTCCTCGGGGATTGGCCACGAAACGAGGAACATTGAAGTGAAGACCAGAACATGGAAAGAAGGTGCATGGTGGGGACTGCACCTTCTTTCCATGTTCTGGTCTTCACTTCAATGTTCCTCGTTTCGTGGCCAATCCCCGAAGGACACAGTACTAACTCTAACTAAAAACTAACTTTGAATTAGTATACAAATGCCTAGCACTAAGATTGGCCTTTATTTACGAGGTAAAAAAGGTACGTATGTAGTACGCCGAGCTGCTAAAACTACGATACGTCTGCAATTATCAAGAGGGCTAAACCTCTGGCCTTAAAGGCAACCAGCAACAGAGTGAAAACTCGTAAAACTACTGTGGCAAGCGGCTTGCTTCCTATAACTCCTTCCTCTCTCTCTCTCTTGGCAAAAAGCCACAACTTAAGTACTTGGCGTTAGCAAGACAATTTTCATAAATAAGTTAAAGCATTTAATTCTGGCCGGAAGTAGAAAATAAGAAGTGATAGTACAGTTTTAAAATAAAATAAACGTTAGTAAAACTTAGGATCCTTACAAGGTAAGGAAACTTTTTAAGTTCATAAGGAATGTCAGTTCTTTAAAATAAGCAGCATTTAGGTACGTGTAGAAATCTAACTTTTGTATACCCATCTTTTCTTTATTTTAAAATCTACCTTTTCTACATCCAGCGTATTCGTACACTCGTAGATTTCGATTTTATATTTTCTATCAAACGTGCGAGCTGTTTCAGAATATACGGTACGTTATAAAACGTATATTAGTTTTCACGACATAAATAGTCCATAATTTAATCAAGGAGAAATCGGAACCCAAGGAGACTGAATTTGTGATAACATCAAAAGTCAAGTGATCTTTATGTACCTAAAATGCCACAAAAATCACTTAATCTCCGACACCATGTGCTACATTTTGCTGCTTTTAGAATCTTTCCCTATGGCCTTCAGGTCAAAAATGTTCTGACAATATCGCACCTAACAGGATCGGGAGGAATGAGCTTGGGCATGCGTAGGTTTGCCTTACTTGAAATTCTTATTCTCGAATAAAATATCACGTCCATAAATTAAAGATAAATTCTTATTCTCGAATAATAATATGTCTCGAATAAAAATCAAATTCGTACAGCATACTACAGTAATTATCACGATAAGTTTTGTGATTCTTAAGGAAACTACATAGAATAAGACAAACCTGTAGTGTTCTAAGGTAATCTTTCGTCCTCTTGCCTGATCCGTTTGCAATGTCGAAATTTTCTCCACCGTCGAAGGAAGCAGATCTTTTTCCCAAATTTTTGAGAATAATATCATTTTGCTGGATCTGCTTTTCGTTCTCTTGCATTCGTCTTCGGGCCATTTCCAGCATCAGGCGTTGCCTCAGAACTTCAATGGGATTGACAATGGACAGAGAATGACCATTTCTTTTGGCTTTTGGCATATCTTCGTCACTCACGACGTCGTTATCAGCACCACTGTGACTGTTTATCGAGTCGCTAGAATCTGAATAAGTAAAAAAAAAAAAAGTCTTTAGTTAAATTGCCTAAAATTATATTTAAAAAAAAACGTAGAAAAAAAAAGATAAATGTTTCATACAATTTAAAGGTAAAGGTAGTATTGTAATCACGAGAAATTCCGACTGCCATATTTCAACGAAAATATCAATTTTGACCGCTCTCGAATTTGTATAGACGACTTTTTTGCGTGACGTCTGCACTCATGGGCAGAACAAAGGAATATTTTTTTCAAAACGGATTGTAAAGTGGATTTAAAATGGATTCAGAACGGATTGTTTTCGCGAGGTCACGTACGTATGTATATATCTTGTACAATACAAAAAAAGATCAGCTGTACAACTTTCAGATTTTGTATACGGGACCGCTTTAACATCTAGTTGTGCACCTACTTTTTTTCTTCCAGTTGGTTGAACCAAACTATATATATATGTAATAAAAATATTTCATAGGCAAGAATACACTTAAAATTCTAACTGTATGTTCTTTTTAATTTTTAATGGCGACGGTCTCTTATTTGAAAGTACGTGTTATTAAATCCACAGCCCCGTAGTCAAGTTGTTTTTCCAGCCTTTTCTACACGTACAGTTATAGAATGTTCTGGAAATATTTAAAGCGAACTGGATTGGCTGACGAGGCTGACGTCATTTCTTGGAAGCTCCGCCTTTCCAGAGGCTATAAAATGACTCGCAAAGGAATATCGGGGGTCTTTTCTTTAATGTAACGATGCAGTAAACTTCATACAAAAAGTTATTAGTAATTCTTTTTATTTACTCCGGAGATCTTAATTTTTGTAATTGCTATTTCCCCTGAAATATAATAAATGGATCCTGTTTTTCAAACTTATCGTCTTATAATTTAAGCTACGACTACATCTATGATTCTTCACCAATCTATTTATTCCGGACTAAAGCTGGTACATTACATATATATATATATATATATATATATGTATATATATATATATATATATATATATATTAATAGAAAAAGAAAATGTAAAGCGAACTGGTAATTAGACGAAAGACCTATCTGGTCTCAAAAACTTTTGCGCATAATGCTGCAAAAAGATTTGAAAGAATAGTAGTAGGTAGGAACATTGCAGCAACCTTGCTAAAAAGTTACCAGGAGCTGTAGCTCCACGAAATGTTGTAACATAGTACTACAAAGACAATAAGAAATTTGCCTGGTAAAACTGGAAAAACTGTATAAGCGCGATAAAATTGCCAATTTTTAGTGCTGGAAGACTTGCTATTGCACGAAAAAAATTAATTAATCTGACCGTTGTGTAATGTGAAAAGTTAACTCACATGAAAAAAGATGGACGGAAAAAATATATATATATATCAGGAAGTTACAAAAACATGGATTATAAATGTCAATAGATAAAATGTCTATATATAAAAAATTAAAATTAAAATTGCCAATATATAATATGCCAATACATAAAAATTAAAATCAAAATTAAAAAAAATAATAAAAAGACACAAAAAGCATCTAAAACTATCTACAAAAACAATAATTAAATAGCGGAAAAATGGTATATTAGAATAGTTTTGTATATATACTGAATACAATATATATACAAAACTATTCTAATATACCATAATACTAATGTACATAGAATTGTTTTATATATATATATATACAAAACAATTCTTTTGAAAACAAAATATAAACGTGTCTAGTATTTTCGCACATTAAGCAGCAGAAAAATCATCAATAAAGACATAAAGTAAGAAATTTAGAATTAATATTTCACAAAGACCAGAAATTGAAATTCA
This sequence comes from Stegodyphus dumicola, assembly GCF_044657685.1. NCBI lineage: Eukaryota > Metazoa > Arthropoda > Arachnida > Araneae > Eresidae > Stegodyphus > Stegodyphus dumicola. The sequence goes on from NC_140771.1 coordinate 243,094,951, forward strand.
TAATTAATAAATTTGAAATAACCATATAAATGCAACAAAGAATTTAAAAATGTTAAATCCAAAACATTTCATACAAGCAAAACCCCACTTCAAAAAAATAATGAAATCTAAAGAAAAATGAACAAAAACAGAAGAGGAATTTAATCGACCTCAATGCCACTTCATGAGATGGAAGGATTTGAAATCAATTGAAATCTCTCTTCTACAAAAATGCTTGCTTTTCTGTATCCAGAATTAGCCAATGGACCATTTCAATGTATTTGAATTATAATTATAATATTTCAACCGTAAATTTGCGCCCTTCCCCAAAGCAAGGAAAAAAACAATGTAAATTCTAATTAGAATAATCTTAAATAAAGACAATTCTACTTTTTTAAAAGAATTGAAAACGAAAGTGAAAATACAACATACTTCAGTGAAAAATTTGAAATCAAAATGCTTATCTTTAAACAGACAATCCAATGAATTAAGGTATGAGTGAATTCATAAATCATAGTTGAAAAAAACCTAATTAGAACACACATAAATAATTAAGAACTTCGATCACTCTCATTAGACACCAGTCTAAACATGTAATGCGAAACAGTAAGGGACGTACAGGTTTTCCCACTGTTTCGCATAACTTATAAGCTTATATCAAGCGTATTATTAACACCAAAAGCTATATTTTTGGATTACAGTCAAAAGTCGTTAATCCGGACTCGTCGGGACTTCGACGATTCCGGATTATCGATTTTTCCGGATTATAGATCATCAGTTTAAATCTCGTAAGATGGCATGCAGAAATTCTAAAATTAAAAATATGAAACCGTAATTTATGAAATAAAGAGCAATTATGATCTAAAGAGTATCAAAATTTACAAAAAAAAAAAAAAAAAAAAAAAAAAAAAAGCTTAATATTTATTTGTTTACTTTATTAAACATTTCTTTCCATGTAAGTTGTTTAAGTTGCTTCGTTTTATGTGATAATACTTTCTCTTTAATTCTATAAACGGACATAATTTTTTGTTCAATTACAAAGTTCCGCTATTCAAGTCCCGTTAATTGCTGTGCCGAGAATACCGACTAACTTGTCAATCGAAATTTTTTCGTTTTCACTAACCTCTCTGTCACATTCTTCATGTCTTTATCCATTTTTTGCAGCAATTCCACTTTTTGTTTGTTGCACATCGAAACATACTTTCGTTTCGTAGAACCTTTGGAAGTTCCGGCATCGGAAATTCTATTTGACATAATCGAAAGTTCAAGTTTACTTTTATAAAATTGCTCTTAGAGTCTGCAAAAAATAATAAGCCGGATCTAATTCGAAGGTTAAGGAACAACGCAATCATTAACATTAACTGAAATAGGTAATTTTAGCTTAGACCGTCCGTTATACATTAAACGCGCAGGCGAAAACGTATTCTGCACTTGCGCACACGCATATGCGCAGTAGTCAAGGTCTTACGCGCACGCGTAAAACGCCTGTGCGCATGTGCCAACGCGGCGCATGCGCAGAAAGTTTTTAGCTTTGAGGTCCGAATTATAGATCATTCCGGATTATGGGTGTCCGAATTAACGACTTTTGACTGTATAACTTTTTGATAATTAAGAAAGAGCATTTCAAAACACACACACACCAAAAAAAAAAAAGAAAAAAAATGATAATTGGAATTGTGTTGATCCACGGTAGGGTCACAAAGTTAGGCAAAATACACTATATTTTAATGAACGTCACAAGTATGCGTGGACGAGTTAAGTTGTATCTCGTCGGAATCGAGTTGGTTGCCCGAAAGCGGAAATGGTTAAAAAAATTCGTGAGGCATTTTTACGAAATACCACAAAATCAAGGCTTCGGGCGAGTTCTGAACTCATTGTGCCTCAATGCAGCTTCATTGTGACAGGTATTTCAATCTAAATTCATATGAACTCATTGTAACAGGTGACGTGAGTTACGGTGACGTTTACAATGCCGGCCATACAGCTTTCAGATGGCGGAGGCGTAAAAAACTTTCTGATAAACCGTTGCGTAAAGCTTTCTGTGAGAATATGCAAGATAAGTTGCAGGTAGATGGTTTTGAGAATAGACTCGTGTTTGCGGCTGAAGCTACTTTTCAAGTTTCTGGCAAAGTTAATCGCCATAATTTAAGATTTGGGGGCCACGGAAAATCCTCACGGTGGAAGCGTGATTCTGCGAAGGTGAATCAATATTTATCTTTGCAGAATCACGCTCACCATTCAATCTGAGCCATTTCCAGCAACTGTGCTTTTGATCCCTTTTTCTTCGTGAAAAAATTTATTAACCCCTTGACATACAATGACGTCAGGGAGACGTCACTGATTTCTTGTGTCACTGTAGAGTTTGACATCAAGAACTGTCTTCTGTGAACAAACACTGCGCAGTATATTGTTATTAGTATATAGCAATGTAAATTTGAATATAAACGTTCTGTTTCTAAGCTTGCACACAGGCAGATAGCCCCTGTGTGCTTTGCCATAATTAAATACACCACCACCACACCTAAGCTTGCACATGAATGTCCAAATTAAATGGTATTCTTCGGACACGTATTTTATTTGTATGTCAAGGGGTTAAAGGATGCATTTACCAATATATGCGATCAAAGTGGTTGTTCCCTCAGTTGAAGGAAGCCGTTCCGGCTTCATTCTGCAACAAGGTGGTGCTCGATCAGTAGCTGAACGATAGTCTACCCATTGCTGGATTGGCAGTACTGATACGATATGCCATTCGCCGCCATACTGGCCACCGACATCCTCAGATCTAACCCCTTATGATTTTTTCCTCTGGAATTTTTTTAAAGACAGAGTATATGTGCCTCTATTTCTCCAGGACTTACAGAAACTGAAACAGTGGATAACTGAAGTTTTTGAATCATTAACAAAGGATATTGTATCACGAGTATGCAGGAACTGGAATACCGCATAGATATTTGCCATGTAAGCGGAGGTGCACACATAGAACATCTATAGAAACTATAAACTATAGCGTTACTGTAAATTTGATTTATCAAAATAAAGTAATTACAAAATAAGGATTTTAAGTTTTACTAACATTTATTTTATTTTAAAACTTTGATATCCTCTCTTAATTTTCATTTCCGGCCAGAATAAGCACAAGTACGATTTTTATGTTAATGAGTTTGCAATGTGTATAGGTATTTAAGAAGTGGCTTCTAGCCAAGAGAAGAGGAGAGCCTTCCTGCTGCCGTGCCACGCGCGTGCTTTTTCAGTCAGTTCATGTCTGCCTAAGCCAGAACTTATTGAAGATTTTCGCTGATACTGAAGACGTATTGTAGGTTTTTGCATTCCGCTCACTATATACGTTGTGTCAATAAGCCAATCTTCGTGTTACTAATCTCTGTACAGAATTTAAGTTTCATTCTTATTAAGTTAGTTATTAAGTGTATATATCTTATTTTCTGCGTTTTAGACCATAAATGCTGGTCTCTGTATTCATAACCTCGGGAGCAGCTGTACGCTGTGAAAAATAAAGGGTAAAGTTTGTGTTATCTCTTCTACACACACACGAACATAGCTTGAGACCTTCAACAGTATTCATATATGTCTTTTTTTTTTTTTTTTTTTTTTTTTTTGTACTATTCAATATGAAATATCCTGTAATTAAATTTATTTATGAATGCAAATACCGTTCTTTTTAATAAAAAAGTAGATTGTTAATTGAAACTTATAATTAACGAATTGGACTAGTTTTTAATTAAAGCATTGCCCATTATCGGTGCGAACAATAACAGGCAGTGTTTAACGGTTTAACGGAAAACTGTTCTTCGATTTTTGTTTGGAAGTATTTATTTATAATTAATTGATATTTTCTAGTAAAAAAATGTGATAAATTAAATTAACTGAAGATTGTTTTTAATAATACTTATATAAATAATGAAAAACAGAAAAAGGAAACGTAAACAGCTAGCTTTCCTTCTGATAAAAGAAAAATAACTTAAATCATGTCTCATTCAAAAATTCGGAAATGACCTTTCGAGTATTTTTTTGGTTTCTAAGAAAGTATTTAATCCTTTATGTTGATGCGAGCTTCTCTCGCATATAATTACTTGAATTTAATGAGCAGAGCTTGCAAAAATAGCTTCTCAATGCAGATTAGAATATAAAAAGATTACCTAAGCAATTAAGAAAATCTTTTGCACTCAGAGCTTAGCCGATAAAGAGTCACGTGTTAATGCAGAGAAGTCCGTAAGGATATCCATAATAACTGTATTTTAATGAACTTTGAAATCCACTTTATGGTACTCAAAGCCCATATTAAGAGAAGTACATTACAGAAATACTTAGCTTCCAACACGATAACCTCTAATTGTGGAAAAATATAATCCCCTTGAAAGCTTTCAGACAAGCTTTTTGCCTGTGCTTGGACAACGATTATAGATGAAACTTTGCCCTACCACAGCGCACTTTATTTCATCGCGTGCTATATTTGATTACTATGAGCTTAAATGAAGCTAAATGATTCATTTCCTCAATGTTTTGCTTCCTATGCAGGTTTTCACAAGATAAGCAGTAAACGGAAAATGGATGATAACTCAAAAGGTATGTAAGCAAAGTGGACTGAACTCTGCGAAAATATTTATTTTAACTCGTGTAGCGTAAAAACAGAAGACAGTGTTATGCAGAACGTTTTACATTTTATGATATCAACAGAGACATTACATCTCCTAAATTCGGACACAAAAGGTAAATGTAAAAATACTTCTCAATAGTGAGTACACGAGTCATTCAATAAAAATGCCGGGAAATATTTTTCTTTTAAGAATTTGTTAAGAGAATAGAATACAACACTTATTTATTTTTCAACGTAATCCTCCTTAAGCACAAACGCTAGCGCTGGACAAGCTTCTCAATTCCACGTGCGCACACCTCCGTCTGAGAAACGCAGGTTATTCTCTTGTGTACTGCTAGGTGCCTGGACAAGCTGGCATCAAAGGCAACGAACTCGCCGATGGCACAGCGAAATCTGCTGATATTACCTCTGAAAATGATGTCCCTCTTACAGACATACGGAATTACATCAGAACAAAGATCTTGTCCAGGTGGCAAGAACTCTGGGAATGCCAGACTCTGAACAAATTAAGGGAACTCATACACCTTAAAACCCATAAGATGTTCGAATAGGTGACTGTTGCGAGAATTGGGATAACTTATTTATTTTACAAGCAATTACTGCCAATTTTTTACAGCTGACTACATAATATAGCTGCTTTCTGAAATAGTAATCAGAAAGTTTGTGTTGCCACAAATATTTTTATAATTTAATCCGCATTGTGACAACATTTTTCGTCATGTTTCCAACTTGCGCGCACAGTTTAAAACATTCTGTTTCATAATTTAATCCAATATTTAATATATAGCTTTTATAACATTTGGAAACTACTGTGAACCTAAAATTCTAAAAATTCTATGTTAAATTTTTATTTTATTTTGAGATGAGTTTATAAAATGTATTTTATTAAAAATATTTTGAATGTTTTCGCCCATAAAATTTTTCAATATTAAAATATTCATCAGATTTTTGGTTCAGTTAGAAAATAGTGCCCATATACAGAATTCCATCCAATTTCAAGTATGTACCATTAGCCATTTTTAAAATATCATGCGCGCAAGGTGGAAACACGGTGAAATATTTTGTCACAAAGAGGATTAAATTACAAAAATATTTGTGGCAACACAAACTTTCTGTTTACTAGTTTCCAAAGCAGCTATATTATGCAGTCAGCTGTAAAACGTTGGAAGTAATTGCTTTTAAAATAAATAAAATATCCCAATTCTTGCAACAGTCATATATTCGAAGATCATGAGGGGTTTAAGGTGTATGAGTCCCCTTAAAGACAGGTAAGACCCAATTTGGAGCCTATAAATTGGTCACTGTAGACTGACACATCAGTATCTCTTGAAAGGAGATAATGAGCCTATTTATGGCACTTGCAACGTTCCCATTTCAGTCAATTACATTTTAACCTGCTGTGCTGCTTTTAGTCAGAAACGTGAATATTATTTTAACTCTACGAATATTAACTTAACAGATCTCATTGGAAGAAACCTTCACATCAACCTCATAAGATTTTTAAAAGTCATGTCTTTTTACCATATGATTTAAAGTGTTTTCTTTTCCTTTTATTCTGCTCTACCTGTTGCTAGAGCATTTCTAAGTCATTTCTCCATGCCTTCATCAGCATTACAGGTTCATTTCAACAGTTCATCTGTTACAGTGTGTTTGTGCATTTTGGACTTTATTCACCATTCGTATGGCGCATAATAACCTTCAAGGTTTTGTGCCATTAAAAGTCAACTAACCAACCATCTGACCGAGTCGAGAACTCTATTTTGTGTACCAATTCCACGTGTAAAGAATTCTTTGGGGCGTGTTCGTAGCCAGTTATACAAGCTGCCTGTACTTCCGAATCATTAGCGATTGTGGAACAAGAGCTTCTTTCAGTGAGTTAAAAATATTGTTACAAAATGCCCTGCTGTGGTAAGATAGCTGCAACGCAAAGCCGCTTTAGGGTTGCCAGAAAATGGCAAAATAAGGTAGGGTTGCAAGATATGTCGCGAAATCGCCCATTTGGCGACAAAATCGGCGATATGCCACAGACGGAGCGAGAATTTTCTAGAACGAATTCTTACCGGTTTACCCCAGAATGTTCTCGAAGGCAGATCAAAGCCTATATAAACACTGCCTGTACGCGGAGTAGTAGTGTATCGTGAGTTTTATCGTGAAGAGTACCTTGAGTGTGTTGAGCTCTGAGACTGACCGAGTCGAGAGCTGCATTTAGCGTTTTGCCGTGAAGTTTTCTGGACCGTTCTAGCTCGAAGGCTGTGTTGCTGATTGTTTCAGCGTGTTTGTTGTAGTTTTCCGACGACTGTAAACGTGTTTATGGAACTGTCCTGAGTAATATTGGCTGATAAATTGTGTTCTGATTCTTTATCAAATGTTGTCCTCAATCACTCCAAATCCACGAATCCGTAGAACGCTACAATATGATAATCTGAAGGCGCCAGATCCGGGGAATACGGAGGTGGGGAAAGAGGACGAAACGCAGAGATTTGATGGTATCTAATGTTACTCTAACATTATGTGGCCTTTGACTGTCATGCAGTAACAGGACGCCACTGGACACCAGTCCCCCCCACTACCATAAAATTTCTTGTTTCAAATTTTCTCGCATAAGGTGTGCGTATATCGCTGTGCTAACATTTTCACTTCTCTGCAGGTAATGTTAAAAAATTGCGCCTTTATGGTGGCAAAACAAAGTCAACATGATCTTACCAACACATCTGCGTAGAAAGTTTTTTAATTCCAAAAACGTGTTTTTAAAACTATTTTAGGTTTACCTTGTATTTTTCAGTTTTTAATGAAGGTATTTTGATTTTGAATGTATTTTTTTGCTGCGAAGTGAGAACTGAGCCGAGTGAATGAGAAATTGTCTGTAGTAAAATTTGAGGAAGTAAGTTTTAATAAAGTGCAGATGAAAACGTGTATTATTTAAAGCCATACAAGAAAGTCATATGTGGTGTCCACATAAGATATTTATCTAATGCTAACACAATTCGTGTTTTTAAGCTTTAAGCATTTTAGTTTATTAGAAAAGTTGCAACTTGAAATTCTTGTTCACATTCTATGAGATTGAAAACAGTTGTGTAAGACGCTGAATTTTAATGTGCTAATATAGCATTCAAAAAATAATTAAAAAAAACGATTAAGTTAGAATAATATTCAGGTTTAGTTAAAATGATGGCAGTAGGTTTCATTCATTTTTCTTTTAATTAATGTATGAAATTGCAGAATAATAAGGTATAATTCTATGAACTGGTTTTTTTTAACGAAACGTTCTTTAAACTGAAAGGCTTTAATTAAAATGCAAGTGAAAGAAAGCGCTTTAACGAGTTTTAAATATTCGTTTTCCATTAATTTTTACCATTTGATTCCAGATTTCAAAGGATTAATGAAAACGCTTGTTCCTGTAATTAGTTTCAAAAACTCATTATATTATAAGGAAACTTGCTTGCATTCTATTTGAAAGCAATGCATTAACATTCTTTTGCTTTGTCATCTTGACAATTTAATTCCCTTTCTTGACATTAAGCCTTATTATTTCACGACATATATTCCATTCCTAAAATTAGAAAAATAAGAGTATAAATCTTTTCTTTTTATATCTTTTCTAATACGTGAATTTTCAATATTTGTTTTCAGAAGATTACTGCTTAACAAACTTTTATACATTAACAGATAATAAAATATAGCATGTTTTTCTTTATCGTTTTTTCCACATCTTTTTATAATCCTATACAGCTTGCTAGCTTGTTTAAAGATTTATTACATTCTAAAATAAGAAATGCTTATATGGCGAATGCTGAATACGAGAAACATAGTTGGCCATTTTTATAATTATATAATTTTGCCTATACAAGACATTTAGTTGAATTTAAGCACGTTTACAAACTATGCATATTATTAAATACCGCGAAATCTTGGATCACGAATGTCTCTCGGTTCACGAAAGGATTATCTAAACCAAAAACTGCATCTGAAGACAAGCGATTGAGGGTTCAACCAGTTATTAGCCCAAACGGGGGTAGCCCAAGAGAGCTATTAGTTTCAGAACAGCATTTTGTGTTGTTTCACTATAAATATCCGTTTCACTTTTCAAATTGTTGTCACCAAATATTATCACTCAGTATTATATTTAAATAAATTAAATAATGAAGAATCTACATGCATGTATGTATGTTTCTCGTGCTGAGAAAAAACGACGATACCTAAAGCCATCGAAATTTGAATAACGTAATCCTCCACCCGAACATGGGCACTCGGACGCCCGAAATTCAAATTTGTTTTATAATCTATTTCATATTTTGTGACACTTTAACGAATTTTTGATTAACAAACTCGACGATTTCAAAGCGAGCAATGGCAAAACTGTACGGAGAATAACAATATAATAAATAATTTTATCTTCAGCGCTCGAGACTGTGTATCGGAAATTCTACAGATATGCCCTTTTTTAAATATTTTGGGATATTGCTGTTGAATTGGATTTTATGTGGTTTAATGGCGAAGAACATAGTTTTCAATAAATCAAGGTAACACGCAATATATATATATATATACACACACACACACACACACACACACACATATATATATATATATATGTGTGTGATGTACCAGCTTTTGTCCGGAATAACTAGATTGGTGAAGAATCATAAATGTAGTCGTAGCTTAAATTATCAGACGGAAAGTTTAAAAAACAGGATCTATTTATTATTGTTCAGGAGAAATAGCAGTTACAAAATCAGATATCCGGAGTAAATAAAAAGAATTATTAATAACTTTTTGTATGAAGTTTACTGCATCGTGACATTTAAGAAAATGACCCCGATATTCCTATGCGAGTCCTTTTATAGCCTCTGGAAAGGCGGAGCTTCCAAGAAATGACGTCAGCCTCGTCAGCCAATCCAGTTCGCTTTAAATATCTCCAGAACATTCTAAAACTGTACGTGTAGAAAAGGCGGGAAAAACAACTTGACTACGGGGCTGTGGATTTAATTCCACGTACTTTCAAATAAGACAACGTCGCCATTAAAAATGAAAAGAACATACAGTTAGAATTTTAAGTGTATTCTTAACTATGGAATTTTATTATTACAAATATATTTAAATTCAAAGCTTAACACTTTTCCTCGCGCGCTTTCTAAATTTTAGCTGTTGACTGCACGAGTGAAATTGATAGAACTCTCACCACTTTGTTTCATGAGAGGTGATGCAAGATAAAGATAGAGGTGATAAAAAAATTATAAAATTTACTAAATATTGCAAATTTTAGAAATAAATCGGGAAATAGTTGCGAATTTTATTTGAACTTGACCTAAATTTCGAATTTTGAAAGAAGAAATCCAATAAGTTTAATAAAAAAGAGATATTAATAAATATATATACATATATATACCAAATTCAATTAACAGTGAAGAGCTAATGTTTTAATTACTCGTGTGACTTTTACAAAACTTGACATTTTGGCATAATTTGAGTCGTAGAATCGAAATAAAGAAAAACAGGTTTATTTCAAAATACCTTTGTTAAAACAATGCTTTATATAAAATTGCTCATCCTAAGTCGCACTTTTGGGGCATGAAAAACGCAAGTTAAATTTCGAGAAACGGCCCAGTAGATCAGAACATATAGAACTGACTGCCTTTATTTTACTTATTTATTTATTTTGTGGAAGGTGTACTTCAGCATATATATGTGATGTACCAGCTTTTGTCCAGAAAAAAAAGATTGGAGAAGAATCATAAATGTAGTCGTAGCTTAAATTATCAGACGTAAGTTTAAAAAACAGAATCCATTTATTATTATTCAGGAGAAATAGCAGTTACAAAATCAGGTATCCGGAGTAAATAAAAAGAATTACTAATAACGTTTTGTATGAAGTTTACTACATCGTGACATTTAAGAAAATGACCCCGATATTCCTTTGCGAGTCCTTTTATAGCCTCTGGAAAGGCGAAGCTTCCAAGAAATGACGTCAGCCTTGTCAGCCAATCCAGTTCGCTTTAAATATTTCCAGAACATTCTATAACTGTAGGTGTAGAAAAGGCGGGAAAAACAACTTGACTACGGGGCTGTGGATTTAATTCCACGTACTTTCAAATAAGAGAACGTCGCCATTAAAAATGAAAAGAAAATACAGTTAGAATTTTAAGTGTATTCTTGAATTTTATTACTACACACATATATATATATAACCGCCCCTTTGGGTGTAATGTAGAATCTGAAATAGCTTTCATATTATATATATTTATTTTAATTTATTTCTTTTCTGAATTCTCAATTTCTCCCCGCATTTCCTCAGCAGGATGCAATTTACGTATATGAAAGAGGGTATTTAAACGGTAGAAAAGAAAAGATTAGACAGAGCGTGATTTTGCTAATGTAGCGCACGTTTGCTATTTTGTCCTCCAGCTGTCAATCTTAGTACCAACTGCTCATTTTAGCCATTTAGTTAGTCTATCGCCAGTGTAGGTTGCTGAGCCAACCTCTTAGGTTAAATTAAATTTTAAGGTCCAGCACTACTTCTTTACCTTTCGAATTTGTTGTTAAATTTACCTTTAAGTTCTCTCCGCAGTTAGTCGTGCTTTATTTATTTATCTATTTATTTTTTTGGAGAACGAAGTCCGTGGCTTTCTGTTAAAGGTTGTGATAAATAAAAAGCACTTTTTACATCCTTTCCCTATTGTGTAACTCTTCATGTCTGTGCGAGAATTCGCCAGGTTAAACTTCGAGATCTAGGCACTTTGTATGATAACTTATACGATATTCTCAAGTTACGAACACTCAAGTGAACAATATGGGATTTTCAAAGACGTTTTGAAGTCTCTGACACAAAATTAACACTTAGAACTTCTGAAAACATCAATTTTATATCTTCCATTGCTTTAACACTAGCCTGGAAGCAAGTGACTTAGAATCGTGAATTTGGCTTGGAGAAAATTATGGTCGTACATGGCTCTAGGCTTAAGCGTTTTTACACTTAGGATTTATGCTTATTATTATAATCTATGACAATGTGTTTGGAAAAATAAGATGGGCTGGGAAGTTTATAAAGACTTGGAGAACTTCGTAGAATACCTTAAAAATGAGCTCAATAAGGAATAATTATAAAACAATTTTACAAGAGCACTAAAAAGTTGTTATGAAAAAAGTCTCTTTAGAAGAAAATTATCTGATGTGGACACCGCATGACTTCTTTGTATGGCCTATTAAATTATTCACATGTTTTGATGCAGAATAAAGAAAAACCTGAAACACTTAATACAGTTAAAAACACCTTTTCAATTAAAATTAAAGTTTTTAGCGAAAACATGCAACTCAGCCAGAGGGCAGGAAGCCAAAATTCTCTGTGCACCAAAAGTTAATTTTCCATCCCATTGGGCGAAAAGACTCTGAAGTTGGTGCACAAATGACTTAGTTCACTATTCTACTTAGAGTTTCAAATATAAACAAATAAAACCCTCGTTTGGCCTAGCGCTACTTCAACTTTTAAATTGTTGATAATTCTATAACTCTTTGAGTGTAGATTAACTAAAGGCATAAAAACCTCAATCAAAACATAAGAAGAAAATCATTTTTAAAGCAAAAAATGCGCAGTTTGCAAACATATAAATATAAAAACAAAGAAATTACTGAGCCAGGTGAGAGGGTGGGTTTATATCTATATATAGAGAGAGAGGTATGTACATATATCTATGTGTGTGTATGTATACGTTTGGTGAGGTCAATTGCAACAAAAAGGGGAGGTGCACAACTACATATTATAGCAGTCCTAATTTCAATGTTCTACGGCTAATCATTTTTGAGATATGCGCGATACATAGTACAGACGTAACAAAAAGGAAATCTTCTAAATCCATTTGAAATCCATTCTACAATCTGCTTTAAAGTAAATAGCCAGATGTCACGCCAAAAAATCGCTCAAATGGCTTCGAAAGCGGTCAAAGTGGATATCTTCGTTGAAATACGGTACCCAAAATTTATCGCGATTTAAATATTCCCTTTACTTTCCAAGAAAGTAAAAATGGAAAATCTTGATATATCTAGTTAAAACTATTAAATGTTTTTATCAAATTATGCTAGCTGATATAGCTTTTATGCAGTCATTATAATTTTTGTCTTCTCTACAATAATTACTTTAAGCTGCTAGTAGACGAAATATAATAAAAGTAATTGCGAAAGTTAGGGCAATCTGCTTAGGTATATACCGTGGATCGAACAGCGAAAGAAAGTCACCATAGCATTTGTTTTATGTGCCTTTTGTTATTTTATTGAAGCTATACAAGCACTAAAAAGCGTTTGAGGAATACTACCTACCTAATGAACATGCCCAGCCGCATATAAAGTTTCTTTGCTAAGATGTGGGAAGAATGAATTCCACCTTTATAATCTTCTTGAGTAACATAAAGTTCATTAAGAAAAGACACGAAAACATTCTTTGCTTAATCTGTAACACTTATAAGAGCATATGATGTGGCTTGTACACATCTTCCGTCAATTCCATGCTTTAAATAGCAATGAGCTTTAAGTAAAGAAAGTGTTACTAAGTACCACTTACGATTGATCGCATGTAAAAATTATCTAACATGTTATTCCAATAAACAGGAAGGTCTGTAATGCGAAATTTTGGATTATAAATTATTAAGCGATATATAAAACTGATGTTGTTTTTTTAATTTATGCCAACATAATCCAATATTACCCCATTTATTTCTTTGTTAATAAAATCATATTTTATTGTGCAGTGAAACAGCATACAATTTAATTGGTTTTTAATTAAATTAAGTGTTATATTATAAATTTACTCAGTATAAGAAAATAAATAATAAAATAAAATGGTGTAGAGATAATTTAGTGTAATAACTAAAATAGTAAAAAAATAAATTAACCAATCAGCGGATGTCATAATTTGAGAGACCTGTTTGCCAAACTCTTGTTGCAATGACTTTCCCCCACGAAAGTCTGTTAAGGGTATCAAATAGAGGGTATTCCAAAATTCACGGAAGATTTGAATTTTGCCCCATTTGTGCGAGAAAGAGTTGCCAACAACAACAACAGAAAAAAAATAAATAATAACGATTAACAGTTTAGGATTACTGGAATCGAAGCTCTACACTGAAAGAACAACACGCATCCATTCTTGAGGAATATTTTAAAATACTGAAGGTTCGGAACCTACAGTTCACAAATTTCGTGCAAATATGGTCGGGAAAGTGATTTAAGTTCATCAGCTGTGAAGAGATTAATTAAAACATTTAGAAAGGCTGCATCAATTAGTGATCTTAAACACGCTAGCCGTTCATCAACACTTTGTTCAATGCAAAACTTGGAAGCAGTTCGTTAGAGTGTTGCTGAGAGTTCAGGGACATCAGTTCGGCACCGTGCTCAAGAACTGGACATTTCGAGAAGATCTCGATAGCGTTATTATCTCAAAAGATTTGCATCTCTGTGCTTACGAAGTTTAATTCATTCAAGAACTAAAGCCTACTGATCACACACAGCTAAGGAAGTTCACTGAATGGATTATGGAACAGCAACAAGTGGATGCCGATTTTTCAAACAAAATCATCTACAGCAATGAGGCTTATTTTCAGTTTGATGGCTTGGTTAATCGGCAAAATTGTCGCAATTGAAGTTCAGAAAATCCATGATAAAATGTTGAGATACGAATACATCAACAAGTGTCATTGTTCGCGGATTTGAGGCTGGAGGCATCATTGGACCATTCTTCTTCGAAAATGCGGCTAACCAGGCAACAGGTGATGGTGCTCGCTATCGTGCTATTAAAATCCAGTTTTTCTTTTGTGCCTAACTTGTAAGATATGAATGTGGACGACATGTGGTTTCAACAAGACAGAGAACTACGCCGAGACTACCCGTCAACGGTTATTCTGCACAGATTCTTAATATACGTATATAAACCTTAATAATAATTAGATACAGTGAGTATTAGAGCATCTGTTTATACTTTCAATATTTATAGAAAAAGAAATAAGTCGTACTGTTGTTACCTGTATAGTGCTCAAGGGTCTTGCCAACGACAGGTGCAATTTTGGTGTCCTTGCCACGACGAATTTCGTGGGCTTGATTACTGTCAGACAAGTGAGATAAGTCACAACAAAAACAACCACAGACATTACTGAAAAAATAGTGAAAAGTGTTGTGGCTATTCTAATTCGTACTTACCGAAATTTCACTATAAAAAGTTTGAGCCGGAAACCTGGATATGTATATGGACTATCGGGAAGATAATAATCAGTGAATTGCATTGATTTTTATGATGCAGGTGTGTTCACTATAATCACAATACCCATACAACATACTTAAGCAAATTACATCAATTAAACATTAATATGTTTTAAAATCCTGATGCCTCATCTTCCCTTTGTTCACTTCCGATTTTCTAACTGCGTCAAGAAAGATTTTGCTGCTTTAGGCCTAGCCTCCTCCTTTTGCTTGAATTCGCCAGGAGAACTTCAAACATTATGCCCTTTGAACTTTTCTTTCCTTCCCATCATGGAAGAAATTTTTGTATTCCTTAAAATATGCTAAAAACTTTTAATATCTTTTTAACATATTTGTTAAAATTTGTTTGTTTTCTTTCGTTAAAGAAATTACCCACCAAAATAATCAAAGCATATAGCTTAGTATTTATCGCGTACCAGAATTAAGTCACTGATTCCATAACAAATCTTTTCTGCTTATTGGCCATCGAATGCTTATCACGAAGTAAAATCTCTTACAGTTTGATTTAGATGCAGAAATTCAAAAATGAGGTTCGCATATTTTAAATGACTTAGAAAAGTTGTACGCAGAATAAAGCGAATCGATAAAGAAAGTTTTTTTTTTTAATGGGAATGAAGAAAGCTTATTTTATTTGAAAAATAGGAACATGGCATTTATTTGAATATCATCTGATATCTCTTTGTGGAAAATGGTCGTATCAGTTATAAATTATTTTGTGCAGATTTTACAGTTAAATGACCTCCGAACATATTTACGGGAATAACACTGACTCTGAATGGAAAGTTGTTCTACGTTGTTTTCATCTTCCGGTTAAGGATTTTATGCCTTTAGTAAATCTGTGTGCAATATTTTTAGAATTATCAGCAATTTTAAAGTTGTTTAATTGCCGCTAAGCCTTTTTTAATGGATGTTTACATTTGAAACAGGAGACTAGTGGATTTGTTGCCAATCTAGAGAAACTTAGCTTCGCAACAACAAAGATAACGCATTCATTTATTATTGCCGATTAAATCATTCTTAATTCTTTCTGGAATTATGTCGAGGAAATAAGTGTTTGAGATTTACTTTTTAATTTTTAATATAGATATTTTGAGTTTTTATGTATTTTTGCCTTTTCGCGAAGTGAGAACTGAATTAATTAAATGAGAAGTACTCAGTCGTCTGTGAAAAACTGTTTCTTTTTTTTTTTTTTTGTTTGTTTGTTTGCTTAATTTCTTTTATACATCATTGTAGCTTTATTATAGTATTTGAATAGAACATGTGGCAACGATTAGATGATTCTTTTCTTTAAATGATATAAATTTTGTGCATTATGAGTTATAATATGAACGAAATATATAAGTTAACTGTTATATAATTATTATATTATATAACAGTTAACTTGGTTTCCGTTATATAATTATTATATAAGTTAACTGTTATATAATTATTAATACTGTTAAGTGAATCTAGCGCCAGATTGTCGCTATGGTAAACAAATACTAGAGTGAATTTTAAAGAATGCATTTATTCTATAGTGGTTTATGCGCTGTCGGCGAAGTAGATTTAATTCAATCCAATAAGTTTAAATGAAATGCAAGAAAAAATGCGTATAATTTAGTATTCCAATACAAAGAAGTCAAGTGGTGTATACATCAGATTTTTTTAATTTATTGACGTATGGCTGCTTGCTTTGTCTTGATACAATTTTATTTGTTGATCGCAATGTCGGTAGAGAAGGTATTTCATATTTGAAAATTGAGTATAAATTATGTCTCTGATAATATCTAGAACTTACTTTAACAGTTTTCTGCCATCACTTTAATTTTTATTTGCCGTTATATCAAAAACCAGCAGCGGTCATAAATCCTATTGAAAAACTTTCTTCAGCTTCTTTAAACCATGTTTTAAGGATTTTTCTCCTCTTTGTTGATAAAAAATACATCTAATTCTTATCGTAGTTATTTAAATACATCCAAGATTCATTCATTGTGACAACATTTTTCCATTTTTGTTCGGGTTATTATCTCATAAAATATTTTGAAGCAACTTCTGCATTCGGCGATATGGTGTGCAGAAAGACGGTGCGATTAGTTTTTTATTTCCATTTTAAATAGTTTCTTTTAAGATTACAGATCTTACCTTTCCAATATTCCAAATATTCCGTTTTTTGGAACAATTTTTCCATTTGCAGCCAAACTTTGACATTTTCTCCCTTTCTTGTTGTTGTTGCTTATGCGCACTTGTTTGACGTAGTCAGCCCAAGCTTACGAAATTCCTCGGGACAAACAGCGGAAGATTACGCCTGCCGTTGGCAACAGCCTTGAGCACCTAATAGGTGACAGTGCGATTTGACTCAGTTCCGCCCCCAGATTTGATTGGAGAGCACCCCGGTGGAGGACACTCGCTTCCATCCAGACACACGAGAGGACTTTCGACTCGCCGCATAGTTAGAGTGCTGCCATGCCGCACAGATACTATCATTTACAAACATCCGTGCCTTCTCCGGGTTTCGAACCCGCGCCCTCGGCACGGCAGTCAGCAATGATAACCGCTTTACCGGTTGGGCGGCAGCCCTTTTTTGTTGAGAATATAACCTATCGTAGCTCAAGATATAAAATAACCATGGCGGGCTTTAGTAACTACGTAGGAATAATTTCCTTAGAAAGAGAATAAAAATAGCCTTCCATCTATTGCTCTTTTTAAAGTGCCATTTTGCATAAAAGCAAAACTGTCTAGTTGCAGACGATAATTTATATTTTTAAAAATGTAGTTACAGAAAAAAAAAATTCTAAGCAGATGATTTTTTTATAGCAAAGCAAAATCGTTTAAGAAATGTAGGAACAACCTCTGTATAACAAACCTAAAGAGCTGAATCAAAATTTTTTCTGACCTTTGGATGACCCTTTGAGCCCTCTGAAACCTCTGGAAATGCTTCAAAGCGATAATTAAATTACTGCTTCAGACGAACATCAAACATTGATTAATTCAGATTGTCTACAGCCGACTATAATACTACACTTAGAAGCTGCTCACGAAATACGATGCATTGTGCCTGGGCTTTAATTTTGCAGATGTTCTCCATATTTTAAATATTTTAACGGGGATTTATTAATATCTTCATCGAATGCTGCGACAGTCGCCATATTTGCTGTGTTAGCAATTAATATAGTAATGCCATTAACACGTTTTCGAATGTATGCTTGTCTTTTTCACTTGGATCCTGGAAATTCTTTTGCACGATTTTTCTGAACACTGTGAAGGTGACAAAGGAAAGCTCAAGGATTACTGAAATGAAGAACTTTATTAACTAATTCAATTAAATTTTCTAAAAATACAAAAAGGGGGAGGACAGTTCTATATCTCCCGTTCTACTGGGCCGATTGACAAAATTCAAACTGCGTTTTTCCTATCTCGAAAGCGCGACTTAGGATATATATTAAATTTATATACAGCGCTATTATAACATAAGTATTTTGTCACAAAATCGGACTTTTTCGAAAATAACACACCAGTTTTTTAGGTATAAGTAGGCTAGTCTGTGACCGGTTAATATTAGATTCAGTTGCCCTTTTTCAGTAGCGTTACATAACAGAATATTCTCGAGTGTGGGAGAACAGATGAATTTAGGGGGATATCAACAAATGTAAAATGTTAATTTTGAAGTCGTCAGTTATTTTTTAAAGAAGTTACCGTATTTTGTTATATTTTATATATATCTATATATGTGTGTGTACGTACATACGTGAAGACGTTGCAAAAAACATCCCTTTTAAAACTATTTTACAATCCGTTTTGGGAAAAAAAAAAAAAAAAAAAACCTTCATTCTGCTAGTACGTACGGTTACAGCCGAAAACATCGCGGATAAAAAAGTCGTGGAGAAAACAACACAAGCGAAAACGTCGTGGAGAAAACAACGCAAGTAGAAAACGTCGTGGGAGAAAACAAAGATCGCAAAGAGAAAACATCGTGGTCGAAAATAAAGCGGTTCAAAAACTTCGCAGTTTAAAAATATCGTCGTCCATAATATCGTGGTAAAAAATAAAGTACCTGCAAATCATCGCATGACGATAACAGCGCATAATAACATATTATCAAATCGCATAATAACATAATCTGTAATGACTTCCGTCATAACTAACAAATCGACATCCGGAAATTTGATTGTATACTATACATGAAAATGTTAACGACATTTTAAGAATAAGTGGAAACAAAACAATATGTAATTTTCATTTAAACAAAATCAGATTAACAAATGTGAAAGAGAATAATTTGGTCATTAACTTAGCAATTTTTATAGAGGTAACCTCATGCAGTTATATATCTTCCTTTTTCTAAGCATTTTTGGACTGTATTTTTCATGAAAAATTATGAGTTAAACTTTATAAAAGAAAGCTTAATTTATTAATGACCTTTGTTAATTAACTGTATAAGTTTAAAATTCTATTAAGCTTAAGTTGCATTAATTTTCTACTCATTTTCAATTTTTAAATGCTTATATGTTTAAGTTTCCTTCTTATTTTTTCAGCAAAAATTTATTAGTTCGTTCAAATATATAAAACAAAGTAAAAGAATCCCTCTTTCCTTCTTGCACTCTGTGATCTTTATACGACCATGCATTACAACTTTGAAAAGCTGAAAACGCATGTCTGCGATGTTATCGTCATGCGATGATTTATAGGTACTTTATTTTTTACCACGATATTTTTGAAGATGATGTTTTTGAACCGCTTTATTTTTCGAAGGCGATATTTTGTACCACGATGTTTTTTAACTGCGATATTTTCTCCTTGCGTTGTTTTCTCCGCAACGTGTTTGTCCGCGATGTTTTCGCCACGACGTTTTCGACGGACACCGTACGTACAGATGATACGTAAAACATTCTTCAAATAGATTTCAGAGCGGCCAAAATGGATATTTTCGCTAAAATCTAAGAGCCGAAATACGCGTAACATTCGAACTTGAAGAGTGGATGGCGCTGAATGTTGTCTGACAGAACTGGTTTGGAGATGAAAAAACGCAGACGAAGCCGCCATGACAGCGACAGCCGTCACTCCAGCTAGTATTTTATATCAGGGAGTGGCAATAAATTTCTCTCAAACTAGAATTTTAATAGGTTCGTGCAAAAGCAAAGTAAATTTTTAAAATGTAATAAAGCGAAAAAAAAAAGTCTGAAAGTTTTCGGATTTTATATTTCGCCCGAAGGGAAGATTTTTTAACGTTTTGTGTGTTACTTTCATTTATTAAATATCATGTTCTTCGCACTTAAACTATAAAATTCATTTCAACAGTAATATCGCAAAATAATTTTTAAATGAGCATTTCTTTACAAATTTCTGATACACAGTCTCGCGCTGGAGATAATTTGTTTCCCCGTACAGTGTTGCCACTGCTCGCTTTGAAATCGTTGCGTTTGTTAATCAAAAATTCGTCAAAATGTTATAAAATAATAAATAGATAACAAAAGAAATTTCGAATTCCAAATTAGGGATTTCAGATGCCCATATTCGGTGGAAGATTAAGTTATTCAAAATTTGAGGGATCTAGGTACCGTTGTTTCATCACAATGCGAGACACATACATACATTTATGCAGATTATTCATTATTTAATTCCTTTAAATGTAATTCAGGGCTCTAATATTGGCTGGCAACAGATTGAAAAGTGAACCGACATTTATAGTGAATCGACACAAAGTGCCAAAACGAAATTAATAGCCCTTTGGTCTAAAAATTAAAATTTCAAATCTCCTTTCGAGAAGTATAAAGGTTGTTCGCACGTTTTTTACACGAGTGGCATTGTATTCACAGAATTATTTTATAAAGTATTTCTCCCGCCTTCCTAGCGTGCCTTCGTGGTGTAGTGGTTCTGCACACTAGGCCGGTATTCCAGAGGTCCGTGGCTCGAAAGGCGGTTGCTAATTTTTCATCTTGCCTGCTTCCAAAAAATATACCTAATGCCTCTATAGCGGCGCCCGAACTAAAAGGTATTGGATGATGATTCTCCTCACCCAGAATTAGACGATTGGGTCCCCTAAAACCCCAGTCGCCCTTTAAAAGGAAGGAGTATATAAGGTATTTCTCCCGCCTCCGTGGTGTAGTGGTTCTTCACGCTGGGTCGGTATTCCAGAGGTCCGTGGTTCGATTCCCGGCGAAAGCGGTTGCTAATTTTTCATCTGGCCTGCTTCCAAAAAAGTACTTAATGTTTCCATAATTTAGCCTAAAATTTGGTTCTTTGAATATTCTGTTTGATAACTCTTATTCTTCTCTAGTTTTATACACCGTAATTTTCTAGATAATGAGGCTTTTTGTGGGAACGGAAGAGGTATTTTATCCCATTCGCCTTAGCAGCTTTCCAAAGTCGAAGGGGAGGTAAAGGTCGATGTTTGGAGAACCCACTTTTTAGGCTAACAGTAAATCGATAATTAAATGCATATGTGACGCTTCGCTTCAATAAACTTAAAATAGAGTATCACAATATAACAATATAAATTCCTTAAAACAGAAACATGAAATGATCATAGAATTTAATGAGCGGTTTAATACTTTTGAATGATCATAAATGTTTCGAACTTCCCACAAATCACTCAAATTCATTAATGGAAATATTTACTCCTTTTGATGTATTTTCCTTAGCCGGTTGAATATCTGACATCGAAGCTGCAAAGCAAATGCTTTATTTTCGATTAAGCAAAACCGTGTATATGTTTTCAAGAAATCGAATTAATTCAAAAGAGAAAATTCTCTACAGCAGTTTAAGAGGACATGCCTGAAGTATTCTTTAAATGGACATTAAAAACATCAAAGGAAATAACTTTTAATTTAGCACTTTTAATTAATGACGTTCCTTGAGTTAGGAATCCTTAAAGAATTTTCAGTTTCAATCAAATTTTTACGTGATACTGATGCTTAAGCTGAATTATACAGATGCTGTCCGCACATGTTTATCCGATTTTCATTGTGTTTATAGAAATATTTTACCTAAAATCGTGGTGTTTTAAATGTTCTATTTCATAACATCTTTATTTTTCACTTTAATTCTACACCTTTAATCCTAAGATAATAAACCATTCCTCTTGAACAGCTTCCAATGTCCATGGAGGATTGCAGGTCGAGGTTTGGATAATCCGCTTTTTAAAACTCCAGAAAAGCAAAATTGCATGCGAGATACGTCAGGAGATATAGTAGGGATATGAATGAAGGGTATTTGTTTGACACCTATTTCTTGTTCTGTTTTTACAGGAAATTGGCAGTGAATTTTGACCTGCGGCTGCTTGCTTTACCTTGATTGTATGATTGATGACACTGTGGGATAAGAGAAGGTATTTTATACCTGAAAATCGGGAAGGAAATATGTTCCTGATAATGTGTAGAGTTAATTTTAAAGTTTTTATCCACTCTCTTTATTTTTAATTTGTTATTATATGAAGAAACACCTACAATCATAAATCCATTTGAGAATCTTTCTTGAGATTCTTTGAACAATGTTTTCACATTTTTGGCTCCTCTCTGATGATAATAAATAGATCTCTTTTTATTTAAGTCATTTAAATGCACTCAAGGTTCATCTACTGTAACAACATTTTTCCACTTTTGACCGGATAAATGTTTCTCATGAAGAATTCTGCGTTCGGGGACATGTCGTGAATAAAGAAGATACACGTTGCTTCGGTCGCCTTCTTCAGATTCAAATCATCATTAATGACTTTATTTACTGTTGACAGGGCATTTTAATGATTTTGTATCTGTCTTTACTTGAGAGAGTTTCTTTCAACATTAAACACTTAACCTTTACAACATTCGAAACATTTACCTTTATACTTTGGGGACAAATTTTTACATTTGAAGCCAAACTTTGACTTTTTACTTCCTTGTACAAAGTAAAAAGGAAGTACTGTAATTGCGAAAAGTTTCACGCAGCATGTTTCAACGAAAATATCCATTTTGACCGCTATCGAATGCAATTTAACGGTGTTTTTGCGTGAAATCGGTATGTAAGGACAGAATAAAAGACTCTTTTCCTTCAAAAAATTATAAAACTGCTTTAAAATTAATTCTGAAGAGAATTTTTCGTCGCGTCAGTACAAACGTATGTACGTACGTATCTCAACTCGAAAACGAGTAGCCTCAGAACGTTGAAATTTTGTATATAGGACTGCTATAACATGTAGATGTGCACCTCGTATTTTGGTTGCAATCGGCCGCACCAAACATATATAAATATATTTATATATATATCCACTCTGTTACCCGGCTCAGTGATCTCAGTTTCTTTACTCTTATATGTTTGTAAATTGTACATTTTTTGCTTTAAAAATGATTGAATTATGTTGTTCTTATCTTCCGCTTAAGGTTTTTATACCTTTCGTAAATCTGGTAGCAATATTTGTACAATTATCAACAATTTAAAAACTGTTTAAGTGCGGTTAAGTTTTAAATAACATGGCGGACATATTTGTTTACATTTGAAACAGCAGAATAGTAGACTTGTTGCCAATCTAGAGAGACTAAGCATCGCAACAACAAAGATAATGCCTTCATTTATTATTGCGAATCAAATCATGCTTAATCCTTTCTGGAATTGTTTCGAGGAAATAAGTGTTTAAGATTTACTTCGTAATTTTTAATACAGATATTTTGAGTTTTTATGTATAATTGCCTTGTCGCGAAGTGAGAACTGAATTAATTGAATAAGAAATACTCAATCGTCTGCGAAAAACTGTTTGTTTTTGGTTTGCTTGCTTAATTTCTTTTATACATCGTTCTAGCTTTTCCAGTATTTGAATAGAACATGTGGCAACGATAAGATAATTCTTCAAATGATATACATTTTGTGTATTCTGAGTTGTGATATGAACGAAATATTAAGTGAACCTAGCGCCAGAGTGTCGCTATAGTAAAAATATAGTGAATTTTAAAGAATGCATTTATTCTATTGTGGTTTATGAACTGTCGACGAAGTAGATTTAATTTAATCTAATAAGTTTAAATGAAATGCAAGAAAAATGCGTATAATTTAATATTCCGTACAAGAAGTCATGTGGTGTACACATCAGATTTTTTTATTTTCTGGTTGACAATATTAACCGTAGGTTTAGATACCTAAAACCGTTGTCTTTAGCAGTGTTTTTCAATAGCTAGATAGAAAGTAATTTCTTTGGAAAGACGATAAGCATAGCCTTGCTTCCATTGCTTCATTAACCGCGCCATTTTGCATGAAAACAAAGCTGCAACAGACGATAATTTATACCTTTAAAAATGTTGTTGCAGTTAAAAAAAAAGTTTTCCAAGCAGATGGCTTTTTTATAGCAAAGCAAAATCTCTTAAAATTGTACGAAGAACCTTTGTATGGTTGTTTAATATTTAGTTGCTCTAGGCATCGTCCTTTTCCCTTTTTACTCTTCTGCTGTACAGATTATTATTGTGCACATTTTAAAACAGCATCAGAAAACGTTTTAAAATAAGCTATTAAAAAACATTTCGCGGCCAACTTACCTCCAAGTATCTGACGAGCCATTGTAACGGAATCACTATCTGGCCAAGAATTTAAAGTTAAGAATCCATTTCTAGTGGCAGCTGTTTGTCCCAAGCCGTCTTTATCCATAGCTCCGTAAAGGTAATTGCTGGCATCTTCGTTTAATTCACTCCAGCTTGGGTTTGTGTGAGAGAAAGAACCTTTGTGGGATCCAAGATATTGTCCTTGTTTTGGAGTATCGAAATCTGGGAAGTTGCTGTGGGTGGAATGGATAGCCGTTGTGCAAAGGAGGAAGGACGCAAAGAATGCAGTCCACATGGAGACAGCAATCCACATTGCCATTGCAGTTCTCTAATCTAGATTGAAAAACCATTCATTATCAATCTTGAAAGAATTTCAGTTATTTGTAACAAAGTTTGTAGCATAAAAAATTAACAGGTATGCTGTACCCACACAAAATTAAGGGGGGGGGCATTTCCGTTTCTCCCGTTCTACCAGGTCGATTGATGAAATTTAATTCTCGTTTCTCATGTTTGGAAAGCGCGACTTTATTAGATCTATATGTAGCATTTTTCTGACATATATGTATTTTGAACAAAATCGAACTTCCTGAAATGATGTACAGATTCTTTTGGACATCTAAGACTCAACTTATGCCAAATACCCAGTTTTGTAAAAAATCGCACAAGAAGGTTTCAAAAAATCATCTTTAAAAATGCTAACTCTTCAGTGTTAATTAAATTTGATATATATTTATTAATATCTCCTTTTTTTTATTAAATTCACCTTTGATTCGGTCTGTGATAAGGTTACATAAAAGAAGAAGAGACTGAAGATTTATATGGACAAGGATGTCTCGTGAGCATAAGCTGAAAATTATTATTTTTTTTAACTTACAAATACGTTTTCAATAGTTATTAAAATAATTAAATCATTGGCAATGTAAAAAAAGCAAGCTCGAGAGCCACGAATTGCTCTCGCAGGTAAAATGTATAGAATTTGATTTTTGAAAATAGTAAGTTTCTCTCTTGTCGAATTGTATGTAGCCATTTTTTATGCGTTCAATAAAATTTTTATGCTGTGTTTTGTTTTGAACCTGATGTCCAACCCAGGGTTTGTATAGCGGTTTCGGCCACTAACCACAAGTTTTTCACCGTTTGGAATTTAAGTTGAATCAAAATAAAATTCGCAGTCATTTTTTGGTTTGAAATTAGTATTTTTTAAAAGTATTTTTAAACTTTTTTGAAAAACCTTTGAACTAAAACCTATTTAAGTTTTACCATCCCCTTAAAGTTGAAGTATTTCGAGACATACCTGCAAAAAAAAACAAAAGATTTTTATTCAAAATCTCTGAAGATATACATGAATCCAAATACTGTCGCGTATGGAAATTTTGTACCTTCGTTATAAGCTATAATAATGCTAAATGTGGTTTACGCCCTTTGTTAAAATTATTTGTATGAATGAACGAAGCACCTTCTGTACAATGAGAGGGAAAGGAAAATGGGTTACCATATGCCATATATTATGAATTTTACCAAGTGAATTATTCTCGGCTCTAACTGGGAAAATAATAATGCACCAAGATAAATTTTTTAATTTTTCGATAAATGTCTACTAAATTTTACAAATTTTGATGTCTGAGCATTATTTAAGTCGTAGAATCTAAGTAGGAAAAACCATTTGTATATGGTATGTCATTTCAGGAAAAATGCGATTTTATCTCAAAATACTTATGTTAGACCAACGCTGTATGTAAATCTAATTTATACAATAAGTCGCACTTTCGAGACATGAAAAACGCAAATTAAATTTCGCGAAGTAGAATGGGAGATATAAAACTGTCTTTCTCTCTCTTTTTACTTCCGTGTACGAAGTGAAAAGGAAGTATTGTAATCGCGAAACGTTTCAGGCAGCATATTTCAACGAAAATATCCATTTTGACCGCTATCATATGCAATTTAACGATGTTTCTGCGTGACATCCGTACGTAAGGACATAATAAAAGACTTTTTTCCAGCCAAAAAATTATAAAACTGATTTAAAATGAATTCTAAAGATAATTTTTCGTGGCGTCTGTACATACGTGTACGTACAGACGCCACGTACGTACGTTTTTGAATTATGCGATGTACGTACGTACGAACATATCTCGCATAATTCAAAAATGAGTAGCCTCAGAACGTTGACATTTTGTACATAGGACTGTTAAACCATGCAGATGTGCACCTCGTATTTTGGTTGCAATCGGCCGCACCAAACGTATATAAATATATGTATATATACACTGACTACCAATAAGCATTTGGACACCTATGCAATTGACGATATCTGCGATCCTAAGGTACGTCACGGACTCTGCCGGTATATATCGTGTAGGAAACAGCATCGGCTTTAGTCGTATGCAAGATGCCTCGCAGTTCGGAGCTCTCTGATTTCGAGAAAGGTATAATTATCGGGTATCACAAATGTGACCGATGCATAAGGGACATATCTAGCGATCTGAAGTACCCAAAATCGTCAGTGGCCTATGTGATTAAGAAGTGGAAGGCGAGCGGTGATTGTCGGAATGTGCCCCGAGTCGGCAGACCAATGAAACTGGGGGATAGAGATCGACGAGTGCTGTCTAGAGAAATTCAGAAAAACCGCACCCAACCGATGGCCCTCATCCGCCAGGAGTTTCAACAGGCATCCGGGAGTACTGTGTCAATAAGTACCATCTGTAAGGAAGCACATCTGCTTGGTTTTCATGGTCGTGCTGCTGCCCATAAGCCTTTAATCACAAAGTCCAACCGCTCTGCTCGGTTAATGTGGTGCAAAGCACATCGAAATTGGACCGTAGATCAGTGGAAACGGGCTCTTTGGAGTGACGAATCAAGCTTCACCCTTTACCGTTCGGATGGCAGGGTCTGGGTCTGGCGTCTACCTGGAGAACGTCTCTTGCCAGAATGCATTGTGCCAACAGTCAAGTTCGGCGGAGGTGGAATTATGGTCTTGGGGTGTTTCTCCTGGTATGGGCTGGGACCCTTGGTCCCCATTCATGGTAAGCTCAACTCCGATGCCTACTGCACTATTTTGGATGACAATGTGCTTTCTACGTTGTGGCAGTTTTAC
The DNA here is from genome assembly GCF_044657685.1 of Stegodyphus dumicola. Lineage (NCBI taxonomy): Eukaryota > Metazoa > Arthropoda > Arachnida > Araneae > Eresidae > Stegodyphus > Stegodyphus dumicola. Next base: position 243,122,348 of record NC_140771.1, read on the forward strand.
GGGTTGGACCCCTGTTACTTTCAGGACGACAATGCCAGTTGTCATGTTTCGACGTTAACCAAGGCTTGATATGGTGCCAATGGAGTTCATCGAATGGACTGGCCTGCCCAGAGTCCAGACCTGAACCCTATCGGGAACCTCTGGGAGGAGTTGCATCGCCGAATTCAGGGGTGCACTACCCGTGCAAAATCGGTGAAGGAACTTCTATGTCTTCTCCAAGCCGAGTAGAAGAAAATACCACTACCTGTCATACAAAGACTTGTGGAAAGTATGCCCCGGAGGGTCCACGCTGTAATTACCTCTCGTGGAGGCTCTACCAACTATTGATTTTTTATAAAGTTACTTTTTCTTTTCTATCACAGGTGTCTAAATACTTATTGGTTGTCAGTGTATATCCACTCTATTAATCGGCTCAGTGATCTCAGTTTCTTTACTCATGTCAGTTTTACTATATGTTTGTAAGTTGTGCATTTTTGGCTTTAAAAATGATTGATTTATGGTGTTCTTATCTTCTGGTTAAGGTATTTATGCCTTTAGTAAATCTGCATGCAATATTTGTGGAGTTATGAACAATTTAAAAATTGTTTAATTGCAGCTAAGCTTAATTATTTTTGCGATGGTGGCCACTGCTTGTTTACATTTGAAACAGCAGAATAGGAGATTTATTGCCAATTTAGAGAAAGTAAGCTTCGCCACAACAAAGATAACGTCTCCTTTTATTATAGCGAATGAAATCATGCTTAAGCTATTGTGGAATTTTATTCGAGGAAATAATAAGTGTTTAAGATTTACTGCGTAATTTTCAATATAGATATTTTGAGTGTTTATGTATTTTTGCTTTGTCGCGAAGTGAAAACTGAATTAATTGAATGAGAAATACTGAATCGTCTGTGTTGAAAATCTGTTTCTTTTTGTTGTTATTGTTATTTGCTTAATTTCTTTCGTATATCGTTTTAGATTTATTATTGTATTTGAATAGAACATGTGGCAACGATTCGATAATTCTTAAAATGATATAAATTTTGTGCATTCTGAGTTAAAAAATGAATGAAATGTAACGCTTTTAAGTGAACCTAGCACCAGAGTGTCACTATGGTAAGCAAACATAGTGAATTTTAAAGAGTGCATTTATTCTATTGTGGCTTATACATTATCGACAAAGTAGATTTAATTCAATCACATAAGTTTAAAGAAATGCAAGAAAAAATGAGCATAATTTAATATTCTGTACAAGGAAGTCATGTGGTGTACACATCAGATTTTTTTTTTTTTTTTTTTTTTGTGTGTGTGTGTGTGTGTTTGTATGTGCAGAATATACCACTGTACTACAAATGCTTAAGAAAGGATACATAGAAATATTGTAACTATTCATGGTAAGAAATAACTAATATTTTAAAGGTATCTTCTATGATATTTCGCCTTACCTGATCTTTTATTGAAACTTGGAAAGATATTTGTAATTAAGACATTTTGTTCAGCTAGTTCCTTGCCAGTGCGGTTTAATTTACATTCGCCAAACTAAGAGAGCCTTAAAATTTCGCGTCAAGGAACTGAGGCATATGTTAGAAAAAAGGAAACACAGAAGTCTTCTATTGCTCAACATTGTTGGTCCGAAAAACACTTTCAATTTTTCTGCTGCCAAAATTATTCAAAAGACTTCTTCCATTGTAGAACTGGATTTTCTAGAATCATTTCACATTCATAAAAATCTTTCTGTTCTAGTTAACGATCCTAATTCCAATCCAAATTTGACTTCGGCCTTTAAAGAAATTATGTTTTAGTTCTGGTTTGATAGCGCCAGTATAGATAGATGGCGCCAGTTGCTCATTCTTGTCCAGACTTTCTTATCTTATCTAATCCTTATTTCCTATCTTGTTCATTTGCGGTTTTGCAGCTGAGGATGAAGGTTTGGTAAAACCATCGAAACTAGTCCTGTGAAAATTTTGTAAATATAACGCTGATTTTTGTTGTTTGAATTCTGAATTAGTATTTATTCGGCGTGTTATTGTGTCTTAATTCCCCGCAAAATACAGTCCTCTTATCGGGCATTCAACTAATCGTAAAACTCAGGTAAAGCAAATGTTTTTGAATTTTAGAAAATCCCTCCTCCCCGAAAAATTGACCATTATTAGAGACTTAAAGCACATCGAGGACACCGACCCAGAAAGAGTGATTTAGCGCTAATAAATGAATAAGGATGACTTTATTACACAATTTTAGATTTTCCCTTTGGTTTTAATAAAACCGATTAATTCTTGCTAATCCGATATAGTTTTTGTAAAGACGGATATAAGTAAAGTTCTGTTTATGAGTTTTTTCCTTTCATTTAAAAAAAAATTCTTAAAATTTTGAACCTACTTCCTACGAAACAGTATGTATTTTCCAACTTGAGAGATTCTGCAATCCAGGAAAGTATCGTAGCTTGTGTACGGTTTTGTAATAGAATGAATGCACACGGAACCAGTTGTACCTTGATAAAAGTTATTTCACAAAATGGAACACTTTACAGTTCTGGAACTTTCCACAAGTACAGCTCTTTTCAGTATAACACAGCACAATCGATAATTACACTTCAGTATATTAAGATTGTTAAACACAAAGCAATGCAAAGCTCATTTAAAAAGCGAAACTAACGCGAAGATAATTCAATATTTCTTAGTCGACTCTGAACTGTAAGCTTATAATTGATGCTCTCTTCGGGCGCCGAGAAAACTCTAGTAGCTTCCATTTCTCGAAAACACGGTTATATGGTTAATTCCACATATAAGGGCCGAATACGGTTACAGTTAGATATAGGGACCAATTAGAGTTATTCAATTACAGTATCAAATGCAATTATACATAATATCATAATGAAGTGACGGAAATTACATGTGCTTGTGGTAAGTACACAGAAACTACAAAAAAAGGTGTGTGTGTGATTATGGCAAAGCTTCGAGGGCTATCTGCCTAAGGGGAGGATTGCCTTCGTGGAGGACTTTCTAAGGGAAACTGGCTCGTATACACGTTACACATGGGGAAAACCACGAAAACGCCGATGCAGCCAGCCCGTTCGCGGGATTTGAACCTTGGACAGAACTACCAGTGTTCAGCAACTTTACCGCTCGGCCACTAGTAGGCCCTACAAAAAATTAAAAGACATCGGTCAAGTGACTATGCGTTCTTAAAAGTAAATGTACACTGCACAAAAAAAAGGGCAGACAGTTTTATATCTCCCGTTCTATTTGGCCGATTGACGAAATTCATTTTGCGTTTTTCATGACTCGAAAGCGCGACTTAGGATATGTATTAAATTTATATATAGCATAGTTCTAATATAGGTATTTTGACACAAAATCAGACTTTTCCTGAAATAACATACCAATTTTTTCCATATTTATCTACAACTCAAATGACGCCAAACTACCAAGTTTTGTAAAAATCGCGCGAGTAGTTTTTAAAAAAATTAACTCTCAAACTTTAGCTCCTCAGTGTTAATTGAGTTTGGTGTATATTTATTAATCTCTCTTTTTTTATTAAATTTTTTTATGCTTCCTCTCAAATTTCGAAATTCAGGTTCATTCCAAACAAAACTCACCCATTTTTTATGATTTATTTTTAAAATTTGTATTTTTAAGTAATTTTTATAAATGATTTAAAAACAATTTTGAATTATAATCTATAAAAGTTTTATCATCATCTTATAGACGTATTTCTATTTTCCTACAAAAAATTACGGTTTTTAAAAAAGGTAGGTACGAGGTGCCTTTTTTTCCCTCTCCCGCATAATGGGAGAGGAAAATGGGTTGCCATATATTAGGATGTTCGCCAAGTGAAATATTCTTGGTGCAAACTGAAAAAATTGTGCAAAGATAAATTTCTGAATACCTCCGTAAATTTCACACCAAATTTTACAAAATTTAATATCTAATCATAATTTGAGTCGTAGAATCGAAATATGGAAAAACCAATGGTGTGTTATTTCAGAAAAAGTCCGATTTTGTGTCCAAATCCTTATGTTAGAACAATACTATATATAAATCTAATATATATCTAATCTAAGTCGCGCTTTCGAGACATGAAAAACGGAATTTGAATTTTGTCAATTGGCTCAGTAGAACAAGAGATATAGAACTGTTCCATTTTTTTTCGCAGTGTACATTTACAAAAGCAAAGGATATAAGAAGGTGGTCCTCATTAAGAAGAGTCCTCTCAAGCTGTAATCTAGGCCTGATACCTCCGGCGCATTGATTTCTAGACGTTCTGGAATATTACAGGCATGTCGTAAATTTCCTCAGCAGCTGTTGAGACGCGTGCAACTTTTTTTCGTGTTGCCAACGAAAGTGTCATATATCTCAGTATTTTTTCATATGTTCCCAAGGATTGCTAGTAGGTCCTACAATCAAACACGCCAACGCATCAGACCACCACGCCCTCGGACCTATTCTCTGCTGGCTGAATGCAAAAGGCTATGAATGTTATAGCTGAAATGGGTAGGTTTCCCATTGCACGATATTCCCAATGAAGGTCTCATCCCTCCAGAAATCTGTTCGCCATCCAAACATCGTCGCAATAGGCTCCAAATATATTAAATATAGTCAAACCCCCGCAAGTTGAGGGACTGAAAATTTAGTTGATTTAAATCTACTTAGCTGTGGTCGTATAAAATAACAATAAGCCCAAATTATAAATAAAATAACAATAAAATAACAAATAAATAATACAAATAAAATAACAATAAGCCCAAATAAGCCCTATAGTTATCCCAAGGAACCAAAAGTTAATTCGTTATATCCGGGAATTCGTTATACGCCGAGTTTGCTATAGCGAAGTTTCACTGTAGGTACTACCAACCACACGATGTGGCAAAAGGTGATTTTCCATAACTTAATTATTTTTCATAGAATAACAAATTGGTTCACTATATCCGATTTGATAAGCAGAAAGATGTCTTCTTACAAAATAACATAAAAATTGATTGAAAAATCACGCAGAAAGAGTGATTAGCATTGTAGCATCTCCCAAAAGCTGTTAATAGCAACTTTAACTAAGGATTTTGAAAGTTAATTATTACTTATTATTGCGTGGAATTAATAAATCTACTTTTCAGCTTCAGCATACGTTAATAATCTTCTAAAAATACTTAGCCTAAAACACACGGTTTAGACTTTATCCTCAAATTACACATTTCCACATGTAATATGCATTTACAGCTATGAATAAACATCAACCCTGAAGCGAATGCTGTCTGACAGCTCATCAATGACCTCCAATTGAATCAAAGAGCTGATTTAAACTATTCGTCTCAATAGTTCATGGACTCAGTGCATATGATCTCCTAACGTATGCTTATCGTTTGCCCTGGTTTTTCAAGAATTGCTAGATACATTTGCTTAGGATAACCTTTTGTTTAGATAGCAGGGCAAGACAGATGTGGCGATAAAAAAAATAATATTAAGCTGTTTCTCGTTATTCTAATGTCCTAAAAAAGATGAATTTAATGGTGAGTAATTTTTTAATTAAAAATCACAGAAATTTTGGAAAAGGTTTGAAAAATACAGTGCCTCACAAAAGTGATGGGACACTTGTGCTTTAGAAAAGGAAACTGTAATAAAATAAATTTAAAAAAAACATGTAAAATTTTTTTGTGGGTGTGTTTCATACTTAAATTTAGTAACAATTATTACATAACATACATTTTCTCAAAATATTAAAATATTAATTTAATAAAAATACAATTGTTTAAAACGGAGAAAAAATACAAAAAAGATTTGGTAATTTTTTAAAATTTTATGAACATTTTCAGGCAGTAGTAGCAAATATTTATCATTTCAAATGTTTATAGAAACCAAGGATTGTTTTATTTATTTTTCTGTTTTCAAAATTATTATGGTATTAAAAGATGATCATTTATGTCAATATTAATAACTCATAAAATTCGGAGCATAAACTTTTCTGAGTGTAATGAAAAATTTTTTAAAAATTCGCAGTAAATAGAAAAATCTTATGCGGAACTAGAAATAAATTAAAAAAATAATTACTATAAAATACAGGATATTATATGTCCAATCTTAAATTTTTATAAATGCGTCTAAAGTAACCTTGTAATTTTATATACCTGTAAATACTCATGTCCAAAATTATGTTTACATGCATAAATTCATGGATTTCTCAGAGACTATGATTTATAATGTAATGAATTTTCGTGGAATCATACATAACATGATGACACATAAATGCAAAAGAAAAAATTGAAGATCACCTCATATGATATAAAATTGTAGCATGAAACAATAAAAATGGTAATAAAGTGTGACAAAGAGAGTTAAGAAAAAAAGGAATGATTCAGAAAAAGAATTAAGTCTTACGAATTTAATATGGAATATGATCTCCCCTGACTTGTACACGCATATCACAACGTGTTTTAAGGCTGGAAATAACGTTGTTAACCACAGTTTGGGGAATTAATCTCCACTCTTCCAGCAATGCAGTCTTCAGAGCATTTACATCTCTAGGAGGAGGATGTATACGTGCAATTGCTCTTCCAAGGTAGTCCCATAAGTTCTCTTTCGGTTTAAGGTCAGGAGAGTTTGGTGGCCAAGGTATTCCTTTAATGTCTTCACTTTCAAGGAATTCATCAACGAGGTTTGCTCGATGTGGACGGGCATTATCATCCATAAATAAAAAGTCAGGTCCATATGCACCCCTGAAAAGTCTTACATAAGGATCTAGGACCTCATCTCGATACATCTGGCCTGTCACAGATCCGCTGCTGAACACGTGTAGGGGCGTACGTCCATCGATCATTATTCCACCCCATACCATCACACCTCCACTACCGAAACGGTCACGTTCTACAATGTTTGAGGGATCATTTCGTGTTCCTGACTCCCTCCAGATGTAAACATGTTTAGAATCACCAGTTAAACTAAACCGCGACTCATCAGTAAAGAGAACGTGGGACCATTGATGTTCAGTCCAGTTTTGATGTTCTTTACACCAATTAAAGCGATCCCTCTTTTTCGGTGAAGACAGTAAAACACATACCCTTGGCTTTCTGGCATAAAGGCCTTTTTCATTAAGCCTTCTGTATATTGTTTGCCGTGATGCAACAGTTCCAGTGGCGGCTGAAGGCTCTGAACTTAACTGGCGAGCAGTAGCCTTTCTGTTACGACGGGCAGTTAATGCCAGATACCGATCTTCAGAAGCAGTTGTCATTCGTTTCCGACCTTGTCCAGGCCTCCTTACAACACTTCCATCATTTTGAAACTGTTTCCATAGCTTAGAGACTGTCTGTCTTGAAATATTCAGACATGTGGCTGTTTCCATGATTGACTGCCCTGCTTCTAAACGGCCGATAATTCGCCACTTTACAGATACTTTCAAATGATACTTCGAAGCCATAACAAACCGCTTTGAGTCCCTACACACTGAAATCAAACGCTATGTTGCAGAAATTCACTCAAATATTCAGTTTGTGCAAAGCGCTTGATTCACCCTTAGATGACGTAACGCCTAGATTTTTCATATCACAAACCGTTTGATTACTTTTGATTGGATAATGCTAATTAGGCTTGGTTTTCACACATTCCCTGCAAATACGGATCACATTGATTCGATATTTCATTGAATATCATCATTTTTGGGTATGTAAAGATAATTTTGGACATGAGTGTACTTTAAGCAGAATGACTATACATCCATAAATACATATGTATGAAAGTAAACAATTTAGGATATTTGTTGCATTGAGAAAATTCGCTTACTTCACTTTTTATTTCAAATATTTGTGAAAACAAGATTATATCTATTTATCTATTAATGTAAATACACACACCTATATATATATATTTAGAGAGAGAGAGGAAGAGAAACAGATAATATGGTTTATTGATGCTTAAATAAAACTAATTTAGTAAATCTGCTTCGAATATTTTCTCTCTGTTTAGATTCATTGTAACATGCAACTGCATGATGCATTCTGATTTTTAAATATTGAAATATCACTGCTTTAATTAATTTAATCAGGTGGTTTTTATCTGGCTCATCATCATAAATATGGTCTTGAAGAGAAGGAAATATATGTGTTCCTACGCTTTTTAAGACTTTTAGAGTCATGAAATTTATAATATTTTTTTATTCAATTTAAACTCCTTTTCAGTCTGCCTAAAAATTATTTCTGCATTTTTGCAGATCATTCGGACGTCACTGGAAGGAGAAGTCAAACCTTTACATCCAGATTTATAATATTTGAAACCTAGCAAACCATCATATGGTTCTGTTGAAACTAAAGCTGAGAAACAGATATTACATTTTACTTTATAAGCTAAGCTTTTAACAACAAAACCAGCTATATAAGATGTATACTTTTCGTTCTTAAATATTCTTATTTTTGATTAGTTATAATGCTAGGAATTAAAATTTACCTATAATTTAAAAAAGCAGCAAAAAATTATAAATTTTAAAGAAAACTTTCAAAAATTCATTTTTAGGCATTTTAGTATTTAGCTATAGTTTAATATTAGTTATAGTTTCAGTAATTGTAAGAGGAAATTACTTGGTTGAATTTTTCTGTTAGTTCATACTTAAAATATTATTTTCTAAAAGAAGAAGTTACAAATTCGCTTACATCAGAGGAAAAGCTAAAAATATATACAAGCCTGAAAGCATGCAACAGCTTTATAATTATTAAGAACGTTAATTATGCTTGAAAAACATGCTAAGTATTTAAAAAGCAATCTCAGTTTCAAAAATAAAAATATTTAAAAATTCTTACTTGTGAAATGAGGCACTACCACCAGCTTTTTCGTGACAATTGTACGCGCTGCAATAGCCAACCATTGCTAATTTCTGGAAGTCGTCCCTACTCCTCCGGATGTGATCAAGGTGACAACCGGAAACGCGCCAGACAAGGGAGAAAACGCAATTGGGTTAGTCTATTTCTTATCAGGTCCATGGAGACTATTCTATGTCATACGATTCTTACGTAATTATGATAATATATATGGACTGCAGCAGGACACAGCAGCAGGACACGCTGCAGAATTCTATATGAGAAACACTTATCCAAAGAAAAATGGAAAACAATTGTCACAATAGATGAAACGTGGGTGTATTTAAATGATTGTAACAAAAATTATCTATTTCTTATAAGGTCCATGGAGACCATTCTATGTCATACGATTCTTACGTAATTATGATAATATATATGGAACTTAACCAACCAATAGTAATTTTAGAGCAATATTAACTGTCCAATCAGAATGCTTTGAGAACCAAAACTAACTCAGTTTGACTTAAGATTTCATCCTGAACATTAAGCACTTGCTTTCCACGCTTTGGCCTAGCTACACTGCTGTCTGTCTGCTCTGCTTTCTTGCTACAAAATTATCAAAAATGTAAATCTTTTGGAACAGGCACATTTAATGTGCCGACTTGTGTGTAGCGGCAGCATGTTGCTGAAAATAAAATTGAAGATTTAATCTACTTTCCTCTTTCCTGCTATTGGTCATTGATTCTGAGTTTGTATACGCTTGGTAGTATCTACAGTGAAACTTCGCTATAGCAAACCCTGCGTATAACGAAGTAGAATAACTGAAAAATATAATTCACTAGTAATATATGTTGCCAAATATATTAGTCAACATTCAAAAATTTAAATAAAATGCATACACTACAGAGGCTGTTCGCACATTTTTTAGACGATTTTGGTAAGCGGTAATAAAAATCCGTTTGCTGCAAAAGAAGTAATTGCAATTGTACTATGTTTTTAAAAGTCAAAATGATCGTCTGTGGCTTGAAAGGTTTGTTTTTATTCAAAATGGCGAATTTAACAAATAAGTGGTTCGAAGGCTACATTTACGCTCTTTCCGAAGAGAAATATGCATACTCCGTTATCCAAAAACATATGAGAGTCATGGTTTTGTGATATCCAAAGCGTCAATAGGTAATATCATCAACAAGAAAGGAAAAAAACGTCAAATTGGAGCCTCAAGTGGGACAAAAATTCCAAACAAGTATTCAAGGAAAAAAAGGACATCTTCGACTATTGCAAAGGTACGTTGTTTAATGTTAAAAGAAAATCCCCCTACTCAAAGGACAGTTGCAAAATCATTGATATGCTCGGTGTCTACTGTAAACACAATGATAAACGTCGATTTAAATCTTAAGAAAGCGAAAAAACGCAATGTGCATCGTCTTCTACCAAAGCATATCGCTCGACGCAGGACACGCTGCAGAATTCTATATGAGAAACACTTATCCAAAGAAAAATGGAAAACAATTGTCACAATAGATGAAACGTGGGTGTATTTAAATGATTGTAACAAAAAAAAAAAGAATAATTTATTATCATAAAAGGGGAGAAAAAATTGAAGTACATGGTTCAAAGAATCGAAAGAAAGTTTTTCTAAGGGATTCATGACTGTTGCTGGTTTTTCTTATAATGGCACGTTAAAAATAAAGAAAGTGCAAAAAAATGTCGAGATAAACTCCAAATACTATCAGGAACATATTTTATCGCCAATTTTTCTGAATGAAATACCATCGCTTTACCCACAGTGCCATCTATCTGTGAGACTCCATCAGGACAAAGCTAGCAGTCACACATCAAAATCCACTATAAATTTTATAAAGGGAATGGAACAAAAAACTGGTATACTCTTCACTGATATCCCTACTAAATCTCCCGATATGTCACCTATGGATTTTTGTGCTTTCGGACTTTTAAAAACTGCATTATCCAAACTTTGTCCCAAAACCCTAACAGGACTCTGAAAAGCTGTTCGGGAGGAATGGGATAGAATATCTCTTCTGCTACTTCAAAAGGCATTATTATCCTGAAAATGGCGGTATCGAAAGATATTTCAGAATAAGGGATGTCAAATAGAACATTTAAAACACAAGAATTTTATGTAATTTTGTTTTGTGAATACAATATACATCGTCTAAGAAATGTGTGAACAGCTTCTGTATTGATGGAGAAATGATATAATTTAAATTTTCTAAGGTTAATCTTTTAACTCCTACTCTACATCGCGAATAATAATGATGTGCAAACTCTGTTTACAAAATTTCAAGTGATTCTAGATGGAACTATCACAGCTAGTTTTGCTGTAACATAAATCATAAAAAATTTTAGAAAAACTACACTTAAAAGTTTTCAGATTAACGTTGCCTGACATACGTATATACACCACTACTTACATTACTAAACGCAAGGAAGAAAACACATATTAAAAATACTTTGCCAGAATCTCCAGACATACTGAAATATTTAAAATTATTTAGTTAAAAGGTAACAAAAAAAGGTGGTGAAAACTGAGTCTTTAAACTTTGACTTCCGACTCGGCAGACAGTAACTTCGGATTAACATCTGTTAGAAAAACTGGTGTATCTAGCCAACATATTAACTGCACTTCTAATCAACATATGAAGGAAAACAATCTGTACATTACGCCCAAAGGGGAGTTTTTCTAACGTTTTGTGGGTTATCTTTATTTATTAAATATCGTGTTCTTCTCACTTAAACCATAAAAATTCAGTTTAACAGCAATATCGCAAAATTATTTTAAAATGTTCCTATCTTTAGGACGTCCGACACACAGTATCGCGCGCTGGAGACAATTTTTTTTTTTTTTAGATCCAAAGGGGCGTTGTCTCTGAGGGACTATTGTTTTCGCTTTGCGAATTTTTGCGTCGAATCACTCTCAATGTCCGTTTCACTTTTCAAACTGTTGCCACCCAATATTATCGCATTGTATTATATCTGAATAAATTAAATAATGAAGAATCTGCATAAATGTATATATGTTTCACGCATTGTGATAAAAAAAAAAAAAGCTACCTAAAGCCCGTTCTAAATGACGTCATCCTACTGCGAATATGGGCATCTGGAAGCCCATATTTGAAATTTGGAATTTGTTTTATTGTTGATTTTACATTTTGTAAAACTTTAACGAATTTTTAATTAATAACTCAAAGATTTCAAAGCGAGCAGTGGGTACGTTGTACAGAAAAAAAAATTATCTCCAGCGCGTGGGACTGTGCATCGGAGATTCTAAAGATATGCTGAATTTAAAATTCGTTTGCTATATAGCTCTTGAACTGCATTTTATGGTTTAAGTGCGAAGAACATGATATTTAATGAATAAAGGTAACATACAAAATGTTAAAAAAAACGACGTAATTTAAAATCTGAAACCTTTCAGATTTTTTAGTCCAAAGGGATTTGAATCCCGAAGGACTATTAGTTTCGTTTTGGCATTTTGCGTCGGACTCATAAATGTCGGTTCACTTTTCAAACTGTTGCCACAAAATGTTAGAGTCCTGCATTATATTTGAAGAAATTAAATAATGAAAAACCTGCATAAATGTATGTATATTTCTCGTATTGTGATAAAACAACGGTACATAGAGTCATCGAATTTTGAATAACGTAATCCTCCAACGAATATGAGCATGTGGAAGACCAAATTTGAAATTTGAAATTTGTTTTATGATCGATTTCCTATTTTTTAAAACTTTGACGAATTTTTGATTAACAAACTCAAGGATTTCAAAGCGAGCAATGGCAACGTTGTGCAGAAAAACATTTTTATCTCCAGCGCGTGAGTCTCTGTATCGGAAATTCTAAAGATAGGCTCGTTTTAAAACTATTTTGCGATATTGCTGTTGCACTGGATCTTATGGTTTAAGTGCGAGGAACATGATATTTAATAAAGAAAGGTAACACACAAAATGTTAAAAAACGCCCCTTTGGATGTAATTTAAAATCTGAAACATTTCAGATTTTTTTTTTCTTTTTCTTTTTTTCTTTTCTTCTCGTACAGTGTTGCCATTGCTCGTTTTGAAATCTTTGAGCCTTTGAAACCGTTAATAAAAGAAATTCCAAATCTGGGCTGGATTTCAAAAAATTGGATGGCCCACATTCGGTTGGAAACGTACATTATTTAAAATTGGATGGCTCTAGGTACCGTTGTTTTATCAGAATGCGTTAAACATACATATATTTATGCAAATTCTTCATTATTTAATTTCTTTAAATATAATACAGGGCGATAATACTTGGTGGCAACAGTTTGAAAAGTGAACCGACGTTTAAAGTTTTTAACGTAAAATGCCAAAACGAAACTAATAGCCCTTATCTGGGCTAATGCCCTTTGGGCTAAAAGAAAAGTTATTCTTTATAGCTAAGAATGTGTCCTTTAAAATTGTTAAATTAAAGAAAAATTAAGATTTTTAGCTAAAGTTGGTCTTTCGAACCAAGACTGTTAGCTTACGTGACTGCGAAAGCTATGAAAATAAAATTCATGATCGATTTTGGTATCGTAGACAAAGAAAGCTTATGATAGCCTATAACACAAGTTGTGACAAGAAACTGAATGTATAAAAAAGATAAATTTTTATCGAAATATTCTTCCAGGGGATTTAAATCATAAGCTAAAACTATATGCAGTGCGCATTTTTTACTTACATTTGTGCATTATTTTCAAAATATAATCTGAGATTTTCGACACTTAAGTATATACATATTTTTATATATATCTCTATCCACTAAGTTGATCATAAACTAGAAATGCATTTCGAAATATCCAAGCTAGCACTCTATTCTGCTGGCTTATCACTTCTGTGTTGGAAGACTCTCCCGAGATGATTTCCACTGTATCAGAGGCGCCTGGAATACTGCTGTTTATTTATATACATTTTTCTGCTCAACCTTTTACCTGCCGCTCGACGCAAGTCATTGCGCTATTGGCTTTCTCATCGCATCTCCAGCGGTTGCGGCATTGTATCCCACGGATACATTAGCTGCTGGATGCGCATCTGCTGGGAACTGATCCACTTAATGTGGCTTTTATATATACGTCTGGGGACTTTTCCTTAAGTGCAGGTTTTATTTGAAAAGATACACTCGACAAGCATTCGGTAGTCAGAGCCTAAACTGGCCACTGCTACCCTAGCGTTGAAATCGAACTAGTATTTGTATTTTTGGCTTTAACTTTCAATACCTAAGTTATTTAGTTGCTTTCTGGATTGTTTTACAATACCTATATCTATATATACACTTAACAGATAAGGAATATGTAAAAATGAATAGCTGTTAATTATTAAAGGTGTGAAAAATGCTTCGAAATTAATTAAATAAACAAGAAATAATAAATCAAATCGGCCAACTTACTAATGGGAACCGAACCAAAAGGAAATTCATACAATATTAAGTAAAAAATAATAGGTGAAAAGTTCATGGCTTTTACGTCCTTGTACGAAGCAAAGGAAGTATTGTAATCGCGAAAATGTTCGGGTATCGTATTTTAACGAAAATATCCATTTTGACAGTTCTCGAATCCATTTGAACGATTTTTTTTTCGGGAAATGTGCACGTACGGGCAGAATAAAGGACTTTTTATTTCCAAAACGCACTGTATCATGGATTTCAAATGTATTCAGAAGGAATTTTTTGCGACGTCTTTACGTATAGACTTACGTATGAATGTATCTCCCATAAATCAAAAACGATTAGCTGTAGAACGGTTAAATTTTGTACGTGGGACTACTGTAACATCCAACTGTGCACCTTCTTTTTCTGTTTATATCGGCTGCACCAAACATATATATATATATGTAAAAAGAAATAGGCTAATAATTCGAATTAAAAAATTCGAATTATTAGCCTATTTCTTTTTAACAATTTCTTTTTAATATTTCTTTTTAATAATTCTATTTCTTTTTAATTCGAATAAAAAAATTTATTCGAATTTTTTAATTCGAATTTTTTTTTTTAAACCCGTCCTGAGCTATAGCTGCAGGATTGAAGTAGAATAAACTTAAAGCATCTACATTAATTAGTAAATTGGAATAAAAGCAAGGCAATACCACTATAGCATAATAATTGCAACCGTGCATAAAAGGCTTAACACAATATCAAAACTAATCCAATTAAAGAGAGAATTCATAGTAGAACAATTTCAAAAAAGAAAAATGCGAAAGGGAAAATATACAAAATTATACAAATAAAAATTAGCCTCCTTTTATTGAAACTGCAATTCAGAGCTCATCAGGAGAAAATAAATTAAAGCTTCATAAAAGTCGATTACTATGTTTTGCCTGTTTATTGTGTTTATTGTGTTATGTTTATTGTGTTCCGGAACGCCCATGCGCATTTCTGAGCAATAGTTCTGAAACACCCTGTATACTTATTACACCATTACAAATGACAAATGGACTATTACGTGTGAACTCTAAAAGCGCTTATAAGGTATTTCTTCCGCTTTCGTAGCGTGCTTTCGTGGTGTAGTGGTCAGCACACTGAGCCGGCAATTCAGAGGTCCGTGGTTCGATTCCCTGCGAAGGCGTTGCTAATTTTTCAATCTCTCCGGACTCCAAAAAATCCTAATGATTCTACAAGCTTTATAAAATACTATGACCTATCATGAATGAATTTATGATTGGACTATTACGTATGAACTATCATGAATGTTTGATAATACATGAATGTTTGTAAAAACACAGCAAAACTATTACGAGCAATCACTGTTACGAACTATTACAAATTTATTTTGAACTATTGCGAACTATCCCGATAAATCGTGTAATGTAATCAATGAATTAACAAACTTATCCTATTATAAAACATTGTGAAATATAGTGAACTTTTAATCTATTTTCTATACCATATATTATTACTACATTATTATCACATCTATTCATTATATACTATGCTACCATGTACTACTAATCAAAATTTAGGGGACATTATTTCAAATGTTTATGTATACACTACCAAATTGTTATCAAATAGTTATATTTTAATCCCATTACAAAATTTGTACTGTAAGGATCTTAAGTTTTACTAACGTTTATTTTATTTTAAATCTTTACTATCACTTCTTATTTTCTACTTCCGGCCAGAATTATAAGCGTGAAGGAGTTTATGCAAAGTTGTCTGGCGAACGCCAAGTATTTAAGTGTGGCCTTTTTGCCAAGCAGAAGAGAGGAAGCCGTGAGTTCGAAGCAGGCCGCTTACCTTAGAAGTTACGCAGTTGCTACTTTGCCTTCCAGGCCAGAGGTTTTAATCCTCTTGATAAATTAAACGTATTGTAGTGTTCACAGTCTCTGTGCTACATACGCTTCCTGTTATTATAAGGCCAATCTTATTCTAAAGTTAAATTAGAGTTTAGTTTTATTTTGATATCTTTTAAGTTAGACCCCGAGTGGAGGGTCATTGTATTCCGAAGTACGGAAGTCATTGTATATAAAGAAAAAAAATAAAGGGTTTTGTATACCCTTCGTCTGTATCCTGTCTACTTACTACAATTAGTGAACATAGCTTTAGTAAGCTCTCTGTTCTAGTCAGGTCATTGTATGTTTCCGAAGAAGGTAAGAAGAAAAGATTGAACCTGATAGTGGCGCCCGACGAAGAATAACCATGGCCGAGTTTCAAGAAGAACCTGTGCTGCCTGCAGAAACAGCTCAGAATCCAGAAATGCCAGCTGCCGCCCTGGAAGGATTTGGGTATATTGTCCAGACCATGCGCGCTTCGATGAAACCAGAAGCAACGTTTAATGGACACTCACAGGTAACCAGTTTTTTGGAAAAATTGGATGACCACTTCATGCTCTACCCCGTGCACGAGTTTCAAAAAGTTACCTTAGCTACCAGCGCTTTGAGGGGCCAAGCGCTTAACTGGTTCAAATGTATCGGCAGAAGTCTCTTAGGTCAAGCAGGAAGTCCCACCTATACCTACGAAAATTTCAAGACTGCCCTACTAAAAGCCTTCCCTGTTGTAAGGGATCGTGCGAAATTAGAAACAGAACTTTTCAGTATATATCAACAAAGAATGGAAAACCTCTCCAGGTTTATTTTAAGAAAAATTCACGTTTTCAAGCTCTTGTATGGAAACCGTCCGGATCCTGAAATAATTCAAGTGATTTTGCCGAGGTTACTACCCCAAGTGCAAGACTTTATTGAATTGAGAAATCCGACTACACTGGAAAAATTATTTGAGCTAGCAATCCAGTTTGAACGTAGAAGAACGGCGGACGTCGAAAGAAGACGCCAATATCAACAGCGAAACCAATTTGGTACGCCAAGACTACAGCAAACTCAAGCACGTGGCTACGGAGAAAAAGCGAATCAGTGGGCAAGGAAACCCGAGCATTCAAAAACAGCCGGCGAACGTCGACAGTTCAATAGCAACCCAGAAAAAAAGTCTCAAGGCCAGTGGAGAAAGAAGGAAAGCACCGAAAGAAAAAATAATTTAAACTAAAACGGATTTCTGCTGACGAGAGGGTGCGGAAATCCGAAGGCCACGAAAACCCCTCTTCCTACAAGTTAAATACAGTAATGGTGAAAAATTTAACTCTTCCGAAGATTGAAGTCTTGGTAAATAATATCCCGGCCACCGCACTCCTGGATACCGGCGCGCAGTGTTCCTGTGTGGCAGAAGTCTTTTTTAGAAAGTATTTTCGCAAATACCGCATATATAATGCGGATAATACAACAGTATTAGCGGCGCAAGGAGAACAATGTAAGTGCGTAGGTAAAGTACCTTTGTACATCCGTATCAAGGACGAACAAGTAAAGGTGATGTTTTTTATAGTAAAGAATTTGCAAGCACACTTAATACTAGGAATAGACTTTCTTTCAGACGCACAAGCTACACTGGATTTTAATGAAGCGTCTCTTAAGCTGACGATGCAACCAGTGTGTGTAGAAAAGGTTGAACCGCCAAGGGTAAATCTCGACCACCTGCCTAATGACGAGCAAGATAGAATCCGACAAGTGGTAAGTGAATTTGCTTCCTTATTTAGTGATATTCCAGGATTTACCCAGGTTACTAACCATAGTATTGACACCGGAGATGCATTGCCGGTTCGTCAAAAACCATACCGGTATGATAAGAATAAGGAAAAAATTATAGAATGGCATATTACCGATATGCTACGTAAAAAGATCGTAACGCCTATCTCAAGTAGTTATGCTAGTCCGGTGGTTTTATGTAAGAAAAATAATGATTATCCTTTGGAGCATCCAAAAAGGTGGAGATTCGCTATTGATTACCGTAAATTAAATTCCATAACGAAATATCCGGTATATCCGTTACCGATTATAGAAGAAATTTTAAGGAACATAAAATCAACCAAATTTATGACAACTTTAGACTTAACGAATGGTTATTTTCAAATAGGGATCAGGCCTGAGGACGTGCCTAAGACTGCTTTTATAACCAAGTCTGGCACTTATGCATTTTTGCGAATGCCGTTTGGCCTTTCAGGCGCCCCAGCAACATTTCAGCGATGCATGGACATTGTGTTAAGACCTGTTCTCGGAAAGTCCACATTTATCTATTTAGACGATATCATTATTACTAGTGATAATCTAGACCAACATGTACAGGATTTAAGACAGGTGTTTTCTTTATTAAATGAGGCCGGTCTAAAAGTTAATGTCGAAAAATGCAAATTTGCAGCCCCTGAATTAAAATATTTAGGTTACAAAATATCGCAAAAAGGGATCGAGACAGATGAATCAAAAATAATCGCGGTACAAAAGTATCCCACTCCAAACACGGCAAAGAAGCTCTCTTCTTTTCTAGGACTTTGTTCATATTATAGGTCCTTTATAAAAGATTTTGCGGCTATCGCTGAGCCATTGTTAAAATTAAAAAGGAAAAAGGCAAGATTCTCGTGGACGGCCGAAGCCAATAGTGCTTTCGAAAAATTAAAACAAGCATTAACGCAAGCCCCTGTGTTGAAATTTCCTGAAAAGGATGAAAATTTAGAAATTTCAGCGGATGCTTCGGATTATGCGGTAGGAGCGGTACTTTCGCAAAATCAGCAGCCAGTAGCATTTTTTAGCCGAACTTTAAATCAAACACAAAGAAACTATTCCGCGACCGAGAGAGAGGCACTTGCAGTTCTGTTAGCAGTGCAAAAGTTCCGAGTCTATTTTGGAAAGGCGCCGATAACAGTATATTCTGATCATGCGGCGGTAACTAGATTGTACTCTGGAAAAAATTTATCCCCAAGGTTAATAAGATGGGCACTCAAGCTGCAAGAATATAATCTGGTAATCAAGCATACCCCCGGAAAGGAAAATATCGTAGCAGATGCCCTGTCACGAATTAAATTAGACGAACAGGGTAATACCGTAAAAGTTGCAATGCTGACAGCGTGTACAATAAATTCCCGAGAAACTGTAATAACCGAACTGGGTAAGGATCCTGAGTTTGGAAGTATTTATGAGTATTTGAAGGATCCTGAAAATTTTAGCCACCAAGATATTGTGGCGATAAGAAATAGGGCGGCCCATTACGAACTAATAGATGGTCTATTATTTTATACAAAAACTACGAATTCCAACAACGAATTTCGACCTGTTATCCCAGCTAGTCTTAGATTAAATATCCTGCAAGAGCTCCATGACAGCCCTTTAGCTTCTCATGCTGGTATTCGAAAAACTACTCAACGCGTACGCGAGGCAGTCTACTTTCCTGAACTGCAAAAGTTAACAAGGGCGTATGTCCAGTCCTGCCCAACATGTCAAGCCGTTAATTATATTAATTTCCGCCCGGCCGGGTTTCTAAATAGTATTAAATCCGAATTTCCAAATGAAATAATCGGCATCGATTTATTGGGCCCTTTCCCAAAAAGTCAGTTAAACAAAAGTCGCTATCTCCTTGTTATAGTTGATCATTTTAGTAAATGGACCGAAATTGTTCCCTTAAAACGAGCCTCCGCGAAATTAGTTACCGATTCTATTTTAAATAAATATATTTTAAAATACGGGGTGCCCCTAAAAGTTATATCGGATAATGGTCCTCAATTTGTAAGTAATATATTTGAAGACATGTGCCAAAAACTGGGCATACGTCATTTAAAAATGGTCCCGTATCGGCCGCAATCAAATATAGCGGAACGGGTCAACAGAAATATAGTGAAAATTATCCGTAGTTATGTTAAAAATTTTCATAAAAGCTGGGATAACTATGTCAATGAATTTGCTTTCGCCCTTAGGACCGCAAAACATGATACAACGGGCAAAACTCCTGCTGAGTTATTTCTAGGCAGAAAGATTATAACACCGTTAGATAAATTATTTTATGTGCAACAAAGAGCCCCAGAATTTAAAATGGGTGATATAGAAAAACTAATTAAGGAAGCAAAGAAGAATACGGAAGTAGCACAAAGAAAACAGAAGCTCTATTATGATTTGAAACGACGGGGAGTAACTTATAAAGTAGGGGATGAAGTACTAAAAATTAAGCATTCACTTTCTTCAGCACCAGAAGATAAAACTGCCAAATTTTTCCCACGCTTTGAAGGACCATATGTTATAGAAAAAATAACTCACGCTGTTGTAGTATTAAAGGCAAGAAATGGCGAAACCTGTTCCGCAAACATTGACCAGATAAAACCATTCTATGACCGTAATAAAATGCAAATCTTTTCAGATCTTTTGCAGGATCCGGTACGGCAGACACCGCAGGTACAAGTTCCAGAGGTGGGAAAACGACAAGTACAAGGGCAAGCCAATGAGAGACAGAAGCAAGTGAAAAGAAAATTGCCCCGCGGAAAAATTGAAGGTACAAAGAAAAAGAAGTCGTTCCACCGTCCAAAAAACAGAGTTCACGAACACCCCCAGAATGAAGAAGGGAGAAGGACGACGTATGTGGAAAAGACCGGGAGAAAGGACGGCAACTATAACCCGGCTGTGAAACGGAAGATTGACTCATCCGACAGAACTCTCCGCAGCAAAAGTCGCCGAATTGCGGAAGGGCCATCAGCGGCGGAGGAAAAAGTACAAGAAAAATTTGAACGGCCAACAACGAGGTCCAAGCAGGATCACGACAGAAGTTTCCCGGTTCCACCAAGACCAGCTGCCTTCAAACGGCCAAGACCACAAGCAGAGGACAGAAGGAAGATGTTCAAGGGTGGCCGTAGTGGTGAAAAACGGAAGCTTCCAGAGGAAAGCACTGAAGGGCGAGCCCGTACAAGAAGGAGGATCAACCAAGCAACGGTCTGCAGCACCTTTAAAGACTGGGCCCAGAAAAGGATGTCTGAATATTACAAAGATAAGTAAAATTTTGTGTTACTTTACAAACTTAAGTTAATCTTTCATTCTTACTGCAAGTGGCAGATTTGAAGAAGTTTTACCTCATGCGAGGTCTACCTTTATCGCCAAAAGGGCGAGAAATGAGTTGTGACCGATTTTCTTATTATGTTTTTCAATTACTCGCGCGTAAAACTAAAGTTGATGTATAATAGCGTTGTATAAAGACTTAAATATTGTAAAAAGTTATTATATAAATTTTATTTAAAACATTCTAACAAGAAAGAAGTTTTAGTCTGAAAGACTTTTTGAAATGTAGTATTATTTCAATGTAGAAAGAATTGACACTTGCTTTGAAAAGAATAGAAGTTAACAATGTACTACTAATGTATGTTTTCAAATGTGTAAAATTAACGGCATCTTGATATGTTCTTGTATACATGTGAACTGTTATTTTGAATGTTTAGAAATAACGTGATATGGTAAAAGTGAAAGTAATGTTAAAAAATTTGTTATTCGTGTGACTGTAAAGATTAAATCATGCTGAATATGTGTTAAAGGTTGAATGATGTAGTTAGGCTCTCTGACGCTACACTTTAGAGTTAGCCACTTTCAGAATAGTACCTCAGGGTCTAGAGTTGAAATTAGGGTGTGTTAAGAGGTCTCGTATGTTGAATTTTAACACGTTAGTGTTTTGATTGTAGGAGGAAGTGTTGAACACATAGACAGAAACACATTCGTGTTTGGTGTTTTTACAACACATGTCAGAGAGCACGGGGAGAGATAATTAAAATAGTCATGAATGAAATAAGAATGTTAAGAAAAGTATATTCTATATGTTATTTGCAATGTCATTCTGTAACATTTCATTAAACTAGTTTTCCTTCCAGATCTCTGGAAGGAACCAGAATTGAATAAAGCTCCTGTTTTGATGCACTACAGATGAAAAAGAAAAAAGATTGTTGTATATTCCGGGAGCTGCTATTGTAACAAATTTCTTTCTTTTAAAATTTTCTAGTTTCTAGCTAAGTTATGTTTGTAAAAGTTTGGCCTCGCGTTAGTTTCTAGAGCTAAAAGTTTTCAACAAGGTCGTTTTAGACCTCAGTTTCAAACTAATTAACTCTGGCGGGAAGTATGTAAGGATCTTAAGTTTTACTAACGTTTATTTTATTTTAAATCTTTACTATCACTTCTTATTTTCTACTTCCGGCCAGAATTATAAGCGTGAAGGAGTTTATGCAAAGTTGTCTGGCGAACGCCAAGTATTTAAGTGTGGCCTTTTTGCCAAGCAGAAGAGAGGAAGCCGTGAGTTCGAAGCAGGCCGCTTACCTTAGAAGTTACGCAGTTGCTACTTTGCCTTCCAGGCCAGAGGTTTTAATCCTCTTGATAAATTAAACGTATTGTAGTGTTCACAGTCTCTGTGCTACATACGCTTCCTGTTATTATAAGGCCAATCTTATTCTAAAGTTAAATTAGAGTTTAGTTTTATTTTGATATCTTTTAAGTTAGACCCCGAGTGGAGGGTCATTGTATTCCGAAGTACGGAAGTCATTGTATATAAAGAAAAAAAATAAAGGGTTTTGTATACCCTTCGTCTGTATCCTGTCTACTTACTACAATTAGTGAACATAGCTTTAGTAAGCTCTCTGTTCTAGTCAGGTCATTGTATGTTTCCGAAGAAGGTAAGAAGAAAAGATTGAACCTGATAGTACTACCAAAATTCTGGAAATGACTCCAAACTTGTAAGTGCAAAGGCACCGAATGTAAACATTTAATTATTTATTACACTCAAAATTAATAAAAATGGAAGTGTAATAGTGTAACCCATTTACTCATAGCAAACATTAGGTGCCCTATTTCATTTCAACCTATACCTTTACACTTATCGCTGTGTATACATTACCAGTTATTGTACTGTATATATTATACCGTATTGTATACATCATACCTTGTATACGTATTACCTGTTGATTAAAATTTCAAGAGATTTTCAAAAGCGCAAATATCTATCAATATATATCAGTATCTATATGAAATAACCAATTATTGAGCTTTTGACAATAAGAACTTTTAGAACGTAAAATTAAAAAAAAAATTTAATTTGAAATCGTATAAAAGTATCGCTTTCTCAAATTTCATTGTTTCGATAAACGTTTAATTGAAACTTTCAATTAAATTTTTAAGCTTATGTGTGAAATATTACATCATTAGAAAATTATGCATACTTTTAAATTTTAACTTATAAATGAAGCTTTATGTTTTTATATCAATATTCGCATTTTCAGAATTTGAAGATCATTATACTTTTAAAACTGTAATTTTCATGCTCGCGCACGTGATTTGTTCGAAATCACTGGTATGAGTTTCAAGAAATTTTGACCATCAAAATACCTATGTTAGAGCAATGTTATATATAAATCTAATATATATCCTAAGTCGCACTTTCGAGACAACATGGAAAACGCAATTTGAATTTTGTCTATCGGCCCAGTAGAACGGGAGATAAAAAGAACTGCCCCATTTTTTTCCTGCGCAGTGTACGTACGTACAGGCGTTACGAAAAAAACCCCTTTTGAATCTATTTTAAATACATTTTACTATCCGTTTTAGAGAAAGGAAGCCTTTGTTCTCTCCGTACCTGCAGACATCACGCCAAAAATTCGTCTAAATGGATTCGGAAATGGTCAAAATGGTTATTTCCTGGGAAATGTTATAGTCGCAATTTTTTACGATTACAATACTTCCTTTAGAAGAGACAGTGAAAATGAATTGAGAAATGCTGTGCTTTGTAATTTTTCACATTTCCTTTTAATTTCTTGAACCTCAGGTCTTGAAGCCTTGCGAATTTAGATCAGTTTTATGAGAGTGTGATAATTAAACAGAGAAAGCCGTCGTCCTATCAGAGGTAACACAATTTCCGTACATTTCCGCTGAAGTAAAATAAATCATAAGCCCACCATTTATGAAGATGCCGACGGGAATGAAGATGAATCGGGCCCTTTCTCTGATTGTTCGGGACGGCATTGACAAGACCCCGAAGCACTTTGTGTTCTTCGCAATCAGCAATCCTAAACCAAAGACGTGCTTTCTGTTTCTATGGAAACACTGAGTGATAACGAAGCATATATCTTGTCTTCTTTAGGATAAATCCGAGGACAATAATAATTATGTACGCTGTACTGGGAGAGGCTTGTGTTGGTGCGTGCATTTAAAGATCACAAAAGATACAAACAAGGTCTTTGGAAGACCATTATTTTGGCAGAGTTTAGTGGTGATTAATGACTGGTCTTAAATCACCCCAAATTAACATTTGAAAATGCTGTGTCAATTAGCATTCTATTAAAAGCAAAGATTTTACTTCTTTATTTCTTTTCCTTTTTTGTTCACTCCGTAGATTTAGGCGATCTTCAAAGCTTCTTCCAACCTGAGCTTTAAATTTTGTAAAGTGGGCAGCTGAAAACCTTGCTATGCACCAGAATGTTAAAACTGATTAAATTAGAGCTGTTAATTTAAATGAAGAAATTTTGAATCAGTATTTATTTCTGCACCAGAGGTTTTTTGTAGATTTACAGCATTCAACTTAATATATTACCACTAGAGCATAATATGAAAATTCTTGTGATTCAATATGTAAGAACTTAGTTAAAGTTACATGAGATGTTTGTTCCTAACACAGAATTAAGGGGAAAAAACTCAGAGGATTCAGATTTTAATGGTCGGCCAAAAGGGTTTGTTAAGGCTTTTTACACACTTGTTGAGTCAGCAGTTTACCTATCTGCTGTTCCACTCCTACTAACCCATTTTTTTTGTCTTTTAACTTTATTATTAAACATTATTTTCTTCACACTTACGTTATATACAATTCAACAGCAAAATCATAAAAATTTTGAAACCAGTATAACAGGATACGTTTAAAATTCCCGATGCAGCATTAAGTGTTCGAATACATTTTCCTGTCTTTTAACAGTTCATCATATTTGTTTACTTCCAAACCGCTCGAATTAATTTACAGTTTTTCCTCACCCTGCGTTGGCAACACGCTTGGGATTTGTCGTGGGTAAAATTCGATAGCTAGAATGTAGCTGATCTTTAACTGTTCTAATACTTATTTTTAAACTTAACTGTGTTATTGTATTATTGCTAGATGTTTACGTATGAATATTTTATCATTATGTGCTTACATTTTGGTCTGTATAAACTGAGAGTAGCTGAATTTATTAAAGTTATTTTGAATCGAAACTACTCTTACGATTTCGACGCCATTCTAGATATAGGAAGGTAAACAATATTAGTACTCAGTTTTCTTACTAAAATGGCTCTAGAAAACTTTTTCTTAGTTTTTTATTATTGTATTATTACTAGATGTTTACATATGAATATTTTATCATTATGTGTTTACATTTTGGTTTGTATAAACTGAGAGTAGCGGAATTTATTAAAGTTATTTTGAATCGAAACTACTCTTACAATTTCATTTTATCATTATGTGTTTACATTTTGGTTTGTATAAACTGAGAGTAGCTGAATTTATTAAAGTTATTTTGAATCGAAACTACTCTTATGATTTCGACGCCATTCTAGATATAGG
Organism: Stegodyphus dumicola; assembly: GCF_044657685.1. Taxonomy (NCBI): domain Eukaryota; kingdom Metazoa; phylum Arthropoda; class Arachnida; order Araneae; family Eresidae; genus Stegodyphus; species Stegodyphus dumicola. The sequence continues at coordinate 243,147,966 of NC_140771.1, forward strand.
AAGGTAAACAATATTAGTACTCAGTTTTCTTACTAAAAGGGCTTTACAAAACTTTTTCTTAGTTTTTTATTATTGCATTATTACTAGATGTTTACATATGAATATTTTATCATTATGTGTTTACATTTTGGTCTGTATAAACTGAGAGTAGCTGAATTTATTAAAGTTGTTTTGAATCGAAACTACTCTTACGATTTCGACGCCATTCTAAATATAGGAAGGTAAACAATATTAATACTCAGTTTTCTTACTAAAATGGCTCTAGAAAACTTTTTCTTAGTTTTTTATTATTGTATTATTACTAGATGTTTACATATGAATATTTTATCATTATGTGTTTACATTTTGGTTTGTATAAACTGAGAGTAGCTGAATTTATTAAAGTTATTTTGAATCGAAACTACTCTTATGATTTCGACGCCATTCTAGATATAGGAAGGTAAACAATATTAGTACTCAGTTTTCTTACTAAAAGGGCTTTACAAAACTTTTTCTTAGTTTTTTATTATTGCATTATTACTAGATGTTTACATATGAATATTTTATCATTATGTGTTTACATTTTGGTCTGTATAAACTGAGAGTAGCTGAATTTATTAAAGTTGTTTTGAATCGAAACTACTCTTACGATTTCGACGCCATTCTAAATATAGGAAGGTAAACAATATTAATACTCAGTTTTCTTACTAAAATGGCTCTAGAAAACTTTTTCTTAGTTTTTTATTATTGTATTATTACTAGATGTTTACATATGAATATTTTATCATTATGTGTTTACATTTTGGTTTGTATAAACTGAGAGTAGCGGAATTTATTAAAGTTATTTTGAATCGAAACTACTCTTACAATTTCGACGCCATTCTAAATATAAAGGTAAACAATATTAGTACTCAGTTTTCTTACTAAAATGGCTTTACAAAACTTTTTCTTAGTTTTTTATTATTGTATTATTACTAGATGTTTACATATTACATATGAATATTTTATCATTATGTGTTTACATTTTGGTTTGTATAAACTGAGAGTAGCGGAATTTATTAAAGTTATTTTGAATCGAAACTACTCTTACAATTTCATTTTATCATTATGTGTTTACATTTTAGTTTGTATAAACTGAGAGTAGCGGAATTTATTAAAGTTATTTTGAATCGAAACTACTCTTACAATTTCGACGCCATTCTAAATATTAAGTTAAACAATATTAGTACTCAGTTTTCTTACTAAAATGGCTTTACAAAACTTTTTCTTAGTTTTTTATTATTGCATTATTACTAGATGTTTACATATGAATATTTTATCATTATGCGTTTTATTATGCGTTTTGGTCTGTATAAACTGAGAGTAGCTGAATTTATTAAAGTTATTTTGAATCGAAACTACTCTTACGATTTCGACGCCATTCTAAATATAGGAAGGTAAACAATATTAATACTCAGTTTTCTTACTAAAATGGCTCTAGAAAACTTTTTCTGAGTTTTTTATTATTGTATTATTACTAGATGTTTACATATTACATATGAATATTTTATCATTATGTGTTTACATTTTGGTCTGTATAAACTTAGAGTAGCGGAATTTATCAAAGTTATTTTGAATCGAAACTACTCTTACGATTTCAACGCCATTCTAAATATAGGAAGGTAAACAACATTAATACTCAGTTTTCTTACTAAAATGGCTTTACAAAACTTTTTCTTAGCTTTTTATTTTTGACGTTTTGTGTGTCACCTTTATTTATTAAATATCAGGTTTTTGGTGCTTGCGCTACATAAAATTCCATTCAACGGCAAAATCACAAAATATTTAAAAACAGCGTATCTTTAGGATTTCCGATGGACAGTCTCCAGCACTGGAGATAAAATTGTTTTTAGTCTAAAGAGGCAATTTGCCCAGGACTATAAATTTCGTTTTCGCATTTTGCGTTGATTCACTACAAGCGTTGTTTCACTTTTCAGATGGTTGCCACCAAATATTATCGCCTTCTACTATATTTAAGAAAATTAAATAAATTTAAAGAATTAAACAATGAAGTTTCTCGCATTGTGATAAAACTGTGGTACCTAGAGCCATCCAATTTTGAGTAACGTAATCCTTCTTCCAATATGAGCATCTGGAAGCCCAAATTTGAAATTTGGAATTTGTTTTATTATCTATTTCATATTTTGTACAACTTTAATGAATGTTTGATTAACAAACTCGAGGATTTCAAAGCGAAGAGTGGCAACGCTGTACAGAAAAAAATATTTTTTTCTGCAGCGCGCGAGACTGTGTTTCGGAAATTTTTAAGATAGGCGCATTTTAAAATTATTTTGCGATATTGCTCTTGAACTGAATTTTATGGTTTAAGCGCGAAGAAAATGATATTTAATAAATAAAGGTAACACACAACATGTTTAAAAAAAAGCCTTTTTGGACGTAATTTAAAATCTAAAACTAACTTTTTTTTTTAGTACAATGTTGTCACTGCTGACTTGTAAATCGTTGAATTTGTTAAACAAAAATTTGTTAAACATTTACAAAATATGAAATAGATCATGGAATGAATTCAAAATTCGGGCATGCAGCTGTCTTTGTTTGAGTGGAAGAATACGTTTTTTTAAAAATATGATGACTCTATGAACTGCTGTTTTTTCACAATGCGAGAAACATTCGTTCAGATCCTTCATTATTAAATTTCTTTAAAAATAATACAGGGTGATAATATTTGTTGCCAACAGTTTGAAAAGTGATACGCCGTTTATGGTGATTCAAATTTCTTACACATTTCTTGCCTTATAAAATTACAGATCTGGTTCACTGCGTCATTTTTCATATATTTGCCCTGTTTGGAATTTACTAAGTAAAGTATTTGCACAGAAACGTGATATGTAATATCGTATAATATGCATTTAAACAGTTTTTTTTTCCTGTTTATTTAGTAATGCATTTTGGATAAATTTCAAGCATATATTCAGCATAGAAATATAACTCCATCAGGGAACGGAATTCCTTTTCAATCTATTCAAATGACTTTCAAAAGGATTTCTAATTGCGGGACGAAATTCTACTTTCCTCTCTTGGGGTAAACATTTTCTCGAAGTCTCTAGATTCAAGTCAAAATTGCAATGTATTAATTACATTTATAATCCGCAAACATTCTTTAGAATAAAACGGAAAATAGTTTTGAGTGCTCTATGAAAATGTGTCTTACATGTTGAATGAAGTTTGTAACTGGAAATAAAGTTAAAACTCAGAAGTAATTTTCTCAGGAACAGTCTTGGATCAAACTAATTTAAGAGTTAATTTACAGTTTTAGATATTCCAATAAGATTTGCCGGATGCTTTTTATTTTCGCCCAGCAGAATTAATTTCAGAACACTATGTACCGCTAGCCATAAATATACATAATTAAAGAACAAGTTTTAATTTATTTATGATGGCTTTGATGTTAAGTACACTCTGAAAGAAAAGGCAGTTTTATATCTCCTGTTGTATTGAGCCGATTCACGAAATATACTGTATATATACTATATATTTATAAATATACTATAAATTTATATATATACTATATATTTACTATATATTTATATATAGTATTTTTCCAAGATAGGTATTTCGGCACAAAATCTGACTTTTCTGATACGACATATCAATTTTTACTTCCTTGTACGAAGTAAAAAGGAAGTACTGTAATCGCGAAAAGCTTCAGGCAGCATATTTCAACGAAAATATCCACTTTGACCGCTTTCGAATGCAGTTTAACGATGTTTTTGCGTGATATCTATACGTAAGGACAGAATAAAAGACTCTTTTCCTCCAAAAAAAATAAAAAACTGCTTAAAAATGAATTCTGAAGAGAATTTTTCGTGGCGTCTGTACGAACGTATGTGCGTACGTGCGTGCGTACGTACGTATCTCGCATAACTCAAAAACGAGTAGCCTCAGAACGTTGAAATTTTGTATATAAGACTACTATAACATGTAGATGTGCACCTCGTATTTTGGTTTCAATCGGCCGCGCCAAACGTATATAAATATATTTAAAGTATATCCACTCTGTAACCCATGTCAGTTTCTTTACTCTTATATGTTAGTAAATTGTACATTTTTTGCTTTAAAAATGATTGAATTATGTTGTTTTTATCTTCCGGTTAAGGGTTTTATGCCTTTAGTAAATCTGTATGCAATATGTTTAGAATTATCAACAATTTTTAAGTTGTTTAAGTGCCGCTAAGCCTAAAAATGTTTTTGATGGCGGCCATTGCTCTTGTTTACATTGGAAACTGCTGAGAACGGATTTGTTGCCAATCTATGGAAACTTAGCTTCGCAACAACAAAGATAACGCCTTCATTTATTATTTAAATTATGCTTAATCCTTTCTGGAATTTTTTTCGAGGAAATAACCGTTTAAGATTTACTTCGTAATTTTTATTACAGATATTTTGAGTTTTTATGTATTTTTGTCTTGTCGCGAAGGAAAAACTGAATTAATTGAATGAGAAATACTCAATCGTCTGTGAAAAACTATTTCTTTTTCGTTTTGTTTGCTTAATTTCTTTTATACATCGTTCTAGCTTTGTTATAGTATTTGAATAGAACATGTGGCAACGATTAGATAATTCTTTAAATGATATAAATTTTGTGCATTCTGAGTTATAATATTAACGAAATATAATACTGTTAAGTAAACCTAGCGCCAGAGTGTCGCTATGGTAAACAAAGTGAATTTTAAAGAATGCATATTTTCTATTGTGATTTATGCGCTGTCGGCGAAGTAGGATTAATTCAATCTAATAAGTTAAATGAAATGCAAGAAAAAATGCGTATAATTTAATATTCCGTACAAGGAAGTCATGTGGTGTACACATCAGATTTTTTTTCTATGCTTCAATTCTGCGACTCAAGTTATAGCAAAATGCCAAGTTTTGTAAAAATCGCATGAGAAGTTTTTAAAAAACTAGATCTCAAAATTTTAGTTCCTCAGCGTTAATTGTATTGGTATCTATTTATTCTTCGTTTTAATAATTCTTTATATTCAATTTTGAATAATTCCACCCGAATATGGGCATCTAGAAGCCCAGATTTTGAATGTGTTTTATTACCTATTTCATATTTTGTAAAGCATTTATGAGTTTTTTATTATTGACAACTCAACGATTTCAAAGAGAGCAATGGCAGAACTGTACGGGAAAAAGAAAATCATCTCAGCGCGCGAGACTGTGTATCAGAAATTCTAAAGATAGGCTCATTTTAAAATTAATTTGCGATATTACTGTTGAACTGAATTTTACAGTTTGCGTACGTAGAATGGGATATTTAATAAATAAAGATAATGCACAGTACGTTAAAAAACGCCCCTTTGGATGTATTTTAAAATCTGAAAACTTTCATATTTTTGTCTTTTTTTATCTTTTCTAAATTCCTCAACTTTCCCTCGCATTTCCTCGCCAGGATTCAAATTTAAAGTTAAGCGAAATGAGTATTTAAACAGGTGAATCTTATAGTTTATTCACAGCGTATTATTCCTAGCCAACGCACTTCACGAATCAGTCCTTGCTGTTAGGCGGAGTAGCTAATACACATTTTGGCCATTTAAATAATTATCATGCCTGGTAGGTTGTCGAGTCAATCTAGTTAGACTTAGCTTAATGTGCTAGTCCAGCACTGCTCATCAGCTTTAAAATTATTGTGTAATGATTCTCAAGTTCCACCTCAACTTGTTGATGTATTGTAAAGCATGTAGTGCGTGCCTTTCTGTTCACATTTGAGAATAATTAAAGGGTTATTTTTACCCTTCTTCTGCGAGTTTCCTTTAAGCCTGTCCGAAAAATCGCCAGGTTCCTTAGTAGTAGGTCACCTAAAATTTAAGTGGCCAAAGAGAATACGATCCTGCACATATAAGTAAGTATGTACAAATTTTTTGAATAGGGAAATGCAAAAGTTTGCTCATAAACTGTGCATAATGTCTTTAATGCAAATATTCATTAATTAACCGTTCATAAGATTTCTGTAAATCATTTGATCGATGCTGTATCCCTAATCTTATAATTACAGGAAGCATCCAACACTGGAGAGAGCGAAGAAATATAAAATTCAGAATTATGCTAAAAATCAACCTTAGTTTAGAGTAGAATTGTTCTGATTTATCTTTTTAATCTGCCAGTTGAAAAAAAATTCTGGAAAATTATATGGTTCCTGAAAAGGATTGACTCGTGTCTGATCGCCCTCAAAAGCGATATTATCGAAGATTATTTGTTTAACTGAGTTGATTTTATATCTACGCTTAAATGGTTGCCTAAAATAGAAATCAAGCTGTTTTGAGACTTGATCCCTTACGTCGCAACATTTCTCCCTGACTTGGCAATTTTTATAATGTACACTCAGCTATCGATTTTTCACCAATGTGACTGAGGATGGGTCACACTTACTACAACAAATAAACTATAAATTAAATAAATAAAAAAAGAGCAATACGCCCAAAGGGACCTTTTTTTAACGTTTTGTATATTACCTTTATTTATTAAATATCATCTTCTTCGCACGTGAAGAATAAAATTAAATTCAACAACAATATCGCAAAACAATTTAAAAAGAGCATAACTTTAGAATTTCCGATACACAGTCTCGCGCGCTGGAGATTTTTTTTTTTTTTTTTTGTTACAGTGTAGTTAATAGCCCAGAAGGAAAATATTAATAGACCTTCTGGGCTAACAAATAGATTTATAAAATTGCTGATAATGATATCAGAATAATGAAAGCAAGAAACGAGTGATTACCTTAAATCCGGCTTACTATATCTGTAGCATGAGGATTGCACAAATATAAGTACTGTTACGAAATTTGTATATATGTAAAAACATTTCAATCAACGCAAAATGCCAAATTGAAATTAATAGCCCTAGTGGGCAAACAAATGAATTTTACATTAATAATAATTATATGTACGTGTACGTGTACTTTTTTCAGGTAACATGGCGAAATTCACAATGTTGTTGCTTAAAAATTTTTATTGGTGTGTGTATGTGTGTTGAGTTATGTCAAAGCACACTAGGGCTGTCTGCCTAAGGGGAGGGATGCCTTCGTGGAGGACTTTCTAAGGGAAACTGGCTCGTATACACGTTACACATGGGGAAAACCACGAAAACGCCCATGCAGCCAGACCGTTCGCGGGATTCGAGCCTCAGACCGAACTACCAGTGTTCAGCGACTTTACCACTCGGCCGCTGGTGGGCCGAAAGCGCCCATGCAACCAGCCCGTTCGCGAGATTCGAACCTCGGACCGAACTACCAGTGTTCAACGACTTTACCCGCTCAGTCGAAAATTTTGAAATTGTTTCACTTAGCCGTAACTGTGAGCTGTATTATTTTAAATCATTCCAGTCTGGAACATCCATCTTTAAATAACAATATCTTCATTTCGATTGGTTGAGCTGATAGGTCGCAAGGCTTCATACGTCGGGGAAGTTTCTTTTTATGGTCACCCTGTATTTATTTTTATTATAATACGTATTTCAAGGGTGCTGTACAATGGAGTTGCGATTGCAAATATAAAATGATTTTGCAATCGACATACCAGTTACTTTTTTCTCATATCAGATATTTCATTCATAAGTATAAATTCAGTCTTATTTATCAAATCCTACAAAAACAAATAGTTACTGAGCTGAAGATAAATGTTACCTAACAAAAGTTCCTGAAAGAAAATTTTTAAATTGGAAGATATAAAAAAAACTGAAATGGAGTAAAATTGCTCTTGCTGTAAAATACAGTGATAATTAAACGGCTGCTTTAAAAGTGGAAATATTCCACAGAGCGCTATTGCTGTCTCATTTCACATTAACAGAAGACATACGACGTTTAATTATCATAAGTAGCTCCAGCGAAGTTTGAGTTTTCAGATTTAAAGTGCACTCCATCTCTGTCACATTTCCAATAATGCATGCAAGCAAGCATTTGTGGAACTGTTAAAAGTGCAAAAAGTTTTGCGTTCTAATCTATTATCCATATAATTAATAACACACAAATGAATTTTGAATCCATTAGTTTCAGGCTGTTCGTACCACGAACTATTACGTAATGATAATTTTAAAGCACAGTATTTGGATTGTTTTCGAAGTTTTGAGGGAATTCGCCATTTTGCGGAAAATATAAAATAAATAATTCGAACGTTTTGTAGCTCATAGCAAGAAAAAGCTACCTTTCCATTAAGAAAGTTATAAATAAGTGAAGCTGCATCGATTCTTATATCACTAGTCAGAAAATGCATTTATTTCATGAAGAGTATTGTTGTCGCACAGACGGTATAGTGGTTAGGGTTGATCCAAGGGAAATTTTTTCGTTCCGTCTGTACGAACATGTGTACATACGTATGTATCTCGCATAGCTCAAAAACGATTAACCATTTATCGTTGAAATTTTGTATATGGGGACAGCTATAACATCCAGTTATGCATCTCTCTTTTTCTATAGAATCGGTAGTGCCAAATGTATATATATATATATATATATATATATATACACTAACTACCAATAAGTATTTGAACACCTGCGAGAGAAAAGAAAAACTAACTTAATTCAAAATCAATAGTTGGTAGAGCCTCCACGAGAGGTAATTACAGCGTGGACACTCCGGGGCATACTTTCCACAAGTCTTTGTATGAAAGCTAGTTGTATTTTCTTCCACTCGGCTTGGAGAAGACATAGAAGTTCCTTCACCGATTTTGCACGGGTAGTGCACCCCTGAATTCGGCGATGCAACTCGTCCCAGAGGTTCTCGATAGGGTTCAGGTCTGGAGTCTGGGCAGGCAAGTCCATTCGATGAACTCCATTGGCACCATACCAAGCCTTGGTTAACGTCGAAACATGACAACTGGCATTGTCGTCCTGAAAGTAACAGGGATCGAACCCGTAAAACTGCCACAACGTAGGAAGCACATTGTCATCCAAAATAGTGCAGTAGGCATCGGAGTTGAGCTTACCATGAATGGGGGACCAACGGTCCCAGCCCATACCAGGAGAAATACCCCCAGATCATAATTCCACCTCCGCCGGACTTGACTGTTGGCACAATGCATTCTGGCAGGAGACGTTCTCCAGGTAGACGCCAGACTCAAACCCTGCCATCCGAACGGTAAAGGGTAAACCTTGATTCGTCACTCCAATGAACCCGTTTCCAATGATCTACGGTCCAATTTCGATGTGCTTTGGGCCACATTAACGGAGCAGCGTGGTTGGACTTTGTGATCAAAGGCTTATGGGCAGCAGCACGACCATGAAAACCAAGCAGATGTGCTTTCTTACGGATGGTATTCATTGAAACAATACTCCTGGATGCCTGTTGAAACTCCTCGAGGAGGAGGACCATCGGTTGGGTGCGGCTCTTCCGAATTTCTCTGGACAGCACTCGTCGGGCTCTATCTCCCAGTTTCGTTGGTCTGCCGACTCGGGGTACATTCCGACAATCACCGCTCACCTTCCACTTATTAATCACATAGGCCACTGTCGATTTTGGGCACTTCAGATCGCTAGATATGTCCCTTCAGGATCGGCCACATTTGTGATAACCGAACTGCGAGGCATCTTGCATGCGACTAAAGCCGATGCTGTTTCCTACACGATATATACCGGCGGAGTCCGTGACGAACCTTAGGACCACAGATATCGTCATTTGCATAGGTGTCCAAATACTTATTGGTAGTCAGTGTGTATATATATATACATATATATACATATATATACATTTCCCCTTACCGGCCTTTGGTGTTTTCCATATATTTCCAATCACAGATTGTTTTAAATGAAAATATTCATATTTGGGCAACGTCAAATTTAAAAAAGCTGATATGTGCACCACATGACTTCCTTGTACGGAAATATAAATTATATACATTTCTTCCCTGTACTTGATTTAAACTTATTTCCTCGAATTTCATTAGAGATCTATTTCTTATCCAAATAATTCAGTTATCGCTCAGAAGTCAAGAATACATAAAAGCTTAAAATATTTTCAGTAAAAATTGAAAGATGTAGAAAACTCCGAATACAGTTAAAACAATTAAAAGCAATTTTTGCATTAAAAATTACAGTTTCTACGCGAAAACAAGCAATTCGGCCATTTTGGCAGCAGGCAGGAACGCAATTTTTTTTTTTGGTGGTGCACAAAACTAAAAGTTTCCTTTTGATTCCACTCGGCAAAAAGACACTGAAGGTGCAAAATGAATTAATTCCCTGTTCTGATAAGTTGCAAATGTAAACAAATATGGCTGTTATGGTAACAAAAAATTAGGCTTACCCACACTTAAACAACTTTCAAATTGGTTTTAAATTGTTGATAATTCTGCAAATTTTGCGTGCAGATTAACTAAAGGCATAAAAACCTTAACCGGAAGATAAGAACAACATAATTCAATTATTTTCAAAGGAAAAAAAAGGCACGATTTACTAACATATAAGAATAAAAAAAACTGATTTCACCGAGCCGAGTAACAGAGTGGATATATATACATATTTATATACTACTGGTGCGGCCGATAGCAACCAAAAAGAGAGGTGCACATCTACATGTTATAGCAGTCCTATATGTAAAATTTAAACGTTCTCAGGCTATTTCTTTTTGAGTTATGCGAGATACATACATACGTACGTACAAAGGCCACGAAATAAACTCATGTGAATGAAATTAATTTGATCTGAATCTATTTTAAATCAGTTTTATAATTCGTTTTGGAAAAAAAGAGACTTTAATTCTGTCCTTACGTTCAGATGTCATGCAAAAACGTCATTAAATTGTATTCGATAGCGGTCAAAAAGCATCTTTTCGTTGAAATATCGCTTGTACCAACATTTCCTATCGGCAGAAACACTAATTTATATGGCAATATGTCTTGTTACTTCCTTATTTAAAGTAAAGAAAGTATTGTAACCGCGAAAGATTTCGGGTATCATATTTCAACGAAAATATCCATTTCGACCGCTCTCGAATCCATTTGAGCAATGTTTTAGAGATCTGTGAGATCTGAACGTGCAGACAGAAGAAATGATTGTTTCCGCCGAAAATAAGGGAGTGTAAAGTGGATTTAAAAGAGATTCAGAAGAGAAGTTTTTTGACGTCTGTACATATCTAGCTACGTACGTAAGTATACATATCTCGCAAATCTGAAGAACGAGTAACCGTAGAACGTTGAAATTTTGTAAATGGAACTGCTATAAAATGTAGTTGTGCACCTCCTTTTTGAAATGACTAATGCCTTTCTATTGATTGAGCATTGTTCGTGACTTATGATTTGGCTTTAGCAGAAGTATAATTTGATCCTTACTTGGAAGAAAGACGAAATACTCTCATTTAATTTAGTTGTTGGTAATTTATTGTAGATGGGTTTGTTCCCTTTGAAAAGTCGATTAATCTGCGATCGATGACAGTAGCTACGTTTTCAGTATTTAAAATATTTTACTTTCAGTTTTGGTATTTTTGCGATTAACTTTATTCTTCAACAGATTTCTATGTTTTTAAAGCAATAGAGGCCTAGAAAATACTAATTTAAAATACTGATTAAAAAATTTTAATAATTCATCGTTTTAATTAAATTTCTGTTCCTTGGAGATGGTATATAAAATGTTTTCTTACTATAAAGTCCTGATTTATATATATATATATATATATATATATATATATATATATATGATGTATCAGCTTTTGTCCAGAATAAATAGATCGTTGAAGAAATATAGATGTAGTCGTAGCTTAATTATCAGACGATAAGTTTAAAAAACAAGAATCCATTTATTATTATTCAGGAGAAATAGCAGTTACAAAATCAGATATCCGGAGTAAATAAAAAGAATTACTAATAACTTTTTCTATGAAGTTTACTGCATCGTTGCATTAAAGAAAAGCCCCCGATATTCCTTTGCGAGTCCTTTTATAGCCTCTGGAAAGGCGGAGCTTCCAAGAAATGACGTCAGCCTCGTCGGCCAATCCAGTTCGCTTTAAATATTTCCAGAACATACTATAACTGTACGTGTAGAAAAGGCGGGAAAAACAACTTGACTACGGGGCTGTGGATTTAATTTCACGTACTTTCAAATAAGAGACCGTCGCCATTAAAAATGAAAAGAACATACAGTTAGAATTTCAAGTGTATTCTTGACTATGGAATTTTATTATTACACACACACACACACACACACATATATATATATATATATATACACGAATATCGTACTGAACAGTTATGCTGAGCTCAATGAATATTCATTTGTGACACATTTATCCCGTTTTCTTCTAAATTTTGATTAGTAGTTGCTCCCGAGAATCTTTTACATCTAACGTTTCCAACGCAACAGTTTTTTAGATTTCAAACGAAGGTATTCTCGCAATATTCTTACGTGACTGTTATTGGCAACCAGGTGGTGGTTTCATTGTTGAGTTCTTTAGCTTTCGCCGTATCTCTTAATATTTTAAAAAGCGTCTTCAAATTCCCGTATATGCTTTGATTCACGGACAGTTATAGATTGCGGAACGAAATGGTTGTCAACGTTTCATTCTGCAATGTATAGCTGTCATGAAACGTTATCGGATGGCATCATGAAATAATTAATGATGAAAGAGTTTATTTCTAAGTTTATAAAAGAAAGAGTGGAGACGTTTTCTTATAGAAAAAAGAAAGTTGACTGGATTGTTGAGATAAATTCTTTTTTTCCCTCAAATTGTCTTGCTGAAGCTTTCCGAGCGTTACGGATTCAGCTCTGAAATTTCAAAGTTTCTCAAAATGTCACGAATAAATGGTATTTCCTTGATTCTTTTTCTTCCAATATGCATCCGATTTGAAGTCGTATACATTAAAAGCTGGTAGAAATTATCAAGTGTAATGGGTACTAAACCCACCCTTCTATACGAATTTCTAATAAATTCTATACGAAAAGTCCAAAACTCTGACAGGGTTAAATTAAAAATACGAAGAGATGTCTAGAACGTGATTTCATTTTGATGATCTTCATAACTATATGAGAAACGACTAATGACCTTGCGAATTGAACGGAAGAAAGAATAACACAAACGGTGCAAGGCATCAAGATGTTTTGCAATATGTTAAGTTCCTTAAAGATTCCTCGTTTTTAAAAGTAATAAAAAATTGTCTTGAAAATTTGTGAAAATAAATTATTTTTAGCCGAAAGGGACGTAAGCCCAAAAGAGCTATTAGTCTAGAAACAACATTTTGCGTCGACTCACTGTAAACGGCTATATCACTTTTCAAATTGTTGCCGGCCCACCAGCGGCCGAGCCGTAAAGTCGCTGAACACTGGTAGTTCGGTCCGAGGTTCGAATCCCGCAAACGGGATGGCTGAATGGGCGTTTTCGTGGCTTTCCCCATGTGTAACGTGTAAACAAGCCAGTTTCCCTTAGAAAGTCCTCCACGAAGTCATCCCTCCCCTTAGGCAGATAGCCCTCGTGTGCTTTGCCATAATTAAATACACCAACATCAAATTGTTGCCACCAAATATTATCGGCCTTTATGATACTTAAAGAAATTAAATAATGAAGAATCTGCATGAAAGTACATATGTTTCTCGCACTGAAAAACAACCCTACCTAGAACTATCAAATTTTGAATAACGTAGACTTTCACCCTAATATGGGCAACTGGAAGGCCGAATTTCGAATTTATTTTATTATCTATTTCATCTTTTCAAACAGCCCACCAGCGGCCGAGCGGTAAAGACGCTGAACACTGGTACTTCGGTCCGGGTTTCGAATCCATCGAACGGGCTTGCTGCATGGGTGTTTTCGTGGTTTTTCCCATGTGTAATGTGTATACGAACCAGTTTCCCTTAGAAAGTCCTCCACGAAGGCATCCCTCCCCTTAGGCAAATAGCCCTCGTGTACTTTGCCAAATTTGAATAATCCAATCCATCCATCTTTTTAAATTTCTAGGAATTTTTGATTAAGAAACTCAACGATTTCAAAGCGACCAGTGGCAACACTGTGCGGAATAAAAAAATTTTATCTTCAGCACTCGAAACTGTCTATCGGAAATTCTAGAGATATGCTGTTTTTAAATATTTTTAGCCCAAATGCTTTCGAAATGTGTATGTATGTGTAAATCAAAAACAAAACGCTCCTTCGGGAGTAATATAAAGTCTGAAAGCTTTCAATTTTTTTTTTCTTCTTTTTATTCATTTATGTTTTAGCTACAGTTATAGAAAAAAATCTGATGTGTACACCACATGACTTCCTTGTACGGAATATTAAATTATACGCATTTTTCTTCCATTTCATTTAAACTTATTGGATGAAATTAAATCTACTTCGCATACAGCGCATAAACCACAATAGAATAAATGCACTTTTTAAAATTCACTATATTTGTTTACTATAACGACACTCTGAATGCACAAAGTTTATATTATTTGAAGAATTATCGTTGCCACATATTCTATTCAAATACTATAATAAAGCTAAAACAATGTATGAAAGAAATTAAGCAAACAAAACAAAAACGAAACAGTTTTTCACAGACGATTCAGTATTTCTCATTCAATTAATTCAGTTCTCACTTCGCGAGAAGGCAAAAATACATAAAAACTCAAAATATCTATATTAAAAATTACGAAGTAAATTTCAAACACTTATTTCCTCGAAAAAATTCCAGAAAGAATTAAGCATGATTTAATTGGCAATAATAAATGAATGCGTTATCTTTGTTGTTGCGAAGCTAAGTTTCTCTGGATTGGCAACAAATCCACTAGTCTGCTGTTTCAAATGTAGACATCAATGGCCGCCATAGAAAAAGGCTTAGCGGCACTTACACAACTTTAAAATTGTTGATAATTCTAAAAATATTGCACACAGATTTACTAAAGGCATAAAAACCTTAACCGGAAGATAAGAACAACATAATTCAATCCTTTTTAAAGCAAAAAATGTACAATTTACAAACATATAAAAGTAAAGAAAGTGAGATCACTGAGCCGGGTAACAGAGTGGATATATATATAAATATATTTATATATGTTTGGTGCGGCCGATTGCAACCAAAATACGAGGTGCACATCTACATGTTATAACAGTCCTATATACAAAATTTCAACGTTCTGAGGCTACTCGTTTTCGAGTTGAGATACGTACGTACATACGTTTGTACTGACGCGACGAAAAATTCTCTTCAGAATTAATTTTAAAGCAGTTTTATAATTTTTTTGGAGGAAACGAGTCTTTTATTCTGTCCTTACGTACAGATATTACGCAAAAAATTCGTTCAATTGCATTCGATAGCAGTCAAAATGGATATTTTAGTCGAAATATGCTTCCTGAAACTTTTCGCGATTACAATACTTCCTTTTTACTTCGTGCAAGGAAGTAAAAATCGAAAGATACTTCTGATAATTTAGGACAAGGATTCAAGCTTGGATAAATAACAGCAAAAATTGGAAATTCGGACATAATTTGCGTGTTTTGTCAAACGCGAAAGGAATACTGATTTTGCAAAAATTAAATAATTAATTCTTTTTCATCAATTCTCTGCAATTTAATAGCAATCTAACAACAATATTCAGAAACATTTACTCGATAATAAGAAAGAATTAACAGGTTTAAAAAATGCAAAACTATATATCCTTTACCACATGTATTACACATTCTGGGTTGCTGTAATTTTACTTCCTTGTACGAACTAAAGGAAGTACTGTAAAAATCGTGAAAATTTTCGGTATCTGTTTCTTCCATATTGACCGCTCTCGAATCATTCTGAACGATGTTTTTGCTTGATATCTATATGTACGGACAAAATAAAGGACTTATTTTTCCAGATCGGATTCTAAAATGAAATTAACATGGATTCAGAAAGATTTTTTCGTACGTACGTACTTATACATATTGTTGCGTGCGTACGGGTTCGTTATGAAATGAATGCACAAGTCCGATGAAAAATGAACAAAAATTTATTATTATCACAACAAAAATGCTTAAATTTTCTCAAATTATCATGCAGTATTACAATATCTCACAGTAGTTTTCTTTTACCTACTCAAATGTCCAATAGAACGTAATTCAAAACAGCTAAAGAACGCTAATCCGCGAATTCGCTACAATCAACAACAGTAGTTTTCTAGACAACAACAAACTAAGCAACTACTACAAACTGAGATGTTTTCCTCCTTTTATAAGATTTTAAAATCACGCGCTAGAATTTTCCAGTACTTTCTCGAAATCAAAAAGAGATATTTATTTATTTAATGCACGCGCTCTTGTATTTTCAATTTTCCGGCCTAGCTTTCTTTTAATATTCGTCACGCGCTGCACTGAGCGAGAAATAAAACCATTTAATTTATAATTGAACTAACATTAGCTTTTTAAATACCAAATTCGTAACACTGACCCCTTCCCAAGGACTGCACGTCCCGGGCAGTACAATCCCTGGACAGGAAGCTAAACTTACAACTGTGGCATAAATGCATTAATAAGCATTACATTACAATAATAAACAACTTGAACAATAAATGCAATACATAAAACAAATCAAATGCTATCAAATACAAATCAAATACACATTTAAAAACAAAATGGACCATGGTCTTATACTATTTACAATTATTTACATTATGTACTATGGTCATAGTAATGAGCTAACCTGTCGTAATGAACGACTTTAGGTTTAGAGTTCGAAGACTTACGAATCCGAACCACGACGTCATTCAGCCTGTTCAGGACTGATGTGTGTACGGCCCATCCCAAGATGACTAATTTTGGACAAAGTCCTTTCCGTCGAGTCGGATTCCACAACCACACCTTGTCTCCTTCGTGGAATTGATGTTCAGTAGCTCTTGTGTCATATCGGGTCTTCATCTTCTCCGTCGCCAAGTTGACTCGCTCTCGTGCAAAATTGTGAATCACTTCAAACCGGGCCTGGAGATCTTGAATATATTCCTCAGACGATGAAGGAGCATCCGGAGGGCGGCCAAACAATAGATCACAAGGCAGACGAAGGTCACGACCGAAGAGCATCTGTGATGGAGAATAGCCGGTAGTCTCGTGGACAGCACTGCGGTAAGCCAGTAAAAAGAGTGGTAATTTCTTGTCCCAGTCCTGTTGGTTTCTGGAAACCACTAATGAGAGGTTATTAAGGATGGTTTGATTGAACCTCTCTACCATGCCGTCCGACTGGGGATGCAATGGCGTCGTTTGAGTTTTGTCAATGCCAAGTAGTCTGCATAGTTCTTTCATTACTGCCGAGGCAAAATTCCTTCCCTGATCGGAATGTAACTGAAGAGGCACTCCGAACCTGGAAATCCAGTGCTGTATCATTACCTCAGCTACTGTGACTGCCCTCTTGATCAGGAATAGGATAAGCTTCAGGCCACTTGGTGAAGTAATCAATGACAACGAGTATGTATTTGTTGCCATCAGCAGTTCGTGGCAGAGGTCCCAGGATGTCAAAGGCGATACGTTCAAAAGGCGCACCTACGTTGTAACGTTGCAGTCTGCCTCGGCTGCGTTTCCTCGGTCCTTTCCGACCTGCACAGGCATCGCAAGATCGGCACCACTTTTGCACGTCATTCTTTGCATTATGCATTATTCCAGTAAAAGCGCTCACGAACTCTCTGTAAGGTCTTCATAATTCCAAAGTGACCTCCTGTAGGGCTGTTATGTAGTTCTTTGAGGACATCAGGAATCCGGGATCTTGGAAGTATCAGTTGCCATCGGAACGTCTTCCCATCATCCGACTCGAATTTCCGGTATAAGACGCCGTTTCGAATGTGAAGTGAATCCCAGAGTGCCCAGTATTGTTTTGTTGTAGGACTACAGATAGAAATGTCCTGCCATGTAGGTTTTCTATGTTTGATGACTCTATTAAATCAAGTATGGGTTTAATGTCGCGGTCTTCCAGCTGGTCTTTCCTGACTTCATCATCACTCCACGGGTCTCGATCAGCCGATGTTGATGTTGTAATTTGTCTTGCGACCGGAGTCAGCAGCTCGTATTTCGCTTCCACCCTGGAACAATATCGGCAGCTTTTTTGGCAAGGTCTTCTAGACAGGGCGTCGGCGTTTCCGTGTGATGATCCCTTACGATGACGGATAATGATGTCATATTCTTGGAGTCTCTGTATCCACCTGGCTATTTGACCCTCAGGATTTTTGAAATTTAAAAGCCAGGCCAATGAGGCATGGTCCGTGCGGAGGAGGAATTTTCTCCCGTATAGGTAATGATGGAAATGTTCTACAGCTTTGACTATGGCGAGCAACTCTTTCCTTGTGACACAGTAATTCCTCTCCGGTTTAGACAGGCACTTGCTCCAGTAAGCTACTACACGTTCTTGGCCGTCTATTTCTTGGGACAAAACAGCACCTACACTTTCATTGCTCGCGTCGGTGTCGAGAATAAATGGTCTGTCGAGCTGAGGATACGTCAGGATTGGAGCAGATGTTAAAGCTTCCTTTAAGTTGTTAAATGCATCCTCGCATTCCTTTGTCCACAAGAATCTTTGCTTGCTCTCTGTCAGCTTGTGAAGTGGTCTTGCGATGGAAGAAAAGTTCTTCACGAATCTCCTATAGTAGGTGCAAAGCCCTAGAAAGCTTCTCAGCTGATGAACATTTTCGGGACGCGTCCAGGATTTAACCGCTGATACCTCTTCAGGATCCGTGCGCACATCTTCTGCAGAGATGACATGTCCCAGGTAAGTCACATCCTTTCGAAACAATTTGCATTTAGCGGGAGTCAGCTTCAGATTAGCCTCTTTCAGTTTCTGAAGCACGTTTCTAAGATTTTCTAGATGCTCTTCAAAACTCTTTCCGGCGATGATGATATCGTCCAGGTATATCAGACAGGCTTCGTAAGAAAGGCCTTTCAAAACAGTCTCCATAAGACGTTCGAATGTTGCCGGCGCATTACACAGTCCAAACGGCATCACTTTGAACTGCCAAAGTCCTTGTCCCGTAGTAAATGCCGTCTTTTCTCGGTCATCAGGATGGATTTCTACCTGCCAATACCCACTCTTTAAATCAAGTGTTGAGAACCACTTGCTTCCAGAAAGAGTGTCTAGAATGTCATCAATTCTAGGAAGAGGGTAACTGTCTTTCTTCGTAACCTCATTCAACCGGCGATAGTCAACGCAAAATCTTGTTGAGCGGTCTTGCTTTCTGACGAGAACGATGGGAGATGCCCATGGACTCGCTGAAGGCTCGATGACATCGCCTTCTTCCATATCTTTTAACAGTGTTCGCACCTCTTCCTGTTTAGCAAACGGTAGACGTCTTGGATGTTGCTTGATCGGGGGATGATCGCCAGTATCTATTCTATGTTGTGTCAAACTAGTTCGACCCACGTCAGAAGACGAGCGGGAGAAAACAACTTGAAGATCTTTAATGACGCGATCGGCAGCATTTTTCTCTTTATCGTTTAATTGTGCATTCTGCAATAACTCCGATGTAATGCTCTCTGAGGACACGGATTCTGGGATGTTACTCTTTTTTTCAACGCTGGTTACTGGAGTACATGTTGCAACCACTTCACCTTTCTTAATAACTCTCGACTTTTCAGTTACATTGGCGACTCTCACCGGGATAACCGTTCTGGATAGGTCGACGAGTGTTGAGGCTACTAATACTCCTTTTGGGATATTACAGTGATTGGGATATTCTATGATGCCGTAGCGGAAATTTCTATTTTCGGCTATGGATCCAGGAAGTAAAATTTCTGTTCTTGCCGGTACTGTAATATAGTCTTGTGCTATGATTTTATAGACAGATTTAACTTCTTCATCATTAACGAGAAATAACGCTATGTCCTCATATGTAGAATGCAATTCGTTATTTTTAAAATCCAAGGAAAAATTGTATTTCCTTAGAAAGTCCAATCCGAGTATGCAAGAATCAGTGATCTCTGCTACATATGCCGTGTGATGGTAAGCGGCACTTCCAAACGTGATGTTAACATTTACTTTTCCGTCGATGTCGATCTTCTCACCGGACACAGTCTGGAGGGTAACGCAGGGCGGCGTCCAGATAAGTTTGTTTCCTAGTTGTTGAGCCAAATCTTTTCGGATGATGGTGACTCTGGCTCCTGTATCTATAGTCATATTGCACGGAACTCCATTAATATGTCCTATTATGAAAAGTCCATTACTGCCGCCTCTCACTGCAGAAATCTGAAGCGCTTTAAACGGGGGCTTTTCATTATCTGGCAACCTCCGCCCCGCGAGATGGCCACTAATTAGTTTCCCTCTGCTTGTTAGAAGCGGTCTTAACATCAGTACCCTGGGGTGTTTTGCAGTTTCGTCGTATGTGTCCTTCAGCACCGCAGTTCCAGCACTTAACGGTCGGTTTCTTCTCACCAATATTCCGTCTCAAGGCGTTCAGTTGTCTAGTTAAATCGTCAAGTCGAGCGGTGACTTGATCCCCTGGCTCCTGGACTTGAGCAGCTCTGACTGGGTGGCGGTCTTGACGAGTGGCTTGCTGGGCTGCCTCAAATTTCATGGCGTACACTAGAGCACTTTTTAAATCTTTTACATCCGCCATTCGTAGAGCTTTCTGTATTTCAGTATCTCGGATGCCGTCGATAAAGTATTGCAAGGACAGGATTTCCCTTGTTTCTGTCGGGCATTCCGAAAAGGCGAGATGGGACAGCCTTTCAACATCCGCGGCGAGCTCCTGAAGTGTTTCGGTAGGCTTCTGTTGACGAGATTTTAATTGGAGCCTGCTGTAGTCTTTTAAACACTTCTCCCCAAAGCGCAACTCCAAGGCGCCGGACAGAGCTTCGAAATCTAACCTTTTGTTTTCGGGAAGAGTCTGAAGGATATCCACTGCGTCGGCTCTTAGAGAAGCGGCGAGATAACAGGCCTTAGCTTGAGAATCCCATCCATTCGCTTCCGCCACGATAGAAAATTGTGTTTTATACACTTGCCAGGAGGTCTTCCCATCATATGTGGATTGCTTCAGAGGTGGACGAGCAGGCATTGGTAAGAATTTAAAATCATCACTCCTGCTCCCTGCCGACGCTACGAATTTCTTTAAAGTATCCATTTCTTTGGCAACTGCAGAAACTCTCTCATCAATTTGTTGTTCGATTTGGTGTTGGACGGCACAAACTCTTCCTTCAATTCGTTCCTCCACAGCAGAAACTCTCCCTTCTATATGTTCTTTTACAGAAGAAACTCCTTCTTCTATTTCTTCTTTCACCGAAGAAACTCTTTCTTCAATATGTCAAACTTTATTTTCAACTACGTCAATTCTGCCTTCCATAGCTTCAAATTTATTTTCTATTATGCAAGTAATTTCTCTTTTCATTTCTTCTTGACCAGCTTGAACGGCTTTCATTTCGTCCTTACCGGATTCCTGGCCCAATTTCATTTCTGCTTTAACGGATCTAATCTCTGCTTTAACAGAGTCTTTCATCTCTTCTTTAAATGATGCTTGGCCAGCTTCCATCTTTTCTTGGAATGCAGCAAAAGCACCAATGAGCTGTCTCAATTGTTCTTCCATCGCTCTTGTTATTGGCATTCAAATCCCACTTCTGACACCAAAAATTGTTGCGTGCGTACGGGTTCGTTATGAAATGAATGCACAAGTCCGATGAAAAATGAAAAAAAATTTATTATTATCACAACAAAAATGCTTAAATTTTCTCAAATTATCATGCAGTATTACAATATCTCACAGTAGTTATCTTTTAACTACTCAAATGTCCAATAGAACGTAATTCAAAACAGCTAAAGAACGCTAATCCGCGAATTCGCTACAATTAACAAGAGCAGTTTTCTAAACAACAACAACAAACTAAGCAACTACTACGAACTGAGAGGTTTTCCTCCTTTTATAAGATTTTAAAATCACGCGCTAGAATTTTCCAGTACTTTCTCGAAATCAAAAAGAGATATTTATTTATTTAATGCACGCGCTATTGTATTTTCAATTTTCCGGCTTAGCTTTCTTTTAATATTCGGCACGCGCTGCACTGAGCGAGAAATAAAACCATTTAATTTATAATTGAACTAACATTAGTTTTTTAAATACCAAATTCGTAACAATATTATATATATCCCGCATTACTAGAAAAGGAATAGCCTTTTGAATTTTGTATGGAACACTGCTATAACATGTAGCTGTACATCTCCCTTTTTCGTTGCCATCGGCTGCATCAAACATATATATGTGCTTGATACACATACATACATATATTCCCCCCCGTTACTCAGGTTGATGAGCTCAGTATTCTTATTATTATGTGTTGGTAAATTGTGCCTTTTTTGCTTTATATATGATTGAATTATGTTGTGCTTATGTCCCGGTTAATGTTTTAATGACTTAACTTTAAACTAACAATTTAAAGTTAACCTGCATGCAATAGTTGTAGAATTATCAACTAAATAAACGTTTAAGAGACTAATGAGGCCGCCATTTGTTTACATTTGAAAATCTTAGTAGATATGCGAATTAAATCCTTTGTGCACCAGCTTCAGTGTGATGAAAGGTTAACTTTCAATTCTGTGCACCTAAATTTTGCCTTCCTGACCGCTGGCAGAATTTCTTGGTTTCGCGTAGAAACGATTTTAATTGTAAATTTGTTTTTTTAACGGTTTTAAGTGCATTTGATTTGACATTCTCCAATTTTGGTCTTTCACGGTAACATGCACATCAGATATTTTCCTAACTGGTTTAATTAGCTGGCTTTTCAACTATCTAATATATAAAATAATAATCGGATAATTTCCTTATAGGACAATATGTGTCTTTCAGTATTCTAAGGAAAGTCGCTTGCGCCAACATTTCCTATCGGCAGAAACACTAATTTATATGGCCATATGTCTTGCTACTTCCTTGTTCAAAGTAAAGAAAGAATTGTAATCGCGAAATATTTCGGGTATCATATTTCAAGGAAAATATCCATTTCGACCGCTCTCGAATCCATTTGAACAATATTTTACTGTGAGATCTGTACGTACAGACAGAAGAAATGATTGTTTTCGGGAAAAAAAAGGCAGTGTAAAGTGGATTTGAAAGAGATTCAGAAGAGAATTTTTTTCTTGACGTCTGTAAGTATACATATCTCGCAAATGTGAAGAACGAGTAACCGTAGAACGTTGAAATTTTGTATATGGAACTGCTATAAAATGCAGTTGTGCACCTCGATTTTGAAATGACTAATGTCTTTCTATTGATTGAGTATTGTTCGTGACTTATGATTTGGCTCTAGCAGATGTATAATTTGATCCTTACTTGGAAGAAAGACGAAACACTCTCATTTAATTTAGTTGTTGGTAATTGATAGTAGAAGGGTTTGTTCTCTTTGACAAGTCGATTAATATGCGATCGATGACAATAGCTATGTTTTCAGTACTTAAAATATTTTTTATTTCGATTTTGGTATTTTTGCGATTAACATTTTTCTTCAACAGATTTTTATGTTTTTAAAGTAATAGAGGTGTAGAAAATACAAATTTAAAATACTGATTAAAAATTTTAATAATTCATGGTTTTAATTACATTTCTGTTCCTTGGAGATGGTATATAAAATGTTTTCTTACTATAAAGTCCTGATTTATATATATATATGTGATGTATCAGCTTTTGTCCAGAATAAATAGATCGTTGAAGAAATATAGATGTAGTCGTAGCTTAAATTATCAGACGATAAGTTTAAAAAACAGGATCCATTTATTATTGGTTAGGAGAAATAGCAGTTACAAAATCAGATATCCGGAGTAAATAAAAAGAATTACTAATAACTTTTTGTATGAAGTTTACTGCATCGTTGCATTAAAGACAAAGCCCGAATATTCTTTTACAAGTCCTTTTATAGCCTCTGGAAAGGCGGAGCTTCCAAGAAATGACGTCAGCCTCGTCAGCCAATCCAGTTCGCTTTAAATATTTCCAGAACATTCTATAACTGTAGGTGTAGAAAAGGCGGGAGAAACAACTTGACTACGGGACTACGGGGTTGTGTATAATTTAATAGAGCGTACAAGGAAGTTATGTTGTATCCAAATCAGGTATTTTTCAAATTTAAAGATTAATTTTTTAGTAAGTCATGCATTTAAGTACTCATTTAAACGAATTCAAGCAAATTCTGAACTCTAGCTAATCAGCTATAGTAATCGAAACGCTTGTGCAGAATCCAGATATCAGTCCTACTGAGTATGTTTGTGACTATTGGTAAAACAAAATTACTAAATTCAAAATTTCCAATCGAAATGAGTTCAGAGAAAATTTTGCCGAAACATGAGAAAAATTGAAAACAAACCTCTGAAAAAATTTTATGAATTCTATGCCTAGAAGTTTCAGTAAAGTGATAAAAAGGAAAAAAAATATTTAAATTATTCGAATATGGCGAAACACAGAAGGGGCTTATCAGCCGAAAGATAGGAATATCTTCGTGGAGGGATTTCTATTGAATATTGGCTCGTACTCACATTACACATTGAGAAAATCTCGAAAACTAGTCATTCAGTCCGCACTTTCGCTGGTATTGTACTCGGGTTGAATTTCCAGTAATGAAAGGTATACAACAGAGGGTGCTTACACATTGTTAGGTTTATTTCGGGGGCCTTTAAAGTAATGTTTAAAACGTAAATAGTGTTTTTATAAATGTTCGATCTGATGGCCTTTTGGAGGGCTATAAATCTGCATCGTAATTTCCCTAATAGTGTAAATATATCTTGGTGTAACAGACCTATTTAAGTGTAATTGAACTATTTTATTCACGCCATGATCTCATGAACTCTAACCGAACTATTTTATTTAAACGCCATCTCGTGGCGATATGAAAAAACGTCAGTCGACCTCCAGCCGCCATGATGATAGCTTACTATGTTATGTTATTCTGAATGTTTGATGTTCCATTTGGTATATGTTTCATTTTTATGTATATTTCTTTTGCTTGTAACCGTTCCTGTGTGCTCTGTTAATAAATCCTTTTAAAGCTAGCCGGCATTAGTGTCTATTGAGGAACGGCTACATCACATTGGCGCCCAACTAAATTTGAATCCAAAATGGCGCAACAAAATGTTTAGAATTTCTGTTTGGCTTTAACAAGTTCTTACTCCCGAATTTAACTTTTAGTTGCTGAAGATCGGCTCAGTTTCTTTTCAGGTATGGACTACTGGTCAAATATTCTGGAAACGAATTTTGTAATTAAAATTGTCATACCGTGCTGTTAGCACATCGAATCATCAACTGGACAATTTCAACGGAAAAGATAAGTTTCGTTTACATTATCGTTTAATCTGAGTTTAAAGTTCTTTTAAACTGATTATTTATTATAAGCTGCTTCTTAAAGCAAATGTAAATTCTTTACTGAAATCTCATTTATTGATACTACATAAGAGTATTAAACGAAAGCAAACGGCTTTCTGTTAACCAAACGTTATTTCTTGAATTGTAATTTGTTATTTTAAAATGTTAATTCGCATAGTAAATTAATTTGTGAATAATATTGTTTCACTGAATACATATTTTGATGTTAAAGTTTGAATATATTCATGGACGTTGTTCATTAGAATTTATTAGTTTCGATTCTGACATACAGCAGCAGATGTTGATTTCCATTCCTATTCCACCATTTTCAGGGTCTATCCAATAGTGGTGGGTCTACCCTTTGACAGACCTCTTTCAAGATAGTAAAAGCGCAATAACTCATGGGTGAAAAGTCCGTAAAAAACTAATTTTTCTAGTGTCCTACGTTATCCGTGGACTGCAAGAATGAAAAGTCCGTGGACTTGCAAGAATACTTTGAAAAGGCACAATCTTGTATCAGTCTCCATTTTTTCAAGAAATGAATTTTTCACCATTTCGAAATATGACTTGTTACTTTGTTTTGATGAAGTTTCACTCTTTGAAAGCCACTGGGGGTGAAGAAATGGAATTTCGTATTAAGATATCAACATAAAACGTTCTCTTGAAAGTGCGTAGAGTTGATTTCAATATTTTATCTACTCTTCTTATTTTTAATTTCCCACTGTAAGAGAATTCTGCGACAATCATAAACCCCTAACTATCTTTACCTCGATTAAAATATTTTCACATTTTCCTCTTCGTTGGCGATAATAAATAGACCTTTTTTGTTGCAGTCATTTTGGTAAACCCAGGGTTCATGAAGCGTCACAAGATATATCTGTTTATCTCGCTCTCAATAGTTTTCATGCAGTATTCATAAAAATTGCTCTGTTTTGAGGCGAATTCCTCTGCCAAAGCTGGTGAACATGATATTTATTAAGGTATCTACCTACGTTCGGAGCACTTTTTTTTAAAAACATAGAATTCTGAGGAAATATATATTTATTTAGTCAAAATATGATATCAAATCATGAAAATAGGTAAATTTTTAGGAATATATTTATAAATTTTTGAAATATATGCAATTTTATGCAAATTTTTAGGAGAATTTAACACTTACGTTAAATGGCGTATATTTTTTCTCACAGCATATATTTCAATTTTTTTATACTGTATACTACTACAACACTCATCTGTGTTATGAACTAAAATGTATATGATATTTCTAAAATTTACTAAAATATGTGTAATTACATGAAAAAACACAGTTTTTTGTAAAACATTTCTTATCGTTTTATATAGAAATACTTATAAAACAATCAAATTAATAAATATTACTTAGATTGTAGCTTAAAACCTAATAAATAATATAGAAAACATTTTAGTGAAATTTAATAGAGATATCTTTAGAACATTTTGAGTAATTACATTTCTTGTATGTAAAAACACTAGAAAAATTAGTTTTTCAGAAAACGCATTTAATGATTTCACATTAACAGAAAAACTGTTCTGTTGTATTTACACACTTAAAATTCTCCACATTTGTACATCACACCCTCCATATCTTTATACTTAAGTAATTTTGATTTCCTATTTGATTTAAATTTTTTTCTGGCTATTTTCGAAATGAGCGACGAATGAATTTTTGAGTTCTTTATTCTTTCGTTATCAATTCCAAAGTAATTTTTAATCATTTCTTGTTCAATTGATATGCCTAAATGTTCAAACACAGGAAGTAATCCAAGATACCCTGAATTAAAAATTAAAAAGGCTATATATGCAGCCAGCAACATAGTCTTTATACCTAATCGCAATGTTGCCAAACCCAGTTAAAAAAACCGCAATGTTGCCGGTCCCAGTTCAAAGAATTAAGGCGAATAATTATTGCCAGAAACAAAAAAAAGTACCCAGAATTAAAATGAAATGTTTTAGCACAATTTTACACACAAACAGTTAAAAAAAAACACGGATAACAACATTGTTTACCTTTAAGTTGAGCCTTTTAAATGGCACTTCCGGTCTTTCTGCTTTCACTTCCAGTGCAGTTAATTGGCTATACCTTCTCTTCTAATTATCACAAACGTAAAAATGAACCATTTTCGGAATCCTACAAAATTGACCTTTCAAATTGGGCAATAAAAAATCGAAATTTTTCGCCGAAATCGTTTTTTTAACGTAGGCAGATACCTTAACATATTTTAAGATCTAAATTTTGATTTGTTATTTTTACTTATTGCTGTTACAGATATACGAGGTGGGAGACACACACACACAAAAAAAAAAAAAAAAAACTAAGTTTATAGCTTGAAAACAAAGTGGAGTTGGCAACAACTGTTTTGGTGACGTCATGCCACATAGATCCGCTATCCATGTGGCCAGTTTCGACTTAACCAACCAACGCCAGTGACTGCGTCATTGAATGAACACGTGGCAACTGCATTCTGCCGGGAAAAAAGTCTAATGTATAAACCGAACAGCGAATCAACATCAAGTTTCTTGTGAAACTTCAGAAATCAGCCACGGAGGAAACATTTTTATTGTTAACCGAGGCTTATGGAGATGAAACGTTGTCTCATTCACGTCTGTTTGAATGGTATAAGCGGTTTTCAGATGGAAGGGACAGTGTGGAAGATGTTGAAGTGCTGGGCGCTCAAACGTTCATCATGATTGAATGGGTTCCCAGTAATCAGACTGTTAATTAACACTACTGCATTGAAGTACGTGAAAACATAGGGAAAAAAAACGCCAAAGTTGTGAAGTGATGAATCGCTGTTGTACCAGGAGAATGCAGCAGCCCACACGGCCCTATATGTCAAACAATGTCTGACCAGCAAAAACATTATTGTCTTCTTATTCGCCTGATTTGGCTCCATACCTTTCAAATGCCTGATTTCGCATTCCAAAAACCCCTTCCAGAACTGTTACCAGCAATGGCAGCACCGAAAGCAGAAGTGTGTGAATGCTGAAAGAAATTACTTTTAATGTGATAATGTTTCGCAGAACTGATTCTGTAAGTATAATGATTTATTGAACCAATCTCGGTTTTTTTTTTGCTGTGTCACACCTTGAATTATTAAAAGACGATTGATTTCTTCGTCGACGGATTTTCTGTTGTTATCAAGAATTTAATATTAGAAACATTAAAAACAGTACGTACTCTTTCGGGTATTCGTTTGGAATCTACGTTCCATGTAGAAGTAATGATTGACAGTTTTCCCCTTTCCGATTAATAGTTTTGTTTAATTGGAACATAGAAATTTCAAAGTCATGCATTTCAAAACTTTTGAGAATTACAGAATAGGAATATTTTTCTTTGAAAAGCGCAAAAACGTATC
Organism: Stegodyphus dumicola; assembly: GCF_044657685.1. NCBI lineage: Eukaryota > Metazoa > Arthropoda > Arachnida > Araneae > Eresidae > Stegodyphus > Stegodyphus dumicola. The sequence continues at coordinate 243,176,544 of NC_140771.1, forward strand.
TATCAATCTACAACCTTTTTACATACGACATTCTAAAAAAAAAAAATCTGATGTGTACAACACATGACTTCCTCGTACGGAATATTAAATTATACGCATTTTTCTTGCATTTCATTTAAACTTATTGGATTGAATTAAATCTACTTCGCCGACAGCGCATAAACCACAATAGAATAAATGCATTCTTTAAAATTCACTTTGTATAGCATAGCGACACTCTGGCGCTAGGTTTACTTAACAGTATTATATTTCTTTCATATTATAACTCAGAATGCACAAAATGTATATCATTTAAAGAATTATCTAATCGTTGCCACATGTTCTATTCAAATACTATAACAAAGCTAGAACGATGTATAAAAGAAATTAAGCAAGCAAAACAAAAAAGAAACAGTTTTTCACAGACGATTGAGTATTTCTCATTCAATTAATTCAGTTCTCACTTCGGGACAAGGCAAAAAATACATAAAAACTCAAAATATCTGTATTAAAAATTACGAAGTAAATCTTAAACACTTATTTCCTCGAAAAAAATTCCAGAAAGGATTAAGCATGATTTAAATAATAAATGAAGGCGTTATCTTTGTTGTTGCGAAGCTAAGTTTCTCTAGATTGGCAAGAAATCCGCTATCCTGCCGTTTTAAATGTAAACGAGAGCAATGGCCGCCATCAAAAACATTATTAGGCTTAGCGGCACTTAAACAATTTTAAAATTGTTGATAATTCTAAAAATATTGCATACAGATTTACTAAAGGCATAAAAACCTTAACCGGAAGATAAGAACAGCATAATTCAATCATTTTTAAAACAAAAAATGTACAATTTACAAACATATAAATATAAAAGTAGAAAACGCTATTTCTGATTTCAAACAATAAACTGTTGCTAAAAATATTTATTAAGGAAAAATTGCTTTCTTTAAATTCTTTACCAAAATTGTTCTAAAATGTGTAAACGCCCTATGTAGAAGGTATGCTATCTTTTAGTATACTAAAAGAATTTTTTTTCGTTTAGTTCATTGTTGTTTTATGAATTTTAATAATAGGCCTATTTTATAAAATAAAAATATCACGTTCATATTTTTGAAGTCTAATTCTTCAGTAACTTGTACACTTAAGTACACGATTAAATTAATTACCGTCATAACATTAATATTTTAAAACATATATTTCTCCAATCTTTTACCTTGATTGCCGCAAATATTTCCAATCATTAAATATAAAATAACACGATTGAAGCCCATTCTTTATATCAGAGGGCTTGGATTTTATTTCTTCTCTCCTAAAACATTTTCAGAAGGCGTAAGACTCGTCTCTGCTTGATTGCTTGACATTTCTCTAGAGAGAATGTCTAATTTTTTTAGAACGTGAGGTGCCTTTTGAGGCTCACTTGAGGTATAGGAAAAATTTTTCTTTTTTTTTAGAGCTCGATTCGTGTATACTATGAAGCATCTGCAAAGTAACCTGATTCCTGATAATTTCTTTTTTAATTCCTTGCACGAAGTAAAAGGAAATATTGTAATCGCGAAAACTTTCGGGTATCATACGTCAGCATAAAATATACGTTTTGACCGCTATCGAATATAATTTAACGATGTTTTTGCATGACATCTGTACGTAAGAACAGAATAAAGGACTCTTTTTTTGCAAAACGGGTTGCAAAAAGGATTTAAAATGGATTTAGAAGATATGTTTTAATGAAATATGTGAATACGTATGTATGTATCTTGCATCACTCAAAAACGAGTAGCCTCAAATTTTGCATATAGGACTGCTATAACATATAACTGTGCACCTCCCCTTTTGGTTGCAATCGGCCGCACCAAAGGTATATATATATGTATATATATATATATATATATGTATATATATATATATATATGTATATATATATATATATATATATACCCACTCTGTTATTAAGCTCAGTGAGCTCAATTTTGTTATTCTTATATATTGATAATTATCTTTCGTATTAATGTGAAAATTTCATTGTCAGTGTTCCATTTCTATTAATGTATAAATGCATCATTTACCATGTTATAAATGTATATTAATGTATAAGTGTATCATTTCTATTACTGTATGTATAGCGACTTAGGGTGATACACGATTACGTGTTACCATTATTCTTCATCTATCGTGTAATGTACAAGTGCCATTTTCAGTATTTCATTTCCATTAATGTATAAGTGTTTAAGTGTATCATTTGTACTAATATATATGTACATCCAAGTAAGGTAATGCACGAATATGTGTAACCATTAATTGTCATCGTTCACACTGATACACAATTTTCATGCTCAGGGTATCATTTCTGTCAACGTATAGGTGTGTATGTATCATTTTTATTGATGTGTGGATAGCCCAGTAGAATAAGGCATGACTATGTGTTTTCATTTATCGCCATCATTCGTATGTGTTTATGCATATCATTTCTAGTAGTTTACGTATAGTCATACAGGATGACACACGATTAGGTGTATTCATTAATTGTCATCTTCTGCATTAATGCGCCAGTCGCATTATCAGTGTTTCATTTCTTTTAATGTATAAGTGTTTATTGTTTGCCTATCTCATTAACCACTTAAACCAATATACATATGTATCCAATGTACCTGTGTATGAAACTTTTTATTAATTGTATACTGAAGCATATATATGCCTATGCCCTTGTTTGGCCACGTCAATACCTCATATTCTCCATTACTATATTCCCGATGCATTCTCAGGAAGTCGCCAGGGTTGTGTTGTTCTAAATAGGTGAAGGTACCGAACGACACCCGATTTGTCATATTAAGCCGTCCGGGTGTCCGGGCCGTGCATTCACCTGTCACCTGTGCATTTTTCCTGCTTAAAAATGATTGAATTATGTTGTTCTTGTCTTCCGGTTAAGGTATTTATTTCTTTAGCAAAGCCTCTGCGTGCAGTAGTTGTAGAATTATCAACAATTTAAAAGTCAAGTGCGTCTAAGCCTAATTTTTTACCATAGCAGCCATATTTGTTTACATTTCAAACTTAGAAGAATAGGGAATTATGTCTTTCTGCACCTTCAATGTCTTTTGGCCGAGTAGGACCAAACGGAAACTTTTAGTTTTGTGCAGCGAAAAATTTACCTTCTTGCCCGCTGGACGACTTGCTTGTTTTTGCGTAGAAACTCTAATTTAAATTGTAAAAATTGTTTTTTTTTTTTAGTGTTTTAACTGCATCTGTTTTTTATATTATTCTGCGTTCTTCAATTTTTGATATAAAGTTATTTTGACGGTTGATAAATTTTTGCCATGGCGCGACGTGAAAGCTGAATTAATTGAATAAGAACTGTATCTCTAACGAAGTTCAAGGAAACGAGTGCAGCAAAAAATTTGTGTAAATTAATATTCCGTGCAAGGAAGTCATGTAGTGTACACATCAGATTTTTTGCAACTTAGTAATTCAAGAAATTATCTGAATGCATCATTAGATGATAATGAAACTGTTGCCAAATCAAATAAGTCATATCAAAGCGAAATTCTTCCTGACCTGATTTCTTGATTTTTGATAATCAACCGGGACCCAAGGAAATTCTGCAATCAATATAGCGAAAAGAGTATTGATTTTCGTTACGCTCTTGTCAGAAGAAGGATTTTAATTGCTCAAAGTGAGCAAATATAATGGATGTTAATAACTATAGCCAAGCTGCAGAAAGACTTCTCCCTTCAACACGCTAGCAAATTGCAATATGCTATTACTTCGATTCCGAGCTTTGTACATATAGGAGTTAAGCCCTTATTTAATATCCATGGGCTTTTTTTCATTCTGTTTGGTTTGTACTGGCGAAAATATTAACTCCTCGTACAAAGAAATAACATTGTTGATAAAAATCAATCTCCGAAAAGCACTATTTGCACCGGTAGCTATCGGAAATACAGCGTTTATTAATTCAGTTATGAACATTCAAATTCGCTTTAATAAAGTAAAATTAATATGATATTATTCAGTTTAGCAATATATTGAGAAAATATTAGTTAAGTTTTTCACTATTACTATCCTGCCATAGTCCGAATCTGCTTAATCTTTCGCATTTTCCTTGAAATGTTTTGCAGGAAACTGAATAATGACTCCCAAAATATAATTTTTAATGCATCATTTAGAATATTAGCAATAATAGTAAGAATATTTTAATTATTACTCATTTCTCATATCATATTAATTTATATCATCAAAGCGAATTCGAATGTTCATAACTGAATTAATAAACGGAATTGAACAAACGCTATGTTTCCGATAGCTACTCTTGCAAATAGTGCTGTTCCGTGACAGAATCATAAATATGTATAATCTCGCATTTTTAGCCCATAGTTTTGTTAATCTCGACATTCCATTTTGTTTTGCTTCACTTTTCATTCGAGTCGACTGCCTGTGGTGTTGCGTGCCCGCAACCATAGTAGTGACTGCTATGAACTGGAAATTACACAAACTCTTAAGAAGGGTTTAACTCCTTTTTTATTCCACTTTAGAAGTTACAGATGCGTTCACTTGACGCTCACAAACTACGCCGACCCGGCGGTTAAATAAAAATATAAAAGTACAACTAAATAAATAACAGGATGACTCAATAACGAGGTCACTACCTACGAGGCTCTATAAACGTGACTAACTTGACCGCGTTCTAAGATACAGCTGAGATTTCAGCAAACTTTCTGAATAAGAAGTTGAAGGATTGAACTAACTGCCGAAGTAGGCACACAAGCCGAAACGCGCGGTTCTTAAATTTCTACCTAGCAACCTTCACGCTCGTGAATCAAGAAAGCACACTTACAAACTCGTTTCCCTTCTATTTAACTCAAAATACTTCTGCTAAAAATTTGAATACTCTGCGCGTTCTACTAAAATTTACATACTCTGGCATTGGCAGTTCCAGGGAAAAGTAAAGGCTTGACAGGAAAGATAGCTTAAACTTAAAATAAATGTTAGTTAAAATAAATATAAACCCTACATGCCATTCGTAAAAACATAAGAACCGTTCTTTCATACTTAATCAGCCTGTTATTGATTTACAAATTAAACTATTTAAAAGCAATAGATGCAGTTCTTAAAGAAGTATTGAATTCATGATACAGCTAATTAAATACATTTAATGATTGTATACCATTTTACACATTTTTTCCACTTTTTAAATATACAGAAGATATGTAACATTCCCATGTTAGTGTAAATACATATTCAAATCTAAATACATTTTTTAATATTACAGGATCAAAACAATTTTCATCTGAGACATTATGGTTCAGTTTCATAAAAACGGTGGCCATTTTATTATGGAGGCACCTAATAGGGGGCCATCGTTATCTCCTATGAAGGTACAGACAATTTACATCCATGCCTTCTCCGAGATTCAAACCCGGGGTCTCCGGTACGGTAGTCAAAGTTACTAACTACTACTACACCATCTAGGCGGCATTCTCTAGTGTTTAAATCTGAGGCTAAATATCTATGTCCAGGGGTCTTACCATTCGATCCTTGGAAGGGCGCCATTGAAGTGAAACTTTGGCAACAGGTATCGGCCGATGCAAATTTCATAACGATTAGAGAAGACTAACTGATTTGATATTACTGAGATTTCATTCGAAACTTTAGCAACACATGCGATTATAGTACTTTCGGGAATGAGAGTACTTAAAATCGGTGGATACGGTAGTCCTGTCGAGAGTTCGTTGGTAGGCGAAAAGGGATGCAAATCCTTTATAATCAGCCTCCGCGCGTGTTCTTTGTTAAACCAAGAAAGGAACTTGGGAAACTAGGAAAAATATTTCTTATGTTTGGTGATGTAATTAAGCAATCCAATCCAGTTTCATTAACTTCTGATAACATTCATAAAAGTCCAAAAAATTAACTAAAGCTCTAAGACACACGTATAGGAATTATCATTTATAATGTCACCCCTTCTGCAGGCATTCATAATATGGATAACTCTGTAATGTCCGCAGTGATAAGCAGTTAAGTAATACTTAAAATGGCAGCAGGCTCCATAGAGTGACAGATTAAACTATTCAGTATTCATTAACGATACAGTAATTATTCCGAATATTGCGGCTGTGTAAACTTCACATTTGGTAAACATTCATAGCACAAATCAAAGCTATATTGAATATTATGAAGTATGTATATTCATTCCGTAACAGGTATATTCCGTTCACTGAAGTGTCTCGTTGTCAATTCACAGAAGTTCAATACTAGTAGAAATGGAATTGTTAGCTTCATAAGTTTGCCACTGGACCGATGCTTAGTTTCATTCCCGAAAAAATATGATTCAAGATTCACCGTAGAGAATAAGATGTAAGATAGGAATGTCCGCATTATGAAAGTGTATTAAAGAATTTAACAAACAAATATCTGAAAGATTTTCAAATTTTATATTACCCCCAAAGGGGCGTTTTTTTAACGTTGTGATACCTTTATTTATTAAATATCATGTTCTTCGCCCTTAAATCATAAAATTCAGTTTATAAGGTATTTCTCCCGCTTTCCTAGCGTGCCTTGGTGGTGTAGTGGCTCTGCACACTAGGTGCGTGGTTCGATTTCCGGCGAAAGCGTTTGCTTATTTTTCATCTCTCCGGCTTTTCCAATTAACCTAATGACTGTACAGTGGCGCCCGAACTAAAAGGGTGTTGGATGAGGATTTTCTACGCCAGGATTTGGCGAATGGGTCCCTTAAAATCTCCAGTCGCCCTTTAAGAGGTATCAGAAACATTTATACCGACAATGTTTAATTGGCCATTTTCGATGCACCTTTTCTCAAAATCTGCTGCAGATACACGCTTGAAATTTTTTGTGTAATTAAAGTATACCTATCTGATTATACTGAAATGAGCTTTTGAAACATTTTGAATTTTAGAGTAATTTAGAGAACATTTTGTTAGGCATAGTAAAATTTAGCACTTTTCTCACACAAAAAACTTTTTAAAATTTTTTATTCTAAGTTTATTACAAAACGCTCATTTCAGTAAATATTAGGAAACCTAATAAATAAGCCATAAAAATTTTAGATACCTGTCAGCAGAAGTTCCTGAGAAAAGGTACATCGAGTATAAAAAAATCACGTTTGGAGAAAAACGCGTTTTTATGTAAAAATCCTCATTGATCAAAGCAGTCGATGACATATTAAAACTAGATTTTTTTACAGTTTTAATTTTCATAGAGATTAAAGAATGGTATTTTTAGAAAGATAAAAGTGTAGAGAATTTGAAAATGCAAAAATCCGAAATCACCATTTTTTGAAGATTTTGGGGTTCCAACACCCCTTAAAAAAGGGAGTATATAAGGTATTTCTCCCGCTTTCCTAGCGCGCCTTCCTCATGTAGTGGTTATGCACACTGGGACGGTATTCCAGAGGTCCGTGGTTCGATTCCCGGCGAAAGCGTTTTCTCATTTTTCATCTCTCCGGCTTTTCCAATTAACCTAATGCTTCTAAAAGTTTAATAGCAATATCACAAAAAATTTCAAAGAGCATATTTTTAGAATTTTTGATACACAGTCTCGCACGCTGGAGATAATTCCTCGGCCCCGTACAGTGCTTCCATTGCTCGCTTTCAAATCCTTGAGTTTCTTAATCAAAAACTCATAAATGCTTTAAAAATATGAAATAGATAACAAATCAAATTCCAAATTTGAGCTTCCATTTGCTCATATTCGGGTGGGGACGTACGTTATTGAAAACTGGATGGCTCTAGGTATCGTCATTTTAACACAATGTGAGATTCATGCACATTCTTCATTATTTAATTTCTTTAAATATATTACAGGGCTGTAATATTGGGTGGAAACAATTTAAAAAGTGATTCGCCGCTTACAGTGAATCAACGCAAAATGCCAAAACAAAATTCCTAACCGTCAGGGTAAATTGCCCTTTGGGCTGAAAAGTTTCAATTTCTTCGAAATTGTTTACAATTATGGCCTAGTGTTCTAAATCTGGATCTGAGAATTTTTATAGAATTATATAACGTTTCACATATAGTTTCTTTCGAATAATATATATAGATACTCTACAGATATTCGTGTAGATATTCTATAAAACTTTGTACATATTCTAAAGGTGCTACGAATAGAATTGTATAGAATGTGCATGAAATCAACTAATAGAATCTTGCTGAAAATATCAGCAAGTGTAATTAAAATCAAGAAACTACTTTTCTTATTACGTATGCATACAACTGTTCAAAGCGTTCATTTCAGGTATTAAAATTTTGTGATTTAAATTTATATTTATTTTTACTCTTCATAAATAGCATAAATTTATAAGCATATATTTATTTCTATATGATTTTTCAAAGCAATGTTTTTATAGAATTCGGTTCTGTGAAATCTTTTTAAAATTTCTGTAGAATTTTGGAAGAAAGCATTTCTATACAGGATCTTATAAAGCTTTTTAATAATCTCTATAGAGCTTTAACAGCTTCTAGAAAACTTTTTCGTAAAAGTAGCTTCATAAATATGTTTCTTAAACATCATTTAAAATGGTTTCGTTTGGTTTATTGAGATTATGGCGAAGCACACTAGGGCTATCTGCCTAAGGGGAGGGATGCCTTTGTGGAGCAATTTCTAAGGGAAACTGGCTCGTATACACGTTACACATGCGGAAAACCACGAAAACGCCCATGCAGCCAGCCCGTTCGCGGGATTCGAACCTCGAACTGAACTACCAGTGTTCAGTGACTTTACCGCTCGGCCGCTGGTGGGCTCATTTAAAATGAAAGGGCACACCAACGGCCGAGCAGTAAAGTCGCTGAATACTGGTAGTTCGGTACGGAGTTGGAATCCTGGCGAAAGAGTCGGATTTATAGGCGTTTTCACGGTTTTCCCTACATGTAACGTGTATACGAACCAGTTTTCCTTAGAAAATCCTCCACGAAGGCATCCGGCATCCTTACCCTTAGGCAGATAGCCCTCAAATGCCTTGCCATGATTAAATAAACCAAACATTCAAAATGAATGACTTCATGAAGGACTGAACTTTAGAATGAATACAGGAATTGGTTTCTGTTTGAATTCTTCAGAACTAGGAGGAAAAATCTCGTAAATGTTTTTTGAGGGGGATGGTGGTTATTTGCTTGCTTTTGGCATTGCTTACTTCGAACGTTACTCTTTTGTATTCCTTATTATCAAATAATTCTACAGTTTTCGGAAACGTTTAATTATTTTTATTTTTACTCTTCATAAACAGCATAAATTTATAATAAGTTGGTTGAAGCCGGTTTTATGTATAAAATTTAAACAAGCATGTTTCATTTAAATTCCGCGAAAATCTTTATCTCAAAATTCCATCAGGTTTTTAAGTGACAAATCATGTTCAGTAGGCTAATTATACGCAAATTAGTTTTCAATGTCTTACAAAACGGCAACGTACTATCGCGCGGAAAAAGTATTTTATTTCCGGTAGTGGCAACATATTGCTTAAAACCCAAGTTTTGTTGATTAAATTTGAAAAGTAAATAAATATGATACATTTTTGAGTTAACAAGCCGGATAATGCTTATTGGAGGAGTTAAAGCACTAAGAATCAGAGTAATATTCATAAACTAGCCGCTATGCGGCCAGCCTTCGTCTGGCTTTTAAACGTACCGGAAAAATGCCTAAAAGACACACCTGGGACCGATGGCCGCTTAAGTTCTTCCAACTTTTTTCTCTTTGTTAAGATTCCAACCCTCCCTTGCATACGGCTTTGATATATCTCCAGAAAAACATATACACCTTGAATTTTTAGCAAACTGATTGCATGAGATGTGCATTAAACATTTGTTAAAGCATAATTTATATTCCCTTTCATAACCACCTCCATAACTACATAAAAAATTATATAAAAATTCTAAAATAAAATTAAAATTTTTTAAACAGTTTCTGACTCGATAGTTTGAATGATTCTTTTTCTGAAATATTGAAATGTTATGATACTTTAGGAATATTCTGAGTAGTCAGCAGTCACATCGCAGCCATTTAACTTGTTAATGATATTTTATCTTATATTTTCAATAGAAAAAATTACAATGAAATAAGCTATATCCCTTGATACAAATATTAATTATCCTAATTAAAAAATTAACCAACTTTCCGTTGAAAAATGCAAAACTTTTCAATATCTTACAAACAGTGAAATAAGCAAAAAATAACATGAAAGAAACTTAAAAAAACAAAATCTTTCGCGCAGAATTTTACTCTGCAGAACAACTTTATCAAAAAAAAAAAAAAAATCAATAAAAATGTATTTATATGTATATATAAAAAATGACAAGAAAATATGCCAATCTCTTAAAAACAGTGACATAAGAAATACGATGAAAACTTGTTGCCAAATCCATATTTCTAAAAGAATGAAACTATTCAAAATGATGCGATTTCATCCAAAATCTATCAACAACAATAAGAAAGGAAAATTGTTACCAAAATCACATTTTTAAAGATGTGAGATGCGAGAAGTGTACTCGGAAGCTTCATTTAAAATTTTTTTTTTAAAATACAAAATATTATCATTTTTCCGAAATTAGTTTTTGTAAAAGCAGTCGCAAGGAGGAAAGTTTAACGTGTCCAAAAATAAAAGAAAAATAAACTGTACATTTTAAAATATAAACGTTTTTAGAAAACAATCATGTTGAAATGGTGTTAAGCTTACTTTGTTAAATAAATTCGTATTTAATTGATTTATTGAAACAGGAAATTTATTTTAAGTTCGTAAAATAGCTAAGTGCCTACGTTTCATGACGATGTGAAAATGGATCGTGTAGAATAAAATCTCGCTTTCCCATAGCCCATTATGTCTGAAAATGACGCAATTTCGTCACAAAACATCAAATAAAAAAATTCTAATTCGAATTTCGAAAAACTCGCTTCAAGGTGCACTGGCTCTTGTCTAGATGCACCTATGTACCAAATTTCGTAGCCGTGGATCTATTAGCTTACGCGCAAGCGCAAACGAAAAACACCCACACACACAGACAGACTCTTTCTTTTATTATATGTAGAGATTAGATAAAAATGTTTTATTTCGAGCTACGGTAAAACATGGCTTTTATATCGCTGAGTTTATTAATCAAAAATTCATGAAATTGTTTAAAAGTACGAAATCAAAATAAAAGCAAATACGGAATTCAGAATTCTAGATTCGAGGCACTCATATTCCAAAAGAGGACTACGTGTGTTCAAAATTTAATGGCTCTGTCAATAATAGATATGAGATGAAAACATTTTTTCCCATTTTTTGTTTTATACTCTGCTTTAGAGGAACGTCTGAGCATGAAATGTTGCAAGTTTTGATGACAAACACCTCTAAAGAATTTTGAGAAGACTAGGGATGAAGAATGGTACTTATTCTTCTGGGAAATTTTACCGGATTCGAACAAAAATGGGCACAAAATGCTTCGTTTTGAAGACAAAAGTTACGTGCCACATATCAATGAATTCCTATATCGTGGATTGATGACAAAGTCAAGGCATTCGCTTTACGGGCTGTTCTATTTCTTTCAAGAATTTAACATTAGAAACGCCAAATTCGTAACCTAAATTTACTTAAAAGAGAAATATAATAAACGTTCATTAACATTAATTCGCTTAGCCTGAACAAAATTTCGGTCCCGGCAGCGATGAATACGATCTTATAGGAAGGGCCGCGAATTTCGGTTACCACGAATTACGAACTGCTTTACAGTACGTTGCGTTTTTAGATTTTGCCATTTGACACGAACTTTCAAAAGTTTTCATAATTTTTCCTGTTTTTTCTCTGCTCAGGCTTCCTTCAGAAATGTTCCGCGCCGTTTAATTGAAAACATTTTGTGACGCTGGGCAGGTGTACTCGACTTAGGACATATACTACATTTATGTATAGCATTATTCTAATATAGGTGTTTTGACACAAAATCGGACAGTTTCTGAAATAAAATAATTTTTTCCATATTTCGATTTTAGGACTCAAATTATGCAACAGTGCAAAGTTGTTAAAAATCGCACGAGTAATTTTTAAAAAATTAGATCTCAAAATTTTAGCTCTTCTATGTTAATTAAGTTTGGTAAATATTTATTAATCTCTCTGTTTACTTCCTCGTACGAAGTAAAAAGGAAGTATTGTATTGTAATCGCGAAAATTTTCAGGCAGCATATAACGAAAATATCCATTTTGACCGCTATCGAATGCAATTTAACGAAGTTTACGTAAGGACAGAATAAAAGACTCTTTTCCTCCCAAAAATTATAAAACTGCTTTAAAATGAATTCTGAAGAGAATTTTTCAACGTACAGACGCCACGAAAAATTACGATACGTACGTTATCTTGCTTAACTCAAAAACGAGTAGCCTCTGAACTTTTTTTTTTTATATAAGACTGCTATAACACGAAGATGTGCACCTCGTATTCTGTTTGCAATCGGTCGCCCCAAACGTATACAAATGTATTTATATATATATATATATATATATATATCCACTCTGCTACCCGGCTCAGTGATCTCAGTTTCTTTACTCTTATATGTGTTGTAAATTGTGCATTTTTTTCTTTAAAAATGGTTGAATTATGCAGTTCTTATCTTCCGGTTAACATTTTTATGCCTTTAGTAAATCTGCGAGCAATATTTGTATAATTATCAACAATTTAAAACTGTTTAAGTGCAATTAAGCCTAACTTTTAAATAACATGGCGGACATATTTGTTTACATTTGAAACAGTAGATTTGTTGCCAATCTAGAGAGACTAAGCTTCGCAACAACAAAGATAACGCCTTCATTTATCATTGCGAATTAAATCATGCTTAACCCTTTCTAGAATTTTTTCGAGGAAATAAGCGTTTAAAGTTTATTTCGTAATTTTTAATATAGATATTTTGAGTTTTTATGTATTTTATCCTTATTGCGAAGTGAGAACCGAATTAATTGAATGAGAAATACTTAATCGTCTGTGAAAAACTGTTTCTTTTTTGTTTTGTTTGCTTAATTTCTTTTATACAACGTTCTAGATTTATTATAGAATTTGAATAGAACACGTGGCAACGATTAGATAATTCTTCAAATGATATAAATTTTGTGCATTCTGAGTTATAATATGAACGAAATATAACGTTGTTAAGTGAACCTAGCGCCAGAGTGTCGCTACGGTAAACAAATAGAGTGAATTTTAAAGAGTGCATTTATTCTCTATTGCGGTTTATACGCTCTCGACGAAGTAGATTTAATTTTCCCCATGTGTGACGTTGTTCTCCCCATGTGTGACGTGTTTGTTAATAAATAAATTTAAAGGAAATGCAAGAAAAAATGCTTATAATTTAATATTCCGTCCAAGGAAGTCATGTGGTATACACATCAGATTTTTTTTTATTAAACTTATTTGATTCTTCCTTTCACTTTTCAAAATTTAGGTTCATTCCAAATAAAATTCGTCCATTTTTAATGCTTTATTTTTTAAACTTGTATTTTAAATTTTTTTCAGTTTTTCGAAAAATATTTTGAATTTATATATAAAATTTTTACCATGATCTTAAAATTGATGTAGTTCTAAGCATACTTTCAAAAAATTAGATTTTTTTTATTGAAAATTTTGTAATTTAAAAGACGCTAGAATAGCGCGTTTTGAAATTTGACATATTTGTTATGAGCGATAATAACGAAAATGTGCTTCACGCACTTTGTGAAAATTATTTGAAAGTAGGAATGATAACCATTTTTCCGCTTGTATACAATGAAAAAAAGGAAAGAAAAGTAGGTTGCGATAAATTAAGAAGTTCACGAAGTAAATTATTCTTGGCGCAAACTGAAAAAAAAAATGCGCCAAGATTAATTTTTAAATTTCTCACCGAAATTATAAAATTTAGTATCTAGACATAATTTGATTCGCAGAATCAGAATATGGAACAAATTGGTATATTATTTCAGAAAAAGTCCGAATTAGTGTCCAAATACCTATGTTAGAATAATGCTGTATATAAATCTAATATATATCCTAAATCGCGCTTTTGAGGCATAGAAAACGCAAATTAAGTTTCGACAATCGGTGGAGAAGAACGGAAGATATGGATGAATGTTCTTTTGCTGTGCCCCACATGAGTAAATAATGCAATGTGATGATCGATTTACATTCCATAAAGAACTGCAACTGATGAAAATAAATGAGATTCGATAAATTATGGAATATCAAAGTAGGAAAATCTTAGATGAAAAATATAACTGCATAACAAGAATTTTATATTGGAATTGTGTTACGCAGATTATGTTGTGAGCTTAACACTTTTAACATTCTGTTATTCTTATCCAAAATAGACATTATTTGTTGAAATTTCACTTTTGTTTCTGTAGATTAATTTTGTCATTGATTTTTATGAATATACTAAAATCATACAGACGTTGTCTTTATGGTATCTGTTTATTTGAGTCCAAAAATGTATACTATTTAACATAAAATGTTTGTATTTTTGAACTCTTGAGTTAACATTTAAACTGTTAACTTAATGTTAAATATTTATATTTTTAACACTCGTATTTAAACTATTAAGGAATGAAATGCTAGATTTCTAAAATTAAAAAAAAATCTTTATCGTTTGCGTAAATAAAATACTTTCCGATATTCGAAATAAACCCATTTTAATTAAATCTAAAGCCACTTCTCAGTTTATATTACTTAAATCTAAAAGATAAAAGTTAAAATTTCGTGCTATTCAAAGGAAGGCTTAAAAGGAGAACTTAATAAAGCGATACTTCCTTTTAAGAAAAATGAAATAAAAGAGAGTATTTGAAACTTCTTTTTGGATTATATATTAAAATCTAAAATTAAACTTTACTTAATTACACGCGCAGAAAATTTCAGAAAAAGAACATAAAAACCAAAATAGAATACAAAATTAAAAGAATTTGAACAAAAAGAAAACTTTAAAGGATTCACATTTAAACGGTTGCCCGACAAAAAGGCTCTTTTAATGTTTTATATGATTTGTTAGTACAGAATATCAATAGTAGCCCAGGTGGAATAGCGAAAACCTTTTATAAGATACTAAATAAATAGACATTTAGATTAACGCTGGAAGGCTCTGTACCTTGTGTCTATTTGAAAAGGGAAATATATGTTACGGTGAAACATCGAAATCTGGAGAATGACGACTTTCACCGGTGAATGTCAACATTCACATAGTCTCTTGGTGTATGTCCGAAATATTTTCCAAATACTCTTATTTCTGACTTACACCGGTCAATGTCGACATTCACCATGTACTAATGGTGAATGTTGAACATATAACAATATTATATTTTCTTCTCCGTCATTCAGTCGCGAATAAACGCACTCGAGACTTGAAATAAGAACTTAAGAACATGAGAACCTAAAACACACAATGCATTCAAAATGAGAAAGGAAAATAATAGAAGTTAAAAACTTACTTAATTATACAGTACGTTCTAAATGAGAAAATAAAATAACAGTCATAAAAAATTTAATAAATTATGTGATTCAAATCTTATTTATTGCAATAATTATTATGGCACTTTTATTGCAACAATTATTATGGCACTTTATAACCTCTCTTTTCGACTTTCACCAGAGCATATCTGTGATTGTCGACATACACCGGTGAGTGTCCGAATATACAAGAATGTAGTGCAATATTCGATCTTTCACCGACGTATTTGGTGAATGTTGACATTCTCCGGTGAAAGTCGACATTCTCCAATTTCGGTCTTTCACGGTAACACATATACTATACACACGCACACTTTTGACGCTGGTGATTGCGACCAAAAAGGAAGGTGCAAAACTATTGCAGCAATTCCATACACATTATTTCAACGTTGTGAAGTTATTCGTTTTTTAGTTACGCGAGATACATACGATGTACGATGACGTCACGAAACAAAATCTCTTCTGAATCCATTTTAAATGCATTTCTCAGTCTGTTTTGGGAAAAAGAGTCCTACTGTACGTACGGAACAGATGTCACGGAAAGATTCATTCAAATGGAAAGGCTATTTTCTTTAAAATAAACTATCCGAAATTTTTCGCAATCACAATACTTCTTTTACTTCGTACAAGAAAGCAAAAATGCCAAAACATGAATATTTCAGAGCAATTTTAAAAATAAAGCTCAGGTAAGGAATTTGTGGATACGGCATATATACTAGGTGGATAACAGTGCTAAACTTAGGATTGCTAATATAAGTAGCTTTCTACTATTCCTGCTTTCAAATCATCTTTCGTATTTTCAAAATGAAATATAGAAAGATAGAAATTTGATTAAACTCAAAGCACATTAAAATGAGTTTCTTCAAAGTCGAGTTCGAAATAAAGCAAGGTTTTATTGCTAAACAAGAGGCTTTTCTGTGAACTGTATAACAGAATGAATTCTATTCGCGCCCATACAAAATTAAATTTCCACATAATGTAGGAAGCTTGGAAAGATTTAGCTCTTTGGCAAGGAAATCCAGTTTAATATAAATAAATGCATTCTACAAAATCATGGCTAAACAGATAGAATTTGGAATCTCGCATTTTTTCAATTTGTTATGTAGGTTTCTTCAAATGCCACTTAAATATATATATATACCATTATACCATTATTTGTAGGTACGTTAAAGTGCCAGGTAATTTTCCTATGATTCAAGTAGGCCGATCAAGATTGGAAAGTGTATTTCGTATTTATTACCTCGAATAGAAACGAGCTTGACTGGATTTGCTTTCATCTCGACGTAAAGGAAAGAAATCATAAGTATTTCAGCTTTATTATTTGGTATCTTAAAAGAAGATTTTCGGGGATTATTGATAGGAGCATACGGGCTCATAATGGATTAAATGCACCAAGAACGATGATAGCGCTTGATGAAGTTTATTTTTCAAAATCAAATAGATAAACTAAAATAAAAAACACCACCAAAAAAAAAATCTGAAATGTTTCAGATTTTAAATTACGTCCAAAGGGGCGTTTTTTTTTCTTAACGTTTTGTGTGTTACCTTTTTATTTATTAAATATCATGTTCTTTGCACTTAAATCATAAAATTTAGTTCAATAGCAATGTCGCAAAATAATTTTAAAATGACCCTATCTTTAGAATTTCCCATACACAGTTCCGCGCGCAAGAGGTAAAAATGTTTCCCCTTCCCCGTAAGAGTGTTGCCATTGCTTATAAATAGTTGAGTTTGTTACTCAAAATTCGTTACAGTTCTACAAAATATGAAATCGATAATAAAACCAATTTCAAATTTCAAATTTGGGATTTCAGATGCCCATATTCGCAGTAGGATTACGTCATTCAAAATTGGATGGCTCTATATACCGTTGTTTTATCACAATGCGAGAAATACACATACATTTATGCAGATTTTTCATTATTTAATTTCTTCAAATATAATGCAGGACTCTAACATTTTGTGGCAACAGTTTGAAAAGTGAACCGACATTTATAGGAGTCCGACGCAAAATGTCAAAACGAAAGTAATAGTCCTTCGGGACCCAAATTCCTTTGGACTAAAATCTGAAAGGTTTCAGATTTTAAATTACGTCCAAAGGGGCGTTTTTTTTTAACGTTTTGTGTCATAGGTTTATTCTTTAAATATCATGTTCTTTGCACTTAAACCATAAAATTCAGTTCAACAGCAATGTCACAAAATAATTTTTTAAATGAGCGTATCTTTAGAACTTCCGATACACAGTTCCGCGCGCTGGAAATAAAAAGGTTTTTTCCTCCGTAGAGTGTTGCCATTGTTCAATTTTAAACCGTGAACTTTGTGAATCAAAAATTCTTTAAAGTTTTACAAAACATGGAATAGGTAATAAAACAAATTCCAAATTTGAGCTTCCAGATGCCCACATTCGGGTGGAAACGTACGTTATTCAAGACTGGATGGCTCAAGGTACCGTTGTTTTATCACAGTGCGAGAAACATACATACATTTATGCAGAATCTTCATTATTCATTTTCTTTAAATGTTACACAGGGCGATTATATTTGGTGGCAACATATTTAAAAGTGAATGGGACTTGCTTATTAACGATGAACTAAGAAATTAATTTTGAAAATGAATTAAATATCTTCTTCTTTCCTGTATATCTGCACGCCGATGATACAAATGTTTTATTTCAGGTGGTGGCAACGTATTTCTTCTAATTGACTGATTTTCTTGATTAAATTTGAATCACAAATATCTTACGAGTGGCAATACCTTGCTTTTAAATCGCCGAGTTTGTTAATCGAACTTCTAAGTGCACATACCAAAATGAAGGTCTATGAGTATTTAAAATTCGATGAGTGTATGCCGACGATTTACCACAATGCGGAGGAACAAAATACGTACATATTCGTACATTCAAACACAGATATACCTCATTATTTAATAACGTATACAGTGAGAGGCAGTGGGAAGTAAATGTTGTTCAGTTTATAGTTTTCTAAATTCCTGGTAATTAATTGGTACGTTTCCTCGATGACATACTACTTAAGCCATCTTAAGCTTACACAGCGTAAATGCAGTAAGTTACCGTTATTTTCTTAATTTCCATTTTCAAAATTTCGCCAGTTTTCATTTAGAAGCATGTACGAATATGCTAAATTAATTCAATTATTGTTACGATTGTGCATTGTTTGGCATTTCGAATGCAGGTTGCCACAAAGTCTTAATTGTTGAAGATGAGATTAGACTTTCGAAAATTTTCATTCTAATGCAGTGAAGTGTGCTCTTAGCTTCATACTCAAATATTTTCTCAAATTTCGCATCTTCCGGGATCAGTTGGTTAAAGCAATTACTGCAAAAAAAAAAAAAAAAAAAAAAAGGGAGGGGAGGGGAGGGGAAATCTGAAAGGTTTTAGATTTTAAATTACGTCCAAAGCAGAGTTTTGTGTGTTACCTTTATTTATTAAATATCATGTTCTTCGAACTTAAACCATAAAGTTTAGTTCAACAGCTATATCTCAAAATAATTTTAAAATGAGTCTATATCTTTAGAACTTCCGATACACAGATATGGATATAAAAGTGGATTTTCTGTACAGCGTTGCCATTGCTCACTTTGAAATGGTATCCGCCGATAACATCGCGGCAAAAACATCGCGGACGAAAACGTCGCGGAGAAAACAACGCAAGGCGAAAACGTCGTGCTACAAAACATCGTGGGAGAAAACATCGCAAAGAGAAAACATCGCAGTTCTAAAACATCGTGGTACAAAACATCGTCGTCGAAAATAAAGCGGTTCAAAAATTTCGCAGTTTAAAAACATCGTCGTCGAAAATATCGTGGTAAAAAATAAAGTATCTACAAATCATCGCAGGACGATAACTTCGCAGACATGCTTTTTTCAGGTTTTAATTATTGTAAATGGATATTCCCATAATGATTTGTGAGCGCAGTATGTAAATAAGGATAATTTTTATTTTCACATATTTTATTAACTAATAATTGTTTCCTGAAAAAGTAAGATGGAAACTTAAGCATAAAAAGTTAAATGCAAATTATAGATTATACTTTTTATGAAAAATTACCAGTAAAAACTTTATAAAAATGATTTATTAATGGCCTTTGTTAGTTAACTATGTCGGTTTAAAATTCTATTAAGTGCTATAAGTTGCATTAATTTTCTATGCTTAAGTTTCATTCTTATTTTCTCAGCAAAAATTTATTAGTTAATAAAAAGTATGAAAGTAAAAATTATCCTTCTTTCCATCTTGCGATCACAAATCAATATGGGAATATCCATTTACAGTTATTAAAGCCTGAAAGAAGCATGTCTGCGATGTTATCGTTGTGCGATGATTTGTAGATACTTTATTTTTTACCACGATATTTTCGACGACGATGTTTTTAAACTGCGAAGTTTTTGAACCGCTTTATTTTCGACGACGATGTTTTGTACCACGATGTTTTAGAACTGCGATGTTTTCTCGTTGCGATGTTTTCTCCCACGATGTTTTGTAGCACGGCGTTTTTGCCTTGCGTTGTTTTCTCCGCGACGTTTTCGTCCGCGATGTATTTGCCGCGATGTTTTCGGCTGTAACCCTTTGAAATCCTTGAGTTTGTTAATCAAAAATTCGTTAAAGTTTTAGAAAATATGAAACCGATAATAAAACAAATTCCAAATAAGGCTACCAGATGCCTGTATTCGCAGGAGGATTATGCTATTCAAAATTGGATGGCTTTGAGTACTGTTGCTTTATTACAGTGCGAGAAACATACATACATTTATGCAGATTCTTCATTATTTAATTTCTTTAAATATAATACAGGGCGGTAATTTTTGGTGGCAACAATTTTAAATGTGAAACATCGCAGAAAATGAATCGACACAAAATGACGAAACGAAATAAATAATCCTTCTGGGCAAATTGCCCCTTTGGTCTGAAAAGTATAGCAATTTTAATCAACACACCTAGTAGTTAATGATAACAAAATAAGCGTTTTATTGTCACTAGAGCTAGTTTCTTCTTCTCTGTATTTATTAATTATTGTCAAGATCTTTGAAAGTACACTAGGTGAATATTTAGAATCATATATATACTTTTTATTTTTATCCCTATTAATCTCAAATCAAGATACTGTATCGATTCCCTTCAAACGAGCTCTTTGATTTCGCATTCGAGTCTGTTGCCACTCGGCAAAATGTAAAATATTTATCTTTAAAACCGAATCTGGGCCTGTGGATTAACAAACTAAGCTATCTGAAAGCATTTGACGCAGTTCTTAAGATTATTAGTTTCTTACTTTTAATTCGTATTTATTTAAGCAATAAAAATGCAATTAATTCATAATCTATTCAATTAAAAATATTGAATACTTTCATAGAATGATGGTATATATTTTTAGCCCAAAGGGCTATTAATTTCGTTTTGGCATTTTGTGTTAAAAACGTTAACCCTTTTGAGAAGATTTGATAGAATGATGTTATATATTTTTAGCCCAAAGGGCATTAGTCCAGAAGGGCTATTAATTTCGTTTTGGCATTTTGTTTTGAAAACGTTAAATATTGGTTCATTTTTCAAAGTGTTGCCACCCAAAATTATCGCCCTGTGTTTTATTTAAAGAAATTAAATACTAAAGAATCTGCATAAATGTATGTATGTATGTTTCTCGCGTTGTGATAAAACAACGGTACCTATAGCCTAGTGATTTTGCTGAATTGAATTTTACATTGCGTAAGTGCGAAGATCGTAATGTTTAATAAGTTTACGCTCAAAACTTTAATAATAAAAAAAGACAAAATGTTTTCTACTCCATCTTGCTAAGGAAACTGAGCACTGATAGGATGACATGAGAAAAGACTGAAAAATGTATATCAACACTTAACACTGCATCGGGAATTTTAAACATTTTATTCTGTGGTTAAATTTTATATGGCGTTAAATCCAAATGAAACTATGCTTGAAAATAAAGATGAAAAGACAAAAAAGAATACGTTAGGAGGAGTGAGATCAGGTTTAAAACAGGTTAGTATACTGCGAGTTTAGCAAGAGAGTATAAAACCATATCAAACCCTTTTGGGCTATTGTAAAATTCTGAGACCTGTCAGATGTGTATTTTTCGCATGGTGGACAGTACAACATGTAATGATCTATGCCACCGAAATGTGAAATGGAAAGAAGGTTTTCAAAATTTTATAGTTTTATTAACCAGGGCACTAACTTAAGTTAAGGATTTTAAGCACAGGCTTAAAATGTGCCTGAATATTTTTATACGTGCTCAGTTGATTTGGAATTTACTTTAAAATAATCTGAACACAATAACAAACAGTTGAAACGAATTTAAAACGAAAAACACTGTTTAAGCTTGAGCCTTTAAAATATTTTCGATAATTTGAGGTTAAACTGTTAAAACATTTTAAGCTATTAGATTTTTCGAAACGGAGAAACATTAGGAATGAGTTATCTCCTTATAAACAATATCTACCTTATTTCCAGATTATAAAATGAGATTATATCTGTCTGCTGTTTCTTGTTACACTTCAGTCTCTCATTGTTATGATGATCAGAGCATGACCTTAGATTTAAAACTGAGTCATTTTATCTTTAGCTGGAATGAAAATTTTACATCATTCTATACATTTACGTGTCACGTAGCCTATTTTATTTATCTGTAGTAAATACGTATATTCTCGTGCATTTTCCCCTCTTTTTTTAAAAATTGTTTCTTTTGGTTCGAAAACTGAAAGCGGAAAATCATGCGAGTAAATTAATTTTCAAGGAACTTGGTTTACAATAACAAACGGAAAGTAGTCATGAATCTGGTAACTATCACAATATTATTTTTTAAAAGAAACCTACATTCAAGTAAGAATACGCAATATTATTAACATTACAATATCTGATGGATATTGAGCCGGTATTTGATGGTCACTGAGCAAGACACTTCGCGCATAGAGCGACGTGTCAGACACAACAGTTACGTTGTAAAACCACACGGGGACATTACGTGTGTTTTGACTGCAGTTACCAAGAGGGGCATCGAAGGAACGAAGGGGAGACGAAAGACCCGGATTACGAAAAATCTAACTTGTTAACAGTAGATAAGGCTACAATGAGCTGGAACGTAAATAAAATAAGTAACGTGGAATCACATGTTTGGAAAGTTCTTTAAGTGTGGCAGCACTTTAGCGCGTCTGGGTAGCTTAATGAAGATTCTGCACAAAATACCCTTCAGATAATAAATGCAAAGGGAGATAAAATGAACGAAATGCTAATACAAAAAAAAATTGAAATACAAATTGAAGACACAATGGCAATGAAAATAATCAAGGGCATGCAATTCGCTAGTGAACTATCCCTCAGACGGATTTACAACTGAGGAAGGGGGAAATTGTGCAAACATTTTTAAATTTTCAGAACCTAGCGCTAAAAAGCTAGGAAAATAAATACAAGAAGAAATAAGGTGATAGCTTCTGGACTTATAAATTTTTTTTTCTTTTTTTTTCTTTCAGTCAAGCTGGCAATTGTTCTCATAAAAATATTTTCGTACCTAACCTAAATTGTATTGCACTAGAGAGACGAAAGTGCATATTTCTGATTAGTATTCTTCCAGAGTGGTTGCATAAGAAAAATATTTAGGTTTCACAACAAGAACTGGAATTGAAAAATGTATCAACTTCTCATTTCTGGAGTCTTCCAGAAGTTAACAGAAAGCTAAAGTAAGCTTCCAAAAGATTGACTAACTAAACGTAGACTACTGACGTAACTCGACTACGCGTTGCTTGGTTTGGTTTGGTTATTTGAATATGGCAAAGCAGACGAAAGCTATCTGCTTAAATGGAGAGATGCCTTCGTGGAGGACGTTTTGGCGACTGGGGATTTTTTTCAGGGGACCCAATCGCCAAATCATGGTGGTGAAGAATCATCATCCACCATCTTTCTTAGTTTAGGCACCACTGTAAAGATATTAGGTATTTTTGAAAGCAGGAGAGATGAAAAATGAGCAATGCTCTCGCTGAGACTCGAACCACGGACCTCTTGAATCGCGCCGAGTGTGCTGACCGCTACATCACGAAGGCATGCTAAGAAGGTGGAAGAAATACCTTATATCTCTAGAAAGTTCCTTTTAGCAAAGTGTTAGTAATAAAAAAATCCAGAAGTAGAGCGAAATAATTTTCTACCGACAAGGATACTTTCGTATAAAGTTTCACGCATTTTTCTGGAATAATCGATAGCATATACATGAATGCTTTACGGCTTTGATACATATCACTAGTTAATGAACGGGACAAGTTTAATATATTGCTGCAGTAATTAAACAGAGTTGGAGACATTTGTAAAGGCACGAGTCCTTTTCAGAATTAATTAAGGAATGGGCAATGTAATTCCAGTAACTGGATATAGATTAGATAAATTTATTTGTGTTTAAAATTACGAACTCTGTAATACGTCAAAGCTGTCTTATTCCATATACTTAACAATGAAAAGTTACTAAGATTTAGGGCAAAATATATTAAAAAAAAAACAAAAAAACTTTGAATTACAATTAAAAATGTCGTTCTTTTAACGACGCTCTAATCTTCAATTTTGATGAAAGTTTTCAAAAGTATTTTATTACTTTATTTTATAGCTTATATATTAAGCTTCCCGAAACTAGTTTTATTTTGACTCTACAAGCTTTAAAAACAGAATAGTGGCGGTTTTGTTCTACGCTGTGAACCTGAAGTTTCTGTTTAAGAACCTGGAAATTGATACCTATAGGTATACAGACTACTCTAAATAATTTTAAAATGAGAATGTTCCATTTGAATGCTTTGGGGAATGTTCAATATGTGATTTTGATCCTTTCGATTTGTTATTAATTTCTCGGGAACAAGATCAGTTTTGCAATTTAATTTTCATATTTGGCAACATTTTCTTCTGTCTGTCTTTGCATTACATTAAAGCCACGTTTTTGAAAACTTGATATTTTTTTTTCGCTACTAAAAAACATGTTTAGCTTAAAACATTAGTAATTTTATGAAACTTTGTATAACTATTTTATGAAATATTGTGAATAAAATGTACTATACATTTAGGTTAATATACATATCTAAAACTTTTTCCTACAATTTTGTAAATGAAAAAAGAGCCATTTCTCGAAAATCTGCTAGTGCATGGACTCAAACAGGTATATTTAATAGATATCTTACTTTATCACTTAGATTTCAGTCCATTTAATTCCTTATACCTTAATTACCTAGCTACATTAGATAATTAAGGTATTATTACCCATAGATTTCCTCGATTATAAGGAGACTACTGAAACGAGTTTTCATTTGTTTTCCTTTACAGATGGCAGCAAATTAACAACAAGGTTGGGCTTACGTCTCTTCTTTCTGAAGACCTTTCTGAGATTTGTTATTTTAAACACCGTATACGGAATGGATAAACAACTTTTCAAGCAGAACTTCTGTGTATTCATCTTGCCGTCAGATGGATCAAGGATAATGGGACAGCATCCTCAAGGTACCTTATTTGTTCTGATTCTCTTCCTACTCTTCACCTTTTGAACAGCAACGATAAATTAGTAATCATAACCCTATTAACTGTCAGCTCACTTAGATATAGGGAAACTGACGGATTCGGTGGAAATGAAAGAGCTGATTTCTTAGCTAAAGATGCCTTAAATTTACGCATTGATATCAATATTAGTATTCCCAAGCGCTATTGGAAGCCCTTTTATTGTAAGAAGCTTTTAGCTAAGTGTAATGAGAAATGTATTTCATCTCGTAATGCTGAGGGCACCAAAAAATTCTTTCCTTCTGTTTACCATAGACTACATTCCGAGTCTTTTCTCGCTGCGAATCTTAAAGTTTCTCAGTTTTTTTTTTATTATTTTTTTTTATTGAAAATTTTAAACCCTTGTGCACCACATATTATTACACAAGGCTTACAGAGGTAACTAAAAAAAAAAAAAAACAAACAAATACAACAACACAACACAAAATAAAATAAACTTACAAATTCACAGATGATACGTAAGAGATAAATTTACAGAAAAAAGAGAAAGCCATTTTATGTTGGACAAAAACGTGAAGAGGGGGAGGAAATGTAATGTTCACAGAGTTTAACTTAGAAATGAGTTCCTTTCGTCCTTCCTTGAGCTTTAAACAATAGAACAACAAATGTTCGACATTTTGCACTCCCCCGAAACACTGCATGAACACAAGTCTGTACTAGATAATCTAAATCTCTTCAGATATGAATTGAATTTACCATGTCCAGTTAGAAATTGAGTAACTTCAAAATTGCAGAAAAAGTGTTTATTATTCAGTCTGTGAGGAATGGAAGGAAAATATAGTTTAGTCAAAGAGGCAGTAGTAGAATTCCTGCATAGTTCATTCCACTCGAATATTGTATCATCCCTACTTTTGTTCTTGTAAAATGACTTAGGAAGTATCATTGGAGTAATTACTTGAAGATGTGTAGCTTGTTTTGCCAACCAATCAGCCCGTTCATTTCCTAGATTGCCAGTGTGGCCACGTACATGAGCAAAGATAACATCAACACCTTTATTATTAAGGTCTTTAAGAAGAGCATGGGAAATCACAATTAATTTATTATATGAGAAGATATTCCTAAGAGAAAATAAGGATGAAAGAGAATCAGTGCGAATAAGAATTTTAGCACTTAGCGAACAATTGTTAGATAATCGCTTAATTGACTCACTAATGCACAGTAATTCGGCTTGGAAAACACTGCATTCATTGGGAATTCTAAAGAGTTTGTATTCCAGTTCAGAACCAATATGGAAAACGACATAAGCTAGTACAAGTCGATTATTAATTTTACTGCCATCTGTATAACACACAACAGGGAAATTTTATTTGGTTACGATAATTTGCAAGTTATTTGTTTAGTTTCAATGTAAGATCAAATAATTTATGTGAGTGTTCAAAAAAAAATAACATGTGGAACATTTAATTTTTTAATGCAGTATCTTTGATGACCCTAGATTATGCTTGCACGATTTTGCAAAGAACGATTTGAAAATGTTCGGCGTGACTTGGCCAGTTGTGCTGTTCAAAACATCTTGTAACAAAAGAAAATAATATGTACTGAATAACAGGCCTTGTACGCCAATGTAACTGATTTCCGCAGAAATGACGTTCAATTCTGTACGGCAAGAACTAGGACGGATGTCATCTTCGCGGTAAACTTATCCGTTTTCGTATAGTCGAGAGTGCTTTTCTTTGTTTTTGTCGTTTTATTTATGCATGTCTTAATATTTAATGTTTTAGATAACTTATTTTCTAAGCCCCGTGTTGTACATCTGTGGTGCACGGGGCGATTGTATGTGCTCAATATATATATACTCAAAAGAAAGTTCAAAACGAATTCGCGAAATCCTGTTTATTGAAAAGTAAAGAGATGAATCTGCGCAAATGCAGCAAGATCGAAAATAATAAAATTATTGAAAGGAAGGAAAAGCCAGAGCTTAAATGATTGTACATAATTTAATCCCTATGAAGGCCCTAGCAATTCTTCCTCACTTAAAGTCGTAACCCAAAGGGAAGAACAAGTAAAATTAAACTTCAAATACGTTTGCAATACCTGAAAATTATACAAACTAATACTGTATATAATAATAAACAAAAAATATGTATTCATCTCCCTTGTTTAACGCTTCAAACATAACCTGTCAAGGGGAAAGTGTTTTGAAGCTTTAAACCAAGTTGATTAATGAGTTCCGAATACATGTTTCGTTCCTCTGAAACATTTCGGACTCTAAACCGTTATTCTCGATTCAAATTTTCAACTTAAACAACATTTAAGTGGTTCTCAAACGTTCAGACATGCATTCTCAACCCCAGAACTAGAAAAATAAAATACAAAAACGAAATACAAAATAAAAACACAAAAAATTTTTTTAAAAAAATCTGAGAGGTTTCAGATTTTAAATTACGTCCAAAGGGGCGTTTTTTTAACGTTTTGTGTACTACCTTTATTTATTAAATATTGTTACGAAATGCACAGGCGCGGTAAGATGGCTTCCCCGCAAAGCAGTTTTAGGGTTGCCATATAATGGCAAGGGAAGGTAGGGTTGCCACATTTGGCTAGAAATCGCCCATTTGGCCACAAAATTGGCGATATGCCATGGACGGATGGAGAACCTTCTGGAACGAATTCTTACCGGTTTAGCCCAGAATGTTCTCGAACACCAGCCAAAAGCTATATAAACCCTGCTGCTCCGCAGTCAGTCAGTTAGTATCGAGAAGGCGAGTCAGTGTGTGTCTCAGTGAGTGTGCCTCGTCTAGCGACCCGTGAGGAGTCGGTCGAGTTGACAGCCGGGCAACGAGTGCCGAGTGGGTCGTCGAGTGCACCGAAGGAGTCTCTTAGTGTATCGCGTTTAGTGCATCGTCGAGAGAGCGTGTTGAGCTCCGGGAACGACTGAACCGAAGAGTCGGGAGTTGTGCTCGTGTGTCGTCGAATGAGTCTCGAGAGTACGTGGAGTTCCGAGAACGACCAAGCAGAGTCGGGAGCTGTACTCTGGTGCTTTGCAGGAAGCTGTCTCCACCGTTATTGCCTGACACTGTGAAGGCTGTGTCGCTGATTGTTCCATCGTGTTTATAGTAGTTCATCGGCGACTGTAAAACATGTTTTGGAGCTGTCCTGACAATATTGACTAATAAAGTGTATTTCGATACTTCATCAAGTGTCGTCGTTATTCACTCCAAATCTACGAACCTCGTACAAACGTGAAGGAAGAAAATAACGTAACAATATCATGTTCTTTGAACTTAAACCATAAAATTCAGTTCAATAGCAATGTCGCAAAATAATTTTTAAATGAGCTAATCTTTAGAATTTCCGATACACAGTTTCGCGCGCTAGAGATAAAAAGATTCCCCCCCCGTAGAGTGTTGCCATGGCTCGCTTTGTAATCCTTGAGTTTGTTAATCAAAAATTCGTTAAAGTTTTACAAAATGTGAAATCTATAATAAAACAAATTTCAAATTTGGTCACCCACATGCCCATATTCGTAGGAGGATTACGTCATTCAAAATTCGATGGCTCTAGGTACCGTTGTTTTATCCAATGCGAGAAATAGACATACATTTATGCAGATTTTTTTTTATTTAATTTCTTCAAACATAAAGCAGGACTCTAACATTGGGTGGCAACAGTTTGAAAAGTGAAACGGACATTTATAGTGATTGAACGCAAAATCGCAAAACGAAAACAATAGTCTTTCAGGGACAAAGACCTTTGGAATAATAAAGAAAAGCAGAAAATGTTTTAGGCAAAAACCTGAAAAATAAAATGCAAAAAGCCTAAAAAAGGGCCAAACGAACTAAATACAATCATAGATACACAGGGGAAATCCTGAGCAATACAAGCAACATTAATAAAATGAAAAATTCTTATTCGGTCAGTATTTACATAAAGCCTTAAAAAATAAGGGCGGCTCGAAAGCGTATTAAATAAGCTTTTTCCGAATCAAAATAACCAGAAAATACTCGTATATAAAGCTGAAGACAACGCACTAAATTAAAAAAAAAAAAGTTTTAAAAATACTCGGTTGAAGATTACGAGAGCATCGAAGATTTTACTAAAATTATTCAAAACAAAAACTATCGACAAAGAAGGAAGTTATTTGGAAAGCTGCAAGAAGGAAGTTATTTTGAAAGCTGTTAAAAACTAACAAACTTAAAAAAGTTTACAGTTTGTTTAAAAGTCTGTTTTATTGCATTCAAATCGTACGTTTTAAAAACTAATAGGAGTAGTATACAAATAATCTAGAACAGTAAATGCTTAAAAGAAGCAAGTAAATTATTGCTGATTTCGCGGAAGAGCGTTGTCTTATTAAATCCTCTGGTGCGGCCCAGCAGCGGCAGACCGGCAAAAGCCGCTGAACACTGGTAGTTCGGTTCGGCTTTCGAATGCCGGCGAACGGGCTGGCTGCATGGGCGTTTTCGTGGTTTTTCCCCTGTGTCACGTGGATACGAGCCGGTTTCCCTTAAAAAGACCTCCACGGGGCATTGCTCCCTTTCCGTGTAGTGCCTAAGGGTGGAGCACGTAATAAGTTTTAAAAAAAATCCTCTAGTGCGACTTGAAACTTTGCATCATTATAATTTTTTATGTAAGAAAATAAAGAATATGTAAAAGATTAAATTAGCAAAATAAATTTCCATTCTCAATGCTAAAAATAGTAACCTCTCTCTGCACTGCACTAAAACTCAAGCAGCCAATAGTAATTTTATAGCAATATTAACTATCCAATCAAAATCCATTGAAAACCAAAATTCAGTCAGTCTGAATTAAGATTTCAGCCTGAACATAAGGCACTTGCTTTCTACGCTTTGGCCTAGCTGGACTTCAGTCTGTCTGTTCCTTTTATTTTACTGCAAAATTATCTGAAATGTAATCTTTTTGGAATAGGCACAGTTAATGTGCTTACTTGTTTGTGGCCGCAACATGTTTGCTGAAGTAAAAAATCTGATGTGTACACCACATGACTTCCTTGTATTGGGATATTAAATTATATGCATTTTTTCTTTCATTTCATTTAAACTTATTGGATTGAATTAAATCTACTTCGCCGACAGCGCATAAACCACAATAGAATAAATGCATTCTTTAAAATTCACTCTAGTACTTGTTTACGATAGCGACACTCTGGCGCTAGATTCACTTAACAGTATTGTTGCGTGCGTACGGGTTCGTTATGAAATGAATGCACAAGTCCGATGAAAAAATGAACAAAAATTTATTATTATCACAAAAAAATGCTTAAATTTTCTCAAATTATAATGCAGTATTACAATATCTCACAGTAGTTTTCTTTTAACTACTCAAATGTCCAATAGAACGTAATTCAAAATAGCTAAAGAACGCTAATCCGCGAATTCGCTACAATCAACAACAGTAGTTTTCTAAACAACAACAAACTAAGCAACTCCTACAAACTGAGATGTTTTCCTCCTTTTATAAGATTTTAAAATCACGCGCTAGAATTTTCCAGTACTTTCTCGAAATCAAAAAGAGATATTTATTTATTTAATGCACGCGCTCTTGTATTTTCAATTTTCCGGCTTAGCTTTCTTTTAATATTCGTCACGCGCTGCACTGCGCGAGAAATAAAACCATTTAATTTATAATTGAACTAACATTAGCTTTTTAAATACCAAATTCGTAACAGTATTAATAATTATATAACAGTTAACTTATATAATAATTTTATAACGGAAACTAAGTTAACAGTTAACTTATATATTTTGTTGATATTGTAACTCATAATGCACAAAATTTATATCATTTAAAGAATAGAATTATCTAATCGTTGCCACATGTTCTATTCAAATGCTATAATAAAGCTAGAACGATGTATAAAAGAAATTAAGAAAATAAAACAAAAAAGAAACAGTTTTTCACAGACGATAGAGTATTTCTCATTTAATTAATTCAGTTCTCACTTCGCGAGAAGGCAAAAATATATAATAACTCAAAATATCTATATTAAAAATTACGAAGTAAATCTTAAACGCTTATTTCCTCGAAAAAATTCCAGAACGGATTAAGCATGATTTAAATAATAAATGAAGGCTTTATCTTTGTTGTTGTGAAGCTAAGTTTCTCTAGATTGGCAACAAGGCTTAGCGACAATTAAACAACTTTAAAATTGCTGATAATTCTAAAAATATTGCACACAGATTTACTAAAAGCATAAAATCCTTAACCGGAAGATAGAAACAACATAATTCAATCATTTTTAAAGCAAAAAATGTACAATTTACTAACATATAAGAGTAAAGAAAGTGAGATCACTGAGCCGGGTAATAGAGTGGATATATATATAAATATATTTATATACGTTTGGTGCGGCCGATTACAACGAAAATACGAGATGCACATCTACATGTTATAGCAGTACAAAATTTCAACGTTCTGAGGCTACTCGTTTTTGAGTTATGCGAGATACGTACGTACGCACGACGCACGTACGTACATGCGTTCGTTCAGATGCCACGAAAAATTCTCTTCAGAATTAATTTTAAAGCAGTTTTATAATTTTTTTGAAGGAAAAGAGTATTTTATTCTGTCCTTACGTACAGATATCAAGCAAAGACATCGTTAAATTGCATTCGATAGCGGTCAAAATGGATATTTTCGTTGAAATATGCTGCCTGAAACTTTTCGCGATTACAATACTTCCTTTTTACTTCGTACAAGGAAGTAAAAATGAAGATTTAATCTGCCTTCGCCTTCAATTTCCTATTCATTATGGATCAACACTTCTACGCCATCAAAATTCCTGCTGGTCGTT
Organism: Stegodyphus dumicola; assembly: GCF_044657685.1. NCBI lineage: Eukaryota > Metazoa > Arthropoda > Arachnida > Araneae > Eresidae > Stegodyphus > Stegodyphus dumicola. Next base: position 243,208,232 of record NC_140771.1, read on the forward strand.
ACTTCTCAGTTTGTTTTAACACATGTACATATATAATTACAAAACATGTTTTTAAAAAACAATATGTGTACATGCCTATTATTTTCGCGCATTAAGCTGTTGAAAAATTATCATTAAAGGCATTAGTAATTTAGAACTACTTTTCACAAGAACCAAAAATTGAAATTCATAATTAATAAATTTCAAATAATCCTATAAATGCAACAAAGAATTTTAAAAATGTGAAAATCAACACTTTTCAATCATACAGAACCCCATTTAAAAAAATTAAGGAAATTGTAAAGAAAAAAAAAACATAGTAGAAGAGTAATTCAATCAACTTCAATGCCACTTCGTTAGGGGGGAGAACCATTGAAAACAATCCTTGCTTTTTTATATCCAGAATCAGCCTATGAACCATTTCAATGCATTTTAACTATACGAAAGTTCTGGCCCGAAAGCAAGGAAAAAACAAAATAAATTCTAACTGGAATCTTGTACTCTAAATAAAGAGAACTCTATTTTACTCAGAGAATTGAAAACGAAAGTGAAATAATAAAATACTTCAGTGAAAACGTTAAATCAAAACTTTTACCTTTAAACATATAGTAAATAATCCACAGAACTGAAAACGTTAGTGAAATTATAAAAAATAGTTGAAAAGACAGATTTTTTTGGGACTGGCCGAATTAAATATTAAATACAGAAGAGCAGATGAAAGGTACTTTTTTTCATATTTTCATCTACTATGTTCTAATCAATATGAGATAGAATCAAGCAATAAAATAGCAGCAATTTCGTAGCTGGACGAATGGTAATCCATAGCATATATGAGATTCATAATAGACTGAGTGCACACAGAGATGACGACAGCTTGATAAAATTCATTTTAGCAAAAGAAACATTCACATATCTAGAGCTTCCAACAAAAATATTTTTACAACTTTTTTACAGTATCACAGATTTCATTCAGTAGTTATATTTCAAATTACCAAGAAAGTTAAACACAATGCAATGCAAAGCGTATCTAAAGAGCGAAGCTGACATGGAGATATATCAATATTCCGAACTCAGGCTAAACAAAACAGTTGAGAGAACTGATGCTCGCTCCGGTCTTATATAGTCTTTACCCGGCCGTCGAGAATTCTCTAGGACATTCTACTTCTCAAAATTACTGAAAGGCATACGAGGGTCGGATAAAGTTGCAGCTACATGCGTGGATAAATTACATTTGTCTAATATAACAATATCAATTGCAGTTACATATGGACACCGGGCAAAAATGTCGCCAAATGGTCAACACGTTTGACGACTTTTGGCGAGATCTCGCCAAATTTTGCGATAAAAATTTATAAGGTATTTCTCCCGCTTTCCTAGCGTCCTTCGTGGTGTAGTGGTTCTGCACGCTGGTCCGGTATTCCAGAGGTCCGTGGTTCGATTCCCGGCGAAGGCGGTTGCTAATTTTTCATTTTTTCTGCTTCCAATTAACCTAATGACTCTACAAATTAGTCCCTAAAACCGTCACTCGATTGGCGATATCTCGCCAATTTAATAACATAGCCACTTACTCAATGTTAAATAGACTTGTCCCTGTATTTTTATCTTTACGGCATTACTGTTACTTATATTTACCGCATTACTGTTACTTATATTTACCGCATTCTTATTTTTACGACCCCTGTATTTTTATGTTTACTGTTTTGCTTTTCACTATAGATATTGCATTTCTCTAAAATCATTTACATTGATAAAAATCAGTACCAATATTTTTCCTATAATATTATTAAAAGCTTTTAATTACGTCCTTTCTCATCAAATAAAATACTTGAAACGAGAAAACCCATACATATATATGTCGAGAGAAAAGAATATGAAATTTAATTTAATGTCGGCGAATACTCTAAATCTTGAGATCAGAATCTAAATTCGTCCGGATAGAAAATTCGTGTCCCTTTTCTTTCCTTTGTAACGAAGAGAAGAATAAAATTGACACAGTTATTTACACCTCGTCACTTGCACACACCGTTAACTATGTCCAAGGTCTGCATATTAAGTTATTATTTATGGAATATATTTTCCCACTCCAGCGGGTGTTCTTCCAAGGATTCGTGTCTCATTTACATAATCAACTGCAGCAAACGCAGACGACCATATGGAAGATTTCGCCATATATATGATGCTTTTCTTCTTAATCTAAAGAACCGGAACTATAACATGGCGGTTTTTAATTAAAAGTAAATATCGAATTTCCTCGCTGACGTAACAGAAATAAATGCAGTATGAAAATGTGCATGAATCTTCGAGCTTCATTTGCAGTTTCATAATATCAGAAAAGTTGTATCATTTGCTTTGGTGACAAATCTTGAGTTTTTCTACATTTGGGTGTTGGAAAAAGAGTAAATGCTTAAGTCTAAAAAAAGCGTCTTAGGATTATAATAACATTTTGTAGCATAATAAGATTCCATTTATCCGAATAATGAATATCGAGAACTTTAATTATCCGAGACTCACGCTTGTAGATATACGTAAGAGGAGCATTTTATATTGCCCGCTATAGAATTATAATATTTTGTAGCTAGGTAGGCTTCCATTTATCCGAAAAATTTATATCGAGAAGTTTAATTATCCGAATCGCTTGCTTATAGGACTGGCTTGCTAGTCTACGAAGAGTATCTTATATTACCCGCTACAGAATTATAACATTTTGTAGCATGATAGGCTTCCATTTATCCAAATAATTGATATCGAGAAGTTTAATTATCCGAATCGCTTGCTTATAGGACTGGCTTGCTAGTCTACGAAGAGTATCTTATATTATCTGCTATAAAATTATAACATTTTGTAGCATGATAGGCTTCCATTTATCCGAATAATTGATATCGAGAAGTTTAATTATCCGAATCGCTTGCTTATAGGACTGGCTTGCTAGCCTACGAAGAGTATCTTATATTACCCGCTATAGAATTATAATATTTTGCAGCATGATAGGATTCTATGTATCCCAATAATAGATATCGATAACTTTAATTATCCGAATCACTTGCTTATAGATAAGCCTATTATAATACATGCTATAGAATTATAATATTTTGTAGCATAATAGGATTCCATTTATCAGAATGATAGATATAGAGTACTTTAATTACCCAAATCGCTTGCCTATGGATAAGACTAAGAACAGTATCTTATAATATAGCTACATAATTATAATATTTCGTAAAATAATAGGATTCCCTATATAGGAATAACAGATATCGAGAAGTTTAATTACCAGAATCGCTTGCTTCTAAATAAGCCTAAGAAGAATATCATACATTACACGCTATAATATTATAATAACATATTTTATAATAACATTACTCTATAGTATTATAATAACATTTATTTTAACAACATAGTTTTATAATAACAACTATCTGTCATAATAAACGGAATCTTATTTGTAACATAATAAGATTCCGTTTATTCTTATGACATATATCGAGACCTTTAATTATCCGAATCACCTGTTATTTTCCGCACCAACTTGGAGAGTCCGGAGTTTTATTTCAGTGAGGGAAACATGAAAAATGAGCAATAAATACTCTCTCCAAGATTCGAAGTCTGGACCTACCGATTAATTACCCTTCCAATTACAGTACGAAGGCACGAGGTAAGGAAGTAGAAAATTCTTTACATGCTCTCTGACTTTATGGCTACTGAAGAAGGGAGAACCCAGTCGACAAATGCAGGTAGTGGCGAATTACCATTCACACATTTTGTTTAGAACTCTATTTGTAGAGACATTAGATTTATTTCCGAGTAGGAAACGCAAAATATAAGCACTAATTTCTGACATTCCAACTGTTATCTAGGCGTGCTTCCAAATACACCACGAAGGCACGTTGCAACGTTAATGAGCTCGTTATTTAATTACATATTTTTAATTTTTCCTCTCGTTTAAATAACGAAGGTGGAAAATGCAACAAACTTTTTCGAAGACATTAAGTATTAAAATGATTAATTATTAAATTAATTTAAATGGAAATATACGGCCTATTGTTTGGTTTGCATAGCTCGGCAAAACAGCCAGTATGGATTAATGCAAAAGCAAATGTTTATTATATGCTCGCCTAATAAGCTTCATTTCCCTTTTTTAACTTTATTTGTAGGGTCCAGGTGGGTTATCTTCTGTCTGGATACAGAAGTAGCAGGAAACTACACAGAAGAAGGGTTCAAACCCTTTATTAACTCTTTAAAATTTACATTGCGTCAACTCGACGCTAACAAACTATTTGGGCGGTAACTGAAAGTCAAATAATTGAAAATTAAAAGTTGAAATGTTTAACAAGTTCTAAACTAAGCTACAGGGCTAAACGAAATTCCGAACTTCAACCCCCTTCTAAGCCAGTGGCAGAAAGGCAAAGCAAATTAAACTACTTAACCAGCAATGAGCAAACGTACCTACGGCAGATAGAGCCCAACTCTTCCTTTCCCCCATCGAAACTCTGCTTTTAACTACTTCCTTCAACATTGAAAAATTTGCATGCGTTCACGCGCGCTACAACATTTAACTATTCCGGCACTGACAATTAGGAGAATGAAGGCTTATGATAAAGTCTGAACTTAAAATTTAAAATGTTTGTTAAAATAAATATAAATCCCTACATAATAAAAGAAAATAAGACGACATATTAAATTTTATGATCTTCGCTAGTAAAAAAATTAATTTCATTTGCTTTCTTTTAACAGAATCAGAACACCTTAATTAAAAAAAAATTCGTTTCCGTAATTAAAAAAAAAAATTCCAATTTTACCTGTATTTATAGTAGGGTTTGTAATCTGTAAGTAATTTATACATGTAATTTATACATTTTTTATAAAAAAATATTGGCTTGTTCGGAAAGTAATTTCATTTTTTTGGGGGAACATGAAAGACAATTTTCGTATAATGAATAAATATTTTGTTAAATTATATATTGGCCATTCTGGTCCAACACCTTTTGCCATCTTCCTGGCAGTAACATGATTTCCCGCTCATAAAAGTGTTGGTCCTCGCTGGCAAAAAACTGATTCAGGTGGTTTTTGAATTCTTCATTTGAGGTAAAGGTTTCACCATCCAAAAAATTTTGCAGGGACCGGAACAAATAATAATCGGAAGGCGCCAGATCTGGAGAATATGGTGGGTGTTGCAGTATGTCCCATTCAAGCTGTAAAAGCTTTTGGCGAGTGACCAAACTTGTATGAGGTCTCGCATTATCCTGGTGGAACACTACACCCTTCCTTTTGGTTAATTCTGGCCTCTTCTGTTTAAGTGCATCATTCAATTTGTCCAGCTGATGACAATAGACTTTCGAATTAATAGTTGTATTGTCCGGTTAAAGCTCAAAAAAAAAAAAAAAAAAAAAAAAAAAAAAAAAAGATTCCTTTGAAAAACGGACAGCATCACCTTTTTTTGGTGAATGTTGGCTTTTGAAACGCTTTGAGCCGGTTCATCTTCTCTGCTCCATGACCTCTTGCGTTTCACATTGTTGTATACGACCCATTTTTCGTCCCCAGTAATAATCCGCTTCAAAAATGGATCATTTTCCTGACGTTGGAGGAGCGAATCACACACGTCAACGCGACGACACAAATTTCGCTCCGTAAGAACATGGGGCACCCACACATCGAGCTTCGAGGTTAAACCCAGGCCTTTCAAGTGGCCATAAACAGTCGAATTCGACAAATTTAACCTCTCACCGATCTCTCGTGTGGTTATTCGCAGATTTGCATCAACTAATGCCTTTATCGCATCTTTGTCAGCTTCGACCGGCGTTCCAGACCGTGGTGCATCTTCGACATCAAAATTGCCGGATCGAAACTTTGCAAACCAGTTCTGGCACTGGCGTACTGTTAACACGCCTTCTCCATACACATCCGTCAATTTTTTTCTCGCTTGGACAGCATTTTTACCTTTTCTGAAGTATAAAAGTAAAATATGACGAAAATGCTGCTTATTGCTCTCCATATTTAAAAGGGGCACCAACCAAAAACTACTGCGTAGAATTAATAGAACTTTTTCACACACAAGCCTTGTAATATCAGCACTCAAGACATATAATGGTTATGCGGCTTAGGTGTGAAGTTGGTTTCGAAAAAATGTAATTAAGTCCTCTGACGGGAAAAAACGAAATTACTTTCCGAACAACCCAATATATGTTATTTGGAATTTAGCAAATATTCTAGAAAATGCTAATCCATTGAAAAAAATCTTTTCATGACTAAATAATTTTTAAAAACGTCAGAAAAATAGCAGTTAAAATTAATAAAAAGAATAAATTATCAATCATATCAATATTTTAGTGTACAGCATTTAGAAACAACTTAGTGAAATACGTATGAAAATTAAATAATGTGCAAGTTTCAGATGTGCAATGTCAAAAAACTAAAACTGGTAAATTTGAGAACAAATATCCTCAGAATGTTTGACAACCGAAGTCCTCTGGACAATGCAGTATGAATGTCCTCGGGATGTGAAATTGGTGAAGTCCTCAGGACATCTGAGAATCAACATCCTCAGGACATCCTCTCACATCCCGCGATATAGCGACTTAAATAGGACATCCTCAGGATGTTAAATTACGATGTCCTCAGAACATCTGAGAATCAACATACTCAGGACATCCTAAGTATGTCCTGGGATATTGCGACTTAAATAGGACATCCTGAGGATGTTTCGTGCTATGGGGGAAAAGTTCATACTATGCAGAGCATAATAATTGCTTATTTAAAAAAATTCTAAATTTTTAGTTAAGCAGAAATAAAATATTATTATGTTATAAAATATTTTTGCTGAAATAAAATAAAACTAAAAACAAAACTATTTCATTGACATAAAGTGCTTTGTGTGATGAAAACAAAATGTAAACAGGTTGCGAGCATCCATAAATTCTCCAGCAACATTCCATTTTTTATTTATTAAGCATATATAATTGCAGAAAATTAATTCTTATTTCCATCAATTTTTAATTTAGAAGGGAATGTGTATAGCCAATTTTCGCATTTTTCACATCTTGACATGTTCCGTTAACCACCACTTTTTTTATCCATTTTTAATTCCTTGTACGAAATACAGAAGGCACTGTAATCGTGAAGATTTTGGGTATCCTATTTCAATCAAAATATCCATTTGGACCGCTCTCTATTTATGTTCTCAATCATTTAACATCTCTGACAAATACACGCAAGGTGAGAGCAAAGGATTATTCTTTTCCCCAAACGATCCTAAAATTGATTCGCAAGGGATTTTTTCCCGCGCCGTCTGTACGTAGGCGTACGTACGTGTGTAGGTATCTTGCATAACTCAAGAACTAATCGCAGCAGAAGATTGAAATTTTCTAGATGGGACTGCTATAACATCCAGCTCTTCATTTCTCTTTTTCGTTACAACTGGCTGCACCAAACGTATCGGAGTATTGAGATACCCGTCTTAACTTCGCTCTTCAGATGCGCTTTGCATTGCATTGTGTTTAACTCCTTCACATCCAATCCGCCCCACACGGCCCTACATTGAAACAACCGGAACCGCCCGAAAACGGTCGAGATTGTAATCTTGTTTTCTTCCCTCCTCCTAAGATATACAGTAGAAGGTGCAGTTTCCCCAAATGCATTGTACCAGTTTACTACAGACAGATTGTCCTAAGAAGTTTCTTATCTTTTGGTTGATCGTGACATTTCGTTGTTATTCTTTTGTGGTACAGTGTGCTTTTAAGCTTTAAACGGCAATAAACGAACAGTTTAAAAATTTAAGGATTATACTTATTTTTAAACAATTAATCCTTCCTATAAAAATAACGAAAATAAACAAAATCTCAGTCCTGATCATAACAAAGCCAGAAAGGCTTGTTGGTCTGACCTTCAGAATAGTTTTATAAAGAACGGGGTCAAAGGCTAATGGAATCTTTGTTAGAAAGTACAAAAGATGTCATTGGAAATCTTCACACCTATTTTCTTCGTCAATGGACGGGGAGGGGAGGAAATTGCTGTGAAACTGGAAAACTATTTCGGGCGTTTCGGTATTTTGAGGACAGAAGTTAGCGAAGTGTCTGGATTTCAAAGAGTTAACGTTCTCAGTAGTTTGAAGCTTAACTACTGATTGTACTCTGTGAAACTGTGAAGAGCTGTACGAGTATTTTCCTGGGAAGTTACTAAACTGCGAAATTTTTCTTCTGTTGAAATCAATTTCTAAGAAGATATCACCGGTTTTGTGGGCATTCAGTTCCTTACGAACCCGTAGGCATACGAAAATATACTTCAAACAAATTTTCAAACATTAATAGGTTTAGCATTGGTAATTCAAAACCATTAAGTATAAAACAACAAGTATATGAGAGAGTACGAACATATATTATTTGGCTTTCCGTTGGGAATTCTCGAGATCCATCAATTTCTTAAAAAGGACGAAACAAAGCCCCATTTCTCACAGAAGTTAGTATTACTGACTGAGTACTCAATACAAGATTTTAAGTACGGCGGTCTGAAAGCTACTCAAAAGCGCTGAATCGTAATGCTTGGGGGTTAAATGTATAATGAGTCGCATATAAAGTTCCTCCAAAGGCTAATTAAAATGACTTATGCTGGATGAAAGACGTCTCCATTTGTTCTTACAGTATACAAAGGCTCAAAAATGTTTGTCAAACGGTAAGTCATAAGCGGTTCTGCATTCAGCCGGAAGATACTTTTGGCAAATTATTTCCGCATTTCAATAAACGTTCAAGAGAACTTTAAGTTCAAATGATGTATGTAACACTTTCATACAGCAGCTAAGCAAATTCTATAAACAGAACCGTCTTTAAAGCAGTCTGTACAAAGATAAACTTTGCAAACTTTTAAAGAACTTACGGAATAATAGTATTTATTTTACATTTATCGCTAATTTTTAATTACTACATATATACTTTGAATGCATTTATACATAACTCTAAAGATAGTGTATGCACCATGCCCACAAATATTTCATCCGCCTTTTTTCATAAATGCTGCTTATACACATATTTAAATGAGGCGAATAATTATATTTTAACATTTGTTATATAAGTGATTTCTCCCCGCCTTCTTAGCGTGCCTTCGTGGTGTAGTTGTCAGCACTCTCGGCGCGTATTCGAGAGGTCACTGGCTCGAGTCCCAGCGAGGGCATTGTTCATTTTCCACGTCTTCTGCTTCCAAAAAATACCTAGTGTCTCTACAGTTTAATTAAGAAAAAATTCTTCTTCTTATTATTATTATCTTACTCTGTTCTTATTCCCTTCTTCTTATTATTATTTCTTATTCTTCTTTGTAATTTTGTATTTAAAATTACAAAATCTGATTAATTTCTATGGATCACCAATCCTTATATTTAGAAAAATTTGTACTCATTATAAAAATTACTTATAACAAAACATGTGAATACCATTCGATATAAATTGATCGAGATATTTTATTTTAAAGTGAGGCTTATATTTAGGAGCCGCATATGAATTGAAGGCGAAATGTTTGCGTTTGTACTCAAAAATAAAATATGCGCTTTAAAAGTGTTTCTGTTGCTAATCAACATATTTTTATTTGAAAAAAGTGATGTTATTCACAGAATCTTATTGAATTCGCGCTCGGCAAAACATTGTAAGCTTCAGTATTGTCGCAGAGCCAATTCGTAATATTAACTACATACATTAAAAGTTAAAAATATTTCTAGTTAAAAAGAATTTTGCATGATTTTTATATTCTGAAGAATTTTTGTCATATGTATTATAAGGTATTTCTCCCGCCTTCTTAGCGTGCCTTCGTAGTGTAGTGGTGAGCACTCTGGGCGCGTATTCCAGTGGTCCGTGGTTCGATTCCCGGCGGAGGCGTTGCTCATTTTTCACTTCTTCTGCTTCCAAAAAATACCTAATATCTCTATAGTATTAGTAAAACTTTATGTTTTTGTTTCCATGTACGAAATAAAGCTTTGGTCTGGTTTATGTGATGACGGCAAAGCCTTATGTACTATCTGCCTAGAGAGGAGGGATGCCTTCGTGGAGGACTTTCTAAGGGACACTGGCTCGTATAGACGTTACACATGGAAACAACTATGAAAAATACCTCTTCGTGGAATTTTAACCTCAGACCGAACGGAAGTATTGTAATTGCGAAAAATTTCAAATGTAATAACATTTGAACGGAAATATTCATTTGACTTTTCCGGGATCCATTTGGACGATTATATTACGTGACGTTTGTACGGACAGAATAAAGGACTCTTTTTCCCAAAAAGGATGGTTTTTTTTAGTGGCATCTGTACGTAGGTATGTATAGATCTTTCATAATTCAAAAACGATTAGCCGTGGGACATTAAAATTTTATATATGCGACTACTGTAGCATTTATTTGTGTACCTCCCTTTTTATTGCAATCGGCAGTGTCGAAAATAGGTATATGTGCCCACCACCCTTACTCGAATTAAAAGTCCTTACCCGGACTTTAATTTCGCCGTCGTTTGTCGTAGTCATACACTTCCAATTACATAATATTCCAATGATGAAAGTATTCATGTTCGAGTAATGTAAAATTAAAAAATAATAATTTTGGACAAGTAAAGGAAATATGATTTTGAATGCGGTCTGCCGGTTCCTATACCTTTATTTGGGAAGGATTTACACTCATCATGAAAAAAATAAAATTATAAGAAATTTGACTTCTGCAGGACAAAAATTAACCGGGACATTTAATTTCAAAATTTGAAGTTTTTAGTGTTCTTTAGAAGTACTGGTTAATTAAGTTAAAATAGTTAGAGGAAATAAATTTAAATAAACTTCAGCAAAAAAATACGTAAAATTTATTCGGCCGTGCATGGAAGTCATGGTACCCACATCAGATTTCATATAAAAACAAGAATATTTGTACCTTTTAAAGCAGTTTTGTTATCTGAAGTAAATGTCTGTGAGCAGCGGTTGCGAAAATAAATACGGATAACGACTTTTGTGAGCACTGTGAGTATTAAAGCCTTAAAAACGACAATTATACAAATTCTTTAAATAACTTGGTCTTGAAAGCCGTCTGATATCTCTATCTCTACATATAATAAAACAAAGAGTCTGTCTGTGCGTGTGTGTGTGTCTTTCGTTTGCGTTGCGCGTAAACTAATAGACCCACAGCTACGAAATTTGGTACATAGGTGCATCTAGACAGGAGCCAGTGCACCTCGGAGCGATTTTTTCGAAATTCGAATTCGAATTTTTTTATTTTTATTTATTATGTTTTGTGACGAAATCGCGTCATTTTGAGACATAATGGGCTATAGGAAAGCGAGATTTTACTCTACGCACTCCGTTTTCACATCGTCATGAAACGTAGGCACTTAGCTATTTTACGAACTTAAAATAAATTTTCTGTTTCAATAAATCGATTCAATTATCGATTTAACAAAGTGAGCTTAACACCTCTTCAACGGGATTTTTTTCTAAAAAAGTTTATGTTTAAAAATGTACAGTTTATTTTTCTTTGATTTTTGGACACGATAAACTTTCATCCTTGCGACTGCCTTTACAAAAAGAATTTTGGAAAAATGATAATATTTTGTATTTTTAAGAAATTTTTTAAATGAAGCTTTAGAGTACACTTTCTCACATCTCACATCTTTAAAAATGTGATTTTGGCAACAATTTTCCTTTCTTATTGTTGTTGATAGATTTTGGATGAAATCACATCATTTTGAATAGTTTCATTCTTTTAGAAATATGGGTTTGGCAACAATTTTTCATCGTATTTCTTATGCCACTGTTTTTAAGAGATTGGCGAATTTCATTGTCATTTTTATGTATATACAATACATTTTTATGGATTTTTTTTATAAAGTTGTTCTGCAGAGTAAAATTCTGCGCGGAATTTTTGTTTTTTGTGTTGCTTTCATGTTATTTTTTACTTATTTCACTGTTTGTAAGATATTGAAAAGTTTTTTGCATGATTTTTGTTCTTCAACGGAAAGTTGGTTAATTTTTTTATTAGGATAATTAATATTTGTATTAAGTGTATTAAGTAATATTCGTATTAGCTTTTTTCATTGTAACCTTTTTCTCTTGAAAATATAAGATAAAATATCATTAGGGTACTTTTCCGTTTTGCCGGCGCAAGCGATAAAGTCGCCAATAATGGTACAACCGATGCCAAACGGAATATTCTCGCTGGTAACCTTTTACGCCTCATTTTCAAAACAAGTCGCAGCTTTTTCTTATCAGATTGATTGTTTCTTTCAATACTGGCATATAATTACATAGAATTTTTATCAGATAGTTCAGTTTTATGTCTAAAGCCATTTTCGGTAATTAGGTCAATTAGGATGCAATCACAGCGCTTACCCGAAGCCGAAAATATAGAAAAGAAAAGCCAAGGGTTAAATTCATCAATTCTAATGAGAATGCATTAGTTAAGTAAAGCACTACAGTTTTACATAATTTCTGAGTAAGCTTTCGTACGCATTGAAATATTTCTTGCATTTAAACTTGTGTTCCAAATTAAGATTTAACTTGAAATTAATGTAGATAATTACGGATAGCATTAGATTTTTGTAGAGTAGTTTATGTGAGATGATCGCTTGGAGTCACGTGATATGAACCGGCGAATTAGGATGTTGAACCATGAAAGCATAGTAAATTCTTAAATTAATGTCTTTTTACAAATTTATTGTCTTTATTTATTGGCTTTTTATAAAGTTTTAAGCGATATTAAAATGTTTATGCCTTCAAAAAAAAAAAAAAAAAAAAAAAAAAAAAAGAATTCTTAGAAGTAAAATTTTTTATGTGTTTACTGTATGTTGTCGCCAATAAAGTCTGCTTGGCGAGATGTGCGCCGGCGAAACGGAAAAGTACCATCATTAGTTATACTTTGCTTTTCAGAATTTGTTTGTTTTTTGTATTCTTTTATGTTATTTATTGCTCATTTCACTGTTTTTAAGATATTGAAATGTTTTGAGTGATTTTAGGAAACAAAGTTCTTAACCTCCTTTATACCATTTGAGTTCTTAAGATTTTGCAAAGGGAAGTTGGTGAATTTATTTATTAGGATAATTATTATTTGTATTAAGGGATTGCTTATTCATTGTAATGCTTATTTCATTGTAATTTTGTTATACATAATAACTTTTTTTTATGAAGTTGTTCTGCAGAGTAAAATTCTACGCCAGTTTTAAATTTAACGTTCGGTGTTCCCTTCAGCCATTTATCCGGTACATTTAAAAGCCAGACGATAAAATATGCGAAGCTGCTAGTGATACGATAAAATATGATACAAATATGCAAATCTAGCCAACTTCTGGAATAACAGTATGATTAATTCAAATATGTGCAACTAATTTTCAGTTACTGCAAGCACTTGCTGAATATATAACTACCGCTTTTATCATACCCAAAGAAGTATTAATATAATTGACAGCTTTATGTTATTTTAAAATTTTGAGATCATACAGAACATAATTTTCTAAGATTGAAAGGAAAGAAAAGCAAATTACTTTTTACTGATTGCTTCTACCTGCTTGCTTTTGGTTTTCGACGTGTAACTGGTAGAACGTCCAGCTGATGGTTCGGGTGCCACTGTAAGACACTTAAGTTCATACTGCAATAGGAAAAATCTGATTTAAAACTTGAAATTAAGGAAAAATGTTATTTGAGTTTGGCGTAACTTCTCAAGAAACATCTATTGGTTTTGATGGCAATCAGACATAGATTACTTTTCTTAGCTTTTATGAATCGAAAGAGACTAAAATCTCTTCCCCTGAGACATCTGAAGCGCCCGTGTATGCGAATTTCTGTTAGAATAGATCTTCCTTCCTCCTGCCTGGTAAAATGTTACAGCATTAACAATAACCAACTTAAGTGAAATGATTACTTCTCTCTTGGGGATCTTTGTGAGGTTTAACCTATTTTGTGCAGTTTTCCCTTAGGACAAGATTGCAGCTGTGAGCATCAGAAGTAAATATTGACGTTAAACAAAGAAGGTGCAATCTAATGAGAAAGCTTCTTTAGTTGCTTCAAAAGAATTATTCTCCTGAAACTAGTGAGTCATGCACTAGCTTGATGGGGAGAAAACATCAGGTAGAAAATGGACGAAAGTATTCGGGTGACCTTGCCAATGGCTGAATGCACGGGCGTTACGGGCGACTTCGTTGTAAAATATTTAAAAAGGAAAGAAAAATTTGCCAAGTACTTTTTCCAATGCTGTGTAGGAGCTTCAATATTCAGTACAATTTCAATTTTATTTTCATCTATTCTAATAAAACTAGCGGACAAGCCCGCCAAATGAGCGCGCTGTGGCCAAAGCAAAATTTTTAAGGATATAAGATTAAAGATTCCACGCTTCGAATGAAGATGTCAATGGAACATTGAATTATTCCTTATTAAAATTCTGCAAAAAAATTCAATAGTAAGTACAAAAGACAATTTTTGTTTATTCGTTTAACCTATATGTCAGTAATTTTTCTCTTTCTGCATGGCAAAAAATTCTGCTTAATAAAGAAGATTATATATGTAATATTTTATGTGCGTAGTTAGAGACAACAATCTGAAATGTAATTCACCGTTTATAGCCAACCTATTAACTGAAATTAATAGCCCTTGTGGGCAAGTTTCCCCTTTGGGCTAATAATGTATAAATTCCTGTGGTTTTATAACTATTACAATTATTAACCATAAATAGTGAAATTTGTGTCAGTAGAGTAGAAACTTTACGTTTGTAAAATAAGATATTGTTACGAATTTGGTATTTAAAAAGCTAATGTTAGTTCAATTGTAAATTAAATGGCTTTATTTCCCGCGCAGTGCAGCGCGTGACGAATATTAAAAGAAAGCTAAGCCGGAAAATTGAAAATACTACTAGAGCGCGTGCATGTAACATTTAATAAATATCTCTTTTTGATTTCGAGAAAGTACTAGAAAATTCTCGCGCGTGATTTTAAAATCTTATAAAAGGAGGAAAACTTCTCAGTTCGTGGTAGTTACTTAGTTTGTCGTTGTTTAGAAAACTGCTCTTGTTGACTGTAGCGAATTCGCGTATTAACTTTCTGTAGTTGTTTTGAATTAAGTTCTCTTGAACGTTTGAGTAGTTAGAAGATAACTACTGTGATATATTGTGATACTGCACGATTATTTGATGACATTTAATCATATTTGTTGTGATAATAATAAATTTTCTTCATTTTTCATCGGACTTGTGCATTCATTTCGTAACGAACCCGTACGCACGCAACAATATTTAATCAAATTCGAATGTCAATTGATGCTTACTACGAATTAATAATTTTTCTGGATTGTGCGGGGTTTTAAGAAGTGGAATGCTGTTCAGAGTTCCTAAAAAGAACGTAAGGCAAAACAGAATTTATAATCGGGACAGAAGGTAATTTCACGGGAAGTACAACACGGTTGCAAATTTCTTTTTGATTTCGACATGTATAATTTCTTTTCTTTGCTGGCTATTCCTCAAAAATAAGTGAACGTTGTTTCCTTTTCCGACTCGGAAAATTACAACGTCTAAAACATAAACACCTGCTTGTCAAGCAAGGGCAGCATATGTTTTGTTTCATGTATTTTGGATGTTTTTTGGAAGAATTTGCTGGGAAGAAAATGTGCCGCGCAGTCACATAATTTTTTTGACAACTTCATCTCAAATTTTCTTTTCGGTATTCAAACAAGGCAGAAAAAGAGTGAATTAAAGTACTTACTTTTCGTTCTCTATATATTTTGCGGGCGTTTCGAAATTTTGTTATCGTAAAATGCTGCCAGTTTTTTGTGTTCCTCAAATATTTTTTAACTGTTTAAAATAAAATTTTCTCTACGTTTGCGAGAAATTTGTCATCGTTTGGAGCGCATCAAATATGTGCAACTTCCGAAACAACATACTGGAGCTCTTAGCTTATGGTAAAATTTTCTTATTAAATGTTTTTTTTTTAATAGAATGTTTTTCTTCGCTAAGAGAATTCTTTTCGGTTTGTTTTTACGTAACAGAAAGAGGTGGCTTTTTATAATCATATAAACTGCAGGAAAATCCTTCCCGTCCCTAAGAATTTCAATTCAACAGTTTTATTTTCAGTTTCAGTGAAAGGGCTTCTGAGGTGTGAAAGTGTTTCCTGTTATTTACATAAATCTTAATGAATACGTATTTCCTGTATGCAGTGTTAACGAGTTTAGCCCTGAACATTTGAGTGTTTAAAATAAAAGCACACCCCCTTCAACTTCGCCGCTCAGCGTAATATAATCTTAGACTGGTACCTATTTTAATAACACT
Organism: Stegodyphus dumicola; assembly: GCF_044657685.1. Taxonomy (NCBI): domain Eukaryota; kingdom Metazoa; phylum Arthropoda; class Arachnida; order Araneae; family Eresidae; genus Stegodyphus; species Stegodyphus dumicola. The sequence goes on from NC_140771.1 coordinate 243,224,462, forward strand.
CATGACAAATTTAGACACAATTTTCAATAATTATTCTTTCCAAAGATGAGTATTCTGCAGAATAATGGAAAGGACCTCGTATGCATTCTTTTTGCTTAGACTGCAATTTTGGATGCTTTTAGTGTAATACGCTCACTCTAAAAACATGCAAATTAGAATAAAAGAACGACAAGAAAAAAAGAATGTTAAGTTTAAACCCTTACATAAAACAATAAAAATATTGTAAGATTTCGTTAACAATGAAAGGTTGAATTATTTACAACAGAAGCTATATCGGCAATTGAGGAAAGTTACAGTTAAGAAAACACCGTAGATATTTTTATGGATAAATCACTCTGCATTATTATGAGTATCATTTTAAGTTAAATCGAACTTAATACATAGGAATAATAAGTTTCATAAGAAAGTTTTCGAATCATTCTTATTTCAGAGAATTTTATCTTATAAAATATTAGCTTAAACCTCTTACTTAACAATGCTATTGAAAGCTTCATGAAAAGTAACTATTTCATAATGACGAATTCAGCATCATTTTGGGACCGTAGTGTTCAGTATGTATTCACAGTACATTTTGCTTCAGGAATTATAAAGTAATGTGGTTTATTTCCCTAAGGGAGGGGGAACACAACTTCTGCCAGTTCTGAAACTTCCAGATGTAAATAGGACGTGCTTCCAATACATCACAAGGCATGCAGAAAGGAAGGACAAAATTCCTGACATTCTCCCCCACTTAAAGTGTGATTGCGGAAGAGAAGATACAATTGACAACTCCCGGTAGTGACGAATAATCATTTGCCGTATTTTTATTTAGAGTGCCATTTATTTTTCTGAGTCTCACGTGAATTAACTTGCCTTGTAAAAAGTATGCGAACCTCACCAATGGCTGAGTGGTTAAATATGCTGAATGTTGGTGGTTCGACCCTGATTCGAGCCCAGAAGAACGGGACAGGAAACCACGAAATAAGCAGCTGCATCGTCATGAAGACTTATCAGCTTAGTTGCTTATGACGTGGGGTCATCCACTATCTGCACTTTATAATAATTTTTTAATATTTACATAATAAGGACAATATTGCATAACTAAGTTACATAATAATGTCAATAACATAACAGTAGTATCAGTCATGTATCAATAACATATATATAACTAACATAATGATTGTTTTGGTAACATTTCGGTAACATAACAATTAATTTTGATTAAGTCAATACATAATAATATTTTATAACGTAATTATATCACAAAGTAATAGTATTTATGCTGCCTTCAAATTGTCGCAGTTTATTGATAAATAGTTTATTAGATTTTGGAGCTTTTACCTAAGGATGTAGTCATGTTAACACGTAGTCTGCCCAGAAGAACAGGCTGACTAGATGTTTGATTTTTGTGTTTTTCACCATGTGTAAGGTGAACATGAGCCGGTTTCCTCAGAAGTCCAGGCGCATCAGCGGCCGAACGGTAAGCCAGCTGATTACTGGTAGTTCGCCGTCGAGTAGGGACAATGGTTAGCAACGTTGACTGTTGTAACGAAGGGTCCGGTTTCGAATCCCGGAGAAGAGATGGATGTTTAGTGCAATAAATGTATAGTGTCTGTGTGGCATAGGGCACTCTAAATACGCGGCGAGCTGAAAGTTCTCTCGAGAGGCTGGTAGAAGGAGAAGAGGGACGGAAGAGTCTCGGAATTGTCCTTCCGGTGTGCACTCTCTTAAGGGGGCTCATACACCTTAAACCCCTTATGAGCTTCGAATTATGTGACTGTTGCAAGAATTGAGATATTTTATTTATTTTAAAAGTAATTACTTAAAACTTTTTACAGCTGACTACATAATATAGCTGCTTTGTAAGCTAGTAACCAGAAAGTTTGTGTTGCAACAAATATTTTTGTAATTTAATCCGCTTTGGGACAAAATATTTCGCCATGTTTCCAACTTGCGCGCATGATATTTTAAAAATGGCTAATGGTACATACTTGAAACTGGATGGAATTCTTTATATGGGCACTATTTTTAAACTGAACCAAAAATCTGATGAATATTTTAATATTGAAAAATTTTATGCACGAAAACATTACAGATTTTTTGAATAAAATACATTTTATAAACTCAACTCCAAATAAAATAAAAATTTAACATGAAATTCTCAGTTTTTGTTTTACAGTAGTTTCCAAATGTTATAAAAGCTATATATAAACTATGTAATTAAATAATGCGACAGATAATTTTAAACTGTGCGCGCAAGGTGGAAACATGACGAAAATTTTTGTCACAAAGCGGATTAAATTACAAAAATATTTGTGGCAACACAAACTTTCTGATTACAATTTCAGAAAGCAGCTATATTATGTAGTCAGCCATAAAAAGTTGGAAGTAATTACTTTTAAAATAAGTAAACTATTCCAATTCTTGCAACAGTCACATATTCGAAGATCATAAGGGGTTTAAGGTGTATGAGCCCCCTTAAAAGAGGTGGAACGCAGCTAAAGCCGGGCTGTCACCTGTATTTGGCTCTTTCCAACTAGAAATGTTGTGCTCACCATTGTGTGACAAATAAAATCGGTAACAACGACAGCAACACTGGTGGTTCGATCCGGTTTTCGAATTTCAGCAAACGCACGGGCGCTTTCGTCGTTTTCCCCGTGTGTACGAGCCAGTTTCCCGTAGAAATCCCTTACGAAGACATATAGGCAGATAGCCTATATGTCTTCGTAAGGGATTTCTACGTGCTTCTCTAATTAAATAAGCCAAACAAACCCTTAAAACGTCCTCCGCGAAGACTCTCCTCCTTTTACGCAAATAGTCCTTGTGCTATAATGGGCTTAAATAGCCTAACCTGCCGAACCCAGAAGAACAGGCTGGCTGCGTCGTTAATTTTTGTAGTTTCCACCAAGTGTAGCTTAAAGACGAACCAGTTACTCTACACCAGTTAAAAGAGTTCTCCACGAAAACATTTTTTTAAACAGATCGTTCTCGTGTACTTTACTTTATTCAAATAGCGTAAACTAATCCGAAAGTATACGAAACAGGTTACTAAATGTTATAAATACTGCATTTTAGATGCAACTAGACGATGGATGGATAGTTGTTGTTTTTTTAACATTGCCGGTGAGATGAAAATAAGAGTTTACGATGGCGAAATAAACTTGATGAATGTCAGGTTATAAAATGAGGACAGACCATGAAAAATAATTTCAAGAAAATTTAACAATGAGATAGTATTGTTGCGTGCGTACGGGTTCGTTATGAATTGAATGCACAGGTCCGATGAAAAATTAATAAAATTTATTATTACCACAATAAATAAAACAAAATGCTTAAATTTCCTCAGATATTCGTACAATATGTCATGATCTCTCAGTAGTTATATTTTAAACTACTAAAAACGTTCAACAGAACTTAATTAAAAAATCTGATGTGTACACCACATCACTTCCTTGTACGGAATATTAAATTATACGCATTTTTTCTTGCATTTCATTTAAACTTATTGGATTCAATTAAATCTACTTCGCCGATAGCGCATAGAGCACAATAGAATAAATGCATTATTTAAAATTCACTCTAGTATTTGTTTACCAAAGCAACACTCTGGCGCTAGATTCACTTAACAGTATTATATTTTGTTCATATTATAACTCACAATACACAAAATTTATATCATTTAAAGAATAGAATTATCTAATCGTTTCCACATGTTCTATTCAAATACTATAATAAAGCTAAAACGATGTATAAAAGAAATTGAGCAAACAAAACAACAACAAAAAACAGTTTTTCACAGACGAACTAGTATTTGTCATTCAATTAATTCAGTTCTCACTTCGCGAGAAGGCAAAAATACATAAAAACTCAAAATATCTGTATTAAAAATTACGAAGCAAATCTTAAACGCTTATTTCCTCGAAAAAATTCTAGAAAGGATTAAGCATGATTTAATTCGCAATAATAAATGAAGGCGTTATCTTTGTTGTTGCGAAGGTTAGTTTCTCTAGATTGGCAACAAATCCGCTATCCTGCTGTTTCAAATGTAAACAAGAGGAATGGCCGCCATCAAAAACATTATTAGGCTTAGCGGTACTTAAACAATTTTAAAATTGTTGATAATTCTAAATATATTGCATACAGATTTACTAAAAGCATAAAATCCTTAACCGGAAGATAAGAACAACATAATTCAATCATTTTTAAAGCAAACAAATGTACAATTTACAAACATATAAGAGTAAAGAAACCGAGATCACTGAGCCGGGTAACAGAGTGGATATATACATAAATATATTTATATACGTTTGGCGCGGCCGATTGCAACCAAAATACGAGGTGCACATCTACATGTTATAGCAGTCCTATATACAAAATTTCAACGTTCTGAGGCAACTCGTTTTTGAGTTATGCGAGATACGTACGTAGATACGTTCGTACAGACGCCACGAAAAATTCTCTTCAGAATTCATTTTAAAGCAGTTTTATAATTTTTTTGGAGGAAAAGAGTGTTTTATTTTGTCCTTACGTACATATATCACGGAAATGCATCGTTAAATTGCATTTGAAAGAGGTCAAAACGGGATATTTTCGTGGAAATATGCTGCCGGAAACTTTTCGCGATTACAATACTTCCTTTCTACTTCGTACAAGGAAGTAAAAGAGAAAAACGTAAAGAAAGCTAATCCGTGAATCCGCGTTTAGTTTTCCGGGTGAACCGAGATATCTGAATTAGCTCTCTCTTTAAATAACGTTTTGCATAGCGTTGTATTTTAACGTTTTAGTAGTTTGAAGTGTAACTATTGATTATACTGCGCGAATATTTGTACGAATATCTCTGAGGAAAATTTCTGCGTTCTATTATGTTTCTTTTGATAAGAATAAATTTTTATTAATCTATTATCGGACTTGTGAATTCAATCTACTACGAACCGTACGCACGCGAAAATATATACAGGGTGGTCATAAAATAATATTCCTCACTATATAATTCTCTAACGGTCTATCCGCTCAACCAATCGGAGTGAAATTTCGAATATTGTTATTTGAAGGTGTGTGCCCGAGACTGTGGTGATCTAAAACAATGGAGCTCTCATGGTTAAGGTTACAGTGAATTCGAACGTGAACACCCACTTTTTTTCCTTTCAGAATTAGTCAGCACATTGAAAAGCCGTAAATGGCACTGGAATGCACACGTAAATGCCAAAAACTGCCGGCGTAAAATATTTGCAAAGAAGAGCACTGCAAAAGACCAAGGACAGCACAAGGGAGGAGAAGGGAAAAAAGATCTTTGATTGGAATTACAAGTTTGAAAAATGTACACCGGTTCGAGGTAGATTGATCTCCAGTGTCTTTGCAGTTTCAGGGCCACCGCGGCCTCCCGACCTCACACCGAAGAATTTAAGATACACTTGTTATCTCAATTTTAAGTTGTAAAGATCATATCCACTTTGTCGTTGCTGTCAGCAATCTCTCGCATACAATGCGTTATCATCTGCGAAGGTGGGCAGTTTAAAACCAATAAAGTTTCCTTCCCTTTCCTTTCTTGTGTTGTCATCGGTCATTTACAATGCTATTCTTTGGAGATGTTTTGCGCCGGCCGTTTTCTTCATACGTGTATCGCTTCAACGTCATTTATGGTTTTTCAAGGCGCCGGTCAATTTGCGCAACAAAAAGGTTTGTATTACCATTCGAACTCACTGTAACTGTAGCCGTGAGAGCTCTGATGTTTTAAATCAACACAATCTCGAGCTCACAACTACAAATAACAATATCTGAAATTTTATTTCCATTGGTTGAGCAGAGGGGCCGCTAGGGATTCACATATCGAGGAATTTTTTTATTTCTATCCCTGTATATATATATGATGTACCAGCTTTAGTCGTAGCTTAAATTATCAGACGATAAGTTTAAAAATAAACAGGATCCATTTATTATTATTCAGGAGAAAATAGCCGTTACAAAATCAGATATCCGGAGTAAATAAAAAGAATTACTAATAACCTTTTCTATGAAGTTTACTGCATCGTGACATTTAAGAAAAAGCCTCCGATATTCTTTTGCGAGTCCTTTTATAGCCTCTAAAAAGGCGGAGCTTCCAAGAAATGACGTCAGCCTCGTCAGCCAATCCAGTTCGCTTTGAATATTTCCAGAACATTCTATAACTGTACGTGTAGAAAAGGCGGGAAAAACAACTTGACTACGGGGCTGTAGATTCAATTCCACGTACTTTCAAATAAGAGAACGTCGCCATTAAAAATGAAAAGAACATACAGTTAGAATTTTAAGTGTATTCTTGACTATGGAATTTTATTATTACAAACATATATATATTTAGCAAAAATTCTATCATTCGTATAAAGCTAATTTAAAGCAAATTTAAATTTAAATTAAAAATTATGAAAATTTAATTGTATATAAATAAAAGATTAGTTATTGCTGCGAGCAAATTTGCAATATCATTCAAATTCTAAGAGCATATGTAAATTAATAGCTATCCAATTATTATAACTTTTACCGTCAGATGAAAGGAGCAATTTGAACAAAAGGGCTTTTCGTATCGTTTTGGCATATTGCATTGGTACACTATAAACGGTGTTTCACTTTTTAAATTGTTGCTACCAAATATTAGAGCCCTGCATTATATTTAAAGAAATTAAATAAGGAAGAATCTGCATCAATGTACGTATATATATGTTTTTGTCGCATTGAGAAAAAACAACGGTAGCTAGAGAGATCAAATTTTGATTCGGAGCGAGTAATGGCAACATTGTATGGGAGAGAAAAGAAAAATTATCTCCAGTGCGCGAGACTGTGTATCGGAAATTTCAAAGAAAGGCTCATTTTAAAATTATTTTGCAATATTGCTGTTGAACTGAATTTTATGGTTTAAGTGCAAAGAACATGATATCTCTACGCATAATAAAAGAAAGAGTGTGTCTGCGTGTGTGTGTGTGTGCCTTTCGTATGCGCTGCGCGTAAGCTAATAGACCCACGGCTACGAAATTTGGTACATAGGTGCATCCAGACAAGAGCCAGTGCACCTCGAAGCGACGTTTTCGAAATTCGAATTCGAAATTTTTTTTTTATTTTATGTTTTGTGACGAAATTGCGTCATTTTGAGACATAATGGGCTATAGGAAAGCGAGATTTTACTCTACACACTCCATTTTCACATCGTCATGAAACGCAGGCGCTTAGCTATTGTACGAACTTAAAATAAATTTCGTGTTTCAATAAATCGATTAAATAGGAGTTTATTTAACAAAGGGAGTTTAAAACCTTTTCAACGGGATATTTTCTAGAAAAGTTTATTTTTAAAAATGTACAGTTTATTTTTCTTGGATTTTTGGACACGTTAAACTTTCATTCTTGCGACTGCTTTTACAAAAAGAATTTTGGGAAAATGATAATATTTTGCATTTTTTAAAAAAAAAATTAAATGAAGCTTCCGAGTATACTTTTCACATCTCACATCTTTGAAAATGTCATTTTGGCAACGATTTTCTTGTCTTATTGTTGTTGATAGATTTTGGATGAAATCGCATCATTTTGAATAGTTTCATTCTTTTAGAAATATGGGTTTGGCAACAATTTTTCATCGCAGTTTTTATGTCGCAGTTTTTAAGAGATTGGGATATTTCGTTGTCATTTATATATATATATATATAATACATTTTTATTGAATTTTTTTATAAAGTTGTACTGAAGAGTAAAATTCTACGCGGAATTTTATGCTTTTTGAGTTTCTTTCATGTTATGTTTTTGCTTATTTCACTGTTTGTAAGATATTGAAAAGTTTTGCATGATTTTTTTTCCTTCAACGGAAAGTTGGTTAATTTTTTTATTAGGATAATTAATATTTGTATTAAGGGATATAGCTTATTTCATTGTAATTTTTTCTTTTGAAAATATAAGTTAAAATATCCTTAATTATACTTTACTTTTCAGAATTTTTTGTTTTTTGTATTCTTTTATGTTATTTATTGCTCATTTCACTGTTTTTAAGATATTGAAAAGTTTTGTGTGAGTTTTTTAGGAAGCAAAGTTCTTAACCTCCTTTATATCATTTAAAATCTTAAGATTTTGCAAAGGAAAGTTGGTTTATTTATTTATTAGGATAATTAATATTTGTATTAAAGTATATTGCTTATTTCAATTTTGTTATACGTAATAACCTTTTTTATGAAGGTGTTCTGCAGAGTAAAATTCTACGCAGTTTTTAAATTTAACGTTTGGTGCTCCTTTCAGCCATTTTTCCGGTACATTTAAAAGCCAGACGAAGGCAGGCAGCTGATAGTTTAATAAATAAAGGTAACACACAAAACATTTATAAAAGATTCTTTGGGCCTAATATAAAATCTGAAAGCTTTTGGTTTTTATAATGTATTTATTTTATTTTAACGTATATTTATTTATTTAACTATACTTGGTATATTAATGATACTAATTAAGAAATGTTAAAGGTAATTTCTGTCATCAGAATATTTCAAGGAGACACTAAAACTTCAAGAAGACTTCGCGGAGTAAAATGTCACCGAGATTAGTAGTACGCAGGGAACGAGAGTATCTTCATGTTGCTGTTCACTTTCAGTCTCATTTTCTTCATTAGGCAACTGTTGCCACGGCAGCTAAGGATTTGATTAAGTATTTATTGGTCACTTTCCCGTGTTGAGGAAGAGAAACTTTTCGCATAGTAATCGCAGACAGTAAATGTGACGAAGAATGCTAAAAACTCCGATTAATATTGTGACGTAAAATTGAATAAAACATGTGTGGTCATTGATGAAATCCACGAATATCATTATGGCTTTTGCATGGATCACTGTTCTTTTAATATAATAATTGTATTAAAGTTGAAGATCGTAGTAGCAGTACTTCAAATTCATTTATAATAAACTAATAGAATAGTTCAGATAACCGTCTGCTGATCTCTATCATTAAAATATATGATATGGACAGCACACGACTACCTTGTAGGGAATTATCAAATTACACACATTTTTTGCTGCATTTGCTTTTAATTTATTTCCTCGAATTTCACTTGAGATATATTTCTCATCAATTATAGCTCTGACTTCGCGGCAAAGCAAAAATGCATAAAAACTCAATCTTCGTTAAAAGTTTTAAAATGCAGAATAACCCAAAATGCAATTTAAATTTGAAAAAAAAATTTTACAATTAAAATTACACTTTCCATGCCAAATCAAGCAATACTGCCAGCGAGCTGGAAGACAAAATTTTCTTTGCACTAAATTGAGTTTACTTTTGATGCCATTGGGTAAAAAGGCACAAAATATGATGCACCATGCACCAACTGAATTAACTGTTCTAATAATGTTTTCGAAAGAACACGAATGACGGTCTCGTTAGCCTTAGTGGCACTTAAACCTTTAAATTATTGATAAATCTGCAACTACTGCATGCAGATTAATTAAAGGCATTAAAACCTTAACCGGAAAATAAGAACAACATTATTCATTCACTTTTAAAGCAAAAAATATACAATTTACCATCGTATAAGAGTAAAAACATAGAGCTCACCTAAAGGAGCAATGTATATATATATGTTTGGTGCGATTGCTGATGTTATAGCAAATCCACATACAAAAATAGAAAATTTCAATGTTCTACGGCTGTTTGTTTGAGTTATATGATATACAAGCGTATGTAAGTACAGATGTCACTCAAAAAATTCTTTCTGAATCCCTTTTACAGTCCGTTTTGGGAAAAAGAGTACTTTTTTCTGTCTGTAGGTACAGATGTTTCGCAAAAACGTTATTCAAACCAAACAAAATTACTATTTAAAGGCGATAAAGATCGAGTGGGCCATCCATGTAACAGAGAACTTCGTCCGTGAAAACCACAAATTAGCTATCAGAAAATGTGAGATCGCAAAAGTGTGCACATTCCGGAAATAGTTTTCTTACAGATCTCTAGTTTGTGATTTTTGAATCATGAATTCGGCCTAAGACATGCAGATATCGGTTTGAAACGTTTTTAAACGCCTCTAAAACGAAGCTGTTTGTGGGGTGAGGCAAAATCTCAATGGCCTCTGATTGGCTTACGGCAGGAAGAAGCAAATGATTTATGCAAATAATCTAAACAATTTGGCGTAATTGAAAGATGCGATACACCGACATGTCCGCAACATTCCTTCTGATATGCAAAGAGCTGCTGTTGAGAATGCTTGCTTTCGGAAAATGGTGGACGCCTCATTGAACATGCTTTGTTTCAGAAGCGATTAAACACATTTTAAACCGATGTCTTCACGTCTTATTTCGTTTAACAATATTGCATGCAGCGCCGTTTGGTGGCGAGTTTTTGAACTTTTTTTCCGTGGAAAATAAATTCCCATGATCTCCATTACAAGACTACCAAGTTTGATAACCATTTAGTGCAGTAGTTTTCCTTTCATAAGCATTTCAAAGTGGAAGTTTATTTATAACCACCCTGTACGTATCAACCTACAGACGTACTCACTCATCACTGTTCTGTACGTAGGTAAAAAATTCATTTTGAATCCATTTTACAGTCTGCTTTGGAAAAAAGAGCCTTGTATTCTGTCCGCACTTACAGATGTTATGTAAAAAATTGTCAAAATGGATTCGCGAACACTCAAAAGGGATATTTCTGTTTTCTCAACTACAATACTTTCTCTGCTTCGTACAAGGAAATAAAACCACCTGCGGCTAGAAATATTATTGTTCGAAGCACTTGAGATAAGGGAAGGGGGGATACGTTGGTTTCATGGTAAACTCTTTTGCAACGGCTTTCTTCAGGAAATTCTTTGAGTATTTCAGTTCCGCTAAATCGTCAGAGATCTTTCTTCTTTTCAGGCCTGGATGTAAACTTCATTTGAAAATGGAAGCTCAAGAAGCATCTGCCGTACGAAACCCAAAATCTTCCGCATTTATTCTTACCAAGCGCAACGATTTGAAGAACAAGCAGAAGTACATGACATCTTGAAATGTCTAAATTTCTAGGGCCCAGAAATGGGATAAAAAATTGCAAGACGATACATATATATAAACAGAACAGGAATATTTTCCTCTACATATCCCAAATATCTTCCGAAAATCTGGGAGGAAGTAGTCCACTGAGTAAGAATCAAATGCAGTAGCTCTTACATTTCTTTCGATAACTGTGGGATTCCGTGAAAACTTTTTTAGTACTTCACACCTTTTAGAAATTCTGTTAGTTGTATAACAATAACAAATTTCGCATTTGTAAAGCTCTTTATTTAAGTATATAAAATAGTCTGGGGAAGAAAGAAATATATGCAACTATAATCAATATATATATAAATCTGATGTGTACACCGCATGACTTCCTTATACGAAATATTAAATTATACGCATTTTTTTTTTTTTTTGCATTTCATTTAAACGTATTGGATTGAATTAAATCTACTTCCGACAGCGCATAAACCACAATAGAATAAATGTATTATTTAAAATTCACAATATTTGTTTACCATAGCGACACTCTGGCGCTAGGTTCACTTAAAAGTATTATATTTCGTTCATATTATAACTCAGAATGCACAAATTTTCTATCATTTCAAGAATTATCTAATCGTTGCTACATGTTCTATTCAAATACTATAATAAAGCTAGAACGATGTATAAAAGAAATTAAGCAAAGAAAACAAAAAAGAAACAGTTTTTCACAGACGATTGAGTATTTCTTATTCCATTAATTCAGTTCTCACTTCGCGACAAGGCAAAAATACATAAAAACTCAAAATATCTGTATTAAAAATTACGAAGTAAATCTTAAACACTTATTTCCTAGAAAAAATTCCAGAAAGGATTAAGCATGATTTAATTGGCAATAATAAATGAAGGCGTTATCTTTGTTGTTGCGAAGATAAGTTTCTCTAGATTGGCAACAAATCCACTATCCTGCTGTTTCAAATGTAAACAAGCAATGGCCGCCATCAATAAAATTATTAGGCTTAGCGGCACTTAAACAACTTTAAAATTGTTGATAATTCTAAAAATATTGCATAGAGATTTACTAAAGGCATAAAAACCTTAACCGGAAGATAAGAACAACATAAGTCAATCATTTTTAAAGCAAAAGAGTTACAATTTACAAACATATAAAAGTGAGGAAACTGAGATCACTGAGCCGGGCGACAGAGTGGATATATATATATAAATTTAAACAAATTTAAATTTCATTCCTTGCAGCAATGGCGCAAAGAATATTTAATTAAATATGTAGTTAAATTTAATTTTTGTAATTAAACTCAATTTATTCTTATGAAACAATTATATATATAAATATATTTATATACGTTTGGTGCGGCCGATTGCAAACAAAATACGAGGTGCACATCTACATGTTATAGCAGTCCTATATACAAAATTTCAACGTTCTGCGGCCACTCGTTTTTGAGTTATGCGAGATTCGTCCGTACGTTCGTACAGACGCCACGAAAAATTCTCTTTAGAATTCATTTTAAAGCAGTTTTATAATTTTTTTGGAGGAAAAGAGTCTTTTATTCTGTCCTTACGTACAGATATCACGCAAAAACTTCGTTAAATTACATAATGGATATTTTCGTTGAAATATGCTGCCTGAAACTTTTCGCGATTCCTTTTTACTTCGTACGAGGAAGTAAAAAAGAAAGTCTCTATGTTTTTCCTCTAATAACTCAGTCAGTTCTATAGCTATTGTCACCAAACTTTCTACGATTCTTTTCTGGGTTCTGGAAAGGTTCGACGTCCACTTTTTTCCAGAAAAAAAATGGCTAAAATCCGAGATGTTAATTAAGAACTCTGAAAAACGATTATTTTCGCCCTCATTTTTCCGAGTGGCTCTGCAGTCTCACAAGCAGGAGATGAAAATCTGCTTTATTTCTAAAGTTGTTGCCACTGCTCGCTTTCAAATTCCAGTGTTTGTTAATAAAAAATTTCTAACTTTTACAATGAAATAAAAATAGCATCGCCAAAGATTAAATACTTTATTCCCGATTCGAAAAATTCGTGGGAAGCCATTTCGACTATTCCCATCTTCGTACGACTTTAATCTGAAGAAATATTAATTAAAAAGCTCTGAAAACACTCATTTTTGCACTCTTTTTTGGTCTCACGCGATGGCAACAGTCTCGCGCTTTGGAGATAAAAATGCTTTATTTCAAAAAGTTTTGCTACTGCTCGCTTCAAATCGTAAAGTCTGTTAATATAAAAATTTTATGTTTTACGAAATCTATATATATAACAAACAATGTCTGTGTGTTTGTTTGTTCGCGTTATTGATTTCTGATCAATTATGATCCATTTTTTGCCACATTGAATCGACTAAAATTGAACATAGTTCCGTTGTTTTGATATTAATGAGAGAGAATTAGCTTTTTTTTTTTTTTTGTATCGAAATATTTTATGTGCGTTCCATATCGCATCAGCGGGAAAAATGCATGACTATGAATCGTAGATTTTGCATCGTTATTAGAGAAGGATTACAGCGATATCGTTCTCTTTGTTGTTAGATGCATTACTCTCAATCTAACGTAACTGGCATCGAGTACTTTCGCTAGTTAATAATAATAAAGACCTGCATTTATTGGTTTTAAATCGCTTAGTTTGTTGACAATAACTTAAAATTTGAAAGAAAAATTAAATATTTTACTTTTTACAGAATAGCAACCTACTGACGCGTGTAAGATAAAAAGTAATTTATTACCGTCAATGGCAACATATTCCTTATAAATCGCTAAGTTTATTACTTAAACGCGAAAGAGTAATTAATATCTTACGCTTTGTCGAATGGCAAACCATTTATTTTAAATTGTGTAACTTTCTAGTTAAATTTGAAACATAAATAACTTACGCTCTTCCAAGCGTGCAGCCCATTTGCTTTAAAACAGCTAATTTCTTATTGAAAATGTAATTAGTTCGCGTAAAAAATTAAATAAAAATAAAGTTCAGAACTCAAAATTCGGGCTTCGAGATTATGTTTGGATAGAGGAATTACGTAAGGTCAAAAATATATTGTTCTACCAGCCGAGATTTCTTTCATATCAATTTTGTAAATCTATAACTTTATGATAAAAATAGGTTAGGTTAGGTTATTTAATTACGGCAAAGCCTCGAGGGCTATCTGCCTAAGAGGAGGGATGCCTTCGTGGAGGACTTTCTAAGGGAAACTGGCTCGTATACACGTTACACATGGGGAAAACCACGAAAACACCCATGCAGCCAGCCCGTCCGCGGGATTCGAACCTCGGACCGAACTACCAGTGTTCAGCGACTTTACCGCTCGGCCGCTGGTGGGCCTTATGATAAAAATATTATAAGAGTTATGGTATGAGTTTGTATAGCTATCTTTGTTAAACAAGATGTATGCAAATACAGTAAATTTTATTGCACATAGGAGGGCACATTTACCTCTTTGCTTTAGGCTCTAATACACCGTGTAGAGTTCCTCACTTTGGAATTCTAAGTTAATGTTGGAAGTCAAAAATCTAAGAACTAATAAGCGAATAATCGCTTGTGTTCGGTGACAAGAAGATAGAAGGGTAACTAACCCATTATTATTCCAATAAGATTTAACAAAACTCCGCCTGGGAGTGTACAGGCAAAGACCGCACTTGGACTTGAACTTAAAAGACTAAGAATTAAACTAAAACTAAGATTAACTAAAGAAGTATAGCCGAAGCTATCAAGGTTCAAATCGCGTTGGCCCCTTAACTTATTTGACTACGAAGCTTAACAACGGCCCGAGTACGGCCGAGCGTAATAACATCTTTGAGAGACAGAGTGGCTAAAAAGGCAAACGCGCGTAAATCAGAAACTCTGATTCTCTCTGACTCAGTAAGTTACTTCGTGGTTTAAATACCGCTCCTCCTCATTAAATATTCGGCGCCCACCAGCGGCCGAGCGGTAAAGTCGCTGAACACTGGTAGTTCGGTCCGAGGTTCAAATCCCGCGAATGGGCTGGCTGCATGGGTGTTTTCGTGGTTTTCCCCATGTGTAACGTGTATACGAGCCAGTTTCCCTTAAAAAGTCCTCCACGAAGGCATCCCTCCCCTTAGGCAGATAGCCCTAGTGTGCTTTCCCATAATTAAATACACCACACCACATTAAATATTCAGCAAATTCCAAAACTACGTTCTGGCCGGAAGTAGTAAGTTGAAGTTAAGAATTTGACAGGAAAGGGACTTAAAATTTAACTGTTAATAAAAATTAACACAATCCTTACAACCTACGCATTGTGAGGAAGCAAAGCAAAAATGTTTTAGCTTTCACATTCGAAAGCACGATAAAATGAAGGGGATAAGAAATGTTTAAACAAGCAAATAAAATTGAGTGGCGACATCTAAAAAAATAAATAACTACTTAAAAAGCGGCATATCGCATACAAAATCATTACTAAATTACTAAAGATTAGATACATCGAAAACAAATTCAAACGTTCGGGCTTCGATGTACATACCTTCGGATGGACGATTTAGCGTAAGGCTATGTGTCTTTAAAATTTGGTAGTTCTAGTTACCGCTATTTTCTTAGAAAGCGAATATCATACATACAAACCTTTTACTGGCCCAAAAAAGACATCAGTCCTGAATGAGATATTAGCTCCGAATGGCATTTTGCATTGAATTACCATAAACGGCGTATCACTTTTCTAATTGTTGCCACCAAATATTATCGCCCTGTATTATATTCAAAGAAATTAAATTACGAAGAATCTATATGAGTGTATGTATGTTTCTTGCAGTGTGAAAAAATAATGGTACCTACAGCCATCCAGGTTTGAATAACATCCATCCGAACATGGGCATCTGAAAACCCGAATTTTGAATTTGTTTTCTTCTCTATTTGATATTTAGTAAAACTTTAACGAATTTTTAATTAAAAAACTCAACGATTTCAAAGACAGCAGTGGCAAAATTGTACGAAAAGAAAAGTAATTTTATATCCAGTGCGGGTTACTGTATTGAGAGAATTTAAAGATGCGCTGTTTTTAAATATTTTGCCATTTTGCGGTTCAATCGACTTTTATGTCGATTAAGCGCTAAGAACGTTATATTTAATAAATAACGTAAACTCTCAGAACGTTACTAATAAAAAGACAAAACAAGTTTTATCAAGCGATTTTGATAAGAAAACTGAACACTGATATGAATACACTGAAATGTATGCCAGCACTTAACGCGTCATTCAGAATTCTAAACGTATTACTGCTATTGATTTTTTTTTCATTTTGCTGTTACATTCTAAACTCATGTCCATAAATTAAGGATAATGCAAAATCAGGCAAAGGAAGAGTTAGAAGCAAAACAAATTTGACTTATTTGTAAAGCTTATTTATTAAACAAAAGGTAAAGAGCAAAAAAAGATGCTATATGTTTGATATTATTAAAAAAATTAGCGATTTTTTCTCCCTGGAGCAAATTACAAAAAAATCTATTTACAAAAAAACAATATTACTTGGTTGGTATGATTGTTAATACATTGTATGTCTCCCAGACGATGCAATACAGTCCGTACAACGCCTAGGCATGCTGAGTATCAAATTATCGATCTGATCTTGGGGGATATTACACCACTCAAAAAGCAGTGCTCTCGGAAGTTCCGGTAGAGATGTAGGAGTAGGTTGACGGGCTGCAACTCGTCGGCCAAGCATGTCCCACACGTAATCTACTGGATTCAAGTCCGGTGAGAATGCTGGCCAGTCCATACGGGTGATATCCTCCGACTGAAGGCATTCGCTTGCGATGTTTGCACGGTGAGGACGGGCGTTGTCATCCATAAACACAAATTGTGCGCCCATGGCGCCCCGAAACAAACGTACATGTTGTTCCAGAATGACGTCCGGATAGATTTGGTTTATCATGGTTCCAATTTGAACACGCAGGTCAGTTCTGGAACCCAGAATAATTCCACCCCAAACGAGCACTCCTGCACCACCGTGACGGTGTCGTTCAATGATGTTTTCTTGGTGGTAACGGGTACCTGAAGCTCTCCATATGAAAGCCCGGCGAGAATCAGACTGCAAGCTAAACCTGGACTCGTCGGAAAATAACACACAAGCCTACTGTTGCGGTGTCCACAATGCATGCTCTCTACTCCAGGCTAACCGCAGGCGACAGTTAGTTGTAGTAAGTGGAACGCATCTGACAGGTCTACGAGTATATAGACCAATCTGCCCTAAGCGTCTGTACACTGTCTGCCTCGAAATTGTCGTACCAGTGGCTGAAGAGAGCTGACGAGACAGGTCTGAGGCTGTGCTCCGCCTGTTTCTTTTGGCAGTAACTGCCAAATATCGGTCCTCATTCGGCGTTGTAACTTTGAGGCGACCTGTGCTGTAACGTCTACTCACATTACCATCATCTTGGAATCTTTGCCAAAGCCTGGAGATGACACTCTGGGCAATTCCGAGTTCGTCTGATACTTCCAGTTGGGTACTCCCACATTCCAGACTGCCGAAAATTCTACCACGTAAAAAATCATCCAAATGCGTCCTTTGTGTCGTAACTATTCGGTTATTGCACTGAAATGCTTATAAAGCGCCTGCGAACAATTTTACTTCTTTGCCTGTATTCCTTATATATCACTCTCTTACACTCTCGTCATTGTGACGTACCATCGGTGTCATCTGGTTACTTCCTGAAATTTGCATATGATTCTTGAAGATGTGTGTAGTGATTTTACATGTGATATATTTATTTTAGAGTTCGATTTCCGCGTGACTCCGAATTATCCTTAATTTATGGACATGAGTGTGTATGGCATAAGTGCAACAAAAATGATGCTTAATAATTAAGCGAAGAACGCCCTCCCCCCCAAAAAAAATCTGCAAGGTTTCAGATTTTAAATTACGTCCAAAGGGGCGTTTTTTTAACATTTTGTGTGTTACCTTTATTTATTAAATATCACATTTTTCTAACTGAAATCATAAAAGTGAGTTTAAGAGCAATATCGCAAAATAGTTTTAAATTGAGCCTATCTTTAGATCTTTCGATACACAGTCTCACGCGCTGGAAATAAAGTGTTTTTTCTGTACAACGTTGCCATGGCTCGCTTTGAAAACGTTAACTTTGTTAATCAAAAAGTCGTTAACTTTGTTAATAAAATTAATTCCAAATTTCAAATTTGGACTTCCAGATGCCCATATTCGCGGGAGGATTATGTTATTCAAAATTGAATGGCTGTGGGTATCGTTGTTTTATCACAGTGCGAGAAACATGCACACATTGATGCAGATTCTTCGTTATTTAATTTCTTTAAATATAATAGAGGGCGATCATATTTGGTGGCAACAATTTGAAAAGTGAAACAACGCTTGTAGTATATCAACGCAAAATGCCAAAACGAAAATAATAGTCCTTCTGGGCAAATTGCCCCTTTGTGCTAAAAAGGTTAGTAGGAATGAATATAACTACAGATTACTAGCTCGCGATCTCAGCGGGAGTGTAAAAAACCTTAGCAAACCTTTTTCTGCGCTCGTTAAAATCTAAAACCTTTTAGATTCTTTCTAATTATTATTTTAACTAAAGATGGGAAAATAACCCGGTTTTTCAATGAAGCCCGAATTCTCTCTGCCGCAAATTTACAACGATCTGTTATTCAAGGAACTATACCCATATGTTGCTATCGCTTGCATTTTATCAAGTTATGTCGAGATAAGACCAACAGCCTGTTTCCTCCTTTCAAGAGTTACTTTCGTGATTACACCTGAAATTTTCCTTTTTTTGATTTTTTTTTCTGCTTAAGGAGTCTCTTGGATAACTGTTAGCTATTCTCCGATTGGGTGAGATAACTGAGAAGTGCGAAAATTCAGTTTCTTGAAGTATAAATTATCTGTAGCTTGTACGATTAAAGAAATTAAAGACTTTAATAGTCTTCTACTGTTAAATGATAACGAATGTATATTGTTGCGTGCTGTGATACGTCTTTGGCAATATGAAGCAAATCCAATGATGGAATGCAGAAAAAACTTTATTTAACACTCAAATGGCGACATACAAAACAAGAAGAAAAAAAAATCTGAAATGTTTCAGATTTTAAATTACGTCCAAATTAAATTACGTTTTTTTAACGTTTTGTGCGTTATCTTTATTTGTTAAACATCATGTTCTTCTTAAACCATAAAATTCAATTCAACAGGAATATCGCAAAATAGTTTTAAAATGAGCATATCTTTAGAATTTCCGATACAAAAACTCACGCGCCGGAGATAAAAAAATGTTTTTTCTGCATAACGTTGCCATTGCTCGCTTTGAAATCCTTGAGTTTGTTAATCAAAAATTCGTCAAAGTTTTAAAAAATAGGAAATCGATCATAAAACAAATTTCAAATTTCAAATTGGGTCTTCCACATGCTCATATTCGTTGGAGGATTACGTTATTCAAAATTCGATGACTCTATGTACCATTGTTTTATCACAATACGAGAAATATACATACATTTATGCAGATTTTTCATTATTTAATTTCTTCAAATATAATGCAGGACTCTAACATTTTGTGGCAACAGTTTGAAAAGTGAACCCACGTTTATGAGTCCGACGCAAAATGCCAAAACGAAACTAATAGTCCTTCGGGATTCAAATCCCTTTGGACTAAAAAGAATACTAACATTTAAAAATAAAATACATTCTTCGTGCGAGAGTCGCACGTGGCACTCGAGTCTGGTTTCAAATATTGCCATTCGCAAATACCTTAATGTTCATCTATTTAAATTATTTAAACTACAAGATTTTAATACTATTTAAAGCTATTACAGTGCATACGGGTTTGTAATGCTTTGAATGCACACAGAACTCCTGACAGCTTGATAGGATTATTTTACCAAACGTAGCACGTTACAGTTTGGCTCTTTCCACAAAAGCTCCTCCCAGAATAACGGAACACAATAACAAAGTACGGCAACATTTAGCACTGTAGCAGGAATTTTAAAAGTACGCTTTCTCAAAAAATATTTTGGGATTTTGCTGTTGAATTTTATGTGGCGTAAATGCGAAGAAAGTGATGAATAATGTCAAGGATAAAAAAAACAGAAAATGAAAACTGAAACCTTTCAGATTTTAAATTACTCCCAAAGGGGCTTTTTTTAACTTCTGGTGTGTTACTTTTATTGATTAAATATTATGTTTTTCCCATTTAAACCATAAAATTCAATTCAACACCAATACCGCAAAATTTTTAAAGAACATATCTGAGATATCTGAGAGCATATCTATTTAAAGAGCATATTTTGAAAGAGAAATTCTGATACACAGTCTCCTTTCCGATACAGAGGGAGATAATTTTTTTTTATTGTTTAATTTATTTATTTATTTATTTATTTTCTGTACAGTTTTGCCTTTGCTCGCATCGAAATTGTTAAGTTTCTTAACCACAAATTCCTAAATGATTTACAAAATGTGAAATGTATAATAAAACAAATTCCAAATTTGGGATTCCAGATCCCCATATTCGGGTGGAGACTTACGTTATTCAAAATTGGATGGCTCTAGGTACCGTTGTTTTATCTCTATATTTTTGGAGGTTTTTGTCTAGAAATGCATCTATTTTAAGGTGATGGTAAAAGATTTATAGTTATAATTCAAAATAGTTTTCGAAAAAATTTATAAAAGTTACTAAAAATACACATTTAAAAAATAAATCGGGACCTAAATTTCGAATTGGGAAAAGAAAAAATCAGGTAAGTTTAATTAAAAAAGGAGATATAAATAAATATGTATTAAATTCAATTAACACTGAGGAGCTAAATTTTTGAGAGCTAATATTTTAAAAAGTAATAGTGTTATTTTTACAAAGCTTGGCACCTTGGCATAACTTAAATCATGAAATCGAAATAGGAAAAAAAATCAGTATGTCATTTCAAGAAAAAGTCCAGATTTTGTGTCAAAATGCTCATGTTAGAACAATGCTGTATATAAATCTAATATATATCCCAAGTCGCCCTTTCAAGACATGGAAAACGCAAGTTCAGTTTTGCCAATTAGCTAAGGAGAAGGAAAGACCTAGAAGTGCCTCCTACTTTTTTTTGGGGGGGGGAGAGTGTACATATATGCAAATTATTCGTTTCTTTATAATACAGAAGAGATTAAAAAATCAAAACGCTTAATTATTATTCTCATTATAAATGAAATATAAATATAAAATTCCTAAATAAATTAAAGTTCTGAAATACTTAAAGTTCTGAATTCTGAAAAATAAATGTTTAATATTGATGGTAGAGCGATTTGTTAATATTTATTTCGATGATGATTGTAAATTACGCTGCGATTTACAAAAAACTTATTTGTTTGACGTTTTGCAAGAATTAATGAGTTAAAAATTAGATTTGATATGATGCAACAAATGAAAGAAAATTGAATCCTGTCTCCATTAGTTTTTCGCAGAGGAAGGACGTAATTGGTACAAACGAACTTAACATTTTAGTATTCTGTAGGAAATATAAATTGATATCTACGTCTAGCTCTGTTGCCACTGATTAAAGGCTATGTGCTTTCCGATAATCAGTAATTTTTCGCATTTTTTTTCTTTTTGTTCGTAGCTTAGTCCCGAGTAATTACTATCTCAACAATTAAGGAATCAGCATTTTTCAATATCCAGTTCAATTACATTGAATATTACTAAATGCTAAAACCTATGAAATGAAAACTAATACATTTTCTAGAATACTGGGGGAAAATGATTTAATCTTTTAGCTCTTATTGTGACGTAAACAGAAAAAAGTTTTTTTTTTTTTTAAAGTGCTAGTTTTGTAAGGATCTTAAGTTTTACTAACGTTTATTTTATTTTAAATCTTTACTATCACTTCTTATTTTCTACTTCCGGCCAGAATTATAAGCGTGAAGGATTTTATGCAAAGTTGTCTGGCGAACGCCAAGTATTTAAGTGTGGCCTTTTTGCCAAGCAGGAGAGAGGAAGCAGTGAGTTCGAAGCAGGCCGCTTACCTTAGAAGTTACGCAGTTGCTATTTGCCTTCCAGGCCAGAGGTTTTAATCCTCTTGATAAATTAAACGTATTGTAGTGTTCACAGTCTCTGTGCTACATACGCTTCCTGTTATTATAAGGCCAATCTTATTCTAAAGTTAAATTAGAGTTTAGTTTTATTTTTATACCTTTTACGTTAGACCCCGAGTGGAGGGTCATTGTATTCCGAAGTACGGAAGTCATTGTATATAAAGAAAAATAAAGGGTCTTGTATACCCTTCGTCTGTATCCTGTCTACTTACTACAATTAGTGAACATAGCTTTAGTAAGCTCTCTGTTCCTAGTCAGGTCATTGTATGTTTCCGAAGAAGGTTAGAAGAAACATTGAACCTGATAGTGGCGCCCGACGAAGAATAACCATGGCCGAATTTCAAGAAGAACCTGTGCTGCCTGCAGAAACGGCTCAGAATCCAGAAATGCCAGCTGCCGCTCTGGAAGGATTTGGGTACATCGTCCAGACCATGCGCGCTTCGATGAAACCAGAAGCAACGTTTAATGGAAACTCACAGGTAACCAGTTTTTTGGAAAAATTGGATGACCACTTCATGCTCTACCCCGTGCACGAGTTTCAAAAAGTTACCTTAGCTACCAGCGCTTTGAGGGGCCAAGCGCTTAACTGGTTCAAATGTATCGGCAGAAGTCTCTTGGGTCAAGCAGGAAGTCCCACCTATACTTACGAAAATTTCAAGACTGCCCTACTAAAAGCCTTCCCTGTTGTAAGGGATCGTGCGAAATTAGAAACAGAACTCTTCAGTATATATCAACAAAGAATGGAAAACCTCTCGAGCTTTATTTTAAGAAAAATTCACGTTTTCAAGCTCTTGTATGGAAACCGTCCGGATCCTGAAATAATTCAAGTGATTTTGCCGAGGTTACTACCCCAAGTGCAAGACTTTATTGAATTACGAAATCCGACTACACTGGAAAAGTTATTTGAGCTAGCAATCCAGTTTGAAAGTAGAAGAACGGCGGACGTCGAAAGAAGACGCCAATATCAACAGCGAAACCAATTTGGTACGCCAAGACTACAGCAAACTCAAGCACATGGCTACGGAGAAAAAGCGAATCAGTGGGCAAGGAAACCCGAGCATTCAAAAACAGCCGGCGAACGTCGACAGTTCAATAGCAACCCAGGAAAAAACTCTCAAGGCCAGTGGAGAAAGAAGGAAAGCACCGAAAGGAAAAATAATTTAAACTAAAACGGATTTCTGCTGACGAGAGGGTGCGGAAATCTGAAGGCCACGAAAACCCCTCTTCCTACAAGTTAAATACAGTAATGGTGAAAAATTTAACTCTTCCGAAGATTGAAGTCTTGGTAAATAATATCCCGGCCACCGCACTCCTGGATACCGGCGCGCAGTGTTCCTGTGTGGCAGAAGTCTTTTTTAGAAAGTATTTTCGCAAATACCGCATATATAATGCGGATAATACAACAGTATTAGCGGCGCAAGGAGAACAATGTAAGTGCGTAGGTAAAGTACCTTTGTACATCCGTATCAAGGACGAACAAGTAAAGGTGATGTTTTTTATAGTAAAGAATTTGCAAGCAAATTTAATCCTAGGAATAGACTTTCTTTCAGACGCACAAGCTACACTGGATTTTAATGCAGCGTCCCTTAAGCTGACGATGAAACCAGTGCGTGTAGAAAAGGTTGAACCGCCAAGGTTAAATCTTGACCACCTGCCTAATGACGAGCAAGATAGAATCCGACAAGTGGTAAGTGAATTTGCTTCCTTATTTAGTGATATTCCAGGATTTACTCAGGTTACTAACCATAGTATTGACACCGGAGATGCATTGCCGGTTCGTCAAAAACCATACCGGTATGATAAGAATAAGGAAAAAATTATAGAATGGCATATTACCGATATGCTACGTAAAACGATCATAACGCCTATCTCAAGTAGTTATGCTAGTCCGGTGGTTTTATGTAAGAAAAATAATGATTATCCTTTGGAGCATCCAAAAAGGTGGAGATTCGCTATTGATTACCGTAAATTAAATTCCATAACGAAATATCCGGTATATCCGTTACCGATCATAGAAGAAATTTTAAGGAACATAAAATCAACCAAATTTATGACGACTTTAGACTTAACGAATGGTTATTTTCAAATAGGGGTCAGGCCTGAGGACGTGCCTAAGACTGCTTTTATAACCAAGTCTGGCACTTATGCATTTTTGCGTATGCCGTTTGGCCTTTCAGGCGCCCCAGCAACATTTCAGCGATGCATGGACATTGTGTTAAGACCTGTTCTTGGAAAGTCCACATTTATCTATTTAGACGATATCATTATTACTAGTGATAATCTCGACCAACATATACAGGATTTAAGACAGGTGTTTTCTTTATTAAATGAGGCCGGTCTAAAAGTTAATGTCGAAAAGTGCAAATTTGCAGCCCCTGAATTAAAATATTTAGGTTACAAAATATCGCAAGAAGGGATCGAGACAGATGAATCAAAAATAATCGCTGTACAAAAGTATCCGACTCCAAACACGGCAAAGAAGCTCTCTTCTTTTCTAGGACTTTGTTCATATTATAGGTCCTTTATAAAAGATTTTGCGGCTATCGCTGAGCCATTGTTAAAATTAAAAAGGAAAAAGGCAAGATTCTCGTGGACGGCTGAAGCCAATAGTGCTTTCGAAAAATTAAAACAAGCATTAACGCAAGCCCCTGTGTTGAAATTTCCTGAAAAGGATGAAAATTTAGAAATTTCAGCGGATGCTTCGGACTATGCGGTAGGAGCGGTACTTTCGCAAAATCAGCAGCCCGTGGCATTTTTTAGCCGAACTTTAAATCAAACACAAAGAAACTATTCCGCGACCGAGAGAGAGGCACTTGCAGTTCTGTTAGCAGTGCAAAAGTTCCGAGTCTATTTTGGAAAGGCGCCGATAACAGTATATTCTGATCATGCGGCGGTAACTAGATTGTACTCAGGGAAAAATTTATCCCCAAGGTTAATAAGATGGGCACTCAAGTTGCAAGAATATAATCTGGTAATCAAGCATACCCCCGGAAAGGAAAATATCGTAGCAGATGCCCTATCACGAATTAAATTAGACGAACAGGGTAATACCGTAAAAGTTGCAATGCTTACAGCGTGTACAATAAATTCCCGAGAAACTGTAATAACAGAACTGGGTAAGGATCCTGAGTTTGGAAGTATTTATGAGTATTTGAAGGATCCTGAAAATTTTAGCCAACAAGATATTGTGGCGATAAGAAATAGGGCGGCCCATTACGAACTAATAGATGGTCTATTATTTTATACAAAAACTACGAATTCCAACAACGAATTTCGACCTGTTATCCCAGCTAGTCTTAGATTAAATATCCTGCAAGAGCTCCATGACAGCCCTTTAGCTTCTCATGCTGGTATTCGAAAAACTATCCAACGCGTACGCGAGGCAGTCTACTTTCCTGAACTGCAAAAGTTAACAAGGGCGTATGTCCAGTCCTGCCCAACATGTCAAGCCGTTAATTATATTAATTTCCGCCCGGCCGGGTTTCTAAATAGTATTAAATCCGAATTTCCAAATGAAATAATCGGCATCGATTTATTGGGCCCTTTCCCAAAAAGTCAGTTAAACAAAAGTCGCTATCTCCTTGTTATGGTTGATCATTTTAGTAAATGGACCGAAATTGTTCCCTTAAAACGAGCCTCCGCGAAATTAGTTACTGATTCTATTTTAAATAAATATATTTTAAAATACGGGGCGCCCCTAAAAGTTATATCGGATAATGGTCCTCAATTTGTAAGTAATATATTTGAAGACATGTGCCAAAAACTGGGCATACGTCATTTAAAAATGGTCCCGTATCGGCCGCAATCAAATATAGCGGACCGGGTCAACAGAAATATAGTGAAAATTATCCGTAGTTATGTTAAAAATTTTCATAAAAGCTGGGATAACTATGTTAATGAATTTGCTTTCGCCCTTAGGACCGCAAAACATGATACAACGGGCAAAACTCCTGCTGAGTTATTTCTAGGCAGAAAGGTTATAACACCGTTAGATAAACTATTTTATGTGCAACAAAGAGCCCCAGAATTTAAAATGGGTGATATAGAAAAACTAATAAAAGAAGCAAAAAAGAATACGGAAGTAGCACAAAGAAAACAGAAGTTATACTATGATCTGAAACGACGGGGAGTAACTTATAAAGTAGGGGATGAAGTTTTAAAAATCAAGCATTCACTTTCTTCAGCACCAGAAGATAAAACTGCCAAATTTTTTCCACGCTTTGAAGGACCATATGTTATAGAAAAAATAACTCACGCTGTTGTAGTGTTAAAGGCAAGAAATGGTGAAACCTGTTCCGCAAATATTGATCAAATTAAACCCTACTTCGATCGTAATAAAATGAAAATCTTTTCAGATCTTTTGCAGGATCCGGTACGGCAGACACCGCAGGTACAAGTTCCAGAGGTGGGAAAACGACAAGTACAAGGGCAAGCCAATGAGAGACAGAAGCAAGTGAAAAGAAAATTGCCCCGTGGAAAAACTGAAGGTAAAAAGAAAAAGAAGCCGTTCCACCGTCCAGAAAACAGAGTGCACGAACACCCCCAGAATGAAGAAGGGAGAAGGACGACGTATGTGGAAAGGACCGGGAGAAAAGACGGCAACTATAACCCGGCTGTGAAACGGAAGATTGACTCATCCGACAGAACTCTCCGCAGCAAAAGTCGCCGAACTGCGGAAGGGCCATCAGCGGCGGAGGAAAAAGTACAAGAAAAATTTGAACGGCCAACAACGAGGTCCAAGCAGGATCACGACAGAAGTTTCCCGGTTCCACCAAGACCAGCTGCCTTCAAACGGCCAAGACCACAAGCAGAGCACAAAAGGAAGGTGTTCAAGGGTGGCCGTACTGGTGAAAAACGGAAGCTTCCAGAGGAAAGCACTGAAGGGCGAGCCCGTACAAGAAGGAGGATCAACCAAGCTACTATCAGCTATACCTTTAAAGACTGGGCCCAGAAAAGGATGTCTGAATATTACAAAGATAAGTAAAATTTTATGTTACTTTACAAACTTAAGTTAATCTTTCATTCTTACTGCAAGTGGCAGATTTCAAGAAGTTTTACCTCATGCGAGGTCTACCTTTATCGCCAAAAGGGCGAGAAATGAGTTGTGACCGATTTTCTTATTATGTTTTTCAATTACTCGCGCGTAAAACTAAAGTTGATGTATAATAGCGTTGTGTAAAGACTTAAATATTGTAAAAAGTTATTGTATAAATTTTATTTAAAACATTCTAGCAAGAAAGAAGTTTTAGTCTGAAAGACTTTTTGAAATGTAGTATTATTTCAATGTAGAAAGAATTGGCACTTGCTTTGAAAAGAATAGAAGTTAACAATGTACTACTAATGTATGTTTTCAAATGTGTAAAATTAACGGCATGTTGATATGTTCTTGTATACATGTGAACTGTTATTTTGAATGTTAAGAAATACCGTGATATGGTAAAAGTGAAAGTAATGTTAATTTGTTATTCGTGTGACTGTAAAGATTAAATCATGGTGAATATGTGTTAAAGGTTGAATGATGTAGTTAGGCTCTCTGACGCTACACTTTAGAGTTAGCCACTTTCAGAATAGTACCTCAGGGTTTAGAGTTGAAAGTAGGGTGCGTTAAGAGGTCTCGTATGTTGAATTTTAACACGTTAGTGTTTTGATTGTAGGAGGAAGTGTGGCACACGTAGACAGAAACACATACGTGTATGGTGTTCTTTTACAACACATGTCAGAGAGCACGGGGAGAGATAATTAAAATAGTCATGAATGAAATAAGAATGTTAAGAGAAGTATATTCTATATGTTAATTGCAATGTCATTCTGTAACATTTCATTAAACTAGTTTTCCTTCCAGATCTCTGGAAGGAACCAGAATTGAATAAAGCTCCTGTTTAGATGCAGTACAGATGAAAAAAAAAAAAAAAGATTGTTGTATATCCCGGGAGCTGCTATTGTAAAAAATTTCTTTCTTTTAAATTTTCTAGTTTCTAGCTAAGTTATGATTGTAAAAGGTTGGCCTCGCGTTAGTTTTTAGAGCTAAAAGTTTTCAACAAGGTCGTTTTAGACCTCAGTTTCAAACAAATTAACTCTGGCGGGAAGTATGTAAGGATCTTAAGTTTTACTAACGTTTATTTTATTTTAAATCTTTACTATCACTTCTTATTTTCTACTTCCGGCCAGAATTATAAGCGTGAAGGATTTTATGCAAAGGTGTCTGGCGAACGCCAAGTATTTAAGTGTGGCCTTTTTGCCAAGCAGGAGAGAGGAAGCAGTGAGTTCGAAGCAGGCCGCTTACCTTAGAAGTTACGCAGTTGCTATTTGCCTTCCAGGCCAGAGGTTTTAATCCTCTTGATAAATTAAACGTATTGTAGTGTTCACAGTCTCTGTGCTACATACGCTTCCTGTTATTATAAGGCCAATCTTATTCTAAAGTTAAATTAGAGTTTAGTTTTATTTTTATACCTTTTACGTTAGACCCCGAGTGGAGGGTCATTGTATTCCGAAGTACGGAAGTCATTGTATATAAAGAAAAATAAAGGGTCTTGTATACCCTTCGTCTGTATCCTGTCTACTTACTACAATTAGTGAACATAGCTTTAGTAAGCTCTCTATTCCTAGTCAGGTCATTGTATGTTTCCGAAGAAGGTTAGAAGAAACATTGAACCTGATAGTTTAAGCAAAACTAACTATTAAAATTATCTGATGTGGCCACCATATGACTTCCTTGTACGGTTTATTAAGTTATGCACACTTTTTGCTTCACTTCATTTAAACTTATTTCCTAGAATTTTATTAGAGATATGTTTTTCATTCAATCAATTCAGTTCATACTTCGCAGCGGTTACATCCGAAAACATCGCGGGAAAAACATCGCAGATGAAAACGTCGCGGAGAAAACAATGCATGGCGAAAACGTCGTGCTACAAAACATCGTAAGACAAAACATCGAAATTAACAAAGAAAATTAATGCAACTTATAGCACTTAATAGAATTTTAAACCGACATAGCTAACTAACAAAGGCCATTAATAAATCATTTTTTATAAAGTTTTTACTGGTAATTTTTCATGAAAAGTATAATCTATAAATTGCATTTAATTTTCTATGCTTAAGTTTCCTTCTTACTTTTTAAACAAAAATTTATTAGTTAATAAAAAAGTGTGAAAGTGAAAATTATCCTTCTATACATCTTGCGCTCACAAATCATTATGGGAATATCCATTTACAATTATTAAAACCTGAAAAAAGTATGTCTGCGATGTTATCGTCATGCGATGATTTGTAGATACTTTATTTTTTACCACGATATTTTCGACGACGATGTTTTTAAACTGCGAAGTTTTGAATCGCTTTATTTACGACGACGATATTTTGTACCCCGATGTTTTAGAACTGCGATGTTGTCTCTTTGCGATGTTTTCACACACGATGTTTTATAGCACGACGTTTTCGCCTTGCGTTGTTTTCTCCGCGACGTTTTCGTCCGCGATGTTTTTGCCGCAATGTTATCGGCGGACACCTTCGCAGCAAGGCAAAAGTGCATAAAAACTCAAACTTCATTAAAAATTGTGAAATACAAAACTTAAAACACCAAATGCAATTAAAAGCAATTTAAAGACAAATTTTTACAGGTAAAATTAGAATCTATACAATTTAGAATTAGAATTTAAAATAGAATAACATAAAATTAGAATCTGAGCAAAAACAAGCAATTCAGCCAACGGGCAGGAAGATATACATTTCGGTGCACAAAACTGAAAATTTACTTGCTTCTACTTGGCAGAAAAACACTAAATATCGCACACAAACTGACTTAATTCACCATTCTAGTAAGAGTTTCAATGTAAAAAATGGCGGCCTCATTAGGCTTAGCTCCACTTTAAACTGCTGATAATTCTACAAATATTTCACGCAAATTAACTAAAGGCATAAAAACTGGAACATAAGAGGAACACAATAAAGTAACTTTTAAAGCAAAATATGCTCAGAACTGATGCATTTAGGAGCTTGTTATTCAAGCTGAGTTATTTGCCTGATATAGAAGCTGAGTTGGCTTGCATTAAGATCTCTTTCCCAACATAACCATACATTATTTAAAAAATCTGATGGGTACACCGCATGCCTTATTCCTTGTATTGAATATTAAATTATGCACATATTTTCCTGCGTTTCATTTAAACTTACTTCCTCGAGTTTCATTAGAGATATAATTCTCATCGAATTAATTCAGTTCTCACTTCGCGGCAAAGCAGAAATATATAAAAACTCAAAATATCTTCATTAAAAATTGAAAGATGTAGAAAAACATAAAACACCAGATACAGTTAAAACAATTAAAAAAACAATTTTCCCAATTAAAATTACAGTTTCTATGTAAAAACAAACAATTCGGCCAGCGGGCAAGAAAGCAGATTCTTCGGTGTTCAAAACTAAAGGTTTAATGTTAGTCCCACACGAGAAAAAGACACTGAAGGTGCAGAGAGACTTAATTCACTATTCTTCTAAGGTTCAAATGTAAACAAATATGTCTGCTATGCTAAAAAAATTAGGCTTAGCATTTTAAAGATTAATTAAAGGCATAAAAACTTAACCGCAAGATAAGAACAACATAACTGAATCATTTTTAAAGCAAAAAATGCACAATTTTCCACCGTATAAGAATAAATAAGTAGACTAACCCAGCCAGGTAACAGACCAACATAAGAATTAAAAAAAACTACAAAATAATCATAATTTACCATTATTTAAGAATAAAAATACTGAGCTCACCGAGCCGTGTTAAGGGTGGGAATATATATATATATATACAGTGGTGGCCAAAATTGTGGACACTTTTGGAAATTTTTGTTTTTGAACTTTGTATGCTTATAGAAAACGTTACGTTTCACAAAATGCGAACTTGTATATATCATTTTAAAGAGAATTTATTACTGAATTCAATACAAACCACAAAATTCAATTATTTGCAATACAAAACAAATTAAACGATAATAGTTATCGATATGCATTAGATAGTGATGATTGCAGTGAGTTATCAATACTTAGTAAGGTACCCTTTATTTTTGATTACAGCTTCACATCGACGTTTCATTGAGCTGACAAGAGTTTTAAGCTCTTCTTTCGTTATTACATGATGCCAGGAAACAAATATAGCCTCAATTAGTTCCCTTTTATTTGATGGGCGCCTCATTCGGACAAGAGTTTTCAAACGGTGCCACAAATTTTCGATAGGATTGAGGTCAAGACTGGTTCCTAACCATGACAACAATTTAATGCTCTTTGTACGAAACCACTCTTTCGATATTTTGGCCGTGTGGCAAGGAGCAGAATCCTGCTGAAAAATAAACGAAGCATTGTTGGGAAAGAGATCTCTGATGGAAGGTAAAAAGTTTTGATTGTAGAATAGTGTCAATGTATTTTCTGGCATTCAGTGCCGCATCGATGACATGAAGGCGACCAATACCATCTGCTGACATGCATGACCAAATCATAACACTTATTGGGTTCTTCATAGTTGCTTGAATGCAGTCAGGATGTAGCTCTTCTCCTATTCTATGTCGTACATATTTTCGCCCATCACTACCGAATAACGATATCTTACTTTTATCACTCCATATAACTTGTGACCACTGATCATCTGCCCAATTAATGTATTCTTTTCCCCACTGTAGTCTTTTTTTTTTTTTCGTTGCTGAAAATTAAGATAAGATTGTTCTTGAACTGATAGTTATAATCCACCAGCATCATTCAGATCACTTCTGATGGCAGCTGATGACATTTTTTTATCTTGGAGACATAGTCTTTTTATTCTTCTGTCATCAATAGATGTTGCGCACCTTTTTCGGCCTTTTCCTTCTTTATATTTTATTGAATTTGTCTCCTGATATCGTAAACAAAACTTTCGGACTCCAGATGTAGTCACTGAACCACCCACCTGTCTTGCAATTTCAGCATAGGAAAGACCACTTTCTCATAACACAATAATATTACATCTCTTTCTAGGTGTCCAATCTACTCTTTTATTGGATGTTACTGTTTCGTGACTAAATATTAAAAATTTTTACAAAAATTCCTACTTGTAATTGCAGTGTATAAGAAACAGGTCCTCCTTCTACAGAACAAAGCAAAATAATGAATTGTTTCAAGTGTAAA
Source organism: Stegodyphus dumicola (assembly GCF_044657685.1). Lineage (NCBI taxonomy): Eukaryota > Metazoa > Arthropoda > Arachnida > Araneae > Eresidae > Stegodyphus > Stegodyphus dumicola. The sequence continues at coordinate 243,256,571 of NC_140771.1, forward strand.
CATGATGTAAGCTTCTACTGGCAGTTACTAACATTTGATTGGTTCTCAGAACAAGAACAATGATTGGCCAGGAAAGCTAGACATTACAAACCACTTCATAACTGTGTTTTTTATTCATATTAACGTACATATAATTTTTGTATTGCAAATAATTGAATTTTGTGTCTTGTATTGAATTCAGTAATAAATTCTCTTTAAAATGATATATACAAGTTTGTATTTTGCGAAACGTAACATTTTCTATAAGCATACAAATTTCAAAAACATAAAAATTTCCAAAAGTGTCCACAATTTTGGCCACCACTGTATATGTGTGTGTGTTTGATGCGCCCGATTGAAACGAAAAAAGGGAAATGCAAATTTACATGTTATAGGAGTCGCATATACAAAATTTCAACATTCTACGGCTACTCATTTTTGACTTTCTCGAGGTACATACATACAAAAAACTGTCTTTCGAATCCATTTTACAATTCGCTTTGTAAGAAAATGTCCTTTATTCTGTTCATACGTGCAATGTCACGCAAAAGAAATCGTTAAAATGCATTCGAGAGCGGTCAAAGTGAATATTTCATCGAAATATGATACCCGAAATTTTTCGAGATTACAATACTTCCTTTACTTCGTACAAGAAGTTAAAAACGATTATTTTCAACCTTCTTCTGCGTTGGATGTTACTTTACTTAGAGGTTAAAACGGGGCGATGAGTTTATTGACTGTCTTTACTGGCCTGGAGATTAATATTTAAAGTAGTTTTGATGCGCCCTTTGACATTTTACGGGGTATCTCGAAGAAGAAACTGTATATGTATATGTGTAGCTGAGTATGTAAGTATGATTCTCGCTCTGTGGGAAAATGGCGACGCTTAGAACAAGCAACATTTTAAGACACATAGTTCTCCAACAAAACACATGTACCCCGAAGTCTACAATCGAGTTTCCAATTTTTTAAAATTTATTTGGCATTTCTACTAATTCAAGAAACTTTTGATTAAAGCCTGAACTTAAGTATAATTAATTTTTGATGAACAAACTCATCAATTTAAAGAAATGTGCTACCATGGACGGAAATACAAGACAAATGCTTTTATCTTCCTCGCGCCATTGTACTGCCATGCCATAAAGCGGTAGATACTTAATTTTTCTTTCGAATTCGAACAAACTAAGTGATTGAAAAGAAATAATAACATTTGTTCTCTTCGATTATTATAAATTACGAGCTAAAATCATTATATATCTTTCCTTCTTTATAAAGTTGCAAGAAATATCCAAGAATATGTTGTGCATATACACTGAAGTGACAAAAGTCATGGGATACCTCCTAATATTTTGTCGGTCCTCCTTTTGCCCGTCGAAGTGCAGCAACTCGACATGGCATGGACTCAACAAGTCGTTGGAAGTCCCCTGCAGGAATATTGAGCCATGCTGCCTCTATAGACGTCCATAATTGTGAAAGTGTTGACGGTGCAGGGTTTTGGGCACGAACTGACCTCTCGATGATGTTCCATAAATGTTCGATGGGATTCATGTCGGGCGATCTAGGTGGCCAGCCAGATCATTCGCTGGAATTGTCCAGCATGTTCTTCTAACCAATCGCGAACAATTGTGGCCCGGTGACATGGCGCATTGTCATCCATAAACATCCCATCGTTGTTTGAGTACGTGAAGTCCATGAATGGCTGTAAGTGATCTCCAAGTAGCTGAAGGTATCCATTTCCAGTCAATGATCGGTTCAGTTGCACCAGAGGACCGAGTCCATGCCATGTAAAAACAGCCCAGACCATTATGGAACCACCACCAGCTTGAACAGTGCCTTGTTGACAACTTGGGCCCATGGCTTCGTGGGGTCTGCGCCACACTTGAACCCTACCATCAACTCTTACCAACTGAAATCGTGACTCATCTGACCAAGCCACGGTTTTCCATTCGTTTAGGGAGCAACTGATATGCTCAGAAGCCTACGAGAGTCGCTGCAGGCGATGTCGTGCTGTCAGTAAAGGCACTCGAGTTGGTCTTCTGCTGGCATAGCCCAAGGAAGACAAATTTCGCCGCACTGTCCTATCGGATTTATCCCTCGTACGTTCCACATTGATTTCTGCGGTTATTTGATGCAGTGTTGCTTGTCTGTGAACATTGACAACTCTACGCAGACGTCGCTGGTCTCGGTCGTTAAGTGCAAGTGGTCGGCCACTGAGTTGTCCATGGTGAGATGTTATGCCTAAATTAGACACTCTCGGCACACTCTTGACACTGTTTATCTCGGAATGTTTAATTCCCTAACGATATCCGAAATGGAATGACCCATGCGTCTAGCTCCAACTACCATTCCGCGTTCAAATTCTGTTAATTCTCGTCGTGCGGCCATAATCACGTCAAAGCCTCTTCACATGAATAACTTGAACACAAATGAAAGCTCTGCCAAAGCACTTCCCATTTATACATTTTCTACGCGATACTACTGCCATCTGTATATTTGCCTGTTGCTATCCCATGACTTTTGTCACTTCAGTGTATAGTAAAATAAGAATATGGAATGAACACAAGAAATTTTTTAAAAGGTTATAAAACTCTAGTATTAATTGGTATATTTCGCAAAGCAATTGTGTTCTGAAAATTTCTAACGTTTTCTTAAGAACGTTGCCCTAAACCAGCCCTCGGAAACCTATGACCCGCGGGTCATCGAGTGACCAATATCATAAATATCATAAAATACCAAATCTTCAAGTGACCAATATCATTAGCTGCAAGTGACCCGTTTGATTTCCGAAAATAAAGTATAATGTGTAAAAATAAATCATAAAACTTAAATATGAAACGACTCTTGATGAATACGTCAAATAACAATCAGAAAATAAATAATAACGAGTTTGATTACAAAGTTGCAGTAACGAAAATGCATTTTTGAAAATTTTCATCCAATTTGAAGGAAAAATCAATTAGATTTGGCAATGTCAACCCGTAATTAAAAAAAAAAAAAAAAATCTGCAAGCTTTCAGATTTTATATTACGCCCGTAGGGGCGTTTTTTTAACGTTTTGTGGGTTACCTTTATTATTTATTAAATATCATGTTCTTCGCACTTAAACCTTAAAATTCAGTTCCACAGCAATATCGCAAAATAAATTTTAAATAAGCATATCTTTAGAATTTTCTATACACAGTCTTGCGAGCTCGAGATAAAAATGTTTTGTTTTTTTCGTCCAGTGTTGCCATTGCTCGCTTTGAAATCATTGAGTTTGTTAATCAAAAATTCGTTAAAGTGTTACAAAATATGAAAACGATAATGAAAGAAGTTCAAATTTTTAATTTTGGCTTCCAGATGACCATATTCAGTAGAAGATCACGTTATTCAAAATTCGATAGCTCTAGGTACCGTTGTTTTATCACAATGCGAGTAAATAGATACATTTATGCAGATTCTTTATTATGTAATTTCTTTAACTATAATACAGGGCTGTAAGTTTTGGTAGCAGCAATTTGAAAAGTGAACTGACATTTAAAGTTTTCAGCGCAAAATGCGAAAACGAAATTAAAAGCCGTTTTGTGCTAACGGCCTTTGGGCTAAAGAAATTAATAGCCGTTTTGGGCTAACGGACTAAAAAACGAGGCTTTGCCAATTTGTTCCCATTTTGTTCAACATGCAAATGCTAGCCGACATTTTCTTCTTACATGAAATTTATTTTAAGTAAGAATAGGAATAAAACTATAGAAAATTCAAATGCTTGTATTCGTGTTAAGACTTGACTAAACTGACCTCACAATTTTAACATCAGAGGAGCCATTGATATCCAAGAGAAAAATAAGTTTGTTCAATCATGCTTGTTTTTATAATAATTACTAGCGGGCAAGCCCGCCAGATGAGCGGGCTACGACCAAAGCAGTATTTATAAGTTCTGTGTACTGAAAAACTGAAAATAAAATGAACTATTAATTTAATGTACTATATAAAAAGTTGCTAACTGTTTCCAAAAAAAAAAAAAAAAAATTACGAATTCTATGTACACCTGAAAAGAAAGTGCATAAAAAAAGTTCAATATGAATGAAGTCAGTTCATTCTTTCCAAGCAACAACCAATTCGTAAATAATTTTTTGTTGCCAATCCAGAAAACTAAAACTTTGGACACTTCACGTTAATACGTATACGTATGACGTCATGATTTAAATTTAATGTAATATAACACCTTTTTCCAATATCAATAAAAGATTTAAAGTGGCAATAACATACCGTATCAGCTATCCTTATCTGAAACAAAACTGTTGCCATGATGCAGCTATTCATTTAAAATGTTCACATTAACGAAACATTCTCGACATACAATGACGTCTTATGAAATTGCGCGCTTTCTCCAATTTCAGAACATGATCTCATTTAATAATAACATACTTAATGTTTGGCAATGCTATTTTTATTTCATTTTCTGTAAAACGTTCAATTTTTACTTCCTTGTACGAAGTCAAAAGGAAGTATTGTAATCGCGAAAAGTTTTAGGCAGATTTCAACGAAAATATCCATTTTGACCGCTATCGAATGCAATTTAACGATGTTTTTGCGTGATATCTGTACGTAAGGACAGAATAAAAGACTCTTTTCCTCCAAAAAAATTCTAAAACTGCTTTAAAATAAATTCTGAAGAGAGTTTTTCGTGGCGTCTGTACGAACGTACGTACGTATCTCGCATAACTCAAATAGCCTCAAAACGTTGAAATTTTGTATATAGGACTGCTATAACATGTAGATGTGCACCTCGTATTTTGGTTGCAATCGGCCGCGCGAAACGTATATAAATATATTTATATATATATCCACTCTGTTACCCGGCTCAGTGATCTCAGTTTCTTTACTCTTATACGTTTGTAAATTGTGCATTTTTTGCTTTAAAAAGAATTGAATTATGTTGTTCGTATCTTCCGGTTAAGTCTGTATGCAATATTTTTAGAATTATCAACAATTTTAAATTTGTTTAAGTGCCGCTAAGCCTAATATTTTTTTTGATGGCGGCCATTGCTTGTTTACATTTAAAGTAACAGAGTATTGGATTTGTGGCCAATGTAGAGAAACGTAGCTTCGCAACAACAAAAATAACGCCTTCATTTATTATTGCGATTTAAATCATGCTTAATCTTTTGTGGAATTTTTCGAGGAAATAAGTTTTTAAGATTTACTTCGTAATTTTTAATAGAGATATTTTGAGTTTTTATGTATTTTTGCCTTCTCGCGAAGTGAGAACTGAATTAATTGAATGAGAAATACTCAATCGTCTGTGAAAAACTGTTTCTTTTTTGTTTTGTTTGCTTAATTTTTTTACGTCATTCTAGCTTTATTATAGTATTTGAATAGAACATATGGCAACGATTAGATAATTCTATTCTTTAAATGATATCAATTTTGTGCATTCTGAGTTATAATATGAACGAAATATAATACTGTTAAGTGAATCTAGCGCCAGAGTGTCGCTATGGTAAACAAATACTAGAGTGAATTTTAAAGAATGCATTTATTCTATTGTGGTTTATGCGCTGTCGGCGAAGTAGATTTAATTCAATCCAATAAGTTTAAACGAAATGCAAGAAAAAATGCGTATAATTTAATATTTCGTACAAGGTAGTCATGTGTTGTACATATCAGATTTTTATATTAACAAACTCTACGATTTGAAAGCATGCAGTAGCAACACTTTTCGAAAGAAAGCATATTTTTATCTCCAGGGGGCGGGACTGTTGCCGCTTGGAAAAATGAAGGCGAAAATGAGCGTTTACAGAGTTTTTAATTGATATTTCGGCTGATTAAAGTCGTATGAAGATGAGAATGGTCGAAATGGCTTTCCACGAATTTTTGGAATCCGGTCTCTCAAAACTCAACTCCCCCCGTTCCGGAGGAGATGATACCCCAAACCAAAAAATGGACACACTCGCACAGATTTTAATAGCACAGATAATTACAGTCTTAATTTTTAGTGCAAAGGGGCGTAAACCCAGAAGGGGTATTATTCTGGGAACGGCATTTCGCGTCGATTCGCTAAGAGTTAAATATCTTTTCAAACTATTGCCACCAAATATTATTGACCTGTATTATATTGAAAGAAAATGAACAATAAATAATTTGCCTGAATGTATGCATGTTTCTCGCACTGTGAAAAGACAGCAATACCGAGAGCAGTTGAATTTTGAATAATGTAGTTCTCCGCGCAACATGAGCAGCTGGAAGCCCGAATTTTGAATATGCTTTATTATCTATTTCATATTTTGTAAAACTTCAACAGATTTTCGATTAACAAATTCAACGATTTCAAAGAATGCAATAGCAACACTGTGAAGACTAAAACACTTTTATTTACAGAGCACAAGACTATCTATCGAAAATTTTAAGGGTATGCTGTTTTTAAATATCTGTAAACAGCAAGATAAATTTAACAAGATAAATTTTATTGAGAAAGTCATTACAAAACGTTTTAAACTTTAAACAAAAAAAATTCTGAAAGATTTAAGATTCTTAATAATTAATTAGGGCTCAAACCCAAAGGGACTTTATCCCAAATCCTGTCGAAACGTGTATGCGTGAGGAAATGAAAAAAAGGCCCTAATAAAGAATCTTAAATCTTTCAGATTTTTTTTTTTTTTTTGTTTAAAATTTAAAACGTTCTGTAATTATTTCCTCAATAAAATTTATCTTGTTATTCAACAAAAAAGACTATTTTAAAATGAAAATACCACTGACCTGAAACGTCTTCGCAATATACACATTTTGGTTGATTTTGACCCGTAACCGAAAACGGTTGCCTACTCCTGCTTTCTAAACCCTCCTCTCTTTGCACCTTAACTAACATGCCGGCAAACCTTGTCCTTGAGAACAATCAACGAACCAACTATAGCGTGATCGGGAAATGGCAAACTTAATCTTACTCAGCCTCGGGGAGATCCGTGCTTAGTTGTGTTCGAATGCTCCAGTTGCTCAGTGAATACATTAACAAGTTCCTCTTCCTCCATCAACTGCCTTAGAGTCATTCTCGTATGGACCTTCAGTACTATATAAAGCACATCAGATTACATCAGACAGGCGTTTCTTACAATTTTTGCAAATATTTCGTACAAGCTTCGCTAACGAATTAGCTATCAAAATGATTTGCTTTTATTAACTATTTTTTATGATTAATAAATTTCTGTTATTAAATACCGGCATTTATTTCAAAATAAATTTAAAAGACAAAGTTACGCCCTGTAAAGGATATTTGTATTTTAGTCATTGCATCAATTTGTCTTATACCGTTTCTATCAACGACAAGCTTACCAGATGGCTGGGAAAGCAGGATCTTTCCTCATATCTGCCCTAGAATAATAAGGGTTTTAAGTAACGCGTTTTCCAAATGAAAATGCTTTTTGTATATATGTTATCGTGAAAGACCGGAATTGGAGAATGTCGACTTTCACCGGAGAATATCAACATTCACCAAATACGTCGGTGAAAGACCGAATATTTCACTACATTCTTGTATATTCGGACCCTTACCGGTGTATGTCGACAATCACAGATACGCTCTGGTGAAAGTCGATTAGAGAGGTCATAAAGTGCCATAATAGTTTAACTTGTTGCAATAAATAAGATTTGAATCACATAATTTAGTAAGTTTTTTATGACTGTTATTTTATTTTCTCATATAGAACGTACTGTATAATTAAGTTTTTAACTTCTATTATTTTCCTTTCTCATTTTGAATGTATTGTGTGTTTTAGGTTCTCATGTTCTTAAGTTCTTATTTCAAGTCTCGAGTGCGTTTATTCGCGACTGAATTACGGAGAAGAAAATATAATATTGTTATATGTTCAACATTCACCATTAGTACATGGTGAATGTCCACATTGACCAGTGAAAGTCAGAAACAAGAGTATTTGGAAAATATTTCGGACATACACCAAGAGACTATGTGAATGTTGACATTCACCGGTGAAAGTCGACATTCTCCAGATTTCGGTGTTTCACCGTAACATATATATTCTTCGAAATGATCAGGAAGAAAGGTTTTTTAAACCAATGGCGGGCCCTCAGCCGACTTCAGCTTGGCTAGTATTAAAGCCAGAACTGGTGGTCACTTTATTATGGAGGCACCTAATAGGTGAGCCACCCCTGGCTCCTATGAAGGGACGAACATTTACAACTATACCTTCTCCGAGATTTGAGCCCGAGACCTTTGGTATCGCAGTCGGCTGGACTAACCCCTATACCGTCTGGACGAAGAAAGAAAGAATGTTGAAAGCGCTAATCAGAAATACAGGTAGAAGTGGACAAATATGGCATCCTAAAAGTTTCAAGCTTTTGCAAGCTTTTCCAATTTCAGCAATCTAAAAGTTTGCAAATAGTTCCCGCAATCTAAATGTTGGAAGCTGAATTTTATATAATTTTCAGTTTCTATCTACTTAAATTATGCAAGGTTTCTCAGTTCTAGCAACCTAAATTTTAGAAGTCTTTCAAATTCTATAAACTTAAATTTTGCAACGTTTTTTTAGTTCCAACAACCTAAATTTTTCAAGCCGCTGCCGCTATCTAAATGTTTGCAATCTTTGGCAATTGCAGCACACTAAATTTTAGAAGCTTTTCAAGATCTGTCGACTTAAATTTTGTAAGCCTTTTTCACTTCCTGAAACGTAAATTTCGCAAGGTCTTCGAGGATTGCTGAGATATGGAAATGGGACCATTTAATGATCGCGTAGCAGAAATATATTTTCCCAAGAAGTTATGTCTTTTGTTGCGAGCTGCTACACGAATAGAATCCCAAATACTGTAATATTCGTTAGTTGCTTTCATCAAGATTATCGTATTTCAAAGTTTGTGATGCTTACCAACAGAAAAATCTGTCCTCAACGAAACCACGAACATGTGACGTCACCTAACTCAGAATCTGATTCAAATTAACTACATTTATCTCCCTTAAATCCTTCAAATCAATATATAAATCAATAATCCCATTTTCTTTCTTTCTTTTTTTACTTCCTTGTACGAAGTAAAAACGAAGTATTGTAATCGCGCAAAGTTTCAAGCAGCATATTTCAACGAAAATATCCATTTTGACCGCTATCGAATGCAATTTAACGATGTTTTTGCGTGATATCTGTACACAAGGACAGAATAAAATACTCTTTTCCTCCTAAAAAATTATAAAACTGCTTTAAAACCAATTCTGAAGAGAAGTTTTCGTGGCGTCTGTACGAACGTATGTACGTACGTACGTATCTCGCATAACTCAAAAACGAGTAGCCTCAGAACGTTGAAATTTTGTATATAGGACTGCTATAACATGTAGATGTGCACCTCCTATTTTGGTTGCAATCGGCCGCACCAAACGTATATAAACATATTTATATATATATCCACTCTAGTACCCGGCTCAGTGACCTCAGTTTCTTTACCCTTATATGTTTGTAAATTGTACACTTTTTGCTTTGAAAACGATTGTATTATGTTGATTTTATCTTCCGGTTAAGGTTTTTATGCCTTTAGTAAATCTGCATGCAATATTTTTTGAATTATCAGCAATTTTAAAGTTGTTTAATTGCCGCTAAGCCTGTATTTAATGGCGGCCATTGATGTTTACATTTGAAACAGGAGACTAGAGGATTTGTTGCCAATCTAGAGAAATTTAGCTTCGCAACAACAAAGATAAAGCCTTCATTTATTATTGCGAATTAAATCATGCTTAATCCTTTCTGGAATTTATTCGAGGAAATAAGTGTTTAAGATTTACTTCGTAATTTTTAATGTAGATATTTTGAGTTTTTATGTACTTTTGCCTTGTCGCAAAGTGAGAGCTGAGTTAATTGAATGTGAAATACTCAATCGTCTGTGAAAAACTGTTTCTTTTTTGTTTTGTTTGATTAATTTCTTTTATACATCATTCTAGCTTTATTATAGTATTTGTATTGAGCATTTGGGAACGATTAGATAATCCTATTCTTTAAATGATATAAATTTTGTGCATTATGAGTTATAATATGAACGATATATAACACTGTTAAGTGAACGTAGCGACAGAATGTCGCTATGGTAAATAAATAGAGTGAATTTTAAAGAATGTATTTATTCTATATTGGTTTATGCGCTTTCGGCGAAGTAGATTGAATTCAATTCAATAAGTTTAAATGAAATCCAAGAAAAAATGCGTATAATTTAGCATTCCGTACAAGGAAGTCATGTGGTGTACACATCAGATATTTTTAGCTGATGTTGTAGAGACATTAGGTAATTTTTGGAAGCAGGCAAGATGTAATATTAGCAACGCCACCGCCGGGAATCGAACCGCGGACTTCTGAAATACGCGTCCAGTGTGCAGACCACCACACCACGAAGGCATGCCAAGAAGAAAGGAGAAATACCTTATAATGTAACTGATGTAAAGACATCCCAAGATGCTTTTTCATTTTTCGTTTTCTCGTTAATCATTTGGTCTGCTTGAATTCCCATAATTGAAGGAGTTGTCCCTTTGTCAGGAGATTGTTTTCTCCCTAAGGCGATAAACAGCGGAGTTGACGCTGTGCTTTGGGTTTTCAAGGCCTTTTTTTTTCGATGATCGAGATCCTGTATGTTACACATTTTACTTCCTTCTAGGAATTAAGACACAATAACACGCCGAATAAATACTAATTCAGAAGTCAAACCACAAAAATCAGCGTTATATTTTCAAAATTTTCACAGTACTAGTTTCGATGGTTTTACCGAACCACCATCCTCAGTTGCAAAACCAGAAATGTAAGGAAGTAAAGGAAGTATTGTAATCGCGAAAAATTTTGGATACCATATTTCAAAGAAAATATACATTTTGACCACTCTCGAATCCATCTGAACGATTTTTTTTTGGCATCTGTATGTATTGACAGAATATAGGTCTCTTTTTCAAGAAACGGATTAAAAATGAATTTAAAATGGATTCAGAAGAGATTTTTTTTCGTGACGTCTGTACGTACGTACGTATGTATCTCGCATAACTCAAAAAATGAGTAGCCTCAGAACGTTGAAATTGTGTATATGGGACTGCTATAATGTATAGTTGTGCACCTCTGGTTTTGGTTGCAATCGCCCGCACCAAAAGTACATATATATATATACCCACTCTGTTAATCGGCTCCAAGAGCTCAGTTCTTTGTTTATTTTTATATGTTGGTAAACTGTCCATTTTTTACTTTAAAAGTGATTGAATTATGTTGTTCTTATGTGCCGGTTAAGGTTTTTTACGCTTTTAGTTAATCTGCATGCAATAGTTGTAGAATTATCAATAATTTAAATGTTGTTTAAGTGCACTGTGCTATCTTGTTATTTAATAAATAACTATATTTATTGTTGAAGTGGCAACGCCATGTTTGTATTATGTAACCGTTGTTCAGCAACGTAAGAAATTGTTTTAAAATTAGAATTCTGAAGTTTTTACCAGCTAGTAGTAGTATGAAAGTTTTGCCACTAAAGAATTTTTTCAAATTATCTATCTCCGTGAACTAGAAATAAAATTTATGTTCTACTAAAAAGATTGCCTGTTTTGTCAATTACTGCAAAATACATTACAGCACCTAAGCCGAAGCAGCCATATTTGTTTACAATTGAAACTTAGTAGAGGAGTGAATTAAGTCAGTTTCTGCACCTTCGATGTCTTTGGCGAGTGGGATCAAAATTAAACTTTCCATTTTGTGCACTGAAAAATCGGCTTTCTTGGCCGCTGTCCGAATTGCTTGCTTTTTGGGTAGAAACTCTAGTTTTAATTGGAAAATTGTTTTAATTGTTTTAACTGTAATTGATGTTTTAGGTTTCGGTATTGTACAATTTTTAATGAAGATACCCATAGTTTTTATGTATTTTTTCATTGCCGGGAAGTGAGAACTGAATTAATTTAATGCGAAATTTATCTCTAATGAAATTTTATTATTTCATAATTTTATTATTATCTATTTCGTATTTTGTAAAACTGTAACAATGTTTGATTAATAAACTCAACGATCTGAAAGCGAGCAGTGTTCGAAATAAAATATTTTTACCTCCAGCGCGTGAAATGTTTGCCATTCGAAAAAATCTACGATATTTATGTTTCAATTTTAATTAACAAACTCTGCGGTACAAAAGCAATGTGTTGTCGCAGCCAGAAATAAAATACATTTACCTTTCGCGCATCAGCGTGTCGCCATTCAGTAAACTCTAAGATATTTTGAAATTTAATCTGTTAGGTTAATCAGTAATATACTAAGTGATTTAAAAGCAATAAGCATAGTGAGAATATTTTTCTATTTTTTTAAATAAGCAGCTATTAAAAATCATGAGATGTTTAATTAGAAATATTCGATAATTTTATGAACTGACACTAGCTGGAGCCATTAAAATCATTATATACGTTTTCATTTTTATGATAACTACGTATTTTTGACGGCTGGCAGAGCGAGTGACTAATTTTTAAAGAAATACTATAGCAAATATAAAAGTAAGTGTGTTGAACATATGGCCCTCATTGAGTCAGCGATGTGTTCTATGTTTTTAATGATCATAATTAGAACTAATTTTTTATTATAATTTGCAATATCAAAATCGTAACATTAATTCCTTGTTTCCAGAAGTTTCGTTCTAGCTATAAAAACAATAAAAAATTAATGAGTTCCAATTATAACATCATTTTTTGCTGAGCGTTTTCGTCAAAAGAAACAACACGAATTTTTTCAGCTTCTGTTAATTGTTTCATTCTTTTTTTCATTAATTCTAACCCTATTCATTGTATAGCTGGTTTCAAAAATAATTTATTTTTCCAATTTCGTAGAGCCGATGATTTTTTATGGAAATATAATTTTTATTTTTAAAAATAAGTGTATAGTTTTGGAAATGTAGTTCTTAAAGCAATTGCAGCTGCAGTATCTTTTGAATTCCAAGAAACTCGCTTAATTTTCGATGCTATAATTATTTGGTTTGGTGTAAAAACTTTTGAAAGAATTTTTTTGGCATGTTCTAATTTTTGTTTAGTTTGCTCTTTTGCTTAATAGTCAGTATCTTTTTATCCTGGTATGTCGGCAGTATCCTTTTTATAACGTTTTAGTGGAGGATTACATTTCTCGGCTATGGAATTACTTATATAAAGTATTTATTCCGCCTTCTTAGCATACCTTCGTTTTGTAATGGCCAGCACACTCGGCGCGTATTCGAGAGGTCCGTGGTTCGAGTCCCAGCGAGGGTAAATAGCAACGCTCACGGCTTATTATTTTATCTAAACTAACGTTTTACAGATATAGATTTTGCATAGTTGTGCTTTGAGCGGAATAATTAGACATTTTTGAACATGTGTTCTCCATAACAAGTAACAAGGTTATTAAATGTTTTATATAGAAGACAGTAATAAAGTGTTTTATATAGGAGATAGTAATAAAGTGTTTTATTATATAGAAGACAGTAGTAAAGTGTTTTATTATGTAGAAGACAGTAGTAAAGAGTTTTATATAGAAGACAGTAATAAAGTGTTTTATATAGAAGATAGTAACAAAGTGTTTTACATAGAAGATAGTAATAAGGTGTTTTATTATATAGAAAACAGTAATAAAGTGTTTTACACAGAAGACAGTAATAAAGTGTTTTATACAGTAATAAAGTGTTTCACTTTCTTGTGAGCATTACAATGAAACAAATAGCATAGGCAGAGGTAGAAGTCTGCGGGGTACCAACATTACGTCGTTGGTCATGCAGGTATACTTTCGCTGCGTCACTGTATAGCTCCTTTCCCATTTTGATGGAGAAAACCCAAAGGGATCGTCGGAATGTCCACCACCCCTTTTCCTTTACCGCCAAATCACTCGAGACAATTTTCGGCTCGCCAGTACTTTGAACGCCCCCATGACGCAAAGACACTATACTCTTAGAAACATCCTTACCCTCCCCGGGATACGAACTTGGGCTCATCGAGACAACAAACAGTCTCGTTAATTGATATACCAATTAGGACAGCAAAAAATAAAATAGCGTTTAGCTCTTGTTAAAGCAGAAAACACGCAAAACGTGTAAAAAAACAGTTTCTGAATTACATAAATACATGGTATTATTATCACACATTGGCTATTTGATTATAGCAAATCATACGAGAACTATACAACTAAGGGATGCTTTCGTAGAAGGCTTTCTAAGAGAAACCAACTCTCATTCACGTCACACACGGAGAAAACCATGAAAACCAACACTGTACTGCCCGACTGGGACGATGCCAACTTAGGCATACGACACTGGCAGTATTCATTTTTAAGAGGGGGGTTACCAGATTAAGAATGCTGAACGCAGATGAGGCCTGGCGACCATACTTTTTGCTAAAGGATTCTCTTGCCTTTCTGCACGGCTTCTTTGTCGCCTATACGAGCAGTCTACTGATGGTAATTCAGAATCATATAGCTACTGTAAATCTTGATGCTTATAATTGTGTATTTAATGAGTGTTTTTCAGTTTTACACTGAACGAAACAGTTGATCGTGTAGCTTATTAAGCTTTGAAAGAAATGAGAATTGTTTTTCTCCCAAAAAATTCTGGAAAATTTAGAACAATCATATACAAAGAACGAAAAGTGATTCATGAAGTGACAGACTTTCCTGAAAAGAGGACAGCTTCTAAAAGGTTATTCCAATTCAACAGGTTCTGAAGAAGACAGTTTCTCAAAGGCGTGTATCGATAAGAACATATCGATGCATATGAAGCAAGAAGCTAATATTTCGCCAGTTACAGCCGAAAACATCGCGGCAAAAACATCGCACACGAAAACGTCGCAGAGAAAACAACGCAAGGCGAGAACGTCGTGCTACAAAACATCGTAGGAGAAAACATCGCAAGGCGAAAACGTCGTGCTACAAAACATCGTAGGAGAAAACATCGCAAAGAGAAAACATCGCAAAGAGAAAACATCGCAGTTCTAAAACATCGTGGTACAAAACATCGTCGTCGAAAATAAAGCGATTCAAAAACTTCGCAGTTTAAAAACATCGTCGTCGAAAATATCGTGGTAAAAAATTAAGTATCTACAAATCATCGCATGACGATAACATCGCAGACATGCCTTTTTTCAGGTTTTAATAACTGTAAATGGAAATATGGTTCCCATAAGGATTTGTGAGCGCAAGATGCAAAGAAGAATAATTTTTACTTTCACATTTTTTTATTAATCAATAATTTTTTGCTGAAAAAGTAAGAAGGAAACTTAAGCATAGAAAATTAATGCAACTTATAGCACTTAATAGGATTTTAAACCGACATAGTTAACTAACAAAGACCATTAATAATTCATAAACTGTCTACTGGTAATTTTTCATAAAAAGTATAATCTATAAGTTGCATTTAATTTTCTATTCTTAAGTTTCCTTCTTATTTTCTCAGCAAAAATTTATTAGTTAATATAAAATATGAAAGTAAAAATTATCCTTCTTCTATCTTGCGCTCACAAATTATTATGGGAATATCTGTTTACAATTATTAAAATCTGAAAAAAACATGTCTGCGATGTTATCTTCACGCGATGATTTGTAGATACTTTATTTTTTACCACGATATTTTCGACGACGATGTTTTTAAACTGCGAAGTTTTTGAACCGCTTTATTTTCGACGACGATGTTTTGTACCACAATGTTTTAGAATTGCGATGTTTTCTTTTTGCGATGTTTTCTCCCAAGATGTTTTGTAGCACGACGTTTTCGCCTTGCGTTGTTTTCTCTGCGACGTTTACGTCCGCGATGTTTTTGCCGCGATGTTATCGGCTGACACCATTTCGCCTATCCTATATACTCCAGGAAAACGAAGGGCACCTAATAAAAACCGGAATGTGCTTAATGAAATACTTAAAAAGGACCAGAACTTTATTATCTATTTAAGCTATCATAAATTGTAATCAACCTTTAGATAGACTGACAACAAATTATTTCTAAGTCTAAAAGTGTTGAGACGGTTTAAACAAACCTCTTTCTTAAAGCAAAACTTGAATATAAATGCACGACTCGGAAATACAATTCAGCCAACCAATTGTGGCCATGTAACTTAAAGTAACGGTAAGTTCAAATTTAAAATAAGCTTGCATTCAAAGACTACACAATTCAATTTAACGCGAAGTTGGCTCGTAGGCTAACCGAAAATATCAGCAGTTATAACGTTAGGTCGACTCATTTCAAATTCTCAGAGCTGGGAGAAAAGTAACGTGCGCACACGCAGGCAGAAACATGCTCTGTTTAACAGTCTAAAAAGCCTCAGTTTAAACACTCGAAAACTAATTTACATTTTAGAGTGGAAACGTTCCAAACCAATATTCATCCCTTTTAACAATTAATATAATTTTATGATGACACCTTGCTATGTTAAATGAGGAAAAAAATTAAATTTTCTTGACAGGCATCCCAATGCTAATTTTTACACCTGTCGTTTGGTATATGCAATGAAGCAGAGTTCCCGGAACTTCATAATACTGTTATGTTATTTCGCTCATAGGTAAATGATTTTAGTGAAATTACATATGAAATTGCAGTATTTTTTGTTAAATGTAACATGAAAAGTCTGTAAAGACGAACCTCTGCCGGATAAAATTAGATTTTTCGGCAAGTTTATTTAACATGGAGGTAAATGGCTATCCTGCCAAGCTGGCGATGGTATTGGTGACTGTAACCGTATCTGGTACTTGTAATTGTACCCGTATATGCCTTCCAGTAGTTTTGAAAAATGGAAATTATTAGAGATTTCTCTGCGACCAGGGGAAAACTATATAACGCTGGACAGAGAAAATAGCTCTCAGCTTTTCAGCTGAAAGTCGACTTTTGAGTATTCTGATATTTCCGTTTCAGCTTCGTTCTTTAGATGCGCTTTGCATTGCATTGTGTTTAACATTTTCATTGTACAAAATGCAACTACTGATCGCACTCTGTGATATGGAGAAGAGTTGCATGAGTATTTTTATTTTAAAAAAATCTGAAAGGTTTCAGATTTTAAATTACGTCCAAAAGGGCGTTTTTTAACGTTTCGTGTGCTACCTTTATTTATTAAATATCGTGTTCTTCGCACTTAAAACGTAAAACTAAATACAACAGCAATATCACAAAATTATTTTAAAAAAGGATATCTTTAGAATTTCCGATACACAGTTCCACGCGCTGGAGATCAAAAGGTTTCTCCTCCCGTGAAGTGTTGCCATTACTTGCTTTTAAATCGTTGAGTTTGTTAATCAAATATTCGTTAAAACTTTACAAAATATAAAATGAATAATAAGACAATTCCCAATTCTAAATTTGGGCTTCCAGATTATTGAAAATTCAAAATTTTTATTAAAATTGGATGGTTCTAGGCACCGCTGTTTTATCACAATGCGAGAAGCGTACATACATTTATGCAGATTCTTCATTAATTAACTTTTTTAAATATAATACAGGGGGATAATACTGGGTGGCAGCAATTTGAAAAGTGAATCGGACGGACATTTATAGTGAACCAACTAAAAATGCCGAACCTCAGGGCAAATTGCCACTTTGGACTAAAGAAAATGTCAAGCTATCATAGATTCTGTGTGCGTTCGATTTATTACGAACAGGTACTCATTCAACAATACTATTTGTTCTTAATCAAATATTCATTAAATTCGCGCAAAGCGTAAATAAATAAAAAAACAAATTCGAAATATTCATGTACGTGTGGAAGACTTCGTTTAACTTTGCTGTCTCCAGTATATTATTTAATAGTAGAAATTGCGATAATATTGCTATAAAATTTATATTCAAATTTATTTAATTTGAATGATGTCTTTTTGAATGTGATTCGTACTTTTGTGAAAGTCCATTAAAACCGATCGATATTCTGAAAATTAACCATCTAAAGTGAATAATGTATTTAATAAAAAATCTGATTTCAGATTTTAAAATTTTGAAAAGTTTCAGACTTTAAATTACGTCCAAAGAGGCGTTTGTTTAATGTTTTGTGTGTTACCTTTATTTATTAAATATCATGTTATACGTACTTAAACCATATTCCGTTCAACAGCAATATCGCAAAATAATTTTAAAATGAGCTTATTGTTAGAATTTCCGATACACAGTCTGGCGCGCTGGAGATAAAAATAGTTTTTTTTTCGTACAGTGTTGCCATTGCTCGCTTTGAAATGGTTTAGTTTTTTTTTTTAATCAAAATTTCGTTTGAGTGTTACAAAATATTAAATTGATAATCAAGCAAATTTCAAATTTAAATTAGGGCTTCCATACGACCATATTCTATAGAAGGTTACGTTATTCAAATTTTGATGGCTCTAAGTACTGTTGGCCCACCAGCGGTCGAGCGGTAAAATCGCTGAACACTGGTAGCTCGGTCCGAGGTTCCAATCCCGCGAACGGGTTGGCTGCATGGGAGTTTTCATGGTTTTCCCCATGTGTAACGTGTATACGAGCCAGTTTCCCATAGAAAGGTCCTCCACGAAGGCATCCCTCCACTTAGGCAGATAGCTCTCGAGGCTTTGCCATAATCACACACACACACACACAGGTACCGTTGTTTTATCACAGTGCGAGAAACATACATACATTCATAGAGATTCTTCATTATTTAATTTCTTTAAATATAAGACAGGGCGATAATTTTTGGTGGTAATAATTTCAAAAAGTGATTCGCCGTTTGTAGTTTTCAACGCAAAATGTCAAAACGAAATTAAAACCCTTCAGGGCAAGTTGCCCCTTTGGGCTAAAAAGAAATTAAAAGTAAGAATGTTAAGCACTAAAACACATGGAAATATTAAACTGTTACTGAAAGAAAAAGTTGTTTAAACATTCTAAACACGTGTGACAGACTTGTTATTAGTGCCCTGAATTAGAAAAAAAAAAAAAAAAATCAAAGAAAAATTGCTTTAAAATATTTACACGGAATTTCAATAATTTTAAAGTTGTTTGGTTTTCATAGTTAAAAATGATTCTTTTATATAAGCACCTTCACTGAAAGTTCCTATGTCTAAAGCGCCTTATCACATTGAAAGACGCTGTTTGCATGTCAAATCAGCTTTCAAAGAGTATGTCACATTTCTGATCACTGCAGATCAAAGATATTTCGTATTTTAGCTTTCGAATTGAGAGGCATTTTTGAAAATTGTCTTTGATCTATGCTTTTGGGAAAATGCATTTTATGTATTTTATCATAGAATAAATATTAAATAAAAATTTCAAAAGCAAGCATTCGTTCAAAGAAGTCTGTTTTTGCTCACAAAATAAGTCTGCAAACATATTTGGTATTAGAACTTTTAATATGTTTTATATTATTTTTCAGAATGTTCTGAGAACTCAAAAAGACAGCAAAGATTAATTCACCCGCATCATTGAAATTTATGTATATATTATCAACCCCTGACGAGTCGATTTGAAGCATCAACATATGAATAATTAATATACATTTTTCTATATTTAAAGATTTTTTTTTTCAATTTGCTTAACATTTGCTTCTAAAATTTAGTAGTGTACCTATATTTTCCTTATCTTAAATTTCAAATTAGAGGCTTCATAAATTTTTCCACCAAAGTATAATCATCTTTGTTCTGATTAAAATACTTAATAATTTGTTAAATTAAATTAAGCACCTTTAGCACTTGATTTTAAAATTATTTTTGATCGCTTTATGAAATTAAATCTTTACTATTAAATTACTGATTATATACATATATGTATATATATGTATATAATCAGTGGTGGCCAAAATTGTGGACACTTTCGGAAATTTTTATGTGTTTAAACTTTGTATGCTTATAGAAAACGTTACGTTTCACAAAATGCAAACTTGTATATATCATTTTAAAGAGAATTTATTTCTGAATTCAATACAAAACACAAAATTTAATTTTTTGCAACACAAAAAAAGTTAAACGATAATAGTTATCGATATACATTAGATAGTGATGATTGCAGTGAGTTATCAGTACTTAGTAGGGTACCCTTTATTTTTGATTACAGCTTCACATCGACGTTTCATTGAGCTGACAAGAGTTTTAAGCTCTTCTTTCGTTATTACATGATGCCAGGAAACAATTACAGCCTCAACTAGTTCCCTTTTATTTGATGGGCGCCTCATTCGGACAAGAGTTTTCAAACGGTGCCACAAATTTTCGATACGATTGAGGTCAGGACTGTTTCCTGGACATGACAACAATTTAATGCTCTTTGTACGAAACCACTCTTTCGATATTTTGGCCGTGTGGCAAGGAGCAGAATCCTGCTGAAAAATAAACGAAGCATTGTTGGGAAAGACATCTCTGATGGAAGGTAGAAGTTTTGGTTCTAGAATTGTGTCAATGTATTTTCTGGCATTCAGTATCCCATCGATGACATGAAGGCGACCAATACCATCTGCAGACATAACACTAACTGGGTTCTTCACAGTTGCTTGAATGCAGTCAAGGTGTTTAACTCTTCTCCTAGTCTACGTCTTACATATTTTCGCACATCACTACCGATTAACAATATCTTAGTTTCATCACTCCGTATAACTTGTGACCACTGATCATCTGTCCAATTAATGTGTTCCTTTGCCCACTGTAGTCTTTTTTTTTTCGTTGCTGAAAATTAAGATAAGGCTTTTTTCGTGGAATTCTACCTCTCAGTCCAACATCTGTTAATCTTCTCCCGATTGTTCTTGAACTGACAGAAACACCAGCATCATTCAGATCACTTCTGATGGCCGCTGATGACATTTTTCTACCTTGGAGACATAGTCTTTTTATTCTTCTGTCATCAATAGATGTCGTGCACTTTTTCGGCTTTTTCCTTCTTTGTATTTTATTGAATTTGTCTCCTGATATCGTAAACAAAACTTTCGGACTCCAGATGTAGTCACTGAACCACCCACCTGTCTTGCAATTTCAGCATAGGAAAGACCACTTTCTCGTAACACAATAATATTACATCTCTTTCTAGGTGTCCAATCGACTCTTTGATTGGATGTCATTGCTTCTTGATTAAAGATTAAAAATTTTTACAAAAATTCCTACTTGTAATTGCAGTGTAAAAGAAACAGGTCCTTCTTCTACAGAACAAAGCAAAATAATGAATTGTTTTGAATTCAGTAATAAATTCTCTTTAAAATGATATACAAGTTTGCATTTTGCGAAACGTAACATTTTCTATAAGCATACACAGTTCAAAAACATAAAAATTTCCAAAAGTGTCCACAATTTTGGCTACCACTGTATATATACGATAAAATACGATAGAAAGTCTCTCTGTGTGTGTGTGTGTGTGCGAATTTAAGATAAAAAAATTTCAAAGCAAACTCTTCTAATTTTAACTTTAGCTATTTTCCCTTTCTGTGTTGCATACCGTTGCATTGTAGATAAACACTTCACACACACATACGCATTAAAAAAAAAGTGCAGTTCCTTACCTCGCGTTCTACTGGGTCCATTGAAGAAATTTAACTTGCGTTTTTCGTGTGCCGAAAGCGCGACTCAGAATATATATTAGATAGTTATATAACAGAAAATTAATTTTTTTTTTAAATTTGACGTCACCGAAATATGAAACTTTTGTCACTTGAAACACTTTTGTAACTGGAAATATATGACTTCAACCAACGATTACAAAAATAAAGGCCTGCTAAGGACTCGTATATTGCACATGCTTCATTCTGTCAATTTCAATGAAATTGGGAGGTGCACAACTAAATACTACAGCAGTTCCATACACAAAATTTTAGGATTCTACGGCTAATCGTTTTTGAGTCATGCGAGGTACATAAATAGACATGTACGTATGAACAGACGCAGCGAAAAAATTATTTTTTAATCCACTTTAAATCCATTTTACAATCCGTTTTGGACGAAAGTCCTTTATTCTGATGGTCATGCTAAAAATTGTTCAAATGGATTCGAAAATGGTTAAAATATTTCAACAGAAATATATGATGTCCGATATTTCTTCCCATTGCTTCTTTTATTTCGTATAGGGAAGTAAGAAATGCCAATATGTGAATCTTAGCTTTATTTAAAACTTTTCACAAATAAACGTATATGTCTATCAACGGTTGTCGTGATGGACATGCGTGTACACTGTGTATGTATAATAAAAAGTGAATTTAAATTGGTTCTTATAATGACGATTGTTTGCATCTTGGAAAAGAAAAATACGATTCATTGTCCTATATTTTTCAGTCTGATGCAATATGGAATCCACATAAAAAATTTCCATAATAAAAAAAATAAAAAACTAATTCTTTTCTCATTATATCAGCAAAAATGGCACGCAGTTTTTAATGATTTTCGTCTTTCAAATCAAATGTTCGTAAAAGCTCAATTTTCATCCAATATTTCACTTATATTCAATTTAGACAATTCAATGTGCCAAAAAATGAATCATAATTGATCAGAAATCAATAAAGCGAACAAACAACCAAACATCCAAAGAGACAATCTTCTTTTTATATATATAGATTTTGTAAAACTTACAAATTTTCATTAACAAATTCTGCAATTTGAATGCGAGCAGTAGCGACACTTTTCGAAATAGAGCATTTTTATCTCCAACGCGCGTAATTGTGCCACTCGGGAAAATGAGTGCGAAAATTTATATTTTCAGAGTTTTTAATTAATATTTCGGCTGATTAAAGTCGTACGAAGATGGGAATAGTCGAAATGGCTTCTCACGAATTTTTGGAATCGGGAATAAAATGTATTTAATGTTTGCCAGTGTTATTTTTATTTTATCGTAAAATTTAGAAATACAGTAAGACCCCGCTTAACGCTGTTTCGTTTAGCGCTGTTTCGGTTTAGCGCTCTTTTATTTCAACCCGGGGATTCTCCGAAATTGTGCGCAGCGCTAGGTTTCCAAATAACATATCCGAAACAGTGTAGTTGTGTTTCTTGCTTTTTATCATTTGAAACAACATTTGTTGACATTATTGTAAATTTGATATATAATACTATAACGTATTTGTATATACAGTGACAAATATTATGATCTTTAGGTGATAATAAAAAACAAGAAAAGAAAGCAACCAGAAAAAGCATTTCACTGGAAACTCAAATGCAAGTGATTAGAAGATTAGATTCTGGTCAACGTCAATCTCAAATTAGCGCTGCATTGATTTTGGCAACTTCAACAATAAGGACAATTCTTAAGAATAAAGAAAAAATACCGTCATCGGCAACTGCAACTACGTCCAGCTCTGCAACTAGAATTACCCGTTCTAGAAATAACATTATAGAGGAAATGGGAAAACGACTGTCTATATGGATTGACGACGAAATTGAACGCAATATGCCATTAAGCCAATCTATCATAATGCCTTCTTCACAAAAAGGTAGAAAATTGGAAACTCAGAATAGACTGAATGATCTGACTGAGAATTTTATTTGTTTTTAAAAGTATATGCGTTTATATTGTTTTTATTTTTGTAAGAAATAAATGTTTGATTTTATTTTTATTAAAAAAAACGTTATTAAATTTAGTGCCTATCCATTTTTTATCCGTCTTTCCCTAACCCCATTATTTACATAATAAGATAGCCTCGCTTAGCGCTGTTTCGCATTACGCTCTACTTCGATTGAACGTATCCCCCGCTTAATGCGGGGTCTTACTGTATTTTATTAACAAACTCTAGGATTTGAAAGCGAGGAGTGGCAACAACTTTCGAAATAAAGCAGATGTTTATCTCCAGCTTGCGAGATTGTTGCCACTCGGAAAGATGAGGACGAAAATTATCGTTTTTTCGAGTTTTTAATTAAATATCTCTGATTTTAGCTACTTTTTTGGGGGGTGGAAGTGGACATCAACCTTTTCCAGGACTTAGAAAAGAATAGTAGAAAGTTTGGCGACGATAGCTAAAGTAGTAACTGAATTATTAGAGGACAAACAAAATACTTTCTTCTTTAAATATATATAATCTTTATTTGGGGTTTTTTTTCATCAGCGGCTATATGCCATTGTATTTTTGGGTGTGATTAATATCTCTGACTTTTTTTGGGGGGGGAAGTGGGCGTCAACCTTTTCCAGGACCCAGAAAAGAATAGTAGAAAGTTTGGCGACGATAGTTAAAGTAGTGACTGAATTATTAGAGGACAAACAAAATACTTTCTTCTTTAAATATATATAATGTTTATTTGGGGTTTTTTTTTCATCAGTGGCTATATTCCATTGTATTTTTGGGTGAAAATTACAATAAGTTTCGTTTTTAAATGCTTTTTTATTTTCTGATATTTAACGCATATTCATTTGGTTTACGTGTTATTATAACTTATATATATTATAACTTTATCTGTCCTTTGTGTTTAAATCCATTTCCATTAACTTTCTGTGCTATTACAAGAAAAAATAAAAACATGTTAAAGGACAATCATGCTCTGGAAATGAGTGTTGCCTGAAAATATTAACTCCAAACTGCAGGACAGAATCATTTTTAAAGAAAAGAGAATTCATCTGACACTTGTAAAGAGTAAAATGAGATAATCTGAAAAGGAAAAAGACTCTTATATAACATTCCTTCAGTTCCATGCAATATCTATTCCAACGAACTAGGAACGTATAAGGAAATTGCCAATCATTGGAGATAAAAACTTAATCAGATAAAAAACTAACAGCTTTTGCTCTCAACCGACCAATTTAAAGAAAAGCAGAAAAATGGAAACTGTCGGAACATTAAGGCCAACAGTTTTACTTTTCGACTGCTAGGAAACTAATTTGAGTTTTAAGCCCTTTTGAAGAAAAAGGATCTAGTTTCGCCTCTACTATACGAAATAGCAATTCCTTTTAAAGCTGAGGCTGAAACAAAGTTTGCAGTTGTACTAACGAAAATCTGACACAAAATAGAATAGCTGGGTTGTACAATGGTCAGCAATTTAGCCTTCAGTAGATTGACCGTAATCTTCCATTTCAAAGCTACCCCAGCACAAGGCTTGAGACTTTTAGCTAACAGATTTGCCCATTGAGTAAAATATCGTCTTTCGAAACCATTAAAGATAAAGTAAACTAATATAAAACCTTCTCGGGAATATTTTTCCTTTGAGATGAAGACCTGGTATTTCAATTCTTTATTAGAACAGAAGATTGTTTTATTTCCTTTCAAGGAGGTTATTCGGAACTCAACTTACTCTCCCGAAAATGGCTTAAAATCTTTTGAAAAAAAGTAATCAAATGTTAAACTTCTTTAGAAACTTTCGTGTCGTTTATTCTCCTATCAATAAAATTCCCAGTTTCATACAAAGATCCCATTCCGGATATGAATTCCTGGGTATTTATAGGATTCCTTGCCAGTGTAGTTTGATTTACATTGGTCAAACTTATAGGGCCTTACAATTTCGCGTTAAAGAACGTGAGACATATGTTAGGAAAAAGAAAACACAGAAACTCTGTGTTTTCCAGCACTGTTGGTCCGAAAATCCCACTTTTCATTTTTCTGCAGCCAAAATTATTCAAAAAATATCTTCCATTGGTGAATTAGATTTTCTAGGTGCGTTTCACATTCAAAAAAAATCTTTTTGTTCTAGTTAACGACCCTAATTTCAATCCATCTTTACCTTCAGCCTTTAAGAAAATTATGTTTTTATTTTATCGTTTCATCAATAGATGGCGTCAGTAGCTTAACTCCTGCCCAGCCATTTTTATCTTATCTTATAACTATATCTCGTTCATTTGCACTTTGGCAGCTGAGGTAGATAGTTGATAGTGAAATCATCGAAACTACTCCTGGAGAATTTGTAAATATAACGCTAATAATTTTTGTTGTTTAACTTTCAAATTAATTCTTTGGAACCCTTTATAATAGGGGTATAGGGTTTCACAAACTACCTACGGCGGGTCGGATCAGATCAGCGAGCATTATTAATCCGCCCCGACAAAGGTTTTCTTAAAAATAATTTTATAAAATTTAAAATAAGCAAGGTAGTATACCCATTAAATATTTTCCGTAATGCACGTTTGCGCGTTCCATACATGTTCTTTATGCCATTCACGTTCCTTATGAAACATATTATAAGCATTATACAGCAGTTTCTTAATTTGCAATGAGTGAAATACCATAACACTCAGTTAAAAAAAAAAATTATTGTCCTTTTTTACGAGATGGTGTTGGTGTATTTGATTATGGCAAAGCACTCGAGGGCTATCTGCCTAAGGGGAAGGACACCTTCTTAGAGGACTTTCTAAGGAAAATTGGATCGTATACATGATACACATGGAGGAAACCAATTTTTTACGAGGTTCACGTTTTATAAGATTTCATGTGTTATCTTCATGTGTTTCATATGTTCTCGGTTTTTTCATAGAAACTTTCAGTAGCTACTTTGTTTAAATCTTAATTTTTTGTTCGATGTGTAATGTAATTTACCTTTTTTAACACTGAGGATATGTTTTCGTACAATACTTGTCCAAATTATAAAATGTCTGTGAGCGGAAGTTTTCACCTGACCAAAACGTGCTAATAGTGTCATAATATGGAGGTAACTTAACTTAAAATAAAGTTACATTGCAAACACAAATCTCTGATATTCTGAGACAAGAATATTTTTTTGAAATTTTTAACGGATTTTAGAAATTTATGTTAGGTGATACTGCATGTATGTCTAAAGAACAAGTCTCTTCGTGCAATCATATGCTGAACTAGCCACTGAAAGTATTATCACAAGCAAGAAAAAATCTGATGTGTACACCATATGAGTTCCTTGTACGGAATATTAAACTATACGCATTTTTTCTTGCATTTCGTTTAACCTTATATTGGATTGAATTCAATCTACTTGAAACTATTGGTTATGCGCCGAAAGCGCATAAACCAATATACAATAAATACATTCTTTAAAATTCACTATATTTGTTTACCATAGCGACATTCTGTCGCTAGGTTCACTTAACAGTGTTATATTTCGTTCATATTATAACGCATAATGCACAGAATTTATATCATTTAAAGAAGAGAATTATCTAATCGTTGCCACATTTCCTATTCAAATACTATAATAAAGCTAGAACGATGTATAAAAGAAATTAAGAAAACAAAACAAAAAAGAAACTGTTTTTCACAGACGACTGAGTATTTCTCTTTCAATTAATTCAGTTCTCACTTCGCAAAAAGGCAAAAATGCATAAAAACTAATAATATCTATATTAAAAATTACGAAGTAAATTTTAAACACTTATTTCATCGAAAAAAATTCCAGAAAGGATTAAGCATGATTTAATTGGCAATAATAAATGAAGGAGTTATCTTTGTTGTTGTGAAGCTAAGTTTCTCTGGATTGGCAACAAGTCCACTATTCTGCTGTTTCAAATGTAAACAAGAGCAATGGCCGCCATCAAAAACATTATTAGGCTTAGCGGCACTTAAACAATTTTAAAATTGTTGATAATTCTAAAAATATTGCATACAGATTTACTAAAAGCATAAAAACCGTAACCGGAAAATAAGAGCAACATAATTCAACCATTTTTAAAGCAAAAAATGTACAATTTGCAAACCTATAAGAGTAAAGAAACTGAGATCACTGAGCCGGGTAACAGAGTGGATATATATATAAATATATTTATATACGTTTGGTGCGGCCGATTGCAACCAAAATACGAGGTGCACATCTACATGTTATAGCAGTCCTATATACAAAATTTCAACGTTCTGAGGCTACTCGGTTTTGAGTTATGCGAGATACGTATATACGTACGTACATACGTTCGTACAGGTGCTATGAAAAATTCTCTTCAGAATTCATTTCAAAGCAAGTTTTTAGTTTTTTTTTTTTTTTGGAGGAAAAGAGTCTTTTATTCTGTCCTTACGTACAGATATCACCCAAAAACATCGTTAAATTGCATTCGAAAGCGGTCAAAATGGATATTTTCGTTGAAATATGCTGCCTGAAACTTTTCGCGATTACAATACTTCCTTTTTACTTCGTACAAGGAAGTAAAAATATATAATAATTTTAATGAATAGAGGTAGCGCATTTTCACGGGACCAGCTGGTAATAAATAATAATACAGCTTTTATAATGCTTTGATTGTTAATCGATAAAATACATAAAATTTCGAAAAAGATAAATAAGTATTTTATCTTTTGCCGAATAGAAATATGCTGAAGCATGAAAGATAAAAATATTTTATTTCGAGCAATTACTTTTTGCAACAAATTCCTTTTAAATTGCTGTGTTTGTTGCTTAAATATAAAAAATAGGCGTCAACATTTATTTCTTATGTTTAATCATTTTCATTTTGAGACATAACTATCTTACGCTTTCTCCAGTGGCAAGACATTGCTTTTAAATCGCTTAGTTTATTAATAAAACATTTCTTTTTCATTCGCACGAAATAAGTAATAAGTAAAAAGTAAAATTCGAAATTTAAAATTCTGGTCGGGCGTCCACATGTTCGGATCGAAAACTATGTACGTTCAAAATTTGGTATCTCTAGGTGATATCGTTGTTCCATAATGCGAGAAACACACATATATACACACATAGATACGTAAAAATTCTTCATTATTAGTGCAAAGGTGCAATTTGCCCAGAAGAACTATTGATTTCGTTTGGGCAATTTGCGTCGATTCACGATAAGCGCTGTTTCACTTTTCAAATTTTTGCCACCAAATATTATCAACCATATATTATCACCAAATATTATCGAATTAAATATATTATATATAATTGTATTATATTTAAAGAAATTACATAATGAAGAATCTGCATAATATATATATGTTTCTCTCACTGTGAGTTCCTCACTTTGAATTCTAAGTTACTGTTATAAGTGAAGAATCTTAAGAACTGATAAGCGAATAATCCCTTGAGTTCGTGTGACAGGAAACAACAAGATAGAAGGGTAAACTAGCCCTTTATTATTCCAACTAAAGTTTAACAAAACTCCGTCTTGGAGTGTACAATAAAGCCGACACTTCGGCTTGAACTTAAGAGGCTAAGAATCATACTAAAGTAATCTTAACTAAAGAGATATCGCCGAAGGTATCAAAATTCTAACAGAGTTGGCTCCTTAACGTTAGTAGACTGCGAAGCTATCAAGGACCTAAAGTACGGCAGAGTGCGATAATAGCTTACGAGAGAGTAGCCTAAAAATGGCGGACGCTTGCAGACAGAATTCCTGGTATCTCTCTCACTAAGACCGAAGAACTTCGCGGTTAAATACCGCTTTTCTCATTATGTATTCAGACGTGACTCTTAAAACTACGTTCTGAATTTAGGAATCGGCAGGAAGTTGAATTTAGGAATCGGCAGGAAAGGAACTTTAACTCAAAATTTAACTGTTAATAAAATTGACATAATTCTTACAACCTAAAGCCATCAAAATTTAAATAACGTAATCTTCCATAGAATATTGGCATGTAGAAACCCTAATTTGAACTTGAAATTAATTTTATTATCGATTTTATATTTTGTAATATTTCAACGAATTTTTGATTAACAAGCTAAAGGATTTCAAAGCGAGAATGGCAACACTGTAGGGGAAAAAAATTTTTTTTTATCTCCAGCGTGCAAGACTGTGTATCGGAAATTCTAAAGATATGCTCATTTTAAAATTATTTTGCGGTATTGCTTTTGAACTCAATTTTATGGTTTATGTGCGAAGAACATGATATTTAATAAATAAAGGTAACCCATAAAATGTTAAAAAAACACCCCTAAGGACGTAATTTAAAATCTGAAACCTTTCAGATTTTTTTTTATTTATTTCTTACTTTATTTATGTTAGTGATGCAGATTTTGTATATATGCAAATGACTTTAGTCAAATTATATGTGAAATTGTAGCATTTGTTGTAGAATGTAAAACTTAATGCTTGAAAGAGACGAAGCTCTGCCGGAATAATAATAATAAAGTGCAAGTCTAACAGTGAGTAAAAAGCTATTTCTCTGAATTGGCGAGATATCGTCAAGTTGGCGACGGTTTCTGGCGACTCATTTTTGTCGCCAAATTCTACGCGAAATCTTTAAAAGTCGCCAAGCTATGCCACCATTTGGCGACATTTTTTGTCCGATGTCAGTATAAATGTAATTGGTATTGTGATTGCATAAATGGAATGGATCCTTTTACGTAACTGTAACCTTATCCGGCCCTCGTGTGCTTCCGGTAACTTCCAGAAGTGGAAAATACTAGACATTTCTGGGCGACTGGAAGAAACTGCAGAAGACTGGGGGATTGCATCATTTTCGTAGTAGCTGATTTCTGTGTATTGAGATATCCACGAGAGCTTCGCCTTTTAGATGCGCTTTGCACTGCTTTGTGTTTGACATTTTTAGCAGTTTCATGTGAATCTATTGGTTGTGCTCTTTGATACTGAGAAAAGCTGTACGAGTGCTTTTGTGGAAAGTTCCAGAACTGTAAAGTTTCTTTTCGTAAAAAACATTTATATCAAGCAATCATCTTTTCTGTGTGCATTCAATTCATTAGGAACTCGTGCGCACGCAACCATATAATAGACAGAAGGGATAAATTTGTAAAAGTAAAAAGAAGTGTATTGCTGATATATCAAACTCCGCAAACGATTCTTACCCTTAAGAATTTGAGATTAAAACATTTTATTCAAAAGCTTATAAATGTTGGCAAATTCTGCCGAAAGTAATCCTCTGCTGCTTATTTGATTACCTTCTCATACATTCTGCATGCAGCATAACGATGTTTATGTGCAGCCATTTTTGTTTCCCTAGAGAAAAATCCGTTTTCCTACTATTGTTCAACAAATATTTATAATGGTATTCCTAAATCTTCTCGCAGGAAGACAGTATAGCTACTTTTGCTGAATTACGCATCAACGTTTTCTTCCTAACCACCAGAAAACAAATGCATCTTGAATCTATAGGCTGTATACAGATAATAAAGATTGATGTCGGAGTCCTATCACCAGGAAGTTTGAAGAATAATTTTTTTTTCCACTGAATCCCCTGATGGTTTGAAATCGTAAAAATCATGATGGTAACATAGACTAACGAATAAAAACGAGTTGGATGTGGACACTTGTGATGTTTACTTCTATTATTCTTCAGGTGTTTCTTTTTTGGAGCTGTCGGGAGCAACAACCTCAAATAACGCATTTAAAGTTATATCTGAAATACTTTCTGCAAAGTAATTTTTTTTTATATCTTTTAAATGTTAAGTAATTGTTTCATCACTAAACATTTAAAGAAATGAAAAAAATTACTTAACGATACTCTAACTACCAGATGGTATAAAAAGAAGTAAAAATAAATCTGAAAGCTTTCTAATATTTATATTACGCCTAAAGGGGAATTTTTTAAATCCCTACTATTAACTCACACTCTCCCTATATCTTGTTCAAATTTGCAATCGTTAATAAAATACTTTTTATTCATCCACTCAAGTTCAGATACATTTTTTAAAACTTGTAGTGGATGACACTTGATATTAATACAGTTTTTTGCATATTAAAGATAATTAAAATTTAAAATTTCACATATTTAAAATTTCATATATTAAAATTTCACATATTAAGACTTCCAAATAATGACCGTTTATTAGGAATTCTCACGTGCTGTATATTAATTTTATAACAGCTTATAAATAATAATACGCGACTGTGATAAATGTGATTGTAATATTTGACAAAAATAAGTGGCAACAGTAAGACAGAGTTCTAAAGATATTAAAAGTGTAGGGAATTAAAAAGATTGTTGTTTTATAGAGATGGATGCAGCGGATGTAATATCCCATGATGTGGCGAAAATTCTCATAAGTAGGAATTGACTTAAAATAAAAATTATATTACTTACTTCATTTCCATACACATACACTATTCGAAAGCATTCGAGCTAATGTTCCGTTCGGCTAAAAGGCTAAAAATATTAAAAACAGCCTATTTTAGAATTTCCTACAGACATTTTCGTGTGCTGGAGATAATTTTTTTTCCCGTACAGTGTTGCCACTGCTCGCTTTGCAATGAGTTTTGAAATCAAAAATTCGCTAAAGTTTTACAAAATATGAAATAGATAAAAAATAAATTCGAAATTCAAAATTCGGTCGTCCAGGCGCTCATGTTCGAGTGGAGGATTACGTTATTCAAAATTGGATGGCTGTAGGTACCGTCTTTTGTTTCACATTGCGAGACACATACATACATGCATGCAGATTCTTCTTTATTCAGTTTCTTTAAATATAACTCAAGACGATAATATTTGCTGGCAGCAGCTTAAAAAGTGATTCATCGTTTATAGTAAAACGCCATAAAATGCCGTTTTGAGACTAATTTTCCTTCTGTGGCTAATAACATATAATTAAGATAAGTATCTAAAAGAATTGAGATTTTAAAGAGCGACGAACTGTGTTTCCTAAACCTCCTGTGCAGTTATCTCAAAATTTAATTTGAGTGCTAACTTTGTAGAGACAATAGGTTATTTCAGAAGCAGGAGAGATGAAAAATGAGGAACGCTTTCGCCGGGAATCGAACCATGGACCTGTGGAATACGCGCCCACCGTACTGACCACTACACTACGAAGGCATGCTAAGAAGGCGAGAAAAATACCTTATAAGTTAAATTAATAAATTTAAGAGTATATTTCAACTTTCTACTTAGTTTTAATTTAAACTAAGTAAATAATTATATATATATATATATATATATCAATGCGCCATGGAATTATTTTATATTTCTGAACTTCTATAAGATTTAATTTCAGATTTTTTAAAATTGATTAGAAATTTTAAAATTGGGGTAAGGATTTTGGTCAGAAATACGAAATGACGAAATGTAGTTAGCGTTTGGTGCTTATATGAAGAGATTCCTATTCCCCTTTTTTATAAGTCGGGATCTTTCTAAGGAAAGTCGGGATCTTTCTTTCTTCTTTAATTAAGCATTATAATTACCACTTCCAGTTTAATTAATTACTTACAAATATACGTAAAATACAGACCAATCTAAAACACCAAATGCAGTTAAAAATAGTTTTTAAAAAAATTACGTTTAAAATTAGTCCCACGGAGCAAAAGACACTGACGTTGATGCACCAACTGATTTAATTCGCTGTTCTACTAAGAGTCCAAATGTAAACAAATGACGGTCTCACTATACCAATTGAACAACTTTAAAACTGAGAATCCTACAACTATTGCATGCAATTATTAATTTGTAATTAACTTATTAAATTAAATTAAAATATAAGAATAAAAGAGTGACGTCATCGAGCCTGGTAACAGAGAGGATATATATATATATATATATATACGCGTTTCGAGCTGTCGACTGCAACCGAAGATGCACAACTACATGTTAAAATAGTCCCATATACAAAATTTCAAAGTTAGACGGCTACTGGTTTCTGAGTTATGCGAAATATATACATACGTATGTATATCGTGTATATACTACAGGGGTTGGACAAAAATATGGAAACACCTTTAAAAAAACATGTTTCTTTGCTTAATATGGTGTAGGAAACCCGTTGGCATCCAAAACAGCTTGCAGTCTTCTCGGAATGGATAAATACAGTTCCTGTATGTTTGCCAAGGGAATATTATACCATTCTTCCTGCAAAACGGTGGCAAGTTCAGATAACGATGTTGGTGGTGGATAACGAGAACGCACTTTCCGTTCCAATGTAGACCACAAAGGTTCGATAATATTCAGGTCTGGTGACTGTGGTGGCCAGGGGAGATGGGGACAACTCATCCTCGTGCTCAGAAAACCAGTCCTGGACAATGTGAGCTGTGTGAACAGGGGCTTTGTCGTCTTGGAAGACACCATCACCATCGGGGAACAAAGTTTTTACCATGGGATGAACTTGATCGGCCAAAATGTTCACATAAGTCTTGGCAGTCATGTGCCCTGACACAATTATCATGGGGCTAGCAGAGAACCACGATATGGCTGCCCAAACCATAACAGAACCCCCGCCATGTTTCACTCTTGGCAACAAGCAGTCTGTATTATAGGCTTGAGATGGCGTTCTCCAGACGTAAACTCGGCCAGAAGTGGGAAACAATGTGAAAGAAGACTCGTCAGACCATATTACTCGCTTCCACTGCTCTATAGTCCAGGCTTTATGACTTAAACACCACCTTTTCCTGTTACGGGCATTAGCATCACTGATGAGTGGCTTCTCCATTGCAGCACGGCCAGCAATTCCCTGTTTATGAAGCTCCCTTCTAATTGTTTTGGTACTCACAGGGTTCGGTAACACAACATTCATTTCAGCAGTAACTTTTGCAGCTGCGGTCTTCTTATTTTTTGTCACAATTGCCCTTAATGATCGTCTGTCACGATCACTCAGGACACACTTTCGTCCGCGCTGTGATTTAGCAGATGATATTTTTCCGCTTTTCAAATATGCGGAATAAATCTTCGATACAGTACCTCTTGAAACACTAAACACATCGGCTACCTTTGCTTACGGAAGTACCTACCATACGTGCTCCAACAATTTGCCCACGTTCGAAGTCTGTTAACTCTGACATAATGCAATGACAACCTCACATAACAGTACTCCGACAACAACTGAACTGTTTAGCACATTTACGAAGTTGTATAGGTGGCGTCAGTAGTCAAAAACGCCAGCGCCACCTACATATTTCATTAAAATCTATCTTTCTTTTCAAACATGCATTTCACAAGGTGTTTCCATATTTTTGTCCATCCACTGTATATATCGTGTATTTCCTACGTATATGTATCTTGTTTATGTATATCGTGAGGTTTGTACGAAAAATGTCTTTTAAATCTATTTTAAATCCATTTTACTATCCGTTGTGTAAAAAAGAATGTTTTATTCTATCCGTACAAACAGCTAACACGCGAAAACATTGTTCAAGTGGATTCGATAGCAGTCACAATGGATACTTTCGTTGAAATATAATACCTGGAAATGTTTCGCGTTTAGAATACTTCTTTTACTCCGTACTAGGAAGTAAAAATCACCTGCCGCTATATATTCGCTTAGAATAAAAACCTCAAATTGTTTTTAATTATTCTGCGTACTTTTTGATATTAGAAAACTATTCAATGATTTTCAACTAACGTGAATTAGGACAAATAAAAGAAGTGTGTACAAAATATTTCAGCAAATAAGAAAATCCTGATAACCAAACTCAGCCTTTGAAAAGTAATTTATTGGCTTTCGGCAAAGATTAAGCTAGCATTTACGTTTCATATTTAACCAGAAAACTCTAGCGATTTCAAACAAATGCACTGCTTCTCTGCAAAGTGTAAGATATTTGTGTTTCATTTTCAGCCAAACAAATTCAGCGATTTAAAACAAATGTACTAACACTCTCTGAAATTAAATAAAATATTATTCAGCAGTATAACAAAACAAAAAACAAAACAAAAAAAAAATAGTATTTCTGTCTAAAACTCCAGAAAAGCAGTTCGAAAAATTTCCCATTTTAAGACAGAAACGGGAATTCTAATGCCTGGTCTCCAGTGGAATCTTTTAGGGCAAAATCAATCTCTTTAGAGAGCTCCTCAAATATTTGGGGAGGTGAGTTTGCTGGTTCAGACATACAGAAATGACCTGGGTGTCAAGATATTAGTTTTCCTGTTCAAAGTAGCTTTTATAAGCAAAAATAAAAGAAGAAGGTTATTTGTTTTTGTATTGCAAAAAGGAAAAGAATCGTGTAAAGAATATTTCAGCAAAGAATAAATTTAAACACTAGGTAGAAGCATATAAAACCTATTCAGTTAAATTTCCTTGTTGATCAATACGTGAATTGTTCCCCTCCTCATACAAACTCGCGTAAATGTGACCTGTTTTTGCTTAAATAATAAATATTCTTTATCATACGCATATTGCCGGTTCTTGTTTAGCTCTTAAACTACTTGAAACGTCTTTAAACGTCCCCAGATTTTTCTATGAAATTATTTGGACGTGTATACACGAAACTGAAAATCATTGAGTCCTTTGTTAATCAATACGTGTTCATATGCTTTTGAATCGGTCTAACTCTGATGTACTTCTCCTAAGCTGGTGAATATGTTCTATTATGTATACTCCGTACAAAAAAATAGGCCAGTTCTATATATCCCGTCGTACCTGACCGATTGACGAACTTTAACATGCATTTTTCATACCCTGAAAGCGGGACGTAGGGTATTTCAAAGCTAAGTTAGCCTCCTTTCTACGGAAACATGTGAAGCCACCTCTCTTTCATGTCACACCCCTCTTAAATCTCGCTTGCGAGGCCGGTGTTTTCCGTATTTTGTTAATCCTTAGTAAGGATATCTCTTCGTGTTAAGTAATTTTTGTTTCATGTTAAGAGAAACAAAATGCATGAAAATAACATAGCAGTTTGTCGGGACCGTTGGGTATTATTTCGTGTTAACCGATGTTTCGTCTTAAGCGATTTTTGTTTCGTGTTCAGAGAAACAAAATACATGAAAATAACATAGCAGTTTGTCGGGACCGTTGGGTATTATTTCGTGTTAACTGATGTTTCGTCTTAAGCGATTTTTGTTTCGTGTTGAGAGAAACAAAATGCATGAAAATAGCATAGCAGTTTGTTGGGACCGTTGGGTATTATTTCGTGTTAACCGGTGTTTCGTCTTAAGCGTTTTAGCGTTAAACTTATTTCACTGTACCCTTAAGTCTGTTTTGGTGTCTACCAGCAGCCGAGCTGCAAAATCTGTGACCACTGGTCGTTCAAACTGGCGTTCGAAATGCGACGAACGCACTGGCTACATGGACGTTTCCTTGTTTTCTCCATTCTAATGTGTATATGAGCCAATTTCGCTTAGAAGGTCCTCCTAGAAGCCATATCCATTCCCTTAGATAGATATCCCTGGAGTGCTTTGCCATAAACAAAAATCGCCCTCGAAGTACATTTTAATTCTAAATGATTTCTAACAAGTCTTCGGGAGAAAACTGAATTTTGCTTTAAGTTAAAATACGTTATTTGAATATGGCAAAAGCACACGAGGACTGTATACCGGAGTGGAGGGATGCCTTCGTGGAACACCTTCTAAGGGGGGTTAGTCCGTAATCACGTTTCTCATAAGAAAAACTACGAAAACCAACAATGCAGGTGTTATATATTAGTTGTTATTATTTTCAAGCTTTAAGTTATTTGCTTATTTAATTCAGTTTTGATCAGTAATTGAAGTTATTAATTTTTGCTTTAGTTGTTTAAAGTTTACAAAAAGTTACAATTAATTTTACACTGGACCTTAGTTATAGAATGGGTTTTAAGTGGTAACACAACCAAACACTTTTTTTTTGTAATTTAGAATTGTTTTATTGTTTATGTTTCACTTTGATCATTACACGTATTGTTATTTAATGTGATTGATACAGTAGTGGTTGAGAAAATTGTTTACTGATGTTGAACAGATTCACACATCATCTAAAATTCATATTAGCTAAAATATGCATTTTCAATTACACAGTGATGATGTTTAGTAGTACCCATTGTAAAATTTTATAAGTTATAGTGTTCTATACTTAATATAAGACATAAAGTTAAAAGTTAAACAACCTTAAGGGTCAAAAACAAAAAGTACAAAAACCAAGTAAACTTGTAAGGATCTTACGTTTTACTAACGTTTATTTTATTTTAAATCCTTACTATCACTTCTTATTTTCTACTTCCGGCCAGAATTAAAAGCGTTAACTTATTTATGCAAAATTTGTCTGGCGAACGCCAAGTACTTAAGTTGTGGCTTTTTGCCAAGCGAGAGAGAGGAAGGAGTTAGTCGAAGCAGGCCGCTTACCTTAAAAGTTTTACTCGGTTGCTGGTTGCCTTCCAGGCCAGAGGTTTAATCTAATCCTCTTGATAATTTTAAACGTATTGTAGTGTTAACAGTTCTCTGTACTACATACGGCTTCCTGTTACTATAAGGCCAATCTTCCACGTTTATTATTTCAAAGTTAAGTTAGCGTTTAGTTATATTTTTATATTCTTACGTTCAGACCACGAGTAGTGGGTCTTTGTATTCCGAAGTACGGAAATTATTGTAAAGAGAGAAAAATAAAGGGTTTTGTATACCCTTCTTGTGTATCCTGTCTACTTCCCACAGTTATTGAACATAGCTTTAGTAAGCTCTCTGTTCCGAGTCAGGTCCTTGCATATTCCCAAAGAAAGTAAGACGGAACATTGAACCTGATAAACTTAAGTCCCTAAAATTAAAATAAACAACTTCAACTTAAGAAAACTTTTAAAGAAACCAACCCTAAATTTAAAGTTTACAAAAAGTTACAGTTTAGACTTACAACCAACTTTAAACAACGAAAGCAAAAATTAATAACTTCAATTACTGATTAAAACTGAATTAAGTAAGCAAAATTTATAGCTTGAAAATAATAACAATTAATACATAACACAGGCTCAACTAGAATGGAAGACGGGATGAACTATTAGTATTCAATGTTCTTAACCGCTCGGCCAGTGGTGAGGGTTTTTTTTTTTTTTTTTTTCGTTTAGGGAAAAAAAATATCGATATCATAGTATATGTTTTGGAGTTATAAACGTTAGAATTCAACTGTTTGTCGTTAAAATTCGAGCCATAAATCTTCATAACAACTGGATACATACACTGCTTGCACCACGAGAACACGCACGAGGTAATGCTATAATTTCTTACATTCTCTCTGAATTACAGGGCGTATGGGAAAAGTCACGAGGTTCAATCAATCATATCCAGGTAGTGGCGAGTTATAATCGACAATATTTCATTTGGGACTCTATTTTGTCCACCACTGCCTTCTTATCGGATCTAGAAAATGCGAGAAATGAATTTTAACGTTGCTAGAATTTTAAATCCAAATTTTCCAGTTTGCTGCTTGACTTACTAACTACTTACACTACCACAGCACCCTGGGGGAATTCGATAATACCTTTCTTGTTAATTTCAGGCTTACAAATAACATCAGTAATTGTTTCATACAAAACAATAAACATAAGTTTGCCTGCTTTGGTAATTAAATCCCTATATTTATGTAACAAAGAGGCACATATCCCAATGCAAAAATGAAATTAGGCAAAAGGAGAATTAACCAATGGCAACTTAATGTTAAAATTTTAGCTACTTTTATTTTTCAGCCTCTTGTAATAGTTTTCTTGAAAATGTGCGCTAAGTAAATTAAATAATTAAATTCACCCGATATAACTTCTAGTTCCAAGAAACTTTTCCATAAATTAGTTACTTAACACATAGTTCCAAGTACGAAAGCTTTACTTATGATAATTAAATATGAAAATTTCCTTCATAAGAATAGTGTCAAATCCAATAATAATAATAATAATAGTAACAATACTAATACAAGCAAGTAAAAAAACAGCATTATTCGAGTAAATTCCCTGCATTCTAAAATATCTCTTATTTACGTATAAAATTTCAATATAGGCAGAAGATTAAAAATAATAACAATTTTTAAACGCCTTTCGCATTGCGTGATATTCCTAAGACAATTACTTTTCAGAATATATTATATTCTCAAGCGTCAAAGAGCGTTGAAAGATAAAATTAAATATGAAAATTTCCACCATTTAACGCCTCCACGCTGTTTCGTGTCTCATTCACTTTTCAAAGCAGACGATCAGAATATCAGAGGCAAATTCAAACAATGCAATTAGTTTTACATATTATTCAAAGGATTTACTAGATTGTTATTAAATTTGTATTGTAAAATGCACAAATAAATTTCGCAAATCAGAGATATATTTCCAGCAAATAATTTGGACTATTCTATTCTACTTTAGAAATGGTATATTAATTATTCATTACAGTGGGTGTCTGTTTCCATGAAAATGCAAATAAGAATTCGTAGCATTTCATTCGAACTAGCTTTTGGTTCTTTTATATTATTAAAATTCTATTCTGATTTTGTTTGCAAAACATTATAGATGGATTTTAATTCTGAATGAATCTTTATTAAATATCGAGTATTAAATATTTATTTTCTCTTTTATCTAAATTTAGAATTTTGATTTATTCTTCATTATAAGAATTTTATATTAAGTAATATTTATAATAATAAATAATATATTAATAATATATATATACCATTATATTAAATATTTCGTCTGTATGCTTACTAGCTATGTGTCCACAACAGTCATTAAAAATCACAAAATATTTAAAAGATCATACCTTTAGAATTTCTGATACACAGTCTCGCGCGCTGGAGATAAAAATGTCTCCCCCCCCCCGTATAGTGTTGCCATTGCTTGCTTTGAAATCGTTGAGTTTCTTAATCAAAAACTCAAAAATGCTTTACAAACTATGAAACAGATAATAAAACAAATTCCAAAATCCGAATTTGGGCTTCCAGATTCCCATATTCGTGTGGAGACGTAAGTTATTCAAAATCGGATGGCTCTGGGTACCGTTGTTTTATCACAATGCGAGAAACATACATACATTTATGCAGATTCTTCATTATTTGATTTCTTTAAATATACAATACAGTGGTCTAATATTCGGTGGCAACAAATTAAGAAGTGATTCGCCGTTTACAGTGAATTGACGCAAAATGCCGAAAGGAAATTAATAGCCCTTCTGTGCTAACGCCCTTTGGGCTAAAAACTGATACGTACACTACATGACTTCTTTCTACGGCGTATTAAAAATACACTTTTTTTCATTTCATTTCATTTGAAATTATTTCCTGGAATTTCACTAGGGATATATTTCTCCTTCAATTAATTCAGTTGTCACTTCGCAGCAAGGTAAAAATACGTAAAGACTCAAAGCATCTTCATTAAAGAAATATAGAAAAGCATAAAACACCAAACACATCTAAAACAGTTGAAAAAAAAATTGAAATTGAATTTAGAAGTTCTACATGGAAACAAGCCATTCGGACAGCGGACAACAAGGCAGATTTTTCGGTGCCCAAAACTGAAGGTTTACTTTTGATCCCGCACGGCAAAAAGACACTGTAGGTGCAAAAACTGATTTAATTCCCTCCTCTGCTGTTTCAGATGTAAACAAATGGCTCTACCATTAGGCTTAGTTGCACTCAAATGACTTTTAAATTGTTGATAATTTTACAACCATTGCGTGCAGATTAACTCAAAGCATATAAACCTCAACCGGAATATAACAACAACATAATTGAATTACTTTATATGCCATGGACGGATGGAGAACCTTCTGGAACGAATTCCTATCGTTTTAGCCCAGAATGTTCTCAAACACAAGCCGAAAACTATATAAACCTTGCTGTCAGTTAGTGTGTGTGCCTCGTCTAACGAGCTGATAGTCAGTCACTGAGAGTGTGCTTCATCGAGAGGGCGAGTGTGTGTGTCTCGTCTAGCGAGTCAGTCCGAGTCGATCGAGTTGACAGCCGGGCAGCGAGTGCCGAGTGGGTCGTCGAGTGCATCGAAGAAGTCTGTTAGTGCATCGTCGAGAGAGCGTGTTGAGCTCCGGGAACGACTGAACCGAAGAGTCGGGAGCTGAGCTCGTGTGTCGTCGACTGCATCGCGATTTTTGTAGCGTGGAGAGCCTCGAGAGTACGTGGAGTTCCGAGAACGACCAAGCAGAGTCGGGAGCGGTACTCGGGTGCTTTGCAGTGAAGCTGTTTCCACCGTGATAGCCTGATAACCTGAAGGCTGTGTCGCTGATTGTGTCAGCGTGTGTATAGTAGTTCATCGACGACTGAAAAACGTGTTTTGGAGCTGTTCTGACAATACTGGCAAATAAAGTGTGTTTCGATACTTCATCAAGTGTAAAATCAAGTAAATCTACAAACCTCGTACGAACGTGAAGGAAGAAAATAACGTAACAACTGGTGTCAGAAGAATAAAAAATAAACGTGACAATATAATTTAAATTTGAGCAAATGCTTATGTATTTTTCGAGTTTTGGAAAGAAATGGTCGTCTAGTAGTAATGAAACTGGTGCTCTGGTCAAAAATGGCGATAGCCATTGAGATAGAGTAAGAAAAAGGACAAATAGGGTAGCTTGATTCAGAGTTTTGGTGGTCGGGTACTTTCATATTTCTTTCTAATAGCTTTTATTACATTTATTTTTAATAAGTTTCTAGAGTTTAGAGAAAATTTCATTAATCTTATGTTATAAAATTACGTCTTTCAAAAGTGGTAAAACTGTAACATACATTATCAGCCTACAAAGATTTTTGTCTGAGGTTTGATGAAATTTTCTCATTTTTATAGCTTCGAAATTCTGAAAAGGCTGCGATCGAGATTCCAAATTAATACCATCGATCAGAGAAGGCGCATTCTTCATTCTTCTTAAACCTTAATAAGGCCCTTGACAGCTTTTCCGTGATCTTTGGCTAACCTATGCAAAGCAGTCTCGACTTCTGCGTAACTAATTTAATATGAGCTTAGAATTTCGTTAAAATCTGATGAGAAATGCCATTTCGGTAAAATATTGCAGCGAGCATTCCTCTATTTAAGAACTTCTCTGGTTTGAATATGTTTTCTCAGAAGTTGTTGCGAATACGCTTGTCGTAGCTATCATGAAAGTAAAACATCTGATGTATACACCACATGACTTCCTTGTATGAAATATTAAATTATACGCATTTTTTCTTGCATTTCATTTAAACTTATAGGATTGAATTCAATCTACTTCGCCGACAGCGCATAAACCACAATAGAATTAATGCATTCTTTAAAACTCACTCCAGTATTTTTTTACCATAGCGACACTCTGGCGCTAGATTCACTTAACAGTATTATATTTCGTTCCTATTATAACTCATAATGCACAACATTTATATCATTTCAAGAATTATCTAATCGTTGCCACATGTTCTATTCAAATACTATAACAAAGCTAGAACGATGTATAAAAGAAATTAAGGAAACAAAACAAAAAAGAAACAGTTTTTCACAGACGATTGAGTATTTCTCATTCAATTAATTCAGTTCTCACTTCGCGACAAGGCAAAAAATACATAAAAACTGAAAATATCTATATTAAAAATTACGAAGTCAATCTTAAACAATTATTTCCTCGAAAAAATTCCAGAAAGAATTAAGCATGATTTAAATAATAAATGAAGGCGTTATCTTTGTTCTTGCGAAGCTAAGTTTCTCTAGATTGGCAACAAATCCGCTATCCTGCCGTTTCAAATGTAAACAAGAGCAATGGCCGCCATCAAAAACGTTATTAGGCTTAGCGGCACTTAAACAATTTTAAAATTGTTGATAATTCTAAAAATATTGCATACAGATTTACTAAAGGCATAAAAACCTTAACCGGAAGATAAGAACAGTATAATTCCATCATTTTTAAAGCAAAAAAT
Organism: Stegodyphus dumicola; assembly: GCF_044657685.1. NCBI lineage: Eukaryota > Metazoa > Arthropoda > Arachnida > Araneae > Eresidae > Stegodyphus > Stegodyphus dumicola. The sequence goes on from NC_140771.1 coordinate 243,299,691, forward strand.
GTACAATTTACAAACATATAAATATAAAAGTAGAAGACGCTATTTCTGATTTCAAACAATAAACTGTTGCTAAAAATATTTATTAAGGAAAAATTACTTTCTTTAAATTCTTTATCAAAATTGTTCTAAAATGTGTAAACGCCCTATGTAGAAGGTATGCTATCTTTTAGTATACTAAAATATTTTTTTTCCCTTTAGTGTGTGGCAACAGTTTGAAAAGTGAACCGACGTTGAAAGTTTTCCATGCGAAATGCCAAAACAAAATTATAAGCCCTTTTGGGGTAACGCCCTTTGGGATAAAAAAGTCCAAATTGATTCGAGAACGATCAAAATGGATATTTCCATTGAAATCTGATAACCGATATTTTTCCGTGATTGCAATACTTCCACCGCATCCCGTAATCTTGCTTATGCCTGTTACATACAGAATTTATTTGAAGCTAAGAAAATTCATCTCATACAAAATGGAGCATATCACGTCAGTGTACAAAACTGAAAGCTGATAATACCACTCTTATCTGCTGTTTATGATGCTCCCATCGTACCAAACTTAATTTACTTCTGGTGTTAGCTACGCATAAATAACGTAAGAGAACTGCTTGGAATACAAAGGGATCGATTAAAAATGATTACTGGAATGGGAAAGCCGTAATAAAAGTAGACATTTTATTTTGAAAGACTGCATTCAAAGAAAGAGGCATAGCTCCTATATACCATTAGTAAAACCAGGACATGTTTACGTTTTCCTTTTACTCATTAAACCTTTTACAAAAGTTTTGTAAGAGTTTAAAGGATATTTTACATATTTTCTGAACACCGTTTGAAGATTATTCGAAGTAAAATGAAAGAAATGTTTTGAATAAGGCTTACAGGATACAAGGATTCGTATACGAAATCTAGACTTTAATACCGAATTCAAAGACAAAGAATATGTAGGCGACGTTTCCGTGATTATGCATTAGCTTTCTCGGGTATGAAAGATCAAAATACTGCGGAAGTTGTTTGTCGTTAAGAAGGATATGCAGTCATATTGTTGGCTTTTATTACGCGTTCAGCGCCATTTCTTTTCTGGAAATTTGGGATCCATCTCTTTGATCATTTCCATTACGGGAAAGAAATATTCTGGGGAGTGAAAATACCATGTGACTGCTGCTCATAATAAACACTTTTATAGAACTGGTTAGAGAGTCTCATAAAAAATCGATGATATAGACAATCATAGATAACAATCGATGATATTGACAATTATTGATAGAAATGTTTGCTTATAGAGATTTCAGAAATCTCTGGTGCCACTCAACCGGGATAGTGGCTAGTGGCACTGACTGCCCGGGATTCCTAAGGCTCGATTTTGAATCCCGGAGACTTTTGTACTTGTAGATAATTTTATTAGAATTACTAGCAGCTTCGCTGCCGGCTTTCATCTGCCTTTTAAATGTACCGGAAAAATTCCTGAAGGAAACACCAAACGTTAAATTTAAAAACTGCGTAGAATTTTACTCTGCAGAACAACTTCATAAAAAAAGTTATTACGTATAACAAAATTACAATGAAATAAGCAATATCCCTTATAATACAAATATTAATTAGCCTAATAAATAAATTAACCAACTTCCCTTTGCAAAATCTTAAGAACTCAAATGGTATAAAGGAGGTTAAGAACTTTGTTTCTTGAAAAAATCACTCAAATCTTTTCAATATCTTAAAAACAGTGAAATGAGCGATAAATAACATAAAAGAATACAAAAAACAAACAAAAAAAATTCTGAAAAGCAAAGTATAATTAATGGTATTTTATCTTATATTTTCAAGAGAAAAAAATTACAATGAAATAAGCTACATCCATTAATACAAATATTAATTATACTAATAAAAAAATTAACCAACTTTCCGTTGAAGGAAAACAAATCATGCAAAACTTTTTAATATCTTACAAACAGTGAAATAAGCAAAACATAACACGAAGGAAACTCAAAAAGCATAAAATTCCGCGCAGATTTTTACTCTACAGAACAACTTTATCAAAAAAATCAATAAAAATGTGTTATATATATATATATATAAATGACAATGAAATATGTCAATCTCTTAAAAACAGTGACGTAAGAAATACGATGAAAAATTGTTGCCAAACACCTATTTCTAAAAGAATGAAACTATTCAAAATGATGCGATTTCATCCAAAATCTATCAACAACAATAAGATAGGAAAATCGTTGCCAAAATGATATTTTTATAGATGTGAGACGTGAAAAGTGTACTCGGAAGCTTCATTTAAATTTTTTTTAAAAAATACAAAATATTATCACTTTCCCAAAATTCTTTTTGTAAAAGCAGTCGCAATTATGAAAGTTAATCGTGTCCAAAAATAAAAGAAAAATAAACTGTACCTTTTTAAAAATAAACTTTTTTAGAAAATATCCCGTTGAAAAGGTGTTAAGCTACTTTTGTTAAATAATTAGAATTATAAGTAAAATTGTATTTCTCTATGTAATGTAGCGCGAGACAAATTTTAATGAGAAAGCTGTGACGGAAAAGCAAGAATACGGAGGCAAGCGCATTTAACATTGAGTTAATGAGTATCTCGGTATTGGCGAGAAACACCCCAAAAGCGCCCAATTTGGCGACATTTGGGTTCGGTCTTTATACACCGTAGAAAATATTGTAACAATAAATGTAATTGCCCACTATGTTAGCTGCAACCGTAATTCCATCCTCGTATTGCTTTCCAGAAATTTCGAGAAGCAGAAAGTACCAGAAATATCTCGGCAACCGGTTGAAAATTGTAATAGCCCGAAAAAGGCTCTCAGTTGCTTAGTTATCCTTGTTGCGAGTTGTTTAGTTCGCGTGAACTGAGATATGCGAGTTAGCTTTCTTTTTAGATGCGCCTTGCATGGCGCTGTATTTAACGTTCTAAGTAGCTTGAGCTACTGATTATACTGTCTGACACTGTGAACACTTGCATGAATATTTCTGTAGAAAATTCCAGAATTCTTATATATTTGTATTGATAAAAATAAATTTTATTAACCTCTTATCGGACTTGTGCATTCAGTCTATCAAAACACGTACGCACGCAACAATGTAGTATCTGTGCTGCATGGGCGCACTCTGAATACGCAGCGAGCCGACAGCCCTCTCGAGAGGTTGATGACAAGGGAAGAGAGATGGGAGACCATCGGATCCGTCCCCCGCCCGGGGTGCTCTCTTTCAAAACTGTGAGCCGAACTAAGCAAAGTTTTATTGGCACCTTAACGGTGCCCAAGGCTCTTGCCAACGATAGATGCAATCTTGCTTCCGTTCCACGACAAATTTCGTAGGCTTGCTGGGATATCAGATAAGTGATGTTAGTAATAATAGTTAAATGAATCTTTGGTACAGCAGAATTCTGCAGAAGCGTTTTGAGTCCGTACGTACGTATGTACGTACGTACGTATCTCGCATAACTCAGAAACGAGTAGCTTCAGAACGTTGAAATTTTGCATATAAGACTACTATAACATGTAGATGTGCACCTTGTATTTTGGTTTCAATCCGCCGCGCCAAACGTATATAAATATATTTATAAATATATCCATTCTGTTACCCGGCTCAGTGATCTCAGTTTCTTTACTCTTATATGTTTGTAAATTGTACATTTTTGGCTTTAAAAATGATTGAATTATGTGAATTTTATCTTCCGGTTTAGGGTTTTATGCCTTTAGTAAATCTGTATGCAATATTTTTAGAATTATCAACAAATTTAAAATTGTTTAAGTGCCGCTAAGCCTAATTTGATGGCGGCCATTGCTTTTGTTTACATTTGAAACAGCAGGAAAGTGGATTTGTTGCCAATTTAGAGAAAGCAAGCTTCGCAACAACAAAGATAACGCCTTCATTTATTATTTAAATCGTGCTTAATCCTTTCTGGAATTTTTTCGAGGAAATAAGCGTTTAAGATTTACTTCCTAATTTTTAATACAGATATTTTGAGTTTTTATGTATTTTTGTCTTGTCGCGAAGTGAAAACTGAATTAATTGAATGAGAAATACTCAATCGTCTGTGAAAAACTGTTTCTTTTTAGTTTTGTTTGCTTAATTTCTTTTATACATCGTTCTAGCTTTATTATAGTATTTGAATAGAACGTGTGGCAACGATTAGGTAATTCTTTAAATGATATAAATTTTGTGCATTCTGAGTTATAATACTCGTATGAAGAAATATAATAAATATAATACTGTTAAGTAAACCTAGCGCCAGAGTGTCGCTATGGTAAACAAAGTGAATTTTAAAGAATGCATTTATTCTATTGTGGTTTATGCACTTTCGGCGAAGTAGGTTTAATTCAATCTCATACGTTTAAATGAAATGCAAGAAAAAATGTGTATAATTTAATATTCCGTACAAGGAAGTCATGTGGTGTACACATCCGATTTTTTTATTAGTTTTGTGCAGTAGTGCTTGTATAATACAAAAATTAAATCTTTTAAAAGTAAGAAAACACTTTAAGGCATAAAATTAGTTAAAAATTAACTTTATGGTGGTAATTTTAAAATTTTAAATCTCGTAATTAATGCTTTTATGTATTCCACATCTACCTATTTCCTCATTTAAATTAATTATAACACAAAATATACTTCATTTTACTTAAATATTGTTTAAATGTAAACAATATTTAAAATCCTTTATTAGAAAAATAACATAGACGTTTCCAAAGTTTCTGTCCCTGCCAAATGGTATAGATCAACTCAAAATTTAGATTAAAACTTCCACTGAAACATGAAAATGTATCAGTTCATTGTTTTCAATCCCAGCAGAATATTTTGTTGATTTTACAAAGCTTTTAAATATTCAAAAGCTTTTATAGGATCTTTTAGAGAAAAAGAAAGGAAGGAAAATTGCTTAGAATTCTGTAGAATTATGCCCCAGTTTTTTGAAAACAAGAATAAAATATTTTCAGTAAAATTCTATTAGCTGTTTCTGTGTACATTACATAAATTTTATAATTACAAATTTAATTGATTACAAATTTTTACAGATTCTGTAGGGAAATATCTACAGAATGCTTACATGTATCTCTATAAAATCTCTACAATACAAGGGCATTTAAACTAATAAATTAATAAAATTAATTAATAATCATTATTAATAAAAAACATCTTTCATTATTTCTTCAAGTTCAATAGCTATATAGATAACAAAAGATGCTCCTAAGTAGCCTTCATCTATGATTTCCTCTCAATTTCTTTCTTCGAAACATTCTAGAAAACATTATTCCACCATCTGCAGTGTATCCCACACCCTCAGTACCTGTTGTCTTTGATTATGTGAACGTTTCCAAGCATTTTGCGGAGAATTTCTTAGAACAGTAATTGCTCACGAACTTGAGTTCTTCGACCTTTAATTTAGATAAAGGTACACAATATATGGAGCCTTTGATGATTTAATATTTGAGATTCCCCATTTATGTCTTACTCTATGTTCGTATTGCAGCAAAAATAATCTTGTTATATTATTTACTTGTAGCATGACTGCATGATGGGTAATATATTGCAAGAAGGTAAACTTTTATGTATTGGCTAAACTAGCTGTACTGTTCTAACATAGTCTGCATTATAAACTAATGAAGAATCTGTATGTATGTGTGTCCATTCCTGGCATTGTGAAAAAACTCACAAAATTTTAAATATGCACAATTCATCTAACCTCGAAACCCGAATTTTAAGCTTTGAACTCATTTTTATTATTTCCTTGTACGACATAAAGGAAGAATTGAAATCGCGAAAAATTTCGGGTACCAGATTTCAAAGAAAATATCCACTTCAACCTGTCACGAAACCATTTGAAAGACGTTTTTCCGTGACAGAATAAAGGACTGCTTTTGCCAAAAAGGATTGTAAAATGGATTTAAAATGGATACAGAAAATGTTTTTTTCTTGATGTCTGTACGTACGTACGTTAATATGTATATATCTCCCATAACTCAAAAACGATTAGCCGTAGAAAATTGAAATTTTTTATATGTGACTGTTATAACATCTAGTTGTGCACCTCCCTAATTTGTTGTTATCGGTAGCACCAATCGTATACACAATACATATACACTGACTACCAATAAGTATTTGGACAACTTTGTATACAGACAACTGATAGAAAAGAAAAACTAACTTTATTCAAAATCAATAGTTGTTAGAGCCTCCACGAGAGTTAATTACATCGTGGACCCTCCGGGGCATACTTTCCACAAGTCTCTGTATGACAGCTAATGGTATTTTCTTCCACTCGGCTTGGAGAAGACATAGAAGTTCCTTCACCGATTTTGCACGGCTAGTGCACCCCTGAATTCGGTGATGCAACTCGTCCCAGAGGTTCTCGATAGAGTTCAAGTCTGGACTCTGGGCAGGCCAGTCCATTCGATGAACTCCATTGGCACCATACCAAGCCTTGGTTAACGTCGAAACATGACAACTGGCATTGTCGTCCTGAAAGTAACAGGGGTCCAACCCGTAAAACTGCCACAACGTAGGAAGCACATTGTCATCCAAAATAGTGCAGTAGGCATAGGAGTTGAGCTTACCATGAATGGGGACCAAGGGTCCCAGCCCATACCAGGAGAAATATCCCAGACCATAATTGCACCTCCGCCGAACTTGACTGTTGGCACAATGCATTCTGGCAGGAGACGTTCTCCAAGTAGACGCCAGACCTAGACCCTGCCATCCGAACGGTAAAGGGTGAACCTTGTTCGTCACTCCAAAGAACCCGTTTTCACTTATCTACGGTCCAATTTCAATGTGCTTTGCACCACATTAACCGAGCAGCGTGGTTGGACTTTGTGATCAAAGGCTTATGGGCAGCAGCATGACCATGAAAACCAAGCAGATGTGCTTTCTTACGGATGGTATTCATTGAAGCAATACTCCCGGATGCCTGTTGAAACTACTCGCGGATGGGGGCCATCGCTTGAGTGCGGTTCTTCCGAATTTCTCTGGATAGCTTTCGTCGGTCTCTATCTCCCAGTTTCGTTAGTCTGCTGACTCGGGGCACATTCCGACAATCACGCTCACCTTCCACTTCTTAATCACATAGGCCACTGTCGATTTTGGGTACTTCAGATCGCTAGATATGTCCCTTAAGGATCGGCCACATTTGTGATACACTATAATTATACCTTTCTCGAAATCTGAGAGCTCCGAACTGCAAGGCATCTTGCATGCGACTAAAGCCGATGCTGTTTCCTACACGATATATACCGGCGGAGTCCGTGACGTACCTTAGGACCGCAGATATCGTCATTTGCATAGGTGTCCAAATACTTATTGGTAGTCAGTGTATATGTAAAAAAAAATGTAACTGTAGATTATATTTTAAATTAGCTCTTAATACCTTTTTTAATTTGAAACCGCGTCATATCTGGAAATTAGTTCTGTAAACTCTGCATCACGCATAATTCCTCGGCCAATCAGATTAAAGCAAAACTAATATAAATAGCTCCCAACTGCATAATTTCTCTCTCTTTAACTACGCTTGCTAGATAAAGAACGTGTCTTACTTATTTATCTCCCATAACTCAAAAACGATTAGCCGTAGAAAACTGAAATTTTTTATATGTGACTTTTATAACATTTAGTTGTGCACCTCCCTTCTTTGTTGTTATCGGTTGCACCAATCGTATACACAATACATATGTATGTAAAAAAGGTAACTGTTGATTATATATATTTAATATTTGAGATTCCCCATTTATGTCTTACTCTATGTTCTTATTTCTGTTAAAAATATAATGCGTCATCTTCACAGTTGTGGGGGCATTTAGCACCCCGTGTGTTCTACCAGTTTTGTAGATATGTGCAAAGAAATTCGTCATCCAAAAATAAATTATGTTTAACAATCAAGCTGGAACATGCTTCTTCCATAATTCTAGCCCGTTGTTCCACTAAACCGCAATTTCCATCCATCTACGCAACAGTTCTTTCACCCATGGCTAAAAAGTAAATTGTTCGCCTATGTCGTAATAACTGCTCTGGATTACGTCATTCCTAGATCATTCTTTTTTGAATAGCACTGATGACGTAATAATTCAAAACTTTTCTCTTCGTATGCTTCCATCTTGCGTAACTATGCACTTCAGCTTCTCTCTCTGCTTTCTGCTTGGACGCAATTTCGCTATGCTGCTTCCAGTTGCAATAATATAAAAAATGTAAATGTTCTGTGAATAGGCACGATTAGAGCGCCAAGTTATTGTAGCCAAAGTCAGTTGCAAATAAAAATGGAATTAAAACTGCCTCGACTGCCAAGTTATTTTAAATATTACCAAGTCAACATATTAGCATACGACGCAATCGGAATGTTTCCTCTTCAAAATGGCTCTACGTACGTATCAACGCCGTCTTTTTCTTGCTTTTATTATGTCATGTATTGTATATATATGTAATAATAAAATTCCCTCGTCAAGAATACACTTAAAATTCTAACTGTATGTTCTTTTCATTTTTAATGGCGACGTTCTCTTATTTGAAAGTACGTGGAATTAAATCCACAGCCCCGTAGTCAAGTTGTTTTTCCCGCCTTTTTGTACACGTAACAGTTTTAGAGAATGTTCTGGAGTATTTAAAGCGAACTGGATTGGCTGACGAGGCTGACGTCATTTCTTGGAAGCTCCGCCTTTCCAGAGGCTATAAAAAGACTCGCAAAAGGAATATTGGGAGCTTTTTCTTAAATGACACGATGCAGTAAACTTCATACAAAAAGTTATTAGTAATTCTTTTTATATACTCCGGATATCTGATTTTTGTAACTGCTATTTCTCCTGAATAATAATAATAAATGGGTTCTGTTTTTTAAACTTATCGTCTGATTATTTAAGCTACGACTAAAGCTGATACATCACATATATATATATATACATTATCATTAATATAATGTTAGGACCAAAAATCGAAATTCATAATTAATAAATTTCAAATAATCTTATAAATGCAACAAAGAATTAAAAAAAATGTTAAAATCAAAACTTAAGCGAAACTCTATTTCAAAAAATTAATGAAATTTAAAGAAAAATGAACAAACATAGAACAGGAATTCAATCAACTTCAGTGCTACTGCGTCAGGGGGTAGGAACATTGAAATCAATTGAAATCTCTCTTCTACAAAAATGCTTGCTTTTCTATATCCAGAATGAGCCGATGAACCATTTCAATGTATTTTAATTATAGTAGTTCATCAGAAAATTCTGGCCCTTCTCCAAAGCAAGGAAAAAAACAAAGTAAATTCTAATTAAAATAATTAGAATAACCTTAAAAATAAAGGAAATTCTATTGTATTAAATAAATTGAAATCGAAAGTGAAAAAACAAAATACTTCAGTTAAAAGTTTTAAATCAAAATGTTTACCTTTAAGCAGCTAATCCAATGAATTAAGATGTGAGTGAATTTATATAACATAGTTGGAAAAAACCTAATTAGAACACACAAGAATTCATTTAGAACTTCGAGCACTCTCATTAGACATCAGTCTAAAGTATGAGATGAGAAATGCGTACTAGGTACGTACAGGTTTAACATTTTAGTTTCATTGGCGAAACTAAAAACCCTTGGCGAAAATGTATTCGCTGAAAAGGCTAAAGCCGGTACGAAATATGTACTTTTGAACCAAAAAAACTTTAATATTTATATATATATATTCCCTTGATAAGTCGATTAATCTGCAAATAATGACAATAACCACTTTTTCAATATTTAGAATTTACTTTAGGTTTTAGTGTTTTTGCGATTTAAGATTTTTCTTAGCAGATTTTTGAACAAGAACTTGAAATTACTATTTAAAATACTAATTAAAATTTTGACTAAATTTTTACTTCCTTCTACGAAGTAAAAAGGAAGTATTGTAATCGCGAAAAGTTTCAGGCAGCATATTTCAACGAAAATATCCATTTTGACCGCTATCGAATGCAATTTAAGGATGTTTTTGCGTGATATCTGTACGTAAGGACAGAATAAATAACTCTTTTCCTCCAAAAAAATTATAAATCTGCTTTAAAATGAATTCTGAAGAGAATTCTTCGTGATGTCTGTACCTACGTATGTATCTCTCATAATAAAAATGAGTAGCCTCAGAACGGTTAAATTATGTACATAGGACAACTATAGCATGTAGATGTGCACCTCGTATTTTGGTTGCAATCGGCTGCGCCAAACGTATATAAATATATTTATATATATATCCACTCTGTTACCCGGCTCAGTGATCTCAGTTTCTTTACTCTTATATGTTTGTAAATTGTACATTTTTTGCTTTAAAAATGATTGAATTATGGTGTTCTTATCTTCCGGTTAAGGTTTTTATGCCTTTAGTAAATCTGTATGCAATATATTTAGAATTATCAACAATTTTAAAATTGTTTAAGTGCCGCTAAGCCTAATAATGTTTTTGATGGCGGCCATTGCTTTTGTTTACATTTGAAACAGCAGGAAAGTGGATTTGTTGCCAATTTAGAGAAAGCAAGCTTCGCAATAACAAAGATAACACCTTCATTTATTATTGGGAATTAAATCATGCTTAATCCTTTCTGAATTTTTTTCGAGGAAAGAAGTGTTTAAGATTTACTTCGTAATTTTTAATATAGATATTTTGAGTTTTTATGTATTTTTGCCTTCTCGCGAAGTGAGAACTGAATTAATTGAATGAGAAATACTCAATCGTCTGTGAAAAACTGTTTCTTTTTTGTTTCGTTTGCTTAATTTCTTTTATACATCGTTCTAGCTTTGTTATAGTATTTGAATAGAACATGTGGCAACGATTAGATAATTCTTTAAATGATATAAATTTTATGCATTCTGAGTTATAATATGAACGAAATATAATACTGTTAAGTGAACCTAGCGGCAAATTGTCGCTATAGTAAACAAATAGAGTGAATTTTAAAGAATGTATTTATTCTATTGTGGTTTATGCGCTGTCGGCGAAGTAGATTTATTTCAATCCAATACGTTTAAACGAAATGCAAGAAAAAATGCGTATAATTTAATATTCCGTACAAGGAAGTCATGTGGTGTACACATCAGATTTTTTTTCATTTATGGTTTTAAATTGAACTTGTGTTCCTTGGAGATGGTATAGAAAGTTTTCTTATTATAAATTAATTGAATTGTTAGTTTATTACTTTGCAGCTTTAGCTCAAGTCATAGGCCTTTTTAATTTACTTTTAATTACATTATTTTGAATTTATATATATATATATATATATATATATATATGTATCCATTATCTTTCCTGGATCAGTGAACTCTCATTTTTAAGATTATGTGTTAGCAAATTGTTCATTTTTTGTTTTAAAAGAAATTGAATTATGTTGGTCTTCTGCTCTGGTTAAGGTTTTTATGCCTGTATTTAATCTGCATGCAGATAGGTGTAGAATTTTAAAAGTGTAAATGGTGGGCTAGGCCTAAGGTAGCGGCTATTTGTTTGCATTTGAAACTCATAGTAGAATTAGTGAACTGGTGCACGAACGTTGATGGTTTTCTGCCCAGTTGTACCAAACGTTAACTTGAAATTTTTACGCATAGAAAATGTTCTGCCCGTTGGCCGAATTCTTTGTTTTTCTGTAGAAATTCTCGTTTTTAATTACAAAAATTTTTTAACTGTTTTAAACAGTATTTTGTGGGTTTTTTTCTGTATTTTACTGATGTTAATGAAGACTTTCTGAGTTTTTGTGCAATATTTGCATTGCCACGAGAATACTGCGTTGAGAATTTGCATTGCTCGCACGTTGAAAGTGCTTTCTTTCGAAAAGTGTTGCTACTAGCTCGCTTCAAATCATAGGGTCTGTTAATCATAAATTTGTAAGTTTTACAAAATCTAATATACAGGGTGTTTGTAAAATCCCGGACCCATTTTGATGTTTAATAACTCAAAAACTAATGAAGATATAAACAAACTTATGGCATTTACTGATGGAATAAATTATGTATTTTCCTTTTCAGGTTTGAATATCTTTACTTTTGTAAATATCGTCTGCGCGTACGGTTAATTTCAGATAATTTCATTTTCCAGTCTAAATTTCTGTACTTTTCTAAATATCGTCTGTAATATCGTCGTAAACATCCTTTCAACTTTCTGGCATTGTTAATCGCCATAATGTGCGCATATGGGGATCTGAAAACCCCCATGAATACCGTGGGGCACAAAGGGATTCCCCAAAGGTTAATGTGGGGTGTGGACTAATGCACGACCGAGTTATTGAGCCTTTCTTTTTTACAAAAAAGACGGTCTCATCAGTCGTATACTTAGATATGTTGGAAAACTTAGTATTTCCACAACTAGAAGAACTTCAGCCACATGTCTGTTTGTAACAAGATGTGCACCACCTCATTGGGGTACCATCGTTCGTAGTTCTTTGAATGACTATTTTACAGGAAGATGGATTTTGGGCGAGGAGGTCCAATTCCTTGGCCACCCAGATCACCTGACATAACGCCGCTGGACTTTTTCCTTTGGGGATTTGTAAAGGACAACGTTTACAGGAGGAGAGTATCAAACATGGATGACCAGCCAGAATTACAACCGCAATAGCCTCTGTGGATGCCGACATGCTTGCCGGTACCTGGCGGGAAATTGAATATCGACTTGATATTCTCCACGTGGAAGTTCATTGACAAGGGTCATGAAACTTTTTGAGTCTATCTAACCATTTATGTTATTAATTTTAATCTATCTTTATTATTTTACGAGTTATTAAACATCAAAATGTTTCCGGGACTTTATAAACACCCTGTATATAATCAAGAATGTCTGTTTGTGTGTTTGTTTTGAAATTCTGGATGGAACTTGAGCTTTTACGACTACTTGATTAGAAAGTCGAAAATCATTAAAAACTGCGTGCCATCGTTGCTAATATAATGAGAAAGAATGAGTTTATTTTTTTATCGAAATTTTGTATGTGGTTCCGTATCGCATCAGATTGAAAAACGTGTGACTGTGAATCGCATTTTTTGCATCAGTCTAACTTAACTGGCATTGGGGTCTTCCGCTAGTACTTTATAAATATGAAACTTAATGAAAGTTGAAGAAATCTGTTATCTCATATGCATGAATAATACAATAGTTTTCCGATCCACGAAAGATTTAGTAAATTAGCTGTTATTATTTTTATCGTTAACAATTGATGATTGTATGCAAAATACATTAATACGTATTTCCGAAAAGCGCAAGTTTACTTACATATCTATTCATCTTTGAAATATTTATGTACGTCAAAAAACTCAAATTTCTCTCACTTTCAAACGTAATTGTGTATTCCATCTTTGAATGCAAATACGAAATCTTTCTTTTTAAGATCAGAGTACGAAAGCGTAATTTTTATTTTTCTGTACTTTGTATGCATTTATGCGCTAGTTAATAATTAATATATGCAAATGCAAGTGTTTGTTCAACTCGCTGTGTTCTTGATGTTCAACATGGCTACGTTTATCGATTTACAGCGATTCATTTATTAAAATTCTGAATTTGAGATTTAGAAGGTAATCATTCCAGAAATGTCTTTGTTTGCTATCATGATAGATGAGACTTTTCAGTTGCAATTTTTAATGAAACGTAACAGTAACTTACTTAAATAACAGTTATTTAGTGGAATGTGAGTATAATTTAATCTCTAAATTACGAAATCAGTTCTAACAGTTTAAGCGACTCAGTTATTACCAAAATTTCCTCCATAATTACTCAGCTAAAAAGTTGTAATCATAACTAAACAGTCTATAAAATATTTAAGTGTTTGTATTTTAATTAATCTTATAACGTGTTCTACCTCTAATTTTCTGTAATGACAGGAACCTAAAATTAATTTCAATCCCTTATTAAGATTAGTTTAATAATACTATTTAGATACTAATATAGGTTTATTACTAATCTATATTATTTTGATATTAATATATGTGATATTAATTTCGATCCTCGCAACTTGGTCCGTAATATTTTGTGTTCGTATCACTTTTCAAATAAAAGAATGTTACTACACTCTTACTTCATCATATTTAATGTACGGTTTTCTTCCAAAGATGCCTTTACAAAACTTTTTTTTTTTTTTTTTTTGTTATTGCTGTTATTTTATTTTTAACGTTTTGCACGTTGACTTTATTTATTAAATATCACGTTCTTGGCGCTTTTGCCACATAAAATTCAATTCATCGGTAAAATCGCAAAATATTTAAAAACAGCATATCCTTAGATTTTTGGATAGGTATAGTTCGACCGTCTCAAGCGCAACCCTGGTTGGCATTCTGCCAAAACACATGGACTCGTCCAAAAGGGGCGGTATTACTTGCTGCGACGTGAACGGTCTTCTCTTCTCCGGAAAGAGCTATGCTGGAGGGAAAGAAAATCCCCATCCTTCCACCCTATTTTGAAAATAATTCGGTCCGAATGGCGCATGCGTGTTTGCGCTCATGGTCGCGGATGAGGCGGTCGAACTATAGTCTCGCGCGCTGCAGATAAAAATATTTAATTCCGTAAAGTGTTACCGATTCTCTCTTTGAAATCATCAAGTTTGTTAATCAAAAATTTGTTAAATATTTACAAAATATGAAACATATCATAAAACAAATTTGAGCTTCCAGGTGCCCATGTACGGGTGGAGGACTATGTTATTGAGAATCTAATGGCTCTAGGTACCCTTTTTTTATTTTTACAATGCAAAAAATGATACACACAATGAGAAGCTTTTTTCACAATGAGGGAAACATGCATACATTCACGCAGATTCTTCCTTATTTAATTTCTTTAAATATAGTACAGGGCTGTAGTATTTGGTAGCAACAATCTGAAAAGTGATACAACGCATTTAAGTGTTTAGACGCAAAATGCCATTTCGAGACTGATAGCTCATTCCGGAGTAACGTTCTCCTTTTGAGTTAAAAAGTATCTAAATACCAAATGATAAGATTAATGGGGAATTAATTAAAAGAAGAAATGGAGTCTGAAACAAATGAAAATTAGCAATATAGAATTCAGGTTTACATGACAACTGCTATAACCACAAAGAATGAAATTTTAGGTCGTGAGTTACGAGACCCAGTCTCAAGTCGGATCTCAGTAACATTTGTGAAAACGTCGGAGACCGTGTGAGCTCATGTACTAATGATATCACAAAAATCACGTAATCTGTAAGATCTCAGGCTTCTTTTTGCTACTTTTCGACCTTTCTCGACGATAATTTAGCTGAAACATTTCGGGCGACATTGCCTCTTTCTCTTGCATGGACGTGATAGACCTGTAGGCTCAAATCAGGAAGATTAGAAGCAAAAACGATCACAATTTTATATTTTGGTTAAAAATACAATTATTTGAATTTAGAATTAGAGTTTGAATTCCTTCTACAACTGGCACAATGTGCCTGAATGCAATTATACCTCTTTGTCCGCCATGCTCTTCTTATAAGCTCCTCACACTTCCTGAAGCAGAAAAGCTAAGTTGCAAGTAGTTTATTACATCCAGAATTAACCTCAAGTGAGGCGTTTCCAGGGTAATACTCTACAGTAACACGCCATCTATCAAATAAGACTGATGACATGTTACACACTTGTCAATCAAACTGACTTTTTATGATACTGATGGTGAAAGTAAATTTATTGTGTGCTAGGTGGAAAGATGTACCTATGAAACTATCGAGAATATTAACCCTGAAAACATGGGCTGAAAATGTTGTTACATGACTCGAACAAATTTTGATTTGAATTAAAATTAGTAGCGATCGGATAAAATGTCTGATAAAGTCAATAATTCTATATTAAATTTCATTTTAAGAGTGGAGGCAATACACTATTCAAAATTTGACTGCTGTATGTGCTCTTATATTTAATGTTTTAATGGTCCGATGGGAAAGCAAAAACAAAAATTGTGTTTGAGGTGTGCGCGCATCTTCGAAATTGCAAATGTTACAATGAATATTAGGAATTTTTTAAACAGGAAACATGAAAAACGGGCAATGCCTTCGCGGGGAATCGAACCACGGACCTCTCGGATACGCGCCAAACGTGCTGACCACTACACTGCGAAGGCATACTAAGAAAGTGGGAGAAATACCTTATATACTCACCCTTTTAAAGGGCGACTGGGGATTAGTGGACCCAATCGCCAAATCCTGGTGGTGGAGAATCACCCCCACCATAGTTTTTAGTTCGGGCGCCACTGTAGAGACATCAGTATTATTTTGAAGCAGCTTATAATCTAAATACATCATTAGATAGATGAAAGAGCACATTAGCAAACAAAAAAAATAAATAATTTGGCAAAGGGTATACGCATAGTAATGCTTCAAAAATAGCGAAATTTTGAAGAAGACAATGCTCCATGTGCATCCGTGACTGCGTGTGACGGCAAGATCGTCTGGTAGGCAGTCATGCGTAGACAGTCAGTGTATTCGGGTGGTGCCTGCTGTATTTTATTTTATTTCGACAAATTACTGGTATTGCGGTTTACAGAAATTTGACGAGTGTAGCAGAATAGAGAAGCACCGACAGAATTAACTAGTAAGAGCGTAAAAGAATACAGGATTCAGAAGCAGGCAATATTTGCATGGTTGGTGTAATTGTTAATTTGGCAGTCGATATTTATTTTAGCATCCGTATATATTCATCCAAGTGTTAATTCAGGAGATCTGAAGAAGTTCTTGTTTAGCGTATTGAGGAAATATTCCAAGACTACTTTGTGGATCAAAGAAGAGTTTACTGTAAATACGGTGATGGCAGATTTAAGTGTATATTTCAAACGAAATGAAAAAGGCATCTGATTTCATGAAATGTGTTTTTAAATTAACTACGGTGTTGAGTAATTATTCAAGTACACTTGGCAATTCATTTATAGGTTTAACACTTACTAGGAATATAACTGCAAAAATCTTAAGTTAACACATCTTAAATACATTATTTCTAATATCATCGACCAATTTTAGGTAGGACATTTTGAATGAAAAAATCTGATATGTACACCACATGACTTCCTTGTACGGAATACTAAATTATACGCATTTTTCTTGCATTTCATTTAAACTTATTGGATTGAATTGAATCTACTTCGCCGACAGCGCCTAAACCACAATAGAATAAATGCATTCTTTAAAATTCACTCTAGTATTTGTTAATCATAGAGACACTCTGGCGCTAGATTCACTTAACAGTATTATATTTCGTTCATATTATAACTCAGAATGCACAAAATTTATATCATTTGAAGAATAGAATTATCTAATCGTTGCCACATGTTCTTTTCAAATACTATAATAAAGCTTGAATGAAGTATAAAAGAAATTACGCAAACAAAACAAAAAAGAAACAGTTTTCACAGACGATTGAGTATTTCTCATTCAATTAATTCAGTTCTCACTTCGCGAGAAGGCAAAAATACATAAAAACTCAAAATATTGTTGCGTGCGTACGGGTTCATTACGAAATGAATGCACAAGTCCGTTGAAAAATGAACAAAAATTTATTATTAGCAGAACAAAAATGCTTAAATTTTCCCAAATTATCATGCAGTATTACAATATCTCACAGTAGTTATCTTTTAACTACTCAAATGTTCAATAGAACGTAATTCAAAACAGCTAAAGAACGCTAATCCGCGAATTCGCTACAATCAACAACAGCAGTTTTCTAAACAACAACAAACTAAGCAACTCCTACAAACTGAGATGTTTTCCTCCTTTTATAACATTTTAAAATCACGCGCTAGAATTTTCCAGTACTTTCTCGAAATCAAAAAGAGTTATTTATTTATTTAATGCACGCGCTCTTGTATTTTCAATTTTCCGGCTTAGCTTTCTTATAATATTCGTCACGCGCTGCACTGCGCGAGAAATAAAATCATTTAATTTATAATTGAACTAACATAATCTTTATAAATACCAAATTCGTAACAATATCTATATTAAAAATTACGAAGTAAATCTTAACACTTAGTTCCTCGAAAACTTTTCAGACAGGATTAAGCATGATTTAATGCGCAATAATAAATGACGGCGTTGTCTTTGTTGTTGCGAAACTAAGTTTTAAGTTGCATTCGATAGCGGTCAAAATGGATATTTTCGTTAAAATATGCTGCCTGAAACTTTTCGCGATTACAATACTTCCTGTTTACTTCGTACAAGGAAGTAAAAATGTAATGTGTAAAAAATTAAATTAAATTAAATACATGTGCATGTAATTTTTAGCCCAAAGTGCGTTAGCCCAGAAGGGCTATTAATTTCGTTTTGGCATTTTGCGTTGATTCACGATAGATGTTGGTTCACTTTTCAAACTGATGCCACCAAATATTACAGCCGTGTATTATATTTAAAGAAATTAAATAATGAAGAATCTGCATCAATGTATGCATGTTTTCGCATTGTGATAAATCAACGGTACCTAGAGCCATCGAATTTTGAATAACGTAATTCTCCACCGAGTATGGGCATCTGGAAGCCCTAATTTGGAATTTGTTTTATTATCTCTTTCATATTTTGTCACACATTAAAGAATTTATGATTAACAAACTCAGCGATTTCAAAGCGAGGAATGGCAACCCTGTACGGAAAAAAAATCTATCTCCAGCGCGCGAGACTGTGTATCGGAAATTCTAAAGATATGCTCATATTAAAATTATTTTGCGATATTTCTGCTGAACTGAATTTTATGGTTTAAGGGCAAAGAACACGATATTTATAAATATTTAATAAATAAAGGTAACACAGAAATTGTTAGAAAAACGCCCCTTCGGGCGTAAAGTAAAATCTGAATGCTTTCAGATTTTATTTATTTATTTATTTATTTTCGTTGTTGTTTTATTTATTCCATAAAATCCTCACACTTCTGTTATTAATTCTACGCATTAAACAACAGCGGCTCTTTAAACTAAAAGAGAGAGAGCTTACGACATTTTTTTTACAGTGCGAAGAACCTACATACATACATGCAGATTCTTCATTAATTCGTTTCTTTAAAAATAATATATGGCGATAATATGGGGTAGCATACATTTATGCAGATTCTTCATTATTTAATTTCTTTAAATATATATAACACAGGGCGACAATATGTTTTGGCAGCAACTTGAAAAGTAATACGTCGTTTATAGAGAACCGACTCAAAATCTCATTTAGAGACTAATAACTCCTTTTGGGCTAAAATTACCTTGGACGAGAACGAAATCTCAAGTTACAAACACTCAGGCGGCAATATAAGATTTTCAAAGGCCTTTAAGGTAAGCTGCATCACATAATTAATACCCAAGGATGTTTGGACGCATCATTTTAATATTTTCCATTTTTTAACTTTCATTAACACAGCTTGGTCGAATTCGGCCTGCAGGAAATTACAGCCGAATTCTGTTGCAAGCAGAGACGAAGTGCTTTGACATTTTAAACTTTTTCTGTTATATATGATTATAGCTAGACATAATCATGAACTGGGAAGTTCAGAATAAAGACATGTAGGACAATTAATTAGCTCAACAAGCAAAGATTAATAATAATTGCTCAACAACTTCAGACGCATGGGGAAGACATATCTTCAGAAGAAGAGAGAGAGAATCATAAATTATCTTAATTCTCTCATCCACGAAATTTGTGCGAAAGGGGAAAGACGTAAAGATTTCACTTAATAATAACACTGTAATAAAGCATCGGAAAGATGTAAAGTGTAAAGTTTTCATTTAATAATAACATTCTAATAAAGCATCAGTAAGCTACAACACCAGAGTTTTCAATGGCAATACGATTTTTCACTTTCGAAACATTTTAAAAAGCAAATAGATACAACTCTAAATAATATTTATAATCCAAAAGAGCAATCTTCCTAGAAGGCCTATTAATTTCGTTTTGCCATTTTGCGTCGATTCACTATAAATGAAAGTTCACTTTTCAAATTGTTGCCACCAAATAATACAGTCCTGCATTATATTTAAAGAAATTAAATAATGAAGAATCTGCATAAATGTATGCATGTTTTCGCATTGTGATAAATCAACGGTACCTAGAGCCATCGAAATTTGAATAACGTAATCTTCCATAGAATATGGGCATGCGGAAGCCCTAATTTGAATTTAAAGTTTGTTTTATTATCGATTTTGTGAAACTTAAGCAAATTTTTGATTATGATACTCAACTATTTCTAACCGAGCAATGGCAACACTGCACGATTACATCCAAATGGGCGTTTTTTTAACCTTATGTGTGTTACATTTATTTATTAAATATCACATTCTTCGCACTTAAACCATAAAATTCAGGTTAACAGCAATATCGCAAAATAGTTTCAAATTGAGCCTATCTTTAGAATTTCCGATATAGAAACTCGCGCGCTAGAGATAAAGATGTTTTTTCTGCACTACGTTGCCATGGCTCGCTTTGAAATATTTTGAATTTTTTAAATCAAAAATTCGTTAAAATTTTACTAAACAAGAAATCGATCATAAAACAAATTCCAAATTTCAAATTTGGTCTTCCACATGTCCATATTCGTAGGAGAATCCCGTCACTCAAAATTCTTTGGCTCTATGTACCGTTTTTTTAATCATAACGCGAGAAATATATATACATTTATGCAGATTTTTCATTATTTAATTTCTTTAAATATAACACAGGATGATTAAACTTTGTGGCAACAGTTTGAAAAGTGATTCGCCGTTTGTAGTGAATAAACGCAAAATCGCCAAACGAAAGCAGTAGTCCTTCAGGGACAAAGCCCCTTTGGAGTAACAATAGTTCTTCAGGGACAATGTCCCTTCGAACTAATAAATTTACCTTCAGCGCGCGAGACGGAATCGGAAATTCTAAAGATATGCTCATTTTAAAATTATTTTGCGATATTGCTATTGAATTGAATTTTATGAATTAATGGCGAAGAACATGATATTTAATAAATAAAAGTAACACAAAGTTAGAAAAAAACGCCCGTTTGGGCGTAATATAAAATCTGAAATTTTTTCTTTTTTACTTTGTGAGGATTTATCCATTTATCTTTGACTAATAATTTTGAGTTAATATCGCTCTCTTTGCAACCAAGCTTTCATGGGAGAATGTAAATGAGATAGCGAACGTTTATTCAGATTGAGGGAGGAAGAAGTGCTCTTTAAGCGAAGGTTTCGCATGTTGATTTTAGAGCGTCTTCTGCCTACTTGAGGCTACGTTGTTACCGTGACTAAATAGCGATTTGATTCTGTCGCGATGAGTGCTTCTAGTCATGAGGCTTGTCTCTCCGATTTTCTAAAAGCCAGAGACTTCCTACGCATTATCTTTTCCTGCGAGCCATTACGATAATCTTACAATATTTGATTTTAGTTTAACTTTACTTATTTAAGTTAAGCCAGAAAGTGTTGGCTTGTCAAGACAAAGTTGGATCATTTTCCTTTCTTTGTATTCAAATAAAAAGGGTTTTACATATCCTTCTTCTCACTTTTGTTTTGTATCATAAGACTCGAAGATAATTCATCTACAGTCTTTTTAGAGCTCGTTAATGTATGCTTCTTAACAATACTAGACTCTATAAATTCTTAATGTGATTGATTTAAATAAAAATGCATTTAATTCATGATGTATATAATTAAAAACATTAAATATTTTTTCCACTTTTCAAATACATAGAAGATATATATCATTCCCATGTTACTATAAATGCATATTCATCTAACATGTTTTAAGATTTTTCTCTATTCTACCTGGGTTTCATCTATCTATAGCTTTCACTGAGCCATTTTCGGTAAACTTGAAAATCTGAAAACTTTCAGATTTGTTTTTTATGTTCGTAGGAAGATTTTTCTCTCAACCGCCGAAATTTAAAATGATAACATCTTTCATATTAGGATCAAGCGAAAATGTAGCATTTGTATACTTCGGTAGGGGGCTTTTGATCCTCCAAACGAATTGGCAAAAACAAGGGTACTACTTTGGTAGACGGTTGCACGGACTTCTCGCGATTTACGTTGGCGTTATTGTTGGCGCGATTTTTACAAACGTCAGCCATCTTGAAAAACGCTGTTTTTACGCATAGTAAAGTATTCGAAACTTAAAAAAAAAAAAAAAAAAAAAAAAAAAAAAAAATATCGTTAAAAGTAATGGATTAATTTTTTGTTGAAAATGTCGTTTTTTAAGATGGCAGGCAAGTGTAAATAAATACATTTACTATGAGTATAAAATACTAAAGTAAGGTTATTATTACTTTCATATAGAAAAGAAGAGAATTAAAACACCGCTATAAAAACATTGTGCCAACGTTTAGTTAGATTAAAATATTACTGAAATTGAATATCGAATTAAAAACCATCATACCAACATTTAAAAGAATTAGAATATTATTAAACTCAAATACTTTAAAATACGTTATATAGAATATAATTAACATTAAAACGTATAGACAATAATTATCTCAGCAATTTTTGAAAATAGTGTATTAATTTTTTTAACAAAAATTGAAGTATACAGTTATAAAATAAAAGAAAAATATGTATTTACATTTTTTTGAGTCATTTAACCTGTTGTTTATTGATAAGTACCACAAAAAAATCGGAATCATAATTTATATAACATCTTTGAAGACATCTTTGAAGGAATTCGAAGATATGAATTAAATTTTAAAACGGCGTGGAAATGCACAAATATACATTAACCAACCAGGAAGCTGATTACAGCTCGTTAATGCACAAATATTCTATAACCAATCAGATCACGCCTACATCACGCCTAGAATTAAAATTATTTAAAAATTCATACATAATAAAACCATTTTTTAAAAAAATGCAAAATTAAATTTTATTTTAATATTTAAGAGCCATAAATAATGTTAAAAACATTAGATTAAATTTATACATATTAAAACCAATTACTTTTTAAGTAAGGTGACGTCATTGATTACATCATACACAACATAAAATTTCATAAAATATGATAAACAATAAAATTTTTATTTCAAATAAAAATGCAAAATTAAATTGATTTTTAATATTTAGAAGCCATAAATAATATTTAAAACGCGGAATTTATGCACAATAAAACACATTATTTTTTAAATAAAATGACAACAAAGTATTGGTTGCCATAAATAACTTATCCAAAATTGGGTTTACCATAAGTTGTATTACTCGCCAAAAGAAAAAATCGCCAAAATCCGTGCAACCGTCTACCAAAGTAGGACCAAAACAAGCATAAATACAAGTTTTTTCTGGGGGGGTAGTGCTTTTTTCGGGGCTAGGGAATAAAATAAATGTTTTTGTATAATTTTCGTTAAAGTTCATTATTTAGAAGCTCTTTTTGTGGATGCGGGGAGGTATGACGCATAAACGTGGTGGTATCTACAAGTATCGGAAAGTTTTTATCAAAAAAAAAAAAAAAAAAAAATGATGATTAAATTGACAAATCATTAAAAACTAATCTCACATTTACACTTTTAAAACCAAAAAATCAAATATCATCCGAAGTAACAAAAAAGCAGCTTAAAATCTTGAAATAATCTGAAGGGGAAAATTGTGTTTCATTATCTTAATTGCCTATTTTCACTAGAAATACAATTTTAAAAAAATATTAATTAGAAGCATGTTAATGCAATCCAGAATTAATTTATAATATTTTTGCAACTCTTTTTTTCAGTAAAACGTTTCCAGAAAAAACCATTTGTGTCATTCGACTTGAAATTCTCAAACGGCTTAATCTGTTTCATTTAATCTCAATATTTGACATGTAATGCAGAGTTTTGATCATTAAAACGCAGAGAAATAAACTAAACAACTGTAAAATATGGTTGGTGTTTTTTATGGGAGACTACACATAATTATATATTCCACATCTCTTCCTCTTTTTTAAGCATTTCGTTTTATTTTTTCGTATCTGTAATATTTGCTTAGTTTGAATGACATTTGCAATATAATTTGACAAATCATTTCCTCTAGAGAAATTTTGTTGCTTTCTTGTGTAAATACGTAGATTTTTGAGATATCGATGCTAAAGAAAAAGCGCATTTTGCTTCTTAATTCAGCTGAAGGATAAATAAATTTGCATCTTAAACAAGGTGAAAAAATTCCAAAGATAATACTTTAGCTTTTATGATAATATGCGCTAAATATTTGTCATTTGCAAAGCATGATGGTTAACGAACGTTTTTCTGCGTTCCAGCGGGGAAAAAAAACTGCTAAATTTGTTTTAACCCCCAGAAGCTTGATTCCAAATTCTGGGAGCTCAATTATGAACTTATTTAACGAGTTTTTATCTCGAATAGCTACTATTAAAGCAGAAGTCGGTACGTTACTTATAAAGGACGAGTTTGGGACTTTGCTGACTTTCTTCAAAAAGATTGCCGAACTGTTGATATTTACTTTAATTTTGCAAATATTATCAACATTTCAAAAAAGCACAATTAAAAGTACAATATAATATACAGATCTGAATTGTTAAAAAAGGTTTATGTCATACATTAATCATTATACATACTGTTACGAATTTGGTATTTAAAAAGCTAATGTTAGTTCAATTAGAAATTAAATGGTTTTATTTCTCGCGCAGTGCAGCGCGTGACGAATATTAAAAGAAAGCTAGGCCGGAAAATTGAAAATACAAGAGCGCGTGCATTAAATAAATAAATATCTCTTTTTGATTTCGAGAAAGTACTGGAAAATTCTAGCGCGTGATTTTAAAATCTTATAAAAGGAGGAAAACATCTCAGTTTGTAGTAGTTGCTTAGTTTGTTGTTGTTTAGAAAACTACTGTTGTTGATTGTAGCGAATTCGCGGATTAGCGTTCTTTAGCTGTTTTGAATTACGTTCTATTGACATTTGAGTAGTTAAAAGAAAACTACTGTGAGATATTGTAATATTGCATGATAATTTGAGAAAATTTAAGCATTTTTGTTGTGATAATAATAAATTTTTGTTCATTTTTCATCGGACTTGTGCATTCATTTCATAACGAACCCGTACGCACGCAACAATTTTTGGTGTCAGAAGTGGGATTTGAATGCCAATAACAAGAGCGATGGAAGAACAATTGAGACAGCTCATTAGTGCTTTTGCTGCATTCCAAGAAAAGATGGAAGCTGGCCAAGCATCATTTAAGGAAGAAATGAAATTGGGCCAGGAATCCGTTAAGGAAGAAATGAAATTGGGCCAGGAATCCGTTAAGGACGAAATGAAAGCCGTTCAAGCTGGTCAAGAAGAAATGAAAAGAGAAATTACTTGCATAATAGAAAATAAATTTGAAGCTATGGAAGGCAGAATTGACGCAGTTGAAAATAAAGTTGGACATATTGAAGAAAGAGTTTCTTCGGTGAAAGAAGAAATAGAAGAAAGAGTTTCTTCTGTAAAAGAACAAATTGATGAGAGAGTTTCTGCAGTTGCCAAAGAAATGGATACTTTAAAGAAATTCGTAGCGTCGGCAGGGAGCAGGAGTGATGATTTTAAATTCTTACCAATGCCTGCTCGTCCACCTCTGAAGCTATCCACATATGATGGGAAGACCTCCTGGCAGGTGTATAAGACACAATTTTCTATCGTGGCGGATGCGAATGGATGGGATTCCCAAGCTAAGGCCTGTTATCTCGCCGCTTCTCTAAGAGCCGACGCAGCGGATATCCTTCAGACTCTTCCCGAAAACAAAAGGTTAGATTTCGAAGCTCTGTCCGGCGCCTTGGAGTTGCGCTTTGGGGAGAAGTGTTTAAAAGACTACAGCAGGCTCCAATTAAAATCTCGTCAACAGAAGCCTACCGAAACACTTCAGGAGCTCGCCGCGGATGTTGAAAGGCTGTCCCATCTCGCCTTTTCGGAATGCCCGACAGAAACAAGGGAAATCCTGTCCTTGCAATACTTTATCGACGGCATCCGAGATACTGAAATACAGAAAGCTCTACGAATGGCGGATGTAAAAGATTTAAAATGTGCTCTAGTGTACGCCATGAAATTTGAGGCAGCCCAGCAAGCCACTCGTCGAGACCGCCACCCAGTCAGAGCTGCTCAAGTCCAGGAGCCAGGGGATCAAGTCACCGCTCGACTTGACGATTTAACTAGACAACTGAACGCCTTGAGACGGAATATTGGTGAGAAGAAACCGACCGTTAAGTGCTGGAACTGCGGTGCTGAAGGACACATACGACGAAACTGCAAAACACCCCAGGGTACTGATGTTAAGACCGCTTCTAACAAGCAGAGGGAAACTAATTAGTGGCCATCTCGCGGGGCGGAGGTTGCCAGATAATGAAAAGCCCCCGTTTAAAGCGCTTCAGATTTCTGCAGTGAGAGGCGGCAGTAATGGACTTTTCATAATAGGACATATTAATGGAGTTCCGTGCAATATGACTATAGATACAGGAGCCAACGTCACCATCATCCGAAAAGATTTGGCTCAACAACTAGGAAACAAACTTATCTGGACGCCGCCCTGCGTTACCCTCCAGACTGTGTCCGGTGAGAAGATCGACATCGACGGAAAAGTAAATGTTAACATCACGTTTGGAAGTGCCGCTTACCATCACACGGCATATGTAGCAGAAATCACTGATTCTTGCATACTCGGATTGGACTTTCTAAGGAAATACAATTTTTCCTTGGATTTTAAAAATAACGAATTGTATTCTACATCTGAGGACATAGCGTTATTTCTCGTTAATGATGAAGAAGTTAAATCTGTCCATAAAATCATAGCACAAGACTATATTACAATACCGGCAAGAACAGAAATTTTACTTCCTGGATCCATAGCGAAAATAGAAATTTCCGCTACGGCATCATAGAATATCCCAATAACTGTAATATCCCAAAAGGAGTATTAGTAGCCTCAACACTCGTCGACCTATCCAGAACGGTTATCCCGGTGAGAGTCGCCAATGTAACTGAAAAGTCGAGAGTTATTAAGAAAGGTGAAGTGGTTGCAACATGTACTCCAGTAACCAGTGTTGAAAAAAAGAGTAACATCCCAGAATCCGTGTCCTCAGAGAGCATTACATCGGAGTTATTGCAGAATGCACAATTAAACGATAAAGAGAAAAATGCTGCCGATCGCGTCATTAAAGATCTTCAAGTTGTTTTCTCCCGCTCGTCTTCTGACGTGGGTCGAACTAGTTTGACACAACATAGAATAGATACTGGCGATCATCCCCCGATCAAGCAACATCCAAGACGTCTACCGTTTGCTAAACAGGAAGAGGTGCGAACACTGTTAAAAGATATGGAAGAAGGCGATGTCATCGAGCCTTCAGCGAGTCCATGGGCATCTCCCATCGTTCTCGTCAGAAAGAAAGACGGCTCAACAAGATTTTGCGTTGACTATCGCCGGTTGAATGAGGTTACGAAGAAAGACAGTTACCCTCTTCCTAGAATTGATGACATTCTAGACACTCTTTCTGGAAGCAAGTGGTTCTCAACACTTGATTTAAAGAGTGGGTATTGGCAGGTAGAAATCCATCCTGATGACCGAGAAAAGACGGCATTTACTACGGGACAAGGACTTTGGCAGTTCAAAGTGATGCCGTTTGGACTGTGTAATGCGCCGGCAACATTCGAACGTCTTATGGAGACTGTTTTGAAAGGCCTTTCTTACGAAGCCTGTCTGATATACCTGGACGATATCATCATCGTCGGAAAGAGTTTTGAAGAGCATCTAGAAAATCTTAGAAAGGTGCTTCAGAAACTGAAAGAGGCCAATCTGAAGCTGACTCCCGCTAAATGCAAATTGTTTCGAAAGGAAGTGACTTACCTGGGACATGTCATCTCTGCAGAAGGTGTGCGCACGGATCCTGAAAAGGTATCAGCGGTTAAATCCTGGACGCGTCCCGAAAATGTTCATCAGCTGAGAAGCTTTCTAGGGCTTTGCACCTACTATAGGAGATTCGTGAAGAACTTTTCTTCCATCGCAAGACCACTTCACAAGCTGACAGAGAGCAAGCAAAGATTCTTGTGGACAAAGGAATGCGAGGATGCATTTAACAACTTAAAGGAAGCTTTAACATCTGCTCCAATCCTGACGTATCCTCAGCTCGACAGACCATTTATTCTCGACACCGACGCGAGCAATGAAAGTGTCGGTGCTGTTTTGTCCCAAGAAATAGACGGCCAAGAACGTGTAGTAGCTTACTGGAGCAAGTGCCTGTCTAAACCGGAGAGGAATTACTGTGTCACAAGGAAAGAGTTGCTCGCCATAGTCAAAGCTGTAGAACATTTCCATCATTATCTATACGGGAGAAAATTCCTCCTCCGCACGGACCATGCCTCATTTGCGTGGCTTTTAAATTTCAAAAATCCTGAGGGTCAAATAGCCAGGTGGATACAGAGACTCCAAGAATATGACATCACTATCCGTCATCGTAAGGGATCATCACACGGAAACGCCGACGCCCTGTCTAGAAGACCTTGCCAAGAAAACTGCCGATATTGTTCCAGGGTGGAAGCGAAATACGAACTGCTGACTCCGGTCGCAAGACAAATTACAACATCAACATCGGCTGCTCGAGACCCGTGGAGTGATGATGAAGTCAGGAAAGACCAGCTGGAAGACCGCGACATTAAACCCATACTTGATTTAATAGAGTCATCAAACAGAAAACCTACATGGCAGGACATTTCTATCTGTAGTCCTACAACAAAACAATACTGAGCACTCTGGGATTCACTTCACATTCGAAACGGCGTCTTATACCGGAAATTCGAGTCGGATGATGGGAAGACGTTCCGATGGCAACTAAAACTTCCGAGATCCCGGATTCCTGATGTCCTCAAAGAACTACATAACAGCCCTACAGGAGGTCACTTTGGAATTATGAAGACCTTACAGAGAGTTCGTGAGCGCTTTTACTGGAATAATGCAAAGAATGACGTGCAAAAGTGGTGCCGATCTTGCGATGCCTGTGCAGGTCGGAAAGGACCGAGGAAACGCAGCCGAGGCAGACTGCAACGTTACAACGTAGGTGCGCCTTTTGAACGTATCGCCTTTGACATCCTGGGACCTCTGCCACGAACTGCTGATGGCAACAAATACATACTCGTTGTCATTGATTACTTCACCAAGTGGCCTGAAGCTTATCCTATTCCTGATCAAGAGGCAGTCACAGTAGCTGAGGTAATGATACAGCACTGGATTTCCAGGTTCGGAGTGCCTCTTCAGTTACATTCCGATCAGGGAAGGAATTTTGCCTCGGCAGTAATCAAAGAACTATGCAAACTACTTGGCATTGACAAAACTCAAACGACGCCATTGCATCCCCAGTCGGACGGCATGGTAGAGAGGTTCAATCGAACCATCCTTAATAACCTCTCATTAGTGGTTTCCAGAAACCAACAGGACTGGGACAAGAAATTACCACTCTTTTTACTGGCTTACCGCAGTGCTGTCCACGAGACTACCGGCTATTCTCCATCACAGATGCTCTTCGGTCTTGACCTTCGTCTGCCTTGTGATCTATTGTTTGGCCGCCCTCCGGATGCTCCTTCATCGTCTGAGGAATATATTCAAGATCTCCAGGCCCGGTTTGAAGTGATGCACAATTTTGCACGAGAGCGAGTCAACTTGGCGACGGAGAAGATGAAGACCCGATACGACACAAGAGCTACTGAACATCAATTCCACGAAGGAGACAAGGTGTGGTTGTGGAATCCGACTCGACGGAAAGGACTTTGTCCGAAATTACAGTCACCTTGGGATGGGTCGTACACAGTCCTAAACAGGCTGAATGACGTCGTGGTTCGGATTCGTAAGTCTTCGAACTCTAAACCTAAAGTCGTTCATTACGACAGGTTAGCTCATTACTATGGCCATAGTACATAATGTAAATAATTGTAAATAGTATAAGACCATGGTCCATTTTTGTTTTTAAATGTGTATTTGATTTGTATTTGATAGCATTTGATTTGTTTTATGTATTGCATTTATTGTTCATGTTGTTTATTATTGTAATGTAATGCTTATTAATGCATTTATGCCACAGTTGTAAGTTTTGCTTCCTGTCCAGGGATTGTACTGCCCGGGACGTGCAGTCCTTGGGAAGGGGGCAGTGTTACGAATTTGGTATTTAAAAAGCTAATGTTAGTTCAATTAGAAATTAAATGGTTTTATTTCTCGCGCAGTGCAGCGCGTGACGAATATTAAAAGAAAGCTAGGCCGGAAAATTGAAAATACAAGAGCGCGTGCATTAAATAAATAAATATCTCTTTTTGATTTCGAGAAAGTACTGGAAAATTCTAGCGCGTGATTTTAAAATCTTATAAAAGGAGGAAAACATCTCAGTTTGTAGTAGTTGCTTAGTTTGTTGTTGTTTAGAAAACTACTGTTGTTGATTGTAGCGAATTCGCGGATTAGCGTTCTTTAGCTGTTTTGAATTACGTTCTATTGACATTTGAGTAGTTAAAAGAAAACTACTGTGAGATATTGTAATATTGCATGATAATTTGAGAAAATTTAAGCATTTTTGTTGTGATAATAATAAATTTTTGTTCATTTTTCATCGGACTTGTGCATTCATTTCATAACGAACCCGTACGCACGCAACAATACTATAATTTACGATGCATCACTGTTATTCTTTCCATGCAGACGGCGATCTGTTTTCGCTTGAAAACGTTAGAGAAAGGCACAAGTTCGGCATCATGTACAGCATCGGCACTGCGCGCTTTTAAACTTAATACATATTATATTATATTATACATAACTGTTTTTTTCATATATGTACAACGATCTATTTAATCTTAAAAAGCGAAATGCGCCGATTCGGCACCGCGCAATGTTAAGTAAACTTACTGAATTAATAAAAAAAATTATCTAAGAACGAAGAAGAGACGAAAATGAGTTGTATTCTGAATGTATTCGACGTCTATTAAATGCACAAAATGAATGCGCAAATAAGTAACATAGTTAAAAGCGCGCAATTCGTCATCCTAATATTTGAACTTCGACATTTGTGGCTTGCATTTGATTTCAGACACATGCATTTTTGAAATTTATTTGCATCGATTCTGTACTAAATATTGAAATACAGACTTTAAATTTTTATCCAATATGTGGGATGGCATCGTTCATTATAATCAGATGACGCGACAAGCTGTGAGAATAAATCTTTCACTTTTCCGATGACAGAATTCAGACGATTCCGCCATTAAGACGATGACGCGACTGAAAGATGTTTGCATCTAAAAAGACGATTCCTTCTCTTCATTTGTAAATAATCTCACCTATTTCCTTCTACGTATGTAATTACTTTGTAGTTTGTAGCAACTATTCATGTTTCATTAAATATTCAAGTTTTACATAAATCGGACTAGTTTATTAGCCCCTAGACAGCCACCTAAGAAGTAAGTTTACAAACATCATATTCCTAGACAGTAAGTACCGATTCTACAAATATATTATTTTATCTCTCTTTTAATTTCTGCGGGTTGTAAAATAAATGTCATCAAAATATTCCTTGTAATTTAATAATTCTTTCAATTCTAACCAGAAACTCGCATAATAAATCCAAGAGTCGAAAGTTTGGTTATGATATTTGGCAGACGATATTTCATGTCCTAATTTTAAATAAAAATGCATCATAAGAAATATAACGTACATTTGGAAATAATTACTTGTTTAACAAAATAGGTTAATAATTCTATATCTCAAGAGGACATGGCATTTTATAAAGGTTAACAATACATTTTGTTAGAAATTTAATTATTTATCTTTTTAAAGATGAAAAACATATTCGAAATATCCAATTAATCCTTGATATAAAACCTTCAATTACCTTTGATATTATAAAACGATTTAAACTGCATATAACTGTTCAAAATGCATTTAAGTCAGATCCATATTCTAAGCCAAGTTCAAAGAATCAGAGATTTAACATAGGAAGAATCAGGCAAATTTAATAATTAATTCAATTCTAACCAAAAATGAATTTCTCAATAGAAGTTAACCCTAAAAGTGTCAGAATTCATATTAACCATACTCGAAAAATATTATATTTGTAGACGAGTCAAACTGAATATATTTGGGTGCTTCGACCGAAGCGACGAAAGCTGAATAATGAAAATTTAATCTTGGAAGTACGGGTGAAGACACTAATCGTTTGGGGTTTTTGTGCTACTACCGAGTTAGGAAGTTTGGGTTTTATAAGATGTAATATACCGGGTGTATCAGTATAGCGGTGACAAACTGTCAAGAGATATAGTACGGAGAAGGAGTGGCCAAACCAGCACTACAAATGAAGCACTGCTCCTAAGCTTCGGTCACCAGATGGGGTGTTTTTTGTTTACATCCAGAAGCTCGCTTGACAGCGCTCTGATGGTATTTCGACACAAAAGTTCCATACAAATAGAAAAACGGGACACGTTCGCATAAAAGAAACATTTTTAGTGTGATTGATAATAGCAATTTGTATAGTTTAGCGATATTTACGCAAAAATCACATCTGGGATATTTTTCGATAATTAACAACAGGGATTTTGATTATGAATTTGTTTTATAAAATTCTAAGCTGTTGAACTACAAAAATATAGATGTTAGCAAAAATGTTATGCTTAAAGAATGAAAAATACCTTCGGTACCTTTAAAATTGTATACATCTTTCGATACCCTTGCTAGAGTATTCGCTACTTTTATTTTATGTTCCAAACGACAAAATGTTTTAAATAAAATAATTTTTTTTCACATCCACATATTATTGTAACATGTACTTTTTAAAATTTTGTAGAGGAGAGACTGTTGCTCATTTTAAATTCATCGTTTATTTTTATATATATGAAAAATAATCACTTTGGGCTTACACTTTTTACTTATTTGGGTTAATTAAAAATAAAATTACCACCAAATGCTGCAATCCTCATCAAAATTAATAAATATACACATAGATATGCCAATAAGTTAACTTTTCCTTGATTTATAACCACACATTTGTGTAAAATTATGTACAGGTTTACACAAATGCATGGAGCAGAAGACGATACATTTGCAAATACGGCGGAAGTCCCATGTGCAGTCAAGATGATCAAGACAGCTTATTAAGAATTTAAAAATAGGGTAATCGACGGAGGTGAAAACATCGGACCGAAGAAGGTCCGATCATGAATGGTCCGCTTAATTTATTCCAGATTGTTAAATGTTTCCCACGCAAGTCTTTTTTTTCTCGGAAATTTGAGGTTTATTCTCACTTCTTTTAACGGCCGGAAACGAAAAATATGAAATAAGTATGGGTATTTATGCACGTGATTGCTAAAAGCATGTATCTGTCTTTAACAAAATACGTAAATATTTATTAAATTATGTATGAATGTATTTGAAATGAAGGATTTATTAATTCATAAACAACTGTGAAGAAATCTAATTATTAAATTACCTAAATTTATAATGATTATAAATATTACCTAAATATATAATAACCTTAATACTGAATTGTAAACATCAATTGAAATCCTGTCGACAAATACGTTATAAAACTATTTAAGAAAGAATTGTTCGTATTGGAAAGCAGTCTGTTTAAAGGCATTGTAAAGCAAATTCTATGAGATGCGTACTTAAGAAGTAATAAAGAAGAGTTTTGTAATATGTATTGCTTAAATTAAGGGTAATAAAATCTGATAAGTATAATTAAAAGAATTATTCCCGTTACATTTTATAATAACTCAGTTACAAGTTTTAAATAATATTTAAAACAAAAATCCTTATTTGATTCCCTTTCAGAAATATTCAGAGAAAGTTAAGTACTATTTAACGTATTTCGCTATTAAAATAAAAGGCGCTCTAATTTGAAATGGACCGAATAGAGCATTAATTATAAATTGACTTATATTTTTCGATTTAAAAGGTGCCTCAGAAGCTAAAAATCATGTCATATTTGAGAAAGTATTTTTGGAAGAAGCTCTATAAATAGAGCTTTTCAGCTAAATCACTTTTTAGATTGTTGCCACCACATATTATCGCCTCGTATTATATTTAAAGAAATTAAATAATGAAGAATCTGCATGAATGTACATATGTTTCTCGCGGAATGTACATATGAATGTACACAACGATACTTAAAACTATCAGATATTGAATAACGCAGTCCTCTACCAGAGCATGGGCACCTGGAAGACAGAATCTTGAATTTCGAATCAGCTTTAATATCTATTTCACATTTGTAAAACTTTTGAGAAATTTTGATGAACAAACGCAACGAACTGAAAGCGAGCAAATTCTCAAAGTATGTTTCTCACATTGTGATAAAAAAACGATATTTAGAGCCATCCAAATTTGAATAATTTACGTCTCCACCCGAATATGGGTCTGGAAGCCTGAATTTGGAATTTGTTTTGTTATCGATTTCATATTTTGTAAAGCATTTATGAGTTTTTGATTAAGAAATCCAACGATTTAAAAGCGAGCAATGGCAACACTTTACGGAGAAAAAAAAACATTTTTATCTCCAGCGCGCGAAGCTATCAGAAATTCTAGAGATATGCTGCTTTTAAATATGTTTTTAAATATTTTATTTCTTTTCCACTGACTCGAATTTTATTTGGCTTAAGTGAAAAGAACGTGATATTTTATGAATAAAGTTAACGTTAATAATAAAGATACGAAAAAAGAGTTTTGAAAGTTATCTAACTAAGAAAACTGAACATTGTTATCAAAACCTGAGAAAAAACTGAGAAAGAATAGAAAAATGTATGCCGACACTTAATACTCCGCGCAGGAATTCTAAACATATTTTGCTCTGCTGCTTTTAAAATTCTTACAACTTTGCTGTTCAGTTGTATACCGCGTAGGTGTGATGAAAATGATGCTTAATAATAAAGCTGAAATGGCAAAATAGGGGGGGGGGGAGATAGCATGAGTGAGTGCAACAGCCGACTGGCAGGCTGTGAGCTCAGCAAAAGCTTATAAACCTTAACAAACTCGTTTGGGTCGCCGTTAAAATCTGAAACCTTTCAGATTTTTTTAAAAATGTTTTTATTATATCAAAAACGTTTTGCATAATATTTTTCAAAACAAACAAGTTTTAAATTATTAATTATAAATTATATTTTTAAATTATTTTAAATTAATAGTATATGCGAAAGAAAATAACATTTAGTGTCACTTAAAATGTTGATGTTTGTAATTTTACATATTATCATTACTTCTTCTGAAAGTATAATTACCATTAAAGATAATGAACAGAAATATTAACACGTTTCGATCAGCTGTGCCATCAAGCCTCGATCCCTCCCGTGTACATTTACCAGCGATTTATTCATTTCCGAATTAGAATTCTGTAACACTTAACGATATATCAGATAAAAGCTGTCTATTTGATCAACGAAGCGTTACTGCAACTACCGCAGATGAACTTGTTAAGGATGCAATTAATTTATAAAAGGACTCTCCGAATCGTGTTGCAAAATGCCTGGACTCCAGACATTTTAATGATCTCCTGAAGAGCCGAGAAAGGAAATAGAGTTTACCAGCCATGCAAGAGGGATTTTACTTTCCAAACTCAATACCGTTAGGTATTGTACAAATTCTGTACTCTTTCTTCTGTACTAAATTCTTCGAATTCTTCGAAATTTCTTCTGTACTAAATTCTGTACTAAATTCTTCGAATTTGTACATATCTGTACAAATTCGAAACTGTGGGCGGGCGGGAAACAGTGTTTCGACCAGGATAGGATTTGAACTCTGATGAGCAACGGTATATTATGTACCGTGTAACTTTAGTTTGTACAGCATTTTAATGACGATAAAGAGATGCAGGAAATTCTAAGGTTGTCAGGATTATTTTAAACTAAGTGCAGTTCGAAATGTAGAAAATAGTTTACATGAGCTGTACATCCAAAACGTTTAAGGATAAAGTTAGCCCAAAATCGAAAACCAAACAAAGCAACAATCTTACGTTTTAATAACAACCCTTGGAAGTCTCTGCAATACATAACACCTTCATAAAATTTGTTTGAACATTTCTGTGACTCAACCTTTACAATACTCTTCAATTTCTGGATATAGTTATCTGAATCTTTTCAGTGACTAATGGCTTGCCCGGATAAATAGCTTCCAACAGCGGTTCTTAACCTTTTGACTAAAGCGTACCATTTAAACAAAAAATAAAAAATCTGATGTGTACACCACATGACTTCCTTGTACGGAATATTAAATTATACGCATTTTTTCTTGCATTTCATTTAACTTATTAGATTGAATTAAACCTACTTCGCCGACAGCGCATAAACCACAATAGAATAAATGCATTCTTTAAAATTCACTTTGTTTACCGTAGCGACACTCTGGCGCTAGGTTTACTTAACAGTATTATATTTCCTTCATATTATAACTCAGAATGCACAAAATTCATATCATTTAAAGAATTATCTAATCGTTGCCACATGTTCTATTCAAATACTATAACAACGCTAGAACGATGTATAAAAGAAATTAAGCAAACAAAACGAAAAAGAAACAGTTTTTCACAGACGATTGAGTATTTCTCATTCAATTACTTCCGTTTTCACTTCGCGACAAGGCAAAAATACATAAAAACTCAAAATACCTGTATTAAAAATTACGAAGTGAATCTTAAATACTTATTTCCTCGAAAAAATTCCAGAAAGGATTAAGCATGATTTAATTCGCAATAATAAATGAAGGCGTTATTTTTGTGTTGCGAAGCTTAGTCTCTCTAGATTGGCAACAAATCTACAATTCTGCTGTTTCAAATGTAAACAAATATGTCCGCCATGTTGTTTAAAACTCAACCGCATTTAAACAGCTTTTAAATTGTTGATAATTGTACAAATATTGCTTGCAGAATTACGAAACGCATAGAAACGTTAACCGGAAGATAAGACGAACATAATTCAATCATTTTTAAAGCAAAACATGTACGATTTACAAACATAAAAGAGTAAAGAATCTGAGATCACTGAGCCGGGTAACAGAGAGGATATATTTATAAATATATTTATATACATTTGGCGCGGCCGATTGAAACAAAAATACGAGGTGCACATCTACATGTTATAGTAGTCTTATATACAAAATTTCAATGTTCTGAGGTTACACGTTTTCGAGTTATGCGAGATACGTACGTACGCACGCACGTACGCACGCACGTACGTACATACGTTCGTACAGACGCCACGAAAAATTCTCCTGAGATTTCATTTCAAAGCAGTTTTTTATTTTTTATTTTTTATTTTTTTTTGGAGGAAACGAGTCTTTTATTCTGTCCTTACGTATAGATATCACGCAAAAACATCGTTAAATTGCATTCGAAAGCGGTCAAAGTGGATATTTTCGTTGAAATATGCTGCCTGAAGCTTTTCGCGATTACAATACTTTCTTTTTACTTTGTACAAGGAAGTAAAAAACTATAGTACCACCATTACATTTTACATCGATTATTTTTCAATTTCTCAATAAAAATTTTAAAAAAATATTTTGTCATTTGCACGACTTATTGGATGTTTGCATTGAATATGCACACATAAAAATGTATTAGATTGAAAATTTTTTACCATTTCAATTATCAAAATTTAAATAGTTATACTTTAATTCTAAAATTTAGTGTGAAATTTGTGCCTGTTTAAGAAAGATCAATTTCTTTATGTCTGGCCTTATTTAGTTTTAACCTTAAATTAGGATCCACTTTTTTTTCTGTATTTATTTTTCAAATATAACAGGGAAGAAAATTCTTGTTCATACAAATAGA
Organism: Stegodyphus dumicola; assembly: GCF_044657685.1. Lineage (NCBI taxonomy): Eukaryota > Metazoa > Arthropoda > Arachnida > Araneae > Eresidae > Stegodyphus > Stegodyphus dumicola. Next base: position 243,337,299 of record NC_140771.1, read on the forward strand.
TTGGGCAAAAAGGCGATAAGCATCTAATAGCTTCATGTGAAATGATTTTAAAATCAATGAATGATTCATTTGAAATGATTCTTTTTTTCGGTTCAACAAAAAGTTAAAAAGTGAGTTATTTTTGAAATCTTCAGTTAGACATCGATCACGGAAAATTTCTATCAATTGTTCTATTTTTCAACGAGATTTTTGAATTTAATAGTTAAAAAAAACTTTGTTTCTTTAAGTACCACCTATTTTTCTCTTCCGTATCACAGGTTGAAAACCGCTGGCCTACATTATACCGAATAATAAAACGTTACCGCAGGGAAGATTAAAAACATTTTATTTCGGCCAGTGGCAACACATTTTTCTTTAATCGCTGGGTTTGTTCATTAGATTTAAGACACAAATATTGAGAATTTTTGTTAACACTCTCTGTCCGTTTTCCGTATATTTGTTTTAACTTGCACAGCTTTCTAATTAAGTTTGAAATAAAAGATATTAAGTTTTGCTGAGGGACATCATATTGCTTTCAAACTGTGTTTTATTAAAAACACAAATTATTTCTTTCATGCAAAATCGCTCTTTTAAATAAATTATCTGATGTGTACACCACATGATTTCCTTGTGCGGAATATTATACGCATTTTTTCTTGCACTTATTGGATTGAATTAAATCTACTTTATCGATAGCGTATAAACTATAATAAAATAAATGCACCCTTTAAAATTCACTCTATTTATTTACCATAGCGATATTCTGGCGCTAGGTTCACTTAACAGCGTTACATTTCATTCATTTTATAACTCAGAATGCACAAAATTTATAACAACTTAAGAATTATCTAGTCGTTGCGGTATGCTCTATTCAAATCTAAAACGATGCATAAAAGAAATTAAACAAACAAACAAAAAAGAAAGAGTTTTTCACAGACGATTCAGTATTTCTCATTCAACTAATTAAGTTCTCACTTCGCGAAGAGGTAAAAATACATAAAAACTCAAAATAACTATATTAAAATTTACTTCATAATTCTTAAACACTTTACTTCCCCGAATGAATTCCAGATTGAATTAAGCATGATTTAATTCGCAATAATAAAAGAAGGCGTTATCTCTGCTGTTGCGAAGCTTAGTTTCTCAAGATTGGCAACAAATCCACTATTCTAAGTTTCAAATGTAAACAAACATGGTCGCCATGGTAAAATAATTAGGCTTAGCCGCACTTAAACAACTTTTAAATTGTTGATAATTCTACAAACATTGCATGAAGGTTTACTAGAGGCATATAAACCTTAACAAGAAGATCAGAACAACATAATTCAATCATTTTTAAAGCAAAAAAAGTGCACAATTTACAAAAATATAAGAATAAAGAGACTGAGATCACATAGCCGAGTAACATATATATCCACTTCTATCATATATATATATATATATATTTATATACTTTGAGGCTACTCGTTTTTGAGTTATGCTTGATACATACATACATACGCACAGACGCCACGAAAAATTCTCTTCAGAATTCATTTTAAATCAGTTTTATATTTTTTTTTTTTTTTTTTTGAGAAAAAGAGTCCTTTATTGTGTTCTTACATACAGTTGTCACGCAAGAACATTGTACATTAAATTGCATTCGATAGCTGTCAAGATGGATATTTTCGCTGAGATATGGTACCTGAAATTTTTCGCGATTACAGTACTTCCTTTTTACTTCGTACAAGGAAGTAAAAATGGATAGAAGTCTATGTTCATGCTCTTTCCGAAGAAATTTATTCGCATCTAATTATTAAAAAACGTTGTGAAAGCCATGATTTTACGATATCTATAGCTACTATAGGTAATATTGTCAACAGAAAAGGCAAAAAAAGTTTGGATTGAAGTGGAAAAAATGTTCCAAGTACATATCCAAATAAAAAACGGAACATTTTGAACGTTGCAAAGGCATGATATTTAATGTTAAAAGGAAATCCGCCAATTCAAAGGACAGTTACAAAATGATTAAAATGGTCAGTGTCAAGTGTAACTAAGTGATTAATGCTGACTTGAATTTTAAACAGGCGAAACAAATCTAATGTGCATCGCCTTTCTCCACGACACATCACCGAATGCAGAATGCACTGCAGAAGTCTTTATGAGAAACATTTATCCAGACAAAAATGGAAAAATGTTGTCACAATCGATGAATCTTAGATGCATTTAAATAACAGCAATAAAAAGAGCTTCATTTGTTATCATCCAAGGGGAAAATATCTCAAAATATCGCTCAAAGAATCTAAGGAAAGCATTTCAAGGAATTTATGATTGCCGATCGTTTTTCATATAGCGACAAATAAAAAATAAAGATAAAGGAAATAAATGTTAAGATTAAATCCACGTATTTACATGAACATATCTGATACCCAATTTTCAGATGCAAAATACCTTCTCTTTACCCACAGCATATGAGAGAACAGCAGCAAGGTAAAGCAAGTAGCCACACGTTGAACAAGAACGGTTATCAAGGCCATACCTTTCACTCATATCTCAACTACACTCATGTCCATAAATTAAGGATAATGCAAAATCAGACAAACGAAGAGTTAGAAGCAAAACAAATTTAACTTATTTGTAAAGCTTATTTATTAAACAAAAGGTAAAGAGCAAAAAAAGATGCTATATGTTTGATATTATTAAAAAAAATAGCGAATTTTTCTCCCTGGAGCAAATTACAAAAAACATTTATTTTCAAAAAACCAATATTACATGGTTGGTAGAATTGTTAATACATTGCATGTCTCCCAGACGATGCAATACAGTCCGTACAACGCTAGATTTGGCTTGTCATGGTTCCAATTTGAACATGCAGGTAAGTTCTGGAACCCAGAATAATTCCACTCCAAACGAGCACTCCTGTACCACCGTAACGGTGTCGTTCAATGATATTTTCTTGCTGGTAACGGGTACCTGGAGCTCTCCATATGAAAGTCCGGCGAGAATCAGACTGCAAACTAAACCTTGACTCGTCGGAAAAGATCACACCAGCCCACTGTTGCGGTGTCCACAAGGCATGTTCTCTACTCCAGGCTAACCGCAGGCGACAGTGAGTTGCAGTAAGTGGAACGCATCTGACAGGTCTACGAGCATATAGACCAATCTGCCCTAAGCGTCTGTACACGGTCTGCCTTGAAATTGTCGTACCAGTGGCTGAAGAGGAGCTGATGAGACAGGTCTGAGGCTGTGCTCCGCCTGTTTCTTTTGGCAGTAAATGCCAAATACCGGTCCTCATTAGGCATTGTAACTCTGGGACGACCTGTGCTGTAACGTCTACTGACATTTCCATCATCTTGGAATCGTTCCCAAAGCCTGGAGATGACACTCTGGGCAATTCCAAGTTCGTCTGATACTTGCAGTTGAGTACGCCCACATTCCAGACGGCCGATATTTCTACCACGTAAAAAATCATCCAAATGCGTCCTTTGTGTCATAACTATTCGGTTATTACACTGAAATGCTTATAAAGCGCCTGCGAACAATTTTACTTCTTTGCCTGTATTTCTTATATATCACTCTCGTCATTGTGACGTACCATCGGTGTCATCTGGTTACTTCCTGAAATTTGCATATGATTCAAGATGTGTGTAGTGATTTTACAGGTGATATATTTATTTTAGAGTTCGATTTCCGCGTGACTCCGAATTATCCGTAATTTATGGACGTGAGTGTAAATCTCTTGATACTGCGAGAAAAAAAAGAGGTAGTTCTATATCTCCTACTGGGCCAATTGCGTTTTTCATATCTCGACATAGCGACTTAGGATATATATTAGATTTATATATAACATCATTCTAACGTTGGTATTTTGACACAAAATCGGACTCTTTCTGAAATGACATGCCAATTTTTTTCCATATTTTGATTCAATGTCTCAAATTATGCCTAAATATTAAACTTTGTAAAATTTGGTGCGAAATCATCGGAGAAATTCAAAAATTTATCTTGGCATATTTTTTTCAGTTTTCGCCAAGATTAATTTACTTGGCGAACTTCTTAATTTATAGCAACCTATTTTCCTTTTCTTTTTAATTGCAGACGAGCGAAAAAAAGACGAGCGGAAAAAAAGTTATCGTTCATTCTTTCAAATAATTTTAATTAAAGTTATAATAATTACTATTAATATAGCAAATAACTTTAATTAATAATTAAAGTTCGTAAATCACATTTGGCATTATTATCGCTTATAATGAATATGCCAAACTTCAAAACGCGTCAAGATATAAAATCAGGTATATCTTAGGAAGTTTTGAACAAAAAAAACTAATTTTTTACAGGTATGGTTAGAAATACATCTACTTTAAGATAATGATAAAAATTTTATAGGTTACAATTCAAAATGTTTTCCGAAAATTGTTTTTAAATTATTTAAAAATACAAATTTTAAAAATAAATCATAAGAAATGGACGAATTTTATTTGGAATAAACCTAAATTTCGAAATGTGAAAGTAAGAATCAATTAAGTTTAGTAAAAAGAGGTATTAATAAATATCTGTATACCAAATTCAATTAACATCGAGGAGCTAAAATTTCGAGAGGTAAGTTTTTAAAAACTACGCGTGTGATTTTTATAAAACTTAACAATTTGGCATAATTTGAGTCTTAGAATCGAAATATGGAAAAACAATTGGCATGTCATTTCAGAAAAAGTCCAATTTTGTGACAAACTACCAATGTTAGAACAGTGCTGTACATAAGTCTAATATATGTCGTAATAAGTATAGTATATATTTGTTTGTCTGTGTAGCGCATTCTTTCTCAAATGTTTAGTTTGGAACTGAAAAGAAGTAAATAAAGAACAGCTCTATGTTTTCCATTTGTTTCATGCCATTACATAATCGATAGAGAAAAAAATGCGTCATTTTCAGTCTGGTTACACGAAAACTTAGCCCCTCTTCCCCTTAACAATAAATAAGAAGAATAAAAGTTAGGAAATAAAGAAGCAATAAATGTTGGTTTTTTTTGTTTTTCAGCCTTATTGTTAATTTCGAAAATCTCAGTTTGAGAAATTTCCGTGATGGAAGCCAGATGAAATCTACACAAGAAAAAGAAGAGTTTCGCGTTTTTTCTTTCTCTTGTGCCGTAGAGGTAGAAGCATCCCCCTCGCTGAACAAAATGGGAAGCCACACGAAAAATGTGATGTGCTCACCCGTCAATTCCATGTTTTAAACAGCAACGAGCTATAAATAAAGTATCACTTCCGGCTGATCGTTTGTAAGCAATTATTCTCTCATACTCTTAACGCAAAAGTTCAAGTTCTCTTAGTTTGACAAATGTATGTTAAGCCACACTGGAAAAAATATGGCGTGTATTACAGGAGTTCATATCCGGAATGGAGTCCGGAAATACGTAACTACGAATTTTATTGAGAGGGCAAAAAGCGACTCTAAATGTCTCTAAAATACTTGAAATTTTACTGCTAATAACTCTTACTGAATAAACGCTGAATTCTTATAACCTCTCAAAACGAGAAAGGGTTTTCTATTGTGTTGAGATGAAGTTTAGCAACTTGTTTTAATTATTATTATTTTAGGAACTGAATATTTGACAGAGTGAAGACAACATTCATTAAAGGAATATTATTTTTAGCTCAAAAGGCCAGAGGGGGTATTAATTTCGTTTTCGCATTTTGCGTTGAAACCTTTAAATGTCGGTTCACTTTTCAAATTGTTGCCACCAAATATTATCCCGCTGTATTATATTTAAATAAATTATATAAAAAAAAAATCTGAAATGTTTCAGATTTTAAATTACGTCCAAAGGGGCGTTTTTTAACATTTTGTGTGTTACCTTTCTTTATTAAATATCATGTTCCTCGCACTTAAACCATAAGATCCAGTGCAACAGCAATATCGCAAAATAGTTTTAAAACGAGCATATCTTTAGAATTTCCGATACAGAGACCACGCGCTGGAGATAAAAATGTTTTTTCTGCACAACGTTGCCATGGCTCGCTTTGAAATCCTTGAGTTTGTTAATCAAAAATTCGTCAAAGTTTTAAAAAATAGGAAATCGATCATAAAACAAATTTCAAATTTCAAATTGGGTCTTCCACATGCTCATATTCGTTGGAGGATTACGTTATTCAAAATTCGATGACTCTATGTACCGTTGTTTTATCACAATACGAGAAATATACATACATTTATGCAGATTTTTCATTATTTAATTTCTTCAAATATAATGCAGGACTCTAACATTTTGTGGCAACAGTTTGAAAAGTGAACCGACATTTATGAGTCCGACGCAAAATGCCAAAACGAAACTAATAGTCCTTCGGGATTCAAATCTCTTTGGACTAATAAAGAATCTGCATAAATGTATGTATGTTTCTCGCATTGTGAATCTCGCAAATCTCGCATTGTGAAATTAGATGGCATCTATAGCCATCTAATTTTGAACAACGTAACATTCCACAGAATATTGGCATCTGGAAGACTTAATTTGGAATATAGAATTTATTTTATTATCCATTTCAAAATTTGTTACACATTAACGAATTTTTGATTAACAAACTCGACGATTTCAAAGCCAGCAATGGCAACACTGTACGGAAAACAAGTAACATTTTTATCTCCAGCGCGTGAGACTGTGTATCGGAAATTCTAAAGATATGCTCAATTTAAAATTATTTTCCGATATTACTGTTTAATTGAATTTTAAGTGAGAAGAACATGATATTTCATTAAAATATCTGATGTGTACGCCACATGACTTCCTTGTACGGAATATTAAATTATACGCATTTTTTTCTTGAATTTCATTTAAATTAATTGGATTGAATAAAATCTACTTCGTCGACAGCGCATAAACCACAATAGAATAAATGCACTCTTTAAAATTCATTATATTTGTTTACTATAACGACACTCTGAATGCACAAAATTGATATCATTTGAAGAATTATCGTTGCCACATGTTCTATTCAAATACTATAATAAAGCTAGAACTATGTATGAAAGAAATTAAGCAAACAAAACAGAAAAGAACATTTTTTCACAGACGATTTAGTATTTCTCATTCTATTAATTCAGTTCTCACTTCGCGACAAGGCAAAAATACATAAAAACTCAAAATATCTGTTTTAAAAATTACGAAGTAAATCTTAAACACTTATTTCCCCGAAAACATTCAAGAAAGGATTAAGCATGATTTAATTCGCAACAATAAATGAAAGCGCTATTTTTGTTGTTGCGAAGCTTAGTCTCTCCAGATTGGCAACAAATCTACAATTCTGCTGTTTCAAATGTAAACAAATATGTCCGACATGTTATTTAAAACTTAACCGCACTTAAACAGCTTTTAAATTGTTGATAACTGTACAAATATTTCTTCCAGAATTACGAAAGGAATAAAAACCTTAACCGGAAGGTAAGAACAACATAATTCAATCATTTTTAAAGCAAAAAATGTACAATTTATATATAATTGTACATATATATATAAATATAGTATTTATATACGTTTGGTGTGGTCGATCATAACCAAAATACGAGATGCACATCTACATGTTATAGCAGTCCTATATACAAAATTTCAACGTTCTGAGGCTACTCGTTTTTTAGTTATGCGAGATACGTACGTACGTACGTACGTACATACGTTCGTACAGACGCCACGAAAAATTCTCTTCAGAATCAATTTTAAAGCAGTTTTATAATTTTTTTGGAGGAAACGAGTCTTTTATTCTGTCCTTACGTACAGATATCACGCAAAAACATCTTTCAATTGCATTCGATAGCGGTGGATATTTTCCATATATTAATGGATATTTTCGTTGAAATGTGCTGCCTGAAACTTTTCGCGATTACAATACTTCCTTTTTCCTTCGTACAAAGAAGTAAAAAGTAACACACGAAACGTTTAAAAAAAATTCTCTTTGGTCATAATGTAAAATCTGAAAGTTTGCAGATTTTTTCTTTTATTATTATTTTTTTATATGTGTAAATTTGAACATTTTTATGTTAGCAGAAAGGAATTCGTGGCAAGAATTGTAATTTATGTATCTTAGAATATATTTTCAAAGAAATGAAACTGGAGCTCGTACAAGAGCATTATCAGAGTACGATTATCGATGATTTTTGAGTGGGGCTACATCAAGCAGATTGTCTTCAAAAGTGTAAATTTGGGATACGGATATGAAGCTCTATCTCCTGCCGCTATATACGGATGGTTTACATAATTTCTTAGATGGATCATTCCTTTCTCTCCTGGATAAAAAACACAGAGGAAGAACCTTGTCAGCAATAGCAGCAAAAAATGTGTGAGCCATACGAAAGATCTCGCTGTGTGCATCGACTGAATAATCGCTGTAGGCATCAAATGATACAAAAGGAATTTGACATTACACCCGCAGCAAATCAATCACAAAGAACCGTATATGAAAAAACCTGATGTGTACACCACATGACTTCCTTGTACGGAATATTAAATTATACGCATTTTTTCTTGAATTTCGTTTAAATTTAGTTCCTCGAATTTCATTAGAGATATATTTTGCATTCAATTAATTAAGTTCTCCCTTAGCGACAAATAAAAAGATACATAAAAACTCAAAATATCTATATTAAAAATTGAAAGATATAGAAAAACATAAAACACCGAATACAGTTAAACAAATATATATATATATATATATTAAGCTAAAGTTTCTACCCAAAAACAAGCAGTTCGGCCAGCATGCAAGAAGGCAGATTTTTTGATGCACAAAATTAAAAGTTTCCGTTTGGTCCCACTCGGCCAAAAGACATTGAAGGTGCAGAAAGACTTAATACACTATTCTTCTAAGTTTCAAATGTAAACAAATATGGCAGCTATGGTAAAAAAATAGGATTAGCCGTAATTCTATTTAAATATTACGATCTATAATAATATAAAAATTATTATTTTTATTCATTATTAGCCCAAAGGGGCGGTAGACCCAAAGGGTCTCAAAACGGCATTTCACGTCATTTCACTTTCTGCTTTGGTTAACTTTTCAAACTGTTGCCACTAAATATTATGGTCTTGTTAAAGAAACTAAAGAATGAAGGATCTGCATGAATGTTTCTCGCATTGTGAAAGAACAGCGTTACCTAGAGCCATTAAATTTTGAATAACTAGACCTCCAACTGAATATGAGCACTTGCAAGCCCGAATTTTGAATTTGTTTCATTATCTATTTCAAATTTTGTAAAACTTTTATTAACAATTTCAACGAATTTGAAGCGAGCAATGGCAACGCTGCACGTAAAAAGAACATTTTTATCTCCAGCGCGAGAGACTGTGTTTTAGAAATTCTAAAGATATGCTTTTTTTCAACTTTTTTGTGATGTTGTTATTGTATTGAATTTTATGGTTTAACTGCGAAGAACATGATATTTAATGAATAAAGGTAAACACATAAAACTTTAAAAAACGCCCCTTTGGGTGGTAATATAAAATTTTATTTTCTTTATATATTTTCTTTAATAATATAAATATATATTTTCTTTTTTACTTCCTTGTACGTAGTAAAAAGGAAGTATTGTAATCGCGAAAAGTTTCAGGCACCATATTTCAACGAAAATATCCATTTTGACCGTTATCGAATGCAATTTAACGATGTTTTTGCGTGATATCTGTACGTAAGGACAGAATAAAATACTCTTTTCCTTCAAAAAAATTATAAAACTGCTTTAAAATTAAATCTGAAGAGAATTTTTCGTGGGGTCTGTACGAACGTATGTACGTACGTACGTAAGTATCTCGCATAACTTAAAAACGAGTAGCCTCAGAACGTTGAAATTTTGTATATAGGACTGCTATAACATGTAGATGTGCACCTCGTATTTTGGTTGCTATCGGCCGCACCAAACGTATATAAATATGTTTATATATATATCCACTCTGTTACCCGGCTCAGTCATGTCTAGTTTCTTTACTCTTATACGTTTGTAAATTGTACATTTTTTGCTTTAAAAATGCTTGTATTATGTTGTTTTTATCTTCCGGTTAACTTTTTTATGCCTTTAGTAAACCTGTATGCAATATTTTTAGAATTATCAACAATTTTAAAGTTGTTTAAGTGCCGCTAAGCCTTTTTTTATGGCGGCCATTGATTGTTTACATTTGAAACAGCAGACTAGTGGATTTGTTGCCAATCTAGAGAAACTTAGCTTCGCAACAACAAAGATAACGCCTTCATTAATTACTGCCAATTAAATCATGCTTAATCCTTTCTGGAATGAATTTTTTCGATCAAATAAGTGTTTAAGATTTACTTCGTAATTTTTAATATAGATATTTTGAGTTTTTATGTATTTTTGTCTTGTCGCGAAGTGAAAACTGAATTAATTGAATGAGAAATACTCAATCGTCTGTGAAAAACTGTTTTTTTTTTTTTTTTTTTTGTTTTGTTTGCTTAATTTCTTTTATACATCATTCTAGCTTTATTATAGTATTTGAATAGAACGTGTGGCAACGATTAGATAATTCTATTCTTTAAATGATATAAATTTTGTGCATTATGAGTTATAATATGAACGAAATATATAAGTTAACTGTTAAATAATTATTGGGTTATATAACAGTTAACTTTGTTACCATTATATAATTATTATATAAGTTAATTGTTATATAATTATTAATACTGTTAAGTGTATCTAGCGCCAGAGTTTCGCTATATAAACAAATAATAGACTGAATTTAAAAGAATGCATTTAATCTATTGTGGTTTATGCGCTGTCGGCGAAGTAGATTTAATTCAGTCCAATAAGTTTAAATGAAATGCAAGAAAAAGTGCGTATAATTTAATATTCCAATTTAATATTCCAAAACAAGGAAGTCATGTGGTGTACACATCAGATTTTTTTCTTTCATTCTGTTTTTCTTGGGTTCCGAGAAATGAATGGCTTTGAACTATTTACAGAAAATTCACCGAAAAAAGTGCATTGATACCCGAAGGGGTGAGATTACTTTGAACATTTCTAAGACGCGGTAAGTTTAACTTGTATCATTCAGTTGTAGCTCAAATATTTCAGAGTGACCCTCGTTATTTTATTAAATCCGGAAGGAGAAATTCTCAGTTATGTGGAAAAACTGCTGCCTTTTGTAATTCTGTATCAGTATTGCATTTCATTAAGCTATGTCTGGTATTTTTTGAAAAACTTGAAAAATTGATTTATTTTCTTAATGTTGAGCACTTTGTATGCGATATTTACAAAGAGTTAATAATTTAGCTTGTAATACAGTCTTGTATCTTGGAACCCAGGAAAACTTCTAAAAAATAACATATACTTCTGTTCGTGTTAAGTCAGTTAATCTCACTAAAAAAGGATTTTGACACACAAAAAAAAAAAAAAAAAAAAAGAGAGAGAGAAAGAAAGAAAGATAAAAAAATTTACCATTAAAAGATAAAAAAGCTATAAAGACAGGTAAATGTAGTGGTATATATTTCCCCAAGCCATATTTTTGACATTTAAAACTCAGGAATTCTTTCGGGAGCTTATTAAAAGCTACATTACCTTTCTTACATTACCTTCTAATTAAAAACAATCAGAATTTTCCATGTTCGACAGAAAGATTAAAAAAGTGTTTTAGTGCGTGAAAAATATTTCTAGCACTCAGATTTTTATTAAATGATAATATTTTCAAGTCAGACTGCCTTTATCGTGGAGTTATTACTTTTATTTCCTCCCTAAAAAAATAAAATTATTGGAATGAATTTATTTTAGACGTTTGTTTCAACTTTCTTTCTTATGGATATTATACATTATTAAATGATATGGACATATTTTGAAAACTTCATTGGTTTTATCTATATTATGTCACGCGGTGTGCCATCAAAAATAAACCATTAACGATTAAGATTACTTTTTCGATAGCCTTTTTTTTCATTAATTACATCTTTAAGATTTAGAGCTTAGATCTTCCTTGTACTTACTATTTTTTCTTTGATATTTTAAATTTTAATTTATTGAGATATTTTTAAGAAATTTTAAAATCACTCGCTCGTGGGAACCAGACGCAAAATTGAAAGTGATGTTTTAAGAGCAGCGAATTTTGATACTTACGAAGTTATTAATTTCAATTATTCATTATTTGTAAGTTTAAATAGCTAGTTCTATATTTCATTAGATGGCTATCAGCATTTTTACACAATGTAAAAGCAGTACAATTATATCTGCTAAAATATTTTTAGTATATAACGAATAATCTGTATGCATGTACGCATGTATATATGAATGCATGTAAGTGCATGCTCCTAGCATTATGGAAAAACTCCCGCACTTACAGCAACCCAATTCTGAACACACACAGTCCTTCAGCTTAAAACGAACCCACCAACGGCCAAACGGTAAAATCGCTGAATAATGGTAGTTCCGAGCTAGGTTCGAATCCAGACAATCGGGCTGGCTGCATGGGCGCCTCCGTTGTTTTTCTCATGTGTAATAAGCCAATTTCCTTTAGAAAGTCCTCCACGAAGGTATATCTCTACTTAATCAGTCATTCGTAGTGTGCTTTGTCATAATAAACCAAACCAAACCACCGTAAAATGTGCACATCAAAATGCGAAATTTCAGTTTCCAATTTTTTTATTTACGCAATTTTTTAAATAAAATATGAAAGTTCAGGGTATTTTTTATTAAGAATCTCAGTGATTTAGAGACACTGTGTTGCTCCTATTCGAAATGAAGCACATTTATCTTTTATCCACCAGCGTATTGCCATTTGGGCGGTCGCAAGGTGTAAGGGCGACCGCAAGGTGGAGTAGTGCTCGTGGGACTATTTTCAGTGGGCCTCTATTGGTCACGAGGCTGTAAGGAGAAGGAGAAGGGAAAAACTTCTTCTTCTAGAAGGCCCACGAGCGACCGAGTGGTAAAGCCGCTGAACACTGGTAGTTCAGTCCGAGTTTCGAATCCCGCGAACGAGCTGACTGCATGATCGTTTTCTTGGTTTTCTCCTATGTGTAATGTGTATACGAGTCAGTTACGTGTACAAAGTCCTCTACGAAGCATCCCTCTTCTTAGAAGATAGCCCTCGAGACTTTTTAATAATGAAACAAAACTACCTTACCGTTAGAAGTTTTTTTAATTGCAATTTAAAATAGTTTTTTATGCATTAAATTTCAGATTTTTTTCTTTAATAAGGCCAGGAGAATGAACACGGGGTAAATCTCATAACTGTCAGCCAATGAAATACACTGACCTCCAAAATTTAAGGAACAGCATGTTTTTTGTGTCTAATTTGAGAATGAAACAACATAGAAACAAGAAATTTACAGGATATGTTCACTAAGCAGTTCTTTAATGAATGCAATATAGAATGTTTCTAAAGTTCAACACAAGCACGAATTACAACAAAAAATTGCATTCTTGAAGAAACACTTATCTCAGTTTTTTGAGGATAAATGAGATGGTAACATTACAAAAATGGGTTTTAATAAGGAATGTGTCCACCCCTAGCTGCAATACATTGGCTGTAGCGACGTTCCATGCTGTCAATTAAATTGTCGGTCATTGAAATGCGAAGCAACGACTAGACACGGAGTAATCCTTGTTCAAACCCATCTAACGACATTGGAGGAGGACTTAAAGCAGCAACCTATGTCTCAAGGTAGTCCCACAGATGCTCTATTGGATTCAGGTCTGGGGATTGAGCTGGGCATTCCATCCGCTCCATACCATAACTCTCAAGATATTCTTCAGCAACCCGAACTCTGTGCGGCCGCACATTGTCGTCCATCAGAAAAAATCCGGGACCAATAGCAGAGGCATATGGGCGGACATATTGTTCAAGGATCTCATTTCTGTATCACACAACGGTCAAAGCTACTCCAAGGAACACATGCAGGTCCATGTGACTACCGAGAGAGATCCCAGTCAAAACCATTATTCCACCACCTACGTAACAGTGTCTTTCCACAATGTGGAATTGGTTGTATCTGGTGTGTTGTTCTCACCAGATCAGCTGACGACCTGAATCACTCTCCAGTGTCAACCTGGACTCGCCTGCGAAGCGAACAGACGCCCATTGTTGACTGGTCCAAGAGATATGCTCTCTTGCCCAACATAAACGGGCACCTCTGTGTCCTCGGGTCAAGGGAACACAAACAATTGGTCGTCTTGCACCTGTGTTGTGCAGTTGTCTACGCACTGTAGTAGCTGAGGTTCTTGTTTCTGTTACCACCAAATTATGTACCATTAGCTGAGACACAGTAACGTTACTCCTCCTTTTGGCCAAAGCCAAAATAGCTAAATAACGGTCTCCCGCAGTAGTTATAGCTCTCGGTCTGCCTGGACCATGTCTTCTAGAGACACTTCTCGGATTCAAACTGATTCCATAGTTGGTGGACCACATTACGAGAGACATTGAAACGTCTAGCAGCATCAGCTTGTGATGTCCCCATTTCCATCCATCCGATTGCCCCCTACCTCAACGATGGGCAAATGACTTCTCCTAGATTGTCCACGAAACTATAATAACAACTGAAGATTATCAATCGAGAACAAAAATTACAATTTTTGCATTCTTTCTCCAACTTCTATATAAATATTCATTCCTATAAAATAAAAGTGGTAGCTATTGTTTTCACATATATTTTCTTAAACTTCGTTACCTGCCATGCATATGAAATGGGAATTTAAACGTTAGTGACATTTTTGTAATGGTGAGCATTGAAAAACACTCTGTTTCTTAATTTTTGGAGGGTAGTGTATATAAGTACAATTAGAGCCGTGTCTAGACATTTTTCGCTTAAAGAAAAGAAATTAATGCACAGTTCTATATACAGTCAAATTTACTGTATCTGTGTACATTTATACTCAATAAACTTAACTGTACAAAATCATACCATAACTGTTATAATATTTTAATATGTTTTCAGAAAATTAATACATATAATAATTTAGAATTTTTAAATGAAAATATTACAAAATATTTTGTTTTTCATTGAATAGCAAGAAATAGTGCACTTCTGATGGAATATTTTCGTCATTTGGATATTTAAATGGTAAGTTGTTCATTTTCCAAATATTTAAATCCAATGACATTAATTTTTTATCAGTTAGAATCTATTCATTATTAGAATTATATCACTTTTCAAGTTGTTGCCACCAAACTCATCTATTAGAATTATATCACTTTTCAAATTGTTCCCACTAAACTCACTATTAGAATTATATCACTTTTCAAATTGTTGCCACCAAATATTATCGATCTCTTTAAATCTAAAGAAATTAAATATTGAAGAATCTGCACGGATGTAGGCCTGTTTCTCGCACTGTAAAAAAAAAAAAAAAACACGGTAGCTTTAGCCATCGAACTTTGAATAATGCAATCCTCCACCCGAACATGGGCACCTGTAAGCTCGAATTTTGAATTTTGAATTTCGAATTTGTTTTATTTTCTGTTTCATATTCCGTAAAACTTTAAAAAAATTTTTATTAACAAACTCAATGGTTTTATATGTTTCTCCAGCGCGCGAGTCTGTCTTTCGGAAATGCTAAAGATATGCTGTTTTTAAATATTTTGTAATTTTGTGATTAAATCGAATTTTATCTGACTTAAGCGCCAGGAACAAGTAACACACAATACGTTAACAATAAAAAGTTTTGTAAAGCCCTCTTGGTAAGAAAGCTGAACAGTGATATAAACTGAGAGCTACTTTGGTAGGCGGTTGCACGGATTTTGGCGATTTTGTTTTGGCGAGCAATACGATTTATGACAAACCCATTGCTAGACAAGTTATTTATGGTAACCGATACTTTGTTGTCATTTTATTTAAAAAATAATGCATTTTATTATGCATAAATTCCGTGTTTTAAATATTATTTATGGCTTCTAAATATAAAAATCAATTTAATTTTGGATTTTTATTTGAAATAAAAATTTTATTGTTTGTGATATTTTATGGAAATGTATGTTGTGGATGATGTAATAAATTTAATCTAATATATTAAACATTATTTATGGCTTTAAATATTAAAATACAATTTAATTTTGCATTTTTTAAAAATGTTTTTATTATATATGATTATTTAAATAAATTCGTGATGTAATCAGCTTTCTGATTGGTTACTGAATATTTGTGCATTACCGCGCCATTTTAAAAGGTTATTATTTATCTCTTTGTATTTCTTAGATTGCATTTTTAAAATTTTTTTACAAATTTTTTCCGGTGCTACTTTGGTAGACGGTTGCACGGATTTTGGCGAGTTTTGGGCAATTTTTCTTTTGGCGAGTAATACGACTTATGGTAAACCCATTGCTGGATAAGTTATTTATGGTAACCGATACTTTGTTGACATTTTATTTAAAAAATAATGCGTGTTATTATGCATAAATTCCGCGTTTTAAATAGTATTTATGGCTTCTAAATATTAAAAATCAATTTAATTTTGCATTTTTATTTGAAATAAAAATTTTATTCTTTATCATATTTTATGAAATTTTATGCTGTGGATGATGTAATAAGTGACATCACCATACTTTAAAAGTAATTGGTTTTAATGTCTATAAATTTAATCTAATGTTTTAAACATTATTTATGGCTGTTAAGTAGTAAAATACAATTTAATTTTGCATTTCTTTTTTAAAATGATTTTATTATGTATGATTATTTAAATAATTTTAATTCTAGGCGTGATGTAATCAGCTCTCTGATTGGTTATAGAATATTTGTGCATTAATGAGCTGTAATCAGCTCCCTGATAGGTTGCTGAAAATTTGTGCATTACCGCGCCATTTTAAAATTTAATTCATATCTTCGAATTCCTTCAAAAATGTCTCCTTCAAAGATAAATGTTGTTTTTGATAAGTACCAAGAATTTTTGGTTTCGGAATCAAAAAATTGTCCTTTGAGACATTTTCGCCAGCCTGGCTTTTCTAATCAAAGATTTATTTATAAATTCTTACAAGGGTCAGAGGAAATTTATTTTAAAGTTTTGGAGGAAACGTCGCTAATTGTTTCTTCAATGAAGTGTGAAAATGTAGATCACAGATGAAAAACGTTAGAAGAGCCGATTCTGAGACGGCCGTATATGATATTGTGGTCATGTTGGAAGAAATAACCGCTGTAACGGTAAGAAAATTATTAGACATTCCTCCTTTTTTACCGACAATAAACTAATTGCTGTCATTTTAGCTCTAGTGTACGAAGCATTCTTATTTACTTATTTTAAAGTATTTAATTTAAGTAATATTTTAATTCTTTTAAACGTTGGTATGATGGTTTTTAATTCGATATTCAATTTACGTAATATTTTAATCCAATTAAACGTTGGCGCAATGTTTTTATAGTGGTATTTTTATTCTATTTCTATGCTATATGAAAGTAATAGTTTAACCTTTCTTTAGTATTTTATACTCGTAGTAAATGTATTTATTCTATATAATATATATATATATATATATTATGTTCTATATAACGTATTTTAAAGTATTTAAATTTAATAATATTCTAATTCTTTTAAATGTTGGATGATGTTTTATATTTCGATATTCAATTTCAGTAATATTTTAATCTAATTAAACGTTGGCACAATGTTTTTATAGCGGTGTTTTTATTCTCTTCTTTGCTATATGAAAGTAATAATAACCTTACTTTAGTATTTTATACTCATAGTAAATGTATTTATTTACAATTGCCTGCCATCTTAAAAAACGACATTTTCAACAAAAAAATTAATCCATTATTTCTAACGATATTTATTTTTTTTTAAGTTTCGAACACTTTACTATGCGTAAAAACAGCATTTTTCAAGATGGCTGACGTTTGTAGAAATCGCGCCAACAATTGCGCCAACGTAAATCGCCAAAAATCCGTGCAACCGTCTACCAAAGTAGCACCTTTTTTCCTTACATTACATTTTTTAAATTATATTACATTTTTCAAATTTTTTTCATTGATATATAAATAATGATTCCGATTTTTTTTGTGGTGTTTATCAATATACGACTGGCTAAATACTCAAAAAAGTGTAAGTACATATTTTTCTTTTACTTTATAACTGTATACTTCAATTTTTATTTAAAAAAATTAATACTGTTTTCAAAAATTGGCGAGATATTTATTGCCACATATGTTTTAATGCTAAATAATTATATCCTATAAATCTTATTTTAAAGTATTTGAATTTAAGTAATATTTTAATTCTTTTAAAAGTTGGTATGATGTTTATAATTCGATATTAAATTTAAGTAATATTTTAATCCAATTAAACGTTGGCGCAGTGTTTTTATAGCGGTGTTTTTATTCTATTTCTTTGCTATATGAAAGTAATAATTTAACCTAACTTTAGCATTTTATACTCGTAGTAACGGTATTTACTTACATTTGCCTGCCATCTTAAAAAACGACATTTTCAGCAAAAACTTAATCCATTATTTTTAACGATATTTATTTTTTTAAAGTTTCGAAAACTTTACTATGCGTAAAATACGTAAAAACAGCGTTTTTCAAGATGGCTGACGATTGTAAAAACCGCGCCAACAATTGCGGCAACATAAATCGCCGAAATTCCGTGCAACCGTCCACCAAAGTAGCACCCTCTGTCGGGAATTTTAAACGTATACTGCTATGTTGCTTTTAAAATTTTTGTAATTCTGCTGTTGAATTGTATATGGCGTAAGTGCGAAGAAAATGATGCCTAATAATAAAGCTTAAAAGACAAAAAAAGGCTAGCAGGAGAGAGTGTAAGACCTGATTGGTAGACTGGGACCTCAGCGAGAGCATGAAAAACCTTAACAAACCTTTTTGGGCGGCCGTTAACATCTGTAACTTTTCATTTCTTTTTCGATCTGTGTAAATTCGTATTTTTTCTTAGTAAATTCGTAATCCTAAGCAAAATTCGTATTTTATGTATATTATCTTTGTTGAATTTCCCACAGAATATCCTATTTTATGAGGCCCACCAGCGGCCGAGCGGTAACGTCGCTGAACACTGGTAGTTCGGTCCGAGGTTCGAATTCCGCGAACGGGCTGGCTGCATGGGTGTTTTCGTGGTTTTCCCCATGTGTAACGTGTATACGAGCCAGTTTCCCTTAAAAAGTCCTCCACGAAGGCATCCCTCCCTTAAGGAAGATAGCCCTCGAGTGCTTTGCCGTAATCTAATACACTAATACACCAATCCTATTTTATGATAAAGATCTTGTTTTTTCTAAAAGGCATATACTTGTACAGAACAACTGCAATCAAAAGTTACGGACGCCTTTCAATCACTCAAATGAAATACAAGTTCTCCAGATGACTGAGAACACTGCATTTTAAACATTGTGTAAAAACGAAAGCATATTTTACATGAAAACAATAATGATTGCTGCCATTCAGCAAAAAAGAAAAGTAATAACAAAAACATAAGTAGAAAATCATAGGTGAAGTAGTAGTTAAGTTTAAATAACGATATTAATTATTGTACAATCTTTAACAATACTAACGAAATGAGTGATATATTTTTAGCATATTTAAATATTTATTTATAATTTTTAAATGGATTTTTGGAAATTAAAATCTCTGGATAAAAATATTCTAGTAAGGAATATTGGGCCTCCAACTTCTGTTCATCAATCATCATTACGTTTTAATAGCAGAGTCGTAAACTTAAGTTTAAATAAGGTTTCTTCAATGACTTAAAGCATTAATTTCATCTTCTAAGGTATAGATCTAACAAGAATGAAAACAAAAAGTTCATATTACCCAAGAATTTAAATGTACAGAATAATCATTTTGAAAACAGTATTTTGATCGCACTTCATGTACTGCAATATGATCTCCTGAACCAAAAATATTATTTTTTTTTTACACCCTTTCAAAAACGCAATTAAATTAAAACTTTTGATGACTTTATTATGGAAGAGTTTTGTAAAATTAGTTTTGTACTAGACTAGCCACTTGCATGACTTAATCCCATAAAATGTAACAAAAAAGGAAAAAAATGATTTAAATGAGTTCAATTAGTGTAACCTCATTGCGGCCAAATACTATTAAAAACTATTATTAGTCCAAAAGGAACACGATTTTGCGTATTTTCACTTTGCATTGGAGCCTGTTGCCATTCGCAAAAACATAATATTTTATTATTTCATATTCAATCTGTCTGTTATTAATAAACAAACTAAGCTGTTTAGAAGCAATAGATGCAATTCTTAAGAATATTTCTTTTTACTTTTGAATTGCTTTGACCTAAATAAAAAGTGTATTTAATTCACGATATGTGTTAGAAAATGACTGCTTTTACTTAATATTTCATATTTTTGTTTCATAAATGTTTATATAAATCACGTGATATTGTAAGATTAATTTCTTTTACCAAGGAAATAAAACACTTTTTTTTAACCTCCTTAACAAGGAGTGTAACTTGCACTTTCGAATTTGTCAGCAGTTTCTAGCCCAAAGGACGTTAGCCCAGAAGAGCTATTAATTTCGTTTTGGCATTTTGCGTTGATTTTTATATTAAATATTAGGCCAAATATTAGGGCCCTGCATTCTATTTAAAGAAATTAAATAATGAAGAATCTGCATAAATTTTCGCATTGTGATAAAACAACGGTACCTAGAGCCATCAAAATTTGAATAACGTAATCTTCCATAGAATATGGGCATGCGGTAGCCCTAATTTGAATTTGAAATTTGTTTTATTATCCATTTCATACTTTGTAACACTTCAACGAATTTTTGTTTAAAAAACTAAACGATTTCAAAGCGAGCAACTGTATCGGAAATTCTAAAGATATGCTCATTTTAAAATTATTTTGCGATATTTTTGTTGAACTGAATTTTAAGTGCGAAGAACATAATATTTAATAAATAAAGGTAACACACAAAATGTTAAAAAAAAGCCCCTTTGTACGTAATTTAAAATCAGAAACCTTTCAGATTTTTTTGTATGAATGTTATACTCCACATATTAAAATATTCTGGTATGTAGCACTAGCTATTTTACTGCGTGGTTTTTTTATTTGAGTTTAATGTAATGCGTCTACAGCTGTGATGAGTTTTATTAAGTTAAATCTTATTGCGATTAGTGAGTATGTGATTTTAAATTCTACATGTGTTTAGAATTCCAAAACGTATATCTTTAATTTCATAGCGGAATTCAGCTTTGAAATTCTCTAGTTTATTAATAGACAGTTGTCTGTTAACAGACGGATTATGTGTGAAAGTCAAATATCTTTGCCAAATGGCAGCACACCATTGCATGTAAGATGCACATTTTTTTTTCCAGCAGTGGCAACGATATTTTTTTTTTTGCCTGAGTTTGATCTGAGTTTGTTGATTAAGTTAAAAGATAAATATCTTAGATTTAGCACATTTGTTTTAAATCACTGAGTTGGTAAAGCAAAAATTCACACGAATTCGCACAAATCTGAAAACTAATGAAAGCAAGAAACAGATTTGAAATTCAAAATTTTAGCTTCCAGGTGCACATGTCAGGGCGGAAGAGTTACATCGGTTCAAATTCTCGGTTCATTGTGGAAGAATGGCGACTGTGGATGCCGCCATTCTTCCACAATGCGAGCAACGTATAGTAAACCCTTAAATATTTTTCATATTTAAATCGTCAGATTGTTAGTTCATTAAAACATGTTTCATGTATAAATTCCGAATTAAAATTTATATCTTCAAAAATACCGTTATTTTGATACTACAGTAATACCTTGCCGATCGCGGGTTTTCTGAATTCAGCTTCGCATATACACGCTTTTTTAATTGTTTTCTTTTAATTTATCCAACTCCAGATTTCATTCGTACGCCCGTGAATTCAGACAGGGACAGGCCACCCGAACACCTACGTCCATTTTATACCAGGTACATACCCTATTATATTAGTGCTTGGTTCATTGGTTTCGGGAGTTGTTACATAGCATGTCAGTCATTCTTTTAAAGAGACTAAAGTAGCTGTCTTATTTGAACGCACCTTCCCTGTCCTTAGTTCAGCGTCAACGTTTAGTAATTGAGCTTGCAGCTGTAATTCAGTCCTAAAAGGAAACTCCACACAGTGGGTGAAACCGCACAAAGATCCACCAGAGAGAAGTAATCACTTTACTTGAGTAGGTTACTGTTAACGCTGTTAGCGTAGTCAACTAGACAGGGAGAAGGAAATCCATTCCAAAAGAAATCTTTTTACCCGGGCGTTTTTAGATCTTTAACGGGAATGAGTTTTGGACTCTCTCGATGCGAAAGAGTTTAAAGGATTTCCATCGATTGAAAGTAAGCCAAAGAAATCGCACAAATTGCAAACTCAAACGACTGCGAAGGATTTTCAGATATAGAAAAGCGAGAAATCAAAGAATAAACAGGAAAACGACGAGAGTTGCTATAATAGCTGATAGCAAAAGCAATAAAGAAAACAAAGGTAAAGCAAATGGTTAAAAAAGTGCAGAAAATATCTAATTTTGCATTGGAGATTGACCCAAATGAAAAAGAAAAAAAGGCATTTCATGAAAGGCATTAAAAAACTGTGCACTCCATACCGCGAAACGTTTTAAAAAAGTTACGATATTCCTTACTCCAAGCAAAATTCATCAGCTTTTTTTTTTTTTAAATATAATTTTATCATGTACTTATTTAATAGTAACAAAAGTCCTTTAAATTATTTTTTTTATTATTATTTCCTTTCAATTACAATAACATTTAAACTTTTTGACACTATACATGCCTTTTTAATTTGAATTGTACCGTACACATATTTTCCATAATACGTTAACTTCGATGAAAGCTATTTTGCTGTACAAAATATTAGTATTGTAAACTCCGCATTTGGCAAAGGTACTGTATACGTTTACAAACATATGCGTATACATATAGGTATACAATGTGCATCTGAACCGGTCCTGAAGGCGAAACTGCTTCATATCCCCGTTTCTTTCTAATATAAACGGTGGCTGTGCGAAAGAGCGTTGCATGTGAACGGGGCTCAAGACGAAGCAAGAGAGTGGTTTGTTTATTCGGACAACAGCAAGCGAGAAAAAGCAATGTGTCCTCACTTCAGAAGCACTTTTATAGACAAAACGTCATTTTCTTAATCTTGAGCAGCGACTATGTTATAGATGTCGCATTGCAGAGTGATTGCAGGGGGAAATGACGTAACATGCGGCAGAGTGACGTAGCGAAGCATTTAATTTAAATTTATGAATATGAATATCTACTACCAATTGATTCCGAATACGGTTAATAATTTGTTTCTTTTTAGTACATATATATTCTTCATTAATCAATGAAGGAGATTAAAGGATTCTTGTAAGCCGATTTCAGTTACCTTAGCTATTCACATTTAGAGCTTTTTTTGCACATCTCTAAAGCAATCGTCGTTTCATATTTGTCGATAGAGTGTGGATTCAGTTTACGCAGAAAATGAATAGAGCACTCTGTTCGAACGGCATCTATTTTCAATTATTGACGTTATTCCTATAGGGAATTGAAGAAGGATGCCCTGTCTAAAGGGGGATATATAAAAGAGAGGATGAATTTGAGAGTTCAATCTAACTCTCCCTGAAGTAGAGAAGCGTAAAATTATGTCTGGAACGTTATTCAGAGAGAAAGTCATACACCAGGCTTTCATTCATGCGCCAGATCACGAACTTTAAATTGCTCTCTTCTGAATATGCACCGAAGTACAATGCAAGGAAAGCTTCCTCACAGAAATTGTCTTTTGGAAAAGAATAGAAAGAATACTAATACCCCTCAATAAAATAAGGAAAAGGGGAAAGTTCGCCGGCGGATTAGGGAAAATTCTCGGAAGGGATTATTAAAGATACCTCGGCATCATCACTACGTCAAAAGATCGCTTCATGGGAAAGTTCTTTTACTTCGTTATAAACACCGAAAATTTATTTTTCTGAAAAAGGCTGTCATGTTTTAAAATAAGGTGGATTTATTTAAATGAGTGGATTATTAAGAATCTCGTTAAAATAATAATCTTTGCGATGACAGCCATGTCTTTAATTAGAGGTAGATTTAGACAAGGGGATTCAAAGAAATATCATTTGTCTAATTTGTATTCATAATTAAGAAATGTTTTAAAATCGCTAACTCTGGAAACCATCAGCATGCGCAACTCAGAAAAAAAATTTTAAACTGCTCGAGGAAAAACGCCAAGACTTTGCAAAAAATGCTGGATTTTATTTGCACGTCTAATTGGGGCATGTAACATAAGATTATCACAAAACCAAAGCTAAGATAAGCAAAAATCAGCTGCAATATCAAAATTTCAGACTAACACCTCTGCCAATGTATCGTTAAAGTTTCAAAAAGGTTTCTCCCCCCCAAGAAATAGATTAAAATATAAAAGGGAGGAGAAAGAAATTCTGAAAGCATTCAGATTTTAATTTCACACGAGAAGGTTTGTTAAGCTCTTTACACACTCCTTGAACTTGCAGTTTACCAACTGTCTCTTGGATTCACTACCGTTAAGATAACTTTTCTTGTCTTTTTAACTTTATTATTAAATAACGCTTTCTTCGCATTTATGCTTCAAAGGAATTCAACTGTAAAATCACAACTGTTTTTATAGCAACACATTCTGGATTTCCCGGCAAAGTAGTCAATGTTGCTATACATTTTTTTCATATATATTTGCTACATTATTTCTTTAAAAATAATAATTAGCTGTAATATTTGGTCACCATACCTTTTATTTGAAAGCTGATTAGGTCAAAAATGTGAGAATCGAAACTCAGCCCCTCTGGGCCAAAAATATTTAAAAAAATAAAAAAATTATAATTTATTAAATAATGAAGAGTTTCTATGTACATGCATTTATGTATGTATGTATGCAAGTATGTGTGTGTACTCAATCAAAAAAACAGGAAAGTTCTATATCTCCCGTTCTATTTTGCAGGTTGAAGAAATTCAGCTTGCGTTTTTCATATCTCGAAAACGCGACTTAGGATTTATATAAAATTTATACATAGCATTGTTCTAATGTACGTATTTTGACATATAGTCGAACGTTTTCTAAACTAACACTGCAAATTGTTTCCATGCTTCGATTCTATGACTGAAATTATGCCACAAAACCAAATAAATCACTAATTAAAATTTGTATGAAATTTAATAAGTAATTCGGAAATCAACCTTAGCGCATATTTTTTACTTTGTGCTAAGAATAATTCACTTTTCGAACTTCTCAGTTTACTGCAACCTATTTCACTTTTCCGTTCACTCTGCTCGTACATAAAAAAAGTATTATTTTTTCTTTCTTGAATATATTTTTACTTCATATTATATCAATGTTAAATTTTTAGCCATTTTTTTTTCTTTTCAGAAATTCAGTTTAATTATTTGATCTGTATGTAATTTGATTTTATTTATCTCAGTTCCAATTTTGAAATGAATTTAAATTTATTTGAAACACTGAGGTGTGGAAGGTAAAATATTTCTCGGGCAGTGGCAGCACATCTCTTTTAAGTCGCTGAATTTTTAAATTAAATTTGAAAGAGCACATGTCTCGGTATGACAGAGCAATAATTTACTCTTTTCCAAGTGGCAACACATAACTTTTAAAACAATACGTTTCCAGGTTAAACTTGTAATCCGTTGTTTAGTTATTTTCATTTCATACGGTGATACAGATGAAAACTAACATTGCTTATGGATATAATCTCTTAGCCAGCGAATGCTTCAACAAATGCTATAACACAAAGGTTTATAACGAATAATTTCAAAATGATTCTACTGTCGGATTTTTGCAAAAACGAAGTATTAAAAACTCAGTTTGTGATAGACTCATTTTTTAAAAGTTAATTATTCCAAAAATTATACAGTGTGCCTTAGCGCAAACTGTTACGATTTCATAATGAATTGAATGACAAAGAACCGAATGATAGCTTAATAGAATTTATTTTTCTAAAAGAAACACTTTAGTGTTCTCGAGCCTTCCACAAAAGTACTCATACAGCTCTTCTCAGTATGACCGAAATTACTAGAAAGTGTGCAAAGTTACATATAAGGTCTGGATATGGTTACAATCACATATAGGGATCAATAACAATTATAGGGACCGTACCCAAAGGTCGCCAAGTGTGCGGATGTTTAGTCGCCAAAACTTAAAATTAGTCACCAAAACTATCACCATCAGTCGCCAAAACTATCTCCGCAAAATTAGTCGCCAAAGCTATTATTCGCCAAAAGTATCTCCAGCTTGTCGCTCTCTCACAAATCTGGCGAGATAATTATCTACCTCAATATTAAATGGACTGGACCTTGTAACTTTATTTTTTGGGCCAAATTCCAATCTTGAGGCCTTTCATATTGCATTATACAAGAGCTACTACAATTAGCCCTAAGGGGAAGTTAGTTCCGAATAGGATATTAATTTTAAAACGGCATTTCGCGTTGAATCACTGTGAATCACTAAAAATGGCGTATCAGTTTTCGTATTGTTGCCACCAAATATTATCGCCCTGCATTACATATACAGTGGTGGCCAAAATTGTGGACACATTTGGAAATTTTTATGTTTTTGAACTTTCTATGCTTATAGAAAATGTTACGTTTCGCAAAATGCAAACTTGTATATATCATTTTAAAGAGAATTTATTATTGAATTCAATACAAAACACAAAATCCAATTATTTGCAATACAAAAAACGTTATATGTACTTTAATATAAATAAAAAAACACAGTAATGAAGTGGTTTGTAATATCTATCTTTCCTGGCCAATCACTGTTCTTGTTCTGAGAACCAATCAAATGTTAGTAACTGCCAGTAGAAGCTGACATCAGGTTTACACTTGAAACAATTCATTATTTTGCATTATTCTGTAGAAGAAGGACCTGTTTCTTATACACTGCAATTACAAGTAGGAATTTTTGTAAACATTTTTAATATTTAGTCAAGAAGCAATGACATCAAATAAAAGAGTAGATTGGACACCCAGAAAGAGATGTAATGTTATTGTATTACGAGAAAGTGGTCTTTCCTATGCTGAAATTGCAAGACAGGTGGGTGGTTCAGTGACTACATCTGGAGTCCGAAAGTTTTGTTTACGATATCGGGAGACAAATTCAATAAAAAACAAAGAAGGAAAAGGCCTAAAAAGTTGCACCACATCTATTGATGACAGAAGAGTAAAAGTACTATGTCTCCAAGATAGAAAAATGTCATCAGCGGCCATCAGAAGTGATCTGAATGATGCTGGTGTTTGTGTCAGCTCAAGAACAATTAGGAGAAGATTATCAAATGTTGGACTGAGAGGTAGAATTCCACGAACAAAGCCTTATCTTAATTTTCAGCAACGAAGAAAAAGACTACAGTGGGCAAAGGAACACATTAATTGGACAGATGATCAGTGGCCACAAGTTATATGGAGTGATGAAATTAAGATATCGTTATTCGGTAGTGATGGGCGAAAACATATAAGACGTAGAATAAGAGAAGAGCTACATCCTGACTGCATTCAAGCAACTGTGAAGAACCCAGTTAGTGTTATGATTTGGTTCTACATGTCAGCAGATGGTATTGGTCGCCTTCATGTCATCGATGGGACACTGAATGCCAGAAAATACATTGACACTATTCTAGAACGAAAACTTCTACCTTCCATCAGAGATCTCTTTCCCAACAATGCTTCGTTTATTTCCACACGGCGAAAATATCGAAATAGTGGTTTCGTACAAAGAGCATTAAATTGCTGTCATGTCCAGGAAACAGTCCTGACCTCAATCCTATCGAAAATTTGTGGCACCGTTTGAAAACTCTTGTCCGAATGAGGCGCCCATCAAATAAAAGGGAACTAGTTGAGGCTATAATTGTTTCCTGGCATCATGTAATAACGAAAGAAGAGCTTAAAACTCTTGTCAGCTCAATGAAACGTCGATGTGAAGCTGTAATCAAAAATAAAGGGTACCTTACTAAGTACTGATAACTCATTGCAATCATCACTATCTAATGTATATCGATAACTATTATCGTTTAACTTTTTTGGTATTGCAAATAATTGAATTTTGTGTTTTGTATTGAATTCAGTAATTAATTCTCTTTAAAATGATATATACAAGTTTGCATTTTGTGAAACGTAACGTTTTCTGTAAGCATACAAATTTCAAAAACATAACAATTTCCAAAAGTGTCCACAATTTTGGCCACCACTGTATTTAAAGAAATAAAATAAGGAAGACACTGCACGAATGTATACATGTTTTTGTAATTGTAAAAAAACAGCAGTATCTAGAGCAATCACATTTTGAGAAACGTAGATCTTCACTCGAACATGGGCACTTGAAGCCCGAATTTTGAATTTCGAATTTGCTTTATTATCTATTTCATATGTTATAAATCTTAAACGGAAGTTTGATTTACAAACTCAACGATTTGAAAGCCAGTAATGGTAGCACTGTACAGAAGAAACATTTTTACTCCACAACGCGGGACAGTTTGTGGGAAATTCCAAAGATATGCTGTTTTTAAATTTTTTGTGATTTTTGTCGTTGAATAATGTTATGTGGAGTAAGCGCCAAGAACACGATATTTAATAAATAAAGTGAACACACAAAGCGTTAATAAAAATAAGCAAGTTGTAATAAAGGAGGACAATGAAAAATTTCGTAAAGCTATGTTAGTAAGAAAACTGAACAGTGATATAAATTGAGAATAGAATTTTAAAAAAATAAAGGAAAAAATGTATAAGGCCAAAGCTTAACACTGCATGTCAAATTGTAAACGTATACTTCTATGCTGCTTTCAAAATTTTGTAATTTTCCTGTTGAATTGTATATGACGCAAGTGTGAAGAAATTTATGTTTAATAATAAAGCTAAACACACACACAAAAAAAAAAAAAGGGTTAGCAAGCTTCTAGAGTGTGAGCTGAGCGAGATGGTAAAAAAACCTTAACAAATCCTTCTGGGAGAGCGTTAAAATCAAAAACCTTTCAGATTTTTTTTACGCGTAATTTCACTAAATTTATTTACATATATACAAAATTCTTAGCAATAATATTTTGTGTGCAAAATAAATTGTGGAGTTATTAGTTTTTTTTTTTTTTTTTTTTTTTTTTTTTTTTTTTTTTATGCTGGAGACGTGAAAAATGAGCAATGGCCTCGCCGGGACTAGAACCTGGACCTCTCTAATACGCGTAGAGTGTGCTACCGTTATATCACGAAAGCATGCAGAAAGGAAGGAGAAGATACCCTTTTTAAAGGGCAGCTGGGGATTAAGGGACCTAGTTGCCAAATTCTGGTGGTCAAGCATAATCATCCACCACCTTTTAGTTCGAGTGCCACTGTAGAGTCATTGGGCCTTTTTTGATGCGGAAAACGTGAAAAATAATCAATGCCTACTGTAGAACTCGAACCTGGAACTCTTGAACATGCGCCTCATAGCGCCACTTCTCAAAACGGGCCACAAATCAGAATTCCCACCAATCAAAAAAGAGATCGTTTGTTGGGTGATAACTGTGTATATATTATGGATGAAGGAGAGAACTGACGAAATTCGTGCGTTAACGTTAAGTCAGGAAAATAAAGTAATTAATTTGAATAAAGTGAAACATTTTATGCTTTTAGTGAGAAACATTTCTTAAAAGAGAGTGGCATGTCAAGGGAAGTGATTAGTGTATGTCATGGGGATTTAGTCTGTATCAATAAGATCGTATTTAAAATTCTCAACACAGCATAGAGTATCGTTGTCTACAAACATTGTTGAAATTTTTATTCAGTCTGTGTATGTGTTTGCTCATTTTTAAGGAGTGATCATGTGATAAATTTTGAAGTCCCTATGAACAGTTTCGTTCCTAAGGAAACTAAGCGACCCAATTGACTTTCTTGAGAAAGGTGTTTCAATAAGTCTGATATTTATTGAAATCTGTTTTTGTGACGGCACTCTAGGCGGAGAGACCTAGGGGAGAATGGGCCAGATGATTGCAGTGTTAATGCTCATTTCGTCTGTGAGGTTCAACATTCAGAAGGAGTTTCATCCTGTAAGCTATCGCAGTAATTTCGTAGATAGAACTGGTGATTGAGCATTCCAGCTACAAGTGCCGCTGAAGAGGACACATCAGAAAATGTTCTGTGGTGACTCGGGGCATTATTTTTCATTAAACAGATCTTCTTTGATAGGTTTTGCCTTACGTCTGTGGATTAGTAATGTTTTTGATTTCGATACAATGTTATTAGTCCTCCAGTTTGAGCTCCAATCCTTTATCTCGTAAATTCTGTTCTGGAGCCTTAGTAACAGCATGGTTAAGCTTCAGCGATTTCGAGATATCTGTACCATTCGCGTAAAAAGCGACGAAGTAGTTCACACCATCTTCGAACAGGGAAATGTCCATAACATAAACGAAATACAGAATCGGGACAAGAATGGAACCCTGCGGCACACCAGCTTGAATCTCCGTTTTATCGGAGTCAAAACTGCGTTGCCCGACCCTAAAGATATATTTGCTTTAAATGTTAAATAATAATACTAGTTTTGAGTTAAAATAACACCCCGAATAACGATTAAGGGGACTCGTACACTTTAAAACACTTCGAATATGCGACTCGTACACTTCGAATATGCGACTGTTGCAAGAATTGGGATAACTTATTTATTTTAAAAGCAATTACTTTCAACTTTTTATAGATGACTACATAATATAACTGCTTTCTGAAATAGTAATCCGAAAATTTGTGTTGCCACAAATATTTTTAAAATTTAATCCGCTTTGTGACAAACGTTTTCGCCATGTTTCCACCTAGCGCGCAGAGTTTAAATCATTCTGTCGCATAATTTAATTCCATATTTAATATATAGCTTTTATAACATTTGGAAACTACTGTGAACCAAAATTCCTAAGAATTTCATGTTAACGTTTTATTTTAATTGCAGTTGAGTTTATAAAATGTATTTTATTTAAAAAAATCTGTAATGTTTTCGTGAAAAAAAATTTTTAATATTAAAAAATTCATCAAATTTTTGGCTCAGTTAGAAAATAGTGCCCATATAAAAAATTCCATTAAATTTCAAGTATGTAGCATTAGCCATTTTTAAAATATCATGCGCGCAAGGTGGAAATATGACGAAAAACTTTGTCACAAAGCGGATTAAATGACAAAACTATTTGTGGCAACACAAACGTTCTGGTCACTAGTTCCCAAAGCAGCTATATTATGTAGTCAGCTGTAAAAGGTTGGAAGTAATTGCTTTTAAAATAAATAAAATATCCCAATTCTTTCAGCAGTCACATGTTCAAAGATCATAAGAAATTTAAGTTGTATGAGCCCCCTTAATAGAGGAGTTAAAGCAACGAGAATCAGAGAAATATTCATAAATTTGCAGGTCTAGTTTCGAACGTTTAGCTATAGAACCTTCTTCAGCTGCAGAAGTGCAAATGGTCATTTGTCGAAGCCATTTGAACTTGTGCAGCTGAAGAAGAGGTTCGAAATTTAAAATCGCGAAACTAGTACAGAATACTTATTAATATTACGCTGATTCTTATTGCTTTAATTTCTCTAGTAATAATACTATGTCTTGACTGAAGTCTATATTAAGAAGTCTATGTATAAGGGTCTTATTCTAGACGCGGTCGAAGCTTTCGCCACGTCTAGTATAAAGAAAGTTAGGACCTGATGATTTCGGATGGTTTCTCTGACAAATTTAACGACATGGACCAGATGCAGGGTAGTCCTTTTCTAAAGTACTAAATTGCAGTCCTTTTGTAGTTTTTTTCATCTTCAGACTGATTAAATTAGAAAGAAAAGTTAAATATATTTCACTTTTAATGGCAAAACACTTGCGCGTGGAAGATAAAAATACTTTATTTCAGGCAGTGGCAACACATTTCTATGAAAACGCGAAGTTTGCTGATTAAATTTGAGAAATAGAAAAATGATACGTCTGTCCTTACTCCCAAGCCTAGTAAGGACAATTCTAAAGTGCAAAACTTTAAGCCGATCAACCTATTACCTTTTCTTGGCAGTATCTTTCAAAAGTCATTTTAAACATATTAGACCCAATTCTCAATGCACTGTCCAATCAGCTGTTCGGATTTAGAAAAGGACTTCACTTTAGAACTTTAGTTCAATTTTCAATTTAGAACTTTATTTCACCTACAGTTTAGAACTTTAGTTCAACTAGAGTTTAGAACTTTAGTTCAACTTGAGTTTAGAACTTTCATTCAATATGTAGCAATAATTTGCTGCAGGCCTGTTAAGGATTTTGAAGATATTAGTTTCTACCAGATCCAGGAAAACTTCGTAAGCATTATATATTTTGTCTTTTTTATAGCAACTATTTTAGGCGGTTGCCTCACCAGTGTTTAGTTGAATTAAAAAGTCCACTTTCCTTTACAAATGACAGGAATAGCATATATCTAATAGCGAAAAAAAATTAAGAAAGTGGAAAAGTTCGCATTTTCTGAAAATTCTGCATTCGTCGTTTTTTTTTTTTATATAAAAAAAATTTTTTCAAATTAATTAGAAAAAAAAATCGCAAACAGCTCAAGCTGATTAATTAATAATAATTTGTAAGTTTCATCTGCTAGTAAGTAATCTCGGCATAATTATATTTCTAAGAGATTCTTCATTTTTACCGTTGTTGTTGCTGGTGAATTAAGTAAAATATGCACAAAACATTACGTTAAATAAATGTTCAACACTCTGACATTTTTTGATTCAAAAATAAAAACGAACCTCTTTAGTTTCAAACTTAAATGAAAATAATAAAGGCTTAAGTATTTCATTCTCATTATCGACGGTTATGGTTGAACGTGACACTTCGACAGTTTTCTAGAACTTTTTAATTAGAGATAATAAATAAACATTGTGTGTAAAAACTCTTTCATAGCATTCCACGATAAGAGTTTGTTTTAACAGTCTCTCTGCTAAATTTCCAGAAAATTTTGTTTTTCGTAGATTTTTTTCCCTACTCTTATGCAAACTTCAGTTTCTATATAATCAGCATTAATATTTTTAAAAACAAATATTGCAGGATTTTTATCAGGCATCCGAAATACTGTAATCTTTGATTCAACCCGTTACCAATGCTTCCTCGGTACTATACGTATTACCATTTGCCCAATTTTTAAATTTTCTTAAGTGCGTGTTTGCTAGTGCACTCTTTTATCTGTCTAATGATGCATTTTTATTTCCTTG
The DNA here is from genome assembly GCF_044657685.1 of Stegodyphus dumicola. Lineage (NCBI taxonomy): Eukaryota > Metazoa > Arthropoda > Arachnida > Araneae > Eresidae > Stegodyphus > Stegodyphus dumicola. Next base: position 243,370,349 of record NC_140771.1, read on the forward strand.
TACGTAGTAAAAGAAGTATTGTAATCGCGAAAAATTCCGGGTATCCTATTTCAACCCCAAAATACCCCTTTCGACCTCGATCGAAAGCAATTTAGTGATGTTTTTGCGTGACATATGTACGTAAGGACAGAATAAAGGACTCTTTTCTCCCAAACGAATTATAAAACTCATTTAAAATGGATTCAGAAGAGTTTTTTTTCATTGCATCTGTACGTACTTACGTACATATGTATGTATCTCGCATTACTCAAAAACGAGTAGCCTCAGAAAATTGAAATTGTGTATATAGGACTGCTATAACGTGTAGTTGTGCACATCCCTTTTCGGTTGCAATCGGCTGCACCAAATATATATATAACCACTCTGTTACTCGGCTCGGTGAGCTCAGGTTTTGTATTCTTATATGTTAGTAAATTGTGCATTTTTTGCTTTAAAAATGTTTGAATTGTGTTATTCTTATCTTCTAGCTAAGCGTTTTATGCGTTTAGTTAATCTGCATGCAATAGTTGTAGAATTGTCAACAATTTAAAAGTTTTTAAGTGAGGCTAAGCCTAATTTTTTTAACCATAGCAGCCATATTTGTTTATATTTGAATCTTAGCAGAATATAGTGAATTAAGTCTTACTGCACCTTAAGCCGTGTGGGACCCAAACGAAACTTTTAGTTTTGTGCATCGAAAAATCTGCCTTCTTGCCCACTGGCCGAGTTGCTTGTTTTTGCATCGAAACTGTCATTTTAATTGTAATATTTTTTAATTGTTTTAACTGTATTTAGTGTTTTATGTTTTCCTATATCTTTCAATTTTTAATGAAGATATTTTGAGTGTTTATGTATTTTTGCCTTGTGAAAGAATTAATTAATTGAGAAAATATAGCTCTAATGAAATCCAAGGAAAAAAGCAGCAGATATGATGGCCAGTCTGACTCGGACAGAGGAGTAGAATGTTTACGAGTAGCTCATGCGCATTAGGTAAGCGACGCTGAATCGTCTGTGAAAAACTGTTTCTTTTTTTATTTGTTTAATTTCTTTTATACATCGTTTTAGATTTATTATAATATTTGAATAGAACATGTGGCAAAGATTAGATAATTCTTCAAATGATGTAATTTGTTGGAAAAGCTTAGAAGTTTTGTGCACCGAAAAATCGGTCTTCTTGCCCGTTGGCCGTATTGCTTGTTTTTGCGTAGAAATTGTGATTTTAATTGTAAAATTTGTTTTTTTCTATTGTTTTAACTGTATTTAATGTTTTATATACCTTTCAATTTTTAACAAAGATATTTTGAGGTTTTATGTGTTTTTGCTTTGTCGCGAACTGAGAACTGAATTAATTGAATGACAAATATATGTCTAATGAAATTCGACGAAAGAAATTTAAATGAAATGCAGGAAAAAATGGGTATAATTTAATATACCGTTGTCATGTTGTGTACATATCAGATTTTATATTGATTACATCATTTGTAGTTTCGAAGATATAACCACTTGCTCGTACCTCAAATTTTACTTTACCATCAAGACATTACAGACGCCCACCAGCGGTCGAGCGGTAAAGTCGCTGAGCACTGTTAGTTCGGTTCAAGGTTCGAATCCCGCGAACAGGCTGGCTGCAAGGGCTTTTTCGTAATTTCCCCCTATGTGTAACGTGTATACGAGCCACTTTCCCTTAGAATGTCCTCCACGAAAGCATCCCAACCTTTAGGCTGATAGCAGTCGATGCTTTGCCATAATCGCATAAACCAAACCAGACTATTATGGAAGAACGTAAACCTAGGTTAGAAAAATGTTCGAACCCAATTGTCATTTCTTGTAAGTACTTTCTCGGTTTGTTCAGTTTAGAACACGGGATACTGACGGAATAGATTGCCCGGTTTGTGCGAAGTATTGTGGCGTAGCAGTTTTCCAAATACATGAGTAAAATTGTAATTTTTTCCATAATTGTTATTGTTACGTTTTTATTGCAAATCTTTTCTATAACTGCTTCATTTCCCTGAAGAGAAATAAAGTATAACTTCATTGAAATTCTTCCTCATATTTTTCATAAAATTATTAATTTTAAATTCATAACTGAGCATGCGCAACTGCTTCACGATGCTGAAAAATTATTTCATATTTAAATTCCTGATTTAAGAAACTTTTTTCCAGTATTCTTTATGCATTGAATTTTATTTCTCATACCTATTCTGATATGCAAAATTTGATAATTTATAAAAAATGGCGTCAAGTTTAAAAAAAAAACGCTTATTTATTTATTAGTAGCAGAGCTGCTACCAAACACTGTCGTCAATGTTTTCTGAATCACGTCCCAAATAAAAGGATATTACCACTAAATTTTATGTCATGCATTATTTTTAAAGAAATAATGTAACAAATATAAAAGCAGCCTATGAAGGGACAGAACTCAAAAGCAGGGCCCCCTGTCCCGGATGACCCTTCGGGTTTGCCATATCGGGGTTAAAAAATCTAAGCTTACGTGACCCCTTCAACGGCGGCGCAAACCTCACAGTCCCTGCCCAGCTTTATACATAGCCTTGAACAAGGTAGAAAACGCTTGATACATAGTACAGTTTTGAACGCTGTGACATCCTTGCCTCTGGGCACCACTTCATCGGCATCGAAATAATCGTCTTGGTGACTTGTTCTACCTGTCAGTCCCGTCGCTGGGACTCTGAGGACCAAACCCTCGTCGACTAGGTCGGTGATCTCCGATCTAGCTCCATAACAGCCAAAGGTACAGACACTACAGTACCAGTACTGTCCCTGCCAAGCCTGAACCAGCCATAGACTGAACTATTCTAGTCCTTTGAATTCAAATTAGGTGCCCCCGTGGTTGAGAATGCCTAAGTACAGCTCCTAGCCAGTTCTTCCCAAGAATTCTCCTGAGTCCACCCCGGGGGGCATCTTTGAAGGGACAGAAGATTTACATCCATGACTTCTCCGGGATTCGACTCCGGGACCTTTGGTACGGCAGTCAGAGTCACACACTACTTTCCCTGGACGACCGCTTTTTAAAAGTCCAAACGCGAAAAAAGTCCTTAGAATATTAGTAGAGATGAGAGCGGAGGGAATGGCCTTGATATCTTTTTCTTGTTCCTTTTTCGTAGGAAATTAATAGCGGATTTTGACGCATGGCTGTTTGCTTTGTCTTGATGTAGTTCTATTGATTAATGGCACTGTGGGTAAAGAGAAGTTATGTCGTCATATTTGAATATTGGGTACAAAATATGTTCCTGCTTCTATATGGACTTGATCTTAATATTTTTCTCCACTATCTTTATTTTTAATTTGGCCTTATATGCAAAACCAGCAACAATAATAAATACCTTTCAAAAACTATTCTAGAATCTTTGAACCATGTTTTAAGAGCTTTTTCTCCTTTTTGGAGATAATAAACGGATCTCTTCTTATGGCAGCCACTTAAATGCAACCAAGATTCATCTACTGTAACAACATTTTTCCATTTCTTTCTGAGTAATTGCTTCTCTCATCTCTCTCATCACTGCGTTCGGCGATATATCGTCGAAAAAGGCGATGCACATTACACTTTTCTCGCCTTTTTAAGATTCAAATCAGCACTAATTACTTTGTTTACAGTTAAATACTGAGCATTTTAAAGAATTTGCAACAGTCCTTTGACATAGCGTTTAACATTGAACATCTTACCTTTGCAACATTTGAAGCATTCCTTTTTTTGTTTCTTTGAATATGTATTTGGAACAATTTTTTTGAATATGTTTTTGGAACAAACCCAAACTTTTTCCTTTCTTGTTGAAAATATTATGCATGGTAGCTTTATATATCTAAAGAACATGGCTTTGCTACCTTATTTTAATAACTAGGTACAAATAATATTTTTCGGAAAGGGTACAGACATTACTTTTGCGTTCTACAGTTTCGTGGATTTGGAGAGGTTGATGGCAACACTTGATGAAGAATCAAAACACAATTTATTCGTCGGTATTACACAGGACAGTTGCAAAGACGCGTTGCAGTTGTCGAAAAACTACGAAAAACACGCTAAAACAATCAGGAACTCAAGCTATCAGTTTAAAACGCTGAAGACAGTTTCGTGGCAAAGTACTAAAGTTCATCTCCCGACTCGGTCGATCTTTCTCGGAGCTCAAAACGCTCAAGATACACTGACGATGCAAACGGCGGTACACACACACTACTCTGCGTACCCGTAGGGTTTATATACGTAGTTTTTGACCTGCCTTCGAAAACATTCCGTGGCAAACCGATAAGAATTCGTACCAGAATGCTCTCGCTCTGTCTATGGCATATCACCAATATTGTCGCCAAATGGGTAATTTCGCGCAAAAACCTGGCAACCTTCCTTGTCTTTCATTTCTATTTTCTGGCAACCCTAAACCGCCTTCAATAACTTTCCATCCAGTGCTTCTTTAAAACGTCATTTTGCATGAAAGTAGCATGACTGTAAAGTAGCAGACGATAGTTTATACTTTTAAAAATGTAGTTGTAGTTAAAATAAAATTTCGAGGCAGACGATTTTTTTTATGAGCCAAGGAAAATCGTCTAAAAATTTTGCGAACAGCCTATGTGTATCGAAATGAATGTGCTTGCTTTCATATAGTTCGCAGGTTTTATTTTGTAGTTATGCTCAAAACTACACACATTTTTTGAAATATCGATGTATATTTTGCATTTCAGAGTAAAATGCAACGCCAATGTGATGCACAGAATGAAAGTTTATAACGATTTTGTGCCAGAATATTTCAAAGGAAGCCTTGGAAATCTTAAATGTTTTAAGGAATATATTTTCGCATGAAGAAATTTAATGTGACAGAGTAGATGTAATCATATTTTCGAGTTTGAGCGAACCGAAGTGGTGGGAAACTGCATGGAGTACTTGTTGCTGTGTCTTAAAATATCGATTATAAATATTGGCTTTTCGAAAGATCCGTTTTAGATACACTCGAGTAAGATATCCAAAAGTTTCGCAAATATCAATAGTTTCTTTGTGGAGATCTAAAGATTAACTCGAAAATGCCAAAATTTATCTTGCGCTTGGAGTCACAAACTATTAAACTTAAAGTAAACAAAATTTAATATAAGTGACAAACGGATCTAAGCCTAAGAAGAACTAACAAAAACTTTAAGGAAATTTTAGAATCAGCATTACAGGCTGTCGTATAGTAGTAGTTCTTTTCATGCGGGTTTTGGGTAAATTAAATTAAACATTTAAAATATTTATTATTTTAAGTTTTCCACTTTAACGAGTAGAAAAAATAAGCAGAAAAGGAAAATTCTTTTACGTTATTTTTCATGCAAATGTATTACAATGAATTCCCACAATATTTTTAAGACTCAAATTTCTTTCTTCAAGTAAAATCTTATTTTTACATGAAGTTAAAGTGAAGTAAAGAATAAAAAACACTTGAAATCGTTAAAAGAATTGTTTGTTTCCATTTCTGTATTTGAAGAACAGTAGCAGATAGAAATAAAATATTAGAATCTAAACAATCGGATTCAAACACTACAGGACTTACTTGTACAGCCTACTAAATTTTACATATTTTTTGCTGCACTTCGTTTAAATTTATTTCCTTGAGAATTTTTCCTTATTTCAATCATTGGAGATATATTGCTCAGTTATCACTTCGCGGTAAAGAAAAAAAATGCATAAAAATTCAAACTATCTTAATTAAATATTGTAAAAGCAGAAAAATATAAAACACCAAATACAGTTTTTTTTTTTTTTTTTCATTAAAAATTAGAGTTTCTAGGCCAAAACAACTAATTCGGCCAAAGGGTAGGAAGACAATATTCTCGGCGCACAAACTTCGATTTAAAGTTAACCTTTGCGCCCACTGGGCAGAAAGACACTGAGATTGGTGCATGAACTGGCTTAATTCATTATTCTACTGAGAGTTTCTAATGTCAAAAAATAGCTGCCACTTACCCTTTTAAATTATTGATAATTCTACAACTATTTCATGCAGATCAAATTAACGCAGGGGTAGTCAACCTTTTTATACCTACCGGCCACTCTGTGGGTAGTTAAATTTCCTCACCGGTTTCGCAGTAATTTAATTTAGCTTAAATGCAAAGTAATTTTTGGAATGGAGGCTCAGTAAAAATATTTATAGTTAAATTTATCGATTTATTTATATTTTTCTTATGTTTATAAGAAACAGAAATTTATGACCCGCGTAATTAGCCGGGACATCGGTTTCAGGGAAACTGTTTCGCCTAGAAAACCTTCAATGGTAGGAAAAGGGGAAATTAGTTTCTCGAGAAATTTTCTCCTAGGCTCACACTTTAAGTGATAGTTTGTTAAGATGTGATAATGCCATTATGCGCGCTTATCACAGAACAACACCTAAGATAAGTGGCATAGCGTACCCGCCCACCATTAAAGCTTAAATTGCTCACTAGCGATTAGACCAGCTTGATCAGCTCACTAGACCAGCTTGATTTTCCTTAGGGGTAAATGAATTTAAAGTTTCATAAAAGTCGATTAACATGTTTCGTTCTCCTGATTCATTTGAGATCAAAAACCGCAAAAAGATTTAATTAAATTTTCATTTAAGATATTAATATTCATATAAAACCGGAAAATCGGATCTCAAATTATAAAGTATTTATTCCGCCTTCTTAGCTTGCCTTCGTGGTGTAGTGGGCAGCACCTCCGGCGCGTATTCGAGAGGTCCGTCGTTCGAGTTCCGGCGAAGGCATTGCTCATTTTGTATCTCTCCTGCTTCGAAATAACCTAATGTTTGAACAGTGGCGCCCGAACTAAAAAAGGCGATGGATGACGATTCCCCACCACCAGGATTTGGCGAATGTGTCCCCTAATTCCCAGTCGCCTTTTAAAAAGTGGAGTATATAAGGTATTTGTCTCGCCTTCTTAGCGTGCCTTCCAGGTGTAGGGGTCTGCACGCTCGGCGCGTATTAGAGAGGTAAAGGTTCAATTCCTGGCGAGGGCATTGCTCATTTATCTCCTGCTTTCAAAAAAATCCTAATGTTTCTACAAAATGTATCCAGAATTTCCCCTACATGCTTTCGAAACACTTAAGGAAAAGAATAAAATAATTCATTATGCCAAATTGGCAACTAAAAAGAAAACCATAAAAACTTCACATTGTGCAAATTAACTATTCACAAATCAAATTGGTCAAAACATATTATATATGCGTTTGGTGCCGCCGATCGCAGCAAAGGACAGAGGTGCATATTTAGATCTTATAGCGAACGCCTTTCTTCTGAATCCATTTTACAATCCATTTTAATAAAAAGGGACTTTTGTTCTTTCCGTACGTATCACACTCAAAAAAAAAAAAAAAAAAAAAAAAAAAATCTGATGTGTACACCACATGACTTCCTTGTACGGAATATTAAATTATACGCATTTTTTCTTGATTTTTCATTTAAACTTATTGGATTGAATCAAATCTACTTCGCCGACAGCGCATAAACCACAATAGAATAAATGCATTCTTTAAAATTCACTCTAGTATTTGTTTACCATAGCCACACTCTGGCGCTAGGTTCACTTAACAGTATTAATAATTATATAACAGTTAACTTATAATAATTATATAACGGAAACTAAGTTAACTGTTATATAATCCAATAATTATATAACAGTTAACTTATATATTTCGTTCATATTGTAACTCATAATGCACAAAATTTATATCATTTAAAGAATAGAATTATCTAATCGTTGCCACATGTTCTATTCAAATACTATAATAAAGCTAGAATGATGTATAAAAGAAATTAAGCAAACAAAACAAAAAAGAAACAGTTTTTCACAGACGATTGAGTATTTCTCATTGAATTAATTCAGTTCTCACTTCGCGAGAAGGCAAAACTGCATAAAAACTCAAAATATCTCTATTAAAAAGTAAATCTCAAACACTTATTTCCTCGAAAAAATTCCGTTTCCGAAGTTTGGCCAAAGTGGCTTTAATTCAAACCATTTTTTGGAAGACCATTCTGATATCACCAATGTCCCGAAATTTGGTCGAAATTGGCTTCACTTCCAGGCATTCTTTAGAAGACCATGCTGACATCAATAATGCCCCGAAGTTTGGTCCCAAAGTGGTTTCCGTTCCAGCCATTCTTTGGAAGACCACTCTGATAACGCCAATGTCCCGAAAATTGACCGAACTTTGTTTCCCTTGAAGTTGTTCCTCGTAAGACCACTTTGATAGCACCAATGGCCCGAAGTTTGGCTGAAAGCGACTTGCCTTTCAGACCGCCTTTGGAAGGTAACTGCCTATGACTCCATTCCATCGAAAAGAAGAAATGAAATGGTGTCGAGGTCGAACCTTTTGATGTAACGATAGTATTTAGTGAAGAGTCTGATTTTCCCTTACTAATGATAGCCATCGACCAAGAGGCACTGTATACAGGTACTTTATACCAAATGGGCACAACCATAACCAGGCACTAAGTGGCCAATCATTAATACAGTGTTATCGCATTGGACAGAGGCCTGTGACGCAACTATTAATATTTCCAAACCAGAACTACACATTCCCCAGGGCTGTCTTGTATGGATTATAAATCTGCTAATGATTGGAGTAATGCTCTCAGCGTTTTGAAATTTGGGGAGGTATGAAGGAAAGCATGGGATCACATGGAGGGAAAACATAGATTCTAGTGAGACATAGGGGACAGAGCTGCACACTCTCCAGGGTTGTCTAGTGCCCTAACGACAAAGTTTTTGAAATGAGACTGGATTACTGGATTTTTGTGAGACATGGAGGAGGCACATATATTTTGCTCAGATATGGAGGGAAGAACTGCATGTTTTCAATCAACGGTAAGGTTCCTAACGACTGAAGTCAAGCTTTCAGCGTTTTGGACTTTGGTGAGACAAAAGAAAATGCGAGGACATTGGTGAGACACGGATAACAAAGCGACAGATCTCCCAGGGCTGTTTTATAAGACGGCAAGTTTCCTAACGATCGAAGTCATACTTTCAGCGTTGTGTATTTTGTTCATACACTGGTAAAAGGGGTAGTATAAGGCGTATACAGAGTGGTATTGACTTTTATGAAATTTTGCGTAAGATGCAATAAAAATACGGAAGCTAATGCAAGGCATACCTAATTCTCTTGCTACTATCGAATGTTATCGCGTTTAACTGTAACGTAACGTTATTGTTAAACGTGGTTTCGGGATGTCGCTATCAGCATAAACTACTACACTTTTAGTTCGCATTGGAGATCAAGACATTATTCCGATTTATGGCTAAGGTGTTGCAGCTGATCTCCCTTATCCCACCTTCAGGGGCAGAAAATGCTATTTTCATCAGTACAACACCTGACCATGTGCAGCTAATACCAGAGTAAAACCTTTTCAGGGTATCTGGATGCTTTCTTGGCCATCGCAGTCTCCAAATTTCCCTCCTTTTAGTCAAGCATCTATCAAACGTAATCGGCCGCTCCTTACGAAAATCTCTTACAGAATTGTATAAAAAAATCCAATGAGAAACTTCGTTTGGAATAATTTCAAATTATGATACAGTTTTCTATAAATTAGATCAACGTTTTCTGTAGAATTATATGAAATTTTACATAGCTTCTCTACAATTATGTTTAGATATTCTACAGAGTTGTGTGTGGCAAATCTAGACAGTTTTATGTAGACATTCTATAAAAAATGCATGGATGTGTGTAGAATCAACTAATAGAATTAATTCTGCTGAAAACATCAGATCTCAGTTTTTGAAAACGCTGGGCTACAGTACAAAGAATTCTAAAAAAATTTCTTGGCTTGAACTTTCTACGAAGTATCCTATACAAATTTTTTCAATTTTTAAAAGCACTATAAAATCTACAAAATTTTTTTCGGGTTTAAAAGAAATCAATTAAATTTTCATTTTTAATAGAACTTTTAAATTAAGTTTCGAAATGATAAATGACATAAAGGGGGGAGGGAGGGAATAATTACTTTCGGAACAGATATGATTTTCTTTCTACTAAGAAATATCAATATCGTTTTCGTTTCAAAATATATTTACGTAAAAAATCAGTACATTTTAAATAATGGTTATGGTTCAATTTAATAGTCTTCTATTGAATAAAAGAAGTATTTAATCAGTAAAATTAAGTAGCTAATTACATGTAGAATCATTATCTGATATTTATTAAAAAAATTATGCGAAACATTTTATGATTTCTAGTTTTTAAAACGAGGAAAGGCGCTTTTATGATGACCAATTTTTAATATATTTGCCCGAAGCAAGAATTCGTTTTCTTTTAGCTTTTATTCCTTTTGTTTTTTGGGGGAGGGGGGGGTTAAAAGAGATTAACAGCTTCTCAGTAGGTTGTTTTAATGAGTTTATTTTTTACTTACTAGTCTTTTTCAACAATTAGTGAATTTTTTTAATTCCAATCCTTCTTTTTTTTAACCCTATAACGTTTCAGAATGAAAGAAAAATTCCCAACAAATGTTCTCACCATGTACTATTTTTAAAGCAATACCGTAATGAATATGTAAAAAAAAAGTATTGCAAAATTTAGCACTCTATCAGGAATTTTAAAGATGCGCTTTTTTAAAAATATTTTCCTATTTTGCTGTTGAATTTTATGACGTAAGTGTTGTGACGTAAGTGCGAAGAAAGTGAAGTTTAATGATAAAATTTAAAAAAGGATAAAAGCTGTATATGTCATCTTGAAGAAAGCTGAACATTAATATGGTGAACTGAGAAAAAGATTGAAAATAATAATGTGTGTATAAAATAATGTATGTTTTATAATAAACTTGAAAATACGGAAAAATAATTATCTTGGTATAGGGACTGAGTTTAAAAGCAGATTGGTCAACTGCGAGAGCAAAGAAACCATAAAAAAACCTTAACAAACCCTTGGGTCAGACATTAAAAATATGAATCCTTTCAGATTTTCTTCTCCTTTTATTACAATAATAATTATAATGATGTGAACATTTATTTACTTAGTTCATTTAGTTTTCATTGTATAATTTAAGAAATGTAAGATGTAGGTGCTTAATACCAGTGTACCTATGCAGCAGATATGGCAATGTCCATTACTTTCAATTATCAGAGCAAAGCATTCACCAAGATTTAAAACACAAATTCTAGCAAATTTTATTTTACAATACAAAGAGTGTGTCTGCACTTCAACAAATTATGATATATATTATTGAAAACGAAGTCATGGTGTTATCTATCTTTCTCTATATACAAAGAAGAAAGTTTGTTTGTCCTCTAATAACTCAGTCACTACTATAGCTATCGTCGCCAAACTTTCTACGATTCTTTTCAGGGTTCTGGGAAAGGTAGACGTCCGCCTTTTTTTCCAAAAAAGTGGCTAAAATCAGAGATATTAATTAAAAACACCGAAAACGATAATTTTTGTCTTCATATTCCCGAGTGGCAACAATCTCGCAAGCTGGAGATTAAAATCTGCTTTGTTTCGAAAGTTGTTGCCACTGCTCGCTTTCAAATCCTAGAGTTTCTTAATAAAAAATTTCTAAGTTTTACGATGAAATAAAAATAGCACTGCCAAACATTAAACACATAATTCCCAATTTTAAAATTTGTGGAAAGCCATTTCGACTATTCCCATCATCGTACGACTTATATATATTCATTATCAGAAATATTCATTAAAAAAATCAAAAGGAGCTCATTTTCGCACACATTTTTCCGAGTGGAAACAGTCTCGCGCGTTGGAGATAAAAATGCTGTATTTGGAAAAGTGTTGCTACTGCTGGGTTTCAAATTGTAGAGTTTGTTAATCAAAAATTTGTTAGTTTTATAAAATCTATACATAGAGAAGAATATCTGTTGGTTTGTTCGCGTTATTGCCTTCTGATTAATTATGATCCATTTTCTGCCACATTGAATCGACTAAAAGTGAATACAGGCAAAATATTGGATGGAACGTGAGCTGTCACGACCATTTAATTAAAAAGACGAAAATCATTAAAAACTGCGTGAGATTGCTGCTGATATAATGAGAATGAATTAGCTTATTTTTCTATCGAAATTTTTTATTGTGTTCCATATCGCATCAGAGTGAAACATGTATGATTCTGAATTGTATTTTTTGCATCTTTATTAGAGAAGGATTACAGCGGCATCACTCTCCCTGTTGTTAGATGCATTACTCTCAATATAAGTTAATTGGCATTGAATATTCCGCTAGTAAATAATTAATCATATTACTAGTGAATTAGCGAGTAAAGATTATAATATGACCTGTGTACATTTGTAAGAGAACAAATTAAAGTTATTTCGTCATCTTTCCATCTCTGTATATTGTATATGCTTTCCTTCCTTACTCTACTATTTTATCTGTTTAAAAAATTACCAGTGGGTGTCATTGATGAGTTTAATCAAATTTCCAGCCGAGCCCAGTTAATCAATATTAACGCTATAAGCCTTATGGCAGCATATACTGAACAGATGGGGGATCAATTTTTTCGGCAATTTTGGCACAGGATTTAAAATTGTCTCCAAACAATGTTCTTCACTAAACAGCGCGTGAGCTCAAAATATAGATAGATATTCTGTCGTCCCGTAGTTTGATGTTTTCTTAAAATTCGAATTAATTGTTTTCCTGCTTTTTAAATACATACATTGGCCTTCGAGGAATTATTTGGAAACACTCAAATCTCATGAATCCCCCACTTCTGGAAAGGCTTTCTCCTCATTTAATTGCTTGCAATTTTCTGCCTACGATTCGAAAGAATTGAATCTATTATCGATAATAGCTTTTGGTATATATATATATAAGTTAGCGAAAAATGCAAAACATTTTAATGTTTCGGAAGATTTTAGAGATGTTATTTTGCTAAAGGGGAGCACGGATTTTGGCGCAATTGTTGGCGTGGTTTTTAGAATCGCCTGCCATCTTGAAAAACGCCGCTAAGCATAGAAAAATATTCAAAATTTAAAAAATATGCGATAGCCTTTAAAATAACATATTAATTTTTTGTCGTTTTCCAATATGGCAGGCGATTGTAAATAATACATTTACTACGAATATAAAACACTGTAGTACGGTTAAATTTTTACTTTTATAGCAAAGAAATAGAATAAAAACAGCTTTTAAACCATCATGCTAACCTTTAATCAGATTAAAATATTACTTGAACTGAAACACTTCAAAAAAAAGTAATTTTATGTAATACAATTATTTAAGTGCAAAATACCTGGAGCAATAAAAACCAGCACAGTAATTGCTGAAAATATTTATCTTTTTTATAAAAAACGAAATATACATACAGTGTCTCACAAAAGTGATGCGACACTTGTGCTTTACAAAATTAAGCTCCAGTAAAATAAATTAAGAAAACATGTAAAAATTTTTTGTGATGTGTTTCATACTTAAATTTAGTAACAATTATTACATAACATACATTTTCTCAAAATATTAAAATATTAATTTAATAAAAATATAAATGTTTAGAACGGAGCAAAAAATGGCTCACATAAGTAATGGGACACTTACTTTTCCATCAAATATTTATCCAAAAATTTTACTTTTTAAAAGGTTTTAATATTTTGTTGGATTTTCTTTTACTTTTAAAATATGATTTAATCTTCTTGGAATGGATTCAACTAATTTTTTTGTGATTTCTGGAGTGATTTTACCCTATTCTTCTTGAAGCACCGATTTTAATTGTTGTTTTGAAGAAATGGTTTGTTTACGAATTCTTGATTCCAATTCTTGCCAAATATTCTCTATGGGATTGAAGTCTGGAGATTGTGGTGGTGTTTTTATTATTTCAGGATAGTTATACAGCAGCCAGAGTCTAACGTTCAAAGTAATGTGCTTGGGGTCATTGTCCTGGTAGAATTTAAAATCGTTATGAAGGTTCAATTGTCGTGCTGAAGATTTCAAATTTTGATTTAAAATGTCAATATACTTGTACGGATCCATTATACTGTCAATAAAAACAAGATTACCAACTCCATCGGACGACATACACCCCCATACCATAACTCTTCCTCCACCATGTTTCACTGTTGGCACCAAGTTCTGTTTGCGAAATTCTTCCCTGGGTTTTCTCCACACCAAGATTCTACCGTCAGAACCAAATATATTAAATTTATTCTCATCAGCAAATATAACTTCATTCCAGTAATCAGAATTCTTATTTATGTTGGATTTTGCGAAAGCCAGTCTGAGTTTTCTATTCTTTTCACTTACGAAGAATTTTTTCCTGGCTGCTCTACCGTGATATCCAGCAGATCGAATTACTCTTCTAAAAGTCTCAGGATCAACAATTACTCCATATAATGCTTGTAAATCAGCAGTAACTTTAGGAGCACTCATTCGTGGATTTTTTTTTAATATTTCGAACGATAATTCGCTTTATTCCATTGGATAGCTTTGATGGTCGGCCAGGTCTTCTTTTATCCTGAATCATATGATTCTTTTTATATCGTTTAATGATATTGAAAACTGTTGAATGACTCAAGTTAACTGTTTCAGCATTTCTCTAATAGATTTTCCACGTTCAATATGCAAATTAATAACTAATTTTCGAACTTCAGGCAAAGTTTCTTTACGTTTAGCATTCATGGCTGCACAGAGCTAAAAAACACAAAATTTCCAAAACAAACTGGAGAGAAATACTGCAGAAGATTTTATAAATTATTACCAATTTCTTTTGAGTAAAAATAAAAACCCCCAAAAATATTTTTATTGTAGTACGTAGTAGTATCTAATGGTGTCCCATCACTTATGTGAGCCATTTTTTGCTCCGTTCCAAACAATTGTATTTTTATTAAATTAATATTTTATTATTTTGAGAAAATGTATGTTATGTAATAATTGTTACTAAATTTAAGTATGAAACACACCCACAAAAAATATTTGCATGTGTTTTTAATTTATTTTATTACAGTTTCCTTTTGTAAAGCACAAGTGTCCCATCACTTTCGTGAGACACTGTATATAAAGTAAAAGAAAAATATGTACGAGTGTCTTAAGAATCATAATTTAGATTTAGATGAAAACAGATTCCACAGTCGTGTTGTAACGGATATTCAAGCCTGGATAGGAAATCTTAATGACAGTAATACCACCATCCTCAGTGAACTTAAGAACTTCCTTAAATCTGTTACCTCCATTAGTAGATTTGAGTAAAGTTCCATACATGGTAAATTTACCATTCTTTGAGCAGTAGTCTTTATTTTCATCAGAAGCTCTTTTTAGCTCTTTCAATATGATCACCTGGGAACAAAGCCTTGACATTATTACAGTACGTTCGGTGTTTACGAGCCAAATAACGCTGGAAATGTTCGCGACCCGTAGTCGGAGAATTCTTACTTCCGATAATAAGATACTCATCGGTTTGTGGTACAAACTTAAGCTCATTTTCAATATCAAAAGAGGTAAAACAACAGTATTTATCCTTAAACCTTTTCGCAGCAAACTTTCCTGACAATTAAATGACGTCGAATGCAAAAGAATCCAAAATCGAACGTATAACGAAAAAAGTTTCTAAAAATAGCGCGTTATTCTATTACCAATCAGTGAGCCAATACATTAACAGCATTAAAATTACTTAAATAAATATAAATAATAAAATCTGTTTTTCAAATAAAAGTATAAAATTAATTTCATTTGTAATATTTAACAGCCGTAAATAATATTTAAAACATAGAATTTACACATATTAAGAAGCATTATTTTTAAAAATAAAATGGCGTCAAACGCCACAGCAGACGAACTATGGGTTAGCATAAATCAATGTTCCAGCAATGGTTGCCATCGTGCCAACAACTACGCCGATTCGCATTTATATTCAATTAAATTCCGCTTTTATTAAAAGCTTATAAATAAACATTAATACTAAAGCAGAAGAAACAGAAAAAGAAATAAATTAAATTTCCGAATAAGAATGCTAGGCAGTGAAACATTTTCTCATCTATAATAAACGACTTATGTGTATAGTCGTTTAAAAGCATTTAGACTAAAAGTAAAAGGTTAAATCAAATTCATTACCTCTTGAAGAGCAAGTAAAAAGAAATACTTTACTCAGCGATAAAATTTACACTTAATTTTACTGTTATTAGCTCAAAAGAGCTATTAATTTCGTTTTGGTATTTTGCGTCGGAAACTTTAAATGTCCGTTTCACTTTTCAAATTGTTGTAACCAAACATTATCGCCCTGTGTTACATTTAAAGAAATTAAAGAATGAAGAATCTCATAAATGTATATATGTTTCTCGAACTGTGAGAAGACAATGGTACCTAGACCCATCCAATTTTGAATAACGTAGCCCTCCTTTCGAATATGGACATCTGGAAGCACAGATTTGGAATTTGGAATTAGTTTTATTACCTATTTCATATTTTGTAAAACTTTACGCAGCCATTGTTGCTGATATCAGCACCGTTCCCACTCGGGAAAATGAGGAAGAGAATTAGCGTTTTAAGCATTTTTAATTAATATATCTGATTTTAGATTTTTTTTTTAAAGTGGACGTCGACCTTTCCCAGGACCCAAAAAAGAATTATAGAGTAGTGTCGACTTTCACCGGAGAATGTCAACATTCACCAAATACGTCGGTCAAAGATCGAATATTGCCTTACATTCTTGTACTACATTCGGACCCTCACCGGTGTATGTCGACAATCACAGATATGCTCTGCTGTAGGTCGAAAACAGAGGTTATAAACTGCCATAATACACTGACTACCAATAAGTATTTCGACACCTGTGATAGAAAAGAAAAACTAACTTTATTCAAAATCAATAGTTGGTAGAGCCTCTACGAGAGGTAATTACAGCGTGTACCCTCCGGGGCATACTTTCCACAAGTCTTTGTATGACAGCTAGTTGTATTTTCTTCCACTCGGCTTGGAGAAGACATAGAAGTTCCTTCACCGATTTTGCACGGGTAGCGCACCCCTGAATTCGGCGATGCAACTCGTCCCAGAGGTTCTCGATAGGGTTCAGGTCTGGACTCTGGGCAGGCCAGTCCATTCGATGAACTCCATTGGCACCATACCAAGTCTTGGTTAACGTCGAAACATGACAACTGGCATTGTCGTCCTGAAAGTAACAGTGGTCCAACCCGTAAAACTGGCACAACGTAGGAAGCACATTGTCATCCAAAATAGTGCAGTAGGCATCGGAGGTGTGTTTACCATGAATGGGGCCAAGGGTCCCAGCCCATACCAGGAGAAACATCCCAAGACCATAATTCCACCTCCGCCGAACTTGACTGTTGGCACAATGCATTTTGCCAGGACACGTTCTCCAGGTAGACGCCAGGCCCAAACCCTGCCATCCGAACGGTAAAGGGTGAACTTTGATTCGTCACTCCAAAGAACCCGTTTCCACTGATCTACGGTCCAATTTCGATGTGCTTTGCACCACATTAACCGAGCAGTGCGGTTGGACTTTGTGATCAAAGGCTTATGGGCAGCAGCACGACCATGAAAACCAAGCAGATGTGCTTCCTTACGGATGGTATTCATTGAAAAAATACTCCCGGATGCCTGTTGAAACTCCTTGCGGATGAGGGCCATCGGTTGGGTGCGGTTCTTCCGAATTTCTTTGGACAGCACCCGTCGGTCTCTATCTCCAAGTTTCGTTGGTCTGCCGACTCGGGGCACATTCCGACAGTCACCGCTCACCTTCCACTTCTTAATCACATAGGCCACTGCAGATATTGGGTACTTCAGATCGCTAGATATGTCCCTTAAGGATCGGCCACATTTGTGATACCCGATAATTATACCTTTCTCGAAATCAGAGAGCTTCGAACTGCGAGACATCTTGCATGCGACTAAAGCCGATGCTGTTTCCTACACGATATATACCGGCGGAGTCCGTGACGTACCTTGGGACCGCAGATATCGTCATTTGCATAGGTGTCCAAATACTTATTGATAGTCAGTGTAGTTTAAGTTGTTGCAATAAATAAGATTTGAGTCACATAATTTAATAAGTTTTTTATTATAATTATTTTATTTTCTCATTTAGTACGTATTGTATAATTAAGTTTTTAATTTCTATTATTTTCCTTTCTCATTTTGAATGTACTTGTGTGTTTTAAGTTCTTATGTTCTTAAGTTCTTATTTTAAGTCTCAAGGGCGTTTTTTCGCGACTGACTGACGGAGAACAAAATATAATATTCTTATATGTTCAACATTCACCATTAGTACATGGTGAATGTCGACATTGACCGGTGTATGTCTGAAATAAGTGTATTTGGAAAATATTTCGGACATACACCAAGCGACTATGTGAATGTTGACATTCACCGGTGAAAGTCGACATTCTCCACATTTCGATGTTTCGCAGTAATATATGTATATATGTGTGTGTATGTATATATGAGATATAAATATAAAAGAAAACATACGTACTCTAATTTGGCAATAGTCTTTTTAATTTTAGCTAGCACTCCTTCCTTTCTTAAAACTATTGATGTATGAAACGAAAATGCGTTATTAATCCATACTGTACCATTAAGTAAGAGAAACGTAGCAAACATTTTCTATTCAAACACAGTTCAAAATTTTAAAAAAAGTCCCAAGTCTATAAATACCGCTGTCACTGATTGCCATTTTTTCTCTACTTTGTTTGCTGCTGCCAACGTTCTTCGTACAGCTCTGCTTTGTTCATTGTTTAACGAAGTAAACTGCAGCATCAAATTGTGGGGTGCGTTGTGCGCCCATAAATGACGATTATGGGTACCTATTTGCATATCAAAGCTTCTTCTATTGCGAAATTAAAGTATGTCTAATCAATGGCCACTTCTGAAACCTTTTTTTTTTTCCGTTATATCATCTCATATATCCATGCAGCTCTTTCTATGATCTCAAGAAATTTACTGAATTTATGAAATTTAAAGAATATAAAAGAGGAATTCAATCACTTCAATGCCACTTCGTCAGGGGGAGGCACACAGAAATCAAATGAAATCTCTCTTCCATAAAAAAAATCTTTGCTTTTCTGTATCCAGAAATAGCCAATAAACCATTCCAATGTATTTTAATTATAATAGTTCACTCGAAAATCAATATTAATATTTTAATATAATTAAATTAATACTTAATATTACTATTTTAATATAATTAATATTCTAATTATAATAGTTCATCAGCTAATTGAATGAAAAATTGGTTCTAAATTTCTTATTTTTTGACCTTACTGATAATTTTTCAACCAGCTTAATGCGCGAAAATACTAGGCATGATTATATTATGTTTTTTTAAAAAAATCGTTTGTAAATATTGTTGCGTTTTTCTTTCTTTTCCGACACCAGTTGTTACGGTATTTTCTGCCTTCACGTTCGTACGGGGTTCGTAGATTTGGAGCGTATAACGACGACACTTGATGAAGCATCGAAACACACTTTATTTAGCCAATATTAATCAGGACAGCTCCAATAACCCTTTTTACACTCGTCGAAGATCTACTCTAAACACGCTGGAACATTCAGTGACACAGCCACTGTTAGGCAATAACGGTGGAGACAGCTTCACGGCAAAGCACTAGAGCACAGCTCTCGACTCTACTTGGTCACTCTCGGAACTTCACGTACTCTCGAGACTCTCCACGCTACAACTCGCGACGCACTCGACGATACACAAGATTATAGCTCTCGACTCAGCACAGTCTAAGACAAAACTCGGCGATGCACTCGACGACCAACTCGGCGCTAGACTTCGAGACTCTCGCTCAATGACTGAATATCAGCTCGCTAGACGAGATACACACTCTAACTGACTGCCGACCAGCACGGTTTATATAGCTTTCGGCTTGTGTTCGAGAACATTCTGGGCTAAACCGGTAAAAATTCGTTCCAGAAGGTTCTCCATCCGTCCATGGCATATCGCCAATTTTGCCGCCAAATGGGCGATGTCTCGCCAAATGTGGCAACCCGGCCTTTCCTTGTCTTTTTATGGCAACCCTAAAACTGCTTTGCGGGGAAGCCATCTTACTGCGCCTGTACATTTCGTAACAGTATATATATATATACATTAACGGAAGTACCCGATACAGTTAAGTTAGCTTGTTTAACTGTATTTGGTTTAAAGTATCTTCATCAAAAATTGAAAGATATAGAAAAAATATCTTTCAATTTTTGATGAAGATATTTTGAGTTTTTATGTTTTTTTGCCTTGACGTGAAATGAGAACTGAATTGACTGAATGAGAAATATATATCTAATGAAATTCATGGAAATGAGTTTAATGAAATTCAGGAAAAAATGCGAATAATGTACTATTCCGTTCAATGCCAATAAGTATTTGTGGTTTACAGATCAGACTTTTTGTTTATAGTTAGTCGCTTTGTATAATAGCATCCAAAATGAGTCTTAGTTTTTAATTAATCATAGCTTTACGTTTTGTTGAATAGTATAAAGCAATTAAACTAATTTTCCGCAATCTGGGTACTTAAACAAAATAATTTAAGTCTCTGTTTGTATACTAAACTTCCCTAGTTTACGCAGAATGAAATTTAAATCCCCGCTAATACTATGTGATGATCAAAAAGAAGGCATTCTAACTGCATTTAGGGCAATTATTTGTTTTACAATCCTTTCATAATGAGGTGAAAGACACCTACGCTTCCGAAGTTTTCTTATTCTGAAAGCGTGTACTTTTAAAATGGAAACCTTTTTCTATGAATAGCTTAGCTAGTATTACACAACATTTTAAGGAACTTTTCAATGAATATTTCGCTACCTTAAAACCTCATTGAAAAAACATTAAAAATGAGAAACGTTTAATTTGTTGAATCATGCACTGTGTTCAAAGAAGTCCATATCCTGCCTTTATTTTCCCAAACGTGATCGTTGTTGCTGTTGCTAATGTTCACTTGTCTGATGCAATCAGTCCAAGCCTACAATTCCTCGTGGCAAGGAACGCAAGTTTAAGCCTTTTGTTGGCAACAGCCTTAAGGACCTTTACAGGTGGCTGTGCGGTTTAGCGCAGTTCCACCCCCCGATTTTGACGAAGAGCGGTGCTACTTTGGTAGACGGTTGCAGGGATTTTTGGCGATTTACCTTGGCGCGGTTTTTACAATCGTCAGCCATCTTGAAAAATGCTGTTTTTACGTATTTCACGCATAGTAAAGTATTCGAAACTTTAAAAAATATATATATATCTTTAAAAATAATGGATTAATTTTTTGTTGAAAACGTTGTTTTTAAGATGGCTGGTAAATGTAAATAAATACATTTACTAAAAGTATAAAATGCTAAAGTAAATTTAAATTATTACTTTCATGTAATAGAATAAAAACTCCGCTATAAAAACATTGCGCCAATATTTAATTGGAATAAAATATTATTTAAATTGTATATTGAATTAAAAACATCATACCAACGTTTAAAAGAATTAAAATTTTTCAATTACATAAATTCAAATCCTTTAAAATAAGTTTTATAGGATATAATTATTTAACATTAAAACATATGTGGCAATAAATATCTCAAGAAGTTTTGAAAACAGTGTATTAATTTTTTAATAAAAATTGAAGTATACAATAATAAAGTAAAAGAAAAATATGTACTTACATTTTTTAAGCATTTTACTTTACGCATATTGATAAGTACCAGTAAAAAAAAAAATAACGATCTTCATCTGTTATCCACATTTCTCGCACTTCATTGAAGAAGCAATTAATGAAGTTTCCTCCAAAAATTTTAAATAAATTTCCTCTGACCCTTGTAACAATAAATAAATCTTTGATTAGGAAATCCAGGTTGGCCAAAATAAGGTCTCAAACGGCAATTTTTTTATGCCGATACCAATAATTCTTGGTAATTACCAATAACAACATTCATCTTCGAAATGGAGACATCCATTCGCTTTGAAATCTGAGGAATTCGAAGAGATGAATAATAAAATTTAAAAATGGCGCGGTAATGCACAAATATTCAGTAACCAATCAGGGAGCTGATTACATCACGCATAAAATTAAAATTATTTAAATAATCATTCATAATAAAATCATATTTAAGAAATGCAAAATTAAATTGTATTTTAATATTTAACAGCCATAAATAATGTTTAAAACATTAGATTAAATTTATAGATATTAAAACCGATTACTTTTAAAATAATGTGACGTCATTCATTACATCATTCACAACATAAAATTCCATAAAATATCATAAACAATAAAATTTTTATTTCAAATAAAAATGCAAAATTAAATTCGTTTTTATTATTTAGAAGTCATAAATAATATTTAAAACACTGAATTTATGCATAATAAAAGGCATTATTTTTTAAATAAAATGACAACAAAGTATCGGTTACCATAAATAACTTGTCCAGCAATGGGTTTACCATAAGTCGTATCGCTCGCCAAAAAAAATCGCCAAAATCCATGCAACCGTCTGCCAAAGTAGCACCTGAAGAGCACCCTGGTGGAAGGACGGGTACGAGGGTCTCCCATCTCCTCTTACCCTACCACCAACCTTCGGCTAGCCGCATATTTAGAGTGCGCCCATGCCGCGTAGACACTATACATTTACAAAACACCCATGCCATCTCCAGGATTCAAACCCGGGGCCTTCGGCACGGCAGTCAGCGACGCCAACCATTTTACCGGTTCGGTGGCAACGTGATTCTAGAACATACACTTCCAGTAACAAAAATGGGTACACACAGATTCATATTTTGGCAGTTTTGAACTTGAAGAAGTCAATTTTGTAAAAAATTAAGGAATTTAATCTTTTCTCATGTTCTTCCAAATTTTAAACTTATATTTCGGAAAATGTTTCGTTCATTTTAAAAGGTAAACAGAAAAAGTTTATTTGCGTTAAGGGGACAGTTAATACATAAATTAGAATAATTCGGAATTTATTTTCTCCTTTAAATGCCACCAATGATATTATTTTAAGATTTATTAGCCCAAAGGGCTATTAATTTCGTTATGGCATTTAGCGTCGATTCACTATAAGCGGCGGATCACTTTTCAGTCGCACAGCGTTGGCAGAGGCAACATTTTCCAAGCTGGATTTTTGTCTTTATTCCAACATCTCAACATAAAATAAGAATCAACTAAAATATTACTTGTGTCACAGTGAGGTTTGTTTCTTTATTTGCCAAGAATCACATACTTCAATGTGTTACGTGTGGATCGTGTACATGTTACATACTATTCAGATCTTCCTAAAGAAAACTGTTTGGCGCGTGCTGTCCTTAACGGAAAAGGTCCGATTCCTTTGAAAGTGAGTACACTATCAAACGTGATGCGCCCTTAAATTATTCAAAAAGGTTTGTAATATATATCGCAAAGAATCTTTTGCCATTATCTGAAGAGTCGCGTTTTTTACTTTTCAAAATGCGGAAGGGATATTCGAAAGTGCCAACTCTCCAAATCTTTTCTGTATAACTATTTTTACTCATTCTAGAGGCGTATTATTTCCTTAGTGCAAATTAAATGGAAAATAACTTTAAGATGGGATGTTCGAAATTTGCTGTGCTCGAGAAGTTTTAAAAATAACGAAGGCAACGGTGCAAAAAATAAACCATTTCTGTTTTCTTTTTAAGGGGACTCGTACAACTTAAACCCCTTGTGATCTTCGATTATGTGACTGTTGCAGAAATTGAGATATTTTATTTATTTTAAAAGCAATTACTTCCAACTTTTTACAGCTGACTACACAATATAGCAGCTTTAGAAACTAGTAACCAGAAAGTTTGTGTTGCCACAAATATTTTTGTAATTTAATCCTCTTTGTGACAAAATATTTCGCCGTGTTTCCACCTTGCGCACATGATATTTTAAAAATGGTTAATGGTACATACTTGAAATTGGATGGAATTCTTTATATGGGTACTATTTTCGAACTGAACCAACAATCTGATAAATATTTTAATATTTAAAAATTTTATGGACGAAAACATTACAAATTTTGTTAATAAAATATATTTTATAAACTCAACTAAAAATAAAATAAAAATTGAACATGAAATTTTTAGAATTTTACGTTCACAGTAGTTTCCAAATGTTATAAAAGCTATATATTAAATAATGAATTAAATTATGAAACAGAATGTTTTAAACTGTACGCGCAAGTTGGAAACATGACGAAAAATGTTGTCACAAAACGGATTAAATTATAAAACTATTTGTGGCAACACAAACTTTCTGATGACTATTTCAGAAAGCAGCTATATTATGTAGCCCGCTGTAAAACGTTGGTAGTAATTGCTTTTAAAATAAATAAGTTATCCCAATTCTTGCAACAGTCACCTATTCCAACATCTTATGGGTTTTAAGGTGTATGAGTCCCCTTAAGAAAATACTTTGAAATTATAGAAGCTTAAAAATTAGTTATCCTAAAAGGAAAACGTGTTATCGAAATAGCCTTGACCCATTTAGTTTGTATGAATGGAGTTCTCGTGTTTAATTAATTTTCCTTATTCTGTAATAATCGCAAGCCCAATAAATAAACTTTAAAAAAATCCACTCAGGGACTATAGTTTTTGTTTTGCGATTTTGCGTCGAATCGCTCTGAATGTCCGTTTCACTTTTTAAACTGTTGCCACCCAATGTTATCGTCCTGTATTATATTTGAAGAAATTAAATAATGAAGAATCTTGCAAAATGCACATATGTCTTTCGCATTGTGATAAAACATCGGTACCTAGAGCCATCCAGTTTTGAATGACATAATTCTACTGCGAATATGGGCATTTGGAATTAGTTTTATTAATGATATCATATTTTGTAAACCTTTAACGAATTTTTGATTAACAAACTCCAGGATTTCAAAGCGAGCATGGCAACGTTGTACAGGAAAAACATTTTTATCTCCAACGCGCGAGAATGCATATTAGAAATTCCAAAGATAGGCTCAACTTAAAATTACTTTGCGATATTGCTGTTGAACTGAGTTTTAAGGTTTAAGTGCGAAGAACAGGATATTTAATAAACAAAATTAACACACAAAATGTTTAAAAAACGCCCCTTTGGGTGTAATTTAAAATCTGAAACCTATCAGATTTTTTTTTGTTTTGTTTTAAATTAATAATTTTAAGTCACTCAATTTAATAAATATAATTTGTTTTAATTTAATAAATGAGGATACGTTGATTTATCTTAATCTGGGTAAATGTTTCTGTACACAAATAATTCTACAAGCTAAATAACATTTGTTTATGTGAGTATCGTTTGCTTCATTTTATTGTCGCAAACAGCGTAAATTCCTTTTGTATTTCTTCCTTTAGTTTTGAACTTTATGTATGGCAACAAGATAATTGATTGATAGAATTGTGTTTGTGACAGCCATATAGAATGGCTCGCTTATTTTGTATCAATTATTTCTCATCGCTGACATCTTATTTATAATTAGTGTAATGAAATAAAAATGAAGGTATACAGTCCGTGTGTTAAGTGATTATTGTTTGTGAAACATATTAAGTAAAGATTATTTATTAACATTTAATAATTCAGTATATAACATTCATTCTTAAACGCAAATAAACTACATAATTTTTCACTTTTTTTCCTATTTTAAGCAAAAACATTTTTTTCATATGAAACATTATATAAAACATCTTACATGGACACCATATGACTTCCCTGTACGAAAATTCAGTTATGCAAATTTTTACCTGCACTTAATTTAAACTTATCTCCTCGAATTTTCCTATCTTAATTAACCGATCCCTTGGGGGCAAACTGAAAGTGACATCAAAAGCAGCAAATTTTGAAATTAAATATACCTGTCAGTTTTTGTCATATGGCAGTCAAACATCTTGTATTTTTATTTTTCCATAACGAGTATAAAACGTTTCCAGATTTGGAACCGGCAGACTGCATTAAAAGTTTGGTTTAATTATTTTTCCAAAAATGTATATATATTTTAATTTGACGTCTCCAAAACATAAATATTTTTGTCACTTCCATACTAGAAGTGTTCAACGACTGTGAAAATAAAGGTTGGGTAAAATTTTAAACCGGGTAATGGGGGTTGGTAAATATATATATGAAATATTAAGAGCACAAGGAAAAAGCCAGAGCAGTGTCGATGCATGCTTAGATCCATATTTTTTTTTCCTTTGAGAACATACAGACTCCCCGTGCCCACATATGTACAACACGGGGCTTACAGAAGTAAGTTAACTAGAACATTAAAGGTTACATGTATCAATAAACATTAAAAATTACATGCATAAATAAAGCGAACAAAAGTAGAGAACAACAGTCTGGACTTCACGAAAACAGATAAGTTCACTGGCCAAGTCACTCCAAACATTTTCAAATCGTTCTGTAAGCATAATCTAGGGCCATCAAATGTAGGGCACGAGAAAAGCAATTGTTCCACATACTGAGGAACTCTTTTTGAACATTCACATAAATTGTTTGATCGTAGATTAAAACGAAACAGATAACTTGCAAATTTACCGTGACCAGATAAAAACTGAGAAGAAGAATTTTGATTGCGTAGTAAGCTAATAATGTTAACTTGGTAATATCTAAAGAACATAGCAGTCGAGGCAGATTTAATTCCATTTTTATTTTCAAATGATAATTTGTGGCCACAATCACTTGGCACTCTAGTCGTGCCTTTCCACACAAGATTTACATTTTCTATATCGTTGAGATAAAAATCAAGCCAGCAAAATTACACCTTTACAGAGTAGAGAGCAAAGCTGAAGTGCGTAGTTATGCAAGATGGAAGCACGCGAAGAGAAACGTTTTGGTTTGCAATTTGGTGATGGGTCAAGAGGCATCTGCGTTAAGGGTTACGTAAGCTCGCATGATTAATTTGAATGACGCAGTTTAGACTTAAGCGCTATTTTTAAAACAGATAGACGACGTTCCCAAATGAAAGAGAAAATAAAAGAGGTTATAGTGAATTAAAGTTTGCTTTCCTATTTTTTTTAATTTCGAAGTTTGCTTTTATATTTTTTATCTTACACACACATATATATATATATATATATATATATATATATATATGTAATAATAAAATTTCATAGTCAAGAATACACTTAAAATTCTAACTGTATGTTCTTTTCATTTTTAATGGCGACGGTCTCTTATTTGAAAGTACGTGGAATTAAATCCACAGCCCCGTAGTCAAGTTGTTTTTCCCGCCTTTTCTACACGTACAGTTATAGAATGTTCTGGAGGTATTTAAAGCGAATTGGAATGGCCGACGAGGCTGACGCCATTTCTTGGAAGCTCCGCCTTTCCAGAGGCTATAAAAGGACTCGCAAAAGAATATCGGGGTCTTTTCTTTAATGTAACGATGCAGTAAACTTCATACAAAAAGTTATTAGTAGTTCTTTTTTATTTACTCCGGATATCTCATTTTGTAACTGCTATTTCTCCTGAATAATAATAAAAGGATACTGTTTTTTAAACTTATGGTCTGATAATTTAAGCGACGACTACATTTATGATTCTTCACCAGTCTATTTATTCCGGACAAAAGCTGGTACATCACACACATATATATACACTTTTAAGGCTGCCGATTGAAATAAAAACGGGAGGTGCACAACTAGATGCTGTGGCAGTCCCATAGGTAATTTCAGCGTTCTAGGGCTAGTCCTTTTTGAGATAATGCGAGATACGTACAAACGTCACAAAAAATCCATTTTTAATCCGTTTGAAATCAATTCTACAATCTATTTTGGATTAAAAAATAAGACCTTTATTCTGTGCTACGTACAGTCGTCACACAAAACATTAAGCCAAGTGGAGTCGAGAGCAGTGAAAAATGGATATTTATGTTGAAATAAGTTAGCTGAAATTTTTCCTGATTACAATACTTCCTTTGTTTCGTGCAAGAAAGTCACTCAATTTAATAAATATAATTCGTTTACAAAAAAAAAAAAGAAAAGAAAGAAAATCTATAAGGAAGTAATTTGTTTCAGTAATTGCTGAAAAAAACTTTTGCAATTCAGTGTCATACTAAAGTTTAAAAACAGCCCATTAACAGGCCCAGCAATTGCATTTTTTTAACTGTTGTTATACTTTAATAAAATATTTGTAATATTAAACAAGCATAAAATTTATTATGAATGGGTAAAAGACAAAGAAAAGTTTCTCTCTTTTTAAATAATTTTTATTATTTTTTAATTGATTTTATTTAATTAATTAATTTGAATGGATGTAATATTTGTGTGTATGTATGCAGCACATAGGTCCGCCATATTTAAAACACACCATAACCAACAAAATATGTCCACCCCAAACTTTTCAGTTAAAACATTGTTTTCGATTTATTTTACATTTTAGGCGAAGTCAATGAATTTTAAACTCGGCTATTTAAAAGCGGTGGACATAAAGGCGGTGCAGTCGAGTTTATATAGCATGTGTGTAAATGGACAAGTGTAGAAAATAAGTTGATATAAAACATTTAGTTTCATTGTATTTAGCCCACAGTATATGATTTTTCAAAATGAGTAATTGAAAATGCTACTCTCTGTATAATAAAAAACATTAAATGTTTTTTAGCCCAAAGGAGAAGGCCCACCCTTTGCGGCCGAGCGGTAAAGTCGCTGAACACTGGTAGTTCGGTCCGAGGTTCGAATACCGCGAACGGGCTGACTGCTTGAGCGTTTTCGTGGTTTTCCCCATGTGTAACGTGTATACGAGCCAGTTTCCCTTAGAAAGTCCTCCACGAAGGCATCCCTCCCCTTAGACAGATAGCCCTGGTGTGCTTTGCCATAATTAAATACACCTAATACACCGTATAATAAAAAAATTAAATGTTTTTTTTAGCCCAGAAGGGATATTAGCCTCGAAACGCCCTTTTGCGTTGAATCACTAAAAGCATCGTGTCACTTTTTAAATTGCTGCCACCAAATATCAGCACCCTGTATTATAATTAAAGAAACTAAATAATGAAGAATATGCATGAATGTATGTTTGTTTCTCACATTGTGAAAAGAAACGGTACCTAGGGCTATCAAATCTTGAATAACTCTGTCCTCCAACCGAGTATGAGTGCCCTGAAGCCCGAATGCGGAATTTATTTTTATAGTCTTTTTCATATTTTGTAAAACTTTGTAAACAAATTTTGGATTAACAAACTCAGTGATATCAAAGCGAGCAATGGTAATACTGTATGGGGAAAAAAAGAAACATTTTTATCTTCAGCGAGTGATATTGTCTATCGAAAATTTTAAAAATACGGTGTTTTTTATGTATTTTAAGGCCAAATGCTCTCGAAACATATATGGGTGTGTAAATGAAAAAATCTGATGTGTACACCACATGACTTCCTTGTACGGAATATTAAATTATACGCATTTTTTCTTGCATTTCATTTAAACTTATTGGATTGAATTAAATCTACTTCGCCGACAGCGCATAAACCACAATAGAATAAAAGCATTCTTTAAAATTCACGCTAGTATTTGTTTAGCACAGCGACACTCTGGCGCTAGATTCACTTAACAGTATTATATTTCGTTCATATTATAACTCACAATGCACAAAATTTATATAATTTAAAGAATAGAATTATCTAATCGTTGCCACATGTTCTATTCAAATACTATAATAAAGCTAGAACGATGTATAAAAGAAATTAAGCAAACAAAACAAAGAAAAAACTGTTTTTCACAGACGATTGAGTATTCCTCATTCAATAATTTCAGTCCTCACCTCGCGACAAGGCAAAAATACATAAAAACTCAAAATATATATATTAAAAATTACGAAGTAAATTTTAAAACACTCATTTCCTCGAAAAAATTCCAGAAAGGATTAGGCATGATTTAATTGGCAATAATAAATGAAGGCGTTATCTTTGTTGTTGCGTAGCTAAGTTTCTCTAGATTGGCAACAAATCCACTAGTCTGCTGTTTCAAATGTAAACAATCAATTGCCGCCATAAAAAAAAGGCTTAGCGGCACTTAAACAACTTTAAAATTGTTGATAATTCTAAAAATATTGCATACAGATTTACTAAAAGCATAAAAACCTTAACCGGAAGATAAAAACAAAATAATTCGATCATTTTTAAAGCAAAAAATGTACAATTTACAAACGTAGCTGAGATCACTGAGCCGAGTAACAGAGTGGATATATATATAAATACATTTATATGCGTTTGGGGCGGCAGATTGCAACCAAAATACGAGACGCACATCTACATGTTATAGCAGTCCTATATACAAATTTCAACGTTCTGAGGCTTCTCGTTTTTGAGTTATGCGAGATACGTACGTACGTACATATGTTCGTACAGACGCCACGAAAAATTCTCTTCAGAATTTATTTTAAAGCAGTTTTATAATTTTTTTGGAGAAAACGAGTCTTTTATTCTGTCCTTACATACAGATATCACGCAAAAATGTCATTAAATTGCATTCGATAGCGGTCAAAATGGATATTTTCGTTGAAATATGCTGCCTGAAACTTTTCGCGATTACAATACTTCCTTTTTACTTCGTACAAGGAAGTAAAAAATGCCTCTTTTGCCATAATATAAAATCTGAAAGCTTTCAGACTCTTTTCTCTTTATCCAATCATAATTAGCTCGACGTATTAAAATCATTACGTGTTTCTTTCATTTTTACGGTAATCATTTCATCCTTCCAGCCGCTTAGACGGTTAATATATGTAAAAATGAAAGCGCAGAGTGGTCATTGAAAACTTCCCCGATATGTGAATCTCTAGAGGCTTTGCCACTCAACTAGTAAAAAGGAAATTTAAATATTGTTATTACTTGAAGGTATTCTCTCGACACTGCGATGATTTTATACAATAGAGTTCTTACGGTTGCGGTTACAGTGAACACATTTCGGAATTTTCAAATGGCAACACCCACTTTTATCCTGCGCAAATTAATCAGCGCACTGAAGAACAAGAAACGGCATCGGAACGATGCACATATGACGAAAAACATTCGCCAAAAAAAAAGAGTATTATAAAGGACCAATGAAAACATAAGACAAAAGAGATAAAAAGCTTTTATTGGAATTACAAGTTTCCAACGGGACCACCACCTTCGCAGCCGGTACCCCATTACATGCACGAGATTGTGCGCAGCAATGACAAACTAACTTCGCAGGAGGAATCTGTATGACTTCCTGTTTTATGGCAGCTTTTAATTCTTACAAATCTCGTGGATTTTATGTATATGTTACGGTGAAACACCGAAATCTGGAGAATGTCGACTTTCACCGGTGAATGTCAACATTCATATAGTCTCTTGGTATATGTCCGAAATATTTTCCAAATACTCTTGTTTCTGACTTGCACCGGTCAACGTCGACATTCGCCATGGACTAATGGTGAATGTTGAACATATAACAATATTATATTTTCTTCTCCGTAATTCAGTCGCGAATAAACGCACTCGAGACTTGAAATAAGAACTTAAGAACATGAGAACCTAAAATACACAATACATTCAAAATGAGAAAGGAAAATAATAGAAGTTAAAAACTTACTTAATTATACAGTACGTTCTAAGTAAGAAAATAAAATAACAGTCATAAATAACTTACTAAATTATGTGATTCAAATCTTATTTATTGCAACAACTTAAACTATTATGGCACTTTATGACCTCTCTTTTCGACTTTCACCAGAGCGTATCTGTGATTGTCAACATACACCGATGAGGGTCCGAATATACAAGAATGTAGTGAAATATTCGGTCTTTCACCGACGTATTTGGTGAATGTTGATATTCTCCGGTGAACGTCGACATTCTCCAATTTCGGTCTTTCACGGTAACATATACACCTTAGATTCCGAGTGAGGTCGGGAGACTTCGGTACAAATTGAACGCTTGTAATTAGAATAAGCATTTTTGTTGTTATATTTCCTTTACTATGTTCTTCTTCGCAAATATTTCACGCCATCGTTCGAACGCCCGTTATGGTTTTCCAAAGTCTTGATCAGCTTCGGTATGAAAGAAGAGGTGCCATTCAACGATTTCGAAATGTTTTCACTGTTAACGTAATAGTGAGAGCTCTATTACTTTAAATCATCACAATCTTGAGCGCATACCTTCAGATACCAATACTTGAATTTTCATTACACTTCGTTGAGCGGATACTCCGCTAGGGTTTCATATATCGGAGAATCTTTTTTGACCACCTTGTATTTCATAAATTGTCCCATCTGAACTTCATTTTCAGTTGGCAAAATAACTCAAGATGGCAAAACTATCCTTAAACCATCTATGCAATGTTAAAAGATTTGATTCTTCCCATTTACTTCGTAATATTCGTGGAACATTTTGGCAAAAGAAGCTCTTAGCAGCTGACATCTAATATGTGTCATACGCATGAGAAATCCTATTTTGATGAAAACTGTCAGCCTGCTTTATATCGCTCTCACTCGCTGAAGTAATTTGTTCCTCCAGGATTTCTTCGAAACCGCGAAAGGTTGATTCAAAACATTTTCCCTCGTGTAGGAGGAAGACTCACATTTATTTATGAAATTCTAAATATGAAATGTATTAAATGCAAAAAATAACATTAATATTTTACTCAAATGCAACTGAATACAATCGAAATAGTCAATAAAAGCGAAGAAATCAAAATCTGAAAGCTTTCAGATTTCACATTACGCCCAAAAAGGACGTAATTTTAACGTTTCGTGGGTTACCTTTACTTATTAAATATCATGTTTTTTGTGGCGTCTGTACGTACGTATGTATGTAAATACGCATCTCGCATAACTCAAAATCGAGTAGCCTCAGAACGTTGATATTTTATATATATGACTGCTATAACATGTAGTTGTGCCCCTCCCATTTTGGTTGCAATCGACGGCACCAGGAGTATATAAATATATATATATATACAAAACAACTCTTTTGAAAACAAAACACAAACATGCCATATATATATATATATATATACATATATCCAATCTGTTAATCAGCTCAGTCAGCTCAATTCCTTGTTCTTATATGTTTGTAAATTGTGCATTTTTTGCCTTAAAAATGATTGAATTATGCTGTTCTTATCTTCAGGTTAAGGTTTTTATGCCTTTAGTTAACCTGCATATTATAGTAGTAGAATTATCAAAGATTTAAAAGTTGTTTAAGTGCGGCTAAGCTTAATTGTTTACCATAGCAACCATATTTGCTTACATTTGAAACTTAGCAGAATAGTGGCTTGTTGCCAGCCTGGCGAAACTAAGCTTCGCAACAACAAAGTAACGTCTTCTTTTATTATTGCGAATTAAATTAGGCTTAATCCATTCTGGAATTATCATTTAAGTGATTAAATTACCCCATATATTGACTCAGCACAGCATCCATAACAAATTAAGTCAATTTCTACGCCTTCAGTGTCTTTTGGCTGACTGAGACCAAAAGTAAAGTTTCAGTTTTGTGCATCGAAAAATCTGTCTTGTTGCCCGCTGGACGAATTGCTTGTTTTTGCGCAGCAACTATAATTTTATTTGTGAAAAAAAAATTAATTTTTTTAACAGTATTTGGTGTTTTATGTTTTTCTGTATCTGTCAATTTTTAGTTTAGGTATTTTGAGTTTTTATGTATTTTTGCCTTGTCACGAAGTGAGAACTGAATTACTATAATTAGACGATAAAAACCATTTCTAATGAAATTTGAGAAATTATGTTTAAATGAAAGGTAGAACAATGGTTTAATTTAGTATTCCGTACAAAAAAGTCATGTGATGTATATATCTGATTTTTTTTAAATTTAAAAATAAGAAAATATAAATATACCTGTCATTTAAAACACTTTTGCAACTGGAAGTATATCTCTACAACCAACGGTTGAGGAAATAAATTACGGATATATAACTTATGTGGACAAACAAATCTATCTAAATCAGTTATTTCTAGATTTATGTGACTCTTCTGCATTTGCATTTCTAAATACCCCCTGACTCCCACCCCCCTTTTTTTTGTTCTGAAAATGGTGTTCCTCAAATATTTGCTCAAGGAAATCTAGCTAATAAATTTGAATTAATTATTTCTGTGATAAGCCTTAGGAATGAAAATTAGCCAATTACGGTGTATGCACAGATAAAAGAAAAACATAAAAAGGGTGAACACACTCGATGGATATTGGATAAACTCGTCGAAGTGACAATAGTTTTTATAATGTTTGATTTATATTTCTGAGGAGAAAGGTGAAATTATCATACCACATGAGCTTGTGAGCTAAGAAAAAAGGAGAAATAAATGTATTTGAAATAAAAAATGTCTTACCCTACTATATTCTACGTAAAAAAAAAAAAAAAAAAAAAAAAAATCCCTTTCATGACTCCTTTCAGTTTTGCATCTTTCTTCAAAATTCAAATGGAAACAATAATTTAAATATATGCTCATGGTGTTTCTGTAAAAAGTAAAAAATGGAAGTTCGAAACACACGTACCTACTTTGTTATGCAGGAAGACATTTAAGAACCAGCATAATGGTTAGTGACCCTGACTGCCATAACAAAGGGCCCTGGTTCGAATCCGGAAAAGGTATGCATGTTTGTATGCGTATAGTATCTGTGCGGCATGGGAATCACTCAAAATATTTGGCAAGTGTTTTATATTTTGCAATTTTTACTAAATATATTTTGAGATTGTATGTAGTTTTGCCTTGCCGCGAAGTGAAAACAGAATTAATTGAATGAGAAATCTTTTTATATAATGAAATTCGAGGAAATACGTTTAAACGAAATGCAGGAAAAAATGCGTATAATTTAATATTCCGTACAAGGAAGACATGTGTTGTACACTTCATATTTTTTTAACTCATCGCCTAATTATTAATTATGCAGCAACTTCCGACGCAGAGACGCGCCATTTCAAATTAATTGATCAATCACCTTCTGCCCGACCTTTTCCGAACCAATTATAACTGCGTAAAAATTGGAACAATCACCGTACGTCTTTCTTTATCAATACTGTGAGAAGACCTCAGAAAAATTTCTTCTTCCTGGGAAAAAAATGAAAAACATCACTCCCCGACGAAACGTCTCGTATACGATGAACCATACATTTGTCTACTTCTTCTTTTAGCATTGCAGATCAAACAACCAAAGCAATAAATTTAGCTTATCTTCAAGTAAAGACTTATTTTACAAAAGCTGCCGCCTATATAGAAACAGTCTTAACCTTCCTTTCAAGGCATCTAGTCAAATAACATGATGTTTCCAGAAGATCGTGTTAATTATATGGCACGCATTACCTCAAAACGCCTTTCAAAATCAAAGATTGCTCAGCTGAGTGTTCGTAATTCGAAAGGTTTACATTCAAAAACACCGCGGACGAGAACATCGAGAAGAAAACAGTACAAATGGAAAACATCGTGAAAGAAAAGACAGCAAGGACAAAACATTGTTGTAAAAAACAAAGCCCTTCCAGAGTTTCGCAGTTTTAAAATATTGTCGTAAAAAATATCATAGTAAAAACAAAGCACCTCTAAATCACCGCATGTTTGAATGTCGGAGAAGACATAGATATAATTTGTCCGTCCCTTCACAGGAGGCAACGGAGGCCCACTATAAGGTGCATCCATCATAAACAGACCGCCAGTTCCGGCCGATGCCTAAATATGACTAGGCCCACCAGCGACCGAGCGGTAAAGTCGCTGAACCCTGGTAGTTCGGTCCGAGCTTCGAATCCCGCGAACGGGCTGGCTGCATGGGCGTTTTCGTGGTTTTCCCCATGTGTAACGTGTATACGAGCCAGTTTCCCTTACAAAGTCCTCCACGAAGGCATCCCTCCCCTTAGGTTGATAGCCCTCGAGGCTTTGCCGTAATTAAATAACCTAACCTAACCTAAATATGACTAGAAATAACAAATGAAAAAAAAAAGGCCGTAAAACACACCGCATGATGATAACATCACATCATCATGCTGATAGACATGTTTTTAGATTTTTTTTTTATATGTTCGCGTAAAGACTTTATGAGTAGAAGAAGAAGAAAGGAAGACTACTTTTATGTTTATATTTCATATGTTTTAATTAACCAAATAAATAAATAAATAAATAAATAAAACAATATGAAAGGTTTCAGATTTTAAATTACGTCCAAAGGGATTTTTTTAACACTTTCTCTGTTACCTTTATTTATTAAACACCATGGTCTTCCCACTTAAACCAAAAACACCAATATCGCAAAATAACACCAATATCGCAAACATATCGCAAAATAATTTTATAATGAACCTGTCTTTAAAATTTCCGATACAGAGTCTCGCGCGCTGGAGATAAAAATGTTTTTTTTTTTTTTTTTTTTTTTTTTTTTTTCTGCACAACGGTGCTATTGCTCTCTTTGAAATCCTTGAGTTTGATAATCAGAAATTCTAAAAGTTTTACAAAATATAAAATCGATAATAAAACAAATTCCAAATTTGGGCTTCCAGAGACCCATATTCGGTGGAAGATTGCGTTATTCCAAATTGTATGGTTCTAGGTACCGTTGCTTTATCACAATGCGAGAAACATACACACATTTATGCAGATACTTCATTATTTAATTTCTTTAAATATAACACAGGGCGGTAATATTGGATGGCAATAATTTGAAAAGTAAACCGGTATTTAAAGTTTTCCACGCAAAATGCTAAAACGGAATTAATAGCCCTTCTGTACTAACGTCCTTTGGTCTAAAAAAAAAATAAAATAAAAAAATAAATAAATAAATAAAAAAAAAAATCTGAAATGTTTCAGATTTTAAATTACGTCCAAAGGGGCGTTTTTTAACATTTTGTGTGTTACCTTTCTTTATTAAATATCATGTTCCTCGCACTTAAACCATAAGATCCAGTGCAACAGCAATATCGCAAAATAGTTTTAAAACGAGCATATCTTTAGAATTTCCGATACAGAGACTCACGCGCTGGAGATAAAAATGTTTTTTCTGCACAACGTTGCCATTGCTCGCTTTGAAATCCTTGAGTTTGTTAATCAAAAATTCGTCAAAGTTTTAAAAAATAGGAAATCGATCATAAAACAAATTTCAAATTTCAAATTGGGTCTTCCACATGCTCATATTCGTTGGAGGATTACGTTATTCAAAATTCGATGACTCCATGTACCGTTATTTTATGACAATGTGAGAAATATACATACATTTACGCAGATTTTCATTATTTAATTTCTTCAAATATAATGCAGGACTCTAGCATTTTGTGGCAACAGTTTGAAAAGTGAACCGACATTTATGAGTCCGACGCAAAATGCCAAAACGAAACTAATAGTCCTTCGGGATTCAAATCCCTTTGGACTAATAAATAGATAATTAAAAAGAAATCCAAATTCGGCTTCCAGGTGCCCATATTCGGGTGAGGAACTTCATTTTTCAGAGTTGTATGGCTTTGGCTGCTAGAAATATTCATACATTATTTAACTTGTTTAAAAATAAAATATAGCGATAATATTTGGTGGCAACCATTTGAAATATGATACAACGCATTCAAATATTTTGACGCAAAATGCCATATCGAGGCCATTCGGTACTAACGTCCTTTTTGGTTAAAAAAAAAAAATAGAAAGAACTCATGAGCAATATTTCTTTGCGTTTACTTAATGATATTCCCCTAAGAGGCTTCAAAAACGCGAATTATTTATCGATATTATATTTATCAGTACTCATGTGGCAACATTTTACGGAGTTTATTCTGAGAATGATTTAATGAAATATTTGTTACTTCTCCTTTTAACTGCAACTTAAAATTTAATATAACTTCGCTATAATGCTTCGTTTTAAAAATTAGAGGGAAATATTAAATTTTCCTTTGAATTATCTCTTTCGGTTCATCTAATTTTTGAATCAAACTTCCGCTTCAATAAGATGAAATATTACTTATTGGCCATTAGGCAAAACAAATCGTTTCTCTCTGCAATTTTTGTCGATAAGCCTACATCAGTCCTTTAAACGAAAAATAAATAAATAAATCATTCTGTTTTTAATTAACTAAAGAACTACGTAGATTTGAACAAACGACTAATATGACAAATTGCAACCAAATATCGTGGAAGGCTTCGCAGCATTAAATGAAATTCGTTTTCCGAAATTAAATTGAAAGAGCGAGCTATTCTTTTAAATTAATTTTAAAATAATTTTGCTTGCACTCGTCGAGTGGATGAAAGAATAATTTGCTTATAAACTTAGGCACATCTAATATTTTTTTTTTTTTTTTTTTTTTTTTTTTTTAATTCGAGTTTTACATCATCCGCTATTGCAGTTGAGTGATCTAACTAATTAACAAACTCGCTTATTTTTAATTTTCTTACTTCACTTCTGTTACTAAATGAAGGGAATTCCATCTTATATATTAATATTTTTAAAGAATTATCATATGAAACTCTAACAGAGTTACGCGGCCAGCCTTCGTTTGGCTTTTAAATGTGCCAGAAAAATAGCTAAAGGGAACACCAAACGTTAAATGTAAAAACTGCGCAGAATCTTACTCTGCAAAACAATTTTATCCAAAAAAAAAAAAAAAAAAAACTCACAAATTTTTTTAAAAAATATATTACATATAAGAAAATTACAATGAAGTAAGCAATATCCCTTAATAAAAATATTAATTAGCCTAAAAAATAAATTATTTAACTTCCCGTTGCAAAATCTTAAGAATTTAAATGGTATAGATCAAGTTAAGAACTTCGTTTCCTAAAAATATCATGCTGTTTTTATATAATTAAAATTATATATGATTAAAACATAATATAAACAAATTACAATGAAATAAGCAATAAATCTCATATTTTCAGGAGAAAAAAGTCAGCAGTCCAGTATCCAAAGCAATGAATGAAAAACTGTTGCCAAAGCTACATTTCTAAAAGAATGAAACTATCATCAGAATACAATAACCAATGAAAATTGTGCTTTGCGGATGACGTCATTCAAAATATACAAACCTCTTTACCATTAGCTATTAAAGAGAGACAGGGGGGAAAGGAAATTCTTTTTGTTGTGCCTCGCGAAACAAATGCGCGTCAGAATAAGAAGATTGTGATGTGCTTGTTGCGTGTCTAAAAATCAAAAGAAAATAAGCAGCGTTTTATCTCATATTTTCAACAGTCAAGAGTCCAGTATATAGAAAGCATTGAATGAAAAACTGTTGCCAAAACTACATTTCTAAAAGAATTAAACTATTCAAAATGATGCGATTAAAATGAAAAAGATAAAATTTAAAAAATTCTGATTCGAATTTTGAAACAATCGCTTCGAGGCGCACAGGCTCTTATCTAGTTGGACCTAGAGAGAGAGAGAGAGAAAAAAAAAAAGAAATTCTTTCTGTTATACCTCGCGAGACACATGCGCGTCAGAATAAGAGAATTGCGATGTGCTTGATGCGTGTCCAAAAATCAAAAGAAAATAAGCAGCATTTTATCTCATACTTTCAACAGTCAGCAGTCCAGTCTACAAAGCATTGAATGAAAAACTGTTGCCAAAACTACATTTCTAAAAGAATGAAACTATTCAAAATGATGCGATAAAATCGAAAAGATAAAATTAAAACAAATCTGATTCGAATTTTGAAACAATCGCTTCGAGGCGCACAGGCTCTTATCTAGTTGCACCTATATACCAAATTTCGTAGCCCTGGGTCTATTAGTTTGCGTGCAGCACGAGCGAAAGACACACGTACAAATTCTTTCTTTTATTATATGTAGAGATTACATGTAAGCAACTAGTTCATGAATTTTTATTTTGTTTAACATTAATAAAGCCTGTTCGCACATTTTTAGAGAATTTTCTGAAGGACTTTTAGAGGATTTACAGAAATATGTTACCTTAATTTTTTTAAGATGAATATTTGCATCATTTAAGACATCTTAACTGGAAATAAATGTCTGAAACCAACGGTTGGACATTGTGACAAGAAGCCAACAAAACGACTTGTGGACACGATTTATAATAGTAGTGCTACACTCGAGCTCAAAAAATAAGCAACGGACTGTAAAAGAAAAGGTGCGAATGTACAAAGGGGATTAAGGGAAATTCCTGGAACTTCCGTCCCAGTCGTCCGATATCGCAACAAAATTCTACACCCCCTTTTACAGCTACAATGATATGGACGTGATATGGACGATAATGCCTGCCCGCGTAGAACTCGAGTGGTGTGGAGTTATCTGTAGAGTAAAACCATTCCACATCTGTCATGGCCTGCTAGGTCACCGGACTTTTGTTGTTGGGACGACGGATAGCAGGTCACAATGTGCCGCCAGGCACTGTCTACGATCTACGACATGCATTACTACAGGAATAGGCGCTGGTGCCACAACAAGCGATCAATGATAGTATTACCAGCTTCCCTCGCCGTTGTCAAGCATGCATTTAAGCTGGTGGGTATCATACCCATTATTAGCGTGATGTTCCTACTGCACATTTTTTCCGACCCATATTGTCCTACGCGACTTGATAATCGTAATACATGTGTTTTTATATGTCTTTGTTTTATTGCTTATATGTGGTCTAGTGATGACACACCAACCGCTTGGATCAATTTCACGCATATCCATGATGTCAATTTATGAGTTCAACTTGCTGTTAATAATAACAGACATGAAGAAAATGTCTTTATTACTTTGAATTCGCTTAGTTTGATCAAAAACACACTGATTAAATAACAAACTGTCGCTTCGCAGGTAACAAATACTTTATAATTGAGCGAGCTATTGCGAAGAGCAATGTTGCCGGTTCCAGAATTAAAGTCCAAGGGCACTTGACATAAAGAAATCCGGACGTGGAGAAAATCTCAGATGAGAAAACGGAGAAAAGGAGGTAACAAATAATTTATTTTGGGAAGATTAATTTAATATTATGTAAAGGCTTTAGTGGTTGCAAATAATTAGAGATACAAAAAAAAAAATTTTGGCGAAAGAATCAAAATCTTACAATTTCTTTCAATAAAAACAATCCTTTTTAGCTTAAATGCAAAACTATTGCCTACTTCCCAAATGTCTTCAAAAGCACAAACATAGCAAATTCCAAAATAAAAGCTTTGCTGAGCTGATAATAGATGGCGCAAAGTGTCCATGTTTGGATATTTTTAAGAACAGTTATCTAATTACCGATAATTAAGTTATGAGTGCGACACAAAGTCATTTTTAAACTGCCCAAGATTTTTATTTAACGTTATGTGGAAAGATACCTATTAACAATGGATGATGCTCACAGTATCCAATGAAACATTTTTAAGCGCCACAGGTGATGCTCATGGCAGTGAACGTATTGGTACTGGTAAGGATTGAATTTTAATATTAAATTTATTAAATTCTTTTTTACATTATAGGATTTTATGAAATTTATTACTTCTTAATTTCGGTTTTTGGTCTTTGTGAAAAATTGGTTCTAAATTTCTTACTTTGTAAGGTATTTCTGCCGCCTTCTTAGCATGCCTTCTTGGTGTAGCGGTCAGCACGCTCGACGCGTATTCGAGAGATCCGTGGTTCGAGTCCCAGCGAGGGCATTGCTCATTTCTCATGTCTCCTGCTTCGAAAATACCTACTGTCTCTACAATGGCGCCCGAACTAAAAGGTGGTGAATGATGATTCTTCACCAACAGGATTTGGCTATTCGGTCCTCTATAACTCCTGTCGCCGTTTAAAAAGGGGAATATATAAGATATTTCTCCCGCCTTCTTAGCATGCCTTAGTGGTGTTGTGGTCAGTATGCTTGACGCGTATTCGACAGGTCCGTGGTTTGATTCCAAGCGAGGTCATTGCTCATTTTTCATGTCTCCTGCGTCAAAAATACTTGAAGTCTCTACAACTTTATGTATTTAATCCTCTAAAATACTAGGCATTATTATAATTTTATTTTTTTAATTGTTTTGTTATTTAGTGTATGTATGTATGTATATATAAAAAAGTCAATTATAGGTATGTATGTATATATATATACAAAAGTCAATCATATGTATGTATGTATATATATATACAAAAGTCGATCATATATATATATATATATATATATATATGTCGATCATATATATCGACTTTGTGCGGAATAAATAGATTGGTGAAGAATTATAAATGTAGTCGTAGCTTAAATTATCAGACGATAAGTTTAAAAAACAGGATCCATTTATTATTGGTCAGGAGAAATAGCAGTTACAAAATCAGATACCCGGAGTAAATAAAAAAGAACTACTAATAACTTTTGTATGAAGTTTACTGCATCGTTACATTAAAGAAAAGCCCCCGATATTCCTTTGCGAGTCCTTTTATAGCCTCTGCAAAGGCGGAGCTTCCAAGAAATGACGTCAGCCTCGTCAGCCATTCCAGTTCGCTTTAAATATCTCCAGAAATTTCTATAACTATACGTGTAGAAAAGGCGGGAAAAACACTTGACTACGGGGTTGTGGATTTAATTCCACGTACGTTCAAATAAGAGACCGTCGCCATTAAAAAATGAAAAGAACATACAGTTAGAATTTTAAGTGTATTCTTGACTATGGAATTTTATTATTACATATATATATGATCGACTTTTGCTTTGAAAATTAATACGGACACAAATGAGAGTTATAGTCTCTTAGGTTCTAAAAAGAACATTTAAATATAAAAGGTTGTAAATATTCTTAAATGGCTAATTAGATTACATAGGCTACTAAAATATTTTATCAAAAATTCACTTTGTTAAGAGGATAGTTGGCTAAACTTCATTTTCTTGCAACAGCTCTCCTGCTCTTTAATCTAAGTCTGTTACGTTATTAAAATTCTCTTCAACTTCTGTGTGGATCTCTCTTGTTTACCCAGTCTCATCTCAGCATTCATTTCCACTTGTTGCTTAGATGCTGCTCTAAGTGTCCTGCGTGTTTACTTTCCTTACTATCTGCTCGTAGTTAATGAGATTAGAAGCAGGCATTTAGTTCCTTGATGTTCTTGGCTTGCCCACTTGAGAGTCGTAAGCGCATTCTGACAAATTCGGTTCAAGGCTTAACAAGAATAAAATTTAATTTTCCCTGAAACTAAATGCAATTAAAGGTGTTAATTTAGATTTCGATGCAAATCCCTCAATGAAAATTTGTTTGAGATGTTTCTTAGGCAGAAATAGGAATAAATCAGAATTTTATCGAATTGCATCACGAAAATGTTATTCAAATTTTCTCATATTTAGAATTCCCAGCAGAATGTTAGAGGCTGCTATACATATTTTTACATTCTGTATATTATTTACTTAAAAACTACCCGCTGCATAAAATAGTTATCATAAAAAAGGAAAAGGGTATAATGGATTTAATAAGTCCAGTTGGTGTAATTTCATGAAAATATTGAATATTTCTAATTAGATATCTCAAGTAATGTATTTATTGTTTTTGAATCTCTTCGTTTATTACTCAATAAATTCCCATATTAAACTTGAGGGCATCTTAGACTTTATTCAATGTCTGTTTCTTCGAGACGACAAGGAGAGAAAACCGTCTTCTGATGCAGTTGTTGACCTTGGTCGTCGTTGACGAAGATGTCTATCAACTGATCGACTCATCCAGTGCTCAAAAGCGGCTACAAATTCTTGATATGACACTTTGAGCCATATTCAAATCATTTTTTATTAATTCCTACGCCAGACATAGGCATAACGGCCATTTGTCTATAACGGATAGCCCAACACATTTCAGAAACATAAAAAAAGTGCAATAATTTTTGACAGCATTAGCCGTTACCACGTCATTAAGTCCAGAACAAGTGTCCAAATGGTCAGTGCGCATGTCTTTAATATCACGCAATGGGCAAACTGGACAGTCTGCTAGACCAAATCTGTGTAGGTGTTTCATGAGGTAGTCATGTCCAGTTTTTAATGTTAGCGACACCGAAAGGTCTAGGTAGTTTGTAAGGAATCTGAATTTACATTAGCGAATCTTCTCTCGGAGAAGAACTCCACATCTGGTTCCAATGATTCTCTTAGCACTTATTCTCTTAGTTTGGGTTGAGGAACCAGCCTTGGTTAAAGTGTCAGGAAACTCTTTCCCCATGATTCCACAATGATTTAGAATCCCCTCAGAGTAATAGTTCGGCAATTATTTATTACAGAATCTATCAAGTTGACAATTTAGAACTGACCCATTGTTTGAAAGTATTAAAGTCTTTTCTTGTTTCTTGTTGTTTGTTTCGGAGCCCATTTTTAGAATCAATTACGAAACCAGAGCTCTCCCCTTCGCTCTATTATTGGAACGTAGAAGCGATTAATTATTGATCTATTATTGGCACGTAAAAGAATGTAAAGTAAAGAGA
Organism: Stegodyphus dumicola; assembly: GCF_044657685.1. Lineage (NCBI taxonomy): Eukaryota > Metazoa > Arthropoda > Arachnida > Araneae > Eresidae > Stegodyphus > Stegodyphus dumicola. The sequence goes on from NC_140771.1 coordinate 243,414,441, forward strand.
TATCTAGATAGTATATACATAATCTAAAAAACAATGCCGAGTCTATGGAATGAAATTATAGTTTAAAAAACTTTAAAATTTAACCATCACAGCTCAGTTTACTCTGATATGCCACAGTAGACGAAATTGTTGAAACATGACTTGAGATACAATTTCTTCTGAAGTTAAGTGAGTCAAACTGTTTTTGTTATAACAGAGTTTATGTTATTGATGAGAACCACAAAACATAAAATCACTCTGCGCAATAGTGATCCGTGCAGTAAACTCAACCCCCCCCCATTGGAATTACCACATTTAATTCAATCCAAATATATATTCTTTCGTTATTAATTACTCGACATTTTTGTTATTCATTAAAGAACGTAATTCCAGTTTGTTCTTGTTTCTATTTACTGTTTAATTCCAGTTTAATTTTATTCACAACAGAATTTAATTTTAGTGGCTATAGTCTTTAATTCCTGTTTAATTCTACATAATTCCAGTTTAATTTTTTGACTGTAGAGTTTAATTCCAGTCAGTTCCAGCGTAATTTTATTGACTGTACAGCCCAGTATTTGCAAATGTAAGTCTAAATTAATATATAGCATGAAGAAGGTATAAACATTTAATGAAAAGCCAAATGACCAAGAATTATCTACTATAGTTTTGTTATTACAGAATAGGCTCTTCGAGGCTATATCTTCTCCTAATGTTTTGCACTATAACCATGGTAACAACTGTTGCGGAAAAAAGGTCGACTTTTCTAAAATATTATAATCTTATCCGTGTGGTGGCAACGCATGTGCGACGTCATCTCAACTAAGAGATAGACGCTACGACTTTTAAATGCTTATCTATCTATCTATCTATTTACATGTATATATATAAAGAACAAAGTCTGTGTGTGTGTTTGTTCGCTAACTCAGTCACTACTATAACTATCGTCAACGAACTTCCACAATTCTTTTCTGGGTCCTGAAAAAATTCGAGGTCCACTTTTTTTCAAAAACCAAATTTGCTAAAATCAGAGATATTAATTAAAATATCTGAAAACGCTAATTGTCGCCCTTATTCGCCCTAAAATTGAATCTAGGTGAAATATTGGATGTAACTTGAGCTCTTACGACCATTTGATTAAAAAGACGAAAATCATAAAAAACAACGTGCCGTTGTTACTGATTATAATGACAAAGAATGGTTTATTTTTCTATGGGAATTTTTTATGTGGATTCTATATCGCATCAGACTAAAAAATGTATGACTCTGAATCGTATTTTTTGCATCTTTATTAGACAAGGATTACAGCGGTGTTGCTCTCTCTGTCGTTATATACATTACTCTCAATCTAACGTAACTGGCATCGGGTACTTCTGATAGTTTTAAATAACAGAGTATAGCCGAGACGGAAAATTCAATTTGAAAAATCAGAAATTTTACTTTTTTGTTTTTCTACCTTCCACCTACGTATGTGTTTTTAGACAATTTTCAATGAATTTCAGTGAGTAAGGACAAACTAAGGTCTCCATATGTTTTTACTGTATTTATAATAATGTTTGGGTATCCGGACATAATCCCGACAGCCGAAATCCCGACAGACGGAATCCCGACAAGCCAAAATCCCGACAGGGTCGAAATCCCGACAAACCAAAATCCCGACAGGGTCGAAATCCCGACAAGCCAAAATCCCGACAGGGTCGAAATCCCGATTGTCCAATATCCCGACAGGGTCAAAATACCGACACGGGCGAAATCCCAATAAGGCCTAATGACCCCTTAACATACTTCCACAGCTGCAACTAGTATATGCTTTGATGACTAGCAAATCTGAAGAAAATTACAAAAGATTATTCCAACATTTAATTGATTTCGCTGAAGAAAATAATATTGAACTGAGGCCATCTAGAATCATTAGTGATCTAGAAAAGGCAACTATAAATGCTCCGCGCACTCAAAATGCTGTCGAGGATTGGCACAGAAGATGGGAGACCTTAATTGGACGGGCCCATGTTGGCGTTTATAACATCATAGAAGGATTTCAAAAAGAACAAGAGCATGTGGAATACCAAATTGAATGCATTCTTCGCGGAGAACAACAACCAAAACGTAGGAAGGTAGATGATGACAGAGAAAGGAGAATTATGACTGTTGTGGACGATCGTGATAATCGACCTGTGATGGAATATCTTCGTGCTATCGCTCACAATGTGTCACTGTAAATATGTCGTTTGCATGTGTAAGTGATGTTTTCTTTTTCTTAATAAAAACAATTTTATAAATCTTCATTTCAAATTTTAACGGTCATTTCAATTTGTTAAAAATTATTTTAAGTAATGACATAATTTTGATGATTTTTTGATTTAAACTTTTAATTAGTAATATGTAATAGTTAAAATTTGTATTTTATTAAGCTAAATTGAGTGTTTGTATTTAGATGTTAACTTGTCGGGATTTTGGACAGTCGGGATTTCGACCCTGTCGGGATTCTGGACACTCGGGATTCTGACCCTCTCGGGATTCTGGCTTGTCGGGATTTTGACCCTGTCGGGATTTCGGCCCTGTAGGGGTTTTGGAGAGTCAGGGATTCTGGCTTGTCTGGATTTCGGCTGTCGGGATTATGACCCAGACCCTAATGTTTGGTCTGTCTGTGCTTAGGTGGACAATGGTTTTTTTTTCGTCGAAGTTAACTCTTATATTAATCTTCCAAAGGCCCACCAGCGGCCGAGCGGTAAAGACGCTGAACACTGGTAGTTCGGTCCGAGGTTCGAATCCCGCGAACGAGCTGGCTGCATGGGCGTTTTCGTGGTTTTCCCCATGTGTAACGTGTATACGAGCCAGCCAGTTTCCCTTAGAAAGACCTCCACGAAGGCATCCCTCCCTTTAGGCAGATAGCCCTCGTGTGCTTTGCCATAATTAAATAATCCAATCTAATCTTCAAAAGACTTTTGTTTTCCGCGTTTAAGCTTTCTCCATTTATATAAAGAGTTAATTAGATTTTGTGTGAAATTGGACAGCCAGAAGTGGTTAATTGGAGGCCATAACAGTTTTGCGACAATCAACAAATCTTATTGTTAATTATATAAACCAATACATATTGTTGCAGTTGAATGAGCACTGTTTATTGATAAATATATTAGGTATACAGCTGTGTTCAAAAATAAATTTATATTTGTTGATAACATAAAAATAACGTCCACCAGCGGCCGAGCGGTAAAGTCGCTGAACACTGGTAGTTCGGCCCGAGTTTCGAATCTCGCGAACGGGCTGGCTGCATGGGTGTTTTCGTGGTTTTCCCCATGTGTAACGTGTGTACGAGCCAGTTTCCCTTAGAACGTCCTCCACGAAGGCATCCCTCCCGTTAGGCAGATAGCCCAAGTGTGCTTTGCCATAATTAAATACGCCACACCACATCAACATAAAAATAACATAGAAGAAAATTAAACTAAGACATTTGTTTCAAAGTCTTTATCTTAAATGTATTGCAAACTTTAAATTAATAAATCAAAACTATTTCCTTTAATTAAAAACCAATTCAATTATATGTTATGCAACTGCTCAATAAAGGGCAACTTTTAATAAGCTAATAAAGAAGCAGATGTTTGATTATATTGATATGAGTGCAGAAAAACCATTTTTTACACATGTCCAATTGTATATAAAAATATATAATTCAAAATGTCATCTTACAGACCTTCCCATAGAGTGGAAAAACAAGGTAGATTTTACTTACAAACGATCGTTTTTTTTTTTTTTTTTTTCTTTTTTTTTTTTTTTAAATTACGGCAAAGCGCTCGAGGGCTGCCTGTCTAAGAGAAGGGATGCCTTTGTGGAGGAATTTCTAAGGGAAATTGGCTCATATGCACGGGGGAGAGAAACTACAGAAACGCTCATGCTGTCCACCCGTTCGCCGAGATTTGGACCCCGGACCAAACTACCAGCGTTAAGCGACTTTACCGGTCTTCTGCTGGCGGGTCGATCAACCACAAGTCGTACGTTTACTCATTTCGTTGCTATTTAAAACATGGAACTAGCGAAAGGCCACGTGTTAGCTACATTTGAATTTTTTCTTTCTATTTTTGTATGTTATTCTTTAATTTTATTCAACTTTTATTTTCCTGGAACGGCCGTGAAACTCCTATGTAGTGAACCCACAGGGGTTGCTGAGCTCATGCTAGAAACCATTATTTCATACTGCAAACATCGAAAAGCATAAAGAAAGATTCAAGCATTATTCCAACTTAAACATTTTGAAGATTATCTTCGGAACCCCTGACTTGTGGTAGAACTTAAATTAGCTTCTCGTAAGTTTATTTCGAGTATTTTGCTAATGCAGCTAGAATAATCCAGTGAGGGATAAACACTACAGCACAAAAAAAAAAAATTGCCTTCATGCTAAAATACCGTGGCTTAGTGTAGAAATATATATCAAGTGCCGTTTTAGAAGGTACGTAAAAAATTTATTTATTTCAGCTTAATCTAAAACAAGGCTTCATAAAGCTGTTTCTTAAAGCCAACGGAAGAAGAAAAAGGTGTTTATTCTTGGACACTTTTCTAGCACAAATGAGATTAATTCTTGAGTTCTTCTAAATTGGTGTGTGATAGTAAAATAAATTGGGATTGGTACTGTAAAATCTACAAAAAACGCAATGGGAAAGATGCACGAAAAAGAATTATTTTTTATGGAGAGGTGTTATTACAGGGTATATACAAAAGTTTGAAAATGGGGTTTTCTTTCGCAGTTCGAAAAAAGCATTTTTAAAAGAACTTTTTAACTAAGGGTCAAAGTCTGCTTACTATAAGAAAAAGTTTGCAAAAAAACTGTCATAGCGTTAGCAAAATTTGGAAGGAAAAAAACAATGGATTTTTTTTTTTTTTTTTTTTTTTTTTTTTTTTTTTTTTTTTGGGCTGTGCAGTTTTATTATGGATTTTAAAGTTTCAAAGTTTATTCTTTTGGCAGACAGGTATTATTTTTAACCCAAAGGCTAGAAGTGCTATTAATTTCGTTTTGACATTTTGCGTTGGAAACTTTAAAAGTCTGAATCACTTTTCAGATTGTTGCCACAAAATATTAGAGCCCTGCATTATATTTTAAGAAATTAAATAATGCAGAATCTGCATAAATCTATGTATGTTTCTCACATTGTGAAAAACAAACGGTACCTAGAGCCATCTAATTTTGAATAAAGTAAGTCTGCACCCGAATATGGGCATCTGGAAGCCCTAATTTGGTATTAGTTTTATTATGTTTCATATTTTGTTAAGCATTTATGAGTTTTTTTATTAAGAAACTCAACGATTTCAAAGCGAGCAATGGCAACACTGACCAAAAAAATCTGATGTGTACACCACATGACTTCCTTGTATCGGAATATTAAATTATACGCATTTTTTCTTGCATTTCATTTAAAGTGGTTGGATTGAATTAAATCTACTTCGCCGACAGTGCATAAACCACAATAGAATAAATGCATTTTTTAAAATTCATTGTAGTATTTGATTACCATAGTGACACTCTGGCGCTAGATTCACTTAACAGTATTAATAATTATATAACAGTTAGCTTATATGATAATTATATAACGGAAACTAAGTTAACTGTTATATAATCCAGTAAATATATAACAGTTGACTTATACATTTCGTTCATATTATAACTCATAATGCACAAAATTTATATCATTTAATGAATATAATTATCTAATCGTCGTTAATCACATGTTCTATTCAAATACTATAATAAAGCTAGAACTATGTATAAAAGAGATTAAGCAAACAAAACAAAAAAGAAACAGTTTTTCACAGACGATTATTTCTTATTTAATTAATTCAGTTCTCACTTCGCGAGAAAGCCAAAATACATAAAAACTCAAAATATCTATATTAAAAATTACGAAGTAAATCTCAAACGCTTATTTCCTCGAAAACATTCCAGGAAGAATTAAGCATGATTTAATTGGCAATAATAAATGAATGCGTTATCTTTGTTGTTGCGAAGCTAAATTTCTCTGGATTGGCAACAAATCCACTAGTCTCCTGTTTCAAATGTAAACATCAATAGCCGCCATTAAAAAAGGCTTAGCGGCAATTAAACAACTTTAAAATTGCTGATAATTCTAAAACGTATTGCACACAGATTTGCTAAAGGCATAAAATCCTTAACCGGAAGATAAAGACAACATAATTCAACCATTTTTAAAGCAAAAAATGTACAATTTACAAACATATAAGAGTAAAGAAACTGAGATCACTGAGCCGGGTAACAGAGTGGATATATATATAAATATATTTATATACGTTTGGTGCGGCCGTTTGCAACCAAAATACGAGGTGCACATCTACATGTTATAGCAATTCTATATACAAAATTTCAACGTTCTGAGGCTACTCGTTTTTGAGTTATGCGAGATACGTACGTACATACGTTCGTACAGACGCCACGTAAAATTCTCTTCAGAATTCATTTTAAAGCAGTTTTATAATTTTTATGAAGGAAAAGAGTATTTTATCCTGTCCTTATGTACAGATATCACGCAAAAACATCTTTAAATTGCATTCTAGAGCCGTCAAAATGGATATTTTCGTTGAAATATGCTGCCTGAAACTTTTCGCGATTACAATACTTCATTTTTACTTCGTACAAGGAAGTCAAAAACATATCTCCAGCGCGCGAGGATTGTAATTGTACCGGAAATTGTAAAGATATGCTCATTTTAAAATTATTTTGCGATATAGCCGTTGAACCGAATTTTATGGTTTAAGTGCGAAAAACATGAAATTTAATAAATAAATGTAACACACGAAACGTTAAAAAAACGCCCCTTTAGGCGTAATATAAAATCTGGAAGCTTTGCGCTTTTTTAATATTTTAAATTTTTTTTATTGATTTAATGGCATGATTTGAATCAAATTTAAGTCTTTTTCTATCCAAAGCGGATGGAATCTGGCAGTAAATTTTCAGAATATACTTGATTTTTTTTTCGGAGCGGTAAACGTAATAAAAACAGCATTTTCACCAGAATTCTGACTTTGGACGTTCCGATTGCTAGCGGGACGTGCTTCCGATCACATTACGAAGACACGCAGTGAGGAGAGGAAAAATTCCTTATAAATTTTCTGTTGTGAAAATAGATGATAAGTATAGATAAAAATTTTGTTTAAGAAAAACATCCTTTCTGAAACGAAAAGCAGTAATGGACTTTGCGAAGATTACAGCAAAACTATGAGACTATTTCTGCTCAATATACACATTTGTAAGGCGTTTAAAACGCTCTAAACTTCACCAAAATTGGGCGATGTTTGGTCCTTAAACGATAAGCTTCCCAAGAACGTCGCGAATAAATGGCATTGTTTTGATGATAAATAAAAAAAAAAAAAAAAATCCTATCACTTTGTGCCTTCCGTCACGAAATACTTTTATAAAAGCTGTTAAACCCCTATAGAAATGTCCATGAAACTTTATTAGTTTTCATCAATTTTATCAATCAAGCGTAAAATTCTAAAGAAATCTTACAAAATTTTCATTGAGCAGAATTCTGTAAAAATGTGGTTTTGCAAAATCGTCTGCTAGTTCCATACAGTCATTACAAGTAGAATGTATATTCAGTATAAATGTGCAAGGTTTTTAAACTTTAATTAAAGCAAATTTATGGTTTCAGATTTACTCCATGGGTAAAGAGTAAAAATAAACACACTTTTATTCTTAATTGTTAAATCGTTTTTGAATGGCCCACCAGCGGCCGAGCGGTAAAGACGCTGAACACTGGTAGTTTGGTCCGAGGTTCGAATCCCGCGAACGGGCTGGATGCATGGGCGTTTTCGTGGTTTTCCCCATGTATAACGTGTATACGAGCCAATTACCCTTAGAAAGTCCTCCACGAAGGCATCCCTTCCTTTAGGCAGATAGCCCTCGTGTACTTTGCCATAACTGAATAATCAAATCCAAATCCCTTTTCGAATGGAAAATTTTCTAAGTTTTATAGCTTCTAAATTAATGTAATATTTTGTGCAGCATTTATTGTGAGATATGAAAACTAAACTTTATAAAATCCTAAAATCAGTGGAATCAAATTAGTTTAAAAATTAAATTTATATTTAATTAAATTTCCTGAAATAAATGCTTTCAATTATTGTTGCATATGTACCCCTGATTCGAAAAATTGTTTCTTAATTTTAATTAAACTTAACTGTTATTTAAAACATATTTAATTTCTTTTCAAATATTTTAAAATCGAAAACGATATTGAAATTTTTATTAGAAACGAATTCATATCTGTTCCAAAAGTTCTTATTGTCCTTCCCATCTTATACAACCTTTCAAAATTTTGTTTACGAATTTCTATTCTGAATTGAAAATTTAATACATTCCTTTTAATCCCACATTTCTTGATTTTATAAATGATTTAAATATTTCAAAGCCTGTAATAAGAACTTCTATAGAGTAATAAAACAAAAAAATCTTTTTAGAATTGTTTAGATTTATAGCCCAATTTTCTCTTAACTGGATATGATATTTTTACTAAAACTCCATTAATTGATTCTACACGCCTTATATAAGATTCTCTAGGTTAAGCCTTTAGAAACTCTGTACAATTTTTTATAGAGTCTACAGAGATCTTTATAGAATACCTACGCAAATCTCTCTAGAATTCCTACACATAGTCTATTAAAAAATACTGTAGAATATTTCAAACTTAGTTTCTAAAAAATTATATTTTTGAATTCTTAAGAAATTTAATATTTGATTTTTTATAGAATTCTGCAAAACATTTTCAAAAGAATTAACTTTTCATTTTTCATCATTTGTACCGGTATAATCATCAGGACATGATGTAAAAAGCTGTTTTTAAAATTAAAATTGCAGTTTCTGAGCAAAAATAAGCATTTCGGCCAGCAGGCAAAAAGGCAGATTTTTCAGTGCACAAAACTAAAAAATTTTGTCCCACTCGGCAAAACGATACTGAAGGTGCAGAAAGACTTAATTCACTATTCTGCTAAGTTTCAAATGTAAACAAATATGGCTGCTATGGAAAAAAGCATTAGGCTTAGCCGCACTTAAACAACTTTTAAATTGTTGTTAATTCTATAACTATTGAGTCCAGATTAACTAAAGGCATAAAAACCTTAACCTGAAGATGACAACCACATAATTCAATCATTTTTAAAGAAAAAGTGCGCAATTTACCAACATATAAGATTAAAAAGTATTTAGGTTACGGAGCCGAGTAACGGAGTGGGTATACATATATATATTTATATACTTTTCGTGCTGCCGATTGCAACCAAAAAGGGAGGTGCATAACTGCATGTTATAGCAGTCCTATATACAACGTTTCAACGCTCTGAGGTTTCTCGTTTTTGAGTTAAGCGCGATACATGCATACGTACGTATAGACGCCATGAAAAAAAAACCTATTCTGAATCCATTTTAAATTAGTTTTGTAATTCGTGTGGGAAAAAGAGTCGTTTATTATGTCCTTACGTACATATGTCACGTAAAATCACCGTTAAATTGCGTTGCATAGCGGTCAAAATGTATATTTCGTTGAAATATGGTACCCGGAATTTTTCATGATTACACTGTTTCCTTTGCTTCGTACAAGGAACAAAAAGTGTCTGAGTGATGAGATCCAATCCTACCATCTCCACAAATTTTATTCCCTGAAATGCAATGACATCTAAGAGAATAATTGATCCAGTACCCGCAAAATATATTACTAATGCGCGAATTATCGGTAACACTTGAATGCATATCTGCATCCGAATCTCGTCTCACAGCATGATTAATCGATATTGGTTTTCTTAGAAAGGGTTTCCTTACTAGAGAAGCACAATCAGTGGATGAAAAGGAATGTTTTGTAAAAGAGTAATTGTGTTAGACCAAGAAAACTTTCCTGGAAACAGTACCAACATCTCCTTCCAATCAACATCTTAATTCTAATGATTACATTATATGGAGTATTAGTGAACGTAGAGAGTTAGTAGAAACACCGTAATCCTATCGAGTGCATAAATTAAGCAAGTATCCGTGTGATTAAAACTATATATAAATTCCGTCATACTAAATTACAGTCGAAACTCGGATCATGAACAAATTAAGTTCACGAATAAACTAAATGAATAAAAATACGCGTCCAGTACCGTACGACGTCTTGATCTATGGGAAATCAGCTCAGCAGCAATTAGCACTGAGGAACATTCTGAAACATAAAATTACTCGCAACGAGCTCTTAATAGATTTAATGCACGCAGATCCGACGATAGTTTGATGGAATTTTTTTTTTTTTTTTTTTTTTTTTTTTTTTTTTTTTTCAAAAACGCTTAGGGAATTTCGAAGAAGGAAATATAAAAAATGAGTAACGCCTTCGCCGGGAATCGAACCACGGACCACTGGAATACGCGCCCAGCGTGCAGAACACCACACCACGAAGGCAAGCTAAGAAGGCGGGGAGAAATTCCTTATATACTCCCCCTTTAAAGGGCGACTGGGTTTTTTAGGGTACCTAATCGTTAAGGGAGAATCATCATCCACCACCCTTTTAGTTCGAGCGCCAGTGTAGAGACATTAGGTTATTTTCTGAAAGTAGTCTACAACTATTGCATGCAGATTAACTATAGGCATAAACACCTTAACTTGAAGATGACAACAATATAATTCAATCATTTTTAAAGAAAAAGTGCGTAGCAACGGAAGGAATTGAGGAAAAGTCAGCAACTCCTTCTCCGGGAATCGAACCACGGACCTCTGAAGTACGCGCCCAGTGTGCAGACCAACACACCACGAAGGCACGCTAAGAAGGCGGAAGAAATACCTTATACACTTTACAGTTCTGGAACGTTTTATACAAATGTGCTAGTACAGCTCCTCTCAGTACGGCAGAGAATATTCAAGAGTTTACCACATCAAACTACTAAGAACGTTGAACACAAAGCAATACAAAATGCCTCAAATGCGTAAGCTCGCACAATGCTTCTCAATACTCAGACCTAAACTCTAAACTATGAAGTAAACTGGAAATGCTCTTTCCGGTCTTATATAACTTTTCCGCATCCACCGAGAAGTTTCTAGAACCTTCGATTTCTCCAAATTGCTGGAAGACACACAACTACATTTACATACAACCGGATACAGTTACACTTACATAGGGATCCGACCAGTTACTTTCACACCGCCTTCGTTATAGTTATATAAGAATCAGACAAAAATACGACCAAACGTTCGCCAGTACTACCGACTTTTGGTGATATCTCGCCAAATTTGGCGACAAAAATTAGCTGCCAAAATAATCTCTCGCTTGGCATTATCTTGCCAGTTTGCCGAGATAGACATTTACCTCAATGTTAAATGGACTTACCCTTGTAACTCTGTTCAAATTCTTGAGACCTTCCTGCCTTCGTGGTGCAGTGGGCAGCACGCTCGACGCGTATTCGAGAGGTCCGTAGTTCGAGTCATGGTGAAGGCATTGCTCATTTTTCATCTCTCCTGCTTTCAAAAAATACCTGATGTACAAGGTACTATAAAAAGTTCTTCATATTCGTCTTCCAGTATATCTTGAGGCCCACCTTCGAATTCTGTTTCGAATTATATATAAATTTAATATATATATATATTGTGACGAGGTCACATTGAATTAATTATTTACTACGTTATGGCAATATTTAGATATTTGCATCAGATTCCTTTAAAGACAGTTTCATTTTTCGCCAACTTGTGTTGTAAGGTGAGGAATAGATTTCATCAGACAACTGTTGTAAGCGGAGGAAAGTATTGCATCAGACAACTGTTGTAAGCGGAGGAAAGTATTGCGTCAGACAACTAGCGTCTTCACTTCTGTTTGCCTGGGTAGTTGAAGGTATTTTGCGATTGGTTGCCTTCTGACGCTGGATCTTTTTCATTGGGCGGCAAAACTTAACTGTGGAACTTTATAAAAGGCGGTATTTTTTGTCTACTAGGAGGGAGGAGAAGGAGGAGATTGTGAAGGTGCGAGATGGAGATGCTGCATAGAGAAAGACAGTAAGAGTGGAGTAAAAATGCAAACTTGTGGGCGTTTATCGTGCAAGCTTTCTTTGGTCTCCCAGTGTGTATGAAGGAAGTGATTTTCTTTCTCTTTGATGTTGTAGCTGCAAAATTTAAGCTAATCTCCTTTTTTCCCGGGCTTGTCATTTTCGCCCGGCATCCCGATGAAGAGTACCTGCATGTATGTGAGCTGAAATACACCAAGTTTTCGAGGGGCTGTGTGGAAGAATTGATCTATCTTTTTTTGTTCTGAGTGAGGAGGCCTCATATCGTCATGTGACATACCGGATTACAAAAAAAAAAAAAAAAAAAAAAAAAGGAATATCTCTTCAGTATTGTTGGTATCCAATAAAGCAAGAATTAAATCTGTTTTCACGTGTTTGTCACTCTCTCGTCACGGCGGGCTTTAGACCTGGATCTTGTCCTGGGGTAAGTTGCCACTATATTCCTGTTTATCATAACATGTGACATATACTTTTGCCACCACAACCAACGAAAGAATCCTTACCACATATATATATATATATACTATATATATATATAAGTAGTTATTGTCATTGACCGTAGATTAATGCACTTGTCAAGGGAAACAAACCAATGTACTATCAGTTAACAAGAACTAAATTAAATGAGAGTGTTTCATCATTCTCCCAACTAAGGACCAAATTATTATTCTGCTAGAGCCTAACTGTAAGTCACGAACAATACTCAATCAATAGAAAGACATTAGTCCATTTAAGCCAACAGACATATATATATATATTTGTAATAATAAAATTTCATAGTCAAGAATACACTTAATATTCTAACTGTATGTTCTTCTAATTTTTAATGGCGACGTTCTTTTATTTGAAAGTACGTGGAATTAAATCCACAGCCCCGTAGTCAAGTTGTTTTCCCCGCCTTTTCTACACGTACAGTTATAGAATGTTCTGGAAATATTTAAAGCGAACTGGATTTGCTGATGAGGTTGACGTCATTTCTTGGAAGCTCCGCCCTTCCAGAGGCTACAAAAGGATTCGCAAAAGAATATCGAGTTTTTTCTTAAATGTCACGATGCAGTAAACTTCATACAAAAAGTTATTAGTAGTTCTTTTTATTTACTCCGAATATCTGATTTTGTAACTGCTGTTTCTACTGAATAATAATAAATGGATCCTGTTTTTTTAAACTTATCGTCTGATAATTTAAGCTACGACTAAAGCTGGTATATCACATATATATATATCTTATATTGAGGGTGGCATCTCATTATTCATGTTTGAAGATGTCTACTTTTACCAAAGTTTGCTCGGAGCAAACATTTCACTAACACTTTTAACTAATGATATTCTAATTTTTTACTTGTGCGAGTTTTTCAAAAGAGATTTCGACATGCTGTATTATGCTAATAACCGTCGGGTATATTGTATTCTGAATAAAAAAATGGTAATCTTCAAATTGAATTTTGAGCAAATTTAAATTTCATTCTGGTAATCAGACGTATATTTCTAACTTAGTTAAAACCGAAATGAAGCTATTGATTTAAACAAAATTATGCAAGTTCTGTCGCTTGCGTTGTTTCGTGTTGTTCGTAGTTATATCCAGGGTCTCTAACTAAGAATCCATCACTGTAAATTTATTCTCGACACCTTAAACAACTGGCAGCTGCGTTTTAGCACAAACGTGAAACTAGAAGTAAAGTTCTTGAAAATTATATGCAAGAGAAAATATTTTAAATGAATAAGAAGAAAATCTGAAACGTTTCGGATTTTAACAGTAGTTTAAAAAGGTTATGTTAAGGCTTTTCTGGCTGAATTCGCAGGCTTTTAGTCTGCTAACCTTCATTTTTATTGTCTTTTTAGCTTTGTTAATAAACATCGTTTCTATTACGCATGCGCCATGTTATTAAGTAGATGCCGTATAAATTTAAACAGGAAAATCACGAATATTTCAAAAGCAGCATATGTTTAGAATTCCCGATGCAGTGTTAAGTTTTGGCACAAAAACATATTTATTAGCACAAAAGAGACGTTGGTACCGCATGGAGCCTCGAAACGGCATATTGTCCTGAATCATTGAAAACTGCGTATCACTTTTCAAATTGTTGCCATCAAATATTATCGCCCTGTATTATATTTAAAGAAATTACATAATAAATAATATGCATGAAAGTGTCACGTTTCTCGCATTGTGAAAAGACAACGGTACCTACGACAACAACAAAAACAACGGTAGAGCCATCAAATTCTGAATAACGTAGTCCTCCACGCAATCATGGGTACCTGGAAGAAAAATTTTGAATTTCCAATTTGTTTTATTACCTGTTTCATATTTTTCAAACTTTAAAGAATTTTGATTAACTGACTCACGATTTAAAAGCGAGCGAAATTGAAAGGGAGCGACACTGTACAGAATAAAACATTATCTGTCATTTTTATCTTTATACTCCATAGTGGAAATTCTAAATATATGCTGTTTCTAAATATTCTGATTTCGCTGTTGAATCGAATTTTACCCTGCGTAAGATCAAACAACGTGATATTTAATAAGTAAAGTAAACACATACAATGTTAATAATAAAAAGACAAATAAGTTTTGTAAAGCCTGTAGAGACATTAGGTATTTTTTTAAGCAGGCAAGATGAAAAATGAGCAATCACCTTCTCCAGGAATCGAACCACGGCCCTCTGGAATACCGGCCCAGCGTGCAGAACCACTACACCACGAAGGCACGCTAGGAAGGCGGGAGAAATACCTTATAAGCCAACTAAGCAAGAACACTGATGTGATGAACTAAGGAAACGCTGAAGAAAACAGTAAAATGTGCGTCAACGCTAAACATTGCATCAGGAATTCTGAACATATACTACTTTTAAAATTTTTGTAATTTTGCTGTTGAAATGTGTATGGCATAAGTGCGAAGAAAATTATGCTTTATAATGAAAGGAAAAAAAAAAAAAAAAAGGAGAGTACTGATTTCAGATTGCGTAAGTTTATATAGTTCTATATTTCTTAAGACGCTATTGAAATACTAGTTTAATTTTTAATTCCCCTTTTGATATCCTATGGATTTAACAATTTGGGAATTGCCTATGATGAAAACTCTGCGATAGAATTTTCGGTAAAGTGCAGAACCAGCCACTGCTTGACTTGTTTTTAAGAATTGCACATACTCCATATCCATGTACACATCGACTTATTTTCACTTAAAAAAAAATCCCAGAATTGCACAAAAATGGCACTGATCACACCCTTCACTTTATCTACACTGGTGTGCAAAAATTAAGGACGAGACGGTTTTTTCAATATAACTTTGTACAAAAGCTTTCCAAATCAACACATTTAATACCGTAAGATCCCCAATACGTAAGGACATGAGTAATGTAAGCAACACTTACTAAAAGAGAAATCACAGGGATAAAAAGAAGCTTTATTGAAAAAGTAGCATGGAGCGCAATGCGACTGAAGGCCGAAACATCCCTGTGATGGGTGTCCAGCAAGAAACATCCGGTCTTTAATAGGGGATATGATCTCCCCTGACTGCTAGGCAGGTTTCACAGCGTCTGCCCATGCTGAGAATGAGAGTGTCAATGAGTTGTTGAGGCATTGCTGCCCATTCGTCTTCCAGTGCCAATCGAAGCTCCGGAATCGTTACTAGTGGTAAGGTACGAGCTGCCAAGCGTCTGCCTAGAAAATCCCATACATGCTTGATGGGATTGAGATCCGGAGATCGTGCCGGCCAATCCATACGTTCAATATCCTCACTCTCTAAGAGCTGTTCGACAGCTACTGTGCGATGACATGGTGCATTGTCCTCCATGAAAAGGAACTGCAGACCCATAGCGCCTCTAAAAAGACGCACATATGGAAGAAGAATCTCGTTACAATAACGGATTCCGTTGACTGAACCTGCGTCGAAGATGTGAAGGTCTGTACGACTACCAAGCATGATGCCTCCCCAAGCGAGAACACCGCCACCTCCATACCTGTCCCTTTCAATGATGTACGAGGGATGATTGCGGCTTCCCCCGCTCTCTCCAAATGAGTATGCGATGAGAATCGCTACTCAGACTGAATCTGCTCTCATCTGTAAAGAGTACTCGTCCCCATTAATTATCTCTTCAATACCGGTGTTCCCGGCACCACAGAGAACACCTTTTCCGATGGGCAGGCGTTAGAGGTACACACCATACAGGGCGTCGTGCAAACAGACCACCACCGTGCAGTCTTCTGGCCACGGTAAAACGCGATATCGGTCGTCCAGTCGCCTGTGTCGTGTGTCTAGCGATTTCTCCCGCTGTCTGCCGCCTGTTTCTTCTGGCCTGTAAGGCAATATACCGGTCATCTGCGGGTGTGGTTCCTCGTGGACGACCACTACTAAACCCCCGGATAGCTGTTCCTGTAGTTTGAAATTGTCTCCAAAGTCGTGAAACGATGCTGTGAGCAATTCCGAACTCTGCAGCCACATTTGTCACACTGCGGCCTTCCTCCAACTTCCCAATGATTCGACCTCGGGTAAAAGCATCCAGATGTCGTCTAACAGATTGATTATTCGCCATTTCTCGCTGAGGCAGCAACTCGGTGTGATTTTAACTGCTATACGGCGTGCAATCTCTTTGCCAGAAATTCTGATCTTACACCGACAACATGCTTTATACTACTCAGACACACTCCCATTACGTCTACCTGCATATCTGCGCATGTGCTACCGTACATCACCTTACTTAATCCCCTGATTGGTCTTTCTGTCCGCTCTGCCTCTTCGTTCAGCTGATATGCTAATTTTTCGACTTCGTCCTTAATTTTTGCACACGAGTGTATGTACACATCGACCTATTTTCACTTAAAAAGTAAACGAAAATTGACAAAATTCCAATTGTTTTTACCCTTGTAAAATGCGGCAAAGAAATAAGCGGGCGAATCTGAACTTTACCGCAAATGTTTTCAACGAAAAGGCATAATTTATTATAGAAAATTATGTTTGAACAACCAAAGAGATGGTATTATGCTGTAGCGGTAACTCGGGAGCGAAATATTATATGAAATTAATCTTTCATCTAAATTAAAACATCAATATTTTGTTAGTTGTTTACTATTATACTTCCTTTCTTGCGTTAGGGTTGCCGCAATTATTTTTGGTTGCACTGGCATCAACAATAGTTTGGCAATTTTTTACGGCCCTCGAAACTGAATAGTACCAAAAAGAGTTAGAGAGTGTAATAGCAGTTTGGTAGACAGCGATCTCAGCGAGGTGTAAAAGAGCTTAACAAACCTTTTTGGGTGACCGTTAAAGTCTGAAACCTTTCAGATTTTTTTTCTGATTTCTGTATTTTACATCAATGTAGAGAGAACATTTTCTGTGAGTTAAGCTTGGCTTTAGCTAATTTGGTCTTATAATTATGCCACAACTCAACATACTTAATTTTATATATATCTAAGAATATCGTTACTTTCTCTGTAGAATCTATGCCTAGCAGCATTTATGTGCTTCCAATAACAATCAACTTCCTTAAACTACCAAGGAACAGCATTCTTTACACTTTTCTTCAACAAAATTAATAATGAAATACACTTAAAAATAACTGTAGAAGGTCTATTTAAAACATTTGCTAATGGAATACAATCAGAGCAACTATCAAGAAGGAAATTCAAGACACACAATTCTCTCTTACAAAGTTCTGTAAATAAATACCAGTTCGCTCTTTTTTAATTAAAAGTACTCATCACAAGATATACTTGGAAGACATAAAGCAAGTTTAAAAATAATCATTTCATGGTTATAAAAGACAATCTTCCTCAGAGATGTCCCAACCTTGAATATATGGCAGCAATCTCAAGCTACAAACCGTAAGGTCTATATTAAAATTTCTAAGTTTCACAGTGAAATAAAAATAGGATTTCCAAATATTCAGTACATTATTCCGGATTCCGAAAATTCGTGGGAAGCCATTTCGACTCTTCCCATCTTCGTACGACTTTAATGAGTCGAAATATTAATTAAAAACTTCGAATGCGCTCAGTTTAGCACTCACTTTTCCGAGTGGCAACAGTCTCGCGCGTTGGAGATAAAAATGCTTTATTTCGAAAAGTTCCGCTACTGCTCGCTTTCAAATCGGAGAGTTTATTAATGAAAAATTTGTAAGTTTTACATAATTATATATAAAGAAAAATGTATACTTTTATGTTTGTTTGCTTGTTCGCGTTATTGATTTTTGATCAATTATTATCCAATTTTTGCCACATTGAATCGACCAAAAATTGAATATAGGTGAAATATTGGATGAAACTTGAGCTTTTACCAGCATTTGATTAGAAAGACGAAAATCGTTGAAAAATGCGTGCCATTGTTGCCTATATAATGAGAGAGAATAAGCATATTTTTCTATCGAAATTTTTTATGTGAGTTCCATATCGCACGAAATTGAAAAATGTATGACTATGAATCGTATATTTTTGCATCGTTGTTATAGGAGGATTACAGCGGTATCCTTCTCTCTGTTTTTAGATATGTTACGGTGAAATACCGAAATCTGTAGAATGTCGACTTTCACCGGTGAATGTCAAAATTCACATAGTCGCTTGGTGTATGTCCGAAATATTTTCCAAATACTCTTATTTCTGACTTACACCGATGAATGTCGACATTCACCATGTACTAATGGTGAATGTTGAACACATAAGAATATTACATTTCCTTCTCCGTAATTCATTCGCGAAAAAACGCACTTGAAACTCAGAATAAGAACTTAAGAATATAAGAACTTAAAACACATAGTACATTCAAAATGAGAAAGGAAAATAATAGAAGCTATAAACTTACCAAATTATGTGATTCAAATCTTATTTGTTGCAACAACTTAAACTATTATGACACTTTGAATTGCCCAAGAGGCCCTTGCTTTTACAACTGCATTTATTTGTGGAACACTTCCTTTTGCAATGTCAGCGTGTACATATACTCCTCTCTTTCGACATACACCAGAGCATATCTGTGATTATCGACATACACCGGTGAGGGTCCGAATGTACAAGAATGTAAAGAAATATTCGATCTCTCACCGACGTATTTGGTGAATGTTGACATTCTCCGGTGAAAGTCAACATTCTCCAATTTCGGTCTTTCACGGTAACAGATGCATTACTCACAATTTAACTTAACTTGGCATCGGGTACTTCGCTAGGCAATCTATAGAATGCAAAATGCTATTTAGACAAATTATGAAAAAAGGTTTTAATAAGGCTGTTATTTAAAAGACGTTCATTGCTCAAAAATACAAATGTTATTTTGAAAAATTAATGTAAGAGCGCCATTAAAAATCTGTCATTCGAAATATGTCAAAACGTAATGAAGAGGATCTTGATAACAACTTAATAAGTTTGTATTTTCTATCTAGCTGAGACTGGGTGATCAGTAACATCTACCTAACAACGGAATTTAAGGGGACTCATACACCTTAAATCCCTCATGATCTTCCAATATGTGACTGTTGCAGGAATTGGGATATTTTATTTATTTTAAAAGCAATTACTTCCAACTTTTTACAGCTGACTACATAATATAGCTGCTGTAGAAACTAGTAACCAGAAAGTTTGTGTTGCCACAAATATTTCTGTAATTTAATCCTCTTTGTGGTAAAATATTTCGCCATGTTTCCACCTTGCGCGCATGATATTTTAAAAATGGCTAATGGTACGTACTTGAAATTGGATGGAATTCTTTATATGGGCACTATTTTCTAACTGACCTAACAATCTGATGAATATTTTAATATTGAAAAATTTTATGGACGAAAACATTACAGATTTTTTTAATAAAATACATTTCATGAACTCAACTCAAAATAAAATAAAAATTTAACATGAAATTTTTAGAATTTTAGGTTCACAGTAGTTTCCAAATGTTATAAAAGCTATATATTAAACATGGAATTAAATTATGCAACAGAATGTTTTAAACTGTGCGCGCAAGTTGGAACATGACGAAAAATGTTGTCACAAAGCGGATTAAATTATAAAAATATTTGTGGCAACACAAACTTTCTGATGACTATTTCAGAAAGCAGCTATATTATGGTATCAGCTGTAAACAGTTGGTAGTAATTGCTTTTAAAATAAATAAGTTATCCCAATTCTTGCAACAGTCACCTATTCGAACATCTTATAGGTTTTAAGGTGTATGAGTCCCCTTAAATTCAGAAACTATCATAAATTTCACAACAATGCCCCCCTTTAATACCGTATGGTGGCGTGGTGGTTATGGCTTAGTGTATATCCTTAAAAGACATAACTCTGTTTCGTTAAACATTAACTTTTATTCACACACACCATAATTTTAAACACAACTATCATAGCAGAAAACTACTAAACTAAAATGCGTACATCCTATGCTCGAGCTAAGAGCGAAGTGGGCGAGTTCACTGCCGCGCTAGCAGTTTTTACGTAAACCACGTGATGTGGTTTGGCTGCGCACGCAGTCAAACATCAGACTGCCACAACCTTTTTTGTTCTGGCAGGGCTTACAAAGGTGGTTTGCACAGTTCACTATCATTACATATAACGTCTTTCTAATTGGTTGAAAGTTCTTTCAACATTCTGTCACGCCGTCCATGTGTAGTATTCAAATGAGTTAAAGTATGGGAAATAACTGAGCGTCCGTGACGTAATACTGTACAGTACTGACGCTTTCTTTGCAGGATAAATGAACGTCCTTTTGTTTTCCAACACAAACATCACGTCCTAGCAATTCGGCAGCCAGTAGTCCCGTAGTACCTTCTTAGTAGTCATTTTTGCTTTTTTACATCATTTACTAACTACTGGTAAGTAGTTTTGTTTTTTCGAAACGAAATCAGAAATGTATTTCACCCTTTGCCGGTTTGTAATTTGGCATTCTATAGAATGCCTAGGAAATGTGAGAAATATGAATCGTTTCACACTTTGCGTGCTGGCTTTAGGCATTATATCGAATGCCAGATTTTAAACTTTGCCAGAAACGTACATAACATAAAGTCAATAATGGGTAGAGTAGACTTTAAGGTGTTATTACTTTAAGGTGACTATTATGGCGAAGTTGTTGTTTGATTTATCGCCAAGTTGTTGTTTCATTTATGGTAGCCTGTGTAGTTGAATGTTATGGAAACCCTAATGTGACGTAATCGGATGCATGATTCTGGGAAATTTTGAATCATGGGATGTTTTGTAAGCGTTTTTGGGGTGTGTGTTGGTTTGATTCTTTAGACGGTAGAATGGCCGAATGTTGTAAGATTAATTTGAAGTTTCTGTACGATTTGGAGCGAAAGGGGAAAAGAGCTTTAATTGACTGGTGTGTAAATGAAGGTTTACTTAGTAGCCATTATAAGTCCTGTGTGTAGGAAGGATATGCGTATAGTGGAACGAAAAAACCGTTTAGATGGATTTGAATGGGATTGCAGGAACAAAAGTTCAGATGGTCACTATGTGAAGCGTTCGATCAGAAAGAGTACCTGGTTTGAAAAAAGTCATTTGAGTATGATTGATATTTTGATTTTTACGTGGCTCTGGGTGTACGAAGCGAAGTCGAAAATCATGGTAAGTGAATATTTGCTTTTGGTAGTGCTTAAATGTATAACATGATTTTCCTTTTTTATGTTATTTTATTGTTTGTTTTAAAATGTATTTTATTGAGATTATGTATTTTTTGTTTGCCTATATTGTAGAATTTGGTGCTCTTTTGACTTTTTAAGTGAAAATATATCGATGTGTACATGGACAATGTAAAGGGAGTGCGCAATGCAAGTTTGTGCAATTCTGGGATTTCTTTTAAGTAAAAATAGGTCGACGTATACATGGATAAAGTCAAAGGAGTGCGCAATGCCATTTTTGTGCAATTCGGGGATTTTTTTTAAGTGAAAATAGGTCGACATGTACATGGATAAAGTCAAAGGAGTGCGCAATGCTATTTTTGTGCAATTCGGGGATTTTTTTTTAAGTGAAAATAAGTCGACGTGTACATGGATACCGAGTTTGTGCAATTGTTTTGTCTTGTTATTTTGGCTTTGTGTAGCGGAGATTTTTGGAAGCCAAAATGAGTCAAAGAATTGCACAAAATCAGCATCCATGTACCGCCCAAAATAGCCAAGTTTCGCCAAGGGATACCCTAAACTATACTTTTACCTCAATAATATATTTTTATCATCAATATTTCTTATCAGTGTTCGCTGATGTTTTTGTTAATTTCCATCTAAAGTTTACAATTTATTGAGTAAATTCCAAAAACAATGAATTTTTGTCACTTTTTAAGTAATTATGTTTAAGTATGAGTGGAATCTAATAAAAAATCTCATAAATTCGGAAATATAACAAACATTTCAAAAATGTCCTTCGAACGAGGTCGGTTATTTTAATGTAAAAAATGTAATGCACCTTTTCGAAGAGAGAAAATACCCAAAACCTGTTTTAAAGAAAGGAGTGAAGAATTATATTACATCTAATTTTAATACGCTTCATATCATCTCTCCATTCCAGAAATAAAATAAAATGAAGCAAGAAATGATGAAAATTTGAAGTATATAAAGACTTGGGTTAAAGTAAAAGTAATTTCTACACAAATGAATACCTTTACTCAAAATTCAAGTCTCAAACGAGTTTTTTATCGCCATGTAAAGCCGGAAGAGGAAACTTGAACACTTCTTCGCCGCTCAAATTTAAATCTTAAAAGGCATGAAGTCCGTTAAGATACGAATTAAATCCGCTAACGCTGAACTATTTTTTTTTTCTGACAGTAATGAGATTTTTTAAATCTCCTGAATGAAGTTAAAAAGATTTTTATAAGCATAACACATTTAAAAGCAGAAAGACGTCTGTGAAAGATGGAAAAAAAATTAATATAATCTCTTCTACAGTCCTTCGGTTTATTCATAATTTGAACCTCATTTAACATGTATAGATTAAAAGTTTCTCTAAATAAATCTAAAAGCACCTCGTAGCTTTCTAAATTATGAAAATAATTGATACAATGAATTAATTCAATAAATACAGCAAAGTTTTCTTATAAGGACGTAAATTGCAAACCGTCTTTTTTTTGGGGGGGGAGGAAGACAGTCCTTTAATCAGCAATCCTGTTCTTGTAATTATTACTTCTTCATACGAAGTAAAAAATCTGATGTTTACACCACATGACTTCCTTGTACAGAATATTAAATTATACGCATTTTTTTCTTGAATTTCATTTAAATTGATTGGATTGAATTAAATCTACTTCATCGACAGCGCATAAACCAAAACAGAATAAATGCACTCTTTAAAATTCACTATATTTGTTTACTATAACGACACTCTGAATGCACAAAATTTATATCATCTGAAGAATTATCGTTGCCATATGTTCTATTCAAATACTATAATAAAGCTAAAACGATGTATGAAAGAAATTAAGCAAACAAAACAGAAAAGAAACTGTTTTTCACAGACGATTTACTATTTCTCATTCAATTAATTCAGTTCTCACTTCGCGACAAGGCAAAAATACATAAAAACTCAAAATATCTGCATTAAAAATTACGAAGTAAATCTTAAACACTTGTTTACTCGAAAAAATTCCACAAAGTATTAAGCATGATTTAATTCGCAATAATAAATGAAGGCGGTATTTTTGTGTTGCGAAGCTTAGTTTCTCTAGATTGGCAACAAATCTACAATTCTGCTGTTTCAAATATAAACAAATATGTCCGCCATGTTATTTAAAACTTAACCGCACTTAAACAGCTTTCAAATTGTTGATAATTGTACAAATATTGCTTCCAGAATTACGAAAGTCATAAAAACCTTAACCGTAAGATAAAAACAACATAATTCAATCATTTTTAAAGCAAAAAAAGTACAATTTACAAACATATAAGAGTAAAGAAACTGAAATCACTGAGCCGGGTAACAGAGTGGATATATATATATAAATATATTTATATACGTTTGTTGCGCCCGATTGCAACCAAAATACGAGGTGCACATCTGCATGTTATAGCAGTTCTATATACAAAATTTCAACGTTCTGAGACTACTCGTTTTTGAGTTATGCGAGATACGTACATACGTTCGTACAGATGCCACGAAAAATTCTCTTCAGAATTAATTTTAAAGCAGTTTTATATTATTATTTTTTTTTTTTTTTGAGGAAAAGAGTCTTTTATTCTGTCCTTACGTACTGATATCACGCAAAAACATCATTAAATTGCATTCGAAAGCTGTCAAAGTGGATATTTTCGTTGAAATATGTTGCCCGAAACCTTTCGCTATTACAATACTTCCTTTTTACTTCGTACAAGGAAGTAAAAAGGTATTGTAATCGCGAAAAATTTCGGGTATAATATTTCAAGTAAAACATCCATTTTGCCCGCTCTTGAATAAATTCGACGATATTTTGCATGACATCTGTACGTATGCACAGAATGAAAAAAACTCATTTTTCCAAAACAGATTGTAAAATGGATTTAGAAGAGATATTTTTGCTGACGTCAGTACGTACGCAAAAATCAAAAACGAGTAGCCTCAACGATGATATTTTGTATATGAGACTACTATAACATCTAATTGTGCACCACCCTATTTTGCTGTAATCAGGCCGTAACAAACGTATATAAAAGCATATGTGCATATATATTCCCACTATGTCATCCAGCTCGGTGAGCTTAGTATTTGTTTTCTTATATGTTCATAAACTGTGCATTTTTAGCTTTAAAAGTGATGTTATGTTAACTGTTATGTTGTTCTTATGTTCCGGTTAAGGTTTTTATGTCATAAGTTATTCTGCATGCATTAGATGTAGAATTATTAACAATTTAAATTGGCGCTGAGCTTAACGAGGTCGCGATTTGTTTACATTTAAATTTCTGAATAGAATAGTGAATTAAGTCAAATTTGCACAGACTTTAGTATCTTTTTGTCCAGTGGGACCAAACGTTAACTTTCAATTTTATGCACCGAAAATTTTGTCTTTTTGCCCGCTAACCAAATTGTTTGTTTTAGCCGTAAAAAATTATTTTTTGAATTGCTTTTAACTATATTTGGTGTTTTAGGTTGTTTTACAATTTTTAACGAAGATGTTTTGAGTGTTTATGTTTTATTACTTTGCTGCTAAGTGGTAACTGAATTGATTGATTGAAAATATATCTCTAATGAAATTCGATGAAATAAGATTAAATGAAGTGCAGTAAAAATATGTATAATTTAATAGGCCATAAAAGGAAGTCAATGTGGTATTCACGTCAGATATTTTGAACGTAGAAAAAACGCCAGTTGTTCTTTCTTCGGAATTAAAAAATCGCTCGGCGGCTTAATGACAACATTTAGCGTCACTATTAAAACGCAAGAAGACATAGTTGGCATATAAACGTATCCAGTCAATAAATAGAGTTGGCTGCGAACTCCTCACAGTGACGTATTTTTCCCAGCATAGTAACCCAATGAAAGAATCTAGATATGATGAGGTACATTTTTGGCTTTCAAGTTCATCTACATTTGAATAAATTACATAATGCAGAATCTCAAAAGCTTATCGATAACTTTTCTATTATTTCTTTATTCAGCAGTTATGTATTTAGGAGAATACTTTGATGAAAAGGCTACATTTAGCAAATAGTCAGTTCTAAGTCTGATAAATATTTAATTTCCAACATATGAGAAATTTGTTGAAGCTATTGAACATTCAAAACCAAAAGAAGGGCTACATTTTAATGTGGATTAACTTGAACAGGATGAACTATGACACCAGGATCCTGTTCAGACAGGAATCTGGTAAATCTATCAGACCTCTGAATCGAGTTATCATTGTGCGTGAGATAAAGAACAAAGTCTTAAGAAGGTTATGATATCCTTTTTATTTAAACAGAACGTAGAGTATAAAAGCCCGCTCTTGTGCAACAATTATCAAAACTCGTAGCGATGCAAATAAACAGAGCAGTCAAATTTTAATTAAATGTTGAATAGTAGTCAAAGGCAAAACAATAAAATACTTAACTGGAAACTGGCTCAACACTACCAAACCGTCTGAATTAATGTGTCGGCAGCGAAAGTCAGCAAAATCTGAATCATTACAACTATCAGAGCTGGCAGAAACTAAACAGGTAACACGCACACGATGCCAGAAACATTCGGTGTTTCAAAATTAAAAATCTCAGCTTAAATATTCACAACTAGTTTGCATTCTGGTGAAGAATACGAGCAGGAGTAATTATAGTAAAGACTGAAATTATAATAACTGATTAATTAACATAAGATTACTTAGAACACACAAATTTTAATTCACTTAGCCCAAAACAAAATGCAAGTAATTTAAGATTAGTTATCAATCACTGATTTTTTTTCAAATAAATCTAATTCAGAGTAGGATATTACTTCACGTATATTACCCATTAAAGATTTAAGACATAACATTTAACTAATGTTTGTTATATCCATCATTATCTTGTCTCCAGCATGAATATAAACAAATACAGAGATAATTCGCCCTTTTTTTATACAAATTTCCTTGTTTTACCACAAATATATTACCTAAAATGTTTATGTTTTATATGTTGTATTTGATAACCCTTACTCCTCATTATCTTTCTACATTGCAATTTCTAAGACAATAAGCTGTATTTTATCTCAGTCCCGCAGAACAGCTTTTCAAAATCCAAGGACGGTTGTAGGTCAACATTTGTGACAATCTCCTTTTTAAAAGTCCAAAATCTATGGGTGATACATGAGGAAATTTAGGAGGAATATGAAAAAAGAGTATGGCCTCGATAACTGTTTTTTTTTTTTTTTTCCATGTTTTCAGGAAATTACCGGTGGATTTTGACGGCTGTCTCTTTGCTTTATGTCGGTGCAGTTCTACTGATTGATGGGGCTGTGGGTGAAGAACAGTATTTCTTTCATATTTGAGAACTGAGTATAAAATAAATACAGGGTGTTTATAAAGTCCCGGACCCATTTTGATGTTTAATAACTCAAGCAATAATGAAGATATAAACAAACTTATAGCATTCATTGATGGAATAACTTATATATTTTCCTTTTCAGATTTGAATATCTTTACTTTTGCAAATATCGTCTCCACGTGGGGTTAATTTAAGATAATTTTATTTTCCAGTCTAAATATCTGTACTTTTCTAAATATCGTCTGCTTATTAATTGCATTTTTCTCTCTTTTGTTTTTGGCAACTATTGCAATGTTCTGATCTGAAAACCCCCATGAATACCGCGAGGCACAAAGGGATTCCCCAAAGGTTAATCTGTGGTGTGGACTAATGCACGACCGAGTCACTGGGACTTTCTTTTTTACAGAAAAGACGGTCTCATCAATCGTATACTTAGACATGTTGGAAAACTTCGTATTTCCACAACTAGAAAAGCTTCAGCCACATGTCTTTTTGCAACAAAATGGTGCACCACCTCATTGGGGTACCATCGTTTGTAGTTCTTTGAATGACCATTTTACAAGAAGATGGATTGGGCGAGGAGGTCCAATTCCTTAGCCACCCAGATCACCTGATATAACGCCGCTGGACGTTTTCCTTTGGGGATTTGTAAAGGACAACGTTTACAGGAGGAGAGTGTCGAACATGGATGACCTAAAAGCCAGAATGACAATCCCAGTAGCCTCTGTGGATGCCGACATGCTTGCCGGTACGCATATAAGCAAAATGTACACTGCTAGGACAACGGCTTGAATTTGACAGTCCAGATGAGGGTCCCATTAACTCCGCCCACATTAGTGACGTCATATTTCTGACGTTTGTTTACATTCTACTGTTCGGAGTTACGAAGTGCGTTTTTTGAATGTACATTTAGTTTTTCCGAATAAAAGTGTATATATATGCGTATATATCTGTATATAACGATTTAATGTTTGTTTCGAATATTAAGGATTATTCTTCTGTTCTAATACAAAATTAGGTCTAGTCAGATGGAAGTTACTGATGGCTGGAAGATACAATGTAAAGTGTGGTTTACAAATTATTCTGCATATTGATAATCAGAAACTTTTAAGTGACAATGACTTAAATCATCTACTATATAAAATGTACTTGCGGGAATTAAACCAAGTGAAGGTTATGTTAAGTTAGTGAATCCAAGTGCTATTTTGTGTCAGTAATTAATGCAGTAAATATTTTGAATCAAATTGCCACCAGTAACTATTGCCAGTAACTGTTGACATAGCGTGTGTCAAGAAAATTTCATATATATCTATTTGAATATTTACAACATTAATTGTGCTTTGATTAAGAAATCAATATGATTTACAGGATTCAATATGCTTTCTTAGAAATAAACTTCATTTCATTATTAGAACATAAAGAGTATAAAAGAGGAAAAAGTGTGTCCACTCTAATGAACCTATTGAAATGTAATTTAGCTGTGAAACTACTGAAGTTAAATGATGAACATGTTATTTAATAAGAATGGAATATATTTAAGATATGCTACCAGCTCTGATATTTCAAGACTGTTGGATATGCTTATCTATGAAGATTAAATCACTATTAACTGACAAATTATGGTTCTGGTAAAGCATATATCATATTTGGAATTGTAGAAAGGAAGTTCATTATTTTTCTGAAATGTAAAGAAAATAATACTGAATAATTGTAAGTGCTTAGTGTAATAGACCTACTGAAATCTAATTTAGCTATAAAACTGCAAATGCTAAAGAACAAAATTTAGCAAGAACTGAATTTAGTAAGATATGTTACCAGTAATGATATTTCAAGACTATCGAAAATGCCTAACAATGAGGTATCTTAATCAAATTCAATTTTAAAAAATCATTATTAACTGACATTATAGTTCTGGTAAAGCATATACTACAATATTTGGAATTTTCATTGTTCAGTATGCATTCTTAGAAAGGAAGCTCATTGTTTAGTTAAAATGTTAAGAAAATAATAGTGAATAACTGTAAGTGCTTAGAGTAATAGAATTACTGACAGAGGCGTAGTGCCATTTTTCAGCGCCCGAGGACAACTGAAGATTTTCTGCCCCTTTATGTGTGCCACAAATGGAAAACACTTCATTCTAAAATTTCGTACCATCAATTTGGCACCCCCTGGATGCTGCGCCTAGGAACAGATGCCGCCCCCTCTGCTCCACCCTAGCTATGCCACTGCCTACTGAAACCTAATTTAGTTATAAAACTGCAAATGCTAAATGATGCTTAACATAATTTAACAAGAACTGAATTTAGAAATATATGTTACCAGTTATGCTATTTCAAGACTATCGAAAATGCCTAACAATGAGGTATCATTACGTGTTCTAAGGTGTAATGTTAAATTGAATCCGATAAGTATACTTTTATTTCCTGGAAACATACCTTCAAGTGAATGTGTGTTTATAGTTCTTTACATCTAGTTAAATACAGTGAAACTTGCATAAGCCAAAACTGAATGGATTAAAAAAAATAACTTAAAGTTGTATTTCAAATTTTACATTTTGTCGTATTAAAGACTGATTACCTGGGTTTCCACTGATGGTTGCACCTGATAAAATATGTCTTGAACAGGCAATTTTTTTTTTTTTTTTTTTTTTTGAGAAAAAGCATTTAATATTGATTTTCTTACATCAGTATGTATTTTTAACTGTGAAGTTTGTGCATTTTAAAATTGTAATGACATGTAGATTATTATATTTTCATTTATTTCCAATTTCATTAAAAGTATTTTTTTACAATTTACTCCCGATTTTATACATTATATGTATGAGTAATAAATAATTATTGTAAATATGCTATGTAACTTATATTGTGATCTTTATATTAAACCAACTTATACCTTATATGGCTGATCTTTACAATATGGTAACTGGTAGTTTGGCGACATTTTGGAGGCGATAAAGGTTACTACCTGGGACTTTGGTAATAATGTGAGCAGTACTCAGTTCCGATTACGCATTATTTTGTGTGAGGGAAATGAGGTGGTGTGGTGTATTTAATTATGGCAAAGCACACTAGGGCTATCTGCCTAAAGGGAGGGATGCCTTCGTGGAGGACTTTCTAAGGGAAACTGGCTCGTATACACGTTACACATGGGGAAAACCACGAAAACGCCCATGCAGCCAGCTCGTTCGCGGGATTCGAACCTCGGACCGAACTACCAGTGTTCAGCGACTTTACCGCTCGGCCGCTGGTGAGCTGAGGGAAATGAGAGATCATGTGATATGTCATGTAATATTAATGGACGAATTACGGTTCTTTAATCGGGAAAAAATCTGGAAATTTTGTATTTGCCTTTATTCTGTGTTGTGTGAAACAGTGTTCGTTAATTTTTGGATCCCATGCCCCTAACTAAAGTGAACTCGAAATGGGTATTTAGTGGGATTGAAAGGAGTAGTAATAAGTGTTTCTTTAAGGTTGTGCGAGATAGAAGTAAAGATGCTTTATTAAGTTATTTATTTTACCTGGTACCTTGGTGTTAACTATAAGTATGATTTTAAAGATCCTGAAACAGAAATAAGAAAAGTTTATCGGACACGTAATCAAGATTCTGAAGAAGAATAGGTAAGTTAGTATTTTTAATTATTTGAGGATATGATTTTTATGCATTGTTCTAAATGTAAGGTGGAAGTAAAGTAATTTGCGTAAACGTGCATGGAAATAATTTAAATATTTGACACTAAGTATTTGTAACCATTTGTAATGAAGTAAAGGTATGAATTAGTTAGTGACGTTTGTAATATAATAGATAATGTAGAGGTAAAAGTTTTTGGATATTTTATTTATTTTATACGGGGAAATGTTCATATTTGGAAAGGGTATGTACTTTTTGGCCATCAGGTAATTTCATATATGTTCTTTTTACCAGGTTTAAAGATTCAGAAAATTGTTATGCATTTTCGTGAAATTTTTCTAATTTATGAGAAAAAAGCAGTGTACATGCATATAGTGAAGAGTGTGCGCAATGCCATTTTTGTGCAATTCTGGGATATTTTTTTAAGTAAAAATAAGTCGACGTGTACATGGTTTAGTGATATTTTAATTAAATGATAGTTATTTTGTGAATTTTATGTTTGTAGGAATTTGGTATATGTTTAAGTTGAAGTAAACGTGCATGGAAATAATTTAAATATTTGACACTAAGTATTTGTAATGCTTGCGGTATGAATTCTTTGGTGACGTGTATAATATAATATATGATTGAGAGGTAAAAGTTTTTGGATATTTTATTTATTTTATATGTGGAAATGTTCATATTTGGAAAGATATAAACTTTTTCGCGATCAGGTAATTTCATATATGTTCTTTTTACCGGGTTTAAAGATTCAGAAAATTGTCATGTATTTTCGTGAAATTTTCTAATTTATGAGAAAAAAGCAGTGTACATGGATATAGTGAAGAGTGTGCGCAATGCCATTTTTGTGTAATTCTGGGATTTTTTTTTAAGTAAAAATAAGTCGGCGTGTACATGGTTTATGTGTATGTGTTATTTTGAAAAACGCGTAAGGAGTATGGTATTGTGCACTTTTTCCCAATTTTGCAGTGAATATTTGTCATGATTAAGCAGTTTTGTTAGATAAAATTTCTAGCATAAGTGTAATTCGGGTAGTAGATTGTTGGAAGAAGTGTTCAGTAGATAAAAAGAAAAGAAACATGTCTTTACTTCGTGAAGACAAAATGGCGGCGGGAAAACAAAAATAGAGGGTTGCTGTAGTAGAGTTGGTCGACAAATTTTCGCCAAAAAAAAGCCAAGTTACCATAATGTAAATATCAACCTATTATATATGTATGAGTCATGCATCAACTCATGGCAATTGAAATTGAATTGTTAGTAAGAAATTAATGATAATAAGATGCATTGATGTATCTAATAAGATGTATTATTGATGACAGTACATAAAATTAATCAAAACTGTAAGATATGCAGTTAAAAGGTACTATTCTATTTTCGGAACCAGATTTTGTATGCATTCATGTTACGTGTGTGTATGCACACACACTTATACACACGTGCATAGGCCCACCAGTGGCAGAGTGGTAAAATCTTTGAACACTGGATTCGAATCCAGGCAAATTCTTTGGCTTCATGGGCGTTTTTGTAGTTTTCCCCATTTGTAAAGTGTATACCAGCCAGTTTCCTTTAGAAAGTCCTCCACAAAAGCATCCCTTCCCACAGGCATATAGACCTAGTGTACTTTGCCATACTAAACTAAAATGAAACCCAAACCACTCGTTGATACATACATTATTTGTCTGAATCCTGTCCTGATAACAGAAAAGTACCGTTTAAAATTGGGCTTTTAAAGATATGTGAAAAGAGTTTTGAATTAAAATCCACACTATAATTTCATTATCTTGTAATAAATACATTGGACTTAAGATTGCACTGTAACTATTTAATATGAGTTCCACTAAGCTGTCAATAATGCTTTACATTAAGTACTAAAATCAAGATCAGAATGTTATGAATTAGTATTATTGTTCGCATAAGTGCTTCACATTTAGAAGTCCATTCTATTATCAATAATTTAATATCCATTCTTAATAAATAAGAACAATATGATACTAATTATTACATTTATTTATATACAAGTTCTATGAATTGCAATAATTTCCTTTTCCAATATCTTCTTTTACAAAATATTTGCAGTCTATAATTCCTTTTTTAAATGTTAATTTCTCTTCATCATAAGTAAAATATATGCACACATTATTGAAGAAAAATTATTTAATTAAAATGTTCAAAGTATATGTTACAAAAAACAAACATATTGACGTCTATAATACATTTATTTACTACACTGAAATAATCAAATTCTCAGATTAATAGATAGAGTTTGAAAAGCAGAGGTCTAAGAAATCGTGTAACATTTATTTTACATAAAAATGACTGTATATACATAATGATCACAAGTTAGCTTTTACTCAGACATTTCATGCTAACCTGTTTTTATTGCATTCGAGTTTTAAAACTAAGTATTTTTAATGATTCTTCTACTACTGTTTCAAAAATCTGATTTTTATGCCAGTCAGAAATGATTTTCTTCGAGTATACAGAATTAAATTATTTATTTCTGGATTAGTCATCGAGTAATTTAAAATATAATACTTAGTACTATTACAAAATTTAAGAAATCCAACTTTTAACATGCTGC
Organism: Stegodyphus dumicola; assembly: GCF_044657685.1. Taxonomy (NCBI): domain Eukaryota; kingdom Metazoa; phylum Arthropoda; class Arachnida; order Araneae; family Eresidae; genus Stegodyphus; species Stegodyphus dumicola. Next base: position 243,447,510 of record NC_140771.1, read on the forward strand.
TTTTTATCACATAAAAAAATTAACCAAAATGTAAACTTGTAATATTGAAAAATTTCTCTCTTAAGTAAAATTGCCACTACATAATTTCAGCACAAAAGAATACAGTGTATTGCCTGTAAAATTAATGATACTTACATATTAACACAACCACCTTAGCTCAATTTGGATTTAACACATGAAAAGGTAAAAATTATTCATTGGGTGCCAGTTGATGCTTTGCACAACTTTTCTTAAATAGATACCCAAATTATTGATATCTATCATAAGTTGGCTTACATTATCGAATTATAAAAAGAAAACATACTTTAAAATTTGAAATATAAATTTTAATTATTAAATAAGGAAATAAAGCACATTCATCTCCAAATCTTTCTATAATTGTTTTGCCCTATTCTTTTCCCCAAGCGGTTTGCTTTTGCTTGAAAAAAAATTAAATAATTTCAGACACTCGGCATCACACAAACTTCAGCAGCATCGGCTATCTACCAAATGCATTTCCTTTTTCTTTCTTTTAGAAATTTTGTATTCCTGTAGAGTTTCCACTGTAGTTTTTTCCATTGTTGATAAATTCCAAAGAGCATATTTTAAAATTAAGGCAAAAAATATCACAATTTGTTCATAAAAATGTTGAAACTTGAAATACAACACAATGAATGTATACGAAAATGGCGACATTGTCCTATTAAAGGATTGTTATGAGCATGGTTGCTAGAGTTTGACACATTTTAAAAATTTGACGAGTTCTACTGAGGTGGTTGCAAGTAATAAAGTAATTGCATTGTAATATGTGCATTTTTACTGTTAAGAATATAAAATTTTTGCTTATAATAAATATCTGAATATGCTAATTATTTATTTGCTCTCTTATGTGATTTTGATAAATTAGACACTATTTATTTTACATCAGTAATCTTCAGACTAATTTTAAATTTAGTTTCAGTGTGAATTTCTTTTGTTCTCTGCTTTCTTATGTTTAAATTGACATCATGTAAAGCAACATAAAAAATATATGAAAAGCAAACAAATAAACAGATATGAAAATTTATCAGTTCAGTTTCATAGATATTCCGTACAATAAAACCCCTAAGTTAATTAATAGGTGGGACTAATGAAAAGTACAACTTCACATACAGAATCTGTCAGAAAAATACATAGAAATTTTAATAGATGATATCTATATATTGGCATCTAAGTTGAATTATCTTTATAATATGTAGTATGATATTTCCTTAACATGTTCGTACTCTCGCATATATGTAACACATGACAGTGAACCAAAATGGATTTGGAGGACTCTGAGCGATGTTGTGTAGTACAAGAAATCGGTTAGGCTAGAGATCCTTCATCAAAAAATTATGGCAGAATGTGCAGCAGTCGCCTCAGACACATCGACTAAACATCGTTCAAATAACTGCTCAGTATTGTGCTATAACTCTAGCTGTTAATGGCTACCGCTGTGACTGAGCAATCTAAGTTACTGTACATATTCATAAATATTATTATTAAACCTAGCATAGCCTCTGATATGTATGATTTAATTATAATTAAGTTCAATACTAAAGCACAAGAATTTACGAATAATCTTTGGAATATGGTAACAGGTAGTTTGGCGACATTTTGGTAAGGTGATAAAGGTTACTAGCTAGGACTTTAGCAGTGTAGATGGATAAAGTCAAGAGTGTGCGCAATGCCATATTTGTGCAATTCTGGGATGTTTTTTTAAGTGAAAATAGGTCGACGTGTACATGGATACGGTGTTGTATGTGCAATTCTTAAAAACGCGGCAAGCAGTGGGCAATTCTGCACTTTGTTCCAATTTCAAACCTAATCTTCATCATGATTAAGCACTTTTGTTCCATAAAAGTTCTAGCATAAGCGTAATTCGGCTAGCAGATTGTTGGAAAAAATGTTGAGTTAAAAAAAAAAGCCTTTACAATGTGAAAACAAAATGGCGTCCAAAAAAAAACTAGCAGGTTTGGTCCCCAAATTTTCACCCAAAAATTGCCAAGTTAACATAATCTGAAGATTAACCGAATTTTCTTTTATTATTAAAGTGTGTGCATTTTTTTGATAGGCCGTTTATAAATATAGATGAATTTTAGTTTAATAGGACCAAGGGCCAGACCACCAGCACCTGAGTGGTAAAGTCGCTGAATACTAGATATTTAGCCCAGGGTTCCAATTTTGCCGAATGCATGGGTGCTTTCATGGTTTTCCTCAAGTGTAATGTGTTTAAGAGCCAGTTTCCCTTTGAAAGTCTTCCATAAAAGCATCCCTCCTTTTAAGCAGATAGCACTTGAGTGCTTTGCATAATTAAATAAACCAAACCAAACCGAGGGCAAAAAAATCACTAAACCAAGGGCACTAAATCATGCTATTTGGCCGGTCAAAGGGATAATATGTAAGAACCTAAAACAGTATTAAAATTAATACTCTGCATTTTTGTGGATGCCAATTGCCTCGTATTTAGCACACATTTTCTAATTAGCATCTATGTTCCCCAAAGCCTTTTATCATTTGAGCAAAGGATCTTTTGTCAAGCTTGTGACTATCATACATTTTTCTGTAAACTTTAAATTTAAAACTGTGTAACTTCACGCTCCCTTAAGTCAAGGATGAATATTCCATAACATGTGAAGAAAACATATATTTATTTTCTCATATGTCGAACCTTTTTCAGTATTATACTCAAATATAAGACTTCATACTATATTTAAAGTTTATATATATATCAACATATCAGAGCCTGATCTTTACATTAAAAAAAAATCACATCACAGGAAACGAAATTTGAGATTAACATTACATGATATTCAAATTTATATAATTTTAATTTCAGCTTCAACATTATTCATTTCCTAGATTAAATCTTAACATGGACTATTTAGATATGTTATGTCCTACACTTCCTTCCCTGCAAAAAAAGAAGCCCACCAGCGTCAAGCGGTTAAGTCTCTGAACACTGGTAGTTCGGTCTGAGGTTCGAATCCCGTGAACAGGCTGGCTGCATGGACGTTTTCATCGTTTTCCCCATGTGTAATGTGTATACAAGTCAGTTTGCCTTAGAACGTCCTCCATGAAGGCATCCCTCTGATTAGGCAGATAGCCCTCGAGCTATAAAATGCTATAAATCACATAAACCAAATCAAACCCTGCAAAAAAGTTAGGAACAGATTATCATTTTAACACAGTAAACTTTTTCTTTGTGATCATTTCTGAAACTGACTACTTCTCCTCAATACACAAATTCTGGTACTGAACATCTTCTTTTTGAAATGACAAGCTTTACACAAAATTAAAATCATGTAGAACTGCTGGTGGTCATCTTAGAGTTCACTGTATTTATTAAAGGTCAGAAATTTATTCAACTATTTCTAAAATGCAAATTAATCAACAAAATCTGTACTTTGTTTCTGTAAGCATAATTAATAACAACTCCGAGTTTGATTTAGTATGTATGATTACAGTTTATTACATTAACGAATGTCATTTGCTTGACAGATATGAAGAATTTCTTTTGAGGAGCTGTTTTGCTTGGAGGGTTGGTTTGGTTTGTTTGATTATGGAAAGCATACAAGGTCTATGTGGGAGGTATGTCTTTGTGGAGGATTTTCTAAGGGAAAAACTCTCATATCCATGTTACGCATGTGGAAAACCACGTAAGTGCTCATGCAGCCAGCCTGTCCAACTGAAATCAAACTCAGATCGAACTATCAGCGTTCTAGTCATTTTACCACTCAGCCTCTGTTGGGCTGTGTGGGGAGGGCTATGAAGGTTTGGTTAGGTTAGGTTATTTAATTACAGCAAAGCCTCGAGGGCTATCTGCTTAAGGAGAAGGATGCCTTTGTGGAGGACTTTCTAAGGGAAACTGGCTCGTATACATATTACACATGAGGAAAACCACGAAAACACTCATGCAGCCAGCCCATTAACGGGATTCGAACCTCGAACCGAACTACCAATTTTCAGCGACTTTACCGCTCGGCCGCTCGAGGGCCATGAAGGAGAATAATTACATGCACTGAAAACTGAATTCTAAACTAAATGTATAAAGAAAGCAATGGAAATTCCCTTATCAACATTAGTTCTTATTAAATTAAAATACTGCTTAGAATAAATTTATAAAGCTATTGAATGAAAATTTTCTGTTAACCTGTTTCAGACATGTGTAAGGAGTAACAAATTAATTATTTGTAATATTATTACGTAATTTTCTTATAAAGGAATTAAAAAATAAAAACAAACAAAAGCTTCTTTAAAGAAATTATTCTACTATTAAAAATCATATACTACTGGAATTAACATCCCACTTTATCCAAAATTAAATAAATGCATTTTTAAGTGATAAATCAAGTTGTGCAGAAATATTAAATATGAATACATTCAGCTTAATTATTTAAAAAAACTGAATGTGAAGATGAGAAAAATTAAGAGAAAAAAAGCTTTGTAGATTATTTCCTAGAAATCTGACATTCTGAAAAATGAATACACGCATACAAACACACTCACTCATATTTATATGCATAAAACACACACATATTGATAGATATAATTGACATATGATTAATTACATATTGAAAATATATGTATGTGAGCATGCGTGTGTATACACACTCACGCATATCGTGAGAAATTTTGTAATGTTTGAGACACAAATTTATATTCCTTCTGGAACAGTAAGGAAATAATACTTTAAAGGAAAATTTAAAAAATAGTATCACTAGAACAAATTTACGTTGCAAAGTAAAAATGTTTTTCATTCAAAGAACGCACTTCCTAACGCCGAATAGCAGAATGTAAACAAACGTCAGGAATGTGACATCACTCATATGGGCGGAGTTAATGCTGATCCTTATCTGGATTGTCATTGGCCAAACTTAAGCCGTTGTCCTAGCAGTGTACATTTTGCTTATATGCTGCCGGTACCTGGGGTGAAATTGAATATCGACTTGATATTCTCCGTGCGATGAAGGGGCCACACGTGGAAGTTTATTGACAAGGGTCATGAAACATTTTGAGTCTATCTAACCATTTATGTTATTAATTTTAATCTATATTTATGATTTCATGAGTTATTAAACATCAAAATGGGTTTGGGACGTTATAAACAAACTGTATATCCCTGATAATGTGCGAAGTTGATCTTAACATTTTTCTCCATTTTCTTTACTTTTAATTTTCCGTTTTATGAAAAACCAGCAACGATCATAAATCCGTTTGAAAAATTTTCTTTAGAATCTTTGAACCACGTTTTGAGATTTTGTTCTCCTCTTTGATGACAATAAATGGATCTCTTTTTATTTCAGTTATTTGAATATATCCAAGATTCATTTACTGTAAGAACATTTTTTTTAGTTTTATCCGGATAAATATTTCTCATAAAGAGTTCTGCAGCGCGTTTTGCATTCGATGATATGTTGTGGTAAAAGACGACGCACATTCTGTTTTTTCTCGCCATTTTGCAATTGACACTGAGCATAATATTTTAATGCTTTTGCAACCTTCGTGAATTGTCTTTTAACATTACTGATCTTACCTTTGCAAAATTCGAAACTTTCCGTTTTTTGTTTGGATATATTGTGGGGTTTCAACCTTTTCTCTTACAGCTAAGTGTGTAGGAACTTCGTGAACTGGAAGCAAATAATCGCTCCAGTTCAGGAACAGAGACATTCGGATTCCGGACATTTTACAGTCCTATTCTGTCCGAACGTACAAGTGGATTCGAGATCGGTCAAAATGGACGTTATCTTTGAAATATGATACTCGAAATTTTTCGCGATTGCAATATTTCCTTTACTTCGTACAAGGAAATAAGATTGCAATATTTCCTTTACTTCGTACAAGGAAGTAAGATTGCAATATTTCCTTTACTTCGTACAAGGAAGTAAGATTGCAATATTTCCTCTACTTCGTACAAGGAAATAAGATTGCAATATTTCCTCTACTTCGTACAAGGAAGTAAGATTGCAATATTTCCTTTACTTCGTACAAGGAAGTAAAAAGCAATTTCCACCTGAAAGAAAGACGAGAGAAGAGTTCTTGAATAAAATGATGCTCACATGATTTAATGAAATTTTCTTATTATTTTATATTGCTTCATTTCTACTTATCGTCAGAAAACCCCTCAGCACGTTTCGAAGGACCCAATACAATCACTGTCTTTAGATTTCTTTTAATATTTAAAAAAACATATTCTTTATTCTTTTCTTAAACTGTAACATATTTTATTGACAAAATCTTAGCTTAAGGCATCAAAGTACTTTGCTTACAATTCTTTTATTTATATTTTATCATCAAGAACGTCAGGATAAATGATATAAATGAATAAAAAATTAACATTGTTTTATTAATTTTGAAGACACTGTAAAGAGATGCTGATAAAAAATTTAGTAAAAGTATATTTATAATTTCCGTTCTGAACAAGAAATATTTAATCTAAAAAAGAGAATTTTACTTTCAAATTGTATTCTTAACATCAAGAGAATAAAGAAATTAATCTTACAATCCAACATCCTTCCAATAAATTATTCTTGCAAATATTCAAGATAATAATAAACCCAAACAAAACAAAATAAGCTTTACATTTTAAATAAAAATCAGAACTGTTTCCTTGTGTTTATCTTGTCGAAAACAGAATAAGTATATCTAGAAAAAGAATTTTTTTTCCATTTCCAAGCAGAGAGATAGAATTAAATTTAAATGTCTTTTTTAGACGTTTTAGTATCTATGATTTTAAATCATTACAGAAGTTAAAACATATATATAATCTAATGAAAACTAATACAGTAGCTAAAATACATTAAAAACTTTTTTATTAATTTACGTAATAATAATTAATTAATTAGGAAAGGAAATTAATTTTGTTGTCAAATTGTGAAACAGAATAACTTGCAAATTCCCAAGTACGTTGAATAAATTCGTTCATTTTTTTTTCTTGTTTTTGACGTCGACTGTAATAGTAATTAAAATTCCATTTGGTTGTTCTTTTTAAAATCGTTTTAACCACTAACAGCAATGTATTACAGAACAGATGCTAACACTTTGTTGGAATACAAAGCTGCATGCCTTGGAGATTTATATAGTTAGTTGTAAGAGAAAGAAAGAAGACAAGATAATTTAGGTTTCTAAAATTATTATTCTTTTGTCTCCTTTCATTCTGCCAATTTAGTACTTATTTATTTGTATATTCCTCTTTAGTCTCCTTTTCTATTCTTGTTTCTTAACCGAATGTTTTTCTGCTTAATAAAGCTTAATTTTATGCTTTATTAAGCAGAAAAACATTCGGTTGAATGTAATTAAGTTTATTTGTTTTTTTTTTCCTAAACGTGCAGGACTTTAAATTCTTATAACATCTCATAGGACCTAATGAGGATGCCCTCAGGATATCCTGAGATATGGAATTAGCACTCGGAAGGATGTATTTAGGAGGCTAACTATTCTTCTTTTTATGCTTTGCTAAGTAGAAAAACATTCGATTGAATATAATAAAGTTCGTTTATTTTGTTTTTTCTAAAACGGCAGAACTTCAAATCCTTATAATAATCCATAGGATCTTAAGAGGAAGACTTGAGGATATCCTGGGATGTGGAAATAAGCATTTGGAAGCAGTGGGGTTATTCTAGGATGTCCTGAGAATGAGCGCATATCTCGCGAGCAACATCCTCAAGTTATCCTGAGGATTTTTTGTGCTTGGTGGGTATTTAAAAAGTCCTTGGAGTCAATAATGTGCAATTATCTCTAGGAAGCTATTCAAAATTATATTCGTATTAAATTCCTCGCGGATGTTTCGATTTCTAACATGCCAAGGCGTGTTAGTAATTTGCCTTAAGATACCATTTTGTGCCTGCTGTAAATTTTTTCTGTATAATTTACAGGAATATGGCCTAATTGGGCAGGCATAACATAAGACGGGACGCAATACGGTTTTGTACATAAGCAACGTGTTGTCTATTAAAAGTAAACTGTTTCGAAATGAGGGGGTGACGTGCCAATTTTACTAACTCGAAACTTTCTGAGGATAGATGTGATGGTGGGTTCCAGAAAGAGTTTTACTCAGGATCACTGCAAGATAAGACTTGCTTAGAACCTCATGGAATGCTCTTTATGAGAGCACCAGACCAGATATATTGCTAGTAAAAGATAATAGTGGTTCAAATCCTAGCATCCTGTGGCGTCAGAATTCTTGCAAACAGATCATTCAAATGGATTGTTTAGTTTACTGGTGAGACTTGAATCCATTGACGTATCTGCAGGTTGCCTTAGACCGCCGAGTTGCAATCCGTTTTAGAAGAAAAAAAAAAAGAGTCCTTTATTATCTGCGTACAAACAGACGTTATGCAGAAAAACAGTCCAAAAAGATTCGGAAACTGTCATAATGGATATTTCTGTTGACATATGATACTCCAAATTTTTCGCGATTACAATTTAGTTTGCCTTTGGGTTCTTCATAAATTAACCATTTCACCGTTTCCCCCGAGACAAACGCGTGTATTTGATAAGTGTCTTTAGGGATCAGGAACGGCACCATTCGTCGGAGCTAAATGGAATCCGTATCGTTACACCCGAGAGACACTAATCAGTCGCTTCATGGTTTCCACCCCCCCCGAATGCAGCAAATAGGAGAATAGGTGATTGATGGCTTAACTAGTCACGCTTTCTGCTCAGCAGAGCTGTATCGGGATCACGTAAAAAAATTTCACTTAAAAGGAAAGAAATAACATCGCACTTTGGGTTCCCTTCTAGCTGGCATTGCATGGGAACTACTGCTCATTTGAAAAAGTCCTTTAGGGGATCGTCTTTGTTAATTTCAGATAAGAGGCTGGGAAACAGAAAAGAATAGTTTTTCTAGTGGGTATAAAGACAGTATTCAACATCTTTGTGTTTGACAGCGGTTTTCTAAATAGGCGTAACAGATGGCGAAAGGGAAAAATATTTCTAAGGTCAGCTTTAGGCTCAAAATTGTATTTTTAGGCGAAAAGAAGGGAAGCTAATATTCGAGTTTTGTGGGGCAGTGAATTGGTTAATAGAACCCCAAAAAAGCGGAGTTTGTGAGATTCAGTAAAGGTACCCTAAAATTATTTAATGATGGTGGACACGGCTGTATTTTTAAAATCATAACTAGCGAGGAAACGTGCATTCCATTTTCTAATGTTCTAACACGTCAAGAAAGTACGGATCTTTGAAGGTGACCTCTAACCAATAATGGCGAAATGACAGTGAGGAATGAAAAAGGTAATGTACGCCATTTTCTTCAGGAGTACAGTACTGGTCGAATCCATTAAGTTAGAGCCACAGAAGACAGCAATATTAGAGAGTATAAGACAGTTACAGTTATTGGTTCTTCCAAACATTCCTCAAGAAAATAAATAAGAAGGTCTCGTGCTTCATCATGCTAATGGATCTTTTCATATCGCAGGACACACAGTCGAATTTCTTGAACAAAAACACATCCGAGTAACAGAACTTCCATCTTGCTTTCCTGATCTTACTATATATGACATTTGGCTATAGTTTTTAATCCAAAACAAAATTTAAATGGTCCTTATTTTCATTTTGAATACGATACTGATGAGAATATAAAAGCGTATTTTTATTTTTTAATAGATTTCAAGAAATGGATAGATTGAAGCCTTTAATATTTGGAAAATTCTCGAACGAATAGATGTGTTTGAGATAACTGCATTAGAAAAAGAAGCTGCCAGAGCCTTGAAGAGATTGGACTTCTGCCTGTTGGTCCGCGGGAGGTATTTTATTTCCCTCCTACCACCCAAGGATAAACCTATGGAGGCATTCCCCGATCCGCCACCTGGGGACGCGCTCTCTAGGAGTTACAGGCTCCCCCGAGAGGCGATTTTCCCAACAGGAATTTTCCCTCGCCTCCAACTATACATGCAAGCTCGTCGCCATCAAAAGTGCTCTGGAGATTTATCTCTCTAAAGAAAACCAGAGTTCCAAGGGTATCATCACCTTCTCTGACTGTAGATCAGCATTGCAGGCGATCCAGAAGGGCAAATGTCAACTCAATCATCAGATCATTGAGCTCACAAACAAAATCATTGCTGCCCAAAGATCCTGCATCTTACAATGGATACCGGCTCATGTAAATATTTTTGGTAATGAGAAGGCCGATGAGCTTGCAAAGGCATCCCGTGATTCTCCTCAGCCATCCAACTGCCTAACCCTCGTTGATGCCAATGCAGTTGCCAGCCAAAGACTAATCGGTCAAGTTAAAGGAAACTCCATCCCGGAATTGAACTGTGACAGAGCCATATAGACAATCATAACTAGACTTAGGGCAAATCACTTAAAAGGGATGAGGATTTCTGCAGACGGACAGCCAACACATGTCCTCATTGCCTAGATGACATCCCACTGTCTCGCCATCCCATCTTCAGCTGCCCAGCAATCCAGGCCAGACTGTTTAACATCGGCATTGAAAACCCAGTGGACCTACTTTATACTGATAGAGCTCCCGAGGTTGCAAAAGCTGTCTTTGACAGCTTCGAAGCTATATAATTGCACTTTGTCATAGACACGACATCATCATAACTGCATTGAAAGCACCTAAGATTTAGAAAGTTTGATTTATAGCAACGTTTCAACGTGACCTTCGTATTTGTTAACTATATTAATCAGATATTAACTTTACTAATACAAAAATTTACGATAAAGATTATACTATACAGTGGAACCTCTAGATACCTTTAATTATTACCTATAATTCGTTGTAGCATTCAGCTCGTACAGCGAATTTCTCGTATCTAGAAACAAACTTCCCCATTGAAAATAATGGAAATCCAGTTAATCCGTTCCGCACCCTCAAAAATATCAACATAAAAATTAATTTTTCTAATACATAACACTGGTAAATAATACAACCGTATTTAATAATAATATAACGTTTAATTGAAGAAATTTTTTAAATCTGAAAAAACCTTCAAATAATTATTTACTATGTAGCTTTTAAGTTTTCCCTTATTATTATTACTATTATTATTGTTATTATTATTATTGTTATTGTCATTAATACTGTTATTATTAGTAGTAGTAGCAGTAGTATGTCGTTCTAATTTTCTAGATAAACTCTATCTGTGGAAAAGTGTGTTCAAGAAAACAATAATGATTCATGATGGAAGAATTATGAATTTCTTCACTTCTGATTTATCAGTTTCAAGATATTCTTTTTTCTTATAAGTTTCTCGCTCAGAAAAATTGGTAAGTACAATTCGTTACATACTACACTGACTACCAATAAGTATTTGGACACCTATGCAAATGACGATATCTGCGGTCCTAAGGTACGTCACACACTCCGCCGGTATATATCGTGTAGGAAACAGCATCGGCTTTAGTCGCATGCAAGATGCCTCGATGCCTCGCAGTTCGGAGGTCTCTGATTTCGAGAAAGGTATAATTATCGGGTATCACAAATGTGGCCCATCCTTAAGAGACATATCTAGCGATATGAAGTACCCAAAATCGACAGTGGCCTATGTGATTAAGAAGTGGAAGGTGAGCGGTGACTGTCGGAATGTGCCTCGAGTCTGTAGACCAACGAAACTGAGAGATAGAGACCGACGAGTGCAGTCCAGAGAAATTCGGAAGAACCGCACCCAACCGATGGCCCTCATCCACGAGGAGTTCCAACAGGCATCCGGGAGTATTGTTTCAATGAATACCATCCGTAAGGAAGCACATCTGCTTGGTTTTCATGGTCGTGCTGCTGCCCATAAGCCTTTGATCACAAAGTCCAACCGCGCTGCTCGGTTAATGTGGTGCAAAGCACATCGAAATTGGACCGTAGATCAGTGGAAACGGGTTCTTTGGAGTGACGAATGAAGGTTCACCCTTTACCGTTCGAATGGCAGGGTCTGGGTCTGGCGTCTACCTGGAGAACGTCTCCTGCCAGAATGCATTGTGCCAACAGTCAAGTTCGGCGGAGGTGGAATTATGGTCTGGGGTATTTCTCCTGGTATGGGCTGGGACCCTTGGTCCCCATTCATGGTAAGCTCAACTCCGATGCCTACTGCACTATTTTGGATGACAATGTGCTTCCTACGTTGTGGCAGTTTTACAGGTTGGACCCCTGTTACTTTCAGGACGACAATGCCAGTTGTCATGTTTCGACGTTAACGAAGTCTTGGTATGGCGCCAATGGATTTCAGCGAATGGACTGGCCTGCCCAGAGTCCAGACCTGAACCCTATCGAGAACCTCTGGAACGAGTTGCGTCGCCGAACTCTGGGGTGCACTACCCGTGCAAAATCGGTGAAGGAACTTCCATGTCTTCTCCAAGCCGAGTGGAAGAAAATACTATTAGCTGTCATACAAAGACTTGTGGAAAGTATGGCCCGGAGGGTCCACGCTGTAATTACCTCTCGTAGAGGCTCTACCAACTATTGATTTTGAATAAAGTTAGTTTTTCTTTTCTATCACAGGTGTCCAAATACTTATTGGTAGTCAGTGTATTACTAGACTATCGAACATTCAAAATGTAAATTATTTTAAAGAAAACAGTACGGAGCTTAATATCGAAATAGTAAAAAGTATAAGAGAATTGAAAAATAAACAACGTGAAGGAAATGATATAAACATGGGATAATATTTTTGCAAGTATCTGTTTTCATTCGATAAATTCGTTATGTCCTATTTCAACTTTTCTCACTTACGGCGTTCAGGAAGTGGCAACAAAAAAATTGTCCCATTTCATCCTTTTTCTCTCCACCTGCTTGTGTTCGAGATGAGAACATTAAAAATCGTTTCATTTCAGACTTTCTTTCCCGTTACGGAAGAATGTTTTAGTTCTAAAGTAGAAAAGGTCGCCCTTTGATATGGCGTCAAATACCGATTTTCTGGTAACCCAGAAACGAATCTGTCTTCCCAACGTTGTGGCAGCCATTTTTTGTTACATACCAATGCTTATCTTAAGTTTAATCTGATTGTAATTTCACATTTAATCATCGAGGGCTGGGCGAAAGATTTAGAGCGAAAGGTTAAGACAGTATAACTAATTAGTGTATGAATGAAGTTTTAAATAGTTCTGGGTATGAATGCCAAGTTTGTACAAAAGATGCACGTTTCTACGATAGACGTCGGATGACGTAACATAACGTTTTCGGCGTTGCTTTGGGTGACAGCCATCTTGGAAACAGCTTCTTGCTGCCATTCTTGGACGCATAAAAATCACCAAAATATCAAGGAGCATTGGATTGTAAACTTTTACCAATATTTTGTCTTCTTTTAACAAATAATTACCAAAACCAAAACTTTTCCTATTAAATCTATTTTGCTTTTTGGTTGTCTAATATTTATTAGCGAGAAATCTCTCTCATTGTTTCCTTTAAAAGCACAAATAAAAAAGTAAGATTCGGGTATTTTAAAAGATCGCCTTAAAAATTGTACGTGAAACAAGAAAAAACGCAGAAGGAGGGCTTTTAAGGTGGATGGCAGAATATTTATTTCAGTTAAAAACAATAACTCATTAAATATTATATATTAATGAATTAGTATATATAATTATGAATTAATATATGATATTTAATGTTCTCATTAAATATCATATATTAATTCTGTTTGGTAGATGATCATAAAATATCTGTTCCTCTATAAAATGGCTCAACTTTTTCTTCAACAATGAAAACTCCAATTTTTAAGAAACTAGTAACTAAAATAAGGAATTTGTTTTATTAAAATCTATAATAGCAGAATCACTAAACGTTTGATCATATGAAACGTTTGATCTTTTTATTTTTAAATTAGATTTACTGCTATTACAGCCCTAAACATTTCTCAGTTATCTTTAAAAGATAACTGAGAAATTGATTTAATTTGAATGATTTTTCAGAATATTTTCTTCCCGATTATTCTGTAGAAATTTACGAAATCAAGGTAGCTCTACGAGGTCTGGAATTGTAATAAATTTAATTTTTTTTTGAATGCTTGTTGTGTTACCTATAAAAATAATGTAAAATTAAACGAGTGAAGCCTCATTATCAATTTATTTCATAAACATTTGACAGTTATGTGACTTTCAATCCCATTTTCAGATTGAGCATTGATCCTGAATGGCTGAAATGGGAATTTTTCCTATCTGCCGCAATGCACAAACCTGAAATTGGACGTCCTCATCCGGGGAAGCCTCAAGTGGGACAAGAGATTCGATAACTCAATGATTTATGAAAATATATTAAAGCCAATAACATAAGCATTTAAAAAAATTAATATTTTATTATTTCCTAAGCATTGAGACATTTTAATGCATATTTTGAGTTTTTACTTCCTTGTATGAAGTAAAGGAATACTGTAATTACGAAAAATTCCGGGTACCATATTTCAACGAAAATATCCATTTTGACCGCTATCGAATGCAATTTAATGATGCTTTTGCGTGGCATCTGTACGTAGGGACAGAATAAAAGACTCTTTTTTCCCCAAACGAATCATAAATCTGATTTATAATGGATTCAGAAGAGATTTCTTCGTGGCATCTGTACGTACGTACGTATGTATCTCGCATAACTCAAAAAGGAGTAGCCTCAGAACTTTGAAATTTTGTATGAAGAACTGCTATAGTATGTAGTTGTACACTTCCCGCTTTGGTGGCAATTGGCCGCACCAAAAGTATATATATATAGTAAACGTGCTTAGTTTTTTGGTAAATTGTGAATTTTTTGCTTTAAAATTGATTGATTTATGTTGTTTAACGACGTTTTTGCGTGACATCTGTACGTAAGTAAGGATAAAGACTCTTTTCTCTCAAAAAAATTCTAAAACTAATTTAAAATGAATTCTGAAGAGAATGTTTCGTGGCGTCTGTGCGTACGTACGTATGTATCTCGCATAACTCAAAAACGTGTATATAGGACTGCTATAACATGTAAATGTGCACCTCGTTTTTTCGTTGCAATCGGCCGCACCAAAAGTACCGGGTGGCCATAATTAAACTGACAGTGCTCACAGTGTTCTGTAGCGCGATCTATTTGCGAGATTGACGCCACATTTTGTAGGAAGATTAAACAAGACGGGGGACGAAGGATTCCGCGAAAAAAAAAAATTAGTTCCAAAAGTCACCGCTAGGGGAATATTTAGCTCTGTGTAATAGAAAATAGAGTGTTAACAAATGCAAATTAATACGGAATGAAATTACCATTTATTATGGATATGCCTTATGGAATATGGATATGCCTTACAGTACGATATGGAAAATCTTACGGAAGATTATCAACTTCTATCCGTACAAGATCAGCCGTGTACAGGAGTTACTATACCCCGACCATGATAAGCGATTGACTTCTGCTCTCAGCTTTCTTGCCAGATTGGAGGTGGATGATGCTTGGCCGTGATGGATGATCTTATGGGGAGACGAGGCCCACTTTTACCTGAATGGAACTGTGAATACCCAGAACTGCCGAACTTGGGATAACAAATCACCACATGCAATTCTACAGATACACAGAATGTACAAAATACAGAGCAATTCCCTTACATTCACCAAAGGTAACTGTTTGGTGTGGGTCCACACCGGAATTTATCGTAGGTCCATTCTTCTATGAGAACATTACCCCAACAGGACCGGAAACCTGTTCTGTTACCGGAGAGAAATATCGCCACATGTTGAACAGCTTTGTCATTCCGGCACTTCAGCAAAGACAATGCCTGGGGGAAATGATTTTCATGCAAGATGGAGCCCCTCCATACGTTGCTGTACGGGTGCAACAGATGCTACGACAGAAATTTACAACAGAAAGAGTCATTAGCCGTTACTTTCCAACTCCATGGCCACCTCAGTCGCCTGATCTTACCCCATGCGACTTCTGGCTATGGGGTTACCTTAAGTCCAAGGTCTATCAAGGAGTGGTCCAGGACCTGGCTACGTTGAAGGATAACATATCACGGACTGTACGGGAGATTTCTGCAGACTTGTTACTTTCTGCTGTTGTGCATACTGTGCACAGAATGCAATATGTGGTCCATAACAACGCCAGCCATATTGAATCTCATTTGAATGCAAAATAAAAGGTAATTTCCGTATTGATTTGCATTTGTTAACACTCTATTTTCTATTACACAGCGCCAAATATTCCCCTAGCGGTGACTTTTGGAACTAATTTTTTTTTTCGCGGAATCCTTCGTCCCCCGTCTTGTTTAATCTTCCTACAAAATGTGGCGTCATTCTCGCAAATAGATCGCGCTATAGAACACTGTGAGCACTGTCAGTTTAATTATGGCCATCCGTTATATAAATATATGTGTCCACTTTGTTACTTGACTCGGCGATTTCAGTTTCTTTATTCTTATATGTTTCTAAATTGTGCATTTTTTGCTTTAAAAGTGATTGAATTATGTTGCTATTATCTTCCGGCTAAGGTTTTCATGCTATAACCGGACATCCTGCATGTTACAGTTGTGGAATTGTCAACAATTTGAAAGTTGTTTAAGTACGGTTAAACCTAATTTGTTTTTTACCATAGCGGCCGTATTTGTTTACATTTGAAATTTAGCACCAATCTAGCGAAACTAAACTTCGTAACAACAAAGTAACGTCTTCTTTTATTATTGCGAATTAAGTCATATTTAGTCCATCCTGAAATTATCATTTAAGTTATTAAATTATCTCATGCATGGACTCAGCATAACGTCCACAAACAATTAAGTCAGTTTCTGGGCCTTCAGGGTCTTTTTACCTAGTGAGACCGTAAAATGTTTTTAATTGTTTTAACTGCATTTGGCGTTTTATGTTTTTCTATATCTTTCAATTTTTAATATAGATATTTTGAGTTTTTATGTATTTTTGCCTTTTCGCGAAGTGAGAACAGAATTAATTGAATGAGAAATCTATCTGTTATGAAATTCGAAGAAATAAGTCTAAATGAAATGCAGGAAAAAATTGCGTATAATTTAATATTCCGTACAAGGAAGTCACGTGGTGTACACATCATAGTTTTGTATAATAAGACATAAAAAAACATAGTAAACTAAATAAGACATAGTAAACTACAACTGGCCCTCGTTATACCGACTCCTCGAGTCCTAAAGAAAATGGATTTAATTACTGTCATCAGTAATTAACGACTGACACGATCAGTGTAACAATCATTGTAATGAACATCGACTGGGTATTTTTTATCATTTTCAAGCTGACAAAGTTACCTTATTCGTAACGCAATAAATGGTGTACTCTTTTTGGAATTTTCGATTAGAATACGCCATCCTATCTCCACCCCCTTCATTACAGTTTGCAAAACTTAAACAAATTTTCAAATTGTCCTGCTTTTATTGAAGCCATGTTTCGCATGCTTTTGTTCTTTCTCTCAACATTGGACCTATTCGATTGAATTTTTCGTAGAGAAAGGCAGAAAAAGTAATTCTTATGAATGTTCAAACAAAGTTAACGTAAATAAGAGATAAGTTTTGTATTTAACTTGTAAATTGTATTCTTTATTTCATTTTTGAAATGGAATACAAACAAGCCTTATTGCCTTTCTACAGAATTGTTTCTAATGCTTGAATATAAAAGAGCAGGAGTTTGTTTTCATGCGTCAATATAATTCTCTCAGACCAAACGTATAGTTCTATTAGAATACACTCACGTTTGTGAAAATTGCAACACCAAGAAGGAATCATCATAATTGAATGCAATTTAATACACAGTTGAGTGGTAGTGGTACAAATAAATGATTAAATGTTCAAAGCAAACAAACAAGAACAAGAGATCAGAATCAGTATTTTGTGTGGCCACCACGCGCCGCAATAAGTGCTGCTACACGACGTGGCATGGAGTCAAACAAAGTTTGAATGTCTGACTGAGGAAGAGCATTCCATATCGTTTGTACGCGTACCCAAAGTTCGTTTGCAGACGCAACAGGACGAGGATCACGAGCAAGACGCCGACCAATGACATCCCACACATGTTCAATTGGCGACATATCCGGGGAACACGCAGGCCAAGGAAGAAGCTGTACCTGCTGCGCTGCAAAGAAGGATTTAACAATCCGAGCAGTATGAGGGCGGGCATTGTCCTGTTGAAATACAGCGCCTGGCAAGCTTTGAAGGAAGGGAACAGCTTCGGGCTGTAGAACTTCACGGATATACCGGTTGCTGTTCAGATTGCCCACAATTCGTAGCAATTGAGATCGTCTATGATATGCTATGGCGCCCCAGACCATAACTCCGGGTGTTCGTCCACTGTGGCGTTCGATAATGCACTCCGGAAGGTGGCGTTCACCGGCATAGCGTCTGACACGAATGCGGCCATCATGGTACCACAAATTAAAGCGGGATTCGTCAGAAAACACGACATGCTGCCAATCAGCACGCCAGTCTCTATGCTGATTGGCCCATTGTAGCCGCAGGCGGCGATGGTCGTGCGTTAGGGGGATCCTGTATAAAGGAGTCCGTGCGCGCAGTCCACACTGCAGCAGACGTCTACGAATTGATGAAGCACACAATGAAACACCTGTAGCTATTGACCACAGTGCTGCCAATTGTCTAGAGGAAGCTGTACGGTCCGTCCGCGCCATGCGGGCTAGGTGTCTATCATCGCGAGCTGACGTCACATTTCGGGGTCCACTCCCGGATTTCCGAGTTGTCCGACACTCGTCCGTCCACTGCTTCCAAACGCGCATCACTGTGCTGCTGTTACGCTGCACACGAGAGGCTACTGCACGATACGACAATCCAGCTTCACGAAGGCCGATGATTCTCCCTCGTTCAAACTCTGTAAGTTGTTCAAATCTCGCTCTCTTTCGTCGACGAGGCATAAGTACAGATTGAGTTAACGTTTACCACTAGCGATAACCACCGATAACCATACACGCCTCGCTACAGCCGTCTATTTATTCGGATCCATCAGCCGTTCAGAGGGCGCTGCTCAGCATACGCATGCGCTACGGATTTGCAATTCTAATCATTTGCATATCATGCGCTACTTTGCATTTCCTGAAAATTTCAGCTCACTCGCGTAAGTCCTTCATGGTGTTGCAATTTTCACAAACGTGAGTGTACTTTAAAGCAATTTATCTGAACTATACTTTACAAAAGGGAAAAATTTTGGGAATTCCTGTTTTTACTATTACAGTGTTCGTGTCAAGTATTTACGCTTAAAACAGCGATCGCATCTATGTTATACATAAATATTAGAAGCAGTTATTGTAACAAAAGAATTCAATAAAATTAATTATTCGGTATTTCTTCTGCGAAAAATGCGCAGTGTGGCTGCACTGATCTACCGTTTATTTTCAAATAAAAGCAACGGATTGTATTCATAGAAAAATTAACGCATACTAATAACAAATCGCATTAATTATGGCAATTAAAAGAGCTGTGTATTTCATTGGTTAGGTCAGTAAAACTTGTGAGAATAGCCGATGCATTTTTCCTTTAACAAATAATCCCATTCAGAAGTCAAATAACAAAAATCAGCGTTATATTTTCAGATTTTCACAGGACTAGTTTCGATGGTTTTACCGAACCACCATCCTCAGCTGCAAAAGCGCAAATGAACCAATGAATTAGTATTTGTTCGTCGTGTTATTGTGTCTTAAATAATTCCATGTTTCTTGCAGCGCTTTAAAACTGAAATTCTTCTTTATAATAAATTCCTGATTAACCGAATCCTGCTTAAAAAAATATTTTTCTTACTGTAAAAAACGACGAAAAATAATCAGAGTTCTACCCGACAATTTAACACAAGTTCTAACACAATAGTAATAATATTTAAGTTCTATTGTAAATATTATTCTTCATTGCCATTTATAACTTCGTTTTTTATTTCATTTCTAATGGTGTTTATTCTTCTGTGTTTTATACTCTGTTCTTTACTAACTGTTTTCGGATTAACCGTGTTTTTTCAATAACCGTTCACGTCATTCCCAGTATTACGCTAGTTAATCTGTAAGGTTTATGCTAAGTTTATAACAGCTGTTTTCAAGTTGAAGCTCCTTTCCTATGACTCCTAATTTCAGCTTACAAATTCCTTACTAGAATGTGTTTCTAGATTCGCGGTTAATGCAAATGAGCATGAGTAGTATTTAAGTCGAAGTTCCACTGACTTCGAGAGACAACAACAACAAATTTTTGGCTGCCCCGCCTCGTGAACTCAATCACATTACGGGTCCACCCCCCCTTTGGGTACTTCGTGGAGGTTCAACCTCCATTATTACCCATCCAAGGGAGCATTCCCATCGTAATATCTTTCATACAAATGCTCTTTGTTCCCCTTGAGCACTTGAAATGGTTTAAAAAAATCCGTGTAAGATTAAGATGAATCTGTACTACACAATTTACTTTCCGTGTACAATCAATTATATACTGAACAATTTGTTCTTTAGACAGAACTTTGTAGTGGACTCTTCAGTCTGTATTTTTTCACTCGATGAGGATTCCGCTTCTAAACAAATGGACAGTTCATCTTCATCTTCAGCACTTGATTCGTTACCAGAATCAGCATCCTGTAGTTCATAATCACCAGTGCCCATTTTGCGGAAGATAAAAGAAACATCTCGCAGTTTAGACACAGAAGACAAACTTTTCTAAATTAATTAAAGTAAGGGCCAATGAACTTAAAAGCATGCAAGGCACTTATTGAATTCTCGACTATATAACAATTCATATTTCTGAGTCGGGATGATTCGCACAAATCTGCATATCTCACAGAACTTCATTGAATGGGGAACATTCATTTGAGTGCGTAGAATCAGGTGACTCTTGGAAAGCTCATTGTATGGAGTTGGATCTCCCACTTTTTTCCGAAACAACTCTTGAGTTTTTATCTTTTATCAACTCTTTATATTTCTATTGTTTATCAACTCTTTATCTTTCCTTTATTATTTACCATTTAAAGAAAAATCTGTCTTGCCAGGACAAATGTCACTTTGCCACAAAGTATGATAAAATCTCTCCTGTCAAACTTTCTTTCTTTCAGCATTTTCATGGAATACTCCACAAGAATAAATATTCTTATAACAGTCTTTTGAATATTATCATGCTACACTGACTACCAATAAGTATTTGAACACCTGTGATAGAAAAGAAAAACTAACTTTCTTCAAAATCAATAGTTGGTAGAGCCTCTACGAGAGGTAATTACAGCGTGGACCCTCCGGGCCACACTTTCCACAAGTCTTTGTATGACAGCTAATAGTATTTTCTTCCACTCGGCTTGGAGAAGACATGGAAGTTCCTTCACCGATTTTGCACGGGTAGTGCACCCCAGAGTTCGGCGACGCAACTCGTTCCAGAGGTTCTCGATAGGGTTCAGGTCTGGACTCTGGGCAGGCCAGTCCATTCGCTGAAATCCATTGGCGCCATACCAAGACTTCGTTAACGTCGAAACATGACAACTGGCATTGTCGTCCTGAAAGTAACAGGGGTCCAACCCGTAAAACTGCCACAACGTAGGAAGCACATTGTCATCCAAAATGGTGCAGTAGGCATCGGAGTTGAGCTTACCATGAATGGGGACCAAGGGTCCCAGCCCATACCAGGAGAAACACCCCCAGATTGTAATTCCACCTCCGCCGAACTTGACTGTTGGCACAATGCATTCTGGCAGGAGACTTTCTCCAGGTAGACGCCAGACCAGACCCTGCCATCCGAACGGTAAAGGGTGAACTTTATTCGTCACTCCAAAGAACCCGTTTCCACTGATCTACGGTCCAATTTCGATGTGCTTTGCACCACATTAACCGAGCAGCGCGGTTGGACTTTGTGATGGGCAGCAGCAAGACCAGGAAAACCAAGCAGATGTGCTTCCTTACGGATGGTATTCATTGAAACAATACTCCCGGATGCCTGTCCAAAATGAGGGCCATCGGTTGGGTGCGGTTCTTCCGAATTTCTCTGGACAGCACTCGTCGGTCTCTATCTACAAGTTTCGTTGGTCTGCCGACTCGGGGCACATTCCGACAATCACCGCTCACATTTCACTTCTTAATCACATAGGCCACTGTCAATTTTGGATACTTCGCATGGCTAGATATGTCTTTTAAGGATCGGCCACATTTGTGATACCCGATAATTATACCTTTCTCGAAATCAGAGAGCTCCGAACTGCGAGGCATCTTGCATGCGACTAAAGCCGATGCTGTTTCCTACACGATATATACCGAAGGAGTCCGTCACGTACCTTAGGATCGCAGATAATGTCATTTGCATAGGTGTCCAAATACTTATTGGTAGTCAGTGTATAAACCTTTCGGACTCATGAGATGTTATACGATATAAATAGATTTTATCTCTTTTATATATTCATTTACAGCAACATAAATGAAAATTACGCGTTATAAATTGCAACATTTTTATGTTTGATTTTGTTGCAATAAACCTCAAACGTGTTTTTTGCTGCGCAGTCAGATTCCGAACATTGTGCGAGCAATAATATCTTTGGATACCAAATGTGTGTTTGATTCTTTACCTTTCAACTTATCAATTATAAAGCTTCATAAAGCAGCAGTATACATAAAATGTTTCATGGAAAGCTGTAGTACATTTTTTATAATAAAGCAAATTTACACATACACCGTGCACAAAAAAAGGACATTTTTATATCTCTCGTTCAACTGCACCGATTGTCGAAATTTAACTTTCGTTTTCCACGTCTCGAAAGCGCATTGATTTATGTATAGCATTGTTCTAACATAGGTATTTTAACACAAAATCAGACCTTTTCTGAAAAAACGTTACCCGTTTCTTTCCATATTTCGATTCTACGACTCGAATTATGCCTCAGTGCCCAATTTTGTAATAATTGCAAGAGTAGTTTTTAAAACATTAGTTCTCAAAATTTTAGATCCTCTCTGTTAATTGAATTTGATGCATATTTAATATCTCTTTTTACTTCCTTGTACGAAGTAAAAAGGAAGTATTGTAATCCCGAAAAGTTTCAGGCAGCATATTTAAACGAAAATATCCATTTTGACCGCTATCGAATGCAATTTAAGTTTTTGCGTGATATCTGTACGTAAGGACAGAATAAAAGACTCGTTTCCTCCAAAAAAAAATTATAAAACTGCTTTAAAATTAATTCTGAAGAGAATTTTTCGTGGCGTCCGTACGAACGTATGTACGTACGTACGTACGCATCTCGCATAACTCAAAAGCGAGTAGTCTCAGAACGTTGAAATTTTGTATATAGCATAACATGTAATATGTGTTTTGTATTGCTATAACATGTAAATGTGCACCTCGTATTTTGGTTGCAATCCGCCGCACCATACGTGTATAGATGTATTTATATATATATCCACTCTGTTACCCGGCTCAGTGATCACAGTTTTATTCGTATATGTTTGTAAATTGTACATTTTTTGCTTTAAAAATGATTGAATTATGTTGTTTTTATCTTTCGGTTAAGGTTTTTATGCCTTTAGTAAATTTGTGTGCAATATTTTTAGAATTATCGACCATTTTAAAGTTGTTTAAGTGCCGCTAAGCCCTTTTTTTTTACGGCCGCCATTGATTGTTTACATTTGAAACAGCAGAATTGTAGATTTGTTGCCAATCTAGAGAGACTAAGCTTCGCAACACAAAACTAACGCCTTCATTTATTATTGCGAATTAAATCATGCTTAATCCTTTCTGGAATTTTTTCGAGGAAATAAGTGTTTAAGATTTACTTCGTAATTTTTAATATAGATATTTTGAGTTTTTATGTATTTTTGCCTTGTCGCGAAGTGAGAACTGAATTAATTGAATGAGAAATACTGAATCGTCTGTGAAAAACTGTTCATTTTCTTTTTTGTTTGCTTAATTTCTTTTATTCAACGTTCTAGATTTATTATAGAATTTGAATAGAACATGTGGCAACGATTAGATAATTCTATTCTTTAAATGATATAAATTTTGTGCATTATATCATATATATGAGTTATAATATGAACGAAATATAATACTATTAAGTGAATCTAGCGACAGAGTGTCGCTATGGTAAACAAATACTAGAGATAATTTTAAAGAATGCATTTATTCTATTGTGGTTTATGCGCTGTCGGCGAAGTAGATTTAATTCAATCCAATAAGTTTAAATGAAGTGCAAGAAAAAATTGCATATAATTTAATATTCCGTACAAGGAAGTCATGTGGGGTACACATCAGATTTTTTTATTAAACTTAGTTCATTCTTCCTTTCACATTTCGAAATTTAGGTTCATTCCAAATAAAATTCGCACATTTTTTATGATTTATTTTTAAAATTTGTATTTTTAAATAATTTTTATAAATTTTTCAAAAAACATTTTGAATTGTAACCTATAAAATCTTTACCATCATCTTAAAGTAGATGCATTTCTAAGCATACCTGCAAAAGATTAGTTTCTTATTCAAAATTTCGTAAAATATACCTGAATTTACATAATGGCGCGTTTTGAAATTTGGCATATCTGTTATAAGCGATAATAACGCCAAATGTGGTTAACGCATTTCGTTAAAATTATTTGAAAATAATGAACGATGACCTTTTTTCCGAAGAAGGATAGAAGAAAGAATTTCGCCAATTATTATTATCGCCAATTAACAATCGAAAATTAAGAAGTTCGCCAAGTGAATTGTTCTTGGCGCAAATTGAAACAAAATGCGCCAAGATAATTTTTTTAAAAATTTTTCCATAGATTTCTCACAAAATATTACAAAATTTAACCTCTAGGCATAATTTGAGTCGTAGAATCGAAATATGGAAAACAATTGGTATGTTATTTGAGGAAAATTCCGATTCGGTGTGAAAATACCTGTGTCAGAATAATGATGTATGTAAATCTAATTTATATTCTAATTCGCGCTAATGCAAGTTAAGTTCTAACAATCGGTCCAGTAGAACGGAAGATATAGAACTTTCCACCCCTTTTTAGGCAAGGTGTACATGCTAGCCATACAGAAACCAAAAAATGAATTATTTTTCCCACGAAAAACACATTCATTAGTACATGTGAATGATATGTTAACTAAAAATGTCTAATAAAAATTTCGGTCTTTGAGAAAAATTTATACAAACAGTAAATCGAAGAAATTTTCCGTTTCCTTTAAAATTCAAGGGAAAATGATTGTCACTTTAGCCTTCTAGTAAGATTAGTTATCTTCTGTTATCAGAACCGGATTAAAAAATGTATGCATTTATGCACGTGTGTACAAAAGTATGTAAATATGAATGTGTTCAAATGTGCATGCATATATGTACGTATGTGTATGTAAGTATGTGCGCACATACTTACATACACATACGCACATACTTACATACACATACGTACATATATGCATGCACATTTGAACACTTTCATATTTACATGCATACCTGAATCCGATCCCGCTAAGAGAAGAGTACTTATTAGTCTTTTCCTTTTGAATACAATGCAAAAATGATGATCGCGATATATATTATTATGGAATTTTGTTTTTAAAATTTGATCCATTTTCCGCCATGGAATATATTGTACGGGGGGCAGAGATAAAAAGCAATTTTGTAGTCAAAATAACTTTCGTAGTCGAAATAAGTACGATATTACATATTTCTTCTATTTGTTATTAATAATATAACCATTATATGATATTCTTCCTTTGAAAAATATAAAAGCGTCATGTTGTTTACAAATACCTCACGTTTTTGCACTTATAAATAATTTTAGTCAAAATTTGAAAGTACAGTGTAATTCCAAATATCAATACTGAATCGGACCAGAACATATTCAAATACTTAAGAAAGCACAAAATCGTTTTTCTTTTCCCTTGCAGATTATGCACATAGTTAGTGTACTTGTATTTTGTTTTTATTAAGATTATGGTTAAAATAATGAAATATTTTTCCCTTTTAAGCAAAATATAAAACACACTTTTTTCATCAAAATTAGGTAAATTATTCTTTTATTCAATTAAACATAGAAATATTTTATATGTAACTTCAAGATATACAGAGGCTGTTCGCACATTTTTAGACGATTTTGGTAAGCGGTAATAAACAATCGTTTGCTGCAAAAGAAGTAATTGCAATTGTACTATGTTTTTAAAAGTCAAAATTATCGTCTGTGGCTCGAAAGTTTTGTTTTTATTAAAAATGGCGAATTTAACAAAGCAGTGGTTCGAAGGCTACATTGACGCTCTTTCCGAAGAGAAATATGCATACTCCGTTATCCAAAAACGATGTGAGAGTCATGGTTTTGTGATATCCAAAGTGTCGATAGGTAATATCATCAACAAGAAAGGAAAGAAACGTCAAATTGGAGCCTCATATGGGACAAAAATTCCAAACAAGTATCCAAGAAAAAAACGGACATCTTCGACTATTGCAAAGGTACGTTGTTTAATGTTAAAAGAAAATCCCCCTAGTCAAAGGACAGTTGCAAAATCATTAAAATGCTCGGTGTCCACTGTAAACAAAATGATAAACGTTGATTTAAATCTTAAGAAAACGAAAAACCGCAATGTGCATCGTCTTCTTCCAAAGCATGTCGCTCAACGCAGGACACGCTGCAGAATTCTATATAAGAAACACTTATCCAAAGGAAAATGGAAAACAATTGTCGCAATAGATGAAGCATGCGTGTAATTAAATGATTGTAACAAAAGAAGAGCCATTTATTATCATAAAAGCGAAGAAAAAAATTGAAGTACATGGTTCAAAGAATCGAAAGAAAGTTTTTCTAAGGGATTCATGATTGTTGCTGGTTTTTCTATAATGGCAAGTTAATAATAAAGAGAGTGCAAAACAATGTCAAGATTTACTCCAAATAGTATCAGAAACATATCTTATAGCCAATTTTTCTGAATGAAATACCATCGCTTTACCCACAGTGCCATCCATGTGTGAGACTCCATCAGGACAAAGCTAGCAGTTACACATCAAAGTCCACTGTAAATTTCTTAAACGAAATGGAACAAAAAACTGGTATCGAAGCCATACCCTTCACTGATATCCCTACTGAATCTCCCGATGGATTTTTGTGCTTTTTTCTTTTCGGCTTTTTTAAAAACTGCATTATCCAAACGTCGCACCAAAACCCTAACAGGACTCTGGAAAGCTGTTCGGAAGGAATGGGATAGAATATCTCTTCTGCCACTTCAAAAGGCATTATCCTGAAAATTACGGTGTCGAAAGATAGTTCAGAATAAGGGATGTCAAATAGAACATTTAAAACACAAGAATTTAATGTAATTTATTTTTGTGAATACAATATACATCGTCTAAAAAATGTGTGAACAGCCTCTGTATTAATTTAAATTTTACTTGTATAAATTTTGAAACAAAATCCGCTTTGTTTCTTATTTAGAGGAATTCACAAACGATCATTTAAACTTGCAAATTTAATTGAAAAATTATAAAAGGCTGTCTTCCTATAAATTAATATAATAGCTTTTTAAAAATATAACTAGTACGAAATCTTCTATTACTTCTTGCACTTTTTATACTAACGAAAAAGTTCCAAACCATAACTATTAATAAAATATTTATTGCATTCGACCTAGAAAGATTTGTTGCATTCGACAAAATGGTCATGCAGGAGCTTCGAAATGTCCGAATAATTAAATTTCTATCACAAATGAAAGATCCTATGGCGAACAAATTGATAGTAGCTTCGATTCTGACCGTGAAAGTAAATGAACAATTCTTCAAAGCTTATTAAAAAATTACCGAAAGTGTGACGGTAGAAAATGCAGTTACCTAAAACAATCATTAAAGCGCGAGACATAAGTTTCCGTTAACTAAATGTCCATCTGCTTTCTTTCAAAATGCATATAAATCCTCTACGGGTAAAAAGATTTACATAGATATCGTTCAGATTTAAACCGCATAAAATTTTCAAATTTCTCGTTCAAAATACGCTGTTCTAATAATCTTCAAATATCTCAAGCTACAATTGTTGTTGTGTTATACGATTATCGTACCTAAAATATTATTTTTAATAATAATCTGTGAAGGAACAAAAAACTGAAAAAATTTTAATTGACGAAGAAAATTTCTCACATAAATATTTCACACAAATTCACTTCATAATTTATTCTGAGCACCAGAAAGTAAAATTCTTGCATATTTCAGCTTTTTAAAACTGATAGTAATAAATAAGAAAAGTCGAACGATTTCGAAACTTTTATGTAAAATTAATTACAATAAAAGTACTGCCGGAAATAACGTACTTCCGAATAATAATATGGTGAGTAAGTAATGAGAAAGAAATATTTTAATTCTCTGACACTCCTTTAATATTCCGGCTTTTAAAAAAATTCATATGAAAAAAATTAATGTATTAATATGTGTAGCATTCGAAAAGCATTAATTATGGTAATCAAATCTACCATTTGCATTAATTAATTACTAAGTAAATTGAAAAGCTTTTAAGATGTTCTGTTTTCTTTCAGTAGAGTGGTGTATTTTAGAGTGTAGTTTAGTATTAAATATATTCGTTTTCAATTTTGTAGATGCGAAATGTGAATGCAGTTTCTATAATATCAGACAAAAATTTCGATCTAACAAATTTCATTGCAGATCTTTTGTAATTTAATAAACGTCTTTAATAAATAAAGTTTGATCAATATACGGATATTTTTGTATAACTATTAAACCCTGAAACTGCCCATTTTTACCATCTTATTTAATTAGGTTAATTTACGCTGCGAACAAAATGTGAAAACGCTGAAAATTGAAAATTTTTGAAATAATCAAAATGTAAAGTTTAGTATATGAATCGAAATATCAAAAATGAAAACAAATATTTAAATGTTGTAACTTTTTTTAATGTAAAAAAGTAATAAAACTTTTGATATGTCAAAAGATCTTCAATTTATACCATACAAATACCAGATTCGAAGAAACATTTACCTAAATCTTTTCTAAAATTATAACAGTATTTCTTGTCCTTACATAATTCGTTAACGAATCGCTTTAACTCATCACAATATGTATATTGTAGTGATTAACGTTATTTTGCATTTTAAATATTAACAGACATTGTATTTTAAATATTGACAGTATTTTAAATATTGACATAATGTACTTAATTCCGTCGATCCAAAAGATTCTTTGTACATTTAAATGTACACTCATTGCGCATAGAAAGTGTCTTTATTACCCACTTAAAGTATAATCGTTGAAGAATATTTGTAACTGTAAAAATAGTAGATAAAGTGAGATTTCTTTAAATAAAAAATTAATAACGCTTTTGGTGTCTCAAAAGAGCTTCAACTTCAGTATTTAGTATTAAAAAAAAAGAAATAAAACCTATTTTTTAACAAAATTTACCTTGATCTTTTCCGTAATCATAATATTTTTTATAGTTGGTCCGTTAACATATAAAAAAAGCATACATAAAAAGTGTTTTTTATTTTTAATATTAAATGCTGACAATCGTTACAGAATGTAAATAAATCTGTCGATCTAAAAGATTTATTCAACATTTCATACACTCAGTGTATGAAAGTGCAATGGAACACGCATACACTCAGTGTACATTAGAAATACTTTCTTGATACACTTAAACTATAGTCGTTGTAGCGGGTATATACTTGTGTCGATCTAAAAGATTCGTTTCGTACTTTTTATTTATCTAATTACAATTAAAAATTTTATTTAAGTATATAATAACTTATAAAATCGTATATCCATTTTATTTCATTAAAAGGATTCTAATAAGAAAAGTAAAGAAAATAATTTCTTAAATTTTCTATGATACATAAAAATTGTCGTTTAGAAAACTAAGTAACTTGACGTATATTTTCAAAAGTGCGGGGAAAAACGCAAAAAAGAATTCTGAAAAACACTCGGAGTCTTACTTACCCCCGGGGTTGGGAGAATTATTGGCTCAGCTGTCGACTCTCACGACGAATAAAATTCTTCCCGAAAAAGAGTGCTCGAACTGCTGAGAGGGATTGTTCCGTGCAGGCGTCCAAATCCGGAAAAGACCGTTCGGTTATTAAGTCCTGCGCTTTGTATTGAGGCAACAGGCTATCTGGACTGTATTCCAGGCTCTTGAGGACTTCGCTCAACATGTATCAGGCACGGGATTGGTCGAAAAGCCGTCACGTGGGCGGAATGAAGGATGCGTGCGCAATTCGCAAGATGCGAGGCTGTTTCATTCATTAAACTCTAATATATTCATGTTTATAACTGTTGGCTGTAGATGTTTATGAAGGAGATCACACCATGTAATAAAATGCAATCGGGAAATGCAATTTGTTCCGAATTACCACTTTATTGATAGTTTTATTTTCTGGTGACACCTGTTGGTCGCGATATTCTTAATATTTAATGCGTAAATATGTTTTCTTTTCTCCGTTTAAGCTACATTTGATCCCAGACTTTCTAACTTAAATGTAATAATACTGTGAATAATGATATGTAAAACTGAAAAGAAAATAAAAGTTTTAGCCACAAGAACCACTTGATATTTAAAAATAAAAGAGTTAAAAAATTCCATCTAATTTTAAACTGTTTTTCGTATTAATCTGAGCCGAATATAAAATAATTTTTGCATTTTTAAGGCCTTGTATAGATTTATTTAAGTTACTTACCAGTTCATTTTGTTTTGAAGCAATCTTGTAGAATCATTAGGTTAATTGGAAGCAGAAAAGATGAAAAATATGCAACCGCTTTCGCCGGGAATCGAACCACGGACCTCTGGAATACCGGCACAGCGTGCTACCGTTACACCACGAAGGCACGCTGGGGAAGTGGGAGAAATTTCTTATAACAATTCCCATTGATCTCGCTTTCAACCCACGCTTTCTTGCCAGAATGTAATGATTTAGCTCGAGTATATTCAAAATGCGATAGAAAAAAGTTAGTATTTAACGGAAGGTTTTTGGAAAGTGATTTTAGAGCGATAGTCTACCTGAAGGCTACGTGTTATCTTTGATTTACTAGGGATTAGATTTCTGTGGCATTGAGTGCTTCTAGCCACTAAGCTGGTTTACGCCGACTTTTACGAGTCAGAGCCTACCTGCGCGTTAAGTTACCTGTCAAAAGCGGTTAGGCTAAATTAGTTCTATTCTAATTTTGGCTTTCGTTAATACAAGTCGGTGCCATCTGTGAGTAATATGTAAATATCTGTAAATAAGACCATAAATGTAAATGAGCTTGTTCCTTAAAAGATTTTTTCGAAGAAAGTTAACTGATTCTTCTAATTATTATAGTTTTTGTTAAATCTAAGAGGACCTGTTAAATATTTGAAACTAATTTAAATGACGAATCATTAGTTAGCTTAAAACATTTTCAGTGTTACGCCGTACAAAATATACAAGTGTCAATTTAAAAATAGAAATAGAAATTAAAGGAATTATAATGAAATATTTAGAAAATGGCAATACAATCGTTGACTGTCTACTTAACAGACCCTTAGAAAAATTATTTATAAAGACCCAAAGAAATTCCTGTATAGTTCAATAATAGACAATGTTTTTATAAAATATTTCTCTAGAAATACTTCTATAAAATTCCATGTGAATTTATTCCAAATGAATGTTTATTTTATATTTTTATACTTATGAAAGCTTTTACAGAACAAAATTCTACAGAAGGTTTTCTTTGCAGAATTAAGCAAAAAATTTATAAATATCTTATAGAATATTATTCTATAGAACTGTGCAGGATTTTCGTCTGTAATCAAGGCAAATTTTTCGTTTCTGATTGGCTTCTGTATGGAAAATAGAAGAGTAAATATAAACACATTTTATAATATTGAATTTAATAATCTTTTATGCTTCTTAGTGCATTTTAATGCGGCTAAAATTTAAGAATTTTTAATGCTGTCTTGTTCCATCTATAGCTTAATACGTTTTAGCTTCTAAACGTATAGAAAACTAGCGGACAAGTCCACCAGATGAGTGGGCTGCGGGCTAAACAGTATATATATATATATATATATATATATATATATATATATAATAAGTTATGTGTACACCTGAAAAGAAAATACATAAAAACCTTTAAAAATGAATTAAATCATTTCATTCTTTCCACGCAACAAGCTATTCGTAAATAACTTTTTGTTGCCAAACAAGGAAACAAAAACTTTTGACACTTTAATAATGACGTCATGATTTAAATTTAGTGCAATAAAGCAACATTTTGCAATAAAATAATTAACGAGCCAATAACGTATCGTATCAATTATCCTAACCAGAAACAAAGAAAAAGTTTCCAACAGCAGCTATTTATTTAAAATGCTGACATTCACGAAATATTTTCGTCAGTGACGTCACATGCAGTGACGTCACATGCAATCGCGTGCTTTCGTTAACGTCAGAATATGACCGTTAATAATAATAATATATTTAATATTTAGCATTGCTAATTTTATTTCATGTTTTTTAAAACTTACAAATTTTTGATTAATAAACTTTACGATTTCAAAGCGAGCAATGGCAACACGTTTCAAAATAAAGCATTTTCATCTCCAGCGCACTGTTACCATTCGAAAAACCGAATGCGAAAATTAGCGTTTTCAGAATTTTAAATTAATATGTACGAAGGTGAGAATGGTCGTAAAGGATTCCCACGAATTTTTTAAATCGGTGGTGCCACTCTATAAGGTATTTCTCCGGGTATAAGGTATTTTCTTCTTGGCATGCCTTCGTGGTGTAGTGGTCACCACGCTCGGCGCGTATTCGAGAGATCAGTGGTTCGAGTCTCGGAGAGGGCATTGCTTATTATCCATCTCTTCTGCTTTCAAAAAATGATTAATGACTCTACAATGACCCCCGAACTAAAGAAAAGAAGGTGGATGATGATTCTCCACCACCAGGATTTGGCGACTGTGTCCCTTAATCCCCAATCGCCTTCCTCGCACAGATTTTTATAGTACAGATTTTGTGCAATATTATTTATATCAGGCAAAAATGAAACGTAAAGTCATAAATTCTTAGTTTCTTAATTTTAGTTAAACTTAAGTATTAGTTAAGATGTATTTACGTTTATTTAAAGATGTTTTAAAATAAAAACAATTCTAAAATGTTTTATTACAAAATAAAACTTACCTATTCCGAAAGTTTTTATTTCATCACCATGTGACAGAGCATAGCGAAATCTAGACAAGAATAAAAATTTCTGTTTAAAAATAAAAATATAATTTAACCCTCAAAGAAAACTTTGTTAAATTTACGATTCTGTTTAAATAATCACGGGCTTCTGTAAGATCTTTCATTGAAACTTAAACAAAGAAAACTTGTTCAGAATTCTTTAGAATTATTTTTCAATTTTCTATACGATAAATTTGATATTTTTAACAGACTAAAAATTGTTCATTCCATACACGTTATACACTGACGGACAATTGCTAAGGACGGATCACAAGCGGCTATATAGCGCGTTGAAAAATAAGTGTGTTTGGTTGTTAAGTGAAATAAAATAATGCCAGGATACCAAGACTTGTTCTGAAATCTCAGAGGCTTTAAAAAGTGTCCAAGGGACAAAATCGCCATATTGTGCTGAATACGTAAAAGTGAAAAAATGCCGTTCGCAGTCATTCTGGCGTAAGATGTCAATTCGGGATATGAAATAATGGCAGGCAATGTAAGATTCCACAACTCGTCTCATACTTTGCACAATATTATCCAAGAACTGTTGAGGTAATTTATCCAATTTCTCTGTCGTGTACAAATGAGGATGTTCTTATTTATTGGAGAACGATGTCGACCAGAAAGACTCCTCCTCAAAGCATTCCAAACATATTCAATGGGATTCAGATCTGGAGGAAGTGCTGGGTATACTAGGGGTTGAATGTCCTTGCTTTGAAGACACTCATATATAGCGACTATTCGATGACATGTTCCGTTGTCTTCCATGAAAACAAATTCCGACAACACCCCGGAACTTCTGAACATGAGGCAGCGGAACATCATTTATGTATCGTCGGCCAGTCATAGTCGTATAGGGCCTTACGACTGTGATAATAGTGCCGGCCCATACCATGATACTACATCTGGGATACCGGTCCTTTCCCGGATATTGTTTGAACGATAAGCAGTACTTCACTCACGTCAGATCAGTTGGCGTCTGTAATCCAGTAACAGATTAAACTTACTCTCATTTAATAATAGTACAAAAACCCTATTCAGTCCAAATGCGATGCTCGCGATACCATTGCAAATAGACCGTACATTGCTGTCTGGCCAATCGAATGCACACAACAGGACGGCGGGTGTATAGTCCTCCTTGTTGCAAACGTCTGGCCGCAGTTTTTTCGGAAGATTCGCTTGCGAACAGCAGCAAGTTATAAGGTATTTCTCCCGCCTTCCTAGCGTGCCTTCGTGGTGTAGTGGTCAGCACACTGAGCCGGTATTTCAGAGGTCCGTGGTTCGATTCCCGGCGAAGGCGATTGCTAATTTTTCATCTCTCCTGCTTCAAAATAACCTAATGCTTTTACAAAGTAACTGATTTACTACCTCAATAGCTGTGCTAGGCCTATTCCTTTTTATCGATAGCACTATGTAGCTATCTTCTACAGGTGTCGCATTGCGAATACGACCTCCTCTGGGACGTTTTCTGCACATTCCACTTTTTATGAAATGATTTCCAAATACTTCTAACAACACTGTGGTTGAATCCGGTCTCCCTAACAACATCTGTTACGTTTCACCTTTCTTCAATGTTGCCAATAATACGGCCACGCATAAATCATGAGTGATGTCGGAATGACATACCGAAAATTGCAAGTTTATCAATTGATTCTTTTCCGTTAAATTTTTGGGGAACGTGTCCGAGGGTCTCTCACCTCTCTTCCCTTACCATCAACCTCTCTAGAGGACTTTCGACTCGCCGCATATTTGTAGAGCCTCCCTTGCCGCACATACACTATGCATTTACAAAAATCCCCTGCCTTTTCCTGGATTCAAACTCGGACTCTTCACAGTCAGGGTCACTAACCACTACCCCGGTTGGGTAGCACATATGAAAATTTATATAATGTATATAAAATCAACTAAGATAACTCTAATATCAAACGCAAATTATAAAAGATTGTGCCGCAGTTCTAATGAATTCTAAATTAATTTTCTTGCTTTATTTTTTAATAAAAAATCATATAAAGACATTTGAATATTTAACAGCTTTATAAAACTAACAAATCTGCCTTTTAAATATGAAAAGAATAAATTACAAAAAAAAAATTCTGAGTGTGATTCCTTTATGCTTAAATTTTAAAATTACCTCCGATATGGATGGAGGGGGGAAGGATGCCTATGCTCTTGCATTTGAGTAAAGATGAGTAGTGTACTGTTTTCTACATCTGAGATATCTTTTTAGAATGCGAGAAATATTCCTTCTATTTTCCAACAATAGACAAAGCAGATTTTTCACGTCTGAAATATGAATGCTAACGAGCACATCTTCATATTCATTTTCCTGACTAAGTTCGTATCAGAGAAACGAGAATTCTCTTTAAGAAAATGAGTTATGACTCATTAAATAAATTTTTGTCCGCAGGATTCCGAATTACAGCACTTAAGAAAACATGAACTTATTTCATGCTTTAACTAAGCTTCGAGGTAAATTATGGTTTAATTAATTTCCAAATGCAAAGTCAAATGTTAGAATGCTGTTAGTGTTGGAAAGCTAAATTATACTTAACCAGGTTTATTTAAACAGTATGTTAGAAATCCCATATAACTGTTTAATACTTGCAGAAAGGTTTATACTAATGAGACTACATCAAGTAGTTATCAAAGAAGCTTTATGGTTGTCCGAAAAAAAGTTTTATTTATCTCCTTTTTTTTATGCTAAAGTAGTTAAGGAACATAATTAACAGCAATATTTGTATTAAGACAATTAATTTCTGCATGACACCTTCGATTCCAAAGGCAGTTAATTAGTTAACTTTCTTATTGCATCTGAGAAGTTTAAAAATATTATTGAGAAGAATGTGAATTAATAATAATGAAGAAGGTGAATAATTAAGGCTGCTTTTGTAAGCCATAATACACTAGAGCAAAATGAAATAATAATTTAAGCTAATATTTAAGCAAAGCACAAAATAAGTTTAAAATAAAAATGCAAATATTGCCTGCAGGCTGCGTTAAATCAGTGATTATATTTAAAATTCACAATTGGAGCAAAGGATTGGTACTTTTTTTTTTTTTTTTTTTTTCAAATTCTAAATTACTACTGA
The DNA here is from genome assembly GCF_044657685.1 of Stegodyphus dumicola. Classification (NCBI taxonomy): domain Eukaryota; kingdom Metazoa; phylum Arthropoda; class Arachnida; order Araneae; family Eresidae; genus Stegodyphus; species Stegodyphus dumicola. The sequence continues at coordinate 243,483,583 of NC_140771.1, forward strand.
AAAAAGTACCTGATGTGGACATAAGAGGACTTCCTGGTACGGCATATTAAATTATACACATTTTTGCCTGCACTTCATTTTAACTTATTTCCTGATTACATTATAAATACATTTCTCATGCAATCAATTCAATTCTCACTTCGTGGCAAAAAAAAATCACATGAAAATTCAAAACACTTTCATTAAAGATTGTAAAATACAGAAAAACCTGAAACATTAAATATAGTTAAAAACAGTTAAAAAAAAATCAATTTTGAAAATTAAAACTAGAGTTTCTACACAAAAACAAGCGAGTGGGACAGCGGGCGGAAATACACATTTTTCGGTGCACAGAACTAAAAGTGAACTTTTGGTCCCACAGAGTAAAAATGACTCTGAAGTTGTTGCTTAATTCATTTTTCTGCTAAACATTTCAAATGTAAACAAATGATGGCCGCGTTAGGTCTAGTGCTACTTAGAATACACATGCAATAGAACAAACTCTTAAACTGTTGATAATTCTACAACTATTGCATGCAAATTAACTAAAGGCATAAAAACATAACCAGAACATTAGAAGAAATTCATTCAATCACTTTTAAAGCAAAACTTGCTCAGTTTACCAACATATAAGGATAAAAACACAGATCTTGCCGGGTAAGAGAGTGGGTATATATGTATATATGAAGAAGTTTAGTGCGGTCAAATGCAGTAAAAATGGAGGTGCACAACTATGTTCTACAGCAGTCCCATATACAAAATTTTCAACGTTCTACGCTGAATCGTTTTTGAGTAATGCGAGATTCTTACATATGTACGTACGTACAAAGGTCACCAAAAAAATTCCTTCAGAATTCCATTTTAAATCTATTTTACAAGCTGCTTTGATGAACATCGTCCTTTATTTTGTCCCTACGTAGAGATGTCATGCAAAAAAGCGTCTAAATGGATTCGAGAGCGGTAGAAATTTATATTTTCATTGAAGGATGGCACGGAATTTTTTGCAATCGCAGTACTTTCTTTATTTCGCACAAAGAAGTGATAACTAGTAAATAAAACCTGTTCTAAAATCCCTAGACAATCCAACATTGGTAAAAGCAAAGTTCTTACAAAAATTATACAAAAGAACACCCACACAATTGAATGTTTGATTTTCATAGTAGAAAAGGGCAAAAAAATGTCATAAATAAAGCCAAAAGTCTTCTACATGCCATATGCACACAAATTCAAAAATTAATTTTAAATACAAATAATAAATTTCAAGCGATACATATTAATTTAATTCAATATTTACATTCATTAATTCACGCCGTACGGACTGAAGTAAAAAAGACAGTTTAAAAAGTTACGAAATGGAATCCAAAAATTTAAAAAACAACACAGTGCTATTCAAAAACACTAAATGACTGACGAAATATGCAGTGCGTAGGAAGCTAAACAATATTATAATCTTTAATAAGGCAAATAATTTTGCCGGAAACAAAGTCTAAACAGACCCCGTAGTTTTATACTGAGAACATAAATTAAGACAAGTTTGAATAATAAATAAACAATGGTATGCGAAATACATGCTGATTTTTTTATAACAAACGGATTTAACCCTAATATATGTAAATAGTGCTGTAATAGTTAATATTTTGTAGTAATAAATAAAATAAGATCTTAAGGCTGCTTCGTTATTATTAAGTAATAAAACTATCAAAAGAGGATAGTTGTGGTGAAACATGTTTTAACTCAAAAATGTTCCTGCTTCAAGCAGTACAAAATGAAAGATATATTAAAAATGCTGGCTCTATCGCAAAGATTAGATTTTTCTGTAACAGCTCTTTCGCTTTTTTTTAAGTCCTTCCGTGACGAAAAAGAACACTTTGACGATTCTAAGCTACGTATACAGACAGTGTAGGCGTAAGGGAATAAATCTGGATTTTCCATCTTTTATTTATCCTTATTAGTTTTACTCAAAATCCAGCTACTTTCTTATTTTCATCTTTCTGAATAAATCTTTTGATCATGTATCAACTTACAAGCATTTCAGAAAGCTTAAAATTTTCACCCAATATACTTCACTTTCTTAATTGTTAGTGAACTAACAGAAAAAACAAAAATCTGAAAGCTTTGAGATTTCGTATTACGCTCCAAAGAGGCGTTTTTTGAACGTTTTTTGTGTTATCTTTATTTGTTATATATCATGGACTTCGCACTTAAACCATAAATTTCACTTCAACAACAATATCACAAAATAATTTAAAAAGAGCGTATCTTTAAAATTTCCGATACACAGTCTCGCGCGCTGGAGATAATTTTTTTCCGTAGAGTGTTGCCATTGCTCGCTTTGAAATCGTTGAATTTATTAATCAAAAAATTCGTTAAAGTTTTACAAAATATGAAATAGATTATAAAACAAAATCCAAATTCCATATGTGGGCTTCCAGGTGTCAGTGTTCGAGTGGTGGACTATGTTATTCAAAATTTGATGGCTCAAGGTATCGCCGTTTTTTTTTCACGATGCGAGAAACATACATACATTCATATAGATTCTTCATTATACAATTTCTTTAAATACAATACGAAGTGGTAATATTTGTTGGCAACAATCTGAAAACTGATACGCCGTCTGAATGATTCAATGCAAAACGTCGTTTCAAGACTAATACCCCTTTCGTAAATAAAGTCCCTTTTGGAATAAAACGTTTCATCTATACTGATTATTACTTCCTTGTACGAAGTAAAAAGGAAGTATTGTAATCGCGAAAAGTTTCAGGCAGCATATTTCAACGAAAATATCCATTTTGACCGCTATCGAATTCAATTTAACGATGTTTTTGCGTGATATCTGTACGTAAGGACAGAATAAAATACTCTTTTTCTTCAAAAAAATTTTTGAAACTGCTTTAAAATTAATTCTTAAGAGAATTTTTCGTGGCGTCTGTACGAACGTATGTACGTACGTATCTCGCATAACTCAAAAACGAGTAACCTCAGAACGTTGAAATTTTGTATATAGGACTGCTATAATATGTAGATGTGCACCTCGTATTTTGGTTGCAGTCGGCCGCACCATACGTGTATAAATGTATTTATATATATATCCACTCTGTTACCCGGCTCAGTGATCACAGTTTTATTCGTATATGTTTGTAAATTGTACATTTTTTGCTTTAAAAATGATTGAATTATGTTGTTTTTATCTTCCGGTTAAGGATTTTATACCTTTAGTAAATCTCTGTGCAATATTTTTAGAATTATCAGCAATTTTAAAGTTGTTTAATTGCCGCTAAGCGTGTTTTTAGTGGCGGCCATTGATGTTTACATTTTAAACAGGAGACTAGTGGATTTGTTGCCAATCTAGAGAAACTTAGCTTCGCAACAACAAAGATAACGCCTTCATTTATTATTGCGAATTAAATCATGCTTAATTCTTTCTGGAATTTTTTCGAGGAAATAAGTGTTTGAGATTTCCTTCGTGATTTTTTAATATAGATATTTTGAGTTTTTATGTATTTTTGCCTTCTCGCGAAGTGAGAACTGAATTAATTAAATGAGAAATACTCAATCGTCTGTGAAGAACTGTTTCTTTTTTTGTTTTGTTTGCTTAATTTCTTTTATACATCATTCTAGCTTTATTATAATATTTGAATAGAACATGTGGCAACGATTATATAATTCTCTTTTTTAAATGATATAAATTTTGTGCATTATGAGTTATAATATGAACGAAATACATACGTTAACTGTTATATAATTATTGGAGTATATAACAGTTAACTTATATAATTATTAATACTGTTAAGTGAATATAGCTCCAGAGTGTCGCTATGATAAACAAATACTAGAGTGAATTTTAAGGAATGCATTTATTCTACTGTGGTTTATGCGCTGTCGGCGAAGTAGATTTAATTCAATCCAATAAGTTTAAATGAAATGCAAGAAAAAATGCGTATAATTTAATATTCCAATTTAATATTCCAATACAAGGAAGTCATGTGGTGTACACATCAGATTTTTATTAATCATAAAAGAGACTTATTTTATGTAATTCAAAAAAAAAAACTTTATTAAACATTATGCGTAATTGCATGAGAATGTTTAATATCGCAACTTGCATTAACGTTTATAAATTCAGGAAGCAAATATCATAAGCAGTATTCAGAAAGACATTGATTGTAATTGAAAATCGTGATCGCAAATCTCATGAATGTGTGATTAAACTGTGTAGTAATTACTGCGTTAGCATTTATTACTTATTTTATTGGGTGAATATAATATTCATTCTGATGCGCCAGTTCAAATTATGCCAGAAATCATATTTTTGAATTCTTCCCATATTTAGATTAGCTGAGCGTTAAAAGTCGTCTTTAATCAAAAAATATGATTACTTAATATAATTTCATATCTTAGGTCCAACTAATTAACATCATTATTTTAAGCATTGATTTTATTTAATAAAAGACAGAAGTGACTTATGTTGTAATTTACAATTTGGTTAAAATTTCTAACAACGGTACTGTCTCTAAATAAATCGAAAATTTAAAGACCAAAACATTATCGAAAATTCGACGTTATATGAATGCGAATTTAGAGACTTTCGAATGTCCCAATGTGTTCTTGCAGCAGAGAACTAAACAGTGCTAGTTAGTATTCGAAAACATGGAAACGTAATAATACTTTTATCGTGTAAAAATACTTTAAAATGAATAAAACGTGTTAAAACTGCAGCACAGTGTCAGGTAAAATTCTCATTCAACCTCCATTTTATCCACAGTTGGTTGTAAACATGTACATTAAAATATAAAAATATTTTTAAAAATACAAATATTTTTGTTTTGCCATTTTTAAATTCAGTAAAACAATTTCGTTAACGTTGTAGAGTCAATAGGTATTTTTTTGGAAGCAGGAGAGATGAAAAAATGAGCAACTCCCTCGCCGGGAATCGAACCACAACCTCTAATATGCGCGCTCAGCGTGCAGACCACTACACTACGAAGGCATGCTAAGAAGGCGGGAAAAATATCTTACATACTTCCCCTCTTAACGGGCGACTGGGCTTTTTAGCGGATCCAATCGCCAAATTCTGGGGTGTGGAGATTCATCATCCACCACCCTGGTGCCACTGTAGAGACAATAGGTATTTTCGAAAGCAGGAGAGATGAAAAATGAAAATGCCTTCGCCGGCAATCGAACCATGGACCTATGGAATACGCGCACAGCGTGCAGACTACTACACTGCGAAGACATGTTGTTACGAAGACGGGAGAAACACCTTGTAAGGTTATGAAATTTCACTTTCCAGACTTTCCCCAGTCTTTATAATACTTAGGAACATGTTTTACTCGTTGTTAAAAATAAAATATGAAACGTCACGCTGCCTAAGATTAAAAACAAAATTAACCGAGGTATTCAGTTTCAAAATTTACAATTTTCGGCGACATTTTCAACTTATTTTGAGGGGTCTGCTAATGAATAAAAATAATTCCAAGTGGATTTTTATTTCATTCAGTGTCACTCATTAATATGATTATGTAACTTACTAGTGTAACTCTTTGATTCATAACTTTGTTATCATGAATTTGCCGAAGATTTTTACACTATTAATTTGTAAGTTCTCAAACGCTTAAATTAATTATTAATGTTCTCATGTAGGTTTATTATTTTATAATCATATTTTAATAATCATACAGAAGGATTCATTAAACCAGAATTATTTTTAGCCCAAAGGGCGTAAGCCCAGACTGGTTAATAATTTCGTTTTGGCATTTTGCGTCGAAAACTTTAAATGTCCGTTTCACTTTTTAAATTGTTGCCACCAAATGTTATCGCGCTGTGTTATATTTAGAGAAATTAATCTACATATATGTATGTATTATGTATGTATGTTTTGCATATATGTATGTATGTTCTGCATATATGTATGTATGTTCTCGTATTGTGATAAAACGACGATCCTAGAGCGATCAAATTTTGAATAACGTAATCTTCCACCGAATATGGGCATCTGAAAGCCCCAATTTGGAATTTGTTTTATTATCGATTTCATATTTTGTAACGCTTTAACGAATTTTTATTAACAAACTCGACGATTTCAAAGCGAGCAATGGCAACACTGTACGGGGGAAAAAACATTTTTATCTCCAGCTTATTAAACTGCGTATTAGAAATTCTAAAGACGCGCTCATTTTAAAATTATTTTGAGATATCGCTGTTGAATTGAAATTTATGGTTTAAGTGCGAAGAACATGATATTTCATAAATAAAGGTAACACACAAAATGTTAAAAACACGTCTAATGTAAAATCTGAAAGCTTTCGGATTTTTATGCTTATTTTTTTTTATTTAGTATTTTTAAATTATGCAGATAATTTTACCATATGACTATGTATCAATACTGAAGCTTGCCAGTGTTTCGTAGAGCTCGATTTCTTCAAATTTGGTGAATACGATCCTCTTTTTAAAAAAAAAACCGCTTATATTAATTGATACTTTTCACAATAGTTTACATAGATACGAGTATGTTCTTCATTTAATCTGTTAACATTAGTAACCTTTTGCTAAACTGATATTTTATTTGCAAATAGCAACTACCCGTCCAGCCTTCGTCTGGCTCTTAAATGTACCGGAAAAATATTTGAAGGAAACAAACGTTAAATTTTAAACTGCGCAGAATTTTACTCTGCAGAACAATTTCATAAAAAAAAAATGTATTACATATAACAAAATTACAATGAAATAAGCAATATCCGTTAATACAAATATTAAGTATTCTAATAAATAACTTAACCAACTTCCCGTTGCCTTCTCTCAACAAACGTCCAGTATCCGAGAGAAACATTAAATTGAAAAACTGCACAGAATTTTCGCCCTCATTTTCCCAAGTGGCAACGGTGTTGATTTTCAACATTCAACAGTCCGGTATACAATTGAATGAGAAACTGTTGCCATAAACCCCATTTCTAAAAGAATGAAACTATTCAAAATGATGCGATTTCATCAAAAAAGATAAAATATAAACAATGTGATTCGAATTTTGAAAAAATCGCTTCGAGGTGCACTGGCTGTTGTCTAGATGCACCTGTGTACCAAATTTCGTAGCCCTGGGTCTATTATCTTACGCGCAGCACGAACGAAAGGCATATAGACTCTTTCTTTCATTATATGTAGAGATTACTCGCAAATGTAAACATTTCAGTCTTCAATTTGTGTATGACCCCTGAATATGATTTACAATTTCAAAATGAAATATTTAGGTCACTTTTTGTTGTACGGAAGTAACACTTTTTAGTATTTTATTTCTTATAATGAGTATAACACTTTTCTTAATATAAGTATATAGACCCTAGAATCCTAAAAAATTTAGGTTTTATAATTTTTTTTAAAAAAATTAACTTTTTAATTTAAAAATACCAAAACAAATCGTTGCATCATATAAAACATTTCCCTCTAATGAAATCAAAAACCTAATTAGCATGCTAACATGGATTACGAAACCAGTTTAAATAAAGTACTTATGCAGTAAAAATAAAATGCACCTTAGTAAGACCAACAGTGTTGTACGGAAGTGAGAACTGGACAAAGAATAAAGCGGCTGAGGACAGAGTAATGGCATTTAAATGGAATATTTTGCGAAGAACTTTTGGAGCATTAAGTGAAAATGGAGTGTGGAGAATAAGATGTGATTTTGAACGACAACAAAAATTTAGAGAACCAAATATAATTATAGTAAAGCCTCCCAACTGAGATGGCTAAGCCATATATACAGATATGGAGACGAAGACCTAGTGCAGAAACTGACATTCCAAAGGAAAGAGGGAAACAGAAGAAGAAGAAGACTACGGACGAGGTAGTTAGACAATGCAGAAAAGTGATTAAAGAACGTTGGTATCCATAGGTAGAGGACTGTGGCTTTGGATGGGTCAATATGGCAGGCTGTCTGAAGCTGCGTTCAGACGGCGGCATAATGAGCATAGAGGGATAATGATAAAAGCATAAAATATAGTTCCGTTCACACCTGCGAGACGGGTGTTTAAGCTGTGGCCAATGGGAGAAGCTAAATTTTAGCATGCGTGGATGTGTCTACACCTTTCGCGCGCTGTTTTCTAGCTCGATTGATTTCCCGCGCTCGCTCTGCTTGTTTTCGTTATTTTTTGTCGTGGCTTTTTCAGCTCATCACAAATTTTTACTGTTTTAACAGAATGCTCTTTTACCTGCCCTTCTTATAAGCCAAGAGGCAACGGAAGAAGGTAAAAAAAAAGAAAAAGAACGAAAGATAGAGATAATTTTTTGGGAAGACCAATACTTGGTTGGCACATATTTCTGTGCAAAGCAGTATGGAATATTTCTGCATTGTACTGTAGTACTCTATATACTATAAACATGTACTTGCGTATTTATGTATATATAAAACCTTCTTCAATTTTTATATATAATTTCTCTTAGGAGAAACAAGATAATCTAAATATGTTTATTAAGAAAAAAAATCTTGAGGATCAATGACAGATAGCCTGTATATAATATTTTTCCATTTTGCAGGTGTAAAAGCAGTTATATGGAAAACAGTACTTACCATACATTAATTTTTTTCTTAATTTTCAATCAAAAGGAACATGTTTCCTGGCTTAGCACTCCTTATTCACTGTCACTGACGATCACTACAGTTAGTTGGCTGCACTACCAGTATCAATTATCACTAGTACTAGTATCCCACAACTGGTCACCATGACCAGCAACCACAACTAGTACAAATCTATGAAACGTTCACCCAACAATGTATTTTATGCTCAATCATTAAATACATTTTGCTGTGTTGCCAGCTATTTGTATACATCTATTTCTAATAATTTGCATGTATAAGCCGCACCCCTGAATTTAATATGCTTTTCTGAAAAAAGAGGGGTCTACACTCGACTACAGTACATACTAAACACAAACTTTCAGGAATTTTTGCGGATAATTCTTCAAACTGCTATGTTTACATCATATGAGTAATTCAAGTTAAACTCTGCTCTGCTGTGAGATGGCATAGAAGTAAGTTTCATCCACCTCTGTTGTCAGAAGTAATTACTTTTAATGATTTTTCATTTGCTGACAGATTATGACTATTCTTCACTCACTGGCAGACAGGCATATTATAGCACCAAAAAGAGTTTAATTTCAACATATGCTCTCATTTCTATTTACGACCAATATCTCAAACGTAATTTCACATTGACAAATTTTAGGTACCCAAGTCTTCAAATACAACAAAATTATAAACATTCATATCTTACTAATTCAGAAGTCAAACAACAAAAATCAGCGTTAATTTACAAAATTTTCACAGGACTAGTTTCGATGGTTTTACCGAACCATCATCTTCAGCTGCAAAACCGCAAATGAACAAGATAGGAAATAATGTTTAGATAAGATAAGAAAGCCTGGACAAGAATAAGCAAGTGGCGCCATCTGTTGGCGAAACCAGAACTAAAACATAATTTCTCTAAAAGCCGAAGGCAAATTTGGATTGGAATTAGGATCGTTAACTAGAACAGAAAGATTTTTATGAATGTGAAATGCCTCTAGAAAATCCAGTTCTCCAATGGAAGATGTTTTTTGAATAATTTTGGCAGCAGAAAAATTGAAAGTGTGATTTTCGGACCAACAATGTTGAGCAACAGAAGACTTCTGTGTTTCCTTTTTTCTAACATATGCCTCATGTTCTTTGACGCGAAATTTTAAGGCTCTCTTAGTTTAGCCAATGTAAATTAAACCGCACTTGCAAGGAATCCTATAAATACCCCAGGAATTCCTATCCGGAATGGGGTCCTTGAGTATAGAAGTTGGAATTTTATTGATGGGAGAGTAAACAACCCGAAAGTTAAATTTCTGCAAAATATGTGCAACTTTATAGCTAATTGATGGAAAGAAGGGAATGACAACAGAATTTTTATAATCTCCTAAAATAAGAGTGTGGCTTTTAGTGTGTTGAGATGAGAATTTTTTAACTGCTTGATTAATAATGTTGGGTGAAAAGCCCCTGTCAATAGCTATTGCTTTTAAATAATTTAGTTCTTCATCAAGGGCTAGTTTGGAGGAGCAAACTTGAAGAGCACGGAAAACATAGGAATAAAATGAAGCTAACTTTTGTTTAGTCGGATGACATGATTTAAAGTGTGGTGGAAGGCAAACCGACACCCAACATTATTAATCAAGCAGTTAAAAAATTCTCATCTCAACACACTAAAAGCCACACTCTTGTTTTAGGAGATTATAAAAATTCTGTTGTCATTCCTTTCTTTCCATCAATTAGCTATAAAGTTGCACATATTTTGCAGAAATTTAACTCTCGGGTTGTTTACTCTCCCATCAATAAAATTCCAACTTCTATACTCAAGGACCCCATTCCGGATAGGAATTCCTGGGGTATTTATACGATTCCTTGCCAGTGCGGTTTAATTTTCATTGGCCAAACTAAGAGAGCCTTAAAATTTCGCGTCAAAGAACATGAGGCATATGTTAGAAAAAAGGAAACGCAGAAGTCTTCTGTTGCTCAACATTGTTGGTCCGAAAATCACACTTTCAATTTTTCTGCTGCCAAAATTATTCAAAAAACATCTTCCATTGGAGAACTGGATTTTCTAGAGGCATTTCACATTCATAAAAATCTTTCTGTTCTAGTTAACGATCCTAATTCCAATCCAAATTTGCCTTCGGCTTTTAGAGAAATTATGTTTTAGTTCTGGTTTCGCCAACAGATGGCGCCACTTGCTTATTCTTGTCCAGGCTTTCTTATCTTATCTAAACATTATTTCCTAACTTGTTCATTTGCGGTTTTGCAGCTGAAGATGATGGTTCGGTAAAACCATCGAAACTAGTCCTGTGAAAATTTTGTAAATTAACGCTGATTTTTGTTGTTTGACTTCTGAATTAGTATTTATTCGGCGTGTTATTGTGTCTTAATTATTCATATCTTATCCAAGAATTTCTACCAGAGAAATAGCATGAATTTAATGATCAAAATTCCATTCAAGTGATAGTAATAAATGTGGATAATAATAACAAATACTATTCATTAAATTATAGTCCATGTTATGAATTATGTGTGCTATTCAGTTTCATTAAAAGTAAATTCTTTTCATGGAGAACGTAATTAAAAAACAGAACAGAACATCAACAGGCGACAGAACTGTCTAGACTGTTGACTGTTATTTTAAAGATATTTCACTACATTTTTTCCTTCCACGTCTGTTGTCAGAAGTAATTACTTTTAATGATTTTTCATTTGCTGACAGATTATGACAATTCTTCACTCACTGGCAGACATGCATATTATAGCACCAAAAAGAGTTTAATTTCAACGTATGCTGTCATTTCTATTTACGACCAATATCTCAAACGTAATTTTACATTGACAAATTTTAGGTACCCAAGTCTTCAAATACAACAAAATTATAAACATTCATATCTTATCCAAGAATTTCTACCAGAGAAATAGCATGAATTTAATGATCAAAATTCCATTCAAGTGATAGTAATAAATGTGGATAATAATAACAAATACTATTCATTAAATTATAGTCCATGTTATGAATTATGTGTGCTATTCAGTTTCATTCATTAAAAGTGAATTCTTTTCATGGAGAACGTAATTAAAAAACAGAACAGAACATCAACAGGCGACAAAACTGTCTAGACTGTTGACTGTTATTTTAAAGATATTTCACTACATTTTTTCCTTCTTGGAATTCATAAGAGCATTTTCTCAAAAGATTAAACTTTTATTACTTATGCAAAGCTTACACCATTGAATTGACTATTGTGACTATTCTTAAATAAGTGAAAATATTTTTTTTCTTTTTTTAAAAGTAATATTTTTATTGTAAAAAAAAACTGCAGATTTTTTATATTGATTTGATGTTTTAGTAAAATTAATTCATGAAGTTTGTTTCGAAAGAAAATCAGCATTTGAAGCAAATAGCAATACAATATTTCCAGCTTTTTCAATAAATCTGTTCTTAAATACAAAAATAATTAAACAGGAAGAAAATGATAGTAATAATTTATACAAAAATAATAAACAGCAAGAAAGTAATAATAATAATTTACACAGAAAAAATAAAATTTTTGCAAGCATGCATTTTTTTAAAGAATTTTCATAATAAAATGAAAAATAATATATGGGATCAATCATCTACAGGTTCATACACAGCGTGCATGATCCTGAGCTTAATTTTCGCTTTACGAGTTTCATCCATATTTTTCAATTTATTGTGAAAAACTCATTAAAAAATGCATGTCATCATCGTAGACTTCTTGCGAGATCAACTCATTATTTCGTTCGGATACGATGTACTGCATATTAAAAAAATGTCAATGTGACAGCGAAGTCTTCTAATGAAAGCCGCTTTGTTTTAACTTCGCTCTGATTGGTCGACGCTTATCCCAAACTCGGCGTAAAGTTGAAAACTTGGAACTTTGTGCCACGAGCCTTAAACCAGATTACGTGACGTAGCACAGACTGGTTGCCTTGGCAACGTAGCTCGGCTTTAACCACTTACCCCCTTTATGCCCCCGTCTGAACACAGCCTTAGACAGCCTTGGCCGGGAATTCGCTGTAGAGCACTATCAGGTTCAGTGTTCCGCCTTACTTGCTTTGGGAACATGCAAAGACCTGACTCGGAACAGGGAGCTTACTAAAGATATGTCCAATAAATGTGGGAAGTAGACAAGATACACAGGAAGGGTATACGAAACTCTTTATTTTTCACTCTTTACAATAATTTCCGTACTTCGGAATACAGAAACCAACTACTTGTGGTCTGAACGTAACAATATAAAAATATTAACTAAACTCTAACTTAAATTTGGAATAATAAACAAGGGCCTACGTGGAAGATTGGCCGTATATTAACAGGAAGCCGTATGTAGTACAGAGAACTGTTAACACTACAACACGTTTAAAATTATCAAGAGGATTAAACCTCTGGCCTGGAAGGCAACCAGCAACCGAGTAAAACTGCTATGGCAAGCGGCCTGCTCCTAATCACTCCTTCCTCTCTCTTGCTTGGCAAAAAGCCACAACTTAAGTACTTGGCGTTCGCCAGACAAATTTGCATAAATAAGTTAAAGCTTTTAAGTCTGGCCGGAAGTAGAAAATAAGAAGTGATAGTAAAGATTTAAAATAAAAATAAACGTTAGTAAAACTTAAGATCCTTACAGCATAAGAAGAAAATATTTTTGTAACTGAAAGTATATGTCTGCGTCCAAAGATTGCGAAAATAAAACCAAGTAAGAAATTTCGAGGACACATTGAACAGGAAAGGAACCTCACTCCCCTTAGTTTCAACAGTCCGCTCCGTGCACCTTCTTTCAGTGTTCCTCGTTTAGCGTGGTCAGTTCCCGGAGACACGATACTAAACTTTTTTTAATTCCATCGACGTGATTCAATAGGCTGAAAAGCACCTAACGCAGAGGGCCAGCTATTTTGTCGATGGCGAAAAGAAAGAAGAAAGTTTACACATTTTGACTGATATATATATATTGAGAAATTACTTAGTTCCATACTAATTATTTAGTGTGTAAGACTCTCTTTCTTTCGGAATCGTTCATAAAAATAATTCAGAACTTTACCGAAATAAAATTAAAATAGCCATCACCAATAAGATTTATACATTTTCAAGATACATAGGCTAGTTTTGCTCAGAAGAACTTTTAGTCCGACTTGTAACCATAATTAGGCGCATGGCACAATAGGTTGTTTATCAGGCTCATTAAATGTGCTGATGACATGAATAACTACTTCAATTAATCATGTATGAAACTTTCTTTAATTTCATACTTTTCGGTGTGAAATGACATCACGCACATAATCTCGAGGTGATTTCTCAACGTTGCAAAATGCTGTAGTACTGAAGGACCGGTCTGTAAATCTATTTTCCTTCCAGACGTAGTATAACAGTAGAAAAAACAACTACACAGGCGTGATGCTTTTGCTTAAACGTTTTCCCAGACATATTACGATTGAATATGTTATTACGTTAGAATAATTACAGTTGAAGTACTGAATGAACTACGGGAATTTAATATATACGACCCGGATTTATTATAGTATTCGAACTTGTCGTTGATTAAATATAATTCATTCAGGAACATTCCTGGAAACGGATTTCTGAACTGAAATTGCTCAGTGTTTACCATCTACGTGTTTACGGTGCGGATAACATCAGAAGTTTTATCTAATGATGCTAACCTTCCGTTCTCTTCTGCTCCAGTACAGTTCGCGTGCCATGTACTTTGCTAGACTCTTTAAATGCTGCCTCAATAACGTGTAGTTCTACTATCCATAGAATGGTTCGTGATCTGTCTTCCGCCGTTTGATATCTTAGTCTCGCGTGTTATAAGGAAAATATATTCTGTCTACTGTTAGGAACAAGATATCAAATTATTAAAGGAACACTACTTCGGAAAATTGTAATAAATGTTGAAGTATATCTTAAATTAGTTATTTGAAAGCCTTTAGTTCTTTCGCGTGCGTTAAGCAATAGCATCCATATAGCACGTATCCACAAAGTTTTTATTCGGTTTTTTCTTTCGCATCTATTACTCGTAAACACAGACAGCCAGTTACAGTTTAGGTGACGGAAAGTTTCGTGTTTTCGTATTTTTAAATTTAAAGAAAAATAAGCCTTTTTGTGTAGAATGCGCAATCTAACTATTTTCCGATCTCTATGTTTATATTTAGGAAAGATTTCCGTATGACAGAAATTTAACGAAATATTTAAATTCAAGCTTTCTGATTTTTGAAATTATTCGCATACGAGAGATTCGCATCAAGCGGTTGCTTCGAATTCGATTCGTAGAATAATTCGAGTTTTTTTTATGCCATTTGATGACCTTGACTTTTGATTTAATAGTATCTTTAATTTAAGATTTTGTTACATTTGGCACACCAGAAACACATTTTCGTTCAAATAATTTATAGGTTTTCAAAGCATAACAGTTATATAATTATCTTTATAATTATGTTCATAAAATTTTACTACTATTGAATCGTTATCTGATAATCGTACAAAACATACATTAAATTACAAATATTTTTTTAGCCCTAAGGGGCAATTTGCCCAAAAGGACTTTTAATTTCGTTTTGGCCTTTTGCGTTGGTTCACTATAAATGTCGGTTCACGTTTCAAATTGTTGCCACCCAATATTAGAGCCCTGCATTATATTTAAAGAAATTAAATAATGAAGAATCTGCATAAATGCATATTGTTTCTCGCACTGTGATAAGAGCCCTCAAATTTGGAATAACGTACGCTTCCATCCGAATATGGGCATCTGGAAGCCCAAATCTGGAATCTGAAATTTGTTTTATTATCTATTTCAAATTTTGTAAAATTTTAACGAATTTTTACTTAACAAACTTAAGATTTCAAAGCGAGCAATGGCAATAATGTACGGAAAGAAAAGTCTTTTTATCTCCAGGTCGCGAGACTGTGTATCAGAAATTCTAAAGATATGCTCATTTTAAAATTATTTTGCGATGTTGGTGTCGAACTGAATTTTATGGTTTAAGTGCGAAGAAAATGGTATTTACTAAATAAAGGTAACACACAAAATCTTTAAAAAATGCCTCTTTCGACGTAATGTAAAATCTGAAAGCTCTCAGATTTTCATTTTTTTTTTAAACTTTTAATTAATGCAGGTAATTTTAGGAATTAGCCACGTGCCAATATGGTAACCAGCAAGTATTTTTCAGGACACGGATTATGCGAGACTTTAGGGAATTTTATGCTAATAAACCAGTTATTTATAATCACTTCTTACCAACTTCTCTTTTCCTTATTCCTCACCATAAGGCAAATGACTAGAAAGTGAGGTTTGTTAATTTGAGACAGACAGTGTGTCTGCCATCGCTTGCGCCCTGAGTTGTTATTTTCCTGCCAGTTCTGATAATTGTAATTATTTGGCTTTGCATTCTGTGGCTGCTGACATTTTAATTCTGACGTTCCTGTAGGCATATTTCGTAAGTGCACATCTGCATCGCAACCAAGGAAGTGGCTTCTAGAATGGACCAATGGGCCTTTCAGTAATATTTCTGTCATTTTACATGACCTCTGCCCCGCTTTTAAGCAAGATGGTTGAAAATGTTTTGAAACGCAATTCACATTACAAAATAATTAAATCATCACGCTTTTCTTGTGAAAATTTTCAGTGTAAAGTTAGATAAAATCTAAGCATAATTATATATGTAAATAGTAAAAAGTAAAAAGGTAGTAAAAGTAGTAAAAGTAATAAATAGTAAAAGTAAAGTGCAGTAAAAAAGTCTTAATATTTTTTACTGCAGTCTATATGAAAAAGATGTTCTATAATAATAGCCAATGCACAGTTTTATTCAAAGTGAACGTTCCTCATTTGTCTTTATACACATTTAGCGTGTTAAATTTCACATTAATAACTGCTCACACTTAAATGTACTGCCCTCGCAAGGAATATTATTCAAAGAGAATGAATTTATTTTATTTACAATATTCAAAGAAAATGAATTTATTTTATTCACAATATTCAAAGAGAATGAATTTATTTTATTTACAATATTCAAAGAGAATGAATTTATTTTATTTACAATATTCAAAGAGAATGAATTTATTTTATTTACAATATTCAAAGAGAATGAATTTATTTTATTTACAATATTCAAAGAGAATGAATTTTTTTTATTTACAATATTCAAAGAGAATGAATTTATTTTATTTACAATATTCAAAGAGAACGAATTTATTTTATTTACAATATTCAAAGAGAATTAATTTATTTTATTTACAATATTCAAAAAGAATTAATTTATTTTATTTACAACGAATATTTTAATTTATTCATATGTAACTTTTAATATTAATAACAGGTATAATCAGATCATTTACAATGTAAATTTTGAATCTTTCGAAATTCAAAGGAATGCAAGCATTGAGATAAGAAAATACAGTCAAAAGTCGTTAATTCGGACACCCATAATCCGGAATGATCTCTAATCCAGACCGCAAAGCTAAAAACTTTCTGCGCATGCGCCGCGTTGGCACATGCGCACAGGCGTTTTACGCGTGCGCGTAAGACCTTGACTACTGCGCATATGCGTATGCGCAAATGCAGAATACGTTTTTGCCTGCGCCTTTAATATATAATGGACGGTGTAAGCTAAAATTATCTAATTATCTATTTCAGTTAATGTTAATGATTGCGTTGTTCCTTAATCTTCGAATTGGATCCCGCTTATTATTTTTTGCAGACTGTAAGAGCAATTTTATAAAAGTAAACTTGAACTTTCGATTATGTCAAATAGAATTTCCTATGCTGGAACTTCCAAAGGATCTACAAAACGAAAGTATGTTTCGATGTCCAACAAACAAAAAGTGGAATTGCTGCAAAAAATGGATAAAGACATGAAGAATGTGACAGAGAGGTTAGTGAAAACGAAAAAATTTCGATTGACAAGTTAGTCGGTATTCTCACACAGCAATTAACGGGACTTGAACAGCGGAACTTTGTAACAAGAAATTATGTCTGTTTATAGACTTAAAGGAGAAAGTATTATCACATAAAACGAAGCAACTTAAACAACTTACATTGAAAGAAATGTTTAATAAAGTAAACAAATAAATATTAAGCTTTTTTTTTTTTGTAAATTTTGATACCCTTAGATCATAATTGTTCTTTATTTCATAAATTACGGTTTCCTATTTTTAATTTTAGAACTTCTGCATATCATCTTACGAGATTTAAACTGATGATCTATAATCCGGAAAAATTGATAATCCGGTATCACCGAATTCCCGACGAGTCCGGATTAACGACTTTTGACTGTACTAGATTTATTGTAATACTTCAGTTATTCTCAGCTCAATCAAAAAATTATACACTTGAATTCTCTTAATCCACAGGTGTTAGTAACTACACAACATTTAAGGTTAATTGTAGCTTAAGTTTTTTTCTCGATATAAGGAGTCATAATATGTCACGAACATTAATCCGAATACCCTGTGCGTGATAAGTTTCGCGAAAATAAAATAAATGTGGAAGATTAAATAAACTTATAAAACGAAAGCACTACGAGATTTTCTGTTAAATTGATAGCAGCATTTATACGCCGTACATTTATAACTGCGAAACGAAAGCAAAATAAAACGTAAATAACAACAATGCACTCATGTGCAGTTTCAAAGATTCAGCCTCATAAGAGTAATAGAAGCTCATTGGTGCATTTTTTGAAACCCCTCCCTCAGTGGCGATCCTGATGTGGACTTGTGAATTATGCTTCCGGTAGAGTTAGTGAGCCAGTTTTTAGTAGTCATTAATTCTGTAGTACTCGACTACCGTTCAGCGTTCGATTTAATTTTGACTAATCTGTTTTTTGTTGCACCATCATCAATTGTAGGAAACTGTAGCAAAACTGAGAGCCTTTTGGGATCTGAATTCTATTTAAATAAAAAAGTTATTTTAACCTTCTCAGGACTTTATCATTTTCTGAGACCTATCGATAATTCACAACACTTCTATTAGGGTTATTGGACTAAAATAGCATTACCAGAACTGGTGTAACACTGTCGATTCTTTGAATAAGGTCTCCATTTAAAATAATTTATATTGATCAATATCTTTCATTAAACTTCACAGAGAAATGCTTATCATTTTGCAGCGGACTACACAGAGATGAGAAATTTGTGTGTGCCATCCAAGCGAGTCACTGTTTCCAAGCTTTTACGATGTGTCATACGACATGATTCTCATATCACAGATGTAATAATTCGTTCCAGTTGACAGAACAAGAGACATAACTTCCCGATCAGCGTCGAAAGACTTTTGGGTTCTGCACTGTGTCTGACGTCAAAGCCTCTCGATTTCAGGAAGGCTGAAGAACCAATGATCTTGTTTTTCTTCTGATATCGTTCCAGATGTAACGAAACGGAAGATGTAAAATACTACTAAAAAATGAAGGAGGCGTGGCTAGTTCAGTCTGAAGATTTTCTCCAGCGGAACAACACGTCAGAAGGCTTCTGAACTCTCGACTAGAGAGACCTCGTTGGCAGTTTCCTCATGTTACGAGGACGATACTTCATTTCAATAACTGTTCTCTGCTATCCATGAATTATATATGTAATGATTTCGAAGAACAGTTGCGATAGCTGAGTGGTAGGACAGGTGACAGGTGACGGAGGACGGGGACGCCTGATGTTTAACAGAGGTAAACAGGCATATGTCCCGCGCCCTCCCCTATCTAGTGGCAGCAACTCTCAGGAGCCTCATGAGGCCACCTCGGGAGTTTATTGAAGAATTTTACGTAATTGTACATGGCCATACAGAGGCGTCTTAGGAATACATTAGTTTTGATCGATAGGCGGATGATTTGTTACATCTTGGTTTGTTAGACACTGTTAGACACTAATTACAGCATATACATACACATACAAGTACATACACTTGCACATATAAAGATACATACAAAACACTTGTAAAACACATATAAAAGCACATATATAACACATATAAAACATGTAAGCACATTATATAAAAATAGAAATTAGATACTAGTTTGCACACACTTATACAAGTAAAACACATACTTATAATGAAACATATTTAAGCTAATATATAGTATACACTTACACTAAAGACACATTTAGATCACATATCACATGTAAAATGCGCATATAAACATACATAAAGCATGCAGGCACACTGTAGAATATTAAATTTTGTTATTAGATGATATAGTAATTACAGATGAAACTTTATTCTGGAGAATACATTATGCAATACATTATATCAGGTACACAATACTTATTTAATTTGAATAGATATGCAGCGCTTTTTATATACATAATGCTTACAGAATTGATATACAATGTAAAAACAGATACACTATGCTTGTAAAGCATTAGATATTAGAATTTATACTGCGCACAATTGTACAAACGAAATAAGACACTATACTACTATATACAACACAGTTATGGTGTACAATTATGCAAACACAATTATACTAACGTATTAAAACACAGAATAAAACACTATACTACGGTATATAACACAATTGTGCACAATTATATAAACACAACTATACTTACACATTAAAAAAAACTATACTATTGTATACACACAATTATAGTACACAGCACCATGCATGCTATGTTGCCAAGCTATATATTTCTATGCGAAGCTATGAGATTATACAGGTAATGCAGTAGAGCAAGAGGAAGAAGTTGCTACGAAACTAAATTCAGCCAATTATTATCTTTATTTCCAGATTCCCAGACACAGTAGAATAATTCCTGGCAGACAATATACTCTTTAATCATACAATTAGGATAATTTCTTATACACATTGTTTTTTAAAAAGGAATGATGCAGGCATTTTAAAGAAGCGAAGCGGGAAGGTAATAGTAATGTAGAAGCTAGCAGAATAATGACGTAATTAGCTCATCAGAGGTATTGATACCAGAGAAGACACGATTCTAGAGACAAGCTATGATTGGTTAATATTAGTTTCAGTTGCTCTTTTTCAGTAGCGTACATAACATAGAAAAATCTCGAATTTGGGAGAGCAGATGTATTTAGAGGAGATCACCAAATCTAGAATGTTAATTTTGAGGTCCTCAATTATTTTTAAAGCAGCTATCATGTTTTGTTACATCTTACATATATACAGAGGCCGTTCACACATTTTTTAGACGATGTATATTGTATTCACAAAACTAAATTACATAAAATTCTTGTTTTTTAAATGTTTTATTTGACATCCCTTATTCTGAACTATCTTTCGACACCGCCATTTCCAGGATAATAATGCTTTTTGAAGTGGCAGAAGAGGTATTCTATCCCATTCCTCCCGAACAGCTCTCCAGAGTTCTGTTAGGGTTTTGGGACAACGTTGGGATAATGCAATTTTTAAAAGTCCGAAAGCACAAAATTCCATAGGTGATACATCGGGGAGATTTATTAGGGATATCAGTGAAGGGTATGGCCTTGATACCAGTTTTTTGTTCCATTTCTTTTAGGAAATTTACAGTGGACTTTGATGTGTGACTGCTAGCTTTGTCCTGATGGAGTTTCAAAGATGGATGGCACTGCGGGTAAAGCGATGGTATTTCATTCATAAACTTTGGCGATAAAATATGTTCCTGATAGTATTTGGAGTTATTCTTGGCATATTTTTGCCCTCTCTTTATTTTCAATTTGCCATTATAAGAAAAACCAGCAACAATCATGAATCCCTTAGAAAAACGTTCTTTCCATTCTTTGAACCATGTACTTCAATTTTTTTTCTCCCCTTTTATGATAATAAATGGCTCTTTTTATGTTACAATCATTTACATACACCCATGCTTCATCTATTGTAACAATTGTTTTCCATTTTTCTTTGGATAAGTGTTTCTCATATAGAATTCTGCAGCGTGTCCTGCGTCGAGCGATATGCTTTGGAAGAAGACGATGCACATTGCGTTTTTTCGCTTTCTTAAGATTTAAATCAACGTTTATCATTTTGTTTACAGTGGACACCGAGCATTGTAATAATTTTGCAACTGTCCTTTGAGTAGGGGTATTTTATTTTAACAATAAACAACGTACCTTTGCAATAGTCGAAGATGTCCGTTTTTTCCTTGGATATTTGTTTGGAATTTTTGTCCCACTTGAGGCTCCAATTGGACGTTTGTTTCCTTTCTTGTTGATGATATTACCTATCGACGCTTTAGATATCACAAAACCACGACTCTCACATCGTTTTTGGATAACGGAGTATGCCTATTTCTCTTCGGAAAGAGCGTAAATGTAGCCTTCGAACCACTGCATTGTTAAATTCGCCTTTTTGAATAAAAACAAAACTTTCAAGCCACAGACGATAATTTTGACTTTTAAAAACATAGTACAATTGCAATTACTTCTTTGGCAGCAAACGAGTTTTTATTACCGCTTACCAAACTCGTCTAAAAAATGTGCGAACAGCCTCTGTATTAGTAAAGAACTTCTTGTAAGTGTAATAAATATATTTTGAGTTAAAGATGCAGTAAGTGTTGCACAACCTCACAAATGTATCAGTCTTTCTAAAGAATCAGATGCACTACTTGCCGCCAGTCACCCCATAATTTAATCTCTTAATATGAGAAATTTTTTAAACTAATATTTATTTTTAATTGCGTACAGATTGAAACATTTCGCTCTTCAGTTTATAAGGTATTATCTCCCTCCTCCTAGCATGCATTCGTGTAACGATAGCACACTCGACGCGTATTCGAGAAGTCCAGTGTTCGATTTCCGGCGAAGGCATTTACCATTTTCACTTCTCCTGCTTCCAGAAAATACCTAATAATTCTCTAAGTGGCTCCCGAACTTAGAGATCATGGATGATTATTCGTCACCCCCAGATCTGCTAATCCCCAATAGCCCTACAGAAGGATGCCTATATGAGGTATGTTCTCCTTCCTTTTTGCATGCCTTAATGGTTAATGGTGTAATACTCGACGCATAATCGGAGAGACCCAGGGTTCGAGAACCGGGCAGGGCATTGCACATTTTTCAAGTTTCCATCAAAAAAAACCTAATGACACTACAAGTTTACGTATGGGCCCCAAATGTGGTCTCTGATTTAAGTATAACCTATCTTTAGGAATTTTGGGCCTACAGTCAAGTGTTTTGTGTTTAATATTTTATAACAGGTACAAATTTTCCTACATATAGGGAAGAGGAGAAATGTCTAAAAGGTTAAATTGTATAATTTTTATAAATTCATTTCTTTAAATTTAAAAATTACCAGCCATGATTATTTGCGTCACTTAAAATATTTTTGTAAGGGGAAATATGTATCTATGGGCAGTGGTTGCCAAATTAAAGACCAGGCAAAGGATTTTGTGAACTCAGTGTATATTGCCGAATAAAAGTTTATTACGATCGAAGATCTTATAAAGACATTTGGTTATTTTTGAAAGTACGAGAGATGAAAAATGAGCAATGCCCTCGTCGGGATTCGAACCACTGACCTCTCGAATAAGCGCTGAGCGTGCTGATGACTACACCACAAAATCATGCTAAGACGAAGTGAGAAATACCTTATATACTCCCTCTTTTAAAGGGCAACTGGGAACTAGGGGACCCATTCCCCAAATCCTAGGGGTGGAGAATGATCATCCACCACCTTTTTTAGTTCGGGGACCATTGTAGATTCATTAAGTATTTTTTTAAAGCAGAAGAGATGAATAATGAGCAATGTCCTCTCCGCAACTCGAATCACGGACCTCTCGAATACGCACCGAGCGTGCTGACCACTGCACCACGAAGGCATGATAAGAAGACTTGAAAAATACTTCATAATTTTAACAGCAATAACTACTTTTATTGATATTTTCATTATCTTCATAGTTTATCAAAATTAATGCGGCAATTTCTTTTAATAACTGATAAATAAAGATTTTAACTTCAGAAATAATACAGTATTTAGATGGTACTAGGGCTATACTGCAGTTTTAAAAGAAAAGACAGAAGTAGGTTTCCTACCTAGTCTGACAGCTATTTCTGGATGAAAGCTTAATCCATTCCGAAAGCAGTACGTAATCCATTCCGAAAACTAGACTAATTTTCTATCGGAAAAATATTTAGTAACTAAGCAAGATCAGAAAATTTGGAATACAAATTACTCAGAACAGAAGTCCTTTGGAATAGAATATTTTCATAAAAAAGCAGGTTGAAAATGCTTTCGCTTCATCATTTATGCTGACTTTTTTTATTAAACCCTGTATTAATAATTAATGTTTTTTGTCGACCTACATATGTATGCCGTTAACAATATCGAAAATAATGGCTGTGTAAGGACTTTGTGGATATAGTGCATGTAGATGAATAGTGGTCTTGTTCAAAATTAAATATCATGAAAGTAGTTTTCCATCGCTTTGTAAAAACATTCAAATACTGTAACATCAAACTATGTAAATACTTATTATAGTACGCAGATATCTCCCAATTTCTACCTTCATTTTGCCAATAAACCGTGTTGAATACGTATTGTGAACTGTTAAAAATTTTAAATTATTAGTAACCTCTACACATAAACTTATAATTTTCCTCCTTGTGCGAGACTAAACAGATTAATATGAAAACATTTATCATTTCCTTTGGGAAAGTAAACAAAAAGAATGGAATAAAAATGAGCGTCAGATAAACATTCACCAGAGAAAAAGAAAGATTTAAAAGCAATGGATGAAACGTTTTAAACTACTGGATACGAAGAAAATGTTGAGCAAATGGTTGAGATACGAAATCGTTAAAAATAAATAAATCGTAAGAAAGAAACAGTTGAATATGTCATTTTTCCTGTAGCATGAAAGGAAACATATATGAATTTTGTATTAAAGGATTAATATTACATCTGCGTGCAGCAAAATAAAAGCATTTGTTTTTTGGTAGAAATATAGACCTTAAGAAAAGCACACGTTCGTAAGACCAGATTTAATATCCTTCAGACAAAGGATTCCTAAACATTTTCATCTATCGACCTCTTTTAAAAGAATGGTTTCCTTAGTACCTCCTTACGTTTTTATCTGTAATATACAGCCTACAATAAAATCATAATGTAAATAATTTTATCTAAATAACTTAAAGGTAATGTTTAAACTAATAATACGAATTTGATTTATTAGTTTTATATTTTATTAATTTTTGTACTATTGTTGTTTTTAACTTTGTAAATATAAACAAGTTTTCAGAAACAAAATCGCAGATTCTAATCGTACAATAATTCGATGATCCAACCAAGCGCTGAAAGATAAAGCCGCTGAATACTGGTAATTCGACTTGGGTTGGATTCCAGACGAACGGGCTGGTTGCTGAGCGTTTTCGTGCTTTTTCCCATGTGGGACATGAATATGAGTGAGCTTTTTTTAGAAAGTTCTAGATGAAGACATCCTTCCTTTAATCGCATAGCCCTAGCGTGCTTTGTCTTAATCAAATAAACCAAACCAAAAGTTAAATGTTAATTAATGTAGTGGTTGTCGTTGAGGTTTTCATTAATTTTTCTTTAATAGACGGCTGGCCATTAAAATTGCAACACCGTGAAGGAAAATAAATACAAAAAAGATATTTATTGTCCCTATACAGTTTGGCATGAAGACAAAATGGTCAAATTTTGAGGCAGTCTGGGGGTTTACAGGTGTGAGAATTTAGTAGAAATTAGTAGAAACACCTGCCAGCTCTGGCAGCAAAAGCGGCCCTTATCCGGTTAGGCAAGGAGTCGAACTGGGCTTGGATGACAGAAACGGGCAATTATTCCATGCTGCTTCAAGTCTATGCTACACTTCATCAACCATATTAGCTGGAGAGGGGTGGCGGGTCAGTCTCTCAGCAACCCATGACGAGATGTTTTTAATGGAATCTAAAGACCGTGCAGGCTAGAGCAGCAATCGAATACCCTGCGTATTGAGGAAGGGCAGAACATCAAGTGCAACATGTGGTCTTGCATTGTCTTGTTGAAAGATGGCATTTGGCAGGCCTCGAAGATAGGTCACAACCACTGGACGTAAGATATCAGAAATGTACCGAAAATGTACTGCGTTCAGATTCCTTCGATACGAACTAGAGATGTGCGTGTCGTGTATCCAATGGCTGCCCAAACCATCACACCAGCTGCAGGGTTCCTATGCCGGTATCGAATGCAAGCAGGCGACTTGCGGTCTCCTTGGAGCGGCCAGACACGTATACGGCCATCAGAATACTGCACACAGAACCGGGATTCGTCTGAAAAGGCGACATTGTGCCACTCCTGTATCCAGCTTTGTCGTTCGGGGCGCCAGAGTCGCCCTCTCTCTATGCTGCATTCTCAGGGTAAGCCGAAGTAATGTTCGCCCTGCTAATAGTCCACGCTGATGCAAACGTCGACGAACCCTACGAGCGGATACTGAGCGTGCTACAAACATGACCATTTCCTGACTAATGGTCCGTGATGCGGTTGTACTGTTTTGCAGGAATAACTTCGCAATAGGTATCTCTTCTTGCGCGTTATTCATGGGAGGGCGTTGAGATCCTGCATGCTGTTCAGTATGACCCTCAGCAACTCACTGATTCCCTATTCGCATGACACTGGTTGGATGTCGACCAGTGCGACGAGCGATATCATGGAACGATAATCCTCACTCTCGATAGGCAACGATCCTGCCTCTATCGAATTCCGACACTTGCTGGTAAGCATTGGTTATTATTATTCGAGGTATAACGCGATATTCTCAGCAAACTACGACTTTACAAAGCGCTTTCCGAATGAGAAATCCACTACATAACTTTTCTTTTATGCAGTTCAGGCGTCTTTTCTCTCTTCTGCATCGTCTAAATGCGCTGAAATACTAATCATTTTCATGTCCCAACATCTTCTTCCTTTCAGGTGATTTTGACCTTCGTCAGATCATTCCTTCCTGGTGTTGAAATTTTAATGGCCAGCAGTGTATTTGGCATAAAATTGTTCAGTTTAATTTTTAAATCATGGCGCTCAAAAATAACCAACCTGTTTTTGTTCGTTTTCCCAAGCAAATTAGAAGAAGAAGCAAAAGTCAATCATGCTATTTCGGTAGCAACTTTTCTTTTTGGATATTTCTCCTGAATGTTTTTTTTTTAAATTCCAAAATTCAGAACACATGAATAAAACACATGCGTTTTAGTAATACTTGTGCTCCAATATCCTCCTTCAATGCAACTAACTCTTCTTGTGTCATGACACCTAGGTCATTTTTATCGCAGTTTAGGTTCTGTGAACGATGCTGGCACATTCAAATTTTCAATGTCTTGAAAGCGAACATTAAATCTTCTTTTGGCTTTTAAAAGCGGCTTTTGTATAATATATCTTCTGAGGAATTCTGGCATTTTTAGCCCAAATGGACGTTAGCCCGAAGAGTTATTAGCTTGGAACGGCTGGTTTACGTCGAATCAATATAAACGGCTGTATCACTTTTCAGATAGCTGCCACCAAATATTATCGCCCTGCATTATATTCAAAGAAATTAAATAATGAAAAATCTGTATGAATGTATGCATGTTTTCCGCACTGAGAAAAACAACGGTACCTAGAGTTATCAAATTTTGAATAATGTAGTTCTCCAATGTAGTCCTCCACATAAACACGGGCATCTGGAAGCCCGAATTTGGAATTTGTTTTATTGTCTGTTTCATAATGTACAAAAGTTTAACAAATGTTTGCTTAGAAAACTCAATATCTTCAAAACTAGCAGTGGCAACACTGTAGGGAAGAAAACACTTTTATCTCCAAAGCGACAGACTGTCTATCGGAAATTCTAAAGATATGCTGTTTTTAAGTATTATTTTGTAATATTGCTGTTGAACTGGATTTTATGTGGTTTAAGTGCGAGAAACATAATATTTAATAAATAACGGTAGCACACAAAACTTTAAAAAAAGGGCTCCTTTGGGTGAAAAATAAAATCTGAAAGCTTTAAAATTTTTCTTCATTTATTAATTATTTATTTATTTGTATGTGTGTGTTTACTTTTATTTTATATATTGCACTTACTGCGAAAGAAATTTATACATTTAAAAAATATTATTGATTTTTAAACTATATTAAATATTTTTTGAATTTTTCCCTTATATTCATTTTGTGTGATATCTTCCTTACTAGAGCTTTATATCAATAAGCAATTAATTATTATTTCTATTAATAAAACCTTAATTATGTGTATACTTATTGCTAAAGAGAAATATTTCTTCATCAGACAACTGTGTTTGTGGCGAAAGAGGATCTCTAAAACACGACCTCTTCTCATGCCCAAGCACATCACAGAGGTAGACCGGCTACAAGCGAACTCGAGTTTCGAAGACACATCATAAATAATCCGAAATTTCGTCACAGAATCAACAATAATACTTTTCAGAACAAAGGTAAGATATTTGTAAGCAATACATTTTATAAAAAAAAAGTCTTTATACTAGTTTACAAATTCTTCTAAATGATAACTGCTCTATCATGTTTTGAAAAATTTGCATGGAGCTTCTGTAGGATGCTTTCCTTGATCAGTAGTATCATGGCAAAGAACCTGTGTCACCATATGGTGACACAGGTAATAAGCATACGAAATAGCATACGAAGTAATAAGCATACGAATAAGGAATAAGCATACGAAATACTAAGTCTTAGTATTTCGTATGCTTATTCCTGACCTATCCTTAGGCTGTGCTAAACTTGATAGGGCGCCACTTTTACTAGGTAAAAAATAATTTAGCACAAATCGCAACAGATGGGATAAGTGATTTATTTAATTTGGTCGAAAGGATTAGGAAAAATTATTTGCAGTTTTTATTTTTGAGAGGTCCTAAAGTGAAAGGAAAATCGTTTATTCCAAATGTAGAGAGCTGTGATCTCCAAAAGCAAGGTTATGGTTTAGGTTAGAAAAATCTCAATTCTAAAAATCTTGAGTTCAATTTCCTAGTTATCTACGTCATCAACATAATGCAAGCCATTTATCACAAGTGTATCCAGAAATGACGCAGTTCAGGAAAGTTATTGTAGTTTTTAGAATGCAGAGGAAATATTAAAATTAAAAAATGAGGAATTCAAAGCCTATTGTTAAATTGAATTATAAGCTGATTTACATATGTTTTCTTACATATATATCTAAGAAAAATAAAGAATATATAAATATATAAATAAGTATATAAATTATTTACTAATCGAATATTGAGCATATTATCTCCTTATGTAAAGTTAGTAGAACTGTATCTGTATGAAATAACCTAGAAGCATTGAAACTGAATCCCGAAAACAATTTTTTTTAAAAAAAAAACTGGAATTTTAATCATGAAAAGTAGAAATGGAAACTTTTAAAATGAAAATTAATCAATAAACTAAGTAATTATCGTCATTGATCGGAAATTATTTGACTTTTAATCGAAAATCGATTTATTGATGATCAGAAATTGATTTATTGATCGGATTGATTGATTTATTGATTAATTTTCATTTTAAAAGTTTCCATTTCTGTTTTTCATGATTAGAATTCAAGTTTCTTTTTAAAAAATTTTCCGGGTTCAATTTCAATGCTTCTAAGTTACTTCATTCAGATACAATTCTAACTTTATATAAGGAGATATTATACTCAATATTCCATTAGTAAATAAATTATTATCATATTACTTTGCAGCTATTGCTTAAATATTAAGAAATTTATTTTGGGATCAATATATTTCAATTAATTAATTCAATCTTATATATATATATAATCGCCAAGTTGGCGATACTTTTGGCGACTAATTTTTGTCTCCAAATTTGGCAAAAAAAATGCCGAAATTGGCCAATCTTTTGGCATCTTAAAATCACCTATCATTTATTTGTGGTACCTGCAATTCTGCTGAAGACTGATTTTTATGTTTATTGATTAAATAACTTTATCTTTGTTTTACTATAAAGCACTTAATACCAGTCATTTCAACTACATCAAAAAATAAAAGTCACCAACTTTTTTGGTAAGTAACGTTGTTCTTATTCTAGCAGACGAATTAGTTTGATAAAATATTTGTGTTAAAAGCAGCAAAATTGCCGAATGTTTATTTTAGGAATATGATGAAAGGATAGTTATGCTATAAACAGCATTTGTAATTACGGAATCATCAAACATTTAAACTTTTTCCCAAAAATTGTTACAACTAGCCCTTAGCTCCTCTAGTGTAAATATTTTAAAAGCACGTTTTTTTTTTTTTTTTTTTTTTTTTTTTTTTTTTTTTAAATTGACAATCATAAGTGTTCTGAATTCTCAAGATGTAAATCTCAGCTACATTCTAAAACGTATACAATAAGCACGGAAACAATGGGACAGTTCTATGCCTGCCGTTATTTTGACACAAAATCGGACTTTTTCTGAAATGACATATTGAATTTTTCCATATTTTGGTTCAACAACGCAAATTATGCCCAAATATAAAATTTTGTGAATTCGGTGAGCAACTGACCGAGAAAATTATAAATGGATCTTGGTGCACGTTTTCAGGTTACGCCCAAACTGTTCTACTTGAGGAAAATCTTAATTTACAGTAACCTATTTTCTTTCCCTTCTTTCATTGCGCACGAGCGGAAAAAAAGGTGCATCATTCCAATGATTTTAACAAAGATCTTAAAGCACGTTTGGCGTTATTATGGCTTATAACAAATATGCCATATTTCAAAACGCACTAATATATAAATTCACGCATATCTTTGGAAATATTGAATAAAATTGTAAAATGTTTTACGGGTATTCCTAGAACTACATTTACTTTAAGGTTGACGGTAGAAATGTTACAGGTCATAGCTCAAAAATGTTTTCGAAAATTTCTAAAAAATGCAAACTTGAAAAATAAATCAGAAAATAACTGCAACTTTTATTTGGATTGAACCTAAATCTGCAATTGGGAAAACTGAATCAAATAACTTTAATAAAAAAGTGATATCAATAATTATATACCAAATTCAATTAACTCTGAGGAGCGAAAATTTTAAGGGCTGAATTTTTAAAAACTACTTCTGCGATTTTTACAAAACTTGGCACTTTTCACAATTTGAATCCCAAAATCGAAACATGAAAAAAAAAACAGCATGATTTTTCAGAAAAACTCGATTTGTGTCTGAATACCTATGTCAGAAGATATATGAATCTAATAAACATAACCTAATCTATACATAAATGTAATATATATCCTAAGTCGTGTTTTCGAGATATGAGAAACGCTATTTAAATTTCGTCATTCGGCCCAGTAGAACGGGAGATATAGAACTGTTCCCCTCCCTTTTGTGCAACGTGTACACTGCCCAAAAGAAGAGACAGTTCTATATCTCCCGTTCTGCGTGTCTCGAAAACACGACTTGGGATCTGTATTAGATTTTTATATGGCTCTGTTCTAATAAAGATATTTTGCCACTTTTTTTTTTTTTTTTTTTCATATTCCGATTCTACGACTCAAATTATGCCAAATTGCCAAGTTTTATAAAAAATCGCACAAGTAGTTTTTAAAAAATTAGCTCTCAAAATTTTAACTCCTCAATGTTAATTGAATTTGATATATATTTATTAATATCTCATTTTTTATTCAACTTATTTGATTCTTCCTTTCATATTTCGAAATTTAGGTTCATTCCGAATAAAATTCGTCTATTTTTTAACTTATTTTTAAAATTTGTATTTTTAAATAATTTTTATAAATTTTTGAAAAAAGTTTTGAATTGTAACTTATAAAAGTGTGGGATGGCATCGTTCATTATAATCGGATGACGCGACAAGCTGTGAGAATAAATCTTTTACTTTTCCGATGATAGAAGGCAGACGATTCCGCCATTAAGACGATGATGCGACTGAAAGATGTTTACATGTAAAAGACGGTCGATTCTCTTCATCTGTAAATATCATCTATGTAAATTCATCCTTCTACACATGCAATCATTTTGTAGTTTGTAGCAACTATTCCCGTTTCCATTAAATATTTAAGTTATTTTAAATTGGACTAGTTTATTAGCCCCTAGACAGCCACAAAAGAAGTAAGTTTACAGACATCATATTCCTAGACAGTAAGTACCGATTCTACAAAAGTATTGCCATCATCTTAAAGCAAATGCATTTGTATATTTATTATAACGAAAACGTGCTTTACGCACTTTGTTAAAATTATTTGAATTTATGAACGATGACTTTTTTTCTGCTTGTGGACAATGAAGAAAAGGAAAGGAAAATAGGTTGTTATAAATTAAGAAGCTCGCCAAGTAAATTATTCTTGGCGCAAACTGGAAAAATGCGCCAACATATTTTTTTAATTTCTCACTAAAAATTAAAAAAATTAATATAGATGCATAATTTGAATCGTAGACTCGAAATATGGATAAATATTGATATATTCTTTCAGAAAACGTCCAATTTTGTGTCAAAATACGAAGGTTAGGACAAAGTTATATATAAATCTAATATATATGCTAAGTCGCTACGGAAAATGCAATTTAAAATTCGTCAATCATCCCAGTAGAACGGGAGATATAGAACTGTTCCTTTCTTTTTTTTTTTTTTTTTTTTTTCCCGCTGTACATATTTGTACTGTGTATGTATTTTCGCTTAATAAAATGTTTTACAAGCCAAAAACCAAGAAAGCATTCACTGCATCTGTGTGAGAAATATATTTCGATCTCCCACTAGATTATTTAAGCTGGTTTCTATATTTATACGAATGTTTCATGAAATGCCATTTAGATGTGTTTTTTAAACATGACTGCAAAGGCGATTTGAAAATAAAGTATAGCTGGGTATTTAATTAAAAGTTGTTCCTTTGTAGTTCATGAATATTAAATCAATTTTTTGCTATGTAAATGGGTAAAATACATAATTCAAAACATTTTTAATTTAAAATATATTTCTAATTTAAAATTTCCTAACACAGTGTTTTTCGTGCTAATAAAAGTCTCGCAAAAATTGATTAAAGCAAATCTCATGCATCTTTTCCAAAAAGAAAAAGTAATTTAATTTCCTGATAAGTTAATGAAATCTCTCAAGCTGAAATCTGTGTTTTTGTAAAGAAATTAAAACATTCGATTTCGATGATTAAGTTACAGAGGCTGATAATAGATGGCGAAGATTCTATTCACCTAAAAATCACCTTCGTAACTTTAAGGAAACGTCTTACAGAACTGCATGAAAGTATCTGATGTGGACATCACAAGACTTAATTGCACGGCGTATTAAATTACAAACTCTACATTTCATTGAAACTTATTTTCTCGAATTTCATTAAAAATATATTTCTCATCCAATCAATTCAGTTCTTGCTCCGCAGCAAGGCAAAAAGACATAAAATCTCAAAACAAAAACAAAAAAAAATCACAATTAAAATTAGAGTTTCTATACACAAAAACAAGCGATTCGGTCAGCAGGCAGGAAGACACATTTTTCGGTGCACAAAATGAAAGTTAACTTTTGGCCCCACTGCGGAAAAAGACACTGAATTTAGCGCACCAACTGACTTAATTCACTTTTCTGCTAAGAGTTTAAAATGTAAAAAATGGCGGCCTCGTTAGGCTTAGATCCACTTTTATATTGTCGATAGTTCTACAACTACTACATGCAGATTAACTAAAGACAAAAAACTTTAACCAGAACATAAAAGCAACATAATTCAATCACTTTCAAAGCAAAAAATTGCTCAGCTATATGTATAATAATATGTAGCACCTTATATGTATAAAACACTGAGGTGCCAGGTAACAGAGAGAGGGAATATATATGTATTTGGTTACTTGGGTATTCGTTTTTAGTCATGTGAGATACATACGTACGTACTTATGTGTGTACAGACTTACATAATTCACTTCAATGGTAAATCTTTCTTGGCAGCTAGTTGCTAAAAATAATGATGTAAATGCTGAACAAAATTCATAAAATTAATAATCTTATGTTAAAAAAGCTATAAAGCAGAACCCAAAAACGCTTATTTCGAACGCAGGCGAGTGTTTCTGGAAAGCCGTGATTTTCCTTCTTTTTAATTCGCTTTTTAAATTACTCAGTAATCATACTGAGTGCGACAACAAATCAGTAATAATACTGATTAGTTGTAAACAGTTGGTTAAAATAAAGCGAATTCACTAAAAGCGTCTTCAAGTGTTTTGTAACTAAAAATTGAGAGAACCGGAAAGCGAGGTGAAGCATTTTAAATGGAACTTTAAGGTTCGGTGAAGTTCTGAAAAGGTGTGAAGAATTAATAGAAATTCCGCAGCTCTAACTAATAAATTAGCGCAAAATCCTTCTCCTGGAAGGACAATGCTTGTCCACTACGCATAAGATATGAGCATTTCCCATCTTTAACGAACTCAGCCTTCCCTTTAACAAGATGATCATTATAATTGACATCGTCATAAACATCATTAGGAAGAGCTGATGGATGCAAATCTGCAAGTTAAATCAGATTTCGAGAGGAACTCCGCTGTTTCCACCTTAAATTCCGTATTAATTTTTCTCCTTCGCTCGATTTATGAAATTCGTGCCAGATTAGCTTGGTCTATCGATGTTAGAACATTCGGTTTATTTTAGAAGTAGTGTTTTTTAAACTTTTCTAAATATACAGAGGCTGTTAGCACATTTTTAAGCGATTTTGGTAAGCGGTAATAAAAAATCGTTTGCTGCAAAAGAAGTAATTGCAATTGTACTATGTTTTTAAATGTCAAAATCATCGTCTGCTGCTTGAAAGTTTTGTTTTTATTCAAAATGGCGAATTTAACAAAGCAGTGGTTCGAAAGCTACATTTACGCTCTTTCCGAAGAGAAATATGCATACTCCGTTATCCAAAAACGATGTGAGAGTCATGGTTTTGTGATATCTAAAGCGTCGATAGGTAATATCATCAACAAGAAAGGGAAAAAACGTCAAATTGGAGCCTCCAGTGGGACAAAAATTCCAAACAAGTATCCACGGAAAAAACGGACATCTTCGACTATTGCAAAGGTACGTTGTTTAATGTTAAAAGAAAATCCCCCTAGTCAAAGGACAGTTGCAAAATCATTAAAATGCTCGGTGTCCACTGTAAACAAAATGATAAACGTTGATTTAAATCTTAAGAAAGCGAAAAAACGCAATGTGCATCGTCTTCTTCCAAAGCATGTCGCTCGACGCAGGACACGCTGCAGAATTCTATATGAGAAACACTTATCCAAAGAAAAATGGAAAACAATTGTTACAATAGATGAAGCATGGGTGTATTTAAATGATTATAACAAAATAGAGTCATTTATTATCATAAAAAGGGAGAAAAAAATTTAAATACATGGTTCAGAGAATCGGAAGAATGTTTTTCTAAGGGATTCACGATTGTTGCTGGTTTTTCTTATAATGGCAAGTTAAAAATAAAGAGAGTACAAAAAAATTTCAAGATTAACTCCAAATACTATCAGGAACATATTTTATCGCCAATTTTTCTGAATGAAATACCATCGCTTTACCCACAATGCCATCGATCTGTGAGACTCCATCAGGATAAAGCTAGCCGTCACACATCAAAATCCACTGTATGTTTCCTAAAAGAAATGGAACAAAAAACTGGTATCGAGGCCATACCTTTCACTGATATCCCTACTAAATCTCCCGATGTGTCACCTATGGATTTCTGTGCTTTCGGACTTTTAAAAACTTCATTATCCAAACGTTGTCCCAAAACCCTAACGGGACTCTGGAAAGCTGTTCGGGAGGAATGGGATAGAATACCTCTTCTGCCACTTCAAAAGGCGTTATTATCCTGGAAATTGCGGTGTCGAAATATATTTCATAATAAGGGATGTCAAATAGAACATTTAAAACACAATTTTATGTAATTTAGTTTTGTGAATACAATATACATCGTCTAAAAATGTGTGAACAGCCTCTGTATTTCCTCGAGGGAAAGTTTTACAATAGCTTTACTTTTAATTTTATTACTGTTGCTATAAATTTTACGTTAGTATATTTGCTAATATTTTATTACACATTTATTTACATTTCATTCGTTTTCAATTGCTATTAATTTTTAATTAACAGGCGCTTGGGCAGACAGCCGCCTAAAATAGTTGTTATAACAAAATACAATTTAAAAAATGTTTTTATGCACTAACGTTTATTTAAAATATGTTAATCAATGTACTAAAAAAAGAAAAATAATTTGTCATATAGTTTAATGGTAATAATATATTAAATTATTCTATTTACAAAACTCTTTATATTCTTTGTACATATGAAACTAATTTGGTAAAGAATTTTTAAAATATTTCATTTTATCGTTACAGATTTTAGTTTTAAAAATTGACCGAAGTTTTTATTGGAAAAAAAGCTGATGTGTACACTGCATGACTTCCTTATACGGAATATTAATTTATACGCATTTTTTTGGCATTTCATATAAACATATAGATTTCTACTTCGTCAAAAGCGCATAAATCGCAATAGAATAAATGCACTCTTTAAAATTCACTATATTTATTTACCATAGAGTCACTCTGGCCTTAGGTTCACTTAACAGCGTTACATTTCATTCATTTTTTAACTCAGAATGCACAAAAATATCATCTGAAAAATTATCTAATCGTTGCCATATGTTCTATTTAAATACTATAATAAATCTAAAACTATGTATAAAAGAAATTAAATAAATAAAAAGGAAACAGTTTTTCCCCAGACGCTTCAGGGCCGCGTACCAAATGCGCATGCGCTACTCGTAAACATTCTCCTCCTCTGTCCGAGGCAGACTGTCGACAATATTTGCTGCTAATACGAAACTCTTATTTCCTCGAATTTCATTAGAGTTGTATTTCTCAATTAATTATATCAGTTTTCACAAGGCAAAATTACATAAAAACTCAAAACATTTTCATTAAAAATTGAAAGATATAGAAAAACATAAAACACCAAATAAAACAGTTAAAACAATAAAAAAAAATTTACAACTAAAATTAGAATTTCTGCTCAAAAACATGCAATTCAACCATCAAGCAAAAAGGCATATTTTTCGGTGCACAAAACTAAAAGTTTCCTTTTGGTTCCACTCGGCAAAAAAACACTGAAGGCGTAGAAACTGACTTAATTTGTCGTGGACGATATGTCAATATATAAGATGAGTCAATATATAAGATGAGTCAATATATAAGATAATTTAATAATTTAAATTATAATTCCAGAGTGGGTTAAGAATGATATAATTTGCAATAATAATAAAAGAAAAGAAGACGTTATCAGACGTTGTTGCGCACCTCAGTTTCTTTAAATTGGCAACAAATCCACTATTCTGCGAAGTTTCAAATGTAAACAAAGATGGCTGTTATGGTTAAAAAATTAGGCTTAGCCGCACTTAAGCAGCTTTTAAATTGTTGATAATTCTATAACTATGATATGCAGGTTAACTAAAGGCGTGAAAACCTTAACCAGAAGATAAGAGCAACATAATTCAATCACTTTTTAAAGTAAAAAATGCTCAATTTACCAACATATAAGAATACAAAAACTGAGCTTACGGAGCCGAGTAACAGAGTGGATATATATGTATATATATAATATATTCAGGAGCAAGAATTTGGATGACGTAGAAGTTTTGATCCATAATGACTAGGAAATTGGAAGCGAAGGCAGAATACATCTTCAGTTTTATTTTCAGCAACATGTTGCGGACACACAAGTCAGCACATTAAATGTGCCTGTTCCAAAGGGCTTACATTTTTTATAGATTTGCAGCAAAAACGAAGAAGCATACAGACCGCACTCCAGGCAAAGCGTAGAAAGAAACTGCGTAATGTTCAGGATGAAATCTTAAGTCAAACTGAGTTAGTTTTAGTTTTCAAAGAATTTTGATTGGACAGTTAACATTGCTGTAAAATTACTATTGACTGGTTGAGTTTTAGTTCCATTTACGTCGTCATAATTACGTAAGAATCATATGACATAGAATAGTCTCGAAATGACGCAGTGCAGAGAGGGGTTACTATTTTTAGAATTGAGAAAGGAAATTTACTTTGCTAGTTTAATCTTTTACATATTCTTCATTTTTCTTACACATATATATATATATAATAATAAAATTCCATAGTCAAAAATACACTTAAAATTCTAACTGTATGTTCTTTTCATTTTTTAATGGCGACGGTCTCTTATTTGAAAGTACGTGGAACTAAATCGACAGCCCCGTAGTCAAGTTGTTTTTCTCGCCTTTTCTACACGTACAGTTTTAGAATGTTCTGGAGATATTTAAAGCGAACTGGATTGGCTGACGAGGCAGACGTCATTTCTTTGAAGCTCCGCCTTTCCAGAGGCTATAAAAGGACTCGCAAAAGAATATCGAGGACTTTTTCTTAAATATCTCGATGCAGTAAACTTCATACAAAAAGTTATTAGTAATTCTTTTTATTTACTCCGGATATTTGATTTTGTAACTGCTATTTCTCCTGAATAATAATAAATGGATCCTGTTTTTTTTTAAACTTATCGTCTGATAATTTAAGCTACGACTAAAGCTGGTACATCACATATATATATATTTATTTATTTATTTATTTATTTATTTATTACTTTTGGTGTGGCCAATTGCAACCAAAAAAGGAGGTGCACATCTACATGTTATGTTAGTCCTACATACAAAGTTTCAACGTTCTGAGAATATTCCTTTTTGAGTTATACGAGATAAATACGTACATACGTACAGACGCCACAGAAATCTCTTCTGAATCCATATTAAATCAGTTTTATAATTTGCTTGGGGAAAGAGAGTCCTTTATTCTGTCCTTACTTACAGATGTCATGCGAAACCATTGTTAAATTGCATTCGATAGGGGTCAAAATGGATAATTTAGTTGAAATACGGTACTCAGAATTTCGTGATAACAATTTTTCCTTTACTTTGTTCAAAAAAATAAAAACAAAAATAAAATTATTAAATTATTGCTGCATAAAGCTTGAGAAAAACTGTAAAAATATGCCATCATTGAATTAAACATTTTTCAAAAGATCATTGGATCATTCATTGGATAAACATTTCTTTTAAAGCCTTCTTTCATTCTTGGATAAAACATCATTAAAAGAGAGACTCGCAGCGTTTTGAAACCGTGTGCATAAATTTAATATAAACTCATGTGAACAGAAAGCATTAGAAACTTGTGAAATTATACATCTGCCTTTAAATGTATAATAAAAATGTAGAAACTGAAAAAACTTAATTACTAAATCAGTTATTCATTTAAATCTAGAAAAACAGATGAAAATTGCATATAGTGTTATGAACAAATTTTGCAAAATATAAACTCCCTTTATGATTTAATTAGAATAGTAAAATTTATTTATAACGCCAGACAAAGGGCTTAAATAGTTACACTCAACGAGTGTAAAATGATTTACCTGAATTCCATTTTACTGGTATAAAATGAAATGTATTGCAGGGAAGGGTGTGTGTGTATTTAATTATGGCAAAGCACGCTAGGGCTATCTGCCGGAGGGGAGGGATGCCTTTTGTGGAGGACTTTCTAAGGGAAACTGGCTCGTATACACGTTACACATGGGGAAAACCACGAAAACGCCCATGCAGCCAGCCCGTTCGCGGGATTCGAACCTCGGACCGAACTACCAGTGTTCAGCGTCTTTACCGCTCGGCCGCTGGTGGGCATTGCAGGGAAGGAATTTCATTTTAGGGCTGCAGGGAAACAAACGCAGTGTTATTTTTTGTTTCTCGCTGTTTTAGCAATGAAATATGCAGCATCTTTGCTGCATATTTCATTGCTGATGCATCTTTAATGGTCCAAAAGTTTTCTTGCAAGTATTAGAATCCATTCCACCTTATTAATTTAATTTAACAAATATAATTCGATCAACAGAAAATAATTCATGAATAAATAAATTTTATTTTGTTTTTTCAATGATTTGCATTTAAATTAAATTTAAACAATAATCATTAAGGAGGCTAAAATGAAATAAATAATCTACGTCTTTAAAACAAAATACATGTATAGGGTGGTTTAATATGTATACATACCTATATAGATAACGAAACGCGAATTGTGTAATTAAAGAGTTAGTTTTGGTGGCAACTGCGTTTTGAAATGATCTGTCTACTGCCTGCTCAATAATTATTAACTTTATGCAAATTAAAATTGTTTAAAAAGTTTTTAAGTTTTTAAGATTTTAGGATTGTATTATTTTTCTTGTATTTTCTGGCTTGCACTTTATTTGCTTGTGTTTTCTGAAGTTAGTGATGTTGCAAATTAATTTGCAGCAATAATTAATCAACTTATTTTGTTAGCAATTGAATTTGTGTAATTTAAAATTTTAATTTACTTTATATGAATGGGTTTATAATATTGCATTTATTAATTTTGTATATATGTATACATAAGATTAATTCAAATAGGTAAGGAATTTAAAAGCTAACAAAACCCGCTTAAATATTTGAAGGTAAAGTATCTTATTTCCAGAAACGCGTTGTAAAAATGAAATACTTAAAAATAATACAGTTTATGAACTAAGCATTTTACAGCAGGGAAAAAAACAGAGTACAAAAAGTTGTTTGTAAATCTCCTTTGTTTAAAGCTTCAAACAGAACTTGTCAAGGAAAAAGTCAAGCCTCAAACCAAGTTTATCAGCTAGAAAACATAAACGTGTTCTGTCCTAACAAATCCACTGAGACTTCAAACCGTTTTAATTGAACTCAGTATCCTTTACAAATAAAAGGGTCTCATTAAATTTGTCTTATGTATATTAAACTGCTCTAGGAACATTTTAAAATTGTATTAAAAGAAAACTGTTAAATTTTAAAAACATGAAACAAACGTTAAGATGATCAGAAACTATTTTTAATGTTTTTTTTTAAAAAAACTTATTTAAAGTGTACTTATCAGACATTAAAATTTTATAATACATTTTAGATTATTCATATTTTCATGCTCCAGACCGACTCCTTAAGGGTTAATAATCTGAAACATTAAAATCTAAATAATCCAGGAGAACTAAATCACGTTTCGTTCCGCATAATCTTTTGAGCAGTCTGAAAGGTTTCAGATTTTATATTACACCTAGAGGAACTTTTTTTTCAGTTACATAGATACACGTTTTGAGAGCATATAGGATAAGGTCCTTTTGAGCTAAAAGTAAACAATAAACTAAAAGCATAATATATATATATATATATATATATATATGCAGGGTGTTGTTCCTAAACTCATGGTACATACAAACTTAGGAAGTGAAAGAACACAACTGAACAACACAACAACAAGTCCTGCGTCATTAAATGATGAGAAAAAAGTAGACAAAGACGGAATGAAAGGAAACCACTAAAATAAAAAAGGATATTATTATTATTATTATTATTATTATTATTATTATTATTATTATTATTATTATATGGGCACATCCCCGATCCTCCTAGCCGGCCGTATGATCAAAAAATGATAGGGAAAAAAAAAAAGAAGAAATTAAATCGCCAATCACAGCAACTGCTCAAATTGGTGTTCGCCAACAGTAACGCAGGCTTGACACTGTCGACAGATTGACTGCCATATATTAGCAAATACAACTGGCATCCTTCGTATGTTTCCAGCAGCTACAGATATCCGGCAAACAAGCTGCTCATTGGAATTTATCTGACTTCCTTCGTAGATGAGAACCTTCGTGGGATCCCAGAGAAAAATGTCCCAACATGATAGATTGGATGAGTTTGCCGGCCAATTACTTGGTCCTCCATAACCAGTGTATCGTTTCGGATGCATGGTATCCTAGGCTATCTTAGCGGCGTATCATTTTAATTATTGCCACTAAATACCGTCGCTCTGTATTACTTTTAAAGTAATTTTGTGCGTGTACGTATGTACTATCCTCGCATTGCGAAAAACCGACAGTGCCTAGGGACATCAAATTTTGAATAACATAGTCCAATTGATCATGTGCACCTAGAAACCGGAATTTGGAATTTCGAATTCTGTATCTCATATTTTGTAAAATTTTAATGAATTTTTAACAAACTCGAGGATCTCAAAGCGAGCTGTGGCAACACTATACGAAATAAAAAATTATTATCTTCAGCACGAGGGTCTGTATATCGAAAGTTCTAAAGATGTGCCGGATTTAAATATTTTGTGGTTTTGCTATTCAACTGAATTTTATGTGTAAGTGTGCAGAAAGTGATATTTAATTAATAAATTAAACACATAAGAAGTTAATAATAAAAAGACACAAAAAAGTGTTGCGACACAAAAAAGACACAAACAAATCTTAT
Organism: Stegodyphus dumicola; assembly: GCF_044657685.1. Taxonomy (NCBI): domain Eukaryota; kingdom Metazoa; phylum Arthropoda; class Arachnida; order Araneae; family Eresidae; genus Stegodyphus; species Stegodyphus dumicola. The sequence continues at coordinate 243,525,283 of NC_140771.1, forward strand.
TAAGAAAACTGAGCATTGATATGATAAACTGAGGAACGACTGAAAAAAAATAGAAAAATGATGGCAACACTTAAAACTTCAGCGACAATTCTAAATACATGCTGCTTTTAAAATGTTTTGTAATTTTGCTGTTGAATTGTATATCTGAATTGTATATTATAATTGTATTGCTGTTGAATTGTATATATTGCTGTGTTGAATTGTATAATATATATTGTACATCTTGAATTGTATATAAGTGCAAAGAAATTTATGCTTAATGATAAAACTTAAAAGATAAAAAGAAATGGTTCAAATAAAAGTTAAGAGGAATAAAATACGAACTCAGCGAAAGCGTAGAGAATCCTTAAAAAAACCCTTTTGGACGACCGTTAACATCTGAAACCTTCCAGATTTTTTACGTTCTTTTTTGTTTTATTTCTAAGTATCCTGAAGAAACAAACAAGCAAAAAATTAATTCATTAACAGAGCACACATGTATCCATACCCGTCCATTTGTAGCCTTTAAGTACAGAGTCATTGTCGTTTTAATTAATTGGGATTCAGATATTCTTTCTTGTTTGTTCTTTAATAAAATAAATCCAACAAAATTAGCAATGTTTCCCAAAAATGGTCTTAGAAACACTAGTAATCGAAAGCTCAAATGCGGTTACCAGAAACATCTCGAGGGTTCTTCCTCGAAAATGAATAAAAAGTGATTATAAGAACAAGGTATCGTAATTAGTTTCTGTCAAACAACTGGCAACATTTTTTATACTAAAAAAGCGGGAAACAAATTTATACTTTTTTCGAGTAACTGGAATTGCATTTGCATCAAAACCGGAGATTTCGCTTTTTGTCCAATATATCCGTTATCAAAATTTTCGCTAAAATAAAGTAATGAAGAAAAGTAATTTTGGATGGCGACCAAAAAAAAAAAAAAAATCTGAAATGTTTCAGATTTTAAATTACGTCCAAAGGGGCGTTTTTTAACATTTTGTGTGTTACCTTTCTTTATTAAATATCATGTTCCTCGCACTTAAGCCATAAGATCCAGTGCAACAGCAATATCGCAAAATAGTTTTAAAACGAGCCTATCTTTAGAATTTCCGATACAGAGACTCACGCGCTGGAGATAAAAATGTTTTTTCTGCACAACGTTGCCATTGCTCGCTTTGAAATCCTTGAGTTTGTTAATCAAAAATTCGTCAAAGTTTTAAAAAATAGGAAATCGATCATAAAACAAATTTCAAATTTCAAATTGGGTCTTCCACATGCTCATATTCGTTGGAGGATTACGTTATTCAAAATTCGATGACTCTATGTACCGTTGTTTTATCACAATACGAGAAATATACATACATTTATGCAGATTTTTCATTATTTAATTTCTTCAAATATAATGCAGGACTCTAACATTTTGTGGCAACAGTTTGAAAAGTGAACCGACATTTATGAGTCCGACGCAAAATGCGAAAACGAAACTAATAGTCCTTCGGGATTCAAATCCCTTTGGACTAAAAAATGTGCTAAAAAATATATATCCATAAAACTTGTCCGTTTGGTTCCAAAAAAAATTTTAAGTGTCTGGAAATTATTCTAGCAGCTACCATTCTGTTAGAATCATCATCCGTTTTTAAAGGATAAATGATACAGCAGTCCTCTTTGCCACTTTTAGCTCTTTGAAGGGACATTTCAGAACTCTATTTCAAAGGTTTTTGGCTAAGAATTGATGATTTTATACAAGATATGGAACGGAATATACATAAGGAAAAAATATTACCTTTCTGGGAATGATTCTATCGCTTTTAGATCCTTTTCTATTCGACCCACGATTTAGCTCTGAAATGGGATTCTTAGTTTGGTAAAAGGACGGAAGTAAACGGAAAACTCTATGTCAGAAATGTATTGTTTCTTTTGAAGGCTAGTTTTATCACGTACAAATGTCACAGAAGGAAATTTTATACTTTCGTTTATTGGCCGTAAAGTGAGTGCGCATAAAGATTTGCGTGAAATGTGCAACTCTTAGAAAACGATAAAAGGAGTTCGAAATTTTATACGTAATTCAGTTTCCAAAGTGGTCAGTCTTATGATCAAATCTTACAGTCTGGCTGTTCAGGGTTCGAGCCCCGGAGAGAACACTGCACATTTTTCATGTCTTCTGCTTCAAAAAAGCCTTCTAAGTGGTGCCCGAGCACACCCGACGCGTATTCGGGAGATCCAGAGTGAGGGTATGGCACATTTTTCACATCCAAAATTCTATGGTTTAAGTAAAAGTTAACACAAAGCAACACTCGTTCTCATAAATGCAGCCAGCGGATATGGCTTAAACCGAAGGTATTGCTACGGATTTTGTATTTAGCTTGCTATTTTTAGTAGAATTGTAATTAAAATTGTTTTATATCCTCGTGCAATGCAACACGAGACTCATTTCAAGAGAAAGTTACGCCGGAAAGTAAAAATACAGGAACGCGCGCATTTAATAAATAGATATCTCGTAATTTTAATCTTTTGCTCGAGAAATCGGAAATTAACAGAAGCTTCTCGTGACCGATTAAAAGGCCGGAGAGAAACACCTTAATTAGCTTTCTCTGTGTTTTGAATCGCGTTCTATTCAACATTTTAGTAATTTAGAATATAACTATTGTGTGATTGTGTGATATTGTACGAATATCTGTAAGTAACATCCAGCGTTTGGTTACATTTCCTGTTGTAAGAATAAATTTTATAAACTTTTTATCGAACAGTGGCGCCCAAACAAAAAATGGTTGTGCATGATGATTCCACACTCCCAGGATTTGGCGATTGGGTCCCCTAATCCCCAGTCGCCCTTTAAAAGGGGAAATGGCTAATCTTTGGAATATGGTAACAGGTTGTTTGTCGACATTTTGGTAAGGCGATAAAGGTTACTAGCTAGGACTCTAGCAGTGTACATGGATAAAGTCAAGAGTGTGCGCAATGCCATTTTTGTGCAATTCTGGGATGTATTTTTAAGTGAAAATAGGTCGTCGTGTACATGGATACCGTGTATGTGCAATTCTTAAAAACGCGGCCAGCAGTGGGCGATTCTGCACTTTCGCCCAATTTCGCACCTAGTCTTCGTCATGATTAACCACTTTTGTTCCATAAAAGTTCTAGCAGAAGCGTAATTCGGCTAGCAGATTGTCGGAAAAAAATGTTAAGTAAAAAGGAAAAAAACATGCCTTTACTTCGTGAAAACAAAATGGCGTCCAAAAAGAAAACTAGCAGTGTTGGTCGCTAAATTTTCGCCAAAAAATCGCCAAGTTACCATAATCTGAAGATTAAACGGGGAAATATATAAGTTATTTCTCCCGCTTTTAGCATGCCTTCGTGGTATAAGGATCAGCACACTCGGTGCGTATTCGAGAGATCCGAGGTTCGAGTACCGGCGACGATGTTGCTCATTTTCATCTCTTCTGCTATCAAAAAACACCTAATGTCTTTATAACCTATACGTATACTGAGGTTGTTAGCGCATTCGTTAGACGATTTTCATTGTCATTATAGAAATATATTGCCTAAATGTTCTGTGTTTTAAACGTTCCATTTGATAACTCTAATTCTTCACTATCTTTCTAGACCGTAATTTCCAAGATAATAATGTATAGTAGCGGAAGAGGTATTTCATCCCATTCCTATTGAACAGCTTTCCAAAGACCAGGAAAGTCGACGACTGGCCAACCGCAAAGTCCAAAAGCACAAAAGTCTGTGGAGGATACATCAAGAGATTTGGTAGGGATATGAATGCCTTGATACACGTTTTTTTGTTCCTCCTTTTTTTTTTTTTTTTTTTCTGGAAATTAACAGTGGATTTTGACATGAGGCTGCTTGCTTTGTCTTGTTGCAGTTCTAATTTCTATTCCTTGATGGTCTTGTGGGTAAAAAGGTATTTTATAATTGAAACATGGATATAAATTATGTTCCTGATAATATGCGGAGTTGAGCTTAACAATTTTCTGCACTATCTTTAATTTTTATTTGTCGTTATATCAAAAACCAGGAACAATCATAAATCCCTTTGAAAAATTTTCGATTCTTTGAACCATGTTTTAAGATTTTTATCTTCTCTTTGGTGATAATAAATGGACCTCTTTTCTTTGAAGTCACTTAAATATACTCAAGATACATCTATTGTGACAATACTTTCCCATTTTTGTCCGAATAATTGTTTCTCATAGAGAATTCTGCAGCGCGTTCTCCTTTGGGATATATCTCGTAGAGAAAGACGATGCATATTACGTTTTTACGTTAACAATTATAAACGTTAAAAAGTTATTACTACGTTACGTTAAAAATTATTACGTTACGTTCCGTTAAAACATTATTATTATTACGTTAAAAATCATAAAACTGATTTAAAATAAATTCCGAAGAGAATTTTTCGTAACGTCTGTGCGTACGTACGTATGTATCTCAAATAACTCAAAAACAAGTAGCCTGAGAACGTTAAAATTTTGTATCTAGCACTGCAGAATATGTAGATTTGCCCTCCTATTATATTTGCAATTCAGCCGCTCCAAAATTATATAAATATATGTATATCCACTCTGTTACTCGGCTCAGTGATCTGAGTTTCTTTATTCTTTATATGTTTGTAAGTTGTGCATTTTTTGCTTTACATATGATTGAATTATGTTTTTCTTATCTTCCGGTTAAGGTTTTTATGCCTTTAGCAAATCTGCATGCAATATTTATAGAATTATCAACAATTTAAAAGTTATTTAAGTGCGGCTGAGCTTAATATAGCATATCAGCCATATTTGTTTACTTTTGAAACTTAGCAGAATAGTGGATTTGTTGCCATTCTAGAGAAACTAATCTTCGCAACAACAAAGATAACGTCTTCTTTTATTATTGCGAATTAAATCATGCTTAATCCATTCTGGAATTTATTCGAGGAAATAAGTGTTTAAGATTTGCTTCGTAATTTTTAATACTGCTATTTTGAGTTTTTTATGTATTTTTGCTTTGGCGCGAAGTGAGAATTGAATTAATTGAATGAGAAATATTCAATCGTCTGTGAAAAACTGTTTCTTTTATTGCTTAATTTCTTTCATACATCGTTCTAGCTTTATTATAATATTTCAATCGAACATGTGCCAACGATTAGATAATTCTTCAAATGATATAAATTTTGTGCATTCTAAGTTAAAAAATGAATGAAATGTAACGCTGTTAAGTGAACCTAGGGCCAGAGTGTCGCTATGGTAAACAAATATAGTGAATTTTAAAGCGTGCATTTATTCTATTGTGGTTTATGCGCTATCGACGCAGTAGATTTAATTCAATGCAAAACGTTTAAATGAAATGCAAGAAAAAATGCGTATAATTTAATATTCCATCATGTGGTGTACATATCAGATTTTTTTTAATAATAAAACAAAGTCGTCTAAGAAATGTGCGAACTGCATCTGTTTACTTTTAAACCCGCTCTTGTCTTTGAAAGTGATTCATTTAATTTATTTTGTGCAAACGATTTTGCTTGTTCTTCTATAATACCTTTTGCCCCATTTCCTATAATTTTCACAAAATCTGTAAAATATTCTCTTTCTTCAGTTTTTCCACTCTTTCTATATAATCTATGACTATTCATTAATTAAAGGATAACTTCCTTTGTCTTTAAAAGACAAATGCCTTCGTTATTTAGTCATCGTGTTACCATTAGTCTACGACATCTAGTAATTTATTTGAATTTTGCTAAATTATTAGCAGAGATGAGAATTAACAAAAAACTGTAATACACAAAATATACATGCTGTATTATGATAGCGACCACCGCTGCGCTTCTTCTTTCTGTCCATTTTTGTTTATGTATCCATGCGTGTAAATATATCTAACATGATCGATGCAGCCGCCATGTACAAGATCTATCTATTGTTCGATATCGCTTCAAGCGGATGGCTAAAATGTAGCTGAAGTTCGTCTCAGGTTGAGTAATGACACAAAAAAACGCATAAGGGAAACTCGTGTGCATAATTGATGCCAGAAATGTTTTTAGAAGAACGATTGGAGGTTTCCTTCAGATTCTTTCTCGACCGACACGGTAACTGTTCACTTGTCCTAATCGGAATTCTTGTTATTTTTCACGCATAGCACTCTCATTCATAGAAAATATTTCATCAGCAATAAATTATATATATATATATGATGTACCAGCTTTTGTCCGGAATAAATAGATTGGTGAAGAATCATAGATGCAGTCGTAGCTTAAATCATCAGACGATCCCAAGCAGCACCGGAACGTTCCGAAAACGTTCAGAGTCCGTGTCATACCGTTCTATAACGGTGTTAGGCGTATTTAGAACGTTCTACATAACATGCTAAAGTGGTGCGTGTAACAACCGTGTATTTAATACGTACATTTCGACGTACAACAATCGTGTTTTTTGAAACGTTCCCAGATTGAGTTATAAAATACGTTCGACATAACGTGCTAAAGTTGTTTATGTTAGAACCATGTTCTTAGGACGTACATTTCAACGTAAAATACTGGTACTTTCCGAAACGTTCTCAACATGTACTAGAAAATACGTTCTAAACGACGTGCTAAAGCGGTGCGTATTATAACCGTGTTCTTAGGACGTATATTTCAACGTAGAACACTGTTACTTTTCGAAACGTTCTCAACATGTGCTAGAAAATACGTTCAAACGACGTGCTAAAGCGGTGCGTATTATAACCGTGTTCTTAAAACGCGCATTTCAACGTACAATCCTGGTACATTTCGAAACGTTCTCAACATGTACTGGGAAAAACGTTCTAAATTACGTGCTAAAACGGTGCGTATTATAACCGTGTTCTTAGGACGTATATTTCAACGTAGAACACTGGTACTTTTCGAAAAGTTCTCAACGTATGCTAGAAAATACGTTCTAAACGACGTGCTAAAGCGGTGCGTATGATAACCGTGTTCTTAAAACGCACATTTCAACGTACCATCCTGGTACATTTCGAAACGTTCTCAACATGGACTGGGAAAAACGTTCTAAATTACGTGCTAAAACGGTGCGTATTATAACCGTGTTTTTAGGACGTATATTTCAACGTACATTCTGGTACTTTTCGAAACGTTCTCAACATGTGCTATGAAAAACGTTCTAAACGACGTGCTAAAGAGGTGCGTATTATAACAGTGTTCTCAGAACACATATTTCAACGTACAACACTTATACTTTTTGGAACGTTCTGATCATGTGCTAAAGTACGTTCTACAGGACGTGGTAAAGCTGTGCGTATTATAACCGTGTTCTTCGGACATGCATTTTAAAGTACAGCACTGGTTTTTTCGAAACGTTCCGAGACATACTATAAAGTACGTTCTGCGTGATGTGCTGAAGAAGTGTGTGTTACAACTATATTCTTATAACGTACATTTAGAAATACAATACTGGTATTTTTCAAAACGTTCTCAGCATGTGCTATAGGCCCCCAGCGGCCGAGCGGTAAACTCGCTTGATACTGGTAGTTCGGTCCGAGGTTCGATTCCCGCAAACGGGCTGGCTGCATGGCCGCTTTCGTAGTTTTTCCCATGTGTAACGTGTATACGAGCCAATTTTCCTTAAGAAGCCCTCCAGGAAGGCATCTCCCTTCCGTGTAGTGCCTAAGAGCGAAGCACGTTAATAAAAAAAAAAATGTGGTATGAATTACTTTATACATGACACGCTAAAGCTAATTACACCGTGTTTCTTAAGATGTTCTTTTCAGAGCATCCATTGGTAATTTTCGGATGGCTCACTGCATGCTATCAAGCGCATTCTACATGACGTGCTTGTTACACCTGTATTTTTCTGTACATTTTAATATATAAAATTGCCGTGTTGTACCATGTTCTTCGTTAAAACATTTGGAACGTGTGCTATAAGTACATGCTACTCACATTACAATTATACTAATTACCTAGGTTTCAGGCAACCGTCAAATTATTCATTTTCCATAAATACTTCAATATCTTTTATTTTGCCGCAGTATTAGTTATAGAAAACATTTTCATTAAATATGTACTGTAAAGACAGTTCGTAAGGCTTGTATTTCAAAAATAGATAAAATAATGTTACTTAAAAACTGTATTCTGCTTATTAAATGTAAGTTATTTAGAATTTCAAAAAAATATTTAAAAGTTCCTGCATATTTTTTCAAATGAAATTATGTCGATTTTTTTTTTTTTTTTTTTTTTTTTTTTTTTTCATTTTGCATTAATCATTTGTGTTTGCAGTACATTCATGAAACGTGTTATGAACTTTCTACTAGAACAACCATGTGAATAGTATGTAGCTTTCTATGTGCAATATTGGTATCTTCCATAACATTTGGACATGGGGTAAAAAAACTACATGTTATTTGCGTTACAAATGCGATTGTACATATTTAGAATAGCAACAGAATTATGATGATGTTAGGACACGTTTGCGAGCGTGCTAATTTTTTCCCCTAAAATGCACGAATTATTCGTATTGCAGGTGTTAAATGTCGTTGGTGATGAACTGTTTCTTTCAAGTGAAAGAAGAGAAAAGTCACTTAATGATTTTTATTTAAGAAAATTGTTTAATAAATTTTATTAATTTTACAAACATGTAAACACGGATGCAATAATAATAATAATAAAGGATACAAATTTGTGGCGACATAATCCGCCTTTTTGCTTGAACATTTTCCATGTTTCTCACCGCCTAAAACAGGCGTCATAAAGAGGATATTTGTCAGGCACACAGACCAAAATCTCTCGCGAACCCCCACCTTCACATATTGCAACAATCTATGATATTGTACAAGATTTACAAAAGAGCAGAGTGATACTATAGACATTTAGGATAAAAATGAGTCAATGGAAAATCAAACTTATTTTCGAGCGCATGTAAAATAATTAACAACACATGGACCCAAACTCTTTAATTAATTACTTAAGGGGCCTCGAGGACCCTAAGTAATTGATATGCGGGTTACCGAATATCAGTTATAGTGAGAATTGAAAAGTGCATGACATCAGTAGAAGACCACTAGATAACAAGCATTAGTAAATGCCAATAATCTTATCTAGTATACGTTAATGCTTAATTGCTTATCTTTGGAAGAAATGAAAAGGCCTTGGGATTATTGCAAGATTCGGATACCTAAATACGCCACAAATGGAATCCCTTCTGAGTGATCACTAAATGATTCAGTTGTCCACTATTACGTTTTTACAGAAAAATTAAAAATTGAAAATTAGGCAGCATAAAAAATTTATGAATTCAAAATATCTTGATATTTTACACTTGTTATCCATTTTCGTAGACATGAAAAAAATAGTTTTTTCAACAGCATTTTAATTTCATACTCTATATATTTGTTGCTTCAACTTTTTCCCTGTTTGAAAACTCTGCGAATTGGGAAAATTTAATCCTGTTATTTTTCGCAAATTTAAATAATTTAATCATTATTCGGAAGATCACATATATGAAGCTGAAATTTATCAATGATTTTTAATCACATGCTAGAAATTTGTGTATATCTGCATCGAAACTGTTACGAATATTATTAAGCTGTAGATTTTCAAATGAATTTATATAGTTCCTTTTATATAAATTTGTCCTTTATTCATATCAACTTTTAACTCAGAATTTGATTTCCTGTATGAAAATCATGTCGTCCAATTAACTAGAAGCTATTTACATATTATTTCTGATATTTAGCAAAATATTCGTTGTTTTAATGAAAAGCAAATTTTATTTGCATTGCTCATCTATTGACAATAACATGTAAACAAAGTATTCTTGAAAACGCTTAACTTCTTGAACAATCGTGCGTGCAAAGCTTATGCACATTCGGTAAACATGGAAAATAATATTTTACTTTACTTCCTAAAGTTTTTTCGCAGAAGTCTATGAGCAAATGTTTTTGATTTCCTTAAAATTTTTACCCTGTGACTATAACTCATTCTCGAGGATTCAAAGTTTTACACCGAACTCGGATGAAAGGCCTCAGGTTCCCGCTGCTTTTGACCATTCTCAAACTAGCTTTCAAGACATCGTGGGGCGCTAAGTGCATCGCTTGTGGCCACGTCTGTTAACAATAAAACTGATCTTTCTGGTTACCGACCGCTTTATTTCCTTTTCCCGAGATACAATAATGTTTACGTCCATTCCCAAAATGCCAATATAAAACAACAATTGGATCGTTTCAAGATATTCGATGATTAAGAACTTTAGGTTTTCGTTATAACACTGCGAAGTTCATCAATTCCAGATTTCTACAACTGTTCAATTAAATCTAAAAGTGCATTTTATTTCCCTTTATAACTATATCCTTTCAGTACTTACTCTTATTATTATTATCATCATCAAAGAACCGTTTCTTGTATACTGTTTATAAGGAACAGAAAATGTTTTACTTTTCACTTAGCTCTGTTATCTCTGATGAAACAAAACTTGGTATATACAAAATTTATTCACTTGTAGAGCAATAATCACATTTAGCCTACAAATAAAAGATTTAAAGAACTACCCAGATTTTTCAATTCAGAATTTAATATCTAGTACCAAGTACTTTAGAACTCTGAATATTTGGAGTTATAAAATACTTGTTTCGTATCCGTAATTAGTTCAACAAAGTAAATAAATATTTTCTACATCCGCTAATCCAAACGTTAATTATGAAACAGAATATGCTCTTATTCAAGAATAATTTTATTTTAAATATGTGCATACTGCTATACTTAGCGATGAAAATTTCAAATGAAGCGAGTTTCAAATGAAGCAACACAAAGCGAGTTATGTGTTTCTTCAACAAAAGAAAAATAGCTTTCTAGCAACATGGTGGTTAAAAAGAAGATTTTTCTCTAATAAACTTGCTAAAATAACGCTGATTATTGTTTAGAAACCAAACCTATATGTTCAAATATTTGATTACTATTATATAAATGTTCACATAGAATTAATTAAAATTTACCATAAAATATTTTTAAAATATTTATTGTTAAAATATCCACATAAAATTATCGCGCCCTCCCCCCCCCCAAAAAAAGAAAGAAAGAAAAGAGAAGGAAAACTTAACTTAAATGGTTCAGTGTAATAAAATCTATAAAGACTTTATATTTTTAATAAACGTGCACATATAAAATTTCAAATACACTCAAAAAATCCTTTTGCGACTACAGTATTTTAAATTGTTGCATACAATACGTCTGCATGCATATAACAGCATTCGAAACCTGTTAAACATTTGTATATCTTCTTCTGTAATAAAAAATTATGGGATTTTCATAAAAATTGCAATCTGATCCTGCAATATCCAACTTAATAGCTAATATGAGTTTAAACTGAAGGCATTCTGTACCATTTAAATTAAACAAGGCCATAAAAATTTTAACTTAAATGACATACGGTGCATTTAAATGATGTGTATAAGCATAAAAACTTTTTATTAACGGGGAAATTTATTATTTTCATATTTATATGAAGCTAATGATCGTTATAACGTCATTTCGCATTTTTAGAAAATGTATTTGAGTATCAACGGTATATGAAATGTAAACCAAATAATTCAATTGAAAATAAAATTCAAAATAAAAATTGCACAATGTTATGGAAATAATGTTTAAAAAATATTATTCGTTTGTTCTATATTGCACGCTAGACGTAATTAACGTCAAAAAAAGTTGAATGTGATTTTAAGAGTGATGATGTGCGTTCTACTTTAGTTAGCATTATTTCGATATTTTGAAACTGTAACGTATCATGGAAAAATGTTCGCTGAATTACAATTTTATTTATTACCTGGTCTTTGGATACCTTGCAGATTGCCGTGTAGAGTCATATATGATGATGGAAAACATGGAAGGTAAAACATAGTCGAACACATGCATGAATTTTTCAGGAAAACACAGAAACTCGTTATATCTTGTTATGCTCATAGCAGGCATGAATTGCACTATTTATTTATTCGTAAAAGGCAGGGATTTTTAATTTTATTTTCTGCATCTATGTACCGCGAAAAATTCTGATAGTCATGAACAATTCACGCTGAAAACAATCTGCGAAACTAGTTGAGAAATGAGAACTGAAAGCTGTAGTCTCAAATTCCGAGCATTCGTAACTTAATACATTCTTAGGAATGGACAGTCTTCATCAGTTATTTAGCCACTCCATCACCGAGAACTTTGCTGTGAGTGCGACCGATCTTCTGCCGTGAGAAAGGGAAAAGTTTCGTCGCAGTTTTGATGGAGAACACTCCGAGGGACTCTCACCTCTCTTTCCTAGCCAGCAAAACACTCGAAAAGACTTCCGACTCGTCAGTCTTATAAATGCTTCTTTAGAACTGGTAAGTAAGAACTTAAAAATATAATATATATTTTAAAATATTTTAAAGAAAAATTTAAAAGAAATTCCATACATTTCTGTGAGACATCTAGTTAAATAAATTGCAGTGTTTAGATTTTATTTATCTCTTACGATCTGGTCTAATACTTATTTTCACTGCAATAAAGTTAATAAAATAATTCAGCAGAAAGGTTTTCAATTAGAAATCGCAATTTACAGGAAGAAAGTGCCGCATTTGAAGAGTTCTTTTACTATGCTTCTATTCTATTGGGCTATGGAAAACAACGTAATTTTGAAAATTGTTGATGCACAAAATATATTTCATAAGTAACTTCAATTTTTAATTTCAGAATAATAGGGTGAAGGGTAATAAATTAGGTGATAATCTAAACATAGTATAGAAATTGCAATTTAAAAGAGAAACCCCGTTAAGGGGCCCTATGATCCAGCTTGCGAGGACTACCAAAATTACTTAAACCGACCCTAACGATACGATATGTTTTACCTAATTGTGGAGAACAGTTTTTCCTGCTATTCTGTTTACATTATAAGATTTTTTCGCCCTTCTTTCCGCATACCATCGTAGTGTAACTGCAAGCACGCTAATACGTATTCGGAGGATTCGGAATTCGAATCCTGGTGAGAGTACTGCGGATTTCTTGTTTCGTGAGTTCTAAAAAGCTTTACAAGGGGCGCCCGAAATAAAAGATGGTAGACAACAATTCGTCACTACCAGGATTTTTCGACTGAGCCACCTCATACCTAGTCACCCTTAAAACAGAAAGTATATAAGACTTCTTTTCCTCACGTGTTTCATGTTTCTGGATCGATTTAACCTAATGATGCTACGATACCGTAACTGATCCTGCTATTCTGTTACTTATATAATCGACTCAAAAATAGTAACCAATGACACAAATAACAGGATCATGTTCCGAAAATGTAAAGCAGGCGTTATTCACGGTGGTGTCAGTAACGTTTTACAAGAACGCTCTGAATTATGCCTATCTGTTACACCTTTTATCCGTATAATCGCACGTCAATTACCGGTATTAACAGTTTCCATTACATGTAAAGACAGTATAAAAGTGTCTCAAGATGGTATAGTGGTTAGGGAAGCCTACTACGATACCGAAGGTCCCGGGTTCGAATCTCGGAGAAGACATGAACGTTTGTAAATGTATAGTGTCGGTGCGGCATGGCGGCACTCTAAATATGCGGCGACCCGAAAGTCATTTCGTGGGGATTGGTGGAAGGGGAGAGGAGTGGGATATCCCCGGGATGCTCTCTCTCAAAATTTGGGGTGGAAAATAGAAGTCCAACCTCTCTTCGGAATAAGCTCTGGCAACCATTGTTCCATGTAATATGGACACGACAACAACAACAAAGTATAAAAGTTTACGTAGTAGAGCACATTAAAACGTGTCACATGGACAGTGTATGTTCATGAAGGGTATCTTTTTTTATATGTTTAAGTATGATATTCATAAATGTCTCTTAAGAATAGTTTAATATATATAAATCAAATACGTATGTGCATTTATGGATTCTTTGAAATACTAATGTTACTTTAAATATCATTATGATGTAATAAATAAAGATGTATGCTTTTTAATATTTCATAATGCATTTAAAAAGAAAGCTAAGAAAAAGGATGCTTTCTCGTGAAGCATTCAGATGCAGAATTCAAAAACACGCACGAACATGCCCAATAAATAAATAAATTAAATTAAACTAGGAAAAGGACACTCTAATATTTCTGTGTTAATGGATTTAAATTTCAACCAACTTTTGTTTACTATCAGATATAAAGTATTTCATCATAGTCGTGCTATGGTACGTTGATTTTTCTATGATAATTTTTCTAAAATTATAAAAACATTTGTTGATGTCGACGAGAATACGAAAATATGTTGGTTTTCTGCCATAATTATCTGAATAAATTTTGAAATTAAAGTAACTTTTGCAATGTGTGGAACTTACATCACTTGCAAGGAATGCTGCTAGTTAAATTCTAGACTTAATGAAAAATTTTAAAATTAACACCTCCGTTTTTGATTAACTATTAAACTATTACCGTATAAAAACACTATAAAAGCCAAAAAGTCTCTGCAGTGAATGTGTTGTAAATTGTAAAGTGCCTAGTAAAACATTTTTAATTTTTGGTCGATGGATTAATCAAAACAAAATGTTTTTTGTACGTTTACTTTTTTATCATCTCACTTGACTTATGGATCTGCACACAGTAGACTTTAGGCTGGAGCTCTTTCCGCTTCTCCATATGTTGTCCCACAGCGCTATTTCTTTCAAGGACGAAATCACTCTTTTCCCCTCAAAGTACTCTCCCTCAAAGTATGCCCTGCGGTCCAAAAAACGTATGTAACCAATCAAATCCTGAAATTACTGACGTCCGGCTGACTCTGACCTCAGTCATTCTTAAAGAAGAACGATTCGAAAGACCGGGATTTGAGGTCATCAAGAACAGCGCTAAAATTATTCCAGATCGAAGGGAAGTATTGATGTCTTTGTTTTATCCGCTCTACTAAAAGTGTAAGTATGCATATTTTCACATTTTTAATCGTATTTTTAATAATGAAAGTTTGATAAAATTGTTTTGTATATGTCTAAAATCTTCCAAATGCTATAATCATGTTGATCTCAAACTTATAACTGCCAACTCAAGTTTTCAACTCAGTCCCAGTTTTTCATCACATCTCCAAGTAAATTACCAAATCTCGAGATTTTAAAGTCTCGAAATTTAAATCTTTACTAAAGAAAATTTTTCCCATAAAAAAAAAAAGAAATTTATCAAAATAATGAAATTTTTAATTAGGCGAATTGTATTCGTCCACCTGTAATGATTTTCATAATAATTTTTCTTGTTAAACTTTATTCCACAAAACTGTATTTTTTATTAATTTTATTGACCTTAATAAATTTTTCTTATCGGATTTCGTTTAATCTGAGTTGTTTTAATCTGCTGTAGACATCAGTAGATTTTTATGTGAATATTTAGGCAATGTTTAATTAGTTAATTTTCGTGTATAATTTTGTTTACTTTAGTACCTGGCATATTACTAATTTTATCTAGTGTTATTATGTATGTTAATTATTAATTTCACATGCATCGTATATTTAAAAATACTTTGATAAATAAAAGCTTTGCTTCACTACTGAAGATTTCCTCAGCATAAAAAAGCGAGGAAATAAAAAAAATGAAATTAGTAAAGAGCATAAATTTTAGCCTATCTAATAAAATGCTAATGCATCTTACATCAAAATTGAATTACAAGTACTATAGTAACCTGAACCATCATGCATCATAAACTGAATCAAAGCGAGTTTGGAATTTCTTTGAAATGGTATAACCTCGCAGAGTGAAAAACCTTTCATTTTTCTAGAGCAAACCCGTCTTTAAAGAAAATCTCCCGTCTTTTAAGATTTTCCAAGGCTGGAAACTATGATCTGCATGCATATACGATTGTGTTTATGGCTTTAGAAATACAATTTTTATACTATTGAAATGTAGTACTGGTATTTTATGCACGTACTGTTTTCATTAAATTGTAAAGAAAAATTAAAACACTAAGATAATTAGATATCTTATATTTACACAAGCAATGAAATAGGCATTTTTTATTATTTAGAGTTAAAAACTGAAATTTTGGCTAGTTTTTTTAACTTTTTGATAACTATTTTAGAGCAGTTTAAGTTCTCCAGCTAAAGCGGCAATAAATAAATAAACAAATAAATAAGTAAAAATTTGAACTTTCAATAAATCACTGTAACTGCACTGGAGCGATGTAAATGAAATATCTTCATCTCACATTGGTCTAAGACATTACGTACCAAGCGAATTTAGTCGTAAACCTAGAATGCTTTAAGAAATACAGAGTTGGAAGGCAACAAAGTTTCATTTATTTCTTTTATACACTAGGCCTGTTGTTATGAGTTCAATTTTACCATCTGCTATGTACAACAACTTTCTTTTACTACATGTGGAAATTTTTAATTTTAATAAAGCCTTCAGATAGCTTTCTCTAATGATGCATTTGCAGAAAATGATTTAAGAGCTTTTGTTAAACACAGTATTCGATTACATGGAAAAATATTTATTTAATAATTTATTTAATAATGTATAATGTTCTATCTTTGATTCATTTAATAAATGATCAAATATTTGGGCCTCTTGACACTTTTTGTTGAAAACATTTGAACTTTTTGGGGGAACTGAAAAATATGCTTTGTGCTCTTTCAGAACCTTTGCAGCAGCTTGCACGCAGATATGCTTAACAAACACGTTTTGACGAAGAAAAGGAATCAATAAGTGAAATTAGCAAAATATATCGTTTCAACTCTCAGAATTTAAGATATCTGCTGACACTGGTGATAATTGTTGTTTATTTATAGACAAATCAGTTCTAATAATCAAATATCTGTTAGAAAATTCATCGGAAAAAGAAATTGTTTTTTTACAGATTTAATAAACAAAAAGAATTTTAGTCATCCTTTCAGTTCTCTAAATTTAGGTGTCAGTATAATTTCAGAACTATCAATAAATTTAGAATCTACATCAGTGGAATCTGTTAACTGTATATATATGCTAGTGGCATATAGGGATTATTATGTTTGTTATCCATTATGTTTTTAATCAGGTGTACTAATAGAGTTTCCCTCACCTAGAAAATTTTAGACTGCCATGGAAAATACAAAATATATTCAGAAAGTCAGGGAGGAATTTTCCCAGAATGTCAGGAAGGTTGAGTTCGTATAAGACAAGCTTTTTAATGTTGATAATTAACTACATATAAAGTAAGATTGCTTCAATTCAGTCTCAGAACATTTACGGATTTATTTCATTACATTCACAGAAAATGGCATTTAGCGTTGTACATTTGCTAATGACCGATGAAGTGGCTGTCGTCCAAGCAAATGAGTGTCAGATGATAAAAATGGACATGTAACTGGCCTTCGTATAAAGAAAGAAGTCACATGAAAAGAGCAATTCTGGAACACAGAGAACCAGATACATCCTGAGAGAATTTTTATATTGTTATCCTGAGAGAATATTGTAAGTATTCTACAAATGATTTTTACGTCTGTTTTCCCATATTAATTTAATTGGTAGGAAGTTTTTCGAGAGCATAAAATTGAAATAATGTTTTCTGAATTGAAACATTGAAATTTTAAAAAAATGTTTTGATGCGTAGGAAAATGTATTAAGTATACTTTAATTTTTCTAAACAAATATTATTTGTCCTTATTCTCTCTAATTAATTGTGCTCATATTATATCAGCTTATGTTTTAATAGTTTCGCTCCGAAATAAATCATATCTACATTTTTAATTATGGTTCATAATAAGACTCTAATATTCAATATACTTTGCTAGTTTGTGAATTTTAATACAACCTCTTTAAAAACTTACCCATATATAAAATAATGGATGCTCAAAGGAAGACTGAACGAGAGATTTTAGCCTGCGGATCCATATAAATGTCAAATTCAATTCCATTTAGTGAAGTCATGAATCAGGCTCCAGAATGTTAACACTGTGTTTAAATTTAATTTAAAAACGCCTATCTATATATTTTATTTACAAATCTGAATAAAAATATAATTTTCAATAATAAGATTTGAGTTTTCAATAAGAAATGTTAAAGTGATTAACGATTCTAAACAATAAATATGCTGTTGAGTTGAAAGATGAGACTGTATCTAATGAAAAATGTATGCATTTTTGTAGCTAATTATGCTACAGTTGAATTTAAGTCCAAAAACGGCTTTAAAGACATTGAATTTCAGATTCAGGTTCAGACTTTGAAACACCAAAACAGAAGCGAAAGAGGCCATTAACATTCTGATACATGTATATATTAATATACATGTATTAGAATGTTAATTCTTCGGATGATAAATTAAATACAAAAAGAAACAAAACAGAATTACCTCCTACTAAATTAAATTATAGCTAAATAAAAAGAAATCCCTTTTAATTTTTCCTCATGCGGTAGTAAATTAAATTTTACTACACTTTTTTAAGCTTCTTTACTTAGTTATATTAATTACAGTAGTAGAAGATGTTTTTAATTATTTATTTCAGTTTTTTTTATATAATTAAATCGAAATTATACGTTTAATTCCATTATAATAAATTTGCTTGCTGATTATTTTTTCCTTTATCAAAGTTAAATTTTATTTTGAAATTTTGCATTTTAACAATTTCACATTATGAACGTTTGTCTATTATAAGATTTTTGAATTCTACATTTTTCTTTTTCTTGGTGGCTTGTGCTTTATGTCACTGTACTTTTTCAAGTTCTTTTTACAAAAAGTTTGTACTTTAGTAGTACTTTTATAGTACATTTTATATAAAAAGTTTCTAACTTTCAAATTAACAAAATTTGCTCTTTTCAAAAAAGTGTTTACTTTTTCATATTTTTATATATTGGGTAACTAATTTTGAATCACGTCAAAAATTAACTAGCTATTTAGTCATTTACTTTTATTTTTCAAGAATGTTCATTTCAGAGACACTTAGCGCTGTGTTTAATTCCTCAGCATTAACTTTGCTTATTAGCTATTTTTTCACGATCTAAATTAATGAATCTTTTTTTGAATTTCATAAGTTTATAAGTCCATATTTTCAAAATTTGGCCAGCTTTGCCTTCTCTGTGGTTTTGAATTCCGCATGTGTCTTTTTTTTTTTTTTTTTTTTTTCATGTACATTATGTCATTTCTATTTTCCAAGTTATTAATTTTTAAAAACTTTTTAATTTAAAATTAATAAATATGTTTTCACTTATTCTTCAAAATCTTCTAAAGCGTTAAAAAATACTTCAAAAGGCGAGTCTGGTCTATTTTGTCATTTATGTATTCGATTTTGAGTCACGTCGGAGCAAGTGATATCGTGATAAATACTGATTTCAGATACTTGCAATTTTTATCATTATTTTAATTTGCCTCATCGGTTGCTAAATGTATAACACTAGCGAAGACTGGGAGTTCGTCTTGGCTTCTATTCCAGACGAACGGTTTTGTTGCGTAGTTGGTTTTCGTAGTTTTCCCATGAGTAGCATGAATACGAGCCAGTTTTCTTTAGAAATTCCTCCACGAATTCATTCCCTCCCTTAGGCAGATATCACTTGTACACTTCGTTATATTCGAGTATCCTTAAAGAATCATTAAATAATTTTAAACAGTTTTAAATTTTTTGAAAAATTTTAATTTTGAATTAAGGTTTTGGTCTTTTAATTCAAAGGACTCTTTGATTACTTGTACAATTCATCCAGATATAATTTGATTTCTCTGTTTATAATTCTATATTCTTTCGGATGCTCTTTGACAAAGACCGAAGATATTTTTTAATTCTTTAAATTTCATGCGAACTTTGTTTTATTTATGTATTTATTTAATTTTGCTCCAATTTTGTTTTCCATGTTTTTGATTCATTCTTTTGATTTGTGACTTATTGTTACAGAGTTCATCATTTTAGGTTTATATTAACTCCATTTGTTTGAATTCACATGTCTCTCTGTATGTATATATATATGCAAGGAAGAGGAAGTTCAAAAGCGATTGCTTAAAAGTACATTTGGAAATTAAAATTTTAAAATCAAAAATACCCTCACTTCCAATATTTCACTTAACATGATCTTTGAGGCTAAATCGCGATTTCAAAATACATAAAAATCATATTCTAACCATATTCTAATCATATTCAAAAAAATTTCAATGATTTTTTTCAAGGATTGTATATTTTTCTTCAAGTGAATTTAACTAAATTCAAATAGTGACATTACAGAGCGTGTTAATTTTGTATTTCAATCTCGAAAATGATTGCTTTAAACGGTGACCATTTCGAGAGCAATTTGACATAACTGACGATATATGAAATTGAAGCGCAATTTGTTGGCGACGTTTGGTGCTAAAAACTATTCTTGACCAATAATCTTCTACAAAATTAATTTTAGTAAGTGTTATAATTTGTTTGCTATTTCACTTTTAAACTTTGAAAAACCGTCAGTCATTTCTAGGATATCCCATATTGATTTTTTACTTTATATTTATTAATTATATACATATGTATAGATTTATATATATGCGTCGATCTGTTTTTTTATATGTGTTAACTTTTCACATATCACATCGATAAGATTAGTTTTTAGTTCATTCACATGTTTTCCAACATTGATTCTAACAGTTTTATTTCGCGTGTAGGCTGTTTTTTTACCTTTCCATGTTAATATATTTTTAAAATTTACTTCCATGTTAATATTTTAAAAAATACTGCGTTGAACTATTTTATGGAGCCACAGCTCCTGGTAACTTTTTAGCAAGCTCACTAGAATATTTCTTCCTATTATTTCATATTTTTGCAGCATTTTGCCCAAAAAAATTTTTTAAGACCAAATAAGTCTTACGTCAAATTACTTGTTAGCTTTTCAATTTCTATTTCAATATATATATATATTAATATATATGGCATTGCTTATTAAAAGTTTTTTGTGGTTAAAATTTATCAGATCTATTTTAGTAGAATCTAATGAGTAAGTATTATGTTGCGCTTCTTGTAGTTGTTCTCCATCACAGGTTTAAAATCATAAGCACTCATTTAATGAATCATGAAATAGCTTTAGCACAACTGTTATATTAATAGATGTAATTGTTGCCCCAAAATTTGGCTACTCGGCTTTCCTGAAGTCTATTGCTCTAAAAAAAAGAAAAGTCTATAGTAAAATGCTTTATTCAATTTAAAACAAGGGTGCCAAAATTCCTAAATACATATTTGTAGGAATGAATAGAATGGCATATTAAACGTTTTTCTCATTTCTCCATTTACGTTGACAAATTTTCATGACTAAATACTACTTCACTTTTTGTTAAGATTATTTCACGTTTAATTAGATACCTGCGCAAATTTAATACAAATAAAGCACATTTAACAACATATAATGACACAATTCTAACTAATCAATGCACTAATCTCTAATATTAAATTGAATTTACATTGTAATTTGATTTTAAATTAATTGTAAATCTCTCATATTAAATTAAATTTGAATTTGAATGAAACACTAGGATAAAAATTATTCTGATTACTGAAATGTATTCATATATGCAAAATGTAAATAGCAAATAACATTTCAAATCAAATTTCTCAATTTTATATTTATACTTATTATATGTATAATAAATTTAAAAATATTTAGGGAGTCATATTAAGATATTTTTGCTTGTGATTCAAAGTTCTATTTAATTTCCTTAACATTCGTATTAAAATACATATATAGTGTGTACATACATACACACACACACATATATATATATATATATATAATAATTTATTTCCTAAACAATATTGTTTAATTGATTATATTATCTCCTAAGTTTAATTAAAGTAGAATTATTTTAAAAGAGTATATATATATATATGTAAAACATTTATCTTTACATGCATATGCACATGTAGTTAAATTTTTTATCATAGTTGCACTGTATTCTGTTATATTAATATAAGCATTTCAAGGTGACAGTTTCCATGCTCCTTATTTTCGTTCGTAACGTATATGTTGCCATCCCTTCAATGAAATAATTTTTTCTACTCCATGACTGTAACTCATATGAACCTTTAAGTGCGGTGCCGAAATAAAAGGAAAATAGGAAAAACGAATCTCCAGAATCGAAAATCTTTTGCAGCATATGTTACCCTTGTTCACTAGAGAAAATAAATGGGGAAATAGCTACTTGAAAGAAACACAATTCGACATTTTTTGTTTGTAATATTTCATAATTTTATGACCATTTCATTCTTTTCAAATATTTTAACTAGACCAGCATTTCATGATTTAAATAATCATTTTCGTTTCTTTTCTGGCAAGGAAACAAATTTCATTTTTTTATTGTTTATAATGCTATCTGAGAATGCCAAAAAATGAGGTATTTGTATTGCAAACCTCAAAATCTTTAACAAAATATATCTGTTAAAAAAATCCTTTTTCTTAATTCCATTACATTTTTAGTTCTCGTTTTCTAAATAACAGTTCAATTTGCAATTATCTAATTTTTGAAAAATTGAAATTTATCTAAAATTTTGATTTTTTTAAAATCAACTCTAACGGCGAAATCTCAAATTGAAACATTATTCAATAGTACTCTTTCAAGATAACATAATTTTACATTAAACCGACCACATAGGATGAAACAGCATCGCTTTTATTAAAGTTTGAGAAAATTTATTATTTCTTGATTATTTAGTTTTAAAAATATTTTTTTTATTTATTCTTTTAGGTGCTTTCAAAGAAAATCGGGCCACCAGAGAGGTACCTTGCAATATTATTGAAAATATTATAAAAGACTGGTTGAAAAGTGTTTCATTTAGAGAAAAGTATCATAAACAAAAAGGAAAATGTACAACAGAAGGAAGTTTGTAAACAATGGAATAAAAAATTTGTGTATTAGCTTGTACGAAAATACTGTAATTAAAGTTATTAATTGTTCAGTTTGTTTCCTAACTTTCATGAAGACTTGGATTGGTAGAGGATACTTAGCTTAAGCAAATATTGTATCTTATACATTGTATTACTGAATATGAAAATAATTAGTTCATTGAATTTGAATGTTTGATTCTAGAAGAGAAATTTATTACATGAATATGCAATATGGAAATTAATTACATTACATTTCCTTTAACACTTTTAATTTTGCTTTAAAATTTTATGAAATAATATAAAACTATCAGTTTATAGATTTTGGGAATTTAATGCATTCCTAGTAGCTGAATTAAATTAAAACCTTTTGCAATAAATGTTTCAAATTTTAAATTATGACAATAATTATATTTTAACTGAAAATTGCTTGTTAAGAACCTTATCCATTGACTGGACCATCCACTGAACTAATTTTATAAATCAAATTTATGGCAAAATAATGAATTTGTGAAAGATATATGTCATTTTATTTGTTTATTAACTTTCAAAATACGCCTTCTAACTTTATAAAAAAATTACATGGACAGAAGTAATTTTAACAGAGAACTGTTTAGTACAGTTAAATTGCTTGTAAACAGAACACAAGAAAAAATATTTATTATTTTTAAAATTTGCATACCTTTAAATGCAAACTTTTAAATTTATTTTAATGACAAGAAATATCCAAGCATTCACTTTAAATTCCCATCATCCTGATGCTTTTAGTCTACTGCAATGACAAAAACTCTAGACAGCAGTAGTCTCATATAAAGTTTAAGTACAGTTATTATACTGGCATATCAGAGCTTATTAGTGTTGAAAGAAAACAATTTGTTTTTAATTTACTGCAAAAAAGTACCGATGATTATATTTAATAAAAAATAATTATTTCGTCCAGAATATAATACAGTCTCCCATTAAAAGTTTGGTGTATATGATCACATCAACAAGGTTTCAGAATTTTGAAAATTGCAATGATTCTGGCCATATATTAAAAATCGTGATTTGCAGTCTGATTCCTTTTCCTTCCAGTGAGAACAATAACTTAATTTCTTGGTTAATTTATTAAACTTAAAATACATTTCTATCATTAGAACTGTAACAAATCTTGTTTTTATATGTAGTTAATAAGAATGGTGTGTAAAACTTCTATGGGAATATAAGGTCTAGATAATATTGCATTGGAAGAATTGCATGTAAATGTAGAGAAAAAGTGTAAAGTTTAATTAATAAATGGCATGTATGTAATGAACTAAGAGAATAGAAAAAAAAATAGAATTTGAATTTTGATGCACATGTAAAGCATCACATATATTTGTAAATGTAACATTTCAGGCTCAACTCCTCAAACAGATGATGTCTTTTCCAGAAAATTGCAGTGTTCTCTTCCGTTAAAGAAATGTAAATTATTATATGAATTCACTATTTGGAAACTAAGTTTCGCATTAGACGCAAGTATTACAAACACAAATATTTCATGTACTGTTGCCCTTCAGAGACTGTACATATAGACCGGATTCAGAACGTTCTAGTTAGACGTAACTCAAAACGTTCTAGTTAAACGTGATTCGGAACGTTCTTTGCATGTTATACAGAAGTGTTAACAGTACAAGTATTTGACGTGGTATTGCTCGTCATAAACCTTTAATCTATAGACGACATTCAGAACGTCTGCCCAAACGTTAAGAGAACGTTCTGCTAGCACGTTATAGAAACTTTCAAAGAATGTTCTAGGAACGTTATATAAAATTATTACTAGTACCACATTTTGACGTTCTATTGTCCATTAATGAACTACATCTTACAGACGTAATTCAGAACGTTTTGCCTGAACGTTAAAGAAACGTTCTGCTAGAACGTTAAAGAAACGTTCTGCTAGAACGTTGAAGGAACGTTCTGTTAGAAGGTAACGGAGCTTCCATATAACGTTCAAGGGACGTTTTATAAAATTGTTAGTAACACCATTTTTTGACGTTCTACTACCCGTTATTGAACTGTAACATACTGACGTGATTCACCACGTTCTGCCTGAACGTTAAAGGAACGTTCTGTTAGAACGTTAGAAGAACATTCATAGAACGTTATAAAAAAGTGATAGTAGTACCACGTTTGACGTACTACTGTCCGTTATTGAACTGCAATACATAGACGTGGTTCAGAACGTTCAGGTAAAACGTTGTTCTAGAACGTTAATGACACGTTGCATGAAAGTGTTACAAACACAAGTATTTGACGTGTTATTGCCCGTCTTAGAACTGTAACATGTAGACGGCATTTTGAACGTTCTGCTTGAACGTTCCCGACACGTTGGTGAAGCACTTGATCTGAACGTTCTCTGAACGTTCTTGTGCTAGTTGGGATAAGTTTAAAAAAACAGGATCCATTTATTATATTTCAGGAAAAAATAGCAGTTACAAAAATTAAGATCTCCGGAGTAAATATAAAAGAATTACTAATAGATTTGTATGAAGTTTACTGCATCGTTACATTAAAGAAAAGACCCCGATATTCTTTTGCGAGTCCTTTTATAGCCTCTGGAAAGGCGGAGCTTCCAAGAAATGACGTCAGCCACGTCAGCCATTCCAGTTCGCTTTAAATATTTCCAGAACATTCTATAACTGTAGGTGTAGAAAAGGCGGGAAAAACAACTTGACTACGAGGCTGTGGATTTAATTCCACGTACTTTCAAATAAAAGAACGTCGCCATTAAAAATTAGAAGAACATACAGTTAGAATTTTAAGTGTATTCTTGACTGTGGAATTTTATTATTACATATATATATGTCTAAATAAATACGTATGTACGTATTTATCTCGCATAATTCAAAAAGGAATTGTCTCAGAACGTTGAAATTTGTATGTAGGACTAATATAACATGTAGATGTGCATCTACTTTTTTGGTTGCAATCGGCCACACCAAAAGTAATAAATAAATAAATAAATAAATATATATATATATATATATGATGTACCAGCTTTAGTTGTAGCTTAAATTATCAGACGATAAGTTTAAAAAAAAAAAAAAAAAAAAAAAAAAAAAAAAACAGGATTTATTTATTATTATTCAGGAGAAATAGCAGTTACAAACCAAATATCCGGAGTAAATAAAAAGAATTACTAAGGTTTTTGTATGAAGTTTACTTATTATTCAGGAGAAATAGCAGTTACAAACCAAATATCCGGAGTAAATAAAAAGAATTACTAAGGTTTTTGTATGAAGTTTACTGCATCGTGACATTTAAGAAAAAGCCCCCGATATTCTTTATAGCCTCTGGAAAGGCGGAGCTTCAAAGAAATGACGTCTGCCTCGTCAGCCAATCCAGTTCGCTTTAAATATCTCCAGAACTTTCTATAACTGTAGGTGCAGAAAAGGCGGAAAAAACAACTTGACTACGGGGCTGTAGAATTAATTCCACGTACTTTCAAATAAGAGACTGTCGCCATTAAAAATGAAAAGAACATACGGTTAGAATTTTAAGTGTATTTTTGACTATGGAATTTTATTATTACATCTATATACCACCACTTATCCGATCTTTCTTTTATCAGTCGTTGGTCTTTGCGATATACTTGCAATCACAGAAGTGTTTTAAATGATGAAAATTTTTGCCAATATCAAATATTTAAAAACATTATTTCCAACAATAACAAAATCTAACTTTTAATTTGGTCTTCTGATTCATATACTTGTATTTCTGAAGATTATAAGGTATTTCTCCCGCCCTCTTAACATGCCTTCGTAGCGTAGTGGTCGGCACACTGGGCGCGTATTCCAGAGGTCCGTGGTTCGATTCCCGGCTAAGGCGTTACTCATTTTTCATCTCTGCTGCTTTCGAAATAACGTAATGTCTCTACAAGGTTTTATACTCGTTGTGAAGAAAATTATAAGGAGTTTGAATCCTGTATAATAAAAATTGACTTGATTTCAAAATTTGCAGTTTTTTATGTCATTTTCAACTTGCCTTGAACAATCGTTTAAATGTGTTAATTTACTAGACCACGAAAGGAAGTCAACTGATATCTGCATCAGATTTTTTATTTCGTTTTTCAGTGCTGTGTGAATCTATTGTTAAATAATAGGGAAACCTTTGGATGTGTAAGTAATGCATATTCCTTTGTTCATCGCAGTGCAAAAAGCGGCAGCACCTAGAATTTCCAAACCTGTTTTTGGAGAATGAATCGGTTTACATTCTAGAGTCATTAGGTTTTTTTGAAACAGAAGACGAGTAAAACGAGCAGTGTGGTATGACGTCACGCTCATCCACTCCTGGCGCTATATCTCGGTATGCCGCCCAACCGGTACAGTGTTTAGCGTCGCTGACTGCCGTGGCGAAAGGTCCGGGTTCGAATCCCGGAGAAGGCATGGATGTTTGTATAGTGTCGGTGCCGCATAACGGCACTCTAAATATGAGCCGAAGGTCCGATAACATTTAATTATGATAGCATTAAAAATGTATTCTTTTCATATACTTAGGCCTCTGAAGTATTGTAGAAAAAGAAAATATATACATTTGTATGCAGATTTACGACGTAATTACAAAATATTTACATCCGGTCGTGTCAAACCCATTGAACTCAATGGTAAATTACCCAATGTTTTAGTCACCAAAGAAGGGATCGCCAGTGCTTCAAAGCAGCGTATGGGTTAACCGGTTTAGGGCCACACCATTAACTTCCTACCTCATTCCTACCTCATACATTTATAATCATTATAAATTAGATACATTTAATAATTAGATTTCTTCACAGTACTTTCACAGTTGTTTATAAGTGAATAAATTCTTCATTTCAAATACATTTATAAATAATTTAATGAATATTTAAGTATTTTGTCAGAGGCAGATACAGGCTTTTTGCAAGCACATGCATAAATACCCATACATATTTCCTATTTTTCATTTCCGGCATGTGCAAATCTTTAATTTCTGTGCATTCACTATATTTTTCGTGTAAAGTAATTTACACTAATTTAGCATACACCCGAAAGTTTTACATAAAAAATATATATGAATATAATTTGAATAAAAATTATAAGTATTATTTTTAGTACCCACTCAAAGGTCAGTTTTTCTTCAAAATTCCTCCACGATGGCATCTCTCTCTTTAGGCAGATAGCCCTTGCATGCGTTACTCTATTTAATAAAAACTTAATCTGGCATATGTGCCTAATTACAAATATTTTAACATACATAATTTTATATTTATAAAACGTGTAAGCCCAAAGTGATTATTTTTCAGATATATAAAATTAAAACGATGGGTTTAAAATGAGCTGCAGTAAAGCCTCTCCTCTAAAAAATTTTAAAAGGTACATGTTACAATAATATATGGATGTGAAAAAAATTCGTTTTATTTAAAACATTTTGGCGTTTGGAAAATAAAATAAAAGTAGCGAATACTCTATCAAGGGTATCGAAAGACGTATACAATTTTAAATGTACCGTAAGGTATTTTTCATTCTTTAAGCATAACATTTTTCTTAAAATCTATATTTTTCTAGTTCAACAGCTTAGAATTTTATAAAACAAATTCATAATCTAAATCGCTGTTGTTAGTTATCGAAAAATAACCAAGATGTGATTTTTGCGTAAATGTCACTAAACTATACAAATTGCTATTATCCATCACACTATGAATGTTTCTTTCATGCGAAAGTGTCCCTTTTTCGATTTCTATGGAACTGTCGTGTGTCGAAATACTATCAGAATCTTGTCGAGCGAGCTTCTGAATGTAAACAAAGAACACCCCCTCTGGTGACCCAAGCTTCAAAGCAGTGCTTCACTTTTAGCGCGTGTTGGCCCCTCTTCCCTTTCCTACCTCCATGGTTTTGGTGGTTGAAGCATGGAGGTAGGAAGTAAGATGGAGTCGCTCTAAACAAGTTTCTCCCGTACCCTGCTCTGAAGCACCGGCGATCCCTACGTGGTGACCAAAACATTGGGTCATTTACCATTGAGTTCAATGGGATTTGACGCGTTCGGATATAAATATTTTGTAATTACGTCGCAAATATACATATAAATGTATATATTTTCTTTTTCTACAACACTTCAGAGTCCTAAGTATGTGAAAACAACATATTTTTAAACAACATTTCATTCTGAACGGAATTAAATGCTATACTTTTCACGGGACAATTTTCTCAGAATGGTTTAATTTGAATAAAACATTTTCACAAGTTTTCGTTAATTACATTAGAAAAAAAAATTAAGGTAATTCCATTTTATTCGGTTAAGGTACAAAAATTCAGATCAAAGTTTATTGCATTATTAATATTAAAATTATGCATTATTTCTTTTCTATTTATAGAGCTTCTTCCTAAAATACTTTCTTAAATATGACATGATTTTTTTGGCTTCTGAGGCATGCATCTTTTAAATCGAAAAATGTAAGTCAATTTATAATTAATGCTGTATTCGGTTCATTTTAAATTAGAGAATTATTAGGAATTAGCGAAATACTTTAAATGGTACTTGACTTTCTCTGAACATTTCTGAAAAGAAATGAAATAAGTTTTTTTTTTTTTTTTTTTTTTTTTTTTTTTTTTAAGTATTATTTAAAACTTGTAACTGAGTTATTATAAAATGTAAAGGAAATAATTCTTTTAATTATACTTATCGGATTTTTTTTTTTTTTTTACCCTTCATTTCAACAATACATATTCCAAAACTCTTTATTACGTTCTTGTGCGCATCTTATAGCATTTGCCTTACAATACCTTTTAACAGATTGCTTTACAATACGAACAATTCTTACTTAAATAGTTTTATAACGTATTTGTCAACAGGATTTCAATTTATGTTTACAATTCAATATTAAGGTTATTATATATTTAGATAACATTTATAATCATTATAAATTAGATACATTTAATCATTAGATTTCTTCACAGTACTTTCACAGTTGTTTATAAGTGAATAAATTCTTCATTTCAAATACATTTATAAATAATTTAAGGAATATTTAAGTATTTTGTCAAAGGCAGATACATGCTTTTTGCAAGCACATGCATAAATACCCATACATATTTCCTATTTTTCATTTCCGGCATGTGCAAATCTTTAATTTCTGTGCATTCACTATATTTTTCGAGTAAAGTAATTTACACTAATTTAGCATACACCCGAAAGTTTTACATAAAAAATATATATGAATATAATTTGAATAAAAATTATAAGTATTATTTTTAGTACCCACTCAAAGGTCAGTTTTTCTTCAAAATTCCTCCACGATGGCATCTCTCTCTTTAAGCAGATAGCCCTTGCATGCGTTATTCTATTTAATAAAAACTTAATCTGTCATATGTGCCTAATTACAAATATTTTAACATACATAATTTTATATTTACATTTAGCCATCAAGTTTCAAACTTTTCAAATCTTCTAGAAAATAAATTTTGGCAGATCTCTTTTAGCAATTTTCTTAAAATTTTTTATTTTTGTAGTGCAACAGCTTAGAATTTTATAAAACAAATTCATAATCAAAATCGCTGTTGTTAGTTATCGAAAAATAACCAAGATGTGATTTTTGCGTAAATGTCACTAAACTATACAAATTGCTATTATCCATCACACTATGAATGTTTCTTTCATGGGAGAGTGTCCCTTTTTCGATTTCTATGGAACTGTCGTGTGTCGAAATACTATCAGAATCTTGTCGAGCGAGCTTCTGAACGTAAACAAAGAACACCCCATCTGGTGACCCAAGCTTCAAAGCAGTGCTTCACTTTTAGCGCGGGTTGGCCCCTCCTCCCTTTCCTACCTCCATTGTTTTGGTGGTTGAAAGGAGAGGGGTGAGAGACCATCGGACCTCCATTCATCGGACCCGTCCCCCCCCAGGAGGTCTCCATCAAATTTGGGGGCGTAACTAAGCTAATCTGTACTACGACCTGAAAAGTGCTCAAGGCTGCAGAGCTATTTTAGGCTTCCTTGCAACGAGGAATTTAGAGGTTTGGGCTGACTACGTCGTACAAGTGATGGTGTATTTAATTATGGCAAAGCACACTAGGGCTATCTGCCTAAGGGAAGGGACGCCTTCGGGGAGGACTTTCTTAGGGAAACTGGCTCGTATACACGTTACACATGGGGAAAACCACGAAAACACCCATGCAGCCAGCCCTTTCGCGGGAATCGAACCTCGGGCCGAACTACCAGTGTTCAGAGACTTTACCGCTCGGCCGCTCGTGGGCCCTTCGTACAAGTGAATATAAACAACAACAACAAATCTCAGTATTTGCGGAGGGGGGCAGTATCCTACGCGTGGTTTATAACAGCATTAAAAGTCTTCCGCTTGCTGCGTTTTTCGAGGGGGGGGGGACGAGTTTACAGAATCCTAAAACATTCCTCGTAATTGAGCCTTCTGGTTAGGTAACCGCCGGTCGGGTTCTTGTTGTAATATTTATTGCATTCAAGATTTTAAAAATAATATTTATTTAATGCGTAATTATACAAATACACATATTTAATGCATTATTATACAAATGAAGTAAATGTAAGTAGAAAAAATAAGGTAAAATTTTGGAAATACCAAGAGTTACATACCACTTCAGTATCGGCAAAGTTATTCTTTCATTAAAAATCATTAAAATGCTTAAATAAAGTTTCTTTAGTGATGAACAAATTTGTCTCAACAGAAATAATTACATACGCTATTGTGAATCATCTTTTATCACTAATTCATTTAAACATTATACGTTATCTTAATCCCTTTCATCGGGAACCCTTTATTGTGTGTGTGGCGAAGGCAAGAGCATAAAAACATTTCCTGTCGACTTGGAGGATTTTGCTTCTGTGTTTTTATAGCTGTATTTCCAATTAAATTTAATGAATGTATTTCGAATGAAAATATGTGCCACTCCTCTTTTTGTAACTCAAATTTATTCCAAAACTCATTACCTAAATTTGGTAAATTTTTTTTTGCCTGTGACAGTTTTAATTCCTCGAAACTTAATGCCCTTACTATATTCTCCATTGTGATTTCTAAGCGTGGGAAAGGTAAAAATATATGAGCAGGCTTAGATGTCGGTCTTTTATAAACACATTTTCTGACTCATGAGAACTGACATGAAAACATTTAAAAACTCGGAAAGTAATTCATGAAACAGAAGGAAAAACACCATACAGTTTACTGGGAACAAGAAATAATTCTCGTTGCAAAGACATCTACAATTTTATATCCAAACTAAATAAAAGCACGGCGAGCTTTTGATAAATTTATAAAGATATTAGCAGAAGTACCCAATGCCGGTTACGTTAGATTGAAAGCAATGTAGCGAACAACAGAAAGAACGATACCGCTGTAATCCTTCTGTAATAATGATGCAAAAAATACGATTCATAACCATACATTTCTCACTCTGATGCGATAGGGAACCCACATAACAAATTTCATTAGAAAACTAAACTAATTCTCTCTCATTATATCGGCAACAACGGAACACAGTTTTTAATGATTTTCTTCTTTCTAATCAAATAGTCGTGAAAGCTCAAGTTCCAGCCAATATTTCACCAATATTCAATTTTAGTCGATCAAATGTAGCAAAACATTTATCATAATTGATTAGAAATCAATAACGCGAACAAACAAACAAACCCACAAATAGACATTCTTCATTATATTGTTACGAAATGTTCAGTCGCAGTAAGATAGCTTCCCCGCAAAGCAGGTTTAGGGTTGCCATAAAATAGTAAGGGAAAGCACGGTTGCCACTTTTGGCGAGAAATCGCCCATTTGGCGACAAAATCGGCGATATACCATGGACGGATGGAGAACCTTCTGGAACGAATTCTTACCGGTTTAGCCCAGAATGTTCTCGAACACAACCCGAAAGCTATATAAACCCTGCTGGTTCGCAGTCAGTTAGTGTGCTTCGTCAAGAGTGCGAGTCAGTGTGTC
This sequence comes from Stegodyphus dumicola, assembly GCF_044657685.1. Taxonomy (NCBI): domain Eukaryota; kingdom Metazoa; phylum Arthropoda; class Arachnida; order Araneae; family Eresidae; genus Stegodyphus; species Stegodyphus dumicola. The sequence continues at coordinate 243,557,936 of NC_140771.1, forward strand.
TCGAGCTAGTCAGTCCGTGTGGAGTCGATCGAGTTGACAGCCGGTCAGCGAGTGCCGAATGAGTCGTCGAGTGCACCGAAGGAGTCTCTTAGTCTATCGCGGTTAGTGCATCGTCGAGAAAGCGTGTTGAGCTCCGGGAACGACTGAAGGGAGCTGTGCCCTGTGTGTCGTCGAGTGCATCCCGAGTTGTAGCGTGGAGAGTCTCGAGAGTACGTGCAGTTCCGAGAACGACCGAGCAGAGTCGGGAGCTGTATTCTTGTGCTTTGCAGTGAAGCTATCTTCACCGTGATAGCCTGATAACTTGAAGGCTGTGTCGCTGAGTCTCAGCGTGTTTATAATAGATCTTCGACGACTGTAAAAAGTGAGCTGTCCTGATTAATATTGGCTAAATAAAGTGTTTTTCGATACTTCATCAAGTGTCGTCGTTATTAACTCCAAATCTACGAACCCCGTACGAACGTAAAGGATAAAGAAGAAAAACGTAACAATATGTATAGGTTTTGTAAAACTTACAAAATTTTTGATTAACAAACTCTACGATTTGAAAGCGATTATTAGCAACATGTTTCGAAATAAAGCATTTAACGCGCGAGACTGTAGCCACTCAGAAAATGGATGCAAAAAAATAGTTTTTAATTAATCTCTCGGTTGATTAAAGTCTACGAAATGGCTTCCCACGAAATTTTGGAGTAGGGAATAATATATTTAATAATTGGCAATGCTAACATTATTTCATCGTAAAATTTAGATATTTTTTATTAACAAACTCTAGGATTTGAAAGCGAGCAGTGGCAACAACTTTCGAAATAAAGTAGATTTTCATCTCCAGCTTACGAGACTGTTGCCACTGGGAAAAGTGAGGGTAAAAGTCGTTTTTCCGAGTTTTTAATTAATATCTCTGATTTTAGTTACCTTCTTTTCGGAAAAAAGTGGACATCGACCTTTTCCAGGATCCAGAAAAGAATAGTACCAAGCTTTCTTCTGCAGGATCCAAAAAAGAAAGCTTGGTGACGAAGTAGTGACTGATTTATTAGCGAACAAACAGACTTTCATCTTTATTTATACAGATAATGGCTCATACATTTGACATTATAATTCTATTAACAGACTTCGTTCTTTACGCGACTAAGGTTTTATTACTAATGATATAAAATTGCAGCTGAATTTTGTAATGCCATGAATTTAATCTCTTTTCCCGTTAAACTACGTGATAAATTATTTTACTCCTTTATGTTCATTAAATATTTCATAAGATAAAACGTATTCTATAAAATACTTTTATTTCATCTTTTTTAAATTTTCCTTTTTAGACTCAGACACAGGTCATCAATCAATAATTCAATTAAAAATTGTGTTTCTACAATGAATAATAATTTTTTTACTCCCATTTATTCGGGTACATGAAGTCGTCGACGATTTTTGAAACTTCACCAAACAGAATCACAAATAAAGTTAAAAATTTCATATAGTTACGAATTTTATACATATGTAAATAATTTTAGTAAAATTATATGTGAAAATGTAGCATTTTTTATATAATATAACATGAAAAGCTCTGTCGGAAAGCTAAGATTACAGGAGTGTTACCAAATTTGTAATTAAGTAATTCTGTTATCAAATTTGGCAAGAAATCACCTAAAGTAACCAAACTTGGCGACCATTTAGCGACATTTCGGTCCGGTCTTTATAACTATATAACGTTGCGCGCCTCCAACGTGCACGCAACCAAGAGGTGACTGTGAAAACTTGTATAAAAGATAGAAGCTTGTGAAGGGTTTAAGTCCCTTTTTATTCAACGTAATAAATTACAATTGCGTTCTCTTGACGCTTACAGACGGTGCCAACTTGGCAGTCAAATAAAAATAATAACCTGAAAAGAAAATAAAGACAAGATTCTAACTACGAGGCTCTCTAAAATAACTAACTCACCGCGTTTTACAATACCGCTGCTAATTCAGCAGACTTGAAGCTCACTGGAACGATGACCACTACTTCCCGCCAAGCACATAGGCCGCAACGCGGGGTTCTTCAATTCTCGCTAACTACCTCCGCGCTCGCTAAGTAAGAGAATCTCTCACACCGAACTTGTTTCCTTCTATTTAAATCAGAATACTTCCGCTGATAATTTGAATCCTTGCGCGTTCTACTAAAATTTACATATTCTGGCATTGGCAGTTCCAGGGGAAAGTAAGGCTTGACAGGAAAGATAGTTTAAACTTAAAATAAATGTTAGTTAAAATAAATATAAACCCTACAACTATAATAGGTACTGCAAATGAATAACTGTATTTTATTTCTATATATAAGTATTACCGTGTCCGGCCCTTTTATGCAACTTTAATTCCAAACGAAATAAGTCACAAGTAACATATTATATTATAATGCAATATATTTTACTCTAATATCATAGCTTTCTTCGTCCACTGCTTTAAAATGCCCATAATGAAATCCTATTGACCGTAAGAACATAAGTTAGTTATTTTCATTTTTACTTCCTTGTACGAAGTAAAAAGGAAGTATTCTAATCGCGAAAAATTTCAGGCAGCATATTTCAACGAAAATATCCATTTTGACCGCTATCGAATGCAATTTAACGATGTTTTTGCGTGATATCTGCACGTAAGGACAGAATAAAAGACTCGTTTCCACCAAAAAAATTATAAAACTGCTTTAAAATGAATTCTGAAGAGAATTTTTCTTGGCGTCTGTACGTACGTATCTCGCATAACTCAAAAACGAGTAGCCTCAGAACGTTGAAATTTTGTATATAGGACTGCAATAACATGTTAGATGTGCACCTCGTATTTTAGTTGCAATCGGCCGCACCAAACGTATTTAAATATATTTATATATATATATATCCACTTTGTTGCCCGGCTCAGTGATCTCAGTTTCTTTACTCTTTTATGTTTGTAAATTGTACATTTTTTGCTTTAAAAATGATTGAATTACGTTGTTTTATCTTCCGGTTAAGGTTCTTATGCCTTTAGTAAATATGTGTGCAATATTTTTAGAATTATAAACAATTTCAAAGTTGTTTAAGTGCCGCTAAGGCTTTTTTTTTTTTTTTTTTTTTTTTTATGGCGGCCATGGATTGTTGACATTTGAAACAGCAAACTAGTGGATTTGTTGCCAATCTAGAGAAACTTAGCTTCGCAACAACAAAGATAACGCCTTCATTTATTAATGCCAATTAAATCATGCTTAATCCTTTCTGGAATTTTTTCGAGGAAATAAGTGTTTGTTAAAAATGTCCATTTTGTTTTTTGAAAGTCCTTTTCATAAAAACAGTTCGAATAGAATGAAAATATCTGGTAAAATCTCGAAAAGCCAGATAGTCCACAAATATGATGCATGTTGATAGTTAAGATTTACTTCGTAGTTTTTAATATAGATATTTTGAGTTTTTATGTATTTTTGCCTTCTCGCGAAGTGAGAACTGAATTAATTGAATGAGAAATACTCAATCGTCTGTGAAAAACTGTTTCTTTTTTGTTTTGTTTGCTTAATTTCTTTTATACATCATTCTAGCTTTATTACAGTATTTGAATAGAACATGTGGCAACGATTAGATAATTCTATTCTTTAAATGATATAAATTTTGTGCATTATGAGTTTTAATATGAACGAAATATAATACTGTTAAGTGAATCTAGCGCCAGAGTGTCGCTGTGGTAAACAAATAGAGTGAATTTTAAAGAATGGTGGTGTGGTGTGGTGGTGGTGTATTTAATTACGACAAAGCACACTAGGGCTGTCTGCCTAAGGGGAGGGATGCCTTCATGGAGGACTTTCTAAGGGAAACTGGCTCGTATACACGTTACACATGGGGAAAACCACAAAAACGCCCATGCAGCCAGCCAGTTCGCGGGATTCGAACCTCGGACCGAACTACCAGTGTTCAGCGACTTTACCGCTCGGCTGCTGGTGGGCCCCGAATTTTAAAGAATGCATTTATTCTATTGTGGTTTATGTGCTGTCGGCGAAGTAGATTTAATTCAATCCAATAAGTTTAAATCAAATGCAAGAAAAAATGCGTATAATTTAAAATTCCGTACAAGGAAGTCATGTGGTGTACACATCAAATTTTTTTAAAGATATGATTAAATGTTATTTATTGTTTTCAGGATTAAAGAAGATGTACATATGTAAATTGCACTACAATTGCTATACTTTCTGGAACACGTAAATTTTAAAAATACTGAAATTTAGATTTTGCCGATGCGTTACAATTTTGTCCCTTTTTATAATTTTGCTCTTTTCAAGATGTTCTTTTTAAGCACGTTATACATTTTCCCATTATTCTTAAGGATCAAACACAAAAGATTATGCGATGTATAAGTAATTTTTAACAATAAAAATTTGTCTGAATTCCTTTTATTCCTATGTTACTACAAATTCAAATCCAGATATATGTTTTTTTTTTAATATTTATATCGTATCATTGTACTTTCCATTTTTATTTCCGTAGAAACGTGAAAACATTCGGCCATCTTTTTTTACGGCCGTAAATATTGGAGAAAGGTTTGTAGATGCTAAGCTCTTTTCACCCGTACTCATTTAATTAAATGTGGGCGTTTCTCATTCACCCGTAATGCTGTGAAAGTACAGTGGTGTGATGCTTTAATGGTTTTATCGTACATTCTCAGTACATATTTCATGAAGGCGGCGCTTAAATATACATAATATAACGGAACAAGCATTCGATTCATCGAAAACGAACCTCAGGCTTGTTTACCGTAGATTCGTTTTTTCAATTTGTTAAATTCAGAAACTATTAGACATTAGATAAAAAAATCTGGTGTAGCAACTACATGATTTTTTAAGTTTGAAAATGCCGGAACATGAAAATTTGGTATTATTTAAAACATTTTTGCGACTGGAAGTATATGTCTACTATCGACGGTTGAGAAGTTATTTCGGTACTTTTCCGTTTCGCCGGCGCAAATCTCGCCAAGCAGACTTTACTGGCGACAACATACAGTATACACATAAAAAAAAATTTAAAAAATGTTAGTTTTAAGAATTCTTTTTTTTTTTTTTTTTTTTTTTTTTTTTTTGAAGGCATAAACATTTTAATATCGCTTAAAATTTTATAAAAATCCAATAAATAAAGACAATAAATTTGTAAAAAAACATTAATTTAAGAATTTACTATGCTTTCATGGTTCACCATCCTGATTCGCCGGTTCATATCACGTGACCCCAAGCGATCTCATCTCACGTAAACTACTCTACAAAATTCTAATGCTCTCAGTAATTATCTACATTAATTTCAAGTTAAATCTTAATTTGGAACACAAGTTTATATGCAAGAAATATTTCAATTCGTACGAATAGCTTACTCAGAAATTATGTAAAACTGCAGTGCTTTACTTCGCTAATGCATTCTCATTAGAATTGAATTTAACCCTTGACTTTACCTTTTCTATATTTTCGGCTTCGGGTAAGCGCTGTGATTGCATTCTAATAATTGACTTAATTACCGAAAATGGCCTTAGACATAAAGCTGAACTATCTGATAAAAATTCTATGCAATTATATGCCAGTATTGAAAAAAACAATCAATCTGATAAGAAAAAGCTGCGACTTGTTTTGAAAACGAGGCGTAAAAGGTTACCAGCGAGAATATTCCGTTTGGCATCGGTTGTACCATTATTGGCAACTTTATCGCTTGCGCCGGCAAAACGGAAAAGTACCGTTATTTCCTTGTTAAGGACTTTTGTAGACATGGTGGATGAAAGCAGACTTAATCATTAAAACATGTAAAATGACTTAAATTAGAGAATCAAATTTTGCAGTTTTTCCTTTCAGAATACCATTTAAGAAAGTTTTGAGAATTAATTAATTGCCATCCGTTTTGCAGTGTCGAACAGGATGATTGCATGTAGTATACTTTCTTGATTTTCTTCCTATCCTAATCCAATAAAAATTAGGTAGGTTTACAAAATACTCAATAAAGATATTTTTTCCAAGGCAGATAGATTTAAAGTGCTTTGCCAAAATAAATTACTCACCATTGCGATAAAGCTAAAAAATGACAGGAAGACTACAAAAGAATAACAAATAATATATGAAGGGGGAAGGTCAGTATTATCTTGTGAATAGTTATGACTTTTTTCCTGTGCATCATCATTTTATATAGTAACTAGCGGAAGTATCCGAAGCTAGTTATATTAGATTGAGAGTAATGAATCTAACAACAGAGAGAACGATACCGCTGTAATCCTTCTTTAATAACGATGCAAAAAATACCTTCCATAGTCATACATTTTTCAGTGTTATGAGATATGGAAGCCACATAACAAATTTCAATCGAAAATACACTAATTCTCTCTCATTATATCAGCAACAATGGCACTCAGTTTTTAATTATTTTCATTCTTCTAATCAAATGGTTTTAAAAGCTCAAGTTCTATCCAATATTTCACCTATAATCAATTTTAGTCGGTTAAATGCGGCAAAACATTTATCATAATTGATCAGAAATCAATAACGCAAGCAAACACACAAACAGACATTCTTCTTTATTTGTATAGATTTCGTAAAACTTACGAATTTTTGATTAACAAACTCTAGGATTTGAATGAGAGTAGTTTTATCTCCAACGAGCGAAACTGTTGCCACTCGGAAAAGTGAGTGCGAAAATCGGCGCTTTCGGAGTTTTTAATTAATATTTCGTCTGATTAAAGTCCTACGAAGATGGGAATATTTGAAACGGCTTCCCACGAATTTTTGGAATCGGGAATAATGTATTTAATGTTTGGCAATGCTATTTTTATTTCATCTTAAAACTCAGAAATTTTTTATTAACAATCTCTAAGATTTGAAAGCGAGCAGTGGCAACAGCTTTTGAAATATAGCAGGTTTTCAACTCCAGCTTGCGAGAATTACCGCAAGGAAAAATGAGGGCAAAAATTATCGTTTTTTAGAGTTTTTAATTAATATCTCTGATTTTGGCTACTTCTTTTGGTAAAAAGTGGACGTTGATCTTTTCCAGGACCCAGAAAAGAATTGTAGAAAATTTGTTGACGATAGCTATAGTAGTGACTGGGTTATTAAAGAACAACCAAACACACAAACTTTCTTATATAGATAGATTAGCACACTTATTCGAAGATCCTTGGTTTGGTTCTCAGCGATCATTCAATTGATTTTTGTCGCTTTCTGCTCCAAAAGGCTTTATAGTGTTTACCTTCTTACTGATATATTGAAGAAACCTGGAAATGGCGAATCAAAGTGACATTCTAATATAATAAAGGCCCTGCCAATATTCTTTCATGCTGATAAATATAATTAATATGCAAAATTTATAAAATTCTGCTTTGAAAATGTGACTTCTTGCATGAATAGCTAAAGCAAAATGAAGGAAACATTTCAGAAAAGAATACCGTAACGTTTATTGATGAAGAAAAATGGACACAATTTTGTATCTACTTGGAAGATTTGCTAAGTATAGTTTATGAGTCATTTTGACACCTGGACAGCAGATGGACTAAAGCATCATCCATAAATAACACTCAAGCTTATCATTTCTCCTCATCCAACCATTTTCGAATAGATATCGATTTGTTTCATAGAATAATGAAAAACATTTTTCATCCTAAGGAAAATAAACAATACTGAAGTCTTCCTAATTCGAATAAAAAGCTTGTTAGACTATGATTTCATCATGTCTGAATTTACGAAGCTCAGTGTTTCGTATTTGCTTTATATAATACTAGCAGCTTTGCTGCCAGCCTTCGCCTGGCTTTTAAATGTACCGGAAAAATGGCTGAAGGGAACACCAAACGTTAAATTTATAAACTGCGAAGAATTTTACTCTGCAGAACAACTTCATAAAAAAAAGGGTACTACTTTGGTAGACGGTTCCACGGAATTTTTGGCGATTTACGTTGGCTCAATTGTTGGGCGATTTTTACAATCGTCAGCCATCTTGAAAAACGCTGTTTTTATACATAGTAAAGTATTCGAAACTTTAAAAAAAAAAAAAAGAAAAAAAAAAAAAGCGTTAAAAGTAATGGATTAATTTTTTGTTGATAATGTCGTTTTTTAAGATGGCAGGCAAGTGTAAATAAATATATTTACTACAAGTATAAAATACTTAGTATTACTTTCATATTATTTAGGTTATTATTACTTTCATATTATTTAGGTTATTATTACTTTCAAATAGCAAAAAAAGAGAATAAAAACACCGCTTTAAAAACATTGAGCTAACGTTTAATTAGATTAAAATATTACTGCAATTGAACATCGAATTAAAACTATCATACCAACATTTAAAAGAATTAGAATATTGTTAAATTCAAATACTTTAAAATACGTTATATAAAATATAATTAACATTAAAACATATGTGACAATAAATATCTCAGCAATTTTTTTGAAATTTTGGAGACTGCTATAACATGTAATTGTACACCTCTCTTTTTGGTTGCAAACGGCCGCCCCAAACTTATATAGAGATATAGATAGGTATCCACTCTTTTACCTGGTTCCGTAAGCTCAGTTTTTTTATTCTTATATATTGATAAAATGTGCACTTTTTGCTTTAAAAGTGATTTAATTATGTTATTCGTATGTTAGGGTTAAGGTTTCTATACTTTTAGTTGATCTGCATGCAGTGGCTATAAAATTACCAACAATTTTATAGTTGTTTAAGTGCTGTTATGGCTAACGGAGCCGTCACTTGTTTATATTTGAAACTTTCATAGAACAGTGAATCAAGTCAGTCTGTGCACCAGCTTCTGTGTCTTTTGGCCGAGCGAGACCAAAAGTAACCTTTCAATTTTGTGCATCGAAAAAATGTGTCTTCTTGCTCGCTGGCCGAATTGCTTATCTTTCCATAGAAACTGTACTTTTAATTGTAAAAAATTGTTTCTGTAACAGTTTTTAACTCTATTTGGTGTTTCAGGTTTCCCGAATATTTTACAATCTTTAATGAAGGTGTTTTGAGTTTTTATATGGTTTTGCCTTGTCGCAAAGTGAGAACTAGATTACTTGAATGAGAAATATGTATCTCTAACGAATTCGAGGAAATAACTTTAAATAAAGAGCAGGAAAAAAATGTGTATAATTTAATAGGCCGTACAAGGAAGTTATGTGGTGTATACATAAGATTTTTATATCAGTGATCTCATAATAAAAGAGGTTGGCTTTAATTATTACAGTGCAGATCAGAAATGGAGTCTGAAGTAACGGGCCTGTGTGCTTTTCAGTGATGAATTGAGGTTCAGTTTAACGTTTCTTTTGGAATGAGCTGGTAATGCTAAACATTCTCAGCAGCGTTAAGAAATATGATGATTACTACAAATGAGGGTGCTACTTTGGTAGACGGTTGCACGGATTTTGGCGACTTTTTGGCGATTTGCCTTTTGGCGAGTAATACAACTTATGGTAAACCCATTGCTGGATAAGTTATTTATGGTAACCAATACTTTGTAGATATTTTATTAAAAAAATAATGCGTTTTATTATGCATAACTTCCGTGTTTTAAATATTATTTATGGCTTCTAAATATTAAAAATCAATTTAATTTTACATTTTTATTTGAAGTAAAAATTTTGTTGTTTATAATATTTTATGTTGTGGATGATGTAATCAATGACGTCACCTTACTTAAAAAGTAATTGGTTTCATTAATATCTATAAATTTAATCTAATGTTTTAAACATTATTTATGGCTGTTAAATATTAAAATAAAATTTAATTTTGCATTTGTTTTAAAAATGATTTTATTTTGAATGATTACTTAATAATTTTAATTCTATGCGTGATGTAATCACCTCCCTGATTGGTTACTGGATATTTGTGCATTACCGCGCCATTTTAAAATTTTTATTATTCATCTCTTCGAATTCCTCGGATTTCAAATGGAATGGATATCTCCGTTTCGAAGACGAATGTTGTTATTGGTAATTACCAAGAATCATTGGTATTGGAATAAAAAAATTGCCCTTTGAGACTTTATTTTGGCCAACCTGTCTTTCCTAATCAAAGATTTATTTATAAATTGTTAATAGCGTTCAGAGGAAATTTTGGAGGAAACCTCGCTAATTGCTTCTTCAATGAAGTGCGAGATATTTGGATAACAGATGAAGATGGTTAAAAGATCCGATTCAATTATGATTTCGATTTTTTTGTGGTACTTATCAATAAAACAAGACGTTAAATTACTTAAAAAATGTAAGTACATATTTTTCTTTTATTTTATAATTGTATACTTCAATTTTTGTTAAAAAAATTAATACACTATTTTCAAAAATTGCCGAGATAATTATTGTCACATATGTTTTAATGTTAATTATATTTTATATAACGTATTTTAAAGTATTTGAAATTAATAATATTCTAATTCTTATAAATGTTGGTAGGATGGTTTTTAATTCGATATTCAATTTCAGTAATATTTTAGTCTTATTAAACGTTGGCACAATGTTTTTATAGCGGTGTTTTTATTCTTTTTCTTGCTATATGAAAGTAATAATAGCCTTACTTTAGTACTTTATACTCATAGTAAATGTATTTATTTACATTTGCCTGCCATCTTAAAAAACGACATTTTCAACAAAAAATTAATCCATTACTTTTAACGATATTTATTTATTTTTTTTTTAAGTTTCAAATACTTTACTATGCGTAAAAATAGCGTTTTTCAAAATGGCTGACGATTATAAAAATCGCGCCAACAATTGTGCCAACGTAAATCGCCAAAAATCCGAGCAACCGTTTACCTAAGTAGCACCCAAATGAGATATAATGGTATGGCAAAAAAATGGGGGAATTAACATGTATATTCCCCTGTTTTATTCGACAGAGGATCTGTGTTGGCATATAGATTTCGAGGTATTGTCTTACAGCTCCGTGCAAAACGTTTTAAAGATGCAAAGGAATTTGACTTCCTTTTCATGGATGATAATGCATATCCACATCAAATTTTGTTTTCATGATTTAGAGAGAAAAGTTGAGAAAGCCATTATTCATTGCTGTAAGAATAAAGATTCAATTATGTGTCGATATAAATTTTCGATTTGTATAAAACATACGCGTCTAATCGAGCGTAAGGATCAATCAGATGGCTATGAGTTGTTTTAATAAATTTGCCAATGCTCATCATTGTAAGAGAGATTACATAGTTCGAAGAAAGCAAGAAGAATATCTCTACATATAATAAAACAAAGAGTATGTCATGGTGTGTGTGTGTGTGTGTCTTTCGTTCGCGCTGCGCGTAAGCTAATAGACCCACGGCTACGAAATTTGGTACATAGGTGCATCTAGACAAGAGCCAGTGCACCTCGAAGCGGTTTTTTTTTTTTTTTTTTTTTTTTTTTTTTTTTTCGAAATTTGAATTTTTTTTATTTTATGTTTTGTGACGAAATCGCGTCTTTTTGAGACATATAGGGCTATAGGAAAGCGAGATTTTATTCTACACACTCCATTTTCACATCTTCATGAAACGTAGGCACTTAGCTATTTTCTGAACTTAAAATAAATTTCGTGTTTCAATAAATCGATTCAATACGAATTTATTTAACAAAGGGAGCTTAACACCTTTTCAGTGGGATTTTTTCTAAAATGTACAGTTTATTTTTCTTTGATTTTTGACGCGTTAAACTTTCATCCTTGCGACTGCTTTTACAAAAAGAATTTTCGAAAAATGATAATATTTTGTATTTAAAAAAATTTTTTTTAATGAAGCTTCCGAGTACACTTCTCACATCTCACATCTTTAAAAATGTGATTTTGACAACAATTTTCCTGTCTTATTGTTGTTGATAGATTTTCGATGAAATAGCATCGTTTTGAATAGTTTCATTCTTTTAGAAATATGGGTTTGGCAACAATCTTTCATCGTATTTCTTATGTCACTGCTTTTAAAAGAATCGCATATTTCATTCTCATTTATATATATATATATATATATATATAATATATAATATATCAAGCTAGGCAGTAATTACAATTTTGAAAAACTAATTTTGGTCTAGAAAATATCTTGCGCAATATGCTGCAAAATAAGTAAAATATAAAAAATTGGAAGAGAATTGAGACTATTAAAATTTCCAAGACACTTAGTCTAATTTTAAAAAATTTTTGTAGCGAAAAAGTTTCAATTGTCTGTTTCGGCGAAACGTGTAATGGGGTTAGCTTGATTCAATATTCAAATAAATTAAATTTCCCTTGAAAAGCCAGTTTGGAAGTCGAGTTGGGCTAATTTACCATTTTCCGCTTACTTTTTTATCTGATTCTTTTTTTTTAATGTTTTACATGTTTAATGGTTTGATTTTCATATGTATTAATTTTTTTAAAACGTGTTGAACTTTTTGGAGCAGCAGCTCTTGGTAACTTTTAGACGACCTTACTACATTTATATATATATATATATATATATATATAATACATTTTTATTGATTTTTTTTTGATAAAGTTGTTCTGTAAAGTAAAATTCTGCGCGGAATTTTATGTTTTTTGATTTGCTTTCATGTTATTTTTTGCTTATTTCACTTTTTGTAAGATATTGAAAACTTTTGCATGATTTTTTTTTTCTTCAACGGAAAGTTTGTTAATTTTTTATTAGGATAATTAATATTTGTATTAAGGGATATACCTTATTTCATTGTAATTTTTTTCTCTTGAAAGTATAAGATAAAATATCATTAATTATACTTTGCTTTTCAGAATTTTTTTGTTTTTTGTATCCTTTTATGTTATTTATTGCTCATTTCACTGTTTTTAAGATACTGAAAAGCTTTGAGTGATTTTTGTAGGAAAAGTTTCATTCTTTTAGAAATATGGGTTTGGCAACAATTTTTCATCGTATTTCTTACCTTACTGTTTTTAAGAGATTGGCATATTTCAGTGTCATCTTTATATATATATATATATAATACATTTTTATTGTTTTTTTTTTTTTTTTTTTTTTTTTTTTTTTTTTTTTTTTTTTTTGATAAAGTTGTTCTGTAAAGTAAAATTCAAAGCGGACTTTTATGTTTTTTGACTTGCTTTCATGTTATTTTTTGCTTATTTCACTGTTTGTAAGATATTGAAAGGTTTTGCATGATTTTTTTTTCCTTCAACGGAAAGTTGATTAATTTTTTATTAGGATAATTAATATTTGTATTAAGGGATATAGCTTATTTCATTGTAATTTTTTTCTTTGGAAAGTATAAGATAAAATATCATTAATTATGCTTTGGTTTTCAGAATTTTTTGTTTTTTTTTGTATTCTTTTATGTTATTTATTGCTCATTTCACTGTTTTTAAGTTACTCATTTCACTGTTCTTCACTGCAGAGTAAAATTCTACGCAGTTTTTTAATTTAACGTTTGGTTGTTCCCTTGAGCCATTTTTCCGGTACATTTAAAAGCCAGACGAAGGCTGGCAGCGAAGCTGCTAGTAATTGATATTTTTTTTTTTTTTTTTTTTTTTTTTTTTTTTTTTATTTGTGTGTGCGCAAATCTGGGACGAGTCTGCTTATAAAATAGGTGAATGTCTGTTCAAATAAAAATGTGGTTTATTAGTAGAATTTTCCTAGAGAAGTATGTATTGATGCACGTGCGAAAAAGAATCATATAATTGACGCTATGATTGTAGAGATTTATGAGAGTTAGTTTGGTAAAAGGAAGTATATATTAGTATTCAAAAAGGCAGTATAAAGTGGGTTTTTTTAACTCACAACGGAAGTTCGAAACAAATGCGTTTTAGCGCTTTTCAAATTGCTGCGACGAAATATTATCTTCACCCCCGTATTACATTTAAAGAAATTAAATAATGAAGAATCTGCATGAGTGTTTTCACGTTTCTTGCAATGTGAAAAAACATCGGTACCTAGAGCCATCAAATTTTGAATACAGTAGTTCTCCACCCGACCATGAGCACCTGGGAGACGGAATTCTGAATTTGTTTTATTATCTATTTCGTATTTTGTAAACCTTTAGCGAATTTTTCATTAACAAACTCAACAATTTCAGAGCGAGCAGTGGCAACACTATACGAAATAAAATATTTTTATCTCCAGGGCGCGAGACTGCCTGTCGAAAATTCTAAAGATATGCTGTTTTTAAATATTTTGTGATTGCCGTTGAATCTAATTTTATGTGGCATAAGCGTGACATTCAATAAACGTTACATTTCATAAATAAAGTAACACACAAGATGTTAATAATGAAAAGACAAAAAGAAGTTTCGGAAAGCCATCGTAGTAAGAAAACTGATCATTGATATGATGAATTGGTGTTGGTGTATTTAATTATGGCAAAGCACACTAGGGCTATCTGCCTAAGGGATGGGATGCCTTCGTGGAGGACCTTTCTAAGGGAAACTGGCTCGTATACACGTTACACATGGGGAAAACCACCAAAACGCCCATGCAGCCAGCCCGTTGGCGGGATTCGAACCTCGGACCGAACTACCAGTGTTCAGGGACTTTACCGCTCGGCCGCTAGTGGGCTATGATGAACCGAGAAAAGGCTGAAAGAAAGCAGAAAAATGTATGCCAACACAACGCTGCATTGAGAAATCTAAACGTATACTAATTTACTGTTTTTAAAATTTTTGTATTTTAGCTGTTGTATTGTGTACGGTGTAAGTGCGAAGAAAATGATACTCAATAATAAAGGTCTGAGTTGTTATGGATTATGTTGTTGAGGATATTGTTACGAACTTTGTACATAGATGGATGTTCTTAGTGCAATTATATGTGAAATTGTTTATATACAACAATTTCACATATAATTGCACTACTACAACATTTCTGCGTAATGTAAGACGAACAATCTAAAGAGAGAATCTATGCTGGAAAAGCAAGAATACACGGGCACGTCCATTTAACATTGAGTAAATGGATATCTCGGAAATTTGGCGAGAAATCTCCAAAAGTCGCCACACTTGGCGACATTTTGGTCCAGTCCCTTTATGACAGCAATATGTAGTATTGTAATTGATCAATGTATTAGCTGTAAACGTAATTCGACTCTCACATTGCTTTCCAGTAATTCCGAGAAGCAGAAAGTACTAGAAACATCTCGGCGGCCGGATGAAAACTATATAAGACCAAAAAGATAGCATCTGCTCTCAGTTGTTTGGTTATTGTTGTTGCGAGTTGTTAGTTTAGTGTAAACTGAGTAATCTGTCTCTTTAGATGCGCTTTGCATTGCCTTGTGTCTAACGTTAACAAAATTGGATGATACTATATGCCACCACTTTTCCGCAAGGCAAAGGAAACCCAAACATACGTCCAAGCTTACATACAAAAATATTTTTCAATATTTAATAGTAAAGATCTACTTTAGGTTCCTGGCCGCTCAAAGGACTAGTTAATAGTACAAAAGTAGAAAAAGAAAACTAATTCCTCAGACACTAAGATCCGAATAGACAGTCAAAATCTAAAAGATACAAAATAAAACTATAAATTTTTAAAGAAACAAATTCCCTTGAAAATAATAAAAATCATATTCGTATCCAGTTAAAGATTTTTATTCGATTTTTTGGTAAACAGCTTATTTGTATCGTGTTGAAGACATGGAGACTAAACACCTACATTTCGATATACTATGTGTACATTTTCCTGGATATTTAAATAATTTATGTAGTATGTAAAACATAAATTCCTGCATTAAAATATTCTACGTCAACATAATTTAAGAGATTTGGTTACTTCACTCTGTGTTATTTATTCTGAAAGGGAACCAAATATTAAATGGAAATAGGAGGTTTAAAATGCGTTTCCAAATTTCAAATTTTAAATGGAAACTTAAGGATTTATTCGATTCATTTAAGATCGGGGTCTCATTTTAAAGGTGGTGTACCTCTCTGAAGATCTGCTTCGAAATGCGAATGACATACGTGTAATTATATGGTTGGTAGCTTCCCCGTTAGTTGATCCTGCGGTCATTGCTGATAAGAGAAACAGGCATCGCTCCCCTAAGACTATTTATCTCACTGAGTAATGGACATGAGGTCTGCAGTGGTCATCTAACTACTGAAAGAAATGTCCGATTTCCGTTTAAACATTTAATTTGGAACAATTTTTACTTCCTTGTACGAAGTAAAAAGGAAGTATTGTAATCTCGAAAAGTTTCAGGCAGCATATTTCAAAGAAAATAACCATTTTGACCGCTATCGAATGCAATTTAAGGATGTTTTTGCGTGATATCTGTACGTAAGGACAGAATAAAAGACTCTTTTTCCTTCAAAAAAATTATAAAACTGCTTTAAAATAATTTCTGAAGAGAATTTTTCGTGGCGTCTATACGAACGTACGTACGTATCTCGCATAACTCAAAAACGAGTAGCCTCAGAACGTTGAAATTCTGTATATAGGACTGCTATAACATGTAGATGTGCACCTCGTTTTTTGGTTGCAATCGGCCCTCACCAAAAGTATATAAATATAATTATATATATATCCACTCTGTTACCCGGCTCAGTGATCTCAGTTTCTTTACGCTTATATGTTTGTCAATTGTACGTGTTTTCCTTTAAAAATGATTGAATTATACTGTTCTTATCTTCCGGTTAAGGTTTTTATGCCTTTAGTAAATCTGTATGCAATATTTTTAGAATTATCAACAATTTTAAACTTGTTTAAGTGCCGCTAAGCCGAATAATGTTTTTGATGGTGGCCATTGCTTGTTTACATTTGAAGCAGCAGAATAGTGGATTTGTTGCCAATCTAGAGAAACTTAGCTTCGCAATAATAAAGATAACGCCTTCATTTATTATTGCGAATTAAATCATGCTTAATCCTTTCTGGAATTTTTTCGAGGAAAGAAGTGTTTAAGATTTACTTCGTAATTTTTAATATAGATATTTTGAGTTTTTATGTATTTTTGCCTTCTCGCGAAGTGAGAACTGAATTAATTGAATGAGAAATACTCAATCGTCTGTGAAAAACTGTTTCTTTTTTGTTTTGTTTTCTTAATTTCTTTTATACATCATTCTAGCTTTATTACAGTATTTGAATAGAACATGTGGCAACGATTAGATAATTCTATTCTTTAAATGATATAAATTTTGTGCATTATGAGTTATAATAGGAACGAAACATAATACTGTTAAGTGAATCTAGCGCCAGAGTGTCGGTATGGTAAACTAATACTAGAGTGAATTTTAAAGAATGCATTTTTTCTATTGTGGTTTATGCGCTGTCGGCGAAGTAGATTTAATTCAATCCAATAAGTTTAAATGAAATGCAAGAAGAAATGCGTATAATTTAATATTCCGTACAAGGAAGTCATGTGGTGTACACATCAGATTTTTTTTGTATGTAAAGGGCAAGCAAGAGCACCGTAGTTAGCAAAATCTGAAAAGACTGAATTTTTAAAGCCTCACCATAGAGTTTTATATACCTCTGGTGTGACTCTATATATGTGTGTGTGTGTGTGTGTGTGTGTGTGTGTGTGTGTGTAAAATAAAAATTATGTAATATGTCCCCCTGAGTTATATTTACTTCACACATTACCCTTGAACCCAGAAGTTTCTCAGAATATTGCCGCATGGCAAAACATAAGGTCTTTAAATTAACTTTCAGCTATCTTTTACTGATTGAACAAAGTTGTTAATTCATTAAAGTTGTTTTACTGTTAAAAATATAATTAATACAGATATAATTGCAGTTATACCATAATGACATTTAGATTTATAATATAACTGAAAAAGTAATTGAAGTTTTGGCTTAGCAGTAATCAAGTAGTTAAGATTTTTGTTAAAAGTGGTAGAAAGATTTGGGTTTGAATTCTGGTGAACAATCTAGATGTTCGATTATCTTCATGCCTTTCCTTCCATACCCTTAGATGCTTTGCTGCATTCATTTAAACTATCAATCAATTCATACCTTTACTTAACAAACATACATGTATTTATTTTTATTCAAAATATTTTCAGCATAAGCAATTCACTCATAGTAAAATTAACGTCTGCAAATTAATATTATTAAATAGTAAAATTAACGTATTAACATTCCGCTTTGCGTATAGTTACCAGCTAATCAGACTGTAGAGACATTAGGATATTTCGAAGCAAGAGTGATGAAAAATGAGCAACGCCTTCGCCAGAATCGAACCACGGACCTCTGGAATGCACGCCCAGCGAGCAGGCCACCGCACCACGAAGGCTCGCTAAGAAAGCGTGAGAAATACCTTATAAGATTAATGAAAAATTGTGTAGTCAATATCTTTGTAATCTAACAACGCTCTCTGCAAGAGGGCGCCACATCTCGGCAGATTGCTTTCCATTTTCAGTGGACTTTATATTTTGACTGAGACAGTGTGTCTCATCCCTTCCCTACCTCCACTCTCACGTTCACTCATTTCGAGACCAAAAAAGAAATTTTCATCGCAAGGCCCTCAATGGGAATACCTCTGCTTATTGGGAAGGACTACCTAGCGCAGTAAATGCTACCCGTTTAAAAAGCGACTGTACGAGACCCAGTCGCCAAATCTTATTGGTCACGAATTATTGTCCACCACCTTTTAGTTTGGACGCCTCTTCTAAGGTCATTGCTTTCTTTTTTTTTTAAGCAGGAGACATGAGAAATGTGCAATGATCTCGCCGGGGTCTCGAACCCTGGTCCTGCTTGTATATATTGAATATGCTTCCACTTACACCACGAAGGCATGCGGAAAGGGAAAATACATTCACTTCCAAAAGTTAAGCACAAAGATGTAAAATGCAAAAGAAATCAACAAATACTGCTTTGATCGACACAAAATTCGGCAGGAAAGTGGCATATATGATTATGCATAAAACAAAATCAATAATTATATAAAGAAACGAAAACAAAATTAAATTTTTGTAAGTTATCAAATAATGACATACTGGGGACTTAAACAGAATTATGTATAGAGTGAAAATAAACAGCATAAAATGAAAAAAAGGACATTAATAGGGTATGTGATCCCCCCTCATCTGTACACAACGTTTACACCCTGTGATCATGCTTTCAATTAGGTGGTCAACGACCGCAGAATTAAGCAATTGCCATTCTTTTGTAGAGCAATTTCCAGCTCAATAAGCGTGGCTGGAGGTGGGAAACGTGAAGATACAGCACGGCCCAGAACATTCCAAAGATTTTCAGTGGGATTAAGGTCTGGCGAATATGCTGGCCACGCCTTACACGTAATCCCTTCACTCTCCAGTTAGTCATCGACAATGTCAGCTCTATGGGGACGTGTGCTATCGTCCATTAAAAGAAAAGTAGGGCCAACTGCTGCAGGGTACAATCTCACAATAGGTTCTAGGACTTCATCTCGATACCGGACAGCCGTCAGAGAACCCCGTTTATAGATGTGCAGGTCGGTGCGGTATTCTAATGAAATCCCTGCCCACACCATAATGCTTCTGCCTCGGAATGCGTGATATTCGGTGATGTTTTGGGATTGATATCGTGTTCGTTGTTCACGTCATATCCTTATACGCTTGTCATCTGGCTCCAGAGCAAATCTTGACTCATCAGTAAACATGACATTGCCCCAGTCAGACACATTCCAATTGACATGTTCCCGGCCCGGCACCACTGTAATCGTGCCCCTCTTGCTTGGACGAATAGAGGAACACAAACTCGAGGTATCCGGGCGTTCATTCCACTCATATGTAATCTTTGGCGTACAGTAGCTGCAGATATCGCCTTACCAATGGAGGCTGTAACCATAAATGTCAGTGGAGGTCGCTCTGCGATTCCGATTAGGTACAATAGTAATATATCGATCTTCCGCGGGGGTTGTAACCCTTGGGCGACCGCCTGCGGGTCTTCGGACAACTGTCTGTGTGGTTTGGAATTGTTTCCATAAATGTGAAATTACAGAATGATGAACGCCGAAGAAAAGAGCAACTTCTTTGATCGACTGTTCTGCTTCAATGCGCCCCACAGCACGCCAGCGCTCAGAATCTTCCATTTGTCTTCTGTAAGTCATAGAAACACGTATGTCTTGGAAACAAATTGCACGAAAGTTTTAAACACCTTCTATCAGCTCTTACAATCAACTTCTGTAATCCTTCATAAAGCTGGCTTCTTATAAGACTGCCTTTTTTGCATATTTCTTGACATGAAAGCGCAATTGGCTGTTACCTAACATATTTGCATACTTCCATCTACCTCTGCAGCGAATTGCATCTTCTTCAATTCTGATTGACTTCCGGAAATTAGCATTTTCCTTTCCGTGCTTTTGGCAGTGAGTGTCCCTTATAACCTCATAAATGATTTGGCTAAACCCAGAAGGAAGACGTAAAACGATAGATTTCGTAATTTGTCCAAAAGGGACGTTTTTAAATTTTAACTCGCCAGAAGGTGAATGTTTACGGGATTTAAAATATTTTTTTTTTGTATTTGGAAATAGATACCTACGATCAACGATTGCGAAAATAGAAGCCGCGTACTAACTTTTGTCGGCACAGTGGATAAGTGACTAATTTCTGGAAAAAATCTTGGTCGAATCTTTTTCTCTTAGTTTTTGAATGTTTTGTCATAATCATTACTACAGATCTAAAAACAAATCTTCCTTATCTAATAAGACATTTAGTTTTTCATCTGTTGTAATCTATAACGACAATTTATTAAATCAAAATTTAATTCCGCATGCACGTCAATGGTATCTTTCCTGGACTAATAAATGGAATTGCAATATTTAATAACCCCCTTCTTTAATCTAGACTTGTCTTCGATTAATCCATTGCACTCTCTCGTTGTTAAATGATAGGCAAAAGCATAATATTTATATGAGTTGGCCAACGCTCTGCAATCGTTTTATGAAAGCGTAAAAGTTCCGCTTCTAATAATAAGTAGACATTAATGTTCGATTATAAACGCAGTTGCCTGATTAATTTCGGCAGACGCCAAAATGACATGTCTGCATCTATTTCTGACTGCTTGATGGAGTGATATCAAACCAGTGCACAATTCTTCGAAAACAAATTTTTTTTTTCTTTCATTTCAATTATGAATTAATTTCTGAGCTTGTTTCGATGATTGTTATAAACCATCAAAATTATCGATGATTTTTTACTAAAAGCAACGAAAGCTGTTTTCCTATTCGCTGTTATGAGTCCACCGATTTCGAAGTGCTCATGTACACTTTGCAATCGATGCACACGCACAAAAAAGGACAGTACCTCCCATTCTACTGGCAGGATAGGCGAAATTTAATTTGCGTCGTCATGTCTCGAAAGTGCAACTTAATGATAGATTTATATATACGAGTAGCACTGTTCTAACATAGGTATTTTGAAACTTTTTCTGAAACCAATCTTTTTCCATATTTTGATTGTACGACTCAAATCGAGCCAAATACTAAGTTTTGCAAAACATGATGAGAAATTTACCGAGATATTTAAAAATTTATCTTGGCGCTCTTTTTTTAGCTTGCGCCAAGAATAATTCATTTGGAGAAATTTTTAATTTATGGTAACCTGTTTTCCTTTTCCATTCGTTGAGCACGAGAGGAAAAAAAGTTGCTTCCGTCATATTTTTCAAATAATTTATCTAAGTGTTAACATAACGAAGTGCCACATTTGGCGATATTATTTCTTATAAAAAATATGCCAAATTTCAAAATTCGCCAATATATAAATTCGTGTATATCTCTGGAAATTCTGAATAAAACACCCTAATCCTTTACAGAAACACCTTAGAAATACATCTACTTTAAGATGATGATAAAATTTTCATAGGCTGTAATTAATTTTTTTTTTTGAAAAATTAATAAAAATTACTAATAAATACAAATTTTAAAAAGAAGTCAGAAAATATCTGATAATTTTATTTGGAATGAACTTAAATTTCGAATTGTAAAAGTAGGAATCCAAGTACGTTTAATTAAAAAAATTGGTATTAATAAACATATACAAAATTTAATAAACATCGAGGAGCTAAAATTTTGAGAGCTAATCTTTTAGAAACTGCTCGCGTTATTTTTTACATAACTTGGCACTTTGGCGTAACTTGAATTCTAGAATCGAAATATATAAAAACTCTGTGTGTTATTTAAGAAGAAGTCCGGTTTTGTGTCAGAATACACACGTTGGAACAACGCTATATATAAATCTAATGTATATCCTAAATTGCGCTTTGGAGATTTGAAGAATGCATGTTAATTTTCGTCAATCAACTCGATAAAACGGAAAATGTGGAACTTTTTTGTGTGTTTGTGTGTGTGTGTGTGTAAGCGGCTTTTAAAATAATTTATTGATCTGTCACAGATTCTGTAATTTCTCATACGAAAAATATCTTTTGTTTCATCCATTTGAATCAAAATATACCAAAAATTTAAGATTTATATAGTATGTTATATATGCTCCTTAATCCGTTCTTGAATGTTACTTTACAGGAACTAAATTTAAATTTGGTCTTTTCTGCAAAATAATATTTTTTCCTACTATTTACATACCTTTGTAATTAATTTAGCATTATATTCACTATGTTTATTTTCATTATTATGACTTATTTCGTTTAACTTACCGTTAGCTTTTTTTTATAAAATGAATATTACAGTCAAAAGTCGTTAATTCGGACACCCATAAACCGGAATGATCTATAATCCGGACCTCAAAGCTACAAACTTTCTGCGCATGCGTCGTAAGATCTTTACGGCTGCGAATATGCGTGTGCGCATGCGCTTAATACGTTTACAAATGCGCGTTTAATGTATAACGGACGGTATAAGCTAAGCTAAAATTATCTAATTCAGTTAATGTTGCAGATTGCGTTGTTCCTTAATCTTCGAATTGAATCCGGTTTATTATTTTTTGCAGACTGTTAGAGTAGTTTTATAAAAGTAAGCTTGAACTTTCGATATGTCAAATAGAATTTCCGATATATATTTACTAATATGTAAAGCATCTACAAAGCGAAAGTATGTTTCGAAGTCCATTAAACAAAAAGTGGAATTGCTGCAAAAAATGAATAAAGGCATAACCTTTGTTTATCTAACCATTCCGAAATCTGTTTATCAATTTCACGCTGCTCTGCGGCGGAACGGGAGGGGAAACGCGCGGCGCGCAATGAATTGGAAGTTGATCTGTCAGCACTATCCTTATCTTCAGGGCAGATGTTTTTATTTTATTTGGCTTATAATTCCTTACTAAATGTAGTATTTCATCTCGATGTACTCCGTCTTTGATATGATTTAGATCAAATTCCTCGTCATTATAATTCGCTTCCGATAGTGAAGAAAGTAACGCAGAGGTTATTGAAAACGAAAAAATTTCGATTGAAAAATTAGTGGGTATTCTCAACATAGCAATTATAGGACTTCAACAGCGGAACTTTGTAACTGAAGAAGAAATTATGTCTGTTTATAGAATTAAAGAGAAAGTATTTTCTCATAAAACGAAACAACTTAAACAACTTACATTGAAAGAAATGTTTAATAAAGTAAACAAATAAATATTAAGCTTCTTTTTTTTTTTTTTTTTGTAAATTTTGATACCCTTTAGATCATAATTGTTCTTTATTTCATAAATTACGGTTTCATATTTTTAATTTTAGAATTTCTGCATGCCATCTTACACGATTTAAACTGATGATCTATAATCCGGAAAAATCGATAATCCGGAATCGCCGAAGTCCCAACGAGTCCGGATTAACGACTTTTGACTGTAAATGAAAAAGAAAAAAGCAGATTTATGAACATTCATTTCAATCTTCAAAAAATGATTACGCTTGTTGGGGGTGGAGGATCACGTGTGTTCAAAATCTGGCAGCTTTAGGTACCGTAGTTCTCCCACAAAGTGAGGAACAAGCAAACATACATAAATGCAGCATTACAGAAGCACAAGCTTTACATAATATTCTTCATCCATATACAGGGTGGTCATTAAAAAATTCCTCGCTATATGAACCCCTAGAGTACTACCCCCTCAACCAATCGAAATGAAATTTCAGGTATTGTTATTTGAATATGTGATGATAGATTGTTAGCATTTAAAACAACAGAGCTCGAACGGTGATAATGAAAATATTTCAAAATTTTCGACTAGTAACACCCACTCTTTTCCTGCACAAATTGATCAGCGTATTGGAAAAGCATTGGCATCGGACAGACATGAATGATTATTTTCCGAAAGCTCATATCTGAAAATAGACATAACCGATAAATAAGCAAGCATCAGATCTTACTAGAACGGTTACATGCACCGTGTTAGTTCTACACTGCTCTACAGATTTATTGGAGCATGGTTAAATTTTGCACAATTCATCTTGAACCAAATTAAAAGGAAAGCAATTGTCTACTTGAGATTTCTAAAAAAAATTACCCTCATCCTCCTAAATGAAGCCTCTTCACTGTGCGTAAAAGCGAAGCAAAGTCGGGTATTACAGCTAGGTTAATAATAACGATACGTAGGTATGACGTAGTATGTGTGCGTGTCTCCTAGCTTATCCTAATTTCTATAAATAAGCTATATGATAAACTATGTTTCTTAAATCGCGAAATATTTCGGGTGTCATATTTCAAAGAGAATATCCATTTTGACGGCTCTCAAATCCATTTCAACGATGTTTTTGCGTGATATCCATACATACAGACCGAATAAAGGACTCTCTTTTTCAAACCGGAATGTAAAATGAATTAAAACTGGATTCAGAAGAGGTTTTTTTCCTGACATCTGTATGTACGTACGTACGTACGTAGATATGTATCTCGCATAACTCAAAACGAGTAGCGCCTTAAAATGTTGAAATTTTATATATAAGACTGTTATAAGATGTAACTGTGCACTTCTCTTTTTAGTTGCAATCGGCCACACCAAACGGACATAAATATATTATATATATATATATTATTGGGATGTACCAGCTTTTGTCCGGAATAAATAGATTGGTGAAGAATCATAGATGTAGTCGTAGCTTAAAGTATGAGACGATAACTTTAAAAAACAGGATCCATTTATTATTATTCAGGAGAAATAGCAATTACAAAAAATCAGATCTCCGGAGTAAATAAGAAAAGAACTACTAATAACGTTTTGTATGAAGTTTACTGCATCGTTACATTAAAGAAAAGACCCGATATTCCTTTGAGAGTCCTTTTATAGCCTCTGGAAAGGCGGAGCTTCCAAGAAATAACGTCAGCCTCGTCCGCCATTCCAATTCGCTTTAAATATCTCCAGAACATTCTATAACTGTGCGTGTAGAAAAGGCGGGAAAAACAACTTGACTACGGGGCTTTGGATTTGATTCCACGTACTTTCAAATAAGAGACCGTCGCCATTAAAAAAGAAAAGAACATACAGTTAGAATTTTAAGTGTATTTTTGACCATGGAATTTTATTATTACATATATATATATATATATATATATATATATATACATACATATAAGGTAAAAAAAAAATTCTTTATGCTATTGCTTTAAAGCAAATGTGATACTGTGGTTCCCGTGAATAATTTTTAACACTAAGTTAAAATAAATTGCAATTAAAAGTTAAAACACAAGATAAATGAAATTATAACAAAAAAACTGACAAATAAAAAGTGAATTTAGAACTCAGATCAAATTTAAATGTTAAAATAATGTTGATTAAAGTTTAAACAATCCTAAAACATTTAAACATAAGCACAAATGTTATTAAAGACACAAGCAAAAATACAGAGAAGCGGTAAATGGTAAATTAGCCTCATTCGAATCTCATTACGGACTCTTCAGGGGAAATGCGCAATGATCTTCGAATCAAGCTAATTCCATATAGCGTTCGTCAAAACAGAAGAATTGAGACTGAACACGAAATAACTTTTGACTATTAAACCTACAAAATAACCTATTAAAACTTAAGTCTATATTCCTCTGCTTCATTTCCCGACGCGTCCGCTGGTTAAATGTAAATAAGAAACACATTAATGGTGTAAGAATATATACATACGTATATATATATATATATATATATGAAAGATATATATATATATTTGTAATAATAAAATTCCGTAGTCAAAATTACACTTAAAATTCTAACTGTATGTTCTTTTCATTTTTAATGGCGACGTTCTCTTATTTGAAAGTACGTGGAATTAAATCCACAGCCCCGTAGTCAAGTTGTTTTTCCCACCTTTTCTACACGTACAGTTATAGAATGTTCTGGAAATATTTAAAGCGAACTGGATTGGCTGACGAGGCTGACCTCATTTCTTGGAAGCTCCGCCTTTCCACAGGCTACTATAAAAAGGACTCGCAAAAGGAATATCGGGGCTTTTTCTTAAATGTCACGATGCAGTAAACTTCATACAAAAATTTATTAGTAATTCTTTTTATTTACTCCGGAGATATGAATTTTGTAACTGCTATTTCTCTTGACCAATAATAAATGGATCCTGTTTTTTAAACTTATCGTCTCATAATGTAAGCTACGACTACATCTTCACATTCTATTTATTCATATATATACATATATATATGTAAGATAACAATGTATGAATCAGAATTATAATATAACTATAAACATTAATTCTTCCTCTCTATTCTAAAATCGTAAAACTTATCTGCATTGCGTCATTCAAATTAATCATGCGATCTTACGTAACCGTTAATACCATATGCCTCTTGACGACCAATCACCGAATTGTAAACCAAAACTTTTCTCTTCGCGTGCTTCCATCTTTCATAACTACGCACTTCAGCTTTTGCTCTCTTCTGTGCTAAGATGTAATTTCGCTCGCTTGCTTTCTATCTCAAAAATATCAAAAATGTAAATCTTCTGTGGAAAGGCACGACTAGAGTGCCAAGTGATTGTGGCCACAAATATCAATTGGAAATAAAAATGGAATTAAAACTGCTTCGACTGCCAAGTTCTTTAGATATTACCAAGTTAGCATTACTAGCATACTGCGCAATCAAAATCTTCTTCAATATGGGTCTAATCAAGCATTTACAGTGTTCCGTCCTTTCCTTTGCTTTTATCATGACAATAAAGCCGGTAGGATAGTTTCCTGCAGCCTGAAACCTCAATGGAAAATTTAATTCAGCTCTTCAAATCATCGTTTTGTGATAAATCCAAGATAATGTGAAAGAAGTGAATCATCAAGTTTGTTTTTTTAGTGTTTAAAAAATAACAGATCATTCTTCTGCTGTGGTGTTTTGCAAGTGCTTCAAAAAATAATCACGCGTAGTGTTTACAGATTGAAAGTAATCTCTCGCTAAATTGAGAACTTCGAATGCCTAGTGAAAAGGAAATCATCAGTGAATTACCGTTTAGGGATTCAGCATTACAGCGGGTTCAAGGTCGATCCGAGTTAGTGTTTGCAAGTATGTGCGACAGAAAATTATTTGCACTTCTGCTTTTTCAACAGCTCAAAAATTATTACATTCGTGTGAACCTAGCTCAGGAACTAAATTATTTAATGTGCTGCGAATTCTATAGTTTTCATTTCAACATTGCTTAAAATTTCTGCAATTTGTTTTGAGAAAATCTTAAATTCTTGTTCATTAATTTTTCTAATTTTTCATAATTATGTGTGAGCAAATTAAGTAACGAATTTTAAGCTATTTAAATTATTCATAGGGAAGGATATTAAGATAAGTTTTTATGTTTTTGAAATTCTGTTGAGAATTTTGAATACGAATTTTATAATTATTCTGAAAATAAAGGTGTAAAAAAATAAGTGAAATTATTACAGATATGTAATGTGAAATTATGGTAAATGCATGTTAAAATTTATGGGTTATTGTGTGTTAAGTATAGTATGATGAGGATGTACTGGTTCCTTCAACAGAGGCCTGTAATTACCTCTGTACAGTTGTTCCTTTTACCCTCTTCATGCAGGATAATGTTGGAGGCTCTCATTTTATGAATGCATGTAAATTTTTTATATTATTATTATTATTATTTTTATTATGGAATGTATTAGTGCAGTTCTCAAAGGCCAGTTACCTTAATGCAAGGAACGGAGGCCTTTTCAAGTAACTGTCTTGGCACCCTGGGCCACCAGTGCATAGAACACACTGGTTAGCTCAAGAGGACAGCCCTATTGATGGATATGTTTGTTTAGAAGTATTGCGAGGCTTCCAGTTTGGTAAAATCAGGAATTGTAAATGGAAAGATGATAAAGGTGAAACCATAAATTCTGAAAATCTTAATCCTATTATTTATGATGTTTTATAATTTATCAGTATGAAAATTAATATCATAAATATTTATAAGTAATCATTATGTAAAAGTTTATTTTGTGATATGCTGTAATAACAAGAACATTCTCTGAATAATTATGATTAAGTGAACTCTCAAACAAAAAGATTTTGCACTGAAATGCTGAAAAATTCAATAGGACTCTAAAAATTAAAAATTAAAAAAAAAAAAAAAACTTGATATTTATAAATTATACTTTACAGGACAAAAATTTTATGATGTATTTATTTTTATTTTTTTTACATTTGCTAGTGTTTAAACTCTTTCTCTTTAAAAAGGCTTCTCTGTCGCTACGCCTTTTTCTTTTTGAAGGGGGGGGGGAATATGTAAGATAAAAATGTATGAATCAGAATTATAATATAACTATAAACATTAATTCTTCTTTTTGCGTTTATCACCAGTACGAACGGCTTTTTGAGCTGTCCCAGCCTTTTTGAAAAGTCCTGAGTCGTCATTTTTCTCCGTACTTCAATTATCCCAGCTTCGTCAACCATCTGCCAGAACGTGGAATAGCCTCACCATTCGCCCACGATGTGTTGGAATAACTGAAAACATTACAGATATATATATATATATGTAAGCTATAAAAACTGTACGATAGCTGCTTTAAGAATACTTGGCGACCTGAAAATTAACTATTCTAGGTTTGGTGGTCTCCCCTTAAATTCATTAGCTCTCCTAAATTCGTGATCCTTCTATGTTATATAACAACCTAAGACTGACAAATGCTGATAGTCATATAACAGGCGGTACAGCAGCTGAGCTGGTGGTAAGTAAGGATCCAAGATTAGCCAATCAAAGCTTAGAGTACTTTCTGTATGTGCTTTGTATAAATACTCTTGGCACAAAAATCTACGTCATTTTTTTCCTAGCTTTGCCAGTGTTAAGAAATCCCCGCTGCTCTGCTTGATGTCGCCCTTGTCAACCTGTAGACATAAGAAATTATCATAATTCATTATGATTGGATAAATATCTGCTGAGATCATTTTATATGCGTGAAAATAAAGATTGGGAATTCGTCTAATTCATTTTGTGTCGACGTCATCTCCGTCTCTCCACTTAGGCGGCACGACTACGCATTAAAATTATACATATATATTATATACATGTTGCCACTCCGTTACACGGGGTGGTGAGCTCAGTTTTTTTTTATTCTTATATGGTGGTAAATTTTTGCATTTTTTTGCTTTAAAAGTAATTTAATTGTGTTATTCTTAGGTTCTAGTGCTCCCACCCCCGGGGGGAGGGGTGTCAAAGCAACAAAACATGGGAAGCTACTGACTAGGATCTGTACCTAGGCAGCCTCGGCCCATGGGGTATAGGAACAGGAGCCTAGCCGTTTTAGAACCCGTTCACCATCATATCATTACGGTCAGATCCAGAGGTTACTGTAGTACTTTGTAGTGATGGTACTAAAGGAATTCAGTTTTTGTTTAGATCATACGCGTTAGTCAAAAGGTTGAGAACCGCTGAGCTATAGTTAATCTACATGCAATAGTTGTAGAATTACCAACAAAAGAGGCGCTAAGCCTAACGAGGGCTCCATTTCATTACATTTGAAACTGTTAGTAGAATAGCGAATTGAGTCAGTTGATGCACCAGCTTCAGTGTCTCCAGTGGGGCTAAAAGATAACTTCTAATTTTGCGCACCGAAAAATTTGCCTTCCTGCCCGTTGACCGAATGGCTTCTTTTTTTTTTTAGTAGAAACTCGAATTTTATTTGCCAGAATTTTTTTAACTGTTTTTAACATTATTTTGTAGTTTAGGTTTTATTCTATTTTACAAATTTTAAGGAAGATACTTTGAGATTTCATGTACTTTTGGCTTGTCGCGAAGTCAGAACAGAATTGATTGAGTGAGAAATGTATCTTTAATGAAGTTCGAGAAAATAAATTTAAATGAAATGCAGCAAAATATTGTATAGTTTAATAGGCGGTAGAAGGAAGTCATGTAGTTTCTGAATCAGATTTTTTTCATTTACATTTTTCATCAGTTTACATACGCATTTCTAGTAAAGCTTTCTATACACAGCCGTTAAAATTATTCCTTTTAATGTACACTTTTTCTACAGCTTCTTTTTCATTTATTTGTAATTCGAAAGCTTCTACTGCAAATTAATTCTTAAGCAGAAATAAGAATAAAGATTGGAATTTCGATAGCATTTTGCTTCTCTTTACATGTTTAACACTGTGATACATGGTATGGATCTCTTTAAAAAAAAAAAAAAAAAAAAAAAAAAAAAAAAAAAAAAACTTTAGGCAAAGCTGCAAATTAAATAAAGAACGCTTTTCGCTTTATATAAAGTTTTTTTTTTTTTTTTTCCCATCTCTTCTACCAAACCCATACGAAGCTTACTTCTAGATTAAATAATTTAGCCCGTAAATATTAGGAAAATTTATTTTATGTGTCCGTTTCCTCTTGGTAAAGGCAAAGTAAGTACCTATACTCTTTAGCTAGCTGAAAAGGCACTCTGAAATAATTTTAAACCTTCCTCGGTAGAATATTTTTCTGAGTGTGCGTATCTAATTCACATTATTGAATTGCATACAGTTATTCAGTATTTCCTTGAAGGTAAATTAAGTACGAAAGTCCTATTTTTTTCTCCGATACCAAATTGCGAAGGAAAATTAAATAAACGTCCAAAGTTATAAAAATCTCTGACGGATAAATTTCAAATCGCAAATGATGAGAAATTGTTTTTCTTCAAACAAACAGTACAAATTTTCTGCCTTTAACATGTAAGTTTAAGAAAAAAGATGATAAGAAATATGTTAAGAAATATTTATTTTAAATTCGAAAATTTTTTGTTGACTGTGATAAACACACCATTAGCAAATTAGGAAGCAAGTTAGAAAATAATGGAAGTTACAATAGAGTACTAATTGGTAACTGTGAAGTAACTTTCCTTTCATTTACAGATGCTACACATTTTACGAACGAGTTACGTTCCGAACAACCGTTCGTAAAATGTTACTAGGTTCGCTACACATATCTCCCGATGATGTTCCTAATATAAGAGATATAAACACTATGAAATAAGCAACTAAAAAAATCTGAAAGACTTAAGATTTTAACGGTCGCCCAAGAAGGTTGTTTGTGCTCTCTCTGAGCTTGCAGTCTACCAATCTGCTGTCACACTCACTCCTACTAACACTTTCTTTTTGTCTTTTTAACTTTATTATTAAGCTTCGTTTTCCTTGCAGTTATGCCATATACATTTCAACCACAAAATTACAAAAATTTTAAAAGCAGCATAGCAGTGTATGTTTACAATTCCCGATGCAGCGTTGGCATTGGTATACATTCTAATATTTTTTTCAGTCTTTTCCTAGTTCATCATATCAATGTTTAGTTTTCTTAGTAAGATAGTTTAGAAAACTTTTTTTTTACCGCAAAGGGCTATTAATTTCGTTTTAGGCATTTTGCGTTCATTCACTATAAGCGACGTATAACTTTACAAATTGTTGCCACCAAATATTATCGTCCTGTGTTATATTTAAAAAAATTAAATAATGAATAATCTGCATAAATGTATGTATGTTTTTCGCACTGTGATAAAACAACAGTACCTAGAATCATTAAAGAATCATCAAAGAAAATTACATAATTCGTCATGTTTACGATTGCCGATTGCCCGGATTAGCGTGTTACACAAGTGCAAATGTCCCGAACGCTGCGCTAGCTTGTATACAAATTCGGCCCAACATCTTCGAATCTAAATCGTAGGTTAAGGAGTTAAGGTTAAAGATTGGCAGTTGCATTATACGCATGTATAGCTGAACACACTTGTGATATACACTAGTGAAAGCGATATTGCCCAAATCAAACATAAATAAACATCCTTACTGCTTAAATTATTGCACCAAACAGAGCAGTGGTCGACAATCACCTCTCGAGTTACCGCATCAAACTGAGTACTGATCGAGAATCACCTCTCGAGTTAGCACGTCATATCAAGTAGGCCCGAGTCAAATGTCCAGTTCAAATGTTTAATATGGAAATTTTCCGCATAGCTACTCGGTAATACCAGATTTCCTGTAGTTTGCGACGTAGTCGATAGTATAGTTGCGTATTTCTCTATAGGGGGATGACTTCAAAGACCTGCATTCAGGAATTTCTTTACGATATCTAATCAGCAATTCTATGGCTGTGGAAAACGTCTCTTTATGTCGATACAGAAGTTAATTCCGCTCGAGCACGTTTCTTGCATAAATCAGCGCATTTTAGATCTTCCTTTTTCGCAATATCCGGGACACACTAGTGTTCATTCTATTTTAATATGGTAATATTTTCATTGAGTAAAAGACTTCCAAAACAATTTCATTTCTGCTATACCCATCTTTTTGCTTAAAGCGATTGATATAACCCTTATATGCTATAGATTAAGATACAATAACACGCCGAACAACACGCCGCGGCCGAGAGGTAAAGACGCTGAAAACTGGTAGTTCGGTCCAAGGTTCGAATCCCGCAAACAGGCTGGCTGCATGGGCGTTTTCGTGGTTTTCCCCATGTTTAACGTGTATACGAGCCAGTTTCCCTTAGAAAGTCCTCCACGAAGGCATCCCTCCCTTTAGGCAGACAGACCTCGTGTGCTTTGCCATAATTAAATAATCCAATCCTATATATATGTTTTTTGAGGCATGACTACATATTATATCAGTCCCATATGCAAAATTTTTACGTTCTACGGCTACTCGTTTTTGAGTTATGCGAGATACATACGTATCTACGTACGTACAGACGTTACGGAAAAAAACCCTCTTCTGAATCTATTTCAAATCCAATTTATAATCTGTTTTGGAGAAAAGAGTACTTTATTCTATCCATACATATAGATGACACGGAAAAAAATTCTTCAAGTGGAATCAAAAGAGGTTAGAATGGCTGTTTTCGTTGAGATATGATACCCAAAATTTTTCTCAATTATAATATTTCTTTTACTTCGGACAAGGAAGTAATAAACGCAAACAAACTACTCCCCATTTAGTTAATTTTTATGATTTTCTTTCAAAAATGAGAATTGTTAATCGAACCACGGAACGCCTAGAACTATGCGTTGTTTTCGGGGAAACCCATTTTATACTTAGAAAAATACAGCTTAAGATAATATAGCTGCGCGAGTCACCAACTGACAATACATTGTCTTTACCATCTATTATATGAAATTCGTGTATGGTAATAACTTGTCAAGAACCACACCTGAAACCCTCAAAAGAGTAATCTTTTTTTTAGTACTGGATTAGTAATATGAATATGCACTGAAAATTTTAAAGTCTAAAAACCATATCTGCGATGACCTGTAATCATCATACGGTGACCTGTAAGTGCTACATACCATCATACGGTGACCTGTAAGTGCTACAGT
This sequence comes from Stegodyphus dumicola, assembly GCF_044657685.1. Lineage (NCBI taxonomy): Eukaryota > Metazoa > Arthropoda > Arachnida > Araneae > Eresidae > Stegodyphus > Stegodyphus dumicola. The sequence goes on from NC_140771.1 coordinate 243,591,415, forward strand.
TTTTTTTTGTTACGGTACTTTCTATGACGATGTTTTTTAAACTGCGAAGTTTTCTTATTGCTATATTTTCTAGGACAATTTTTTGTAGCACAATGTTTTAGAATAGCAATGTTTTCTTTTCACTTCCTTTTCTCCCGTGATGTTTTGCACGACAATGTTTTCCCATATGCGTACTTTAAAGTTTTTGTCCTCGATACTTTTGGAGAAGAACCCCTGACTAGTAGCTTCTCTAAGCAGTTAAGATAATTTTAATAAGTTCAGAGATACTAATTCAGAAGTCAAACAAAAAAAATCAGCGTTATATTTTCAAAATTTTCACAGGACTAGTTTCGATGGTTTTACCGAACCACCATCCTCAGCTGCAAAAAACCGCAAATGAACAAGATAGGAAATAATGATCAGATAAGATAAGAAAGCCTAGAACAGAAAATAAGCTAGTGGCGCCATCTGTTGATGAACTAAAACATAATTTCTTTAAAGGCCGAAGGCAAAGATAAAATGTGTCACAGCAAAGTAATGTCTATTAACATGCAAACGTGACGGTTACATAAAATGAAATTAATATAAATTAAATTTCCTCTAACTTGCGGGTAGAATTATAGCTTCTCAAAGCAGATTTATAGTAAATTATATGTAAAGCACAATGTCAGCATGCTTCTGACAGAAAAAAATTCTCTAAGATATGACAAGTGAAAAATTCAAATTATCTTAATGCTTGTTTACCAATCCTCACAGAGCTGAAAGCTCAATATCAGAAAAACCCAAATCTTAGTTCTTCTTGGCTAATCACTCGCGGAAAATCACGTGACATGGGAACAAACCTTTGCCGACAAACGGATTCAAACAGAAGGAATACACAGATGAGTAAGCATAGGCAATCTGAGAAAAACCAAAGCCAAAAGCAAGCCTGAGAAACTTTGAAACTCGTTGAGTGAAAATAACTCCAACTTATACTTACATTTAAATTTGCATTCTGAATGGAACTTGACGTAAAGCATAAATATGGTACAGCTAAAATAATAAACTTAATCGTTTAATTAAAATGAAACCTTACAAACAGTACTGCTCTTTACAGCTGTAAATTCGGATTTTTCTCTTACGAGCGATGTGCTAAACAATAAGCAAATAGAATACAAAACTGGATTAAATTAAAAGGTGAGTTTAAGTTAATTAAAACGTTGTTTCTTTTCGAGTAGTTGTTTATAAACTGATCATCATCCAAACAAAATTTTAAGCAAATCATCAACATCGATCTAGTTGAAATTTTATTTGCTTAACTTGCCTTTTATCGACTTCATTTTGTAACTTCAGTATTTCATTTAAAGGGAAAAAATTTATTATTTAATTAAAACGCTTTTGAGCTTTTAATAAAGAGTGGCCGTTCTGTTTTAAATTAAATATCAAGTTGAACCTTAATAACAAGTAAATAGTTGAAATTTTAATTCAGGGAAATTGAAGAGCTGGCTCTCAGGAAAAACAAATGACTTTACCCTTACAACCGCTTACTCAACCAGCCGCCTAAGATACACTCATGTCCATAAATTAAGGAAAATGCGGAGTCACGCGGAAATCGAACTCTAAAATAAATATATCACCTGTAAAATCACTACACACATCTTCAAGTATCATATGCAAATTTAAAGAAGTAACCAGATGACACCGATGGTACGTCACAATGACGAGAGTATAAGAGAGTGATATATAAGGAATACAGGCAAAGAAGTAATATTGTTCGCAGGCGCTTTATAAGCATTTCAGTGCAATAACCGAATAGTTATGACACAAAAGACGCATTTAAATTATTTTTTACGTGGTAGAATTATCGGCCGTCTGGAATGTGGGCGTACCCAACTGGAAGTATCAGACGAACTTGGAATTGCCCGGAGTGTCATCTCCAGGCTTTGGCAACGATTCCAAGATGATGGTAATGTGAGTAGACGTTACAGCACAGGTCGCCCCAGAGTTACAACGCCGAATGAGGACCGGTATTTGGCAGTTATTGCCAAAAGAAACAGGCGGAGCACAGCCTCAGACCTGTCTCGCCAGCTTTCTTCAGCCACTGGTACGACAATTTCCAGGCAGACCGTGTACAGACGCTTAGGGCAGATTGGTCTATATGCTCGTAGACCTGTCAGATGCGTTCCACTTACTGCAACTCACTGTCGCCTGCGGTTAGCCTGGAGAAGAGAGCATGCATTGTGGACACCGCAACAGTGGGCTTCCGACGAGTCCAGGTTTAGCTTGCAGTCTGATTCTCGCCGCACTTTCATATGGAGAGCTCCAGGTACCCGTTACCACCAAGAAAACATCATTGAACGACACCGTTACGGTGGTGCAGGAGTGCTCGTTTGGGGTGGAATTATTCTGGGTTCCAGAACTGACCTGCATGTTCAAATTGGAACCATGACAAGCCAAATCTATCGATACGTCATTCTGGAACAACATGTACGTTTGTTTCGGGACGCCATGGGCGTACAATTTGTGTTTATGGATCACAACGCCCGTCCTCACCGAGCAAACATCGTAAGCGAATGCCTTCAATCGGAGGATATCACCCGTATGGACTGGCCAGCATTCTCACCGGACTTGAATCCAGTAGTGCAGGTGTGGGACATGCTTGGCCGATGAGTTGCAGCCCATCAACCTCCTTCTACGTGTCTACCGGAACTTCGGAGAGCATTGCTTTTTGAGTGGTGTAATATCCCCCAAGATCAGATCAATAATTTGATACTCAGCATGCCTAGGCGTTGTACGGACTGTATTGCGTCGTTTGGGAGACATACAATGTATTAACAATCATACCAACCATGTAATATTGCTTTTTTGTAAATAGGGTTTTTTTGTAATTTGCTCCAGGAAGAAAAAATCGCTATTTTTTTAATAATATCAAACATATAGCATCTTTTTTTTTGCTCTTTACCTTTTGTTTAATAAATAAGCTTTACAAATAAGTCGAATTTGTTTTGCTTCTAACTCTTCCTTTGCCTGATTTTGCATTATCCTTAATTTATGGATATGAGTGTAGAATAAAAAATCTGACTGGCCGGGACATGCATTTCTCTTCTAAATTTTTGCACCATTCTGTGAAATTTTTTGTGCAGTATTCCTTATCTAATTAAAAATTGAGTCATGTGAAATCGTAAAAACTATTTAAATCACCAAATTAGTTGAGATTAAATTTATGCTGTTTAATTATAAAATTTTAATTCCTTAAACTGTACACTGCGGGAAAAAATGGGACAGTTCTATATTTCCCGTTATACAGGACTGATTGACACAATTCAATTTGCGTTTTTCATGTCTCGAAAGCACGGCTTAGGTTCTGTATTAGATTTATATATAGCATTGTTCTAATAGTTTTGACTCAAAATCGGACTTTTTCTGAAATGACATGCAATTTTTTTTTTCCATATTTCAATTCTACGACTCAAATTATGACAAACTGCCAAGTTTTGTAAAAACCGCCCGAGTAGTTTTTAAAAAATTAGCTCTTAAAATTTTGGCTCTTCTCTGTTAATTGAATTTGGTATATATTTATTAATATCTCTTTTAATATTAAACTTATTTGATTCTTCGGTGAATCTTTGCATTTTGGTAACTTGGCGATTTTTGGCGAAACTTTGGCGACCAACCCTGCTACAGCAACCTCTTGGTTTTTTTTTTTTTTTTTTTTTTGGGGGGGGGGGGACGCCATTTTGTTTTCACGAAGGGTTTTTTTTTTTTTTTTTTTTTTTTTTTTCCAACTCAACATTTTTTTAACAACAATCTGCTAGCGGAATTACGCTTATGCTAGAACTTTTATGGAACAAAAGTGCTTAATCATGACGAAGATTAGGAGCGAAATTGGGAGAAAGGGTAAAATCGCCCACTGCTAACGCATTTTTAAGAATTCTAGTATATACACGTACGTAGTATCCATGTACACGTCGACCTATTTTCACTTAAAAAAACATCCCAGAATTGCATAAAAATGGCATTGCGCACACTCTTGACTTTATCCATGTACACATCGACCTATTTTCACTTAAAAAGTCAAAGAAAATTGACAAAAATCCAATTTTTCTTACTCTTGTAAAAAGCGCCAAACAAATAAGTAGGCGATTCTTCACTTTAGCAGCGAAATTGTTTCTAAGTGCTTATTAGCTAAAATCCCCATTGAAAGTTTCTGGAAAATGTCACATGACATGTCTCATGATCTCTCATTTCTCTGAGACAAAATAATCTGTGATTCGAACTGTGTACTTCTCAGATTATTGCTAAAGTCCTAGCTAGTAACCTTTATCGCCTTACCAAAATGTCGCCAAACTCTATGTTACCATATTCTAAAGATTAGCCGATTCTTCCTTCGCATTTTGAAATTTAGGCTCATTCCAAATAAAATTCGCCCATTTTTTATTTGTTTTTAAAATTTGTAATTTTAATAATTTTTATAAATTTTTCGAAAAACCTGTACAATTCTAGCCTACAAAACTTTTACCATAATCTTAAAGTAGATATATTTCTAAGCATGCCTGCAAAAAATTAGAGTTTTTATTCAAAATTTCCTAAGATAGACGTGAATTTATATATTGGCGCGTTTTGAAATTCGGTATATTTGTTATACGCGATAATAATGCCAAATGTGGTTTATGTACTTTGTTAAAATTATTTAAAAGTATGAACGATGACTTTTTCCCGCTCGTGTTCAATGAAAAAAAAAGGAAAGGAAAAACAGGTTGTTATAAATTAAGAAGTTAGCCAAGTGAATTATTCTTGCCGCAAAGTGAAAAAAATTTACCAACATAAATTTTTTAATTTCTCACCAAAAATTACAAAATTTAATATCTAGGCATAATCTGAGTCGTAGTATCAAAATGTGGAAACAAATTGACATGTCGCAGTTTTATTAGCGATTTAATTCGGTGGTGTTGAGTGCTTTTAGCCATTAAGCTTGTCTCGCTGGTTTTCTACAAACCGAAGCCTTTCCTTCGCGTTTAGATTATCCTGTGAGCCGTCAGGTGAATTTATTACATTTGATTTAGTGTAACATCACGTATTTAAGTTAAGCCAAACGTGTTGGCTTCTGTGGCTAAAATTCCATAAGCGGAGTAAGTTAGCGCCAAACTATTCTGGCCTTCAAAATTTGGCGAATTTTTTAGGCGGCAATGAAAGCACTAAAATGTGATTTTTAAACGTCAACAGAATAGTAACTTTTAAGTTTTGCAGTAGTGAAACGCCGTTATTTTATGTAAACAAAATAGTAAAATGAGATGATAAAATACTAGATGAGTAAAACAAAGTCCAACATCTTTGCAAGTAAAAGCGTAGTCCTATATATATGTAATTCATCATAAAATAGTAGAATGAACAATTCTTGTAAATAATTATAGAGTAAATAAATGTATACACTTATCAGATGAGAGCACTGCGAAGTCAGTTTTAAACATAAACAGAATAGCAAATTATGCGTATTCAGCATCATAAACTAACTAAAATATTCAAGTTACTATCGTCAAGGAATTCAATACACTAAACTTTCGTTCAAAGCTTTAAATATTCCACATCTTTAGATTGCCACATGCAAGAAACAAAACTAAAAAAAATTATCTAAATAAAATTAAATGAAAACATTCATAAATTATAAATTTCATGTCATATGAAATCCAACGTTCTCCCACAGCTTAACCTTGTGCAAATATTTATATAAATATAATATTAAATATATATATAACAATAATGTTAAACAGTGAAACTTTTAAAAACAAACACAGTATTTCAAAATTGAAAAAAAAAAAATCTGGCTACACTAAATTCGCGCTTTTACAGTTACCGAAATAAAGCTCTAGGTTTGTCAGAAGAAAACATACAACAGGAAACCACAACCAAATTAAAATCGCGCCAAATATAAAATTCTCGCCAAGCTTGGCGCTCACCCCGATTATGGAATTTTAACCGCTTCTGTAAACCCAAAGTTGGGGCATTGTTACTTCTTTGTGTTCAAATAAAATAATCTTATACACCCTTCTTTTGACTTTGATTCACAAGACTAGAAGAAAATTCTTCAATAGTCTTTTTTTATGTCTGTAGTTTTTGTTACAAGATTACAAGACTTTGGCGCCTGAACTGAAAAGTGGAGGACGGTAATTCGTCACCACTAGGATTTAGCGACTAGTTTCCCTAATCCACATTCGCCCTTTGGTTGAAATGCGGTTTAGCCCACTGCTTGGCGATTGTTTTTCAATGGGCAATAAACGCGCCGACATGGCTAACCGATGTTTTGAAACTCTGTTGTTATTAAAAGGAGGAGTATGTAAGGTACCTTCTACCTTCCTTCTGCATGAACTCGTGTCGTAGCGGTAACAAAATCGACGCATATTCGAGAGATCCAGGTTCGAGTCCCGATGAAGACATTCCTCATTTCTCATGTCTCTTGCTTCAAAATAACTCAATTTCTCTACAGTGGCACACGAATTAAAAGTTAGAGTATGTAAGGAATTTTCTCCCGCCTTTCTTCACGCCTTCGTGGCGTAACAGTAGCACACTTAATGCGTATTCGAGAGATCTAGGTTCGAGTTTCCGCTAGGACATTCAGTATCAGAAATTTCTTGACAACTACAGCAATTTTTTAAAATTTTTTTAAAAGATTTTGGCTTGCAACTGAAAAATTTTAAATTTAAGATTCTTTACAATTCATTACATCAATTCCGAGACAGCAATGATTTCTTGAAACACTATTGGACTTCGTCGACGAAAAGCGATGTAGTATTTAAAAAAATATTCACTGAAATCCGACAGGTAACGCTTCCGAGAACAAACGTTCTCAAAAGCAAAGTAATTACTGATTTTTTAAGACATAAATGCATACAATATGCAGGAAAATCGATAACTTGGATTATCCGTATTTTACATTTATCCGTGGCTTCCCTGGCTAATCATTCCCTGGCTAATCGAGAATACAGTATACATCTAACAGAAAGGTTTTACACCATTTCTTTCATATCATAGATCATTTCAAAATAGAGATTAACAAATTCAGTTCAAAAAATAAAAATTAAATTCACCTTTTTTTATGATGCGAAAAGAGAATGTTGATTTTATAATGCTTTTGAATGCTCTAATCATTTTGTACGATCTTTAACAAAAAGTTAAAGCAAAGAAACTTGCTTGGAATTCTTTCGACTTATTTGGGAAATTTCTATAAATTAGATCCCATCTATTTAAAAGAACTCTTTTAGTTAATTCTATAAACATTACACAGAAATAAATACATAGCACAGAAATACATACATGGGTTTTCTAGAAACTGCAAATTTTCTGGAATATCTGCACAATTCTCTGTGGAACAAGGTTTCTCAACCAGGGAAGAATGTGATCAGCCTTTTGTTTATCTGTCAATTATTTAGTATTTTATAAATACGAAAACCTACTTTGGTATTTTATATCTGTCAATATTTTCTATACTTTTTATTGTTTAATTTATAAAAACACATTAAAAAAGTAATCTAAATCTAAATTAAATATTCTCGTATTTTCCGAGTGCTATAAAGACTGGGAAAGATGATTTTATGGGAGTCATAAAACGTGTGCATGGAGCAAAACAGTTTGAAAAGCACTGCTATAGAATCTCTGCACATACATATAGTATCTCTGTAGAATCTATACACACAGAACTGTCTAGAAACTATATCTAAAATTTTGTAGATTTATGGCACAATTTTCTATAAACTATATCTGATATTTTCATTAGAATTTTGTTATTTAATTTTAGTTTCATAATATAAGATTCTATACTTCTCAACTTTAAAAAATAAATAAATAAATAAATAAATAAAAAATAAAAAAAAAAATCTGAAATGTTTCAGATTTTAAATTACGTCCAAAGGGGCGTTTTTTAACATTTTGTGTGTAACCTTTCTTTATTAAATATCATGTTCCTCGCACTTAAACCATAAGATCCAGTGCAACAGCAATATCGCAAAACAGTTTTAAAACGAGCAGATCTTTAGAATTTCCGATACAGAGACTCACGCGCTGGAGATAAAAATGTTTTTTCTGCACAACGTTGCCATTGCTCGCTTTGAAATCGAGTTTGTTAATCAAAAATTCGTCAAAGTTTTAAAAAATAGGAAATCGATCATAAAACAAATTTCAAATTTCAAATTGGGTCTTCCACATGCTCATATTCGTTGGAGGATTACGTTATTCAAAATTCGATGACTCTATGTGCCGTTGTTTTATCACAATACAAGAAATATACATACATTTATGCAGATTTTTCATTATTTAATTTCTTCAAATATAATGCAGGACTCTAACATTTTGTGGCAACAGTTTGAAAAGTGAACCGACATTTATGAGTCCGACGCAAAATGCCAAAACGAAACTAATAGTCCTTCGGGATTCAAACCCCTTTGGACTAAAAAAAAACATTAACGAATAACTGCACAAATATCTATAGAATGTCTACACATATCTCTATAGAATCTCTATAAATAACTGTCTGAAAACCATATTTAAAATTCTATAGAATTATGCTCCACTTTTCTAGATTATACAAGTTTATATAAGATTCTATATGTAGGACCTTTAGAAAATGTACAGATTTTTATTGAATGTCTGCACAAAACTCTTTAGAATATCTACACATATCTGTGTAAAATATCTGTATATAACTGTATAAAAGTTCTAGAGTTATTAGAAGTTTTCGATGTCACGAAATTGAAGACATTTGCAGTACCTACACCGGGATTCGAATTCCGAACCTCCCGAATACGCTTCGAGCCTGCTTCCAGCTGTACTACGAAGAAATCCGGAAAAGATGGATAAAATACCTTTTAAAATTGTAAAGAAATTAGGTAGGATATTTCGAAGCAGGAGAGATGAAAAATTAGAAGTTTCCTTGCCGGGACCCGAACCACGGACCTCTTGAATATGCGTCGACATCACGAAGACATGGTAAGAGTTGGGATAAGTGATACTTCCGCTTGTGCTCGCGCATAACGGATTGAACTAATAAGGAAAGATTGCGTGAATTTTTATCGCGCCCTCAACGATTTATGATGTAATCAATGTTCTATTTTTAGTTAGTTTGTTTGTGAATGTTTTAGAAAATGGATGTGCAGTTTTTGATCTCTTGTAATAACCTCTTTGCTATAACTCGTGCACAGGTTAAAGTTTTAAAAAGCTGATCCTGTAGGTTTTTTTGGATATACCTGAATGAAGAACCCGATGATTCAGGTAAGTGCCGTATTACTTACCTACTGTTGGAATGCTTTCCACATTAATTAATATTGTATATTGATAATTGGCGCAATACTAAGATGGAGGGAGAAATAAATTATATACTCCCCCTTTTAAAGGGCGAATGGGGATTAGGGGACCCAGTCGCCACATCCTGATGGTGGAGAATCATCACCTACCACCTTTTTCTAGTTTGGGCACCACTGTAGAGATATCAGGATAGAGAGGAAAAATGAGCAATGCTCTCGCTCGGATTCGAACCTCAGACCTCTCGAATACGCGCAGAGCGTGCTGACCACTACACCACGAAGGTATGCCAAGAAGGCGGTAGAAATACCTTATATACTCCCCCCTATTAAAGGGCAACTGGGGATTAGGGGACCCAGTCGTCAAATCCTGGTGGTGAAGAATCATCACTCACCACCTTAAGCAGCAGAGATGAAAAAGGAGCAGTGCCTCGCCGGAACTCGAACCACGGACCTCTCGAATACGCGTCGAGCGTGCTGACCACTGCACCACGAAAGCATGCAACGAAGGCGGGAGAAATACCTTATAAAGTTATGTTTAAAATTTTATAGAATTCTATAGAATATTTCTGACCTGGTTTGTAGAAAACTAGACCGTAAATCTCAAGGATTCTGAAGAAGTTTAATACTGGATTTTTGTATCGAATTCTATAAAACGTCGTAACACCAGTCACTGTTTCAGCAATTCAGATTTTGCTGTCTTGTTGGTGGGGGGAGGGGAGGGGCGATAGTGATAGAAAAGAGTGTCAAGGGATACCAGCCCAGATAGTGGGAAATCTCTCCTAAGAATGCGTAAAAAGGATGAATTTCAGCTTCATGTTTTATTCATCACTGCATTAGACGAAAGGACAACATCGCATAGGAAGGCGGCAAAATTATCCAATAGTTTCATTTCGCCTACAAGCATAGCGCCTTTCCAACGCTATGAGCTGTCAGCCAATATGCGCCTTGGCGGAATTGTCCTCTTTCCGGGCGTTGATGGATAGCATGTTTTCGATACCTCGGAATTTAAAGGAAGATTCCTGTAATGTAAAGTAGAAAAGGTAACACAGGCGGAAAACAAACTGCTTGGTTATTCGCGTATATTAAGCACACATACAGGCGCACCTTATATCTTAAACATACTTTAATATAAGGCATGTGCCAATAATACGTCCGAAACCGATACAAATACAGTGTATTATACCTTTATGCATGTGGTTAGAATTCAAAAACTAATATTAAGCTTTCTGGACATAAATCCGTTTTCTGCAATAAAATGCGAAATTAGGATAACTTTCTGGATTCGGTTTCTTTAAATATCCTCATAAAATTTCTAATTCAGGTTTAAATAACATTTTTTAATTTATCTTTTTAAGTAAATGCCGGTATTTCAACTTTAAGCTGTTGCTTTAAAATACGCACCTCAAGGTCATACAACCCTTTCCTTATTTACTTTTTCTAACTTCTGTCCTTATCACCGCACAGACGGAATTAGAGAAGATTTTAGCTAATTAGACGATTTTACCTTTTATCCCCGCAGTAGTCCTTGCCGTGGTAATGAGGCAGAGTATGAGGTGGGGGCGAAATGACCTTCAAGCCTCTACTTTATATTAACAGAAAGACTTGGCATTAAATTGAAAATTCTTCCAACAATGCCGACAAAAATCTTTGATTTCTGTAATACCAAAGCATGTTTTATAGTTTATTTTCATATGGGTGGTTGACCGCCTACAATAGCTATTTTAAAACATAAAAATACAGTAGAACTCCAATTATCAGAATCAACTGGGACCGAAATCCATTCGAATAATTGTTTTTTTTTTTTTTTTTTTTTTTTTTTTTTTTTTTTTTCGAAGAAAGTGTCAACGTACACTTTAATTAATTAATGTATGTATGTTGAAAATGGGAGAAAAAATTAGGGGTTTTAATTAATGAAAATGAAAAGGCAACTCTTTTACGTACATGTTATACAGCGTACTGTACAGTACTTACAAGTGCTGAAATTCATTGCTTGCTGAATATCTCAGTCAAATTAAGCTGTTTCAAGGACACCGTGCCTGCACTTCAAATTTCTTAGCCAGCCGTTACTTGCTTTAAAGGATGAACAGCCAAGCTTCTCATCTAAGATCACGAAAAATCGGACCCGAGATTAGATTTCCTATAGAACGTTGCTGCAAAATCCACTTGAAAAAGACACCTTCTATATTTTTCTTTGTTGCTGCCTTCGTTGATTTTCTTGAAGAACTTCCGTCTTCATTTTTACTTCCTTGTAGAAAGTAAAAAGGAAGTATTGTAATCGCGAAAAGTTTCAGGCAGCATATTTCAACGAAAATATCCATTTTGACCGCTATCGAATGCAATTTAACGATGTTTTTCCGTGATATCTGTACGTAAGGACAGAATAAAAGACTCTTTTCCTCCAAAAAATTATAAAACTGCTTTAAAATGAATTCTGAAGAGAATTTTTCGTGGCGTCTGTACGAACGTATGTATGTACGTACGTACGTATCTTGCATAACTCAAAAACGAGTAGCCTCAGAACATTGAAATTTTGTATGTAGGACTGCTATAACATGTATTTTGGTTTGCACCTCGTATTTTGGTTGCAATCGGCCGCATCAAACGTATATAAATATATTTATATATATATCCACTCTGTTACCCGGCTCAGTGATCTCGGTTTCTTTACTCTTATATGTTTGTAAATTGTGCATTTTTTGTTTTAAAAATGATTGAATTATGTTGTTCTTATCTTCCGGTTAAGGTTTTTATGCCTTTAGTAAATCTGCAAGCAATATTTGTACAATTATCAACAATTTAAAAGCTGTTTAAGTGCGGTTAAGTCTTAAGTTTTAATTAAGTTAGCGGACATATTTGTTTACATTTGAAACAGCAGAATAGTAGATTTGTTGCCAATCTAGAGAGACTTAGCTTCGCAACAACAAAGATAACGCCTTCATTTATTATTGCGAATCAAATCGTGCTTAATCCTTTCTGGAATGTTTTCGAGGAAAAAAGTGTTTAATATATACTTCGTAATTTTTAATACACATATTTTGAGTTTTTATGTACTTTTGCCTTGTCGCGAAGTGAGAACTGAATTAATTGAATGAGAAATACTGAATCGTCTGAGAAAAACTGTTTCATTTTTGTTTTGTTTTCTTAATTTCTTTTATACATCGTTCTAGATATATTAGAGTATTTGAATAGAACATGTGGCAACGATTAGATAATTCTTCAAATGATATAAATGTTGTGCATTCTGAGTTATAATATGAAGGAAATATAATGCTGTTAAGTAAACCTAGCGCCAGAGTGTCGCTATGGTAAACAAATAGAGTGAATTTTAAAGAGCGCATTTATGCTATTGTGGTTTATACGCTACCGACAAAGTAGATTTAATTCAATCCAATAAGTTTAAATGAAATGCAAGAAAAAATGCGTATAATTTAATATTCCGTACAAGGAAGTAATGTGGTGTACACATCAGATATTTTTCTTAAATTCTGAAAGCAATATGGATAATCAGAGATTCGGATAGTCGGAGTTCGGATAATCGGAGTTGCACTGTACATATAGTGATTTTAAGGAGTCTAGGTATTAGTCAATAATAATAGTGGTGGAAATCTCCTCTTATTGCTTTTAAATCGCTTAGTTTCTTAATCTATAACACAGATTAAATTTGAAAACATCCTACGCTTTGCCGGATGGCAACACACTGGCACTTGGAAGATAAAAATGTTATATTTCCGAAAGTAACAACACATTTATGTAAGGCCGCTGAGTTTTTTTCAATAAATTTGTTAAAATTAGTTGAAACAAAAAATTTGAAGCATAAATATCTCCTAACTTGTCCAGAGGCAATATTGCTTTCAGATCGTGAAGATTTTTAATAAAAATGTAAAAAAATTAGCACAAATGAAAACGAATTCAGAATTCGTGCTTGAAAGCGCATACTTTCGGGTAAAGAATTATATTTCCTCAAAATTTGTTGGTTGTACGTACCGCTGTTTTTCGACAATGAGAGGTACACTCTGCACAAAAAAGGGGGAACAAGATCTACATCCTCCCTTCTTCTGAGACGATGGGCGAAATTTGATTTTTCATATCTCGAAAGCGCAACTGAGGATATATATATTAGATTTACATACATAATCATTCTAGCATAGACATTTTGACACAAAATCTGACTTTTTGTGAAATAGCATACCGATGTTTTTCTATATTTCGATTCTATGACTCAAGTTATGCCCAAATATTAAATTTTGTAAAATTTAGTGAGGAAACTTACCGAGAAATTTAAAAATTTATCTTGGCGCACTTTTTTCAATTTGCGGCAATTTTCACTTGGCGAAATTCTTAATTTATAGAAACCTATTTTCGTTTCTCTTTTTTCATAGTGCAGGAACGGGAAAAAAAAAAAAAAAAAAAAAAAAAAAAAAACTACATCGTTTTTTGTTTCAACTAATTTTAACAAAATACGCAAAGCACATTTGGTGTTACTATCTCTTATAACAAATATGCCAAATTTTAAAATGCGCCATTGCTTAAAGTTACGTATATTTTTAGGAAATTCTGAATAAGAAAGCTCTAAATTTTTACATTTGGGCTTAGAGATGCCTCTACTTTGAGATAAAGGAGACACTTTTATAGGTTATAATTCAAGAATATTTCAAAAAATTTATAAAAAAATATTATAAAATAAAAATTTTAAAAACAAATCAGAAAATAGCTGCGAATTTTATTTGAATTGAACTGTGAAAAAAAGAATCAAGTAAGTTTAATATAAAAAGAGATATTTATAAATATATACCAAATTCAATTACACTGAGGAGGTGAAGTTATGAGAGCTAATTTTTTAAAAATTATTCGTGCGATTTTTACAGAACTTGACAGTTTGGCATAATTTGATAGTAGAACTGAAATATAGAAAATCGATTTTTTATCAAAATACCTGTGTTTGAACAATTCTAGATATAAATCTAACATAAATCCTAAGTCGCACTTTCGAAACATAAAAAGTTAAATTTCATCGATTACCCAATAGAACGAGAGGTATAGAACCATCCGGTTCACTTTTCAAATTGTTGCCACCAAATATTAGATCCCTGTATTCTATTTAAAGAAATTAAATAACGAAGAATCTTGCACAAATATTTTTTTTTAATCCAAATGGAGTTAGTCCAGAAGGGCTCTTAATTTCGTTTTGGCATTTTGCATCGAAAACTTTAGAAGTCTGAATCACTTTCCAAATTTCTGCCACCAAATATTATCTCCCTGTATTATATTTCAAGAAATTAAATAATGAAGAATCTGCATAACTATTTTTCTCTTATTGCGATAAAACAACGGTGCCTAGAGCTATCAAATTTTGAATAGCGTACATCTCCACCCGAACGTGGGAATCTGGAAACCCAAATTTGGAATTTGAAATTTGTTTTAGTATCGATTTCATATTCACTGAAGTATTTATGAGTTTTTGATTAAGAGACTCAACGATTACAAAGAAAGCAATAACAACACCATATGGAAAAAAAAAATTATCTTCAGCGCGCAAGACTTGTGTACCAAAGTGAGAAGAAATGATACTTAATAAATAAAGGTAACTCTCAAAACGCTAAAAAAAAGACACTTTGGGCGTAGTATAAAATCTGAAAGCAGTGCCAATTTGCCCAGAAGAACTATTCATTTCGTTGTGGCATTTTGCGTTGAAATGTAGGTTCACTTTTCAAATTGTTGCCACCAAATATTATAACATTGCATTCTATTTAAAGAAATTAAATAATAAAGAATCTTGCACAAATGTATGTAAATGTTGCATTGTGATAAAACAACGCTACCTAAAGCCATTGAATTTTGAATAACGTACGTTTCCACTCGAATATGGGCATCTGGAATTTGTTTTATTACCTGTTTCATATTTTGGAAAACTTCAATGAATTTTTGATTAACAAACTCAACGATTTAAGAGTGAGCAATGGCAACACTGTACGAAAAAGAAAAAAAAAAAAAAAAAAAAAAAAAAAAACATTTTAATCTCCAGCGCGCGAGACTGTGTATCGGAAATTCTAAAGATATGCTCATTTTGAAATTATTTTGCGATACTGCCGTTGGACTGAATTTTATGGTTTAAGTGCGAAGAATGTGATATTTAATAAATAAAGGTAACCCCCAAAACGCTAAAAAAAACGCCCCTTTGAGTGTAATATAAAATCTAAAAGCTTTCTAATTTTTATTTTTATTTTATTTTTTTTGGGGGGGTACAAGGTTATTCTTAGGAATTCAAGGCCTTTGCTTAATTCTTAGGCATGCATTTACGGATCACTTACCACACTAGGATAACGTGTAACGAACAACCCGACAACTGGAGTGACAAGGTGAAAAGAGGAGGGGTACGGAGGAGATGGAAGGAGAGACGAAAGTGCGGTGATCGAATAATCGGGATGATATGGAAAATATCTCTGAACTTAAGACAAAATAACACGCCGAATAAATACTAATTCAGAAGTCAAACAACAAAAATCAGCGTTATATTTTCAAAATTTTCACAGGACTAGTTTCGATGGCTTTACCGAACCACCATCCTCAGCTTCAAAACCGCAAATGAACAAGATAGGAAATAATGATTAGATAAGATAAGAAAGCCTGGACAAGCTTGGAATTAGGATCGTTAACGATCCTAATTCCGATCCATCTTTGCCTTCGGCCTTTAAAGAAATTATTTTCTAGTTCTGGTTTCACCAACAGATGGCGCCACTTGCTTATTCTTGTCCAGGCTTTCTTATCTTATCTAACCATTATTTCCTATCTTGTTCATTTGTGGTTTTGCAGCTGAGGATGGTGGTTCGGTAAAATCATCGAAACTAGTCCTGTGAAAATTTTGAAAATATAACGCTGATTTTTGTTGTTTGACTTCTGAATTAGTATCTCTAAACTTATTAAAATTATCTTAACTGCTTAGAGAAGCTACTAGTCAGGGGTTCTTCTCCAAAAGTATCGAGGACAAAAACTTTAAAGTACGCATATGGGAAAACATTGTCGTGCAAAACATCACGGGAGAAAAGGAAGTGAAAAGAAAACATTGCTGTTCTAAAACACTGTGCTACAAAAAATTGTCCTAGAAAATATAGCAATAAGAAAACTTCGCAGTTTAAAAAACATCGTCATAGAAAGTACCGTAACAAAAAAAAAAAAAAAAAAAATGTAGCACTTACAGGTCACCGTATGATGATAGCATCGCAGATATATTTTTTAGACTTATCACATTACTAATCCAGCATTTTCAATGCATATTCACATTACTAATCCAGCAGTATAAAAAAGATTACTCTTGTGTGGGTTTCAGGTGTGGTTCTTGACAAGTTATTACCATACACGAATTTCATATAATAGATGGTAAAGACAATGTATTGTCAGTTGGTGACTCGCGCAGCTATATTATCTTAAGCTGTATTTTTCTAAGTATAAAATGGGTTTCCCCGGAAACAACGCATAGTTCTAGGCGTTCCGTGGTTCGATTAACTATTCTCATTTTTGAAAGAAATTCATAAAAATTAACTAAATGGGGAGTAGTTTGTTTGCGTTTATTACTTCCTTGTCCGAAGTAAAGGAAATGTTATAATTGAGAAAAATTTTGGGTATCATATTTCAATGAAAACATCCATTCTGATCTCCTTCGATGCCACTTGAAGGATTTTTTTGCGTGACGTCTATATGTATGGATAGAATAAAGTACTCTTTTCTCCGAAACAGATTATAAATTGGATTTGAAATAGATTCAGAAGAGGGTTTTTTTTTCGTAACGTCTGTACGTACGTAGATACGTATGTATCTCGCATAACTCAAAAACGAGTAGCCGCAGAACGTAAAAATTTTGCATATGGGACTGATATAATATGTAGTTATGCCTCAAAAAACATATATATAAGATTGGATTATTTAATTATGGCAAAGCACACGACGGCTATCTGCCTAAAGGGAGGGATGCCTTCGTGGAAGACTTTCTAAGGGAAACTGGCTCGTATACACGTTAAACATGAGGAAAACCACGAAAACGCCCATGCAGCCAGCCCGTTCGCGGGATTCGAACCTCGGACCGAACTACCAGATTTCAGCGTCTTTACCGCTCGGCCGCTGGTGGGCAAACACATATATATATAGAGAGAGAGTCCCACTCTCTCGCTCGGCTGGTTGAGCGCGGTGTTTTTATCCTTATATATTGTTAAACTGCGCGATTTTGGTTTAAAAGGCGTTGAATTATGTTGTTCTTATGTTCCCATTAAAGACTTTTGCCTTCCATTAATCTGCATGCAATAGTTGTAGAATTATCATTAATTTAAAGTTTAAGTGATGCTAGGCCTAACGAAGTTGCATTTGTTTACATTTAAAATTCTTAGCAGAGTACTGAATTAAGTCAGTTGTAGCACCCAATTCAGTGTCTTTCTGCCCATCGGGGACAAACGCTAACTTTCAATTTTGTGCACAGAAAATTTGGTCTTCCTACCCCTTGGACGATTTGCTTGTTTTCGCGTAGGACCTGCATTTTTAATTGTAAAAATATATTTTTAACTGTATTGGCTTTAAGTTTTTATGTATTTTTGCCTTGTCGCAAAATGAGAGCTGAATTGATTTAATGAGAAGTATATTTCTGAAGAAATTCGAGGAAATAAGTTTAAATAAAATGCAGCAAAAATTGTATATAATTTAACAGGCCGCGCGAAGTAGTCATGTACCTCACTATTACTTTTAAAGATACCTTAAAAATGTGGATTTGGATATTTTGCCCAAGGCTGTATCTAATATGTACAGCAATCATGGAAATTGAACAAGATCTCAAATTCGAAGTACGGTTTCTGCTACTATAGTCTCCTCATCGTAAATTCGAAAAATCATAAATCAAAACATCGTACAATGGAAAATACCTGTAATTGATCTAAAAATGATTTAATTATGGAAAAACTGAAAAACGAAACACATTCCACACTCAGCAAATCTCTAACCGAAAATAATAAAATGGATGACTTTGCGAAATCCACCTTTTCACTAATCTTTGATTACTCCACGTTCGATAAAATGAATGAAGCTTCGTACGAATTCTCGATTTTAATTAAGGGAATTCAAGGTTACTAGTTATTCAAGTATTTACTCTACTCAATTCAAGGTTACCCCTTAAGCCAGCCACTGAGAAATAAGTATCGCTTCATCAAACCCATTCATTCCGTTCGATGTTTTGAATGGAGAGTGCTGGTACACTATTTTATCAAATCGATTAACGAAGAACGTTCATTACTTTCGTTCTGTACCAGAAATAAAAATATCCCTTCCATTACCTAAGTTATCAAATAACTATGTTTCTATTATTAATGAAACTGAAACTTCGCCATTTTTATAAGCTTTAGTTTCGCTCATTCATGTGCTTGTCACCACGGTAAAAAGTTTGTCATCGATTTTTAAAGTATTTTCTGATGAGCTATCGAATTTAGTTTTTGTACAGACCTAGTTTGTAGAAAACAGTACAATGTGGTGAAGAGATATTATGAAAATTAGATAAGATTCTATTTTACTTCTGTTTACTTCCACGCCTATCGAATTAATTTCCACCTTTTCGTTGCCCTGCGTTGGCAACACGCTTTTGAGATTTGTCGTTCGTAGAATTCGGTCGCTAAAAGCGTAGCTCGCCTGTAAGAATAAGAATTACAACCGTGTTAACGGTTGTAATTCTTATTTTATAGCTTATGTGTACTCCTGAATTATTACTAAATGTTTACGTATGAATGTTTTATTATTAAATGTATTCAGTTTGGTTTAAATAGACCAAGAGTCGTTGAATTTATTAAGGATGTTTAAAGTCGAAACTGCGTCATCCATTTCGGCGCCATTCTAACACAGGAACGTAAACAACTTCCTTGTATGAAGAAAAAGGAAGTATTGTAATCGCGAAAAATTTCTAGTATCATATTTCAACAAAAATATTCATTTTGACCATTATCGAATGCAATTTAACGATGTTTTTGCGTGACATCTGTAAGTAAGAAGAAAATAAAGGACTCTTTTTCCCAAAAAAAATTATAAAACTGATTTAAAATGAATTCTGAAGAGAATTTTTCTGAACGTCTGTGCGTACGTAGGTATGTATGTATGTATAGACTGCTATAACATGTAGATGTGCACCTCCTATTTTGGCTACAATCGGCCGCACAAAAATTATATAAATATATGTATATACAGAGTGATTCTAATTTTTTTAATAATTGCCCTAGTACATAGGGTAGCATTCCACTCAGAGAGGCAGAAAAAAAGAATATTAGAATTTTAACCTCAACTTACAACAGTGTTGGAAGAGAGAATGAAGGAGACCAAAAGTTACACAATCAGTTTAGTGAAAAATTCGCAAAGAGTGCTCGAAACGGATAAAACCGAGAACTTGGCGTTCGGAGTGTTAATTTGAGCTCAGACTTTGATGGCAAACATTGTCAGTGAATAAACACGAAATATCATCCCCTCAACAAGTTTATACTATTTTTACAATGAACGTCTGTCTGTCTGTGAGTATGTGAGTGACAAGTTTTTCGCCCACAGTTATTCTTATACCAGATATTCTTATATATATGTGATGTACCAGCTTTAGTCGTAGCTTAAATTATCAGACGATAAGTTTAAAAAAAAAAAAAAAAAAAAAAAAAAAAAACAAAACAAGATCCATTTATTATTATTCAGGAGAAATAGCAGTTACAAAATCAGATATCCGGAGTAAATAAAAAGAATTACTAATAACTTTTTGTATGAAGTGTACTGCATCGTGAAATTTAAGAAAAAGCCGCCCCCGATATTCCTTTGCGAGTCCTTTTATAGCCTCTGGAAAGGCGGAGCTTCCAAGAAAATGACGTCAGCCTCGTCAGCCAATCCAGTTCGCTTTAAATATTTCCAGAACATTCTATAACTGTACGTGTAGAAAAGGCGGGAAAGACAACTTGACTACGGGGCTGTGGATTTAATTCCACGTACACGTACTTTCAAATAAGAGACCATCGCCATTAAAAAAATGAAAAGAACATGCAGTTAGAAATTTAAGTGTATTCTTGACTATGGAATTTTATTATTACATATATATATACTCTTATACATTCACAAATTTATATTCTCCGTATTTAAGCTTTCTGCATTCATACACAGAGCTGCGTAGGTTTGGGGTAAAATCGTACTTCAAGCCCGTAACAGTTTTATTAAAATATAATCCGGAACTTTCCATTTAAGTAGTTAAAACTTTTATATTAAAGCGTACAATGTATTGCATTTGAGCTAACTTCATAAACCGGAAGCGATACTTTATTTGCAACTCTGAGCAGATTTTCATGGGAAAAAAAAAAAAAAAAAGAGAGATTATTTTATAAAAAAAGACCTTGAAGATTTTTCTTAAATAAGTTTTATTTAATAAGAATTAAATAGCAAACGATGATAAGCCATGAAAACGTTAAATGTTTTGTTTTTCCGGGTCGATTCCTTTAACATGGAAGATTTTTCTTCTTCCTTCAGTTAAGGCATATACTGCGAAAAGTGTTATAGAATTTCCAAAAGCTCAAATCTGACGTGAAGCTCGAAGCGATCAAATCACAGAATTTAGTAAATCTGTTACAGAATGGTGAGTTGTTAATGGTTTCATTTCCTAATAACCTCGAAACGCGATTTTATGTAGTTTCACCTGACTATGTTATTTCGCTTTTCATTCGAGTTGCCATTCCGAAAAATGCAAATTATGATTCTTTCATATTTAATCTGTCTGTTATTAAATAACAAACTAATCCATAAAAACAATAAATGCAATTCTTACCAAAATTATTTTTTTTTACTTTTTGAAGTAAAAATGCATTTAATTCATGATATATTTAATTAAAACGTTAAAGTAATTAAAATATAAAAGGGAAAAAAACGTGAAAGTTTGGCTTCAGATTCAAAAATTGCTTCAAATATATACCCAAAGAAAAAAGTACTGCTTGGAATGTTGCAAAAGTAAGATTTTTAATGTTAAAAGAAAATCCGCCAAGTCAAAGGACAGTTTCAAAATCATTCAGAAGCTCAACTATAAACTCAATTCAAGTCAACTATAAACTAAATTATTAATGACGATTTTAATCTTAAGGAGGCGAAAAAAATAATATACATCGGCTTTGTCCATGACATTTCACCGAATGCTGCACAATTCTTTACGAGAAACATACATCCGGACAAAAAGGAAAAATTGTTTTCACAATAGGTGAATCTTTGTTTTATTTAAATGACTGCAATAAAAAGAGATCTATTTATTATCATCAAAGAGAGAAAAAATCTTAAAGCACGGTTCAAAGAATCTAAAGAATGTTTTATAAAGGAAATTTATGATTGTTGCTGGTTTTTCATATAACCCCATTTAACAACAAAGAGAGTGGAGGAAAATGTTAAGATTTGCTTCACATATTATCAGGAATTTATTTTATATCTAGTTTTCAAATACAAAATACCTTCTCTTTACCCACAGTGCCATCAATAAATACACTCTAAATTCGAAAGAGTCCTATCCGACTCTAAAGGAGTGATATCCCACCTCCCTCTAATGCCAAAATGGCACCAACCTCGAAGGAGCGATATTTCACTCTAGTAAAAAGCGGTCCCTTTTCACACAAAAACAGGAGTGACCCTTTCTTCGTTCGCTCTTCTTAGATAGTCAGATATCGCCCGATATTCGGGTGAAACCACACACATTACAAGGAGTTATAATAATAGTCTGCTCACTCCTTGATGGTGCGATTTTTATATAATTATTTTACAGGCAAACTGAAAATTGGTAGATTAGATTAGCTTAGACCAGCAGATGAGCAGCTGCACCGCTTGCAAAACATTCAGCTGCTATGCTCTGTAGGATTCTCCACTGTGTAATTCTAAGTTACAGTTAAAAATGAAGAATCTTAAGAACTAGTAAGCGAATAATCGCTTGAGTTAGTGAGACAATAAGTAAACTTGGAAAGAGTTAAAAGACCCTTTAATATTCAAATAAGATTTAACAGAACTCTGCCATGGAGTTGTACAATAAAGCCGACACTAGGGCTTGAACTTAAGAGACTAAGAATCAAATTAAACTAATCTTAACTAAAGAGATATAACCGAAGCTATCAAGATTCTAATAGAGTTGGCCCCTTAATGCTAACTGACTGCGAAGCTATCAAGGGCCTAAAGTACAGCCGAGCGTAATAATAGCTTACGAGAGAGTAGCCTAAAATGGCAGACGCGTGCAGCCAGAATATCTGGTATCTCTCTCGCTAAGACAGAAGAACTTTGCGGTTAAATACCGCTCTTACTCATTAGCATTCAGGGCTGGAAGTGGTAAGTTGAAATTAAGAATCGATAGGAAAGGAAATTTAACTCAAAATTTAACTGTTAATAAAATTAACATAATCCTTACAGCTCAATTGATAGAATCATCTACGAACTGCTTCGCCCAGCCTCGGGAGTGGCTCGGCGATCAGCGGCGCTTATTAAACAAACAATATAGTACACATAATTTGCATATTAATAAATACAATAATAGTGCCTAAGTTACAATAGTAATTCAAATTATGTATTGCATACCTTTTTAAAAAATTTTGCTGAATTCCTTGTAGAGACATTACGATTTTTTTTTAAATTAGGCACGATGAAAAATTAGCAATCGCCTTCGCCGGGAATCTAACCACGAACCTCTGAAATACCGGCTCAGTGTGCTGACCACTACACCACGAAGGCGCGCTAAGAAAATAGGAGAAATACCTTATATGCTCTCCCTTTTAAAGGGCGATTGGGGTGTTTAGGGGACCCAATTGCCAAATCCTGGGTAAGGAGAATCATCATCCAACACCCTTTTTTAGTTCGGGCGCCACTGTAGAGGCATTAGAATTTTTTCTGGAAGTAGGCAAGATGAAAAATTAGCAATCGCCTTCGCCGGGAATCGAACCACGGACCTCTGAAATACCGGCTCAGTGTGCTGGCCACTACACCACGAAGGCACGCTAAGAAGGTGGGAGAAATACCTTATATCCTAAATACAAATATAAATTTTGTTATGTATAAAACAACATTTATATTGATAATTACATAATAAAAATTAAATATCAAGAAATAAATAGATACCATACATAAAATTAAAAATTTAGAATTAGATAAATGCAGTAATGAATGTTGTTACATATGAAATCAATACAGCATTCGAATTTTGAGAATTATACAGAGTGAACCCCAAATGTTGCGACAAACTTCTAGGAAAGGTAGGGCAGACCATAGGGATTAACAATTGCATAGGAACCTATACCCGGAAATGTCAGGGGTACAAGATGGTAAAAGAAGCAAGAGTAATTAATTTGAAACATTTATTGGACATGAAACCAAATAATGAAGGAGAGTTTGAATGTTACAACAGATGCTCGAAGTTTGCACCATCAGACGCCAAACATGAATGACATCGACGGTTCATTTGAATGCGTGAATTGTTTGATCTTTCCGGAGCAGGTTCTTCCCGACTTCCTTGACGATGTTCCACCAAATGTCAAGCGCAACATGTGATTCCAACATGACGGGGCCCCTGCTCATTTTGGAATGGATGTTCGTAGCCATTTGAACAGATCATTCCGCATCAATGGGATTCGGCGTGGTGGACCGGTTCCCTGGCCTTCACTCTCAGTGGATTTATTAAGCCTTGATTTCTTTTTGTGGGGTGGCATCAAATGTGCCGTATATCACGATCCTGTTGTGTCTGAAATGGATCTCGTGGCAAAACTCGCGTTGTTGCTACAGTCAAAGAAACTCCGGGTGTCAGGCATGTTTGGCGTCTGATGGTGAAAACATCGATCATCTGTTGTATCATTCAAACTGTCGTACACCATTTGTATTCACGTCCAATTAAATGTTTCAAATTAATCACTCTTCTTGTTTCCTTTTCCGTCTTCTACCTCTGCTACCACTTACCCCTGACATTTCCGGACATGCGTTCCTATGCAATTCTTAATCTTTATGATGTGCCCCACCTCCCCCCAGAAGTTTGTCGCAACATTTACGGGACACCCTGTATATAAAATGCAACAGAGTTTTTAAACTTTGATAATTACATAATAAAAATTAAATATCAAATATATACATAAGCAGATACAATAAATAAAAATAAAAAATTTAGAATTAGATAAATGCCTAAATACAATAATGAATGTTGTTATGTTACGAAATGTACAGGCGCGGTGAGATGGCTTCCCCGCAAAGCAGTTTTAGGGTTACCATAAAACGGCAAGGGAAGGCAGGGTTGCGCAAAATTGGCGATATACCATGGACTGATGGAGAACCTTCTGGAACGAATTCTTACCGGTTTAACCCAGAACGTTCTCGAACACAAGCCGAAAGCTATATAAACCCTGCTGGTCAGCAGTCAGTTATAGTGTAGTGCCTCGTCGAGATGCGAGTGTGTGCTTAGGCTAGCGAGCTGATAGTCAATCAGTACCGAGTTGGTGTCTCGTCTAGCGAGTCAATCCCTGCGGAGTCGATCGAGTTGACACCCGGGCAGCGAGTGCCGAATGGGTCGTCGAGTTCACCGAAGGAGTCTCTTAGTGTATCGCGGTTAGTGCATCGTCGAGAGAGCGTGTTGAGCTCCGGGAACGACTGAAGGCAGCCGTGCTCTGTGTTTCGTCGGGTGCATCGCGAGTTGTAGCGTGGAGAGTCTCGAGAGAACGTGGAGTTCCGAGAACGACCGAGCAGAGTCGGGAGCTGTACTCTGGGGCTTTGCAGTGAAGCTATCTTCACCGTGATAGCCTGATAACCTGAAGAGTGTGTCGCTGAGTCTCAGCGTGTTTATAGTCGATCTTCGACGACTGTAAAAAGTGACTTTGGAGCTGTCCTGATTAATATTGGCTAAATAAAGTGCGTTTCGATACTTCATCAAGTAGTGTAGTCATTATTCACTCCAAATCCATACGAAGCCCGTACGAACGTGAAGGAAGAAAATAACATAACAACTGGTGTTAGAACAGAAGGAGAAAACTGCAACAATATAAAATCAATATAGTGTGAGAATTTTTAGAATTACATAATAAAAATTAAATAAAAAATTAAATATATAAATACATAATGCCTAAATAAATATGTAAGTAAATGAAACATGAATACGTAAGCAAATATTGTTACGTTTCTCTTTAAGTTAAGTGTTCGTGGATTTGGAGTGAATAACATTTGGACGACATTTGATGAAGTATCGAAACACATTTTATTTAGCCAATATTAATCAGGATAGCTCCTGATTAATATTGGCTAAATAAATAAGTCACTTTTACCGTCGTCGAAGAACTACTATAAACACTCTGAAACAATCAGCGATACAGCTATCAGGCTATAACGGTGTAGACAGCTTCACTGCAAAGCACCAGAGTACAGCTCCCGACTCTGCTCGGTCGTTCTCGGAGCTCTACTTACTCTCGAGACTCTCCACGCTACAACTCGCGATGCACTCGATAATAACTAGAGTACAGCTCCCGACTCGGTTCCTGTCGTTCTCGGAGCTCAACAAACACACTCTCAGATAAACCTCGACGATACACTGACCCGCGATGTACTAAGAGACTCTCTCGATGCACTCGACGGCCAACTCGACATTAGACTACGAGACACTCACTCACTTACTCTTAACTGACTCGACTAGGCACCGCGTACCAACAGGATTTATATAGCTTTTGGCTTACTCTGGAGAACATTCTGGGCCAAACCGGTAAGAATTCGTTCCAGAAGGTTCTCCATAAGTCTAAATCATATTGCCAAAAGGGCGACTTCTCGCCAAATATGGCAACCCTACTTGCCCTTGCCATTTACTGGCAACGCTAAACCTGCTTTGCGGGGAAGCTCTCTTACCGCGGCTGGACATTTCGTAACAATACTTAGATCATTACGAATTATGAAGATGATCTACATAATGTATGAGAATAGTGGGAGCTGAGAATATAAGTTATTCTGAAGAGTTGTTTTGATAAGAGTCTAGTTTTTGATTAGAGGATTCTTGAATGAAAGAGCGAAGAGTAGTTCTTGAATAAATGTTGATGAAAAATATACATCCATCGGTAGAACTGCATCAAGACAAATCAAGCAGCCAAATGTCAAGATCCATTGCTCATTTCCTGGAAAAAATGGAACAAGAAACGGATATCAAGGAAACGGATATACCCTTTACTCATATCCTTATTAAATGTCCTGATGTATCACCCATGGCGTTTTGCCCTTTCGGACTTTTAAAAAGCAATTCCTCCAAAGTTGACGTACAGCCCTCTTTGGACTTAAAGCTGTTCGATAGTAAATACCTATTCCGATAATACAAAAGGCTCCTTTGTTTTGGAAGTTATGGGGTAGAAAGATATCGAAGAATAAGGGTTATCAAATAGCACATATAAAACATAAAGTTTTTAGGTAAAATAGTTTTGCAAATAACAATGAAATTCGTCTAAATTTTAACAAAAATGTGCGCGGACTACCCTCTGAATCTATGCAATTTCTTTATCATTTAACAGAGAAGAGAAATTTAGATATATTCTTATAGTATTCATTCTTCCTCAAAATTTATTTGCGCTATTGAATGGGATTCATTTTAGTACGCCTACCGAAACTGTTAACTACATAGTAAATAACTCTTGAGTTGATTAATTTGTTGGCAAGTAACCATGTGATTGATTTATGGGTATATAAGACTCTTCCAGTGTTTGTTTACGATAGCTTTTCGTGGAAGTTCATGTCCTCGGTTGTTAATTAAATTCCATGATCCGCACATGTAATCGACGGCCGGATTACAATGAATTCATTCTCTGAGGTGTAAGTCTCCGACACTGCAATTATTATAATTTTGATGACGAACTGGAAAGAGAAATTGGAGTTAATACTCCTTTCTAAATGGTAGTAGATAGAATTCATTCAGGTAAAGCTCATTTTAATTAAGTCGCTCCTAATGTTTCGTTTTATTCCTACAACTTGTTGCTTTGTTGCTTGTATAGACATCGCTTAATGTGATCGCGGTTAATGTTAGAATTCGGATGTTGTTATCGAATTGGTGAAGTTCCGTCCGTTTATATACGAAAACGCGGAAAATACTTCTGTTTGTTGATATTAGAGAACTTGTTTGCCAGTTTAAACAATGTAATTTGTACGGCTAGCCCTCAATGAAAAAATGAGCATTTTTGCGCTTTTGCACCTGAGGACGCTGGTTCGGTAAAACCATCGAAACTAGTCCTGTGAAAATTTGAAAATATAACGCTGATTTTTGTTATTAGACTAATTAAAATTAGTTAAATTAATATTTGTATGGGGTATTATTGTTTCTTAATATCAGTCTAATAGTCTAATATCAGTCTACTAGATATATCTTAAGATATTCTTCCGCCACAGGGAACGAATACAGTCTTAAACAACAATCTACTTCTCACTGACAATATCCTTCTTATTTCGATCAATCGGCGTGTGGATATAAATTTATTTTGGCTTTCTGAATCATTACTTTACGTTTATTCTTTGCTGTTTTAGTTGTAACATTGTCTCACATTTTTAATTTCTCTTTTTATTTTACAAGTATATTTTCTTTATCGTTTTCTTTCTTCTTCTCATTTTTACTAAATTTAATTTATTAAATTTTTTATCTCGCGTTTATACAGTTTGCAAACGTAAGTTTTATAAGGTATTTCTCCCACCTTTTTGACGTGCCTTCGTGGTGTGGTGGTCTGCACGCTGAGCCGGTATTGCAGAGGTCCGTGGTTCAATTCCAGGCGAACGCTCTGATAATTTTTCATCTCTTCGGCTTTCAAAAATTTACATAATGTCTCTACAAGTGGCGCCCGAACTAAAAGGGTGTTGGATGATCATTCTTCTCATCAGGATTTGGTGATTGGGTCCCCTAAAACCCCAGTCGCCCTTTAAAAGGGGGAGTATTTCTCCCGCCTTCTTAGCGTGCCTTCGTGGTGCTGTGGTCTGCACGCTGGACTATTCCAGAGGTCCGTGGTTCGATTCCCGGCGAAGCGTTGCTAATTTTTCTTTCTTGCTTGCTTCCTAAAGATATCTAACGTCTCTACAGTGGCGCCCGAACTAAAAGCTGGTGGATGAGGATTTCTCCCTACCCAGGATTTGGCGATTAGGTCACCTAAAAAACCCCAGTCGCCCTTTAAAAGGGGGAGTATATAAGATATTTCTCCCACCTCCTTGGCGTGCCTTCGTGGTGTGGTGATTTGCATACTGAGCTGGTATTCCAGTCCGCGGTTCGATGCCCGGCGAAGGCTTTGTTAATTTTTCATCTTGCCTGCTTCCAAAAATAACTAAAGTCTCTACAGTTTTACTTTTAATTTTCGCAAATTAATGTTCCTACGCTTTTATTTCCTCATCTTCTTCATTGGCTTGACAGCGCAGCGTGGGCCCTGTCCTTCTCCAAGCATCTCTGCTTTGGGCAATCGTTTTCCAGTTTTTGGCCTTTAGAATGTTAGGTAAATTTTAACACAATTGACTTATCTTTCTGGGATTCTACTCCTAAGCCCGGT
Organism: Stegodyphus dumicola; assembly: GCF_044657685.1. Lineage (NCBI taxonomy): Eukaryota > Metazoa > Arthropoda > Arachnida > Araneae > Eresidae > Stegodyphus > Stegodyphus dumicola. Next base: position 243,620,183 of record NC_140771.1, read on the forward strand.
TCCCATAGGCTTTTCCAAAAAGATTTTCTTACGACATTGATTTTCATGCATTCTGGCCAGATGGCCAGCCGATTTAAGTCTGCGTAGTTTGAAGAATACATCAGACTGTCTATAAATCTTGTATATCTCTAAATTAGATCTTCTTCTCCCCGATTCATTCACACGGACCCCACCAAGTATGCATTGCAATATCCTTCTCTCATTCCGACTCATAAGTCAAAACAGATCTGATAACACTCTTTCTTGTAAAGAAGCAATTTATTTCTAAACTTGAGAAAGCTGGATTTTAAATAGCTCTTAAAGTCATGAAAACACCTATTTGCAGCAGATATTTTTTTAAGTCTTTCGGAAGTTAGCTCATTTTTACAATTCATCTCTGCACCTAGATAAGTGAAACTGTACGCTTTTTCAAATCTATGGCTACTAACTTCTAAATGAAAGTCAGATTTTAAACAAGGCATATGTTCAGATTTATTTTCGTTAAGAAAAAGGTAAATCTTTTTGCACTTATTTCCAGTACCATGAAGTTCTGTTTAAGAACAGAAACAGTTCCTGCAATAATGCAAATATCATCCGTATAAAGCAGGTAATTGAACAGCCGTATTAAAAATATTTCCTCGAGTAATAACCATGGAATCTCTAATAACCTTTTCAAGGGCAGTATTAAACGTAAATCTCCCTTCTCACTCTATTCTCGACCTCAAGTTGTTCTGTAAGGTCACCTTGTGAACGAATTGTATTTTGGGTTTCCTTAAGAGTCAAAGTGTGACAGGTTTTTCTGGAATATTTAATTTACGCATGGCGTCAAGTGAGTAACTAATAATTAATGCAATCATATGCAGTTCTGAAATCGATAAAAAGATTGTGTGTTTCGATTCCAAATTCCCTACATTTTTCAAAAACCTGCCTTAGAGTGAAAATCTGCTCAATAATCGATCTTCCCTCTTCTGATAATCGCCGATCGCGCTATCAACATGAGGTAAACGTCTGTTAAAAAGAATAGTTGAAAGTATTTTATAAGATATGCACAAAAGATTAATTCTTCTGTAATTTCTGCAATCAAGCATCTATAATTCAAGCTTCTATAATTTCTACAATCTCCCTTTCTGTGTATCAAACAGATATTCAGTTTCGACTACCCTGTGAGCGTCTCATAATTTCAGATGATTTGAATTAAGTGCTTAATTAATGCAATGCCACTAGGTCCTGCAGCTTTTAATATTTCTGAAGGAATATTGTCTGGCTCAAGATATTCTTTTTTTTTAATTCATTTATTGGAAGACTACCTCTTCTAGAAAGGGGGATCAATAGGCCGTACGTTTATGCTTGTTATTTCACTATTCTCTACATACAAGTCGGAATTCAGCATATTAGGCAGGTGCTTCCTCCATCTCTGTAGAATGTCATTCTTAGCACTAAAGAAAGAACCATCTTTCCCTCAATAAAGTTTTGTTCTAGGTTTAAAAACCTTTCCATGGTTGAATTCCTGGAAGAAAGCTCTGCTTTCCCTATGCCTCTAAGACGGTCAACATCTCTTAGAAGATTTTCATAGTTCCTCTTTTTAGCACGGTGGGTTTATTATTATTATTATTATTATTTCTAGTACATTTGTATTCGACAACAACTAATTTAGTATATTTTCTTTAACGCATATTCTTATATGCCTTATTTTTAAAATCAGTGGCAGCCCCACATTCTTTGTCAAACCAGTCATCATTCAATCCTTTTTTTGCTCTTCTTAAGACTCTATTGCCAGTTTCAGTAATAGTTATTTCTAAGAGATTCCATTTCTCACCTATACGCTTCAACTCCACCAGTTTGAGGTTTTTTTTTTAATTGAGTTTCCAATTCCTTCTGGTATCTCTGCTTTGTATCTTTCTAACACTTAAGAGGTTATCTCACATGGCTACAGTCTCTACTAGACGGGACTTTTCTGAGAAACGAGATTCTGGTAGCACTGGTTTAAACGGGAGGATTTCTAGGGAAAAGATCCCGGCCTGAAGTGAAGTCCCGCCTAACTACGGAATCAATGTTGCGGCTACGCGGGATTTTTTCAAACTTCACCGAAAATGTCTCGGCTGGACCTCAGTCCCGGGTAGAGACAACCAATCAGACGAAAGTTCTGCTTCTGAAGCCTCACGTGATCCCAATCTGAGCGATAATCGATTAGTGTTTGGCGTTCAAGTCTTTGTAGTAAGTGAAATTGATAACCTAGCTACGTGGGTTTCCTGGAAATCTGCGGGTTCTGAGAATTGTCCCTTTCGACGTCAAGTCCTGCGTAGCCGAAACATAATGTGATTGGGACTTTGAGCAGTTAAATTTCTCCAATTCCTCACCTCCGCCGATTCTTATGGGCATTAGAATTTCTTGCTCTGATTTTCATCATTATCAAGTAATGATCTGAGTCAAAATTTACTCCACGATATATGACCTGACATCCAGTATGTCTGGTACATGTCTGGCGTCAATTAAAACATTGTCAAGCTAGTTGAAAATGTCACAATCTGGAGATCTCCAAGTCATTTTGTGTGGAAAGCAAGTACTGGCCACCGCCATATCATGTTCCATAGCAAAAAACATCAGACTCTGCCCATTATCATTTGGGTAGTGATGTTGCAGGCTATGCTCAACGATCGTAGGTTTCAACCTACTTTCCTTCCCTATTTGAGCATTTGCATCTCCCACCACAATCTTTGTAACTCTTGGCTGCCTTGCCACGTGAACAATTAAGCACATTACAGGTCTACTTTCCCTTTGGGCACTTAGTGGACGTTCAACCTCCACTATTACCCTTCCAGGGGAGCAGCGCACCACCTGGATATGACACCAGGCAGCACTGGTCGTCAATTGCTACCTGCCAGTCGCATGGGCGAGCCCGTCGCAGAAGACCGTTACCCAGCAAACCCGGGGGATAAGCACAATCTTGATATCGTATTTCGGACTGGCAGAATACAGTGCGTGGAATTCTTCGTAAAAAGCATCCTTCTCATCCTCAGCCTTATCTGCATCTATATTAATTACACTATAATTAAGGAATGTACCTCTCAATGTAATCCTGCATAACGTGGGAACTTGGCCACAAAATTGATATTAACAGTATTAATCCTCTTAATAATAATGAAATTCGTGTAAAACATATGTAAAAAAATATGGCTGTTATGGTAAAATATTAGGCTTAGCCGCACTTAAACAACTTTTACAACGTATTGTATTACAACTTAAACAACGTATTGTATTACGAACGTTTGTTATTATTGTCGAATAGAGAATGTCTTTTAAATTGTTGATAATTCTACAACTAGTGCATGCAGATTAACTAAAGGCATAAAAACCTTAACCGGAAGATGAGAATTACATAAAATCATTTTTGAAGCAAAAAATGCACAATTTACCAACATATAAGAATAAAAAAAACTGAGCTCATGGAGCCAAGTGACAGAGTGAGTACATTATATATATGTATATAATATATACATTATCTTATTAAGGGATATTAAGGGATTATCTTGTAAATATTTGTAAGAATGTATATAACCAATACTGCATTCTTTCCTTTTACTAATGAAGGGCCAACTCTTTTTCAAAAGTCTCAATTATAGCCTGAATTGAGTGAAGATTTTAATCTTTTTCTAATTTTCTTTACTTTTTTGCCAGTATTTAGTAAGTTTTGATTAAACATGTTGAAATTCAGTTTTAATAAATTAAGACTATTACAATAAATTTCTTCTTTAATTAAAAACATTTTTTAAATTTTTTAAAAAATTTTTTAATTAAAATTTATTTTTAAAAACATTTTCGATTTTTTAACAAACCTTAATGTTTTACAATCCTTAATAACTTGCAACCATTTTTTCGCATTACATTACAGTTAGCACTTTTACAATTTTTTGCACATTTTTACAATACTTCACAGTTAGCAAAAAAATTTTTGCAACGGTACACACATTTTACATTACTAAAAGTTTATAGAATAGGTTTTTAAAATAGATCTTAGCGATATTAGCGCCCTCTATTTATAAAGTTAGAAGAAACACACTACTTAACATCACATAGTTCAGCATACTGCTCCACTCTCCAAATACAAATATTGTTGGTAAGTTCAAATAATACTTACTTTTTGCTTGCCTTTTTAGTATTATTTTAGTATTATTTATGTATTTTTTATAAATAGTATCTAGTTTCTTTTCAATTTATTTGCATAATTCGTGTCGGGGAAGTTTTTTTGTAGACAAGAGTTTCTAAATTACTTTAATTTTCTAAACAAAATTGGTTTACTACCTCTTAATTGACTAGTCTTTACTTGTTGATTTCTCTAAATTCCACTTGTTTAAATATTTTTAGTAATTCACAACATTTGGTTTTATTTTTGGTTTTCAATTTTCCTTTTACCTTTGCCTACATGGATGACGAATCACGAATTGAATAATTGAAGAGTTAGGTTTGGAGGCAACTTCCCCTTGATAAGTCTGTCTCCTGCCTGCTCAACAATTATTCACTTATGCATTTTTATAACTTTTTAGGATTAAAAAATTTATTGGAATTATATATTATACATTTATTATATATTCATCGATTTTGAAACTTGCACTTAATTTACGTATGCTCTCAGAATTTAAATGATATTGTAGATTAGTTCGCAACAATAATTAATCATTTATTTGTAATTCAATTTCATTTAAAATTTAATTAACTTTAAATTTGCTTTTTACGAATAGAGAATGTTTGTTAAATATGTATATAATATATATATATATGTATTTATTTATATACTTTAGGTTCAGCCGATTGCACCAAAAAAGAGAGGTGCACAACTACATGTTATAGCAATCCTATATACAAAATTGCAAATTTCTGAGGTTACTCGTTTTTAAGTTAGGCGAGATACATAAGTACGTACAGACACCACGAAAAAATCTCTTCTGAATCCATTTTAAATCAGTTCTATAATTCGTTTGGGGGAAAAGAATCCTTTATTCTGCTCTTACGTACAGATAGTATGCAGAAGCATCGTTGAATTGCATTCGATAGCGATCAAAATGGATATTTTCGTTGAAATATTGATGCCCGAAAACTTTCGCTATTACTATACTTCTTTTACTTCATGCAAGGAAGTAAAAAGGCCACATTTTCAAGGAAGCATTATTTTAGTTAAACACTTCAGGCAAAGAATTCTTCAACCGTACACTATGACAGTTTAGCTATCATGAACATCACACATAATAAGTAAATAAAATATATTTCATAAAGTATCAAATATATTTTTGCTATTAAACCGGCTGTGTTCTTAAGAAGAAGAGATGGCAACGTGAAACGTGAATTAGAGCCACTCGGTGCCAGTTTTTTTCATTTCCTCACCCATTGATCAAAATATACATGTAGTAATTTAAATCAGCTAAAAAACCTCAAATGACATCAAAAATTAGAACAGAAATATTTCTCGAACTGGAGAAAAGATAGGAACACAGTGAACTTAATTGATGAATCCGGCAAAGCATGTGAAGACTAATAAAGAAAAAAGTGGGTTCCTGGATGACATTCACAAACTTGCTCTGGTCTGCAAATGGGCTGCATCATTTGTTTTAAATTAAACAAACACTGAAGATAATTCCTATATAACTAGGGATTTAATTCATACTAGTTTCTAATGAAAATTATTAGAACACTCGGAGATGTATTAAATAAATAAGAATTTACTGAATGGATATTATTTTTATTTTTGAATTTAATAATCTATCATCGTGTCGCGGAAATATGTTAAAATTTTTTTTGAAATAATTTAAGGTTTTCAGATATTTTATAAAACTGATTAGCATATTTAAACTGGAATAGGAATTTTGTTCAGAAATACGAAAAAGACGAAAGAATTGTTGATGATTTTATAAGAGGAATTCCAATTTGCCTTGAAAAATCCGGATATTTCTGTGCAATCAACAGCTATATTAATTGTTTAAATTTATTTTTTATTAATTTATCATTCATGAATTAGAAATTCCAATTTAATTAATCACAGATTGCCATTTTTATTTCCACAATAATATACCTTTACTAACTAAATTTTCCTTCACACTTCCTAGAATCCTCTATTAAGTTAAATTTTTAATCTTAGCAGAGACAGCGCAGAATTTTACTTTTCAAGTCCTTTTAAAATAAAATTTGAAATTCCTTAATTTTTAAGGTTTTCTTCTTGTATTTCTTTACAAATTAATATATATATATATATATATATGTGTGTGTATGTATAATTATATAAAGTAAGAAATTTAGAACTAGTTTTTCCTAAAAACCAATAATTGAAATTCATTTTTGCATTTATAGGATTATTTGAAATTTATTACTTATGAATTTCAGTTTTTGGTCTTTGTGAAAAATTAGTTCTAAATTTCTTACTTTATATTTTTACAGATAATTTTTCAGCAGCTTAATGCGCTAAAATACTAGGCATGGTTATATTTCGTTTTTAAAAAAAAAAATGTTTTGTAATTATGTATAATTACATATATAATTATAATTAAAGAGGAATACTCCAATTAAAATTGTGTTTCAAATAAAATTAAGAAAGCTAATAAAGTAAAAGAATTACAATTTGAAATCTAAATAAATTTCAGTTTATAAATTCATAATGTTTAAGTAATATTTATTTATTTATTTATATTTTAATTTTAAAATGTTTTAGAAAAATTATTTACAATAGTAAAGTTAAATCGGCATGAAAAATTTACTTTACTAGCAATGGCTTCTAGTAGTGGTATGCATAAAATTGTAATGCAAAAATTCTTAGTAATAATTATAGCCATATAAAGAAAAAAATATCAGTTTCTGTTTGCCGAAACTTCCGTTGCCATTTCGAAAAACTTGGAATTTTTACGTAGTTAATGACTGGACTTGGAGAACAGTTCTGATAGTCAATCATTTCTGAACGAGTGGATAATATTCATTGTTAATGTAAGCTGTATAGTTACAACCATGACTTCGTCAAATCATTGATTTGAAATCAATATTAAATTTTAATTCTCCGAAATACTACCACTCTACGTTTGTTATAAAGCGCTTTCTGGCCAATAGATGGCACCAGTATATGTGTTCATATGCAATTTAATTTCGAAATAGATTTCATGTAATAAAAGTATGTAAATATTTAGCCTTAAAAAACTCGATTAAAGTAATTTACTTCAAGTTTTAAATTTTCTATTTAAAATGTGTGATATTTCAATTTTGAAACATAATAAATAATTATTTGAAACCAAAACTGATTCGTAGTGTCAGGAATGCTACATCTCAACACGTAAATTATAAAAGTAAAACAAATATTGAAAAACTGTGCAATGTGATAATCGCTGCTTATACAATTCAGCGGCATTTAATAAATTAGTATATATTGATTTTTGTCTTTTGAAATTTTCTGCAGACTTTCAGTATAGTATAACTCTTATTTAATTAGAAAAAATATGTATATATAATAACTTCTTAAATGTGTTTGTTATTGAAAACTCGTGGGCTTCAGAAACATTTTTTTTTTTAAATATATTGAGGGGCAGAGGTTGGAGTGTTTTCTTTTCAGTTATCAGTTTAAATTGTTGTTTCCCGAAGAGAATGCAATGAAATTTTAAAGTTTTATATTACATATTTCTTATTTGCACCAGTTTTTACCTGAAGGTGAAAAGCAAAGAATTTCACAAAGCTGCATTTTAAATTATTTATTTTTAGTAAAAGGTTTATTCAATTTTACTTACTTGTTTATGAAAAAAAAAATGTTGAATATCCCAAATTAAACATATCTGTCGTTCGTTTTTACCTTGAAAAAAAGAAGCATTAGGTTTAGAATTTTTGAAGTAATTCTCTTAATGATTAATTCTCTCTAACTGGATTGCTTTGAGAAAATTTAAACATAAAGTTTCGATTGATTGTTTTGCTAAAATGCTGAAGATTCTTTAATATCTAATTGATATTTTAAGGATCTGCATATTACCAAACGAAGGAAGATTGCAGGTTATATATTTTTGTATTTTATCTTATAACTGATTATTATACATCAGTGAGGAACTTAAACTGTAATTTTTTTCATCACTGGATTTTTTATTCAATTTTGTTTCTTTGAACAAACCATTTATAAAAATTGCACCATGTTGAAAGGTATAAGCACTTTATACGTTATTCATAAAACTTTATTTGGTTCATGTTTATTAAAAATGGGATGCCTGAAGATGTAAATTTTGTGCAATGTTTAATCTGTAACTAATATTTTATTGTATTTTTGTTTCAGAACTTTGATATGGATGAATATGGAATATAGAGCACTTTATCTTACTCTCGTGTAAGTGTCAATCAGAATATTATTTTATGATGTAAATGAAGGTAAATGTATTACTTTTAATCTTGTGATTATCAATAAATAATTAAAGATCTAAACTTGCTCATAATTAAATTTTTATGACTATTGATTTTTCCAAATTGAAATTTGGGGGAAAGTGCAGAATCACCCACTGCTTGGCACGTTTTTAAGAATTGCACATACTCGATATCCATGTACACATGAACCTATTTTCACTTTTAAAAAAATCCCAGAATTGCACAAAAATGGCATTGTGCACTCCCTTGACATTATCCATGTACACATTGACCTATTTTCACTTAAAAAGTCAAAGAAAATTGACAAAAATCCAATTCTTCTTACTCTTGTAAAAAGCGCCAAACAAATAAGTGGGCGATTCTGCACTTTACCCGAAATTTGAATGAACTAGTTCATCCTCTAGTTTCCTGTTTGAAATAATAATTCCTAAGGTAATAGTAAATTCATTCCTGATCTAAATGTGGTATCTCGTATTTATGAAAGCTATGTAGAATTAAGGGGTCAAGTGCAGAATGGCCCACTTATATGGCACATTATGTTTGGTGCTTTTTACAAGAGTAAGAAGAATTGGATTTTTGTCAATTTGTTTTGACTTTTTAAGTGAAAATAAATTGATGTGTACATGGACAAAGTCAAGGGCATGAGTGAATTTTTGCTATTCTGTGATGTTTTTTAAAGTGAAAAATAGGTCGATGTGCACATGGATACTGAATTTGTGCAATTCTTAAAATCACGCCAAGCAGTGGGCGATTCTGCATTTTCTTCAAATTACGTTTGTTTAATGTTATTGTAATTAATAATGCATTTAAAATAGAGCTATATTGTATTTAAATTATTTTTAAAATTCACAACAAGCACCCTAAATAACTGAGGTTTATTCTTGACCCTGAATTCACATGTAACAAGCATATCAAACATATTGTTCAAAAAAGTAGAAAACAATTAAACATTCTTAAATACATCCTCTGTAGGGACTAGGCAGCTGATGCGACTATCCTAAGAACTTCTTACTTGGCCCTCATTTGATCATACTCAAGTTTCAGTTTTCAATTTATTGTTCTGCCTCTAATTCCAGCCTGAAGAAATTAGGAAATGTTCATTTAAGTGCAGCTCCTATTATTACTGTGTTGGGGCGCAACTGCCCTGCGAAAATACTCCTTTTTGAGGCCGATTTGCAACCTGTCCAGACTTGAAGACTAGCCGACCTTGTAAATGCTTTAACCAACTCTCTAGCTACTGCCAATACAATAAAACTTCAGTATACTTAAATAAGTGTGAAAACCAACAAAGACTAAAGAAAAACAGCCCGTTTGACCTAGTTGAGTCTCGGAGCCTATTTTCTTGTACTGAGCCCCACTAGTGTTGTTTGAATCCATCAGAGGTTCACTGTAACTTTATTACTTCTGTAAATAAGAAAGATTTTTATCATTGAATTTTATCATTGCTTTGGTGGCAACAAGCACGATTCTCAAAAAATGCTGTTAAGGTCTTCCAAGAGGGTAGTAAAATTGTTAACCATGCAGGTAGTGGCATTTATATTGAGACCCCTCAGGGAAAAACTAGTCTATGTCTTTATAATCCAAATCACTGTTCTGTCTTTAGGAATGAACTGATAGCAATCAATTTGGGGTTTGAGGCTGTACTAACAGAAAACAGTTTTGGTGATCTATGGATTATATCTGATAGCTGTAGCTAACTACAATATCTTGATAATTGTATTCTTGTAGGCGACAAAATTGGAATTCTATCCTACAAAAGCCACAGTTAATTTTCCAGCACTATGATATCCATTTACGGAATGAAATGATGGACAAATTCACTCCCTCTTCTTCTGCTGAAACATTGGTCTTTGAAAAAATGACAAATCATGGTGGAATGGCTCATGTCCCACACCCATCAACTGATGGTGTGGTGCTAACAAGCCTGGTTGGACTCTAAACCTTTGTGACAGAAGCTCCCAGACTGTGCTCTCACGTATTGCCAGTGATCACATTAAGAGTGCCTCTCTTTCAAGGAGGGCATGGAAATCTTCTCCACATGTACCAAATACTGAGAACATCAGGCTTCTGCCAAATATATTTTGGTCTGTTTGGACCTCTTTAAAAAGGATATTTATACCAATCCCCTCCTCCTGTTCAACTTTCTCAGAGTTAACAGTCTTTTGGACCTTGTTTGAAATCGTAAGAATCTGGAGGGAAAACAAACACAACCGCAACAAAAAATCCAAAACTGAATTTATAATATCGTAGATAGATTTATTACTAAATCTTCATACTTTTTAAAAGCATTTTATAAAATTCTGATCGCATATTTTTGCTTCCTTGTATGAAGTAAAAGGAACTATTGTAATCACGAAAAATTTTAGATTTCAGCAGAAGTATCCATTTGACCATTTCCAAATCTATTTTGACTATTTATTTGCACAACATCTTTATGTATAGAGGGATTAAAAGACTCTTTCAAAACAGAATATAAAATGGATTCAGAATGGATTTTTTTTATGACCTCTGTGTGTATGTATGTATCTTACACAATTAAAAAAAAAAAAAAAAACTATTAGAATGTTGAAATTTTGTATATAAAACTGTTATAACATCTAGTCATACACCTCCTTTTTTACTACCTTCCCTTTCCCCCTGTCTAATCTTACATTTGGGAAAATTGTATACTTGTTATAAAAAAGTAAAAATACAAGATATGCGACTCCTTTATGACAAAACTGAGCAGGAAATTTAATTTCAAACTACAATCTTTGGTATCATTTCCAACTTGCTTGGAGTGATCAGTTAATTTAAAATAATTCAAGGAAATAAGTTTAAATGAAATTCATAAAAAATATGTATAGTTTAATAGGCATGCAAGGAAGTCACGCCATATCCACATTAGATTTTTTAATTATAAGATAGCTTTTATAAATAAAGTAAAATAAAATTTCAAACTGAATTAAAGATCAGTTAACAAAATAAGATTTTAGGTAATATTATTTCATATTTTAACAAATTTTAAACATTAATTTAATTCATATTAAATAGTTCTATGTTATAAATTCTGAATTTCAAACAGAATATTTCCTGATAAAAGCTTAAACACATCAGTACTTTATGAATTGGCAAATTTTGTATATTGTATTTTGTTGTACAACTGATTTTGTAGAAAAGCAAAAAGCTTTAAAATGACGATTTTAGTAAATTTTCCATTTATCTACATATTTAATTTAGAAAATTCGGGAATGTGATTGTACACATTACATGCCAATAAAAATTCTAAATTTAGCAGTTAATTCATCATTATTTTTTGTATTTTTTGGGAATATTAATGTACTTTTTGATAATTTAACATTATTGAGTTAAAAAAGATCTGAAGGATAATTATTACGTATAAGTTAACTATAATTTATTAGCTTTTAAGCCTCTAGCTCATCCATAATTTTTTTTTAAATGTATTATGCTTTTTTTTCTGTTAACAATTTAGAATATGTTTTATCATGCATATTGGAGAATTATTAGTAGTTTAAGCTTAATTTTATACTTAACTGTATATATTTTATGCTGATACTGTATTTTTAGTATAATTTTGCTTGATATGAACATTAATTGTACTAAACCTATTTAAACTAAAACTATGTATATAATTTTTCTCCTAATATAAATGTTGTAAATTTGCATTTTAAAAATATTTTCTATTTTGAATTGTAAAATATTTTTAGTGAAAATACTTAAAAGGATTAATAAATAATTTTTTAAAAAAAATTGTTGCTTAAAATTATTGTGGTTATATTGGATTTTCATAATGCATTTATTGAATAGTTATTGTATTCAAACTTTATATTATGTTGCTCATATTTGATACTGCATTATCCTTAAGATGATATAATTTTTATTTCCTCAATATAATGCATCAAATTAAACATATGAATTTTTTCTTATATGCATTTTGCAGAAAAAAGTAAAATGCCATTAGATGTCCAACGAACTAAGCCCTCTAAGGGTAAGAGGATAAAGAACTTTGGAAGAGGCTTAAGTAATGATCCAGACCAATTGCCATACAGTAGAGCTGATGATGGAGATATCATCTTGCCTAATGCATTTAGGTATGATTTACAATTTCAGCTCTCATGTTAAAATATTTTTATTAACTTTTAAAAGTATGCATATTACTCAAATGTATTATACAAGTTAAGTAAGGGATAATGATCACAGTTTGTTTTTGTCACTAAGTTTATAAGGAGAGAATTATTTTTTATTAAAGACTGTATGTATGTATATTATGCAAATCCAGAATTATGTGTAATTAATATAATGTTTGGATACTGAAAAGCATGTGAAACTATTGCCAGTTGAATGGAAGAAAATTTTATATAACTATAGATGTAATACTTTACATTGCTTAACCTTTTCTGGCATTTAAAGTTGAAATTTCAACAACTAAACAAAAACAAAAACAAAAAAAAAAAAAATAGTAGGCAGTCTAATCAGGCGTAGTGGACAGGTTAAATTTTATGAAGATAGCAGTTACATTTTTAATTCTGTAGATGGGCTTTTTGAATCAATAGAGCTTCGAGAAGAGTGCTGAAGCGAGCATTGCTGGGAAGCATGTAATAGAGTTAAAAATTTTGCCTACGATTAAAAAAGACTAGATTTTGATTGCCATAGCAGATGTAGCATCATTAACCAGTGTGCACCACGGGAAGGCCTGCTACTTAACATTAAAAAAAAAATTATTATTGGTTTTATGATGAGTATGTGCATATAAATGAAAAAAAAATTAACTTCATATTACGATTCATTCATGATATTCACAGTAGTATTAACATTTCATATTTAATACTTTCGTCTATTTTTTTCATGGTGGTACTTTTCGAAGTAAGTGACACTACCTTTAAAAAAGCACAATCTAGCATTTCATGTTTGCATATGTATGCATATGCAAAATGTGTACACATTATATGCCTTCAGATACATTACAAATTGCCTTCAGATAGTGAATCCAGTACTCCGTATCGGATTCACTATCTGAAGGCAATTCGCATAGCACTTTCAGTGCTTCAGAAATGGTCAGCCTTCTCCAATCCATTTGCAAAATAATTAAAAATCAGAAAAAATAAACTAATATTATATCTACAATTAGGAAAATATAAACTATAAAATTAAATTAAATAAACATCTACAACTCAAAACTATCAAAACGTAAAGATATTGAATCTTCAACAAAAGCAAAAAAGAACTGCTCTAGTGAAAAATCAAACAGGTAACTGATAAAATTACCCTGACCTTCAGAAAAACATGCTAGCAATTTTAGTTGATTACCAAACCTCTTTTTTTTTTTTTTTTTTAAAAAAAAAAAAGTAAATAAGAAGGAAAAACAGGAATGAAACCCAGATGTGTACCCACCTTTCTATTGTGAATGAGCTCACCAAAGAAATTACTGCATTAAAACAAGTATACAGTTGTTGGTCTGGTTCTGGTGTTTCAGTGATCCCACTATGGGCACACCAGATGTTCGTCATTTGATTTTAGGCAAGATTCCAAGGTAAAAATTTAAAACTAATGTAGAATAAAGAAATCAGCATACAGGCAAGAAAATGACATAGAAATTTCTTTTCAAACAATTATTTTTAAATCCTAAAAAAAAAATCTGGAAAATTTTCCTAAAAACTAAACTTGGTTAAAATGTATGGATTGGTTTTGTGTTGTCCTGCCATCTAGTATAAATAAAGAAGATTAAAAATAACCTATAAAGCCTTTGCCATTTAATTTTTCTGTTCATACAGAGCAAATTTTTTGGGTGTGCCAGAAAGGGTAAAATGTACATGTGTTGAAGAAAGTGCTCATAATTTTGTCTTATATCAAAAAGAAAATTTTTCAGCTCAGCTTAATGAACAGTTGCATTTTATTTTAGATATTACAAGACTACAAACTATAACACCAGCTTATCAAACCAAGCAAACGTATAAATCCAGCAAGAATTTTGAAAATATTTTTCTTTTTTTTTTTTTTTTTTTTTTTTTTTTTTTAATATTTTTCTTAAGTGTTTGTTATGTTATATAGATTAATAAGTATAGCATGGAAGTAACATCGATTAATAAGTATGGCATGGAAGTACCGTGCTATAAAATGCTGATTTTTTAATTCTGAAGCTGCTTCTGCTTTTGACTAGCATAAGGTTAACTATTCGGTTAACCCAATTACCCATTTGGATTAACTATTCTGTTAATCTAGGGGCTCAATGGTTTCCTTAGTCAAAATTTGTATTTTTCTAAATGTGTTATGAAAGGATTTTCAAAATTCAAAAGATTTCAAAGAAGTTAAATTACAATGTGATAACTCTAATACTTATTAATAAAATTTAATGTGTGACATGAAACAAATTTAATAAAAATTAATAAAATTTAATGTGTGACATGAAACAAATTTAATAAAAATTAATAAAATTTAATGTGTGACATGAAACAACTGAGATTCAATCATAAAGCTTTAAAAATATTAACTGATAATATAGCTAAAATGCATAATTCAAAATATACTTTTATGTTGTGTGTATTATTGCTAAATATGAATAAATGATGAAATAAATAAGTAGTTTCAATACTTTTATTGTGCTTTATCAAAATACTTGTTTTTTTTCCTCCTTTTATTTGTTGCTAGTTAATTTAAGGAGGACGATGAAGTAAAGATTTTTAATACACGCAAACATTACATCATATTTTCAACTGCATATTTTACTGTAATTTGAAATAATGCTGGTATCCTTGCCTGTACCAGACATTTATATTAAGT
The DNA here is from genome assembly GCF_044657685.1 of Stegodyphus dumicola. NCBI lineage: Eukaryota > Metazoa > Arthropoda > Arachnida > Araneae > Eresidae > Stegodyphus > Stegodyphus dumicola. Next base: position 243,635,306 of record NC_140771.1, read on the forward strand.
GATCTGTTATGGGCCAAAAAGTCCAGAAAGTCAGTCAGTGATAAAAATTCACTAATTATCCTGATTTTCACTATACTCTTCCTAATGTTATTACACTTTCCCTGTTATTTCTTTAAATTGATTGGTGTTTGGTTAATGAAGTTCAAAGTTGGTAAAAGCCCACTTAATAGAGATTCGGTTTAGGGTTGGGTTTTTTTTTAGTTGAAGAAGCTAGAAAAAACATGAAGACTCCTGTAGGTCTTCTAAAGGGAATAAATTTACTAATAACAATTAAACTTGTTATTAGTAAATTAACTAGTAGAATTACCCAATGCCAGTTGAATTAGATTGAGATTAATGCATCTAACAACAGAGAGAATGATACTGCTGTAATCCTTCTCTAATAATGATGCAAAAAATTACGATTCATAGTTGTACATTTTTCAATCTGATGTGATATGTAACCCTCATAAAAAATATTTATAGAAAAATAAGCTAATTCTTTCCTTTATTATATCAGCAACAATGGCACGCAGTTTTTAATTATTTTCGTCTTTCTAATCAAATGGTCGTAAAAGCTAAAGTTCCATCTAATATTTCACCTGTATTCAATTTTATTCAATTAAATATGGCAAAAAATTTGTCATAATTCATCAGAAATCAATAACATGAACAAATAATCACACAGACATTCTTCTTTATATGTATAGATTTTGTAAAACATACAAATTTTTGATTGACGATAAACTCTATGATTTGAGAGCGAACAGTGGCAACACCTTTTGAAATAAAGCATTTTTATCTCCAGCATGCGAGACTAATGCCACTCAGGAAAACGAGGACAAAAATTATCATTTTTCTGAGTTTTTAATTAATATCTCTGATGTTAGCTTTTTTATTTATTTATTTATATAAGTTGACGTCGACCTTTTCCAGGACTCAGAAAAGAATCGTAGAAAGTTTGGCGATGATAGCTATTGTAGTGACTAAGTTGTTAGAGAACAAACACACAGACTTTCTTCTTTATATATATATATATAGATAAATGTTTTATTGTTTCAGTATAAAAATTCAAAATAGTTAAATGTCTGTCCTTAAAAAATTCTAGCAAAAAATATGGTAGAATTTTTATATATTTACAGTATGCTGAACTGGGCTTATGGTGAAATAGAATGTTTTTTAATAATTAATTCAGTTATTACCTGTTCTTTCTCAATAAGTTTCATAATTTTGTATTTGTATTACCGTTAAGAGCTGAATTTTAGTTCCAAAAATCCAAACTCACATATATGAAAGCAGATCTTATAGAAAGTACAAATATATATATATATATATACACACACACACACTGGTGCACAAAGGTTAAGCATAATTCATAAAATGTGGGAGTAAATATTAATTAAATTGTTTAAAATCACTTATGGAGAATCATTGTTTGAAGGTGAAACAGTGTGCATATGCAAAACATTTCAGTCGACGTCAGCTGAAATTCAAGACTGATATTTGGCAATAACATCAGAGGGACAGTTGGGCCAGAGAACTTGGTTCAGCACCCAGAGCTGCCACGTGAGTATGAGTTTTGAGGCAAACTATTTGTAGGAGATTCCATCACGCCGGTCTGTATGCGAGATGACCAATCGTTTGCATTCCTCTTGTGCTTGCACATAAAATGCGCTCGTCTAAACTGGAGCTCGAAACATCAGCACTGGAGTTTTCAGGAGTGGGCAATGTGATGTTTACTGATGAATCCCACTTTACTCTGAACACTGATACTTGTCAACAATGGTATGGAGAGAATGTAAAACTCATTTTTACCCAAGAAACATTGTGGAAGGACATAATTTACCTTCAAAGGGAGTCAAGCTGTGGGCAGACATAATTCTGGCCACACAGACCTCCCGTTCTTTGACACAGGATCTGTTACTGCTAAAAGGTGCAGGGCTGAAATCCTTGAGCCTTATGTTCACCTGTTTCGAGGTGCTGTCGGTCCTGGATTCATATTCATGGATGATAATGCACCTTGTCACCATGCAATCCTGGTCAACAACTTGAAAGAGAAAATATCCAGTACATGCAGTGGCCTTCTCACTATCCTGATCTTAATCCTATTGAGCATATGTAGGATATGTCTGGAAGACAAATTGCAGCTCTTCTGCACCCACCAATCTCTGTTCCATAACTGAAAAAATTCTCTCTTTAATGCTTGAAGAGTTTGAGGCTACATCTCATCCACACTCTATTAGCATATATGGGCATCATTATATAGCATGTGTGGCTACCACACACCTTATTAAACTGCCAAATAACCTTTTTATTTTTTTTTTTTTTTTTTTCACTAAAGCTGATTTCTTTCAAACTGTTTCTTTGGGTAATAAAAGTGATTAATATCCTTCTTTTGAATTCTTTTCTTATGGTATTACCATATTAACTCTCATATCATGTTCCTTTCCGTTCTGACTTAAATTTCCTTAAATATTTACATAAACATCAGTTATGCTGAACTTTTGGACACCAGTGTATATGTATGTTACTGTACCATTTTGACATTTAATTACTAAGTAAAAATGCAATGAGCATCTGTAATTCCATATTCTTACTGGTGACAACTATCTATCTTTATGAAAGCTGGGAAAGACACGAATTAAAATTTTAATTTGGCCGTTTAGGGCAACTTTCAGTTAGACCTCATTCTTACTACATATGTAATCATAACCATTCAGCACGACTATGTCTATGCGTTTGGTTATTTCATATGCGGTGATTGATTGTATAACTAGGCAAATTGATCCGAGTGATCTGGCAAACGTATTGAGAGAGTGTATCTATATTGTTTAGTCGGAAGTTGTTATAATTTAATTTAACGAAATATTTTTGACATTTTTTGTTCTTTGACTATTGTTTGCTTGTTTTGGTTTTTTTTACCTTATAAATGAATACTTCGTTGACTGTGTGGAAAGAAACTTTTACTGATAAAAAATAATGATGATGCCAAATTATCTAATTACTCTGTTATGAACAGAGAGGTGTATGAAGTATTACTTCAAGAAATTAAACAAGCTAAATTGGCTTCGAAGAAAACTTCATTGCAGCATTCATTCTTGTAAAGCATTTTGACATCATGGAAATGAGTGGCATTCAACAAATAATTGCAAAATCCAAGAGTGATGGAATATTATATTACCTGTCAGTTAAAAAAATTTTTGATGTAATTGAAGGAACTTACATAGCAATTCGACATGGAGGTCCCAATTGACATCAAATAGAAACAGGTAGAAAATATGCCATACTACCAAAATTATCTATTTATTTCTGTCAATATGCAAAGTGTGCGTTAATTTATTTAAAAAATTTAAGAAAAGGGTTTAGTTACTAAACATGTTTTGCACAATGAGTTAAATAGATGATGCCAAGTAGATCTTATTGATATGCAAAGTCAAGCAGATGGGAAGTACAAATTCATCATGGTTTATTATGATCATCAAGTTTATTTTATTAAGAGCTGTAGCATCTAAACGAGTGAAAGAAATATATGATAAATTAAAGGAAATATTTTTGACATTTGGAGAGCCATGCATATTACATAGTGATAATGGCTGAGAATTTGCCAACTGCCTTATAAGCAAATTTAAGTCTTTAAAGCCAGAACTGAAAATTGTGCATGGTAAGGCACACCACAGTCAGAGCCAAGGCTCAGTTGAATGAGTCAGTCAAGATGTTGAAAATATAATTACTGTGTGGATGACCAATTACAAAAACATAAAATGGTCAGAAGATCTACCATTTGTACAGTTTATGAAAAACTGTGTTTTTCATTCAGTCATAAAGCAAACTCCATATGTGTCTATGTTTGGCATTGAACTTAGGTTTTGGTTAAGTAGATCATCTTTGCTTATTGACATTATTTCTTCTCTAAAACAAGAAAATTTTGGAAAAGCTATTGGGGTGTTAAAATTAACTGGATGGAAAGTTATGGAGGAGATTCAAACATAGAGTGTGGTAGTCCCTCCCCCCAAAAAAAAATAGAATCCAGACTATGCTTTAAACATAATGCTATCTTAGATACTAACTTTGATCGAAACTGTTGCTTGAATTGTACAACTGGGGATAGCATTACACCAGCACAGTCTGAAACAAGTGAATTGATTCCCGACATGGACTCAACTAAAGCTGCTTTCAGAAATATATTAGCTGTGATAACGGCTCTTTTATTAAAGACTAATGACAACATGTACCAATTAGATGCAAAAGATGGTGTTATAAATCATCTATACAAAAAATCTGAATTTGGTATTTGTAAGCAAAAATTCATTGGCATTGCTGTAGTAAAGAAGGCTAAGCAGATACCTTTATATCATGCAGCTTTTTCTATATCAGGGTCCTTCCAAGGATTTTTCCATGTATAAGTATGCAAAAAAGTTCCATTAATTTGTGTAAGAAAAGAGTTGTGCAATTCAAAATGTCACAATAGTGGCTCATGTAGTCAATTTATTCCATAACATAATTAATGACCTCTAAATCAGTCATGTTTTATTCTGTACCTAGAATGCAGTTTTGTGTAATTCAGTTACGTACTGTTATACGTGTACTAAGTACAGGTTCTAACTGAAAGCTGAAAGCTAGATTAAATTTTTATTCCTGTCTTTCCCAACCAAGGTAGTGATAACCAATTGTCCTTAGTAAGAATTCGGAATTACGTATGCTCGTAGATATTTTGCATTTTTATCAGCAGTTAAATGTAGAAACTTTCTTGGTTTTGGTTATTTATGGTAACATATACAGAAATATGTATCGCTGAAGAATGTTATTACAAGCATATAGAGGAAAGGAAGATCAATATACATATAATTAAAGTATTTAAATTGGTTCGTTATATTGTAGATGAATTAAATATGTTAAAAAAATTTATTTTTTCTTATTGATTGGAAGGAAACTTGCTTAACCTGTTAAGACCACACCACATCTAAAATTTTACTTTACCCAGATGCTGTTTTACATAAAATCTCATAGGATAGAAAGTAATCTGTCATTTCTGAAATTTCACATGAATTATGTAATGTAGTTGAAATTAAAGGTCAGTAAGATTAGAAAAAATTTGAATTTGTCTATTCATTATCAAAATTCCAAAACAAGTTATTGCATATGGTATCAAAAAATGTGGTGTTAGTTTGTTTTTACGATGATGGATTTTGTAATTTAATTTTCATTTTTTTAGTTTATTTTAGGTCCTTAATTTTTCTAAATAATTTTACTGTCATTGTTATAATATGAACTGAAATTCAGTTTCAGAATTATGTAAATTTATGAAAGTGAAATATAGCAAGTACACAAAAATACATACACATATTGCATTTTTCCATACCAGAGATAGTAGAATCATTGTTTTGTAGACATGTGTCTTAATGCTATTGATAAAGGTACAAAGTCTGTAATCCGGACTCGTCTGGACTTCAGCTATTCCGGATTATAGATCATCAATTTAAATCTGGTAAGATGGCATGCAGAAATTATACAATAAAAATATGAAACCGTAATTTATGAAATAAAGAGCAGTTATGATGTAAAGGGTATCAAAATTTACACACACACACACACACACACACAAAAAAAAAAAAAAAAAGCTTAATACTTATTTGTTTACTTAACATTTCTATCAATGTAAGTTGTTTAAGTTGCTTCGTTTTTTGTGCTAATACTTTATCTTTAATTCCGTAAACAGACATAATTTCTTGTTCAGTTACAAAGTTCCATTGTTCAAGTCCTGTAATTGCTGTGTCGAGAATACCGACTAACTTGTCAATCGGAATTTTTTTGTTTTCAATAACATTCTCTGTTACTTTCTTCACTATAGGAAACGCGCATGGGTAAACGCTTTACTGGCTTTACGCGCATGCATAGTGGATACACACATCAAACGCGCATGCATAAATGCTTTAAGCGCATGCGTAATTTTGTGGCTTTGAGGTCCATATTATAGATCATTCCGGATTAAGGACTTTATACTGTATGCCTGTTTTACATCCATTACTTCAGTTGGATTATCAAATATATGAGTGCATATACACAGATAACAAAAATAATCATCAGATATAAGTTGCTTGACACAATCAGAATAATCGCAGGCGGGAATTCATGTTAATAACAAGCATGTCACTTAGCAGGAAAATCTGCTGATACTTTGCAAATGGAGCAAGATCAATTTAATGCTTCACTAATGGCTTCCAGGGATGAACTATCAAGGGTCAGTCACAAATTCTGCCTCCTAATGGATGAGAGGGAGAAGCTGGTAGTGCCCTTTCTTGGATCTGGCTGCTACTTAAGAGTTCTCCACACATTCATGTATCTTAGCAAAAAATTTATTGCAAGCATAGAAATGCATCTAAAATTATAAAGAAAATCAAAATATTTAAATTAGATATCAGTAATATATGAATGAAATATAGACAAAATAATATAAACATGAAATAAGTTCAAAAACTAGTTTCTTCCATTTTAGTGCTAGAAACCAGTTTCTTCTCGCTGATATTTTTCCATAATTTTTTCTGCTGTGGAAGAAGCTTGCCAACACTGATTCTAGTGTACTTTCATTTGATATTTAAATTCTGATGACTCCCTTCCCCCTTTTTTTTAACAGTTAGGGACATTTTGAAATTATTTATTTCTCTAGATGATGAACTGAAATCACCCATAGTTATTCTGATTGGTACTAATACCCAAATGTGGTACAAACGTCACTCTGAAATTTTTGAGATATAAATAAATGGTGCAAGTTAAACTTACCGAATCCAAGATTTGTTGAAATTAGTTTCTTTTAACATGAGCACACTTTTGTAAATAAATTTTTCAAAGATTAAATACTTCAAACTATCCAGTTCTTAAAATCACAGAAAAGTATACTTTTCTTTCTTCATAAATCTCATTTTCGGAAGGAAAACAATGACGATGTAAATTCTGTTGTAGATTGAAGAAGTAGCTAAAAGTTAAACATAACAAGATCAGTAGAATAGGGTGGATGTTCTAACACTTTAATGTGTTTTTGCTCAAGGAATTCGGCTGTCACTCTTAGTGAATGATATGAAGCATATATTCTCTTCTTGAAGAATTTCTGGAAAACATTTAATGGTGTACTAATTATCTGTAACTTCTTCTATCTCTCAGACTTGATGGTTTTGCCCAGTCCTGTGTTTTGAAGAAAATGGCTTACATTACTTTTTTCACTGCTCATTGTATTTGCCCCACTGTTGCTTAACCCACGGGAAAGCGCGTGGGGTGTATCATACCCCAATTTTACATAAAAGTAGAATATTCCTAACTTGTGAAACTGAAATTCTGTGCTGCTTTCAGTAGCTGAGTTTCTAGTTGTGGTTGATGTTCAGAACCACTTTTTCTTTGCCTGCGTGTTTCAGAAAAAGATTTATCGGTATTTTGTTGGAACTGGGGTACGACACGCCCCACGCGCCTATCTGCGTAAGTGTTCTTCTGACTGAATATTTAGCTCAGAAATTTATTTCTAGAGTGTAAGAGTAAATATTTCTACTCGCAAGTGATTTTAAAGTACTTGCCATTAAATTCTTAAAAATTTCTAACTGCATTATTGTAAAAAGATTGACTCCCTATGAATTGGAGATGCAACGCCTGTGAGATTTATTAGAAATATTTGAAAGCGATGAAGATTGCATTTCGGAAACTAAAGATGAAGCTAGGAATATTTTCTACACTGTTTTGGTTTCGAAAAAGATAAGGCATTAATTCCTGATGTTCCTAAAAAAGGAAAAACTGTTCATATGCTTTCAATATTATATAACGATCATATTATAGATGATACTATTGGAGAAAATAAAACGTCAAGAATTATATGTTTTTATAATATGAATAAAGGAGCAGTGGATATGGGGGATGAAAAATGTCAGCCAATTATTCAATTGCCAGAATAACAAGGAGGTGGCCAATGGTAATTTTCTTTCCTGTTCTGAATGCTGCTGTAATAAATGCTTGAATTATACAGTCAAAAGTCGTTAATCCGGACTCATCGGGACTTTGGCGATTCCAGATTATCGATTTTTCCGGATTATAGATCATCAGTTTAAATCTGGTAAGATGACATGCAGAAATTATAAAACTAAAAATATGAAACCGTAATTTATGAAATAAAGAACAGTTATGATCTAAAGGGTATCAAAATTTACAAAAAATAAAGCTTAATATTTATTTGTTTACTTTATTAAACATTTCTTTCAATATAAATTGTTTCGTTTTTTATCTGATAATACATTTTTTTTAATTCTATAAACAGACATAATTTCTTGTTCAGTTCCGCTGTTCAAGTCCTATAATTGCTGTGTCGAGAATACCGACTAATTTGTCAATCGAAATTTTTTCGTTTTCAATAACCTCTGTCACTTTCTTCGCTATCGGAAGCGAATTATAATGAGGAAGAATTTGATTTAAATCATATCAAATACGGAGTACATTGAGATGAAATACTACATTTAGTAAGGAATTATAAGCCAAATAAAATAGAAACATATAGAAACATCTGCCCTGAAGATAAGGATAGTGCTGACAGATCAACTTCCAATTCATTGCGCACTGGCTGCAGCGTTAAAGGTAAACAAAGTTTAGATAAACAAAGGATATGCCTTTATCCATTTTTTTGTATCAATTAAACTTTTTGTTTAATGGACTTCGAAACACACTTTCGCTTTTTAGATCCTTTACATATTAGTAAATATATATCAGAAATTCTATTTGACATAATCGAAAGTTCAAGCTTACTTTTATAAAATTGCTCTAACAGTCTGCAAAAAATAATAAGCCGAATCCAATTCGAAGATTAAGGAACAACGCAATCTGCAACATTAACTGAATTAGATAATTTTAGCTTAGCTTATACCGTCCTTTATACATTAAATGCGCATTCATAAATGTTTTTTGCGCAAGCGCACACGGATATTCGCAGCCGTAAAGGTCTTACGCATTGCGCGTCAACGCGACGCATGCGCAGAAAGTTTGTAGCTTTGAGGTCTGGATTATAGATCATTCCGGATTATGGGTGTCCGAATTAACGACTTTTGACTATATTACATTCAACTGCTAATCCACCAACCAGAAACAGAAGTCTGTTTTTTAAGGACTTAGCATTACAATTAATGAAAAAAGTCTTGAACAAAGATCAGAGATTAACACTTTACCAAGATACTGACGTATTTATTGCATGCAAAACAAAAGCAGAAGTTTCGACGAAAAATTAAAACGAAAACATGAAATTCGAAACTAAGTATGAAAGATGTGATAAATTTTTTGCCTTTGCTCCAAGGACAGAAAAACGTGAATGCAATGTTTAAAATGTGAAAACATTCTGTGCCAAGAACACATGAATGTATTTTGTTCAAAGTGTGAAGAAATAAAATAAGCATTATGTATTAGAGATGCAATGAAACTTAGAGGCATGATGTTTATTTTTTTATTATTTTCATTTATCTTAATTTTAACTCTAAGATTATTTTGGAAATTAATTTTTTGAAACCCAATTATTATTCACGTATTTATTATACACAAGAACAAGAAAAATATCTTTAAAACGAAATAAAACTATTTTTATCGTACAGTCAAAAGTCGTTAATTCGGACACCCATAATCCGGAATGATCTATAATCCGGACCTCAAAGCTACAAACTTTCTGCGCATGCGTCGCGTTCACGCATGCGCACAGGCGTTTACGAGAGCGCGTAAGACCCTTACGGCTGCGAATATGTTTGTGCGCATGCGCGTTTAAATTGTAACGGAGTTACACGCTAAGCTAAAGTTATCTAATTCAGTTAATGTTGCCGATTGCGTTGTTCCTTAATCTTCGAATTGGATCCGGCTTATTATTTTTTGCAGACTGTTAGAGCAATTTTATAAAAGTAAGCTTGAACTTTCGATTATGTCAAATAGAATTTCCGATATATATTTACTACAAAGCGAAAGTATGTTTTGAAATCCGAAATCTGTTTATCAATTTCACGCTGCTCTGCGGCAGAGGGGGGGGGCAGAAACGTCATTATTAGATTATGATAGATTAGAAAGATTATGTCAAATAGAATTTCCGATATATATTTACTAATATGTAATTTGTATCTACAAAGCGAAAGTATGTTTTGAGATCCGAAATCTGTTTATCAATTTCACGCGGCGGATTGGAAGTTGATTTGTCAGCACTATCCTTATCTTCAGGGCAGATGTTTTTATTTTATTTGGTTTATAATTCCATACTAAGTGTAGTATTTCATTCTGTCTTTGATATGATTTAAATCAAGTTCCTCGTCATTATAATTCGCTTCCGATAGTGAAGAAAGTGACCCAGAGGTTATTGAAAACGAAAACATTTCGATTGACAAATTAGTCGGTATTCTCAACACAGCAATTATAGGACTTGAACAGCGGAACTTTGTAACTAAACAAGAAATTATGTCTGTTTAATAGAATTAAAGAGAAAGTATTATCACATGAAACGAAGCAACTTACATTGAAGGAAATGTTTAATAAAGTAAACAAATAAATATTGAGCTTTTTCTTTTTGCAAATTTTGATACCCTTTAGATCATAATTGTTCTTTATTTCATAAATTGCGGTTTCATATTTTTAATTTTGTAATTTTTGCATGCCATCTTCCTGATTTAAACTGATAATCTATAATCCGGAAAAATCGATAATCCGGAATCGCCGAAGTCCCGACGAGTCCGGATTAACGACTTTTGACTGTATTTTAAATATTGGGGTATGTGATACCCCATGCGCCCGATCTAGCAACTTTTCTTGGTGCGACTTCCATCGGGTTAAGAGTCTCCTTCAAAGATCAATACTTTCCTTTCTTGATGTGTTTAAACAACAGAAAACAGTATGTAAGCTTCACCACCAGTTTTTATTTTATAAATAATGCAGTATTCATCATCATTATATAATTTTAGGGTTTCTTTACTGATTCCATCACACTCCGGTCTTTTGGTATTCTGTTAATTTTTAGGGAACCTAACAATAAGCTAATTTTTTCATATGCAATAATCTTTCGCATAGTTATGAACCCAGTGTTAAGATCCATCTATACAAAGCAGGTCATTTTGACGCCGTACGTCTTGACGCAGAAGCGGTTCGAAGCCATATTTTTTTCATATTTTTATTTATTTTTAGAATAAATATGAAGTAATATAAATAAGTAATGTGACTGATTTTTATTTATTGAATTAGGGATGGTTTGCATGCATATTTGAAATAAATTATATGTGTGTGTATGTGAGAAAGTGTTCTAGATTTTTTTTTTTTTTTTTTTTTGTGTGTGTGTGTGTGTGTCCCAGATCAGTGAGAAGCCCCTTCGCCAACGTCAAGGCCCCAGGACATGGAGGTTTTTTTTTTTTTTTTATTATTATTCTTTATTTATTTATTTCACGAAACAGCATCAAAAAGGCAAAATACAGAAATGGTAAATAAACATATGGTTACAAAGAAGTTATATTGCAGACAAATATAATTACAGATAAATAAGATTACACATAAATAAGATCAGAGATAAATAAGATTACATCACAGAACTGTTTTTATACTAATCCATTGCAAAATTATGTTCCACACCTTTCAGGTATTCCATTATTTTTCGATTTTCAAAATCTTCAACTATTATTTTAATTCTCATATCAGCTCTCAGATGCCTATTCCGCTTGTGCGGCGGTTCATCTCCACGTACAAATTGTTCATAACATTGATCAACTGATTTTTGAACACATCTGAGACCATCTATGAATTACCATAGTGTGAGGTGTGAAACACTAAATTCGAACTTTAGATGCCTGTGCGCTGCTTCCTCGAAATTATTGGTGCATCCTTCGTTATTTAAAGTTCTAGCATAACATGGCCACATTTCTGGTTTAAAAGTAGGACGACGGCGATGATTATTTCTCTGAATCCTTCCAACGTAATAATCTTCAAAGTAATCTAAAATTTGTGTTAACTCGTTAGGTAAATTCTCACTCAAAACTTCTAAAGCATTTTCAAGTTCTTCGATAGGAATCATACGTACATAGAACATACAGCATCGGTATCATATAGCTGCATTAAATGGAATTCTGCTTATTTGCGCGTCATATTTTACCCTGACACATGCAAGTTGATCCATGCGGAGGGTCAGTTAACAATATCTTCATACTCAGAGTGAGGGATTATGTACTTAAGATGACTAATGTTTACTTACAAGTTAGGCATGCAATATTGTCAAGCACATTTCCAATTCTAAAGTACGTTTTAGAAGGGAAAATGAATTCTGTGTCTTTCTCAAAAAAATCTATTATAATATATATTATATCAGGCATATCGCATTTATTTACATGATGATACAAACATATTCTAAAAATAAATAAAAATAGGAAAAGTATGGCGTCCAACAAAAGCAAAAAAAGTATGGCGTCGAACTCACCCCGTGTTCGAAACGCCCTCGTGTTGAATTGACCACGAGTCGAAATGCTGTCATCGAACCGTTGATGTTGAATTGACCTGTACCACCTTCTATATATGATTAGATAGTATAATATTATTGATTAACATTTTTTTATAACCAACACATTTTCCAGCACTACAACAAACAAAAATCTTCTGCATATTCTTCATCCAGAAGAAAATTTCGACCTCTACAAAATTCTATAAAACATTTGAATACAGTGACAAGAAATAGAACTTCATTTTCATCATTTGAATGTACTATTTGTAAGCAGAGACTAATTAATATTTAATGAGATATTCTAAATTTTATGTTATTTGGGCAATTCATACTGTAATTTTCTTACACTTTTATTCTGAGAAAATCCTGAGTAGGAAAAAAAGGCTCTTATTAATCAAATAAGTTTTAAATACAGTGAAAATAAAATCAATATTTGATATCTATATTGTTATGTGGATAAACTTAACAGTTACACTATGTAGTAAAATATAAAACAAAATGAAATGCAATTATTAACTGATTAAACATGAGCTGAATTTTCATATAGAATTGTACAAATGTTTACAGTAGATTGAGATTGAATAAAATTTAATTAAAAGAATATGCCAGAAATTACTAAGAATGGAGGAATGAAATTTGCACAATTTAAGTTTCATTAATTCAATCAATTTCATTTATTGCTGGGAATCATTTTCCCAGGTAAAAGCTAAAAATTAAATACTGAGAGGTTCAGTGATCTAACAAGAGATACGATGGAAAACAAGTCTTTTCTAATAAAACCAGTCACGTTATGTGCCAGAAAATCAAGAAAACATTTTCCATCTCTATATTTATTTTGGGGGACTGAATTTGGGGCCAAATTCATTCCAAAGAAAAATTTTATTGAATAGAATGCAAGAATTGGACCGGGGGGGAAGGGGGCTATCAAAGAAATTTAGCATTGAAAATATTCTATTGGCATTTAAAATTTAGTTTCATAAGTTAGTATATATTAAATATAATAAAAAAAATAAACATTTGTATATGTAACAATAAAAGACATGTATAATGTATGTCTAAGTCATATATATTTTATTTCTGCTCTAAAAATTTCCCCCAATTCTGCTGCCAACATATCTACTCCAAGAATGATATTTTATGGTTATTATACAATGCTACAGATTTTATAATCATCTTGTAACTTGTTATAAATTCTTCCATTTTTAGACAAATTACTGATTGCATTTCAAGTCACTTTATTTCTCAAGTGTTGGTCAAAACTCATTACGTCAAAAACATTTGAGTATATATCTCAAAGTTAGAGATTTTTTATAGGGCAAAACATCTCTTGTGAATCTATTTTAAATCCATTTTCAATCTGTTTTTGTAAAAATAAAAGACCTTTGTTCTATTTCTTACATACAGATGTTACGAAAAAAAAAAAATAAATAAATAAATAAAAATCGTTCGAGCAGATTCTAGAGTAGTCAAATCTTTGAAATATGATAACCGAAATTTTTTTGCTACCATACTTCCTTTATATCATAGAAGGAAATAAAAAGTATTTAGTAATAAATTATATTTTTTAGTAAAAAAAAGTATATTTTAAATTTGTTTATAGAAAAGCCTGTGCAAAAAATCTATTTATCTAAGGTAAAGGATGTTCTTATGGAAGACTTTCGAAGAGAAACTGGCTAGTATTCATGCTAAAATGACCTTGTAAATGTCCCATTAGCAAAGATTAGAACCCAGTTGAACTACGAGTTCTCAGTAGTCTTAACCAACTGGCCACCCCTAAAATGAGCAACAGACCATGAAAAAGTAAAATGCAGTGTACCGTATCAGTAATTGGTATCTAAAAAAAGCTGCTTTTTTGTTATTGTCTTTCTAAAGAAAAAAAGATACAAAAATACATTGTATCTAAAGGCTTTCTTATCTTGATTCAGGAAAATGTTTAAATGAATATGTAGCAACTTGCTATGCAAGACTTTCATAAGGACATGGTAGTGGTGCCATCTATTGATAAAATATAGAAGCACTATGATTTTTGTCCTTGAACATCTTTTCATTCATAGTAAAATGGCAAAATGTTTTTGCTTAATGTTACATTTACAGAAATTTATAATCTTGAGAATAATAAAAAAATTACAGTTAAATTATCAGATTACTAGAGGAAAGGTTTCCTATTACAGCAATGAAATCTTCAAATTCGATGAATAAAGAAGTTAACATGCTTTAGAATATATAACGTATGAATTTTTATTGCTTTGCTAATTGAATGAGTTTTATACCCATGCTTAATACTATCAGAATAAAATAAAGTAATGCACATGAAATGTCATTAATTATATGACTTATCAAAAAGTTAAAAAATGTGTAGCTCAAATTAAAATTACGAACTAATGATTTCTTTTAAAAAAATTTCTCCTCACTTATTTTTGAAATTAATATAATGGTACATACTTGAACAAATTGTCATATTGGTGGTTCATATTAAAAGAAAATTTTAAAGAAACCTTTAAGATACTAATCCAGAATTAGATAAAATCACTCAGGATACTGGTGATTCCGGATTTTTGATAATTAGTTTAGTAAGATGACATCTAAAAATTATAAAATTGTAAATCCAATTAAAGTCCCCCCATCCCCTCTTGTCTTGCTATTGATACTTTACAATGCTGTTCTTTGCAAAAAAATTATGCCAGTAGTTTTCGTCATATTTATCTCATTCCAATGCCATTTATGATTTTTCAATGATCTGATTAAGAAAAAAAGTGAGTATTGCCATTATAAAATTTCGAAATTGCTTCACTGTGATCATAACTGTAAGAGCTGTGTTGTTTTAAATCATCACAATCTCCATCGCATATCCTCAAATAACAATATCTGAAATTTCATTTCGATTGATTGTGCGGATAGGCCGCTAGAGATCACTGTATTTGGCAAGTGTTTTTATATCCACTCTGTACGTATAGAATTTTGATTATTTAATAATAGAGGATGCTCTATGCCAGTGTTTCTGGGACTTTTTTTGAAGTGGTTATAAATTGGAATGTTCTGTA
Source organism: Stegodyphus dumicola (assembly GCF_044657685.1). NCBI lineage: Eukaryota > Metazoa > Arthropoda > Arachnida > Araneae > Eresidae > Stegodyphus > Stegodyphus dumicola. The sequence continues at coordinate 243,650,789 of NC_140771.1, forward strand.
GACCACTTTACTCTTGTCCTATTGAAAAGCATTTTTTTTCGGCACATGGCTAGTATACTTATATTTTAAAAAAAGGATAAAAGGATTCATTAAAATTCATTTAAAAGAGAAAATTTATATTTATTTTCAATGATTCAGTTAGGATAATCTTTGTGTTCTTTACTAAAAATTGAATAAATACTGAAATATTGAAAAATAATTGAATAAATTAATATTGAGTAAATAATCAGATTAATGAGCCTGTTGATATTTGCAGAGCTGTAGTATGTTTGAACATATACCGGTAAGAAGCACCACAAACACAGTGCTTTAAATCCCACTTTCATTGTTAAGACTAGGTGGGATTAATATATAAGGAAATGTAATAAAATGTCAGTCTTTGGAGAAAACGTAATAGACAATTGGCATGTATAATTTCCAAATTCTGAGATTTCTAGCTGCAGTGTGGTATATGCAATTAATTTTCTAGGCTAGGGCTATTAGTCTCAAAAAGAAATTTTGTATTGAATGACTGCAAAAGGCTGAATTATTTTTCGAATTGTTCCCACCACCCTGTATTATTTTCAAAGAAATTAAATAAAGGAGAATCTGCATAAATGTAGGTATGTTCCCGTGAAAAACTGACGGTGCCTCGAGCAATCCAATTCTGAATAACGTAACCCTCCACCTGAACATGGGCACCTGGCAGCGGGAATTCTGAATTTGTTTTATTATCTATTTAACATTTTGTAAAACTTGTAACGGATTTTTGATTATCAAATAGCAATTTCAGGCAAAACTGTACAAGGGGAAAAAAAAAAGTCATTTTTATCTCGAGGCTGTCTATCGGGAATTCTAAAGAAATGCTGTTTTTAAATATTTTGTGATATTGCTGTTGGATTTTATGTGATGTGAAGAACTATGCTGTTATTAAGTGCGAAGAACGTGATATTTAATAAATAAAGGTTAAAGCACAAGACGTTAAAAAAACGCCCCTGTGTAATATTTAGCATTTTTAGTATATTTTGTTCTAATATTTAGTGGTTTTTACAACTCAGCTACTCACTGGTGGAGCCTACGCAGTAGTATGCAAAACTAATTATAATTTCTTCTTTCGCTCAGTACCGCTGTTACAGAGAAAGTATTGACTACTCCATGGATACTTCTTGGCGTGGGGTTCTACGACTGACTATTTAGTATACTGTCAAAGAGCAACAATCCTAGAATTTGCTTGAGGAGGCGATAGAAGGAAAAATAATGCAGTGATCGTAAAATGGTAGATGGTAATGTAATATACGGGTGTTCTGCAACCCTCCTGGCCGATCGAAGACATCGTTACGTTTATTGCGAGAAGTAAAGGAAAGAATTTACTACGAGTTTGTTACGAAAATTAATTTTGACTACTCATCGAGAAACAACCAATCTAGAAGTGCTAAGCTCTTTTCACTATACCAACATTAAGTTCTCAGTATAAAATAACTGATTTCTCAGTTAATTAGCCTCTAGGCTAGCTCGTACGAGAGTTGGAACTTTAATAGTGGCAACACAGCTGAAAATACGCTACGCAACAAAACCAAAGAATATCGCGTATACCACACGTGAACCTTACCTCTCAGCAAAAAGACTCGAACTGCCTACGTCACGCGCATGCGGAGTGCTGCGAAGAACGGATCCTTGTATTAGCTCGCGGTTGTGTTGTCAGGATGTTTTCAAAACAAGAACAACGATGTTGGATAAAAATTGAATGTGCCAGAGGTCGTACAGCACGACAGTGTCATCAAGGGCTTCAAGAGGCTTGCGGGGAATCTGCATTGCCTTACAGAACCGTAGCAAGATGGGTGAAAGCATTCAATGAAGGATGCCAAAACGTGGCAGACATGCTGCGGCCAGGTCGTCCGAGTGTCAGCGATGCAGACGTGCAAGCTGTTGCTGCACTAATGGATAGTGATCGCCGCCAAACGATTCTTCAGCTGGCCGGACAAACAGGATTAGCGCATACGACTGTGCTGCACATTCTGAAGGAACGCCTGTCCATGAGAAAAATTGCTTCACGATGGGTTCCACATCAATTGAGGGAAATGCAGAAATGGCTACGATACGATGCTGCCCGAACCCACCTGGAGCACTATGAGCGCGAAGGAGATGCTTTTTTACACCGTATCATTACGCTGGATGAGACTTGGGCCCGATCGTACCAGCCAGAACTGAAACGCCAATCAAACGAATGGTGTCATCACGGGTCACCACGACGTTCGAAATTTCGTCAGAACCCCACCAATGTAAAAGTTATGGTGATTCTCGTGTACGACCGTGATGGTGTCATCCTAACGCATACCCTTCCCCCACAGCAGACCGTCACTGCGCAGTATTACTGCTCATTTTTGGAGCACAATCTCCGACCAGCTTTGAGAAAAAAACGACGACACATTCTGCAGAACGCTCCTCTCATTTTGCATGACAATTTTCGGCCGCGTGCAGCGCAAGCTGTGACTGATTTGTTCAAGCGATGGGCCTGGGAAGTGCCTTACCATCCACCACACTCCCCAGATCTACGCCCTTGTGACTATGACTTAATTCCTAAGATGAAGGAACCACTTCGTGGCACTAGCTTCCAAACTGTTCCTGAGATTCTTGCGGCAGTAGACCGGTCCATTAAACTATCAACAAAACAGGCGCTGCTACAGGTATTCTGCGACTTCCACATCGGTGGAAACGGGTTGTACATAATGCTGGCGACTATATTGAAGGACTGTAAAACATGGTGACATGAATCACTTTTGTATTCCTTGTAAATAAATAGTTGCCACTATTAAAGTTCCAACCCTCGTATCAAAAACCGGGGATTCAAAGGTGTATGAGAGACTAATAAAACATCTATACCAGTGCGGGATTTCAAACCGCTTGCATGATCAATGAGCGAGAAATAGGAGAACCATGAACACGGAAAGCGTATTATTGTAACTTTTAACTACAACATCGCATAACTTACTGCTTATGCTGTTTATGCATTTTACTAGTTTAGTTATAATAATTATAAGTAACCTTCACCAGACATTCCTTCGTTAACAATTGATAAGATTATGCATGTTTCTGCTTGACCAAGTTTTTACAATTTTTCTTGTCAAAAATATGTTTTGCTTTTGCCACGACGTGAATGATTGATAATACCATAATCAATTGTGACTTTCTTCACTGACAGCTTGTTTCGGTTTGTTTAAGCTTATTTTATAGGAAAAACCAAGTATCTATTTTTACCCTTGCCCCAGAGCTACATGAATCACTATGCAACATAGTCATGTGCTTAGGGCAGCGATGGTGAACCTTTTGGGGGCCGCGTGCTTCAAAATCTCCATCGGAAAGTGGTTTACCATGTTTTGCTAGGCACAGTGAAATATGAAAGCTGGTCGTTGATAGATGATTTGTTTTAGAAAGAATTGCAAAATCCAACTTTCTTATAATTATAATTCTTCAATTTCCCTTCAATAAACACCTTCCGTTTGACAACAATCTTGTGGTTGGTGTTAAAATGCAGACTGACTTTAGATTTGGAACATACAACACTTTCCCCGCACAGAATGCTTTCCTATTGTGTTCAAGAACTCCAAAGGATTCTGTCGAGGGCTCTTGAAATGATCTTCCACTATCAATGTTGAATTTTGCCTTTTTTGCTGGAGTCATTTGTGAGGGTATAGAAAAGCACGAAATGTAAAATTGAAGCATTAAATATAGTAAATCGTTCAAAGAGATATCGATTTATATTATCTTTATATATGTAAGCGGCTAAAGTGTGTGTCGCCGATAGTTTATTTTTGCCACTCGGAAAAATGAGCGCGGAATAATTAATATCTCGGCCGATTAAAGCCGTACGAAGATGAGAACGGTATCGATGAATTCGGAGAATTTTTTGGAATCCAAAGATACACTTCTCGAATTTCAATTCGGCGCCGTTCCGTAGATATTCGAGAAAAAAGAATTTGGCACGTAGCCAAATCCATCTACTAAGGAAAACCCAAAAAAAGAAAGTGGAAAATGTACGGAAAACGTAGGGGGGAATTAGTTTTTAATTAATATCTCGGCTAATTTAAGACCCAAGAAAACGCGAATGGTCAAAATGGCGTGCCACGGACCTGCGGAATCCAATGGTGTGTTTCGCCAAGCCCGGGAGCCAGCCGTTTCGGAGGAAATGATGTTACTTCACCCCATATATATATGCGGCTTAAGTGTCTGTTTGTCGCCAATAGTTTATTGGTTGCTTGCATAACTGTACTAGCCAATGGGGTGAAATTGCCACGTCACAGGATTGCCGTTTCAATTGAGACGTAGACAATTTCCTGTATAACTTGCTATGATCATGAATAAGTCTCAGGATCAAACGCTTAAGCGCGTTGGCATTTTTTTACCTGAGCCTGCATTTGGACACGGTCAACTTTATGTTTCCTGTTCAAGAGTTCGTGAAAGAACGGACGTAAAATTGAAAATAATTGATGGTCCTCTGCAAGGCAAGCTTAAAAATGATGGAAAGATCTACACAAGAAATGTTGTGTACAAAGAGATCTTTGACATGTGAATTAACAGTTTATTATTTAAATCACCTTTATTTATTGAGCTAGTGGTGGCTCTTAAGAAATGTACCGCCAGTGGTTTCCTTCATTGCACTTTACTTTAAACAATTAAGCAAGTAGAAGGGGGAACCCCGGGGGGGGCAGTAAGCAAAGGGGTGTCCTCGCCACCTGCCCTGGGTAATTCAGTTTAAATTAGCAGATACCTTTGCACAAATCATTTTAATTACAATTTATAATATCTAGAACAGCGGTCATTTCGTATGACCGCCCGGCTTTCTAGTAATAAATATAAATCGATAAAAAGAGAACATCATTTTACCCATTAGTAGGAATTAGATTTTTCTCGAATCAACAATCTATGGCTGCAGATTCAAATATGAACGGGTAACCGTTAACCCGGACATCTTTTTGCTAAACTTCTAACTTTAGATTTCACATGCTCCTTTTCAGCTTTATTGGGCTTATTTCGGCTGAGTGCATGTGATTAAGCTTGGTTTCCTTTCGAAGCTTTAGTGTATTGCTATGTTATCAAATTGCATGTTTTTACATTATATTTCTACATTCCGTTTAAGATATTAAATTAGAATTATTTATAAGTTACCTCAGAATGCTTAGATATGAAAACTGGAATCTATTTAACAATGAAAGTATTAAAAATTATAGGCTGCCTGCAATAAATTTGAATTCAACATTAGCTGCTTTAGCGTATTCTTTGCTATGTAACAAGCAATATGATTGACCCAAACAATTGAAACGTCATAAATTGGGTCAATAAATATGTATATAATTTTTATGGCGATATATGAAAATCTTATATCTAGGCTTAGGCCCTATGCCAGTGGCATTATGCCATGTGAAAAGACCAAGAACATACTAAAACACTTATTTAAATTACATATCATTTTATTGTGATTATTGATTAAGGAAGTAATATTTCAGTTGCGTGCCGAGGCTCTGCGTGCCGCCTGTGGCACGCGTGCCATAGCTTCGCCATCACCAGCTTAAGGCATCAAGGAAAGACGGCATCACTAAAAGGTGCTGAAACGCTCAAAAAAAGGGCACAAATTTTTTAATAAATAAATATATATTTAATAAATATTTATTTATTTATTAAGTAAACACACAAAATGCTAATAATAAAAAGGGGGGAAGTTTTGTAAAGCCATCTTGAAGTATCAAGTATCTTGGTAAGAAAACTGACCACTGATAGGATAAACTTAGAAAAAACTTGTGTCCCAACATTTAACTCTGCATTGAGAATTCTAAACGTATATTGCTGTGTTGCTTTTAAAATATTTGCAACTGTGCTTTTGAATTGTATATGATGCTGGTACTTAATAAAGCTAAAAAGACGACGAAAGGGTTAGGGTTAGGAGGAGTGAGTGTAACAGCAGATTGATAGGATGCGAGCTCAGCGAGAGCGTAAAAAACCTTATCAAATGCTTTTGGGCGATCGTTAAAATTTGAAAACTTTCAAATATATTTTTTACCCCAGAAGTGCTATTAATTTCGTTTTGGCATTTTGCGTCGATTCCTTATTAATGGCGAATCACTTTTTAAATTGTTGCCACTAAATATTATAGCCCTGTATTATATTTAAAGAAATTATATAATGAAGAATCTGCATGAATGTATGTGTGTTTCTCGCATTGTCATAAAACAACGATACCTAGAGCCATCGTATTTTGAATAACGTACGTCTCCACCCGAATATGGGCATCTGAAAGCCCAAATTTGGAACTTTTTTTATTATCCATTTCACATTTTGTAAAGCGTATATGAGTTTTTGATTAAAATACTTAACGATTTCAAAGCGAGCAATGGCAACACTGTAAGAGGGGAGGAATTTATATCTTCATTGCGCTAGACTGGATCAGAAATTCTAAAAAATATGTTTTGTTAAATATTTTGTGATATTGCTGTTGAATTGAATTTTATGGTTTAAGGGCTAAGAACATGATATTTCATAAATAAAGATAAGAAAACGCCCCTTTGAGCGTAATATAAAATCTTCAGATTTTTTTTTAATTATTTTATTTTAGAATTAATTACTAAATTTAGTTGTTAGTTATTATTTTACTAGAGAAAATTAAAACCGATATCCCAATTTGCGATACACAAATCGCCGTCCCGCAGGCTCTTAATAAACTCAAATATGTCTGGAACGGACGCTATTTCGATAAGCGGCGGGCACTGTATAAGGAACTCTTAGAATACGCCCATGCTGCCAGCAGGATGCAGGGAATCGAACCACTACAGCTTAACAGGCGGAAAATGCAACCTGTAATGTCCTTGAAATCACAGTAAAAAACGTGAGCCTTGAAAACGGTAAGTTTACATTCTGCGAGTGGGTGTGGTCAACGTTTGTCGATTGCAATTTAATATTTCTACCAAAAATACAGCTTAAGATGCAGGAATTCGTGACGAACTTAGGAAAAGAAAAATCAGCCGCCCATCTACATTACCTACGTGTACTTAAATACAATGAAACCTCCGTAAGACGATCATCTATGGTTTTGGATGATTTTGGATTCAGATTGATTCTTCTGATGTGGTGGTCGCCGTAGAGAAATAACATTCGTTAAATACAGAAGTGAGAAATTCTTGTTATTTTCGGAAGTGATCACGTTAGATGTTTCGCCGTATTTTTATTTTATGTTAAGTAATATTTTGTCAAAATTAAAATTCGCAAAGATTTAAGTATTTATCTTTTACCTAAACCAGTTACTGGAAAAAAAAAAAAAAAGTGTGCTAAATGTAGTGGAACTGCGCTATATCATCCTTGCAACGATCCCTGCATATATCGGTCTCATTTTAGACTCTAAATGAAGTTCTGCGAATATAACATTCATCCTTCCCAGAATGTCGTTTTTCGCATACTTCGTTTGCAAATAATGATAACGCTACTTTCTCTCTGGCTTGGATCGTTTTGGCACAAAATAATTTGAAGCAAAGTATGTATTGATTGCTTATCGTAATTCAGGTGATCCTCAGTTTGTTGTGCATTTTATTAGCACTAACTTTTGTGTCCGAATCACTTTTTAAATCGTTGCCGCCAAATGTTATCACCATGTATTATTAAGTTTTTTTTTTTTTTTTAAATTCTGAAAGGTTTCAGGACGTTTTTTTTAACGCTTTGTGTGTTACCTTTATTTATAAAATATCATGTTCTTTGCACTTAAACCCTAAAATTCAGTTCAATAGCAATGTCGCAAAATAATTTTAAAATGAGCCTATCTTTAGAGTTTCCGATGCACAGTTCAGCGCGCTGGAGATAAAAAGGTTTCTCCCCCCCCTCCATAGAGTGTTGCCATGGCTCGCTTTGAAATCCTTCAGTTTGTTAATCAAAAATTCGTTAAAGTTTTACAAAATATGAAATCGATCATAAAACAAATTCCAAATTTCAAATTTGGTCTTCCACATGCCCATATTCGTAGGAGGATGACGTCATTCAAAATTCGATGGCTCTATGTATCGTAGTTTTATCACAATGCGAGAAATAGACATACATTTATGCAGATTTTTCATTATTTAATTTCTTCAAATATAATACAGGACGATAACATTGGGTGGCAACAGTTTGAAAAGTGAAACGAACATTTGTAGTGATTCAACGCAAAAATCGCAAAACGAAAACAATTGTCCTTCAGAAACAAAGCCTCTTTGGACTAAAAATTTATATTAGATTATCCGGAAAGTTTACAAATCATAGTGTGTTTTCTTCTAATTATTTTGTTGCGGTTGACAAGGAGTGACCTTAATCTAAGCAAATGTGTAAATTTTACAAACTTCATAAGTATCGCAGGAAGTTCGGTAACTCAAATTGTAACTTCGATTAGTAATAGCTCAATCATTCTTTAGTTTAATTTGGGCATCGCCTTTTCTGTTCTAAATTGTTCATAATAAATTTTTCTGGACTGCATCTTTCCACATTCATCCATTTCATGCTTGCTTAAGTAATTCTTCATTGCAAATAGATGTTATCTAATCAGATTTAAAAAAAAAAAAAAAAATATCTATAAATATCGCTGTTTCTATTGCGCACTTCGACTGTCTGCGAGACATAGAAACCTAATGAAATACAATAAAATAACATAATAACTTATATACAAATGGGCATGTCCTCACAAATTTATCTTGAAATTTTTATCATCATTTTCGTAAAATTGTAGTATTTCTATATTCATTACACTAATGTTTTATCGAAATAGTAAATATTTTCTGGTGCTCAAAAACGCTTTCTAAATTCCTACTATTAGCTCACACTCTCTCTATATCTTATTCAAATTTTCAATCGTTAATAAAATACTTTTTATTCATCCACTCAAATTCAAATACATTTTTTGGAACTTGATGTGGATGACACTTGATGTTAATACAGTTTTTTCACATATTAATTTTTTTTTAATTTTTCTTTGTTGACCTAAGTATTAATTTAATTTTTTTATATTACTTGTTTACATCCATTGCCTATACTAAAATTCAAAATTACTTCATCCATTTTTTTATATTTACGAGTATATTTTTATATTTACGCTCATTCATAAAATCATTCACAGGTTATTTTATACAATAACTCTAAAACGTAATTATTAATAGTGTAATTGTTAATAACCTTCCCTAAATAAAATAATTACAATTTAAATTCGTTGCTTAATTTTATTAAATATAATTATGAAAAATTGGAAATGGTCAACAAACATAGCCATTTAAAAAAATGTGTCACTACTCGGCAAAGGGTGACTTATTTACCTTTTAGATTTAACCAATAAACAGGAATTTAAAAGAAATGCGTTGCCACTGCCCCATATGAAATATTTTTGTCTTCCACGCGCTATTAATTTTTCTTTTCAGATTAAACTCTCTGTTAATGATTAGCAAACAAAGCGGTTTAAAAATAATAAACGCAGTTCACACGGTCTATTATTATTAATTATTACTTGGACTCAGAAAAATTATTTAATACTTGTATTATAACTATTATAGAAGGCTGACTGCGCAAGTGGATATTAGAATAAAATGCAAGCAATTTTCACAGACGCACACACAAAAGAAAACTGTGTAAATTAGCTGTAAATTAAAGCCGAAGCGTTGTCAATTGTTCGGCCTTTGAAGCCATTCAAAGCTTCCGTCAAGGAAGTATTCTAAAAGAAGTCTTCTAAATGCGAATGATATCACACAACTAGATTCGACCGGATCTGCCTGTTATCAGTCTTCTTCGTTGTTTCCCTCTTATAGTAGAAAGAAAACATTTTGTCTTTTCTATCCTCGAATCGTTGAAGAAGACATGCAATGGCGTGTGAGTTAAACGGAAAGACGGCGTTCAATTAAATTTATCATGTTCGTAGCTAAAAGCCTACATCAAAACATTTATTGCATTGCTGATATTTCGACACCGATCACGATCTGGCAATGCGACCTTTAATGTCCTTGAAATCAGAGCAGGAAAAGTGGCGTTTTATTCGCCGAAAACGCACTCTACTCTCACGGAAATAAAGGAGGCAACACGGTAGCGAAAGTAAATGACTAAAAGGGAGGATTATTAATGAAATGAGGCCGTGTTCGCCGTTGTGTAATAACAATGACATTTAATGCTGCGAAAATGTCTCGTCGTCGCAGTACAATTTTCAAATCTGTGCCAACATAATATTCAAAAAAACTGAAACAGTAGAAATCAGACACCCTTTTAACCGGCCAGAGTTAAGCCGGTTAACCGAAATTCCGGTTAAAGTGGAAAATGAGGGGGGGGGAGGAATATTTATTTAATTGATGGAAATGTAGTTTTTACTCCCTCTACGAAGTTAAGGAAGTATTATAGCGAAAAATTTCAGGTATCATATTTAAAAATAAAATAAAATAATAATCCAATTTGACCGTTCCCGAATCCATTTCGACGATTTTCTTGCTTGCCATCTATACGTATGGACAGAATAGAGGACTCTTTTATCCAAATCAGATTTAAAATGGATTCAGAAGGGAATTTTTTCATGACGTTTGTACGTACGTACGTATTTATGTATGTATCTCGCATATCTGAAAAAACGATTAGCCGTAAAACGTTGAAATTTTGCATATGGGACTGTTTAATATATATATGTGTGTGATGTACCAGCTTTTGTCCTTAATAAATAGATTGTTGAAGAATCATAAATGTAGTCGTAGCTTAAATTATCAGACGATAAGTTTAAAAAACAGGATCCATTTATTATATCAGGAGAAATAGCAGTTACAAAATCATATTTCCGGAGTAAATAAAAAGAATTACTAATAACCTTTTTTTATGAAGTTTACTGCATCATGACATTTAAGAAAAAGCCCCGATATTCCTTTTGCGAGTCCTTTTATTGCCTCTGGAAAGGCGGAGCTTCCAAGAAATGACGTCAGCCTCGTCAGCCAATTGCAGTTCGCTTTAAATACTTCCAGAACATTCTATAACTGTACGTGTAGAAAAGGCGGGAAAAACAACTTGACTACGGGGCTGTGAATTTAATTCCACGTACTTTCAAATAAGAGAACGTCGCCATTAAAAATGAAAAGAACATACAGTTAGAATTTTAAGTGTATTCTTGACTATGGAATTTTATTATTACATATATATATCTACCTGCATGTTTCTATTTTATCTATATATATTCATCCTCTTGCCCGCCTCAGTGACCTCTATAGTATTTTTATTCTTGTATGTAGGTCAACTGTGCATTTATTTGTTGCTTTAAAAATGGCTGAATTATGTTGTTCTTATGTTCTGTTTCAGGTTTTTATGACTTTAGCTAATTTACACGCAATTATTGTAGAATTATTAACAGGTTAAAAGTTTTAGTGCCAACGAATCAACGTTGCGCGCCAACGAATCCACCGTTTATTTACATTTGAAAGCTCTAGTAAAATAGAGAATTAAGTCAGTTGGTGTACCAACTTTTAAGGTTTTTTTTTTTTTTTTTTTTTTTTTTTTTTTGCCGAGTGGAACACATTTAACTTTCAGTTTTGAGCACGGAAAATTCGGTATTCCTTTCTCTTGGTTGATTTGCTTGTTTTGGCGTAGAAAGCCTAATTTTACTGCCAAAAAAAAAAAAATTTAAACTATTTTTAATTGTTTTTGGTGTTAAGTTTTTGTGTATTTTACAATTTTTAATGAAGATGTTTTGAGGTTTTGTGTATTTTTGCCTTGTTACGACATGAGAATTGAATTGTTAAATTTGAAATATATCTTTAATGAAATTCGGGAAAATACGTTTAAATGAAATGCAGCAAAAAATGTGTATATTTTAATAGGTCGTACAAGGAAGTCATGTGATGTCGACATCATATATTTTGTAGTTAAAGTAAAAATTTATTAAATCTGTCAATTCATTACAAAAGATTTACTTACCATTAGTAGGAATGTTAAAAAAAAATGTAGTATTTGTATCCGGCGATTCGCTGCATAATTTCGCCATTTTTACTTCCTTATACGAAGTAAAGAAAGTATTGTAATCACGAAAATTCTGAGTACCATATTTCAACGAAAATATCCATTTTGACCACTATCGAATGCAATTTAACGATGTCTTTGCTTGACTTCTGTACGTAAGGATAGAATAATGGACTCTTTTTCCACAAGTGAGTTAGTTATAAAACTGATTTAAAATGAATTCAGAAGAGATTTTTTGGGGGGCGTATGTACGTAAGTATGTGTGTATGTCGTATTAAGTCAAAAACGAGTAGCCTAAGAACGTTGGAATTTTGTATATAGAATTACTATAATATGCAGTTATGCACCTCCCTTTTTGGTTGCAATAGGTCGCACCAAAAGTATGTATATATATGCATATATATATATACCCACTCTGTTACTCGGCTCCGTAAACTGTTTTTTTATTCTTATATTTTGGTAAATTGCGCATTTTTTACTTTAAAAATGATTGAATTATGTTATTCTTTCTTCCAGTTAAGACTTTTATGCTTTTAGTTAACCTACATGAAATAATTGTAGAATTATCAACTATTTAAAAGTTGTTTGAGTGCGGCTAAGCCTAGATTTTGTTTAACATAGCAGCCATATTTGTTTACAATCGAAATTTAGTAGAATAATGGATTTGTTGCCAATGTAGAGAAACTACGCTTCGCAACAACAAAAATAAAGTCTTCTTTTTTTACTGCGAATTTAATCGTGCTTAATCCATTCTGGAATTAACATTTAAGTTATTAAATTTACCCATATATTGACTCAGCACACGTTCATAACAGTTCAAGTCAGTTTCCACGAATTCGCTGTCTTTTTGCCGAGTTAGACCAAAAGTTTCAGTTTTGTGCATCGAAAAATCAATCTCCCTTTTTGCCCGCTGGCCGAATTGCTTGCTTTTGCGTAGAAACTCTTAATTTTAATTGTAAAATTTGTTCTTTAAATTGTTTTACCTGTATTTATGTTTTATATTTTTCCATATTTTTCAATTTTTAATAAAAATATTTTTTGCCTTGTCGCGAAGTGAGAATTGAATTAATTGAATGAGAAATATTATCTCTAATGAAATTCGAGGAAATAAGTTTAAATGAAAGGCAGGGAAAAATGCTTGTAATTTAATATTACGTACAAAGAAGTCATGTAATATAAACATCAGATTTTTTTAAAAAGAATCGCTTTGGTGCGGGAAGCCGACGGTTGTTGTTTCTTTTCTTAAAGTTTATTTTTTTATTTCGTGTTTAAAATACATAATTACCGAATTTTATTCCTTATTTTTTAATTTTCGTATCTAAATTAGTTACGGCCGGTTAAAAAGGATATCCGGTTAAACGGAAGTCAGTTAAGAGGGAGTCTTCTGTATGTCACAGATATAGTTCGCTCAAATAGTCAACAATGTCCTGCTTTCATTTACTGTGATGCGTTTTAAGTGTAGCCACATATACTATGATTATGGAAAAATTTAAATTTTGATACTATCACATGTACATCACATCCACCTCTTAAATTTGCGAAGATATTTCTTGTGGTATATATTTTATTTGCTTTTATGAAAGGTTTACAATGAAAGAATTTAAATTAAATGCATTACCGAAAAAGCCGAATAATTGTAAATCCTAAGTTTACCATCCGTACCAGTTCGAAAAATGCTCTGGCCTCACCAGTGACCGCATGACTGAGACTGCTAAATACTGGTAGTTCGAATCGGCATCAATTCCATGTGGACGGACTGGCTAGGCATTCCCTCGAGTTGGAATGATATTCATCGTGTGCTTCAAGCAATCTAACCGAACAATACGCTTCGTTTTCCGAACTATTTCGATACATAGTCTGTAAATGTTGTAGGGAAGTACTGTAATGAAAAGTTTATTACTAAAAACGGTACTTTACTTTTTTATTTCCTTATACGAAGTAAAGAAAATATTGTAATCGCAAAAAATTCCGGGTATTACTTCAACGGAAATATCCGTTTTGACTATTCCGGTATCCAGTTAGACTATTTTTTTGGATGCTACTTTGGTAGACGGTTGCACGAATTTTTGGCGATTTACGTTGGCGCAATTGTTGGCGCGATTTTTACAATCGCCAGCCATCTTGAAAAACGCCGTTTTTACGCGTAGTAAAGTATTCGAAACTTAAAAAAAAAAAAAAAAATAATAATAAATATCGTTAAAAGTAATGGATTAATTTTTTGTTGAAAATGTCTTTTTTTAAGATGGCAGGCAAGTGTAAATAAATACATTTACTATGAGTATAAAGTACTAAAGTAAGGCTATTATTACTTTCATATAGCAAAAAAGAGATTAAAAATACCGCTATAAAAACATTGTGCCAACGTTTAATTAGATTAAAATATTACTGAAATTGAATATCGAATTAAAAACCATCCTACCAACATTTAAAAGAATTAGAATATTATTAAATTCAAATACTTTAAAATACATTATATAAAATATAATTAACATTAAAACATATGTGACAATAATTATCTCGGCAATTTTTGAAAATAGTGTATTAATTTTTTTAACAAAAATTGAAGTATACAATTATAAAATAAAGGAAAAATATGTACTTACATTTTTTTTGAGTAATTTAACCTCTTGTTTATTGATAAGTACCACAAAAAAAATCGAAATCATAATTGAATCGGATCTTTTAACCATCTTCATCTGTTATCCAAATATCTCGCACTTCATTGAAGAAGCAATTAGCGAGGTTTCCTCCAAAATTTCCTCTGACGCTATTAACAATTTATAAATAAATCTTTGATTAGGAAAGACAGGTTGGCCAAAATAAAGTCTCAAAGGGCAATTTTTTTATTCCAATACCAATGATTCTTGGTAATTACCAATAACAACATTCGTCTTCGAAACGGAGATATCCATTCCATTTGAAATCCGAGGAATTCGAAGAGATGAATAATAAAATTTTAAAATGGCGGGGTAATACACAAATATTCAGTAACCAATCAGGGAGCTGATTACATCACGCATAGAATTAAAATTATTTAAATAATCATTCATAATAAAATAATTTTTAAAACAAATGCAAGATTAAATTTATAGATATTAATAAAAGCAATTACTTTTTAAGTAAGGTGACGTCATTGATTACATCATCCACAACATAAAATTATATAAAATATTATAAACAACAAAATTTTTATTTCAAATAAAAATGTAAAATTAAATTGATTTTTAATATTTAGAAGCCATAAATAATATTTAAAACACGGAAGTTATGCATAATAAAACGCATTATTTTTTTAATAAAATGACAACAAAGTATCGGTTACCATAAATAACTTATCCAGCAATGGGTTTACCATAAGTTGTATTACTCGCCAAAAGGCAAATCGCCAAAATCCGTGCAACCGTCTACCAAAGTAGCACCTTTTTTTGCACGACGTCTGTACGTACGGACAAAATAAAGGCTTCTTTTTTCCAAAACAGTTTGTAAAATGGATTTAAAAACACACTCTGTTCATCTATCCCTCGTCATTAACCTATCGAGGCCTTTTTCACTCGGGCGGAACAGCAAACTCGATACTATGTCCCGCATATTTGGTGAATTTTTTATAGCTTACTTTAAATGATTTCACAAAAATCTTATGTTTCTTTTACGTCTTCAGGAACTTGTGGTGCTGCGGCCCTGCGAACTGTATTCTTTGCGGTATTTCTTTGCATTCTGTGCACGTTATCCGTTCTGAATTTTCTGTCTCTTCTGCAGAATCACTATCGTTTTCACGTTCACTATCTATTACCCTGATTTTTCGTCTTTTTACACCTCTCACTTCGTTACTGCTTCCCTCCTCTCTAACGTCAAGCAGTCTCTACCGTTTCGTTCTATATCAATGAAACATCCGGCTCATTTTCATTAAAATGATTCCTTCATCGTATTCCACGCTTACTGGTTTTCGTAACTTTTAAAATTATATTCCTGCTAGCGGGCCGAGGCTAAAACAAAATGTGTAAGTTCTACTATGTGTTCCTGAATTGAAAATTGTTAGAACTTTTCATAGTATAGAGGGCGCTGTTGCGCAAAAGGAATTCTGTGTTTTTTACATTATGTAACTGTAGTTCGCCATTGCGATGTATGTGTATTACTTTGATATATTTGGTGCTTTCATTAAATATAAATGAAAGATATCGTCATGTATTTTTGTCAAATCGTCCACTGATGCAAACTCGTCGAAACAAAATTAGCGTTCGAACAAGAGTAGGCAAGTTATTTACTCGCCTTTCGAACTACGCATTCGAATCGTTAATCGCTTCGTAACAAAAATATATAAAAACATTTCATTATGAATGAAGTCAGTTCATTTTTTCCAACCAACAACCGATTCGTAAATATTTTTTTGTTGCCAAACCAGGAAACAAAAACTTCTGACATACCAGTTTTATACGTATGACGTCATTATTTAAGTTTAATGTAATATAACAACTTTTTCTCAATATCCGTAAAAGAATTAACCTGGCAATAGCATACCGTGCCAGATTATTCTAATCTGAAACAAAAAAGTTGTCAACAGTAATTATTTATTTAAAATGCTTACATAAACGAAAAATTTTCAACATACGTCATTGCACAATCGCGTGCTTTCTTCAACGTCAGAGTGATATATATATGATGATGATAATGATTTAATATGATGATAATATATTTAATGTTTGGCAATGCTATTTTTATTTCATATTTTTCAAAACTTACAAATTATTTTATTAACAAACTCTACGATTTGAAAGCGAGCAGTGGCAACACTTTCCGAGCAGATTTTTATCTCCAGCGCGCGAGATTGCTGCCACTCGGAAAAGTGAGTTCAAAAATTATCATTGTCAGAGTTTTTAATTAATATCTCAGCTGATTAAAGTCGTTCGAAGATGATAATAGTCGAAATAGCTTTCCACGAATTTTTGGAATCGGGAATAATATACTTAATGTTTGGCAATGCTATTTTTATTTGATATTTTGTAAAGCTTGGAATTTATTTATTAAGAGAATCGATTTGAAAACGAGCAGTGGCAACACTTTTCGAAATAAAGAAGATTTTTATCTCCAGCGTTGCCATTCGGAAAAATGTGGTCGAAAATTAGTGTTTTCAGAGCTTTTAATTAATATCTCGCATAATTAAAGTGGTAGGAAGATGAGCATGGGCGAAATGGCTTCCCACCAATTTTTAGAATCCGACTGTCGAAGCTCAACTCCCCGCCGTTCCGGAGGAGATACTGTCATAAACAAACAACAAGACGAGCACATATTCTAATAGTATAAGTCTGGAGTTCGAACTAAGATCGAAGACTCATATATAAAAACGTATTTAATCTAATAAATCTAAAAAACATATCCAAGATTAAAGACTGGCAGTTGTTTTACACGCATGTAATTTTTGATACATTATTGAAGCGATATTGCCCAAATCAAACCTAAATAAACATCGTCATCGCTCGAATTATCTCGTCAAACCTAGTGGTGACCGTAAGGACACAATAAAGGACTCTTTTTCCGCAAACGAATTCTAAAACTGATTTAAAATGGATTCAAAAGAGATTTTTTTCCGGGGCATCTGTACTTGTGTACCTCGAATAACTCAAAAACGAGTAGCCTCAGAGCGTTCAAATTTTGTATATAGGACTGCTATAACATGTAGTTGTGCACCTCCCCTTTTGGTTGCAATCGGTGGCAGCAAAAGTATATAAATATATACACACCCACTCTGTTACTCACTGAGCTCAATTTTTTTATACATATATATTGGTAAATTGTCAATTTTAGCTTTAAAAATGATTGAATTATGTTATTTTTTATGTTCCGTTTAAGGTTTTTATGCTTTTAGTTAACTTGCATGTAATACTTATAGAATTATCAAGTTGTTTTAGTGCGGCTAAGCCTAATTTTTTAACCATAGCAGCCATATTTGTTTACGCTTGAAACTTTGCAGAATAGTGGATTTGTTGCCAATCTAGAGAAACTAAACTTCGCAACAACAAAGATAACGTCTTCTTTTATTGGGAATTAAATCATGCTTAATCCATTCTGAAATTATCACTTAAGTTTTTAAATTATCCCATATGTTGACTCAGCATAGCGTCCACAACAAATTAAGTCGTTTTCTACGCCTTCAGTGTCCTTTTCCTGAGTGGAACCTAAAGTAAACTTCCAGTTTTCTGCATCAAAAGATCTGCGTTCTTGCCCGCTGGCCAAATTTATTGTTTTTGCATAGAAACTCTAATTTTAATTTTAAAAATTATTTTAACTGTATTTATGTTTTATATTTTCAATTTTTAATAAAGATATTTTGAGGTTTTATTATTTTTGCCTTGTCGCGGAGTGAGACTTGAATTAATTGAAGGAGAAATATATCTCCAATGAAATTCGAGGAAATAATTTTAAATTAAATGCAGGAAAAAAATGCGTATAATTTAATATTCTGTACAGGGAAGTCATGTGACGTATACATCAGATTTTTTTTTCTTTTATTTTTGCGAATGAATACCATAGTGTAATTTCTAGTGGTTTTTTTTTTTTTTTCCTCTCTATGCCTGATTTACATAATCCTAATCACCGCTCAAGGTATCTTTAAGAACCTGAAAATGCATCTCGTTTTCAAGTTCTAATCTCGCCGTTCGCACGGTCGCTGTACTCGGTCATTTTTTCACCTTCGGTTTTTTTCACATACTCAATTACATCTGAGGGAGGACTGGTTTGCTGTTGTTTGCGCGCGACTTTGTAGCAGGCTGTGTGAATGAACTATAAATGTGGATGTTATTTGGGGTTCTGGATAATGAAATTCCCAGAAGCTCAGATGATAGTTCTGCTGCTTAAATGTAGGCGATTCTTCGATCGCTAAAACCACGCTAACGACTCTGGTGGAAATTTGCTCTTTCTTTAGCTAGAAAATAACAGATGCCAGTTACAGATATAGCATATAAAAACGTAGATAACTGCATGCTCAGATACTAGATTATCTGACAAAGGAATTCGTTAAAACTGTGATCAATCATTCGGGCTGTTAAACAATTCGTAATGGTGCATAAAATAACAACGAAGCTATCACCCTCTTTATGACGCCGCTCGAATCCACGTAAATACGAATCAAAGTGGTGTCGCGCTTTCTGTGATGTCATTTTTGGACCATTTCGACGAATCCATTTTCTTTCAATGTGTTGTACACTCTTTTGCAAAAAAAAGAAGCACCATGAAGGAAGTGTTTGTTTTTGAAGAAACTGAATATGTGTATAGCTTTATACAGATAATAAAATGATTAAAAGATCTAGGTCATAGTACCTGTTCACGGCTCACAATCGCCCATTGAGTGTTCAAATTAGTACTTGGTTGAACCGATCCTGTCGGCAATGCATGCTTGAATTCGTCGAAGCAAGGAGTGGTAGAGGTTCCTAATGTCTTGCGACACATTCTGCCAGGTATTCATCAGTTGTCGCTCCAGATCTTCGATATTTTGTGGTGCCCGAATCTGGCGGCCTACTATATCCCAGATATGCTCGATTGGTGAAAAGTCTGGTGACCTTGCTAGTCAAGGAAGAGTATCAACCGCACGGAGACAATCCAGAGATAGGCGAGCAGTATGTGGCTTGGCATTATCTTGTTGGAAAACGGCCCAGGATGACGTGCCATGAAGGGTAATGCAACCGGCCACAGGATGGTATCCACATATCGTTGAGCTGTTAAAGATGTACGGAGGATGACTAAAGATGACCTGCTGTCATTGCGCCCCACACCATCACACCAGGGGTTATGGCTGTGTGCCTTTGTGAAACAAAGGCTGATTGGGACCGCTGGCCCCGTCCTCTCCAGACACGGACACGGTGATCATCTGCTTCAAGAGTGAAACGGGATTCCTCGCTGAACACTCTACGATGCCAGTCTGATGGCAGCCATGATGATCGGCTGCGACATCACTTCAGACGACTCTGCCGATGTTATGGGGTCAAAGGCAAGCGTGGTAAATGCCTCTGTTAGCGTAGTCCCGCCACAGAAAAGCGCCGTGAGATGGTGGACGGTACCACGGAAGGTATAGACGTGGCTGTAGTGGGTTGAATATTCGGCAATGATACCGTTGGGGCGGTTCGGGCCTGGCGAACAATCATCCTATCTCGCCTCGCATTTGTGATCCTTGGCCTTCCAGAGCCTTCATTTCGTCGGCAATTTCCTTGTAGCAACCATTGCTGCCAACATCTTTGCACAGCTGTGTCTGTACGCTGCAGGTGGCGGCCTGTTGCTCGGTATGACCACCCAACTTCACGCAACCCTACAATGCGACCATGTTCGAAGTCGTTTAGTTGTTTGTAAGGTCTTCGATATCGTCGTAATGGCACCTTTAGTTGCTTCTTTACGGAATTACAATGGCAGTAACAAAAAAGATTAATTTTCCGCCTCTCTTACTGGTTAATACTTTGTGAATTGCTCACTAGAAATGCGCGCTATGATCGCAATTCCTGTTCATTTTCCTTGAAACTTTGATCATTTGCATGTTCGATCAAGATGTTTTTGCATACTAAATTTCGTCACGATAGCAAAAGTCCTTCTTGGTGATTCAATTTTCTTGCAAAAGAGTGTATATGCGCATCAGCATCATGAAACTTTGAAAATACTCCAGTACTTGCTATTCTGTATAAGTCACGTCCCAAATTTCGCTACCACTGGATTTTTCACGGCCATCGCGATAAACCGCCAATTCATTTAAACCGGGCCCACCAGCAGCCGAGCGGTAAAATCGCTGAACACTGGTAGTTCGGTCTGAGGTTCGAATCCCGCGAACGGGCTGGCTGCATGGGCGTTTTCGTGGTTTTCCCCATGTGTGACGTGTATACGAGCCAGTTTCCCTTAGAAAGCCCTCCACGAAGGCATCCCTTCCCTTAGGCAGATAGCCCTAGTGTGCTTTGCCATAATTAAATACACCACTACTTCAATTTCAATATCGGCAAAGCACTCGAGGCTATCTGCCTAAGGAGCAGGATGCCTTCATGGAGGAATTTGTAAGGAAAACTGGCTCGTATCTACGTAACACATGGGAAAAACCACGAAAACGTCCATGCAGCCAGCCCGTTCACCGACACTCAAATCTCGACGCGAACTACCAGTGTTCAGCGACACTGCCACTCGGCCGTTGATGGGTCTTCAACATTTATGCAAAAAACGGTATTTTCACTTTCATTTTCGTCTTCTATTTGCCGAATTTGATGAACAGCGTGATATCGTAATTTTCGAAAATGTAATCTTTTTTGCCGCAGATTGTTAATTAAAAGTATACAGACATTTTTATTACGTAGATAATTTCACATGTCTATTATATTAGTAAATAAAGACGAATCTTGTATGTATGTATTTATGTTTCTCGCATTGTGGGCGGAAAAAAAAAACGGCGGCACTTAGAGTCACCAGATTCTCAATAGGCGTAGCACTCCGATGACGTTCAGTCCGAATATCGAAATTTTGTTTAAATTGTGTTTTATAACCAGAAGAATTACCCGATGCCAGTTAAGTTAGATTAAGAGTAATTTATCTAACAACAGAGAGAACGATACCGCTGTAATCCTTCTCAAATAACGATGCAAAAAATACGCTGCATAGTTATATATTTTTCAGTTTGATGCGATATGGAACCCACGTAAAACATTTTTATAGAAAAATAAACTAATTCTCTTTCATTATATCAGCAACAGTGGCACGCAGTTTTGAATGATTTTCGTCTTTCTAATCAAATGGTCGTAAAAGCTCAAATTCCATCCAATATTTTACCTATATTCAATTTTAGTCGATTATATGTGGCAAAAAATGGATCATAATTAATCAGAAATCAATAACGCAAACAGGCTTTCTTCTTTACATACATAGGTTTTCTAAAATTTGCCAGATTTTTGATTAACAAACGCTACGATTTGAATGCAAGCAGTAATAATACTTTTCGAAATAAAGCATTTTTATCTCGAACGCGCGAGGCTGTTGCCATTCGGAAAAATGAATACGAAAATTAGTGTTTTTGAGTTTTTAATTAATGTCTCGGCTGATTAAAGTCGTACGAAGATGGGAATAGTCGAAATGGCGTCCCAGGAATTTTTGGAATCGGAGATAATGTATTTAATGTTTGGCATTTCTATTTTTTTTCCCCATTGTAAAACTTGGAAATTTTTTTTTTATTAACAAACTCTACGATTTGAAAGCTAGCAGTGGCAACTATTCTCGAAATAAAGCAGATTTTTATCTCCAGCGTGCGAGACTGTTGCCACTCGGAAAAATGAAGTCGTAAATGGGCGTTTTCAGATTTTTTAATTAATATCTCTGATTCTTTTTTTTTTTTTTTTTTTTTTTTTTAAGGGCCAAAGAAGGACCGAGACCTAACGTCACAATTTGATAAAATGGTTATCTGTTATTGATTTATCAGGTGAAATTTTCTTTTAAGTCCAAAAAGGTTTTGTTCCCTGAAGGACTATTGTTCGTTTTGCAATTTTGCGTTGAATTATTATAAATGTCCGTTTCACTTTTCAAACTGTTGCCACCAAATGTTAGAGTCCTGCATTATATTTGAAGAAAATGAATAATGAAAAATCTGCATCTATCATCAATTCTCGCATTGTGATAAAACAACGATACATAGAGCCATCGAATCTTGAATGGCGTAATCCTCCTACGAATATGGGCATGTGGAAGATAAAATTTGAAATTTGTTGCATTATCGATTTCATATTTTGTAAAACTTTAACGAATTTTTGAGTAACAAACTCAACGATTTAAACGCGAGCAATGGCAACACTACGGTGGCGGGGTGGGATGTTGAACTTAATTGTATGGTTTAAGTGCAAAGAACAGGATATTTTATAAATAAAGTTAACACGCAAAACGTTAAAAAATACCCCTTTCGATGTAATTTAAAATCTGAAACCTTTCAGATTTTTATGTTGGGGAGTAGACGTCGACCTTTTCCAGGACCCAGGAAAGAATTGTAGAAAGTTTGGTGACGATAGCTATAGCAGTGACTGATCTAATCGCCAACAAACACAAATATTCTTCTTTATATATATAGATTTGTGAGAACTTAGTGACATTTTGAATTACAAACTCAGCGACTTAAAAGCAATGTGTTGCCACTTTGGAAAAAGTAAACTATTGTTGCGCGCGTACGGGTTCGTAATAGATCGAATGCACACAGAAGCGATGATAGCTCGATAGGATCTATTTTACCCAAAAGAAACTCTTTACTGTTCTGGAACTTTCCAGACAACACTCGTACTATTCTCAGTATTACAGAGCACAATCAGTCGTTACTTTTCAAACTACTAAGAACGTTAAACAAAACGCAGTTCAAAAACCGTAAACGCACTCAGTAATACTTTTCTTACATTTTAATTCCCTGAATTTTAATAAAAAGCCATTTAACTGCTTGACATGTCCAATTAAAGACATTAAATATTTTGTAAAGTCGCACGAGCTGTACTCATTAAATCATTATGTATATTTTTACTTCCTTGTACGAAGTAAAAAGGAAGTATTGTAATCGCGAAAAGCTTCAGGCAGCATATTTCAACGAAAATATCCACTTTGACCGCTTTCGAATGCAATTTAACGATGTTTTTGCGTGATATCTGTACGTAAGTACAGAATAAAAGACTCTTTTCCTCCCCCCCCCCAAAAAAAAACTAAAAAACTGCTTTAAAATGAATTCTGAAGAGAATTTTTCGTGGCGTCTGTACGAACGTACGTACGTACGTATCTCGCATAACTCAAAAACGAGTAGCCTCAGAACGTTGAAATTTTGTATATAGGACTACTATAACATGTAGATGTGCACCTCGTATTTTGATTTCAATCGGCCGCGCCAAACGTATATAAATATATTTATAAATATATCCACTCTGTTACCCGGCTCAGTGATCTCAGTTTCTTTACTCTTACATGTTTGTAAATTGTACATTTTTTGCTTTAAAAATGATTGAATTATGTTGTTTTTATCTTCCGGTTAAGGGTTTTATGGCTTTAGTAAATCTGTATGCAATATTTTTAGAATTATCAACAATTTAAAAATTCTTCAAGTGCCGCTAAGCCTAATTTGATGGCGGCCATTGATGTTTACATTTGAAACAGGAGACTAGTGGATTTGTTGCCAATCTAGAGAAACTTAGCTTTGCAACAACAAAGATAACGCATTCATTTATTATTGCCAATTAAATCATGCTTAATCCTTTCTTGAATTTTTTCGAGGAAATAAGCGTTTAAGATTTACTTCGTAACTTTTAATACAGATATTTTGTATTTTTGTATTTAGTATGTATTTTTGCCTTGTCGCGATGTGAGAACTGAATTAATTGAATGAGAAATACTCAATCTTCTGTGAAAAGTTTCTTTTTTTGTTTTGTTTGCTTAATTTCTTTTATACATAGTTCTAGCTTTATTATAGTATTTGAATAGAACATGTGGCAAGGATTAGATAATTCTTTAAATGATATAAATTTTGTGCATTCAGAGTTATAATATGCGGTTTACTTCTCTTCTAGAGACTCTGCACTAGGTGCAAAAAGTACGTTCAATCTTACTGGATTCAACTCACCATTAAATACACCCTACTTATAATATATTGGTAAAGGCCGCACTAGGCCGATTGCCCTTTAATTGTGTTATGACGTAGACATAGTTATAATATGAATGAAATATAATACTGTTAAAGTAAACCTAGTGCCAGAGTGTCGCTATGGTAAACAAAGTTAATTTTAAAGAATGCATTTATTCTATTGTGTTTTATGCGCTGTCGGCGAAGTAGGTTTAATTCAATCTGATAAGTTTAAATAAAATGCAAGAAAAAATGCGTATAATTTAATATTCCGTACAAGGAAGTCATGTGGTGTACACATCAGATTTTTTTCTTTTTCATAATAACCATTTCTAGCGGTTGGTAAACCGAAAAAAAAAAAAAAAAAAAAAAAGAGAGAGAGAGAGAAATCAAGTAATAAAGTGAATAATGAATGCAGGCAACTTTGTTGAAATCAATCCTAATCTTTATTGACCTCGATTTACACAACACAAGGAATACCAGCATAGCACGAAGATATTACCTTGGCCTACCTAATTGTTTTTGTTTAAAAAAAACATAGGTAAGTTTCTCAATTCTTTGAAAAAGAGGGTGATTTGATAGCAGTCATAATAAGGGATGTTAAAAAAATTAATTTCTTCTCTTTTATTCCCATTTCATTAGAAATACGTAATATTCTGTGTACCAACATTTGATTTACTAGCCGGCTTAAAAATTGTATTTTAAAATTACCTATGTCGTGAAGGAAATGCATTTTTAAATTAGATTTAAAAAGTTTAAAAAAATATTCTTAAAAACTGCATTTGTAGCTTTTAAATCAATAACAGGCGTACTTAATGTGATAATTAAATGTATTATTCTTTGTCGAATGACAAACACTTTGACACGTGGAAGATAAAAGTTTTTTTAGTCCAAAGGGATTTGAATCCCGAAGGACTATTAGTTTCGTTTTGGCATTTTGCGTCGGACGGATAAATGTCGGTTCACTTTTCAAACTGTTGCCATAAAATGTTAGAGTCCTGCATTATATTTGAAGAAATTAAATAATGAAAATCTGCGTAAATGTATGTATATTTCTCACATTGTCATAAAATAACGGTACATGGAGTCATCGAATTTTGAATAACGTAATCCTCCAACGAATATGAGCATGTGGAAGACCAAATTTGAAATTTGAAATTTGTTTTATGATCGATTTCCTATTTTTTAAAACTTTGACGAATTTTTGATTAACAAACTCAAGGATTTCAAAGCGAGCAATGGCAACGTTGTGCAGAAAAAACATTTTTATCTCCAGCGCGTGAGTCTCTGTATCGGAAATTCTAAAGATATGCTCGTTTTAAAACTATTTTGCGATATTGCTGTTGCACTGGATTTTATGGTTTAAGTGCGAGGAACATGATATTTAATAAAGAAACGTAACACACAAAATGTTAAAAAACGCCCCTTTGGACGTAATTTAAAATCTGAAACATTTCAGATTTTTTTTTTTTTTTCCTTAAATAACCGAGTTTGTCTATTTAATTGTAAAGATATACATCATGCACTTTGCAAAATGGGAAAAAACCAGCGAGCTGGAATTAAAAATGTTATCGTTTTTAGAGTTCAATTTGTTAATCAAAAATTCATTAAATTCACATAGAATTTGAAATAAATAAACTTTATTTCAGCCTTAGAGGTGCACATTTTGCGGTTAGAGTTTAAGTTAGTTTAATGTGGCACGACGCACGAGAGCCCTTTTTCCCACAATGTTTGAACACACATATCTACACATATTCATTATTTCGTACACATTCTTCATTATTTCGTAATAGAGGCTGAAGAAATTCCATTAAAATCATTAATTACGGTAAGTCACCCTCCCCCTCCCCCAAAAAAGACGAGGAAAAAATTGCACACCTAAAAAGAATCAAATATTTTGCACTTAGAAATACTTAATAGAGTAATTAAATGGATGAATGTGTGTTTTCATCATAATATCTCTCGTCACCTTTAGTGTAATGGAAATCGATATTTTACATATCGTGTTCTATTTTATATTCGTGTTCTTGGAACTGCTTATCGCTACCATTACCTAGATTGATCTCGCGTCATTAAAAGAATTATTGATTATTTTGTTACCGACAATGTCTTCGTAAGAAATTAAAAGCAGACGATCAAAGGACCCCTTGCTTGCAGAAATTATTTATTTTTCTGTATTTTCGCCTGCTGCCATGAAAAGACAAGAGTGGGAAAGAAGAAAAACTTTTTACGACATGTGTTACATTTTGAGTACAGGTAACAAAGTTTTAAAAGAAAAAAATAAGAGCATGATCCACGTGACCTTAATGGTGAGACCATATGCGGTATGGATGAGTTAGTCGTGCTTTTCTGCTGCTTTGATATTTCATTTGTTTTATGACTTTTTAACTAAAGAGCGTGGGATTGGAAATCTTGTTCCTGGGTAGACTAAAACTTGGTAATGTTTAAAGAACAAAATATTCTTTCATTAATTTTTATGTTCACGGAAGTTATTATATTATACTTACTCACGGGATTGGTTCGTTTGTTTCTACTGCATAACTTTAGCAGTAACCCTTAATTCTAGAATAAACAAAAAAGTGAAAGGATTCAGATTTTAAAGGTTCAGCAGAGAGTTTCCAAATTCTCGCATGCGACTCTGCATATAAGCGTTACAAAAATAAGTTGTAAGCAGTAAGTGTTATGATTCGAAAAGCAGACATTCGACAACATGATATTCTTCAGGGTTATAACTGCCCATGCCGTACTTGAAAAGTGATACATCGCAAAAGTGAACATAAGCTATATCGTTTATGAGGGTTATTTGAAATAAGGTGAGGATAATTTATGAAACACTAGCCTTCGTCTGGCTTATAAATGTACCAAAAAAATTTTCTGAAGGGTTTCCTAACCTAATTTTCCAAACATTAAATTTAAAAACTGCACGGAATTTTACTCTGCAGAACAAATTTATCAAAAAAACAAACAACAGCAAAAAAGAAAAGACAGAAATTTCAACAAAAATGTATTATATATGAAAAAAATTACAATTAAATAAGCAATATTCCTTAACACAAATATTAATTATCCTAATAAATAAATTAACCAACTTCCCTTTGCAAAATCGTAAGAATTGAAATGGTATAAAGGAAGTTAAGAACTTCGTTTCCTAAAAAAAAAAAAAAAAAAAAAATCATGCAAAACTTTTTAGATAATTAAATTTATATATAAATAAAACATAATATAAAAAAATTACAATGAAATAAGAATTAGATCTCGTATTTTCAAGAGAAAACAGTTAACAATCCAGTGTCCAAAGCAATGAATGAAAAACTATCGCCAAAACCACATTTCTAAAAGAATCAAACTGTCATCAGAAAGCAATAAACAATCAAAGTTGTGCTTTGTGGATGACATAATTCAAAATATGCAAACTTATTTGCCATTACCTAATAAAGAGAGAGAAGAAGAAAAAAGGAAATTCTTTCTGTTGTGCCTCCCCGAGACACATGCGCGTCAAAATAAAAAGATTGCGATGTTCGTGTTGCGTGTATAATTATCTCATATTTTCAGCAGTCCAGTATACAAAGCATTAAATGAAAAACTGTTGCCAAAACACATTTCTAAAAGAAGGAAACTATTCGAAATGATGCGATTTCATCAAAAAAGATTTTTAAAAAAAGTTCTAATTCGAGTTTTGGAAAAAAAAAAAAAAAAAAAAAAAACGCTTCGAGATGCACTAGCTCTAGTCTAGATGCACCTATGTATCAAATTTCGTAGCCCTGGGTTCTATTAGCTTACGCGCAGCACGAGCAAAAGACACACACACACAGAGAGACTCTTTCTTTTGTTACATGTAGAGATAATTTAAACAGTCATACTCCGTAACACCGTAAGAGTGAGGATAAGTTATAAAACATTATTCAAAAAGTAATACTCCGTAAACGTGATTGGACGTAAAGGTAAGAATAAAGTATTAATAAAAGTAAGTAATAAGCGTTATTTGAAAAGTGATAACACCGCAAAAGTAGTTCGACAAAGAGTGAGGATAAGTTACAAGCGTTATATGCATTTTAAGCATTATTTAAAGTCTGATAATCCGCAAAAGTGACAGGAAGTTATAAGCGATCTACGTTATCGTACGAAAAGCAAGCATTCGGCAGCGTGATATTTATTAACGTTATAAAAATACAGGGGTTGGACAAAAATATGGAAACACCTTTAAAAAAAAACATGTTTCTTTGCTTAATATGGTGTAGGAAACCCGTTGGTATCCAAAACAGCTTGCAGTCTTCTCGAAATGGATAAATACAGTTCTTGTATGTTTGCCAAGGGAATATTATACCATTCTTCCTGCAAAACGGTGGCAAGTTCAGATAACGATGTTGGCGGTGGATAACGAAAACGCACTTTCCGTTCCAATGTAGACCACAAAGGTTCGATAATATTCAGGTCTGGTGACTGTGGTGGCCAGGGGAGATGGGACAACTCATCCTCGTGCTCAGAAAACCAGTCCTGGACAATGTGAGCTGTGTGAACAGGGGCTTTGTCGTCTTGGAAGACCATCACCATCGGGGAACAAAGTTTGTACCATGGGATGAACTTGATCGGCCAAAATGTTCACATAAGTCTTGGCAGTCATGTGCCCCGACACAGTTATCATGGGGCTAGCAAAGAACCACGATATGGCTGCCCAAACCATAACAGAACCCCCGCCATGTTTCACTCTTGGCAACAAGCAGTCTGTATTATATATAGGCTTGAGATGGCGTTCTCCAGACGTAAACTCGCCCAGAAGTGGAAACAATGTGAAAGAAGACTCGTCAGACCATATTACTCGCTTCCACTGCTCTATAGTCCAGGCTTTATGACTTGAACACCACCTTTTCCTGTTACGGGCATTAGCATCACTGATGAGTGGCTTCTCGATTGCAGCACGGCCAGCAATTCCCTGTTTATGAAGCTCCCTTCTAATTGTTTTGGTACTCACAGGGTTCGGTAACACAACATTCATTTCAGCAGTAACTTTTGCAGCTGCGGTCTTCTTATTTTTTGTCACAATTGCCCTTAATGATCGTCTGTCACGATCACTCAGGACACACTTTCGTCCGCGCTGTGATTTAGCAGATGATATTTTTCCGCTTTTCAAATATGCGGAATAAATCTTCGATACAGTACCTCTTGAAACACTAAACACATCGGCTACCTTTGCTTACGGAAGTACCTACCATACGTGCTCCAACAATTTGCCCACGTTCGAAGTCTGTTAACTCTGACATAATGCAATGACAACCTCACATAACAGTACTCCGACAACAACTGAACTGTTTAGCACATTTACGAAGTTGTATAGGTGGCGTCAGTAGTCAAAAACGCCAGCGCCACCTACATATTTCATTAAAATCAATCTTTCTTTTCAAACATGCATTTCACAAGATGTTTCCATATTTTTGTCCATCCACTTTATGTTGTAAGTTTTATAAATGCTATAAACTTTATTAAAATAAATTATACTCGTATACCTCAAAAGTGAAGATAAGTTATAAGCGAAATACATTATTATCCGAAAAGCTAACATTCGATATGATGTTTTTGAGCGTTCTAAGCATAAAAGTAAGCATTACCGATAGAATTTAAATATTTGCTGAAATTTACGATAATATCGATTTTATACTACAGCTTCTGTATGAATATACAGGGTGATTCAAAATGAATGTAACGATTACAAACGGCTATAACTGTTTGAATTTATCGGTAAGAATTACGTAGAATTATGTAATTGAAAAGAATTTATTGGTTAAAAATTACGTAGAATGTAGAAAGAAATTCAAAATTTCGTTAGTTATGGCGCAAGCGCAATGAACCGGGGACCTCCCTCACATAGGGGTATGGAGTTTTTAAACCGACATCTTCCAACGCGTTGAATCGGTCGCGCTGTAGATGCCAGTGATTTGTTCTGCTGTTGGCCACCTAGATCTTCGGACTTTACGCTGCGATTTCTTGCTAGAAGGTTATGTGAAAGACCTTATGTATGTAATTCTTTTGGCGAAAACATACCAGAACTAAAAAATGGGCATTTCTAATGTGCTTGCGTTGGTGACTCCAATATACTTCAGAATGTATAGCGGGAAATGCACTACCGCTTAGATGTTGTCCGTGTTGCCAAGGCGTGTCGCAAATAATATTTGCAAAGCATATAAACGAAATTTTGAGCTTACATTACAACTTATTTTGACATTCTGTGTAATTCTTACCGATAAATTCTTTTCAATTAAATAGGTTTAGCCGTTCGTAACCGCTATATTCATTTTGAAAGCATGTAGTATCAGTAAGTGGGCACTCAAAATACGCTGAGGTAGGAAACCGTCAGATCCCCCCCCCAGGTGCTCTCCCTCAAAATTAGGGCGAAAGCGTAATGAATAACCAGGTTTAGGATTTTCGAGGAGAACATCTGGGGAACGAGTCCGAGTTACTTCACTTACCAGCAATTACACTTGTGGAAATTATTTTGATTAATTGATAGATGGCGCTAGCGTTGCGTGTTAACGCGACGCGACGTGCCTTCTGAATTTCCATAGACTCTCCACCGGCAGCTCGATAGATGGATGTTTGATGCTTCGCACACTTTAGGAACACTTCGGTTCCTATTTAAAATATTTCGATTCTCGATTATGAAAGCATATAGATTTGTTTGTCAACTGAACCACCATGTTTTGATTGATGATCTGTAAATATTGTTCATTTTAAAAGTGATTGATGTCGATTTATAGCGATCTTAGAATATTTTGAAACAACACTCGACAGCGCTTTTTTGGGCCCTGTCGACAGGGGTTCTTATATCTTGAGTGCTTCCATGCCGCACAGACACTTTACATTTACAAACATCCATGCTGCCTGAGTGATTCGAAACCAGTCCGTTCCTTACGATCTCAATCAAAGAATTGCCAAGTGTACTTCGATAGTTACCAGGCACCAGATTGAGATTAAAACGATGTTTCATGATATCAAGTCTTTTTTCATTTCGTTTAACGTCTACACTGAAATCGTTCGTCGTAATAATAGGAACGTCTGTATCTACAGTAAACTCTTCATCGATCGATAAAGTAGTCTCGGAATATTTCATCAATGCACTAAACAAGAGCATCACCAAATCTCCTGAATTAACAGTCGTATGAATATATACGGATGCTAGAATAAATCTTGACAATCCATTAACAATTACATGAACCAAACAAATATCTCCAGCTTTTGCGTCTTGTATTCTCTAACGCTGCTCAACTGTAAATTCTATTGGTTATGGTTATGCGCCACTGACCATGCTTTCGACCTAAGGTAAAACCGAATGAAATGAAATTTTATTGGTACACCATCCGCTACACTCGTTAAATTTCTATAAATCACTACATCTCTAGCTTGAGAAATAAAATAAAATGCAACGAACACCACCCGAACATGGTGATTGTCTACGCGCGACTGTCTACCAGATGACCTTGCCTCTCACACGCGGTTGCGTATTCACACGGAGCTTCACCAAAATTTCGCTATTTTTGACTCATTACTATGAGTCTGCCCTTTCTCCAATTTAATTATTTTTAAATCGCTACTATTAGCTCACACTCTCCCTATATCTTGTACAAACTTCCAATCGTTAATAAAATGCTTTTTATTCATCCACTCAGGTTCAAATTAGGAATTCTCACGCGCTGTAAAAATTAATTTTATAACAACTTATAAATAATAGTACACGACCGTGGTCAATGGGATTGTAATATTTAACAAAAATAAGTGGCAACAGTAAGACAGAGTTCTAAAGATTTTTAAAGTGTATGGAATTAAAGAATTGTGGTTTTGTAGGTTTGGATGAAGCGGGTGTAATGCCCCATGATGGTGCGAAAATTCTCCCCATGTTTCTGTGTTAACGTGATAATAATATATGTTTAAAATATAACCCTTTAAAATGTTCTTTTGCTTATTAAAATAAATAAATGGCACTGTAGATTATGCAGTAATATATCTAGGACAAACTCTGGGTCCGTGACACTTAGCCGGCAACCACTTAACCACTTGTTCGTTAAACCTCCTGTCGGCTAAGTGTCCGTGTCGGCTAAGTGTCCATGTCGGCTAAATGTCTTGTCGGCTAACTGGTGTCGGTTAAGTGTCCCGTCGGCTAAGTGTCCGCGACCGGAAAACTCTTCGCAGCAGGTCATGCATAGGTCGCCTCGAGTTGCGTGAAATCATTAGATGGAATATTAATTGAAGAACTGGACTGCTCGAAACTTACTAGAAAGGTTGCTTGGAATAATAAAGCATTACAAGAGATGGGTAGAAGGAGAAATTATAGACCACCATCAGCTTCATAAATTTGAAACGAAAAAAAAAAAATGTTAATAATGTTAATAAAAAGTAACTAAAATAAAATTTTTCTTTGTTGACCTAAGTAGGAATTGACTTAATTTTTTTTTATTTATATATATATATATATATATATATATATTTATATATATTACTTGTTTGTATGTGTGTTTGCTAATGTGCTCTTTCATCTGTCTAACGATGTATTTAGATTGATTGTAACACTTATAGTTTCGAAGATAAAAGCATTCTCGCAAACCTCAAATAGCGCTTTAATTGTTGATCCATTATGCAGGAATGTAATCCTACGTTAAAAGATTCATTTGTTTAGTTTTAAGATGCAGGCTGAATTTAAATGACATGCCAATTGCTCTTTGCACAAGTCATGTGTCATGCTTTCTTAATAATCTGATTCTGATACTATTGCGTGTAATTTGACTCTAGCTAACAGGAAAGTCAGTTACCGTCACCCGAGATCTCGTGCTTTTTTTTTTTTTTTTTTTTTTTTTTTTTTATTCGGTTTCATATATGAACAGATTAATATAAAACAATAGATTGTAGCGAACAAGGAAACATTCGATGTCGACGCAGACGTTGCTATTCAACGGCAGTTTTCGTTCCTTCATGTCAGGTAGGAACTTTATTATCTTCGGAGAGATAAATAATTTTACGTGAGAATTATGATGTGCATTAGAGGCAGCCATAAAGAATTGCTGAAAAGGTATATTTTACATTGAAATTGTTTTTTAAAGCATTAGCACAGATTATATTGTAATTCAATTCGTATTTTAATTTTTAGCATCGTTTTCTTTATTTGCTGGTACCTTTTACTTCCTTGTACGAAGTAAACGTACTTGTACGAAATATTGTAATCGCAAAATATTTCGGGTATCGAATTTCAACGAAAATATCCATTTTGACCGCTCTCGATTCTATTTGAATGATATTTTTGTGTTATATCTGTACTTACGGACAGAATAAAGGACTCTTTTTCCCAAAACGGATTGCGAAATGGATTCAGAAGAGTTCTTTTACCGTGACATCTGTACGTACATGCGTGCGTGCGTATGTATGTATCTCGCGTAACTCAAAAATGAATAGCCGCAGAACGTTGAAATTTTGTATGTGAGACTGCTATAACATGTAGATGTGCACCTCTCTTTTTGGTTGCAATCGGCCACACCAAAAATATATGAATGTAGGTATATATGTTACCATGAAAGACCGAAATTGGAGAATGTCGACTTTCAACGGAGAATGTCAGCATTCACCAAATACGTCCTTGAAAGATCGAATATTGCATTACATTCTTGTATATTCGGACCCTCACCGGTGTATGTCGACAGTCACAGATATGCTGTGTTGTAGGTGGAAAAGAGAGATCATAAAGTGTCATAATAGTTTAAGTTGTTGCAATAAATAAGATTTGAATCACATAATTTAGTAAGTTTTTATTACTATTATTTTATTTTCTCATTTAGAACGTACTGTATAATTAAGTAAGTCTTCTATTATTTTTCTTTCTCATTTTGAATGTATTGTGTGTTTTAAGTTCTTATATTCTTAAGTTCTTATTTTAAGTTTCAAGTGCGTTTTTTTCGCGACTGATTTACGGAGAAGAAAGTATAATGTTCTTATATGTTCAACATTCACCATTAGTACATGGTGAATGTCGACATTTACCGGTGTAAGAGTATTTGGAATAATATTTCGGAAATAAAAAGATTTGAGAAATAAGAGTATTTGGAAAATATTTCGGGCATACACTAAGCGACTATGTGAATGTTGAAATTCACCGGTGAAAGTCGACATTCTCCAGATTTCGGTGTTTCACCGTAACATATGTACCCACTGAGTTACCGGGATCGATGAGCTAAGTTTTTTAATTCTTATATATTAGTAAATTGTGCATTTTTTGCTTTAAAAGTGATTGAATTGTATTGTTCTTGTGTTCCGGTTAAGGTTTTTATTCCTTTAGTTAATCTACACGCAGTAGTTAGTAAGGTATATTTTAATTTTATAACAGTTATTTTAATTTAATTGTGCTTTCCTATCTTGCCTTGTTCCAACTTACAACTCCCTACCATAATGAGTTTTTAAAATCGAGTTGAATGCAAGTAGTAAAGAAAAGTTCAACTTGTTTCGAGAGAGCTAGGAATCCTGAGTAGCGCGCATTTCCCTTCGGGCTAAATCTATCTAAGGTGCTGTTACGCTAGGCCGTTTTATTACGTGCGTTTTTGATAGTTTGTCGGCTAGTTTAAAGCTAGGGGCCAACTAGATTAGAATTGTGTTAGCTTCGGCTAAATCTTAGTCAGATATAGTTCGTTCTTATTTCTTATATGTGACTTTAGGCCTTTATTATAAGCCCGAAAAAAGGGACCGGCGCTGTTCATCGTATTTTGAGTGAATAAAGAGTAATTAACCCTTCTTGAGCTTACGATTTCTGTTCTTTGAATTAAGCGATAATTCGCTTAACAATTCATTAGGTTTCTCTGCATTTCATTTAGCAGAGTAAAAGTGAGGAACTCTACAAATTATAGAATTATCAACAATTTAAAAGTTGTTTAAGTTCCCGTAAGCTCAACGACGCCGCCATTTTGTTTGCATTTGAAACTTCATAGCATAGAGAATTAAGTCAGATTCTGCACCAACTTTAGTGTCTTTTTGCCGGGTGAGACCAAAAGTTTTGTGCACCTAAAAATGTGTCTTTGTTGCCTAATTTTTATTAATTTAAACTCTAATTTTAATTGTAAATTTTTTTAACTGTATTTGGTGTGTTAGGATTTTTTTTCTGTGTTTTACAATTTTTAATGAAGGTGTTTGGAGTTTGTATGTATTTTTTCCTTGCCGCGAAGTAAGAACTTGAATTGATTGAATGAGAAATATATCTCTAATGAAATTGTGGAACTAAGTTTAAATGTAGTGTGTCAAAAAATGTGTAATATATAAGAGGCCGTACAAGGAAGTCACGTGGTGTTCGCATCAGGTTTTTAATTCACTTTCGTGTCATCGGTACCATCCTAAAACAACGAATTTGCCCTTTTTTTAACATTTAACTTAATTTCTGTAAAAATGAAATTTTCGATTATATGCAAATTTCAGTTTTTACATGATGTCAGATGAGAGAGGTGTGCGTAATTTTTTAGACGCATGTAAAAAAAATGAGGGTAGCGAATATTAATTAGAAATCAGAATTAAGTTTCTGGAAATACTAAATCCCCAATTTCGTGTAATTATGAAATGGTACCATCGGTATATAGTTATGTTTATTGTAGCAAAGCTAAATTACATAGCAGTAGTTATGCATGAAAATTCCTTTAATTTCATTAAAATTTATGCAGAAATTTGTATTCAATATCGACCGAGGCGGATGAGGGATGTCGTTTTTAGGCATGAAAGCGGATATCTGGTTAATTTTCCCGTGCTGCAGGAGTATTAATTTTTTTTTCGTTTTTTTTATCTCTGTTAATAAATAATGAAGAATTAGAATATATGTATATACGTATGTAAGTTTCTTGCGTTGTGCAGAAACAACGGCTCCTAAAACTACGAAATTTCGAACGCTTGTGGTCCTTCACCCGAGCGTATGCACTTCGAAGCCTGAATTTTCACTTTGTTTTCTATTTATTTTATGTTTAGTGCAAGCTTAATAATTTGTTTATATATGTTTTGTGCGAACTTAATAAAATTTGAATTAAAAAGCTCGTCGATTTAAGAGCAGTTTGTTGCCATTCGGCAAAACATAAGATATGTATGTTTCAAATTTAATCCGCAAAAATTAGCCATTTTAAAGAAATGTGTTGCACTTGGCAAGGTGTAAAATATTATTAGCCCATAGGACGTTAGCCCTGAAGGGCTGTTAATTTCGTTTTGGCATTTTGCGTGAAAAACTTTAAATGTCCGTTTCACTTTTAAAATTGTTGCCATCAAATATTATCGCTTTGTGTTATATTTAAAGAAATTAAATAATGAAGGATCAGCATAAATGTATGCATGTTTCTCTCATTGTGATAAAACAGCGGTACCTAGAGCCATTAAATTTTGAATAACGTAATCCTCCACCGAATACGGTCATCTGGAAGCCCTAATTTGGAATTTGTTTTATTATCGATTTCATATTTTATCAAACAGAAAAGAATTTTTGATTAAGAAACTCAACGCTTTCAAAGCAAGCAATGGCAACACTGCGGAAAATTTAAAAAAAAAAAAAAAAAAAATTTCCGTTATGCGCGCGATACTGTGTATCGGAAATTCTAAAGGTATGCTAATTTTTAAATTATTTTCCGATATTGCTGTTGAATTGAATTTTATAGCTTAAGTTAGAACGCGACATTTAATAAATAAAAGTAACATACAAAACGTTAAAAAAAAAAAAAAAAAAAAAAAAAAAAAGTCCCTTTGGGCGTAATGTAAAATCTGGTAGCTTTCAGTTTTTATTATTATTATTTCTCTTTCAATTAGAAAAATTGGCGATTTAAAAAGAAGTGTATCCACTTGGAAAAGCCCTAAGATATTGTCTTTTCACATTTAATCGACATATTTGGCTATTTAAAAGCAATGTATTGCCATTCTGCAAGTTTTCAAATTTGATCTGTCTGTTGTTGTTTACAAAATTGAGCGATATCAGCCTTCTAAAAGGATTTTCCTTAGAAGACGAAAGTGATACGTAATTGCTGGTAGTTCGTTTTCGGCAAAAGCTTCCTCATTTTCAGCGGAATAGATTAAATGTTTTATTCGCCGAAATGGCATTCTAATAATAGTTGATGACAAAATTGTGTGGCAATAGACAGTCCGTTAATTCTTCAAAATAAGGAAAAGACGCATTATTCTGATTATCAGTATTGGGTAAAACATTCTGTATGTAAAAGGGAGGAGTATAAATTTACTGCAGAAAATATAAGTGCACTAGCCAAATTGAAAATATAAATGCGTGGAAATGAAATGGCTGCTTTTCGCTTTGGAATAGGAAGCGTTAAGAAGCTTTATAATTTTTTCTCTTTTGTGGGCTTAGAAGTAGTTGATCAATCTGCATAAATCGAAAAATGGAA
Source organism: Stegodyphus dumicola (assembly GCF_044657685.1). Classification (NCBI taxonomy): domain Eukaryota; kingdom Metazoa; phylum Arthropoda; class Arachnida; order Araneae; family Eresidae; genus Stegodyphus; species Stegodyphus dumicola. Next base: position 243,688,706 of record NC_140771.1, read on the forward strand.
GCTTGTGTAATATAAAATATTTGGAATTTTTTTTTTTAGTCCAAAGGGCTTTTGTTCCTGAAGAATTATTATTTCGTTTTGCGATTTTGCGTTGAATCACTATAAATATCCGTTTCATTTTTCAAACTGTTGCCACTAAATGTTAGAGTCCTGCATTATATTTGAAGAAATTAAATAATGAAAAATCTGCATCAATGTATGTATATTTCTCGCATTGTGATAAAACTACGGTACATAGAGCCATCGAATTTTGAATGACGTCATCCTCCTACGAATATGGGCATGTGGAAGACCAAATTTGAAATTTGGAATTTGTTTTATGATCGATTTCATATTTTGTAAAACTTTCACGAATTTTTGATTCACAAACTGAAGGATTTCAAGGCGAGCCATGGCAACACTCTACGGAAGGGGGGAAACCTTTTTATCTCCAGCGCGCGGAACTGTGTATCGAAAACTCTAAAGATAGGCTCATTTTAAAATTATTTTGCGACATTGCTATTGAACTGAATTTTATGGTTTAAGTGCAAAGAACATGATATTTAATAAATAAAGGTAACAAACAAAGCGTTAAAAAAAACGCCCCTTTGGACGTAATTTAAAATCTGAATTTTTTTTTTTTTTTTTTCTTTGTCCAAAGGGATTTCAGTCCCGAAGGACTATTGCTTTCATTTTGGCATTTTGCGTCGGACTCATAAACGTCGGTTCACTTTTCAAACTGTTGCCACAAAATGTTAGAGTCCTGCATTATATTTGACGAAATTAAATAATGAAAAATCTGCATAAATGATTGTCTATTTCTCGCATTGTGATAAAACAATGGTACATAGAGCCATCGAATTTTGAATGACGAAATCCTACTGCGAATATAGGCATGTGAAATCCCAAATTTGGAATTTGTTTTATTATAGATTTTATATTTTGTAAAACTTTAACGAATTTTCGATTTACAAACTCAATGCTTTAAAAGCGAGAAATGGCAACGTTATATAGAAAAAAAAAATACTTTTATCTCCAGCTCCCGAGACTGTGTATATCGGAAATTCTAAAGATATGCTTAATTTAACATTATTTTGCGATATTGCTCTTGAACTGAATTTTATGGTTTAAGTGCAAAGAACATGATATTTAATAAATAAAAGGTAACACTCAAAACGTTAAAAAAACGCCCCTTTGGTCGTAATTTAAAATCTGAAAAATTTCAGTTTTTTTTTTTTTTTTTTTTTTTTTTTTTTTTTTTTTCCCGTCGTGAATTATTTTTGCTCCTTTGTTCGAAGTAAAGGACATATTGCAGTCGAGAAAAATTTCGGGTATTACATTTCGCCGAGAAGCCGGGCAATAGAGCAAGTATGTACTGTATATTCCGGCTTGTAACGCTCACCTATAATTGCAGACTACATGTTTTAATACTTATTTATACAATTAAATGCATGCCTGTATTTATGCAGCTTGCAGTAAAACGATTTTCGTAGCAATTTATGATCGAGTCGCGTGAAGTTTAACTTCAAAAAATGGATTCCATGGGATTTAAAAATATAAGAAACGTTTCGAGACTATTTTTAATTACAATTGCACTGTTTCCACACCAGTCCAAAAAAAGTCTGATTTTCGAAGAAATCGTGGATGTAGGTCCACTTCGATAAGGAGATGCCATGTTGATATCACGTGAACATCCAAGAAATGCCATCATAAACGTCAGAAACGAACATGAAAAGAAACAAGCTTTAGGCAGTCTATCAGCAATTCCTCTGTTTCCAAACCAATCCAAAAATCCTTATTTCCAAAGAAATCATGGTTGTAGGCTTTTCTGCGAGAAGAAATGTCATGTTGTTACCACGTGAATGTCACAGAAATGTCATCGTAAGAGACAGAGAAGAATGTGAAAAGCGTCAAGCTTCGGGCAATCTGTCAAGACAAAAAAAGGTTTAAACTACGGATGTTTTCGGCAAATCGTACTGCGTATTACACTCAAAAGAACTGATGTTCGTATGAAATTCGGGCAACACATACGCTTTCTTAAGTCTGGTGCTAGATTACGAATGTAAATATTATCATGTAATATGAATTTGGTTTTTGTAACGTAAATTCGTTCTCCAACATTCTGTTGCTTAAGAAGAATAAAAGAAAAGTTTATATTTTGTTTATGGGATATGTACAATTCGGTTATCGGTATTGGGTACCAATGCCTGTTTGAGAAGGTATTGGCCAACCCGTTCGCCCGGATTTGTACCCCGGTTGAAGTACCACTCGGTCGCTGGTGAGCCTCGTGCTTATGCTTATGCCGCATAGACTGTGAGTATCATAAATAGCGAACATTACTAGGTCAAAATTATTAATCAAGCTTCAAGACTGCCAAACAGTTTCTGTCCAATAAGCGCTAATTTCTCACCATCGAAGATAAAAGAATTATATGTCCAACCATAGTAAGTTGGCTACAATATTAAAGTTCTAAGGCTGCAGAACTCCAACCATGCACACTCCAAATGTCAGGGGCTCCCACCCGTGGACTAGTGGTTAAAAACCTCTGAATACTGGAAGCAAGCTGGCTGTATAGTTGTCTTTTCGTCATATATAATGTGAAAACAAGCGAATTCGCTTAGAAAGTCCTCCACGAAGGCATCTCTCTCTTTAGACAGATACGTAGCGTATTCGGAAACAAACTACCGACTCATTCTAGCGCCGTCGCAGCGCTGTGGTAGGCGTCCCGCGCATGCGCACTAGTCTTTCTTGTTCACTGACTTTCAATTGTCGCCATTTTGGTTGCTCTATGTTGTGTTTTCAGTTTGCTGTACACATTCAAAATGTTTAAGACAATCCCGCTGACTGTGAGATTCGTGCCGTGATTAAATTTTTGAACGCGAGGAATGTTCAACCGGCCGAAATTTATCGTCAAGTGACAGAAGTTTACGGTGAATACGAGATAAGTGATGGAATGGTGAGAAAGTGGGTAAGAGTGTTTAATGCAGGTCGAACAAATGTCCACGCCGAGGCTCGGAGTGGTCGGCCTTCTGTTGTCACCGATGATTTGGTAAGGAAAGTTGATGAAGCAGTTCATGAGAACAGACGCTTCACAATGACAACTCTTTCAGAGGCATTTCCACAAATTTCACGTACTGTTTTGTTCGAAATTGTATCCGACCGCTTGAATTATCGCAAACTGTGTTCCCGATGAGTTCCAAAAATGCTCACTGATGTTCACAAAACAAAGCGACTTGGTAGTGCCCTGACATTTCTCACGCGGTACAGTGATGAGGGAGAAAACCTTTTAAACCTAATTGTGACAGGTGATGAAACTTGGTGTGTCATTTCACACCAGAATCGAAACAACAATCGATGGAGTGGAGACACACTCATTCTCCGAAAAAACAAAAGTTCAAAGTGACAATGTCATCACAGAAAATCATGTGCACTGTCTTCTGGGATAGGAAAGGCGTTTTACTTACTGAATTTCTTACCAGAGTTGAAACCATTAATGCGGCACGATATTGTGAGACTAACAAAACTAAGGCGTGCCATTCAAAACAGACGAAGAGGAATGCTCGGTAAAGGAATTGTGTTGCTCCATGACAATGCTCGGCCCCATACTGCTGGTGTCACTCAATCGTTAATTCGACATCGTTAATTCGACATCGGGAGCAGTTCGATCACCCGCCGTACAGCCCAGACTTGGCGCCGTCCGACTATCACTTGTACCTGCACATGAAGCGCGAGCTTGATGGCAAGCGCTTTGGATCTGACAATGACACGAAAAATGCTGTGGAGTCGTGGTTATCGAAACTGGCGGGAAGTTTTTTTGACGATGGTATACAAAAACTGGTCATCCGCTATGACAAGTGTTTGATCATTGGCGGAAACTATGTTGAAAAATAGTTTAAGACATGTATTTTCATGTAAAAATAAAATTGGATTCGAAAAAATTGTTTTACTTTTTTTTTTTTTTTTTTTTTTTTTTTTTTTTCAAAACGGTACTTAGTTTCCGAATACGCCTCGTATATTCTGTGTTGTAAATATTCATTTATTTTTATTAACCAGTTATTTTATTTAATCAACACAGATTTTTTATAAAAACTGTTGTAGGCGATCTGAAACAGTTTTTGAGAAACTCGCCTAAAACAGTTTTTTGTAAAAAACCTGATGTGATCAACCACATCGGATTTTTTATATAACCTATTTTAGGCGAGTAACCGATTAAATAAACAGAAATAAAGACTAATCCAATTATTTTGAGATTTTTCGTATTCTGGACGCGCGGTGGTCCAGTGTATTGTGGATTCTTGGAAGTTTTATTGCACATAATAAACCAGTGTTTCTTTGATATTTTGATACTTGTCTCTATGCTGGCGTCAGCTTGAATTTTATCACGCTATTGTCAACACCTCTATCCTCGATTAGGGGAAATTTAGCGTACCTTACCTCGGAGAACCAATGTTTCAAGCACTATTAGGAATATTTCTTTGCGAAATGTTTGTTCAATGACCTGTGAATCCGAGCATGAGGGCCATAAATAAGGATTTTTGAAGCAATTTCTAACAGAATGCATTACTTCTGGGAACTTGCTTAATTTCATATACTTTACATTTTCTGATTATTTCTCAACTCAACTCATGTAGTCCAAAAGGAATAAATTCGGAAAATAAACTAGAAATATTCGGGCAGTCATGTTATTATATAAGAAGGCTGGAAGGCTAGAAAGTGAATTTTACGAGGCCTGTATTTTACTTACGGTTACAGTTGCCGAAATTCTCAAACATTCCGTTCGTTAAAATATAGTCAAAAAATGAGCGCAGAAGAGACGATTTATCATTGCAAAATAAATAAGTCTAGACAAATCATTCAGCAGTTTAGTACTAACAAGGCCTAAAAACTTTTACTATTAACATTATTATGTTGGGCTCACCAGCGGCCGAGCGGTAAAGTCGCTGAACACTGGTATTTCGGGGTTCGAATTCCGGTGTATGGGCGTTTTCGTGGTTTTCCCTCATCCGTAACGTGTTTGCGAGCCAGTCTTCCTGGGAAAGTCACTCACGAAGACATCCCTTCCCTTAGGCAGATAACCCTCGCTTTGCCATTTATCAAATGAACCGAAACGATTAGCCTGATGATTATTTAAACTAATTTTCAGAATAGGTGACCACAGTTTGTACTTTCTAAAATATTCATCCTAAGAATTACATGTCTAGGATCAATATTGTTACGAAGTATACAGGCGCGGTAAGATAGCTTCCCCGCAAAGCAGTTTTAAGGTTGCCACATTTGGCGAGAAATCGCCCATTTGGTGACTAAATGTGCCATGGACGGATGAAGACCCTCCTGGAACGAATTTTTACCGGTTTAGCCCAGAATGTTCTCGAACGCAAGCCGGAAGCTATATAAACCCTGCTGGTTCTCAGTCAGTTAGTCCCTCGTCAAGTGCAAGATAGTGAGTCTCGAGTTAGTCCGTGCAGAGTCGATTGAGTTGACAGTCGGTCAGCGAGTGCATCGAAAGAGTCTCTTAGTGTATCGCTGTTAGTGCATCATCGAGAGGGTGTGTTCAGCTTCAGGAACGACTGAACCGAAGAGTTGGGAGCTGTGCTCTGTGCGAGTCGGGAAGCTGTACTCTAGTGATCGTCGAGTGCATCGCGAGTTGTAGCGTGGAGAGTTTCGAGAGTACGTGGAGTTCCGAGAACGACCGAGCAGAGTCGGGAGCTGAACTCTGGTGCTTTGCAGTGAAGCTGTCTCCACCGTTATTGCCTGCAGGCTGTGTCGCTGATTGTTCTAGCGTCTAGTAGATCTTTGCCGACAGTAAAAAGTGATTTTGGAGCTGTCCTGATTAATATTGGCTAAATAAAGTGTCTTTCGATACTTCATCAAGTGTCGTCGTTATTCACTTCAAATCCACACGAACCCTGTACGAACGTGAAGGAAGAAAATAACGTAACAACCGGTGTCAGAAATAACGCAACAATATTTAATTAAACATTCGCGAAATCTCCCATGCAGCCAATTCGTTAGAACCCACTCGCGGCCGAGCGGTAAACTGGCTGAACGCTGGTACTTCACGTGGAGTTCAGAAAAAGGTGGTTTTCGTGGCTTTACCCATATGTACCGTAGATACGAACCAGTTTCTCTTAAGCACAAAGGCATTCACCCCCTTAGGGAGATAACCTTTCAGTGCTTTGCCATAATTAACCAAACTATCTAACCCGTTCGCTGGGATTCAAACATATGTCGGATTACTTGTGTTTTTGTTCTCTGATCGTTTAACCATTAATGGACCGACATGGAAAAGAATATTACATGCTAAAAGTAAGCCGACACGTTTTCCAGAATGGAAAGGCGCGTTAAACATTTATAAATTCGTCTTAGATTCGATGATGAAGAAATGAAGATTTTTAAAAGATTTCTTCCATGTGTAATGTTTGTGGTCACGTGGGTCTTTCCGTGGGTTTGCCCATGAATGACGTAGTCTCTGTTATTAAATAATAAAGAATGTGTGTATTGTTACCAATTTTGTGTATATGTAAATAATTTTAGTGAAATTATATGTGAAAATACGTTGAAACATTAGGATTTTTTGGAAGCAGGAGACTTGAAAATGAGCAACACCTTCGCCGGGAATCGAACCACGGACCTCTGGAATACGCGCCTAGCGTGCAAACCACTGCATCACGAAGGCACGCTAAGAAGGCGGGAGAAATACCTTATAAGTGTAGCATGTTTTGTACAATTTAACATGAAGTGCTTGAAAAACCCGGGAAAATAATACAGGGGAAAATCTATTTAAGATAGAGGTAAATGACTGTCTTAGTAAATTGGCGAGATATCGCCAAGTTGGCGATGCTTTAGGCTAGGGTTTCTTAAACTTTTTTCAGTCGCGACCGCTTTTTATCACTGAGATTTTTTTCGCGACCCTCAGAACCCCATAATATTTACAAAAATTTTGTGGGATTTCATAAGTATTGCGCAAATCTGATGTAGCTTGAATGCTAGGGATTAGATTATTTGTTTATGATATTTCTAATAAATTCGTTTTAAAACTAGACCTTAAACCTTTAAATCACGTGATCTAGAATCAGACGGAGCTAAACTCAGTTAGAATTATAATACAATTTTGAGATAGTCGCGCCGATATTATAATGGACGTTTTTGGTCCATAGGGAAATGAGAAAAGTTTTATATGTTTATCTAAATATAACATTTCTATGATTATGAAAAACACATCTGATACATCATTTAATTAAAGTAATGCAATATTAGCAACATGTGATGTATATTTTGAAAATTATATAAATATGATATATTTGACGTATTATTTTTGAAAAGAATTCTATTTAAATAACTATTACTAAATTGCTATTTAATTTTACAAATCTACTTTTAATGTAAATGATTTCATTGTAACAGTACGTAATATGTGCCCTTGAATTTACTATATAAATTTCCTGTTATATTTTTACTTCCTTGTACGAAGTAAAAAGGAAGTATTGTAATCACGAAAAGTTTCAGGCAGCATATTTCAACGAAAATATGCATTTTGACCGCTATCGCATGCAATTTAACGATGTTTTTGCCTGATATCTGTACGTAAGGACAGAATAAAATACTCTTTTCCTTCAAAAAAATTATAAAACTGCTTTAAAATTAATTCTGAAGAGAATTTTTCGTGGCGTCTGTACGAACGTTTGTACGTACGTATCTCAAAAATGCATAACTCAAAAACAAGTAGCCTCAGAACGTTGAAATTTTGTATATAGGACTGCTATAATATGTAGATGTGCACCTCGTATTTTGGTTACAATCGGCCGCACCAAACATATATAAATATGTTTATATATATATCCACTCTGTTACCCGGCTCAGTCATGTCTAGTTTCTTTACTCTTATACGTTTGTAAATTGTACATTTTTTGCTTTAAAAATGCTTGTATTATGTTGTTTTTATCTTCCGGTTAAGGTTTTTATGCCTTTAGTAAATCTATATGCAATATTTTTAGAATTATCAACAATTTTATAGTTGTCTAAGTACCGCTAAGCCATTTTTTTTCTGGCGGCCATTGATTGTTTACATTTGAAACAGCAGACTAGTGTTGCCGATCTAGAGAAACTTAGCTTCGCAACAACAAAGATAACACATTCACTTATTATTGCCAATTAAATCATGCTTAATTCTTTCTGGAATTTTTTCGAGCGTTTGAGATTTACTTCGCAATTTTTAATATAGATATTTTGAGTTTTTATGTTTTTTTGCCTTCTCGCGAAGTGAGAACTGAATTAATTAAATGAGAAATACTCAATCGTCTGTGAAAAACTGTTTTTTTTTTTTTTTTTTTTTTTTTTGCTTAATTTCTTTTATACATCATTCTAGCTTTATTATAGTATTTGAATAGAACATGTGGCAACGATTAGATAATTCTATTCTTTAAATGATATAAATTTTGTGCATTATGAGTTATAATATGAACGAAATATATAAGTTAACTTTTATATAATTATTGAATTATATAACAGTTAACTTGGTTTCCGTTATATAATTATTATATAAGTTAACTGTCATATAATTATTAATACTGTTAAGTGAATCTAGCGCCGGAGTGTCGCTATGATAAACAAATACTAGAGGGAATTTTAAAGAATGCATTTATTCTATTGTGGTTTATGCGCTGTCGGCGAAGTAGATTTAATTTAATCCAATAAATTTAAATGAAATGCAAGAAAAAATGCGTATAATTTAATATTCCGTACAAGGAAGTCATGCGCTGTACACATCAGATTTTTTTATTTGTAAATTAGTAATGTTTAAATTAAAATAGTGGCTATTGATGTAATGTTTTTACTCTTAAGGCTCGTTTCCACTACTGCGTACGAACGCGTTGCGTCAATTGAAGACACGCCTACGGCATCCGTACAAGCGTTTCCACTGCTGCGTATGCGTAAAATATTTTCATTTTCCGCCGCTAAATGTCACTGTAATATTTTGGCGCAAGCAGTTCGCAAGTTACGACGCTGAACATCTGAATTTTTCCCGCTTAAGCGAGTATTGTTTGTTTTGGATTTGATATGGAATTTTAGATAAGTAAGGTTATAATGCATATTATGAACATCACGAATTCCATAGAAGCTGAACTAAATTTAAAAAAAAAAAAATTGTGTTTCTAGAAGCCTTAAATATTATGAAATAATATATATATTATTAAAACTAAAATGTACTGTTAGTGAAAAAGTAAACAAATAAATAACATAAAATAAAAAAGTTAAAGGGATTAAAAAATAGTTGGTACTTTAAAAGTACAGAGCAACTGTAAGGAAAGGTTCACAATATTTAAGCAAAATTTGCTATGCTTGTATACCGCTGACTTCAGGGTCATAGCTGGATAATTTATTAGAAATCTCGTTTGTTTTAAAATGCACTATGGGCAGTTATATTTTATACATAATCCATAAAATATTATTTTTAATTTAAACATTTTTAATTCATATCTCTTTTTATACAAGAAGTTATAAAAATAAGATTTTTCTCTTTATATATACACACATTAGGTAAAGAAAATGGAAATATTTAATTAATTAATTCCTGCGCTTCTGCAGGAGAGGACTGAATTTAAAAGCAATTATTATAGTAATTTTTTGTTAAAAAAATGTTTAGGGCATTAATACTGTCTCATGTTAATTGGAATGAAAGTTTAGAGTCGTAAACATCCCAAAGTCTGAGCACATGTATATACATTCACATAAAAGTGAAACGAAAATATATATATATATATATATATGCAGGGTTTCAAAATAAATTAAATTTAAATAATTCTCTTGCGCCATTGCTGCAAGGAATGAAATTTGAATTTAACAAACATTTTCTATTCGTAAAAATTAAAAGTTAATTAAATTTAAATGAAATTTAATGCAAACAAATAAAGGATTAATTATTGCTGCGAACTAATATACAATATCATTTAAATTCTGAGAGCATATGTAAATCAAGTGCAAGTATCAAAATCCATGAATAAATATATAATTCCAAAAATTTATTTATCCTATTATTCAGTTATGCATTTTTATAAGTTTTTTAGGATTAAATGTATCCTATTATTCATTTATGCATTTTTATAATTTTTTTAGGATTAATAATCTATCCTATTATTCACTTATGCATTTTTATAATTTTTTTAGGATTAATAATCTATCCCATTATTCACTTATGCATTTTTATAAATTTTTTAAGGATTAATAAATTTTTGGAATTATATATTTATTCATGGATTTTGATACTTGCACAGCAATAATTAATCATTTCTTTGTTTGCATTAAATTTCATTTAAATTTAATTAACTTTAAATTTGCTTTTTACGAATAGAGAATGTTTGTTAAATTCAAATATATATGTACAGGATATGCTTTAAATTAGTATTATATAATTTTCAAACTTTTTTGCGGGAAAAATTTAAATAAATAAGAGCATAAATAAAACAATATATTTAATGCATATAATAATAGAAATAAATTATAAAACACGAATATAGATCAAATTGGAATAAAAAGGTAAGAAAGTTGCAGACATGGTGCAAAAAGCGTATGGGATTCGAACTCACGACTCCAAAAAGTGGACATCGTTACCATCAGCTTTACCACTAAGCTAGGATTACACGTAAGTCGCATGCATATTTTGGGTTATATACATCATCAAGTAAATCAATTCTTAAAACTTAAGTTTTTTGGTCCTATTTCACTTTGCTATTGTCTGAAAAATTCACCAGAGTTTGTTCTTCAGGTTCTAGTACATTTTTTGGAAAAATCATTATCTTTTAAAGTGGCGTTCCGATTGAAGTTAAACGGACTGCTAAAAATATATTTCATGTGCTTACAAATATATGTTATCCAAAAATATATATTTATAAAGGGAAATACAAATTTAACATACTCTTCAATGAACTGGAGTATTTAAAAGGCTATCAAATTTAATTTATAATTAACGTTTTTAGTTTTTACCTGTTTCAGAAGAAAAAAATAGCAAATCTTTTAATCATATTTAATTTGCTATAGCAGTTTGATATAGTCAGACATTCATTTTCATTAAAGCTAAATGAGTATGCAGAACTTAAAAATGATTATCAGAACGAATTTTGCTATTTCATGGACTTGGAATGATAATTTTTGCCGCTGATTTTCTTGAATGAACAAGTACTGTAGTTGCAGTTATCTTGTTTTTCTTATCATTTTAAACTAAATTCAGCTGATTGCTGTCATTTTCAGCACGCAGATTTCTCGCTATAATGTTAATTCAGAAATAAGTATTTTTTAGCAAAACATTCTTTCCCTATTAGCGAGTGTTCATCGCTACTTCTGCCGCCATTAATTTTTAGTCACTGCACCTGATTGCTCCTTTTTCACCACGTGACCCCAACGCAACCGCAGACATACGGATAGAAGTTGAACATTGTTGAGTCATCCGTCACCGCACACCGACCGGATTGCAGATGTCAATCAAAGTGAATTCGCTCGCTGATTGGAGAAACGCATACGCACCGCAACGCATACGCAGTAGTGGAAACGGGCCTTTACTCATTTGTTCTTATATCACTTTCTAATCGGTCACATTGTTTTTATCAAAACTAAAAGAAATTTAAGAAGTTACTTTATAGATTTTTTTCTATTTGTCAAAACATATCACTGTGTATCTATGCTGATTGTCCTCTACCATAGGATTTATGTGTGTGTTATGACTTTAACACTATTGTTTTCCATACATGGACAGATCAATTTTTATTTATGATGCCCGCTTCTTTTGTTCCATTTGATTTATCTTTTCACATTCTGTTAAATTTGATTTGTTTTAGACATTTCATACTGTTGCAATCCTTACTTTATACTTTCTTCGACACTTGATCTTTGACTGACGACGGAATTGTGGACCCAATTGATATAAAAAACAAAATGAAATTTCCAAAAAACATTTTTTTGTTTTGTTTTTCGTTAATACGGTTTTTAAAATATCATTAATTCTGATAAACGAGTTTAATTTTTGATAGTGAACAGAAATCTTTACGAATTTTTTCATGCTAATAAATACATAAAATTTTTAATAAATCGGAAAGCTTTCAGTTGTATATTCCGTCCAAAGGGGCGGGTTTTTAACGTTTTTTGTGTTGCCTTTATAGCGACGTTTAAGTTTTTATGGAAGCAGGAGATGGGAAAAGTGAGCGACGCCTTCGCCGGGAATCGAACCACGAATCTCTGGAATACGCGCCTAGCGTGCTGACGACTGCACTACAAAGGCATGCTAAGAAGGCGGGAGAAATACCTTATACCTTTTATTTATTAAATATCATATTCTTCGCACTTACACCATAAAATTCAATTCAACAGAAATATCACCCCCCAAAAAAATTATAATAAATAAATAAAAATAAAAAAAATAATAAAAACCTCGCTCATAAGCTGTTTTTTATAATGCGAGAAACATACAAACATTCATGCAAATGATTCTTCATTATTTTATTTCTTTAAACATAATGCAGCGCTGTAGTATTTGGTGGCAACAATTTGAAAAGTAATTCAGACTTCTATAGTGAACCAACGCAAAATGCCAAAACGAAATTAATAGCCCTTCTGGGCAAATTGTCCTTTTGGGCTAAAGAATGTTTTGCTCGCAAGTGAAGTATTGACTTGCGAAGCACATTTTACATTCTTTGTTGATATGTGCAAGAGCTTTTGACCACTCATTTAAGCCCTCACAGAAAGCTTGTTTATGTGTATGCTTGCCTCTTGGTATAAGAGATTGCTCGATCGGTTTACGCTAATACACACACACACACACACTTCTGATATTAAAATAATGAGGAATTATGATATTAAAATAATCTGATATTAAAATAATCTTGCACGGCGGGAAATCGAGGCACCAGTGGCCGCTAGATTTTTAATACAAATAGATCCTTCACACGAAACCAAATTGAATTTCGAATTTTTTTATTTACTATAAATTTTGTGCGAGCGTAGTAAGCTGTGATTAACAAGCTTCGCGATTTAAAAGACATGAACTGCCGCTAAGCTAAATGTATCTTGTTTCGCATTTAATCAGAAAACTCAGGGATTTATGTGTTCTTCCTTTGGCAAAGCGTAAGACATTTATTTACCAAATTTAATCAACGAACTTAGTGATTTAAAAAAAGTTGTTGCCATCGCCGGAAATTAAATACTTTTATTTTCTATCCGTCAGAGTATTGCCATGCAGGGAATTGTAAGATATTTATTTACTTATTCCATATTTCATTTAGCTGTTATTGATTAACAAACTATTCTTCATGTCTATTATTAATTTTTCTAGCTGAATCCATGAAGTTACACTAGCTAGACTTATTTAAATCATTCTATATATTTTTCTTTTTTAAAATGACTAATTTGAACCAAAAAGAGTATGTCTTCTTTGCCTCAGCTAAGGTAAATTGGAGATAAAGAAGAAAAATTCTATATCTCTAGTGTGAGTGTCTGAAGTAATTTAATATCTTGGCATCAATATGAAGCATTTTTTTTTTTATACTTGCATTATTGTAAAAAAATTACTTTATATATGTGTTTGAACTTTTTGCAAACGATTCCTAGAAAATTTTCTTCTCGAATGCAAGAATGTAAGTTAAATATATGTAACGAATAAGATTCAAATGAAAACATGTGGGGAAAAGTGCATTCATCTTGCACCGATCATTAAATAAAGTACAAATTATTTACGATATGTCTGCTAGCACCTGTTGCTGAAGAGCAAAGATAATAAATATGATGTGATGTTTTATGTCAACGTACATGACATAAAAGATCGCTTCCATCAAAGTTATTATTTTTTACTTTTTTTTGGCAACCCAAATTTTTACCTAGGAAAATTTCTCACCTGGTCATCGCGTTCTAATTGGTTTTGCCTTTCCCAAACAAGCCCCGGCCACGTTGTAGCCGAAGCAACATTTGCACCAACCTACCTACCTACCTACCTACACATCAACGCGTTTGCGCATGCTTGCTTGCGTGCGCGTGGTTCTTTTCACCCCCCCCCCTCGTTTTCTTCCCCGCGATACCTGTTAGCCGAGCTGATGTCGACCGGACTGTTTACTTCCACTGTTGATCTCCATCGGGGTGGGCAGGCAGAAGTGATAGCGCGCGAATGCCGCTTTGGCGATTTTTGAAAAGTTTTCTTTAACACATTGTAATAATAACACATGTCGGATAAACTCTCATTACTTCTTGCTTCGTTGCATTGCAGAGGGAGACTGTACGAGCTGTTCAGCCAAATCGAGAAGGAATTCGAAGCGCTGTACACGGAAAACATAGCACGTAAGTATTCTCACGTGTTTCTCTTTTGTTGATGTGAATTGTTTACAGTTCGCTGATTTCGTACGCATTTGTTTATGTTTGTTGCTGTTGCCATTGCGAACGTTACTTTGAATTGTCATGCTCTCTGTCTTGCACAGAACAATGCCATAGCCGCAGCTTTTCTCGCCCCCAAGCGATTCTTAAGTTTGCCGCCCCGGCGCCCCCTAAATTTAACTCTCCTCTCGATACACTAGCAAATAGCTCAAAAATATCAAACTGGCATATAAGGAAATAATTTAAAACATTGTGTGCTTGTTTTTGAAGTAAAATTTTAATTTCAACATAATTCGGGGGGGGTGCAAAAATCACGGATGTTTACTGTAGAGATCTACGTCATCGCTGCAGTTTGGAGTTACGCAGACGTACAGGAAAATTTCTCAAAAGCAAAAGGTCTTAAATGATTTTTTTTTTTTTTTTTTTTTTTTTTTTTTTTTTTTTTTTTTTACATGTAAAAAAAACTTTTCTCGCAGTTAACAACATGGCTGTAGTGTAGAATTGGGTGCCCCTTCGATTAGCGACAATTTTTTGTAAAATTTTAGCGATGAAATCGTATTTCTGATTACCATAACAGTGTAACTTTGCTTTAGCCTCCTGATTTTTTTAAAATAAAAATAGATTCATGTGTACATGGACAAATTTAAACAGTGCGCAATGCCTAGTTTGTGCAATTCTGAGATGTTTTTTTTAAGTGAAAACAGATCGATGTGTACATGGACAGGGTTCGTACGGTCCTTAAGAGTCGTTAAAAGTCCTTAGATTTCTTGGAATGGAATCGATTTTTGGTCCTTAAAAGTCCTTAATTTTGGCCAAAATCAACAGAAGGTTCTTAATTTTAATCATCTGAAATTTCTGTCTGTTTTTAAAGACTGTCATTTTGAGTGCGAATTAGCATTTTGAGGAATATTTTTGGTGATTCACTGCCGTATATATGGTAACCTCTTTTGATTGGGTTCATGAGTTATAATTTTCTCTTTTGATTGGGTTCATGAATTATAATTTGTTTCTATTTCTAATATAAATAATGGGATACTCGAGTTTCTAAGCAAGAAGTGAAACAGGTACTTACGTATTATCGCAACCAGGTTGGCGCGATTTGTAAGTTTGAGTAAAAAAGTATGAATAGAAAGAAAATGTACATTTATTAATTACAGATAATTTTTAATACAGTTTTTTATATTATTTTGTTTTAAAATAAAATAGCAATTAAACCCTTCCGGTTTCGAATTTGAATAAGTTGATTGAATGATTGCAGAATTATTTTTTCGGCGGAAATCTTTTGGCTATTGCTTTTAGCACTGATTGAAACCGCTGTCACAAATGAAATTCGGCTACCTTCAAACCAATTTCTGGTCCTCACACCCAAATGTTGATTGCACTCTTCGACGTTACATTTCCAGAAGATTTGCTTTCCAAAATACAGTTTCATTTTATGAGAATTTTTACAAGTACGTTCGTTCGGTAGGTCGCCAAATTTGGCGATTTATGCGAATTTGGGCCTGGTTCCGTTAATACGTAAGTACCGTGAAACAAAAGCATTTCGAAATTCGTTTTTTCTAGTAAAGAGCTCTTAAACAACTTTTTGCTTTTGGGGTAAAATTAATTTTATAGAGAAAACTAATGCACATTTTGGCGATTTTAAGATTAGTTTCTATAGAAACTTTTTAATTCCAAAATCTGAGTATTTTTCGACGATTTTTTTTAAAACATCGTAACATTGATAAATTTTCTTAAAATAATGGTAATATATTGAAATTGTATTTAAAAAAAACATTAAAATAAAACATTTTTATTTTTCACTGTCATATTATAAAATTTCATTTTGGCAACTTATACAATATTTTAAATCTGAAAAATAAACAAGGTATAATACTATAAAGCACAATTTACGAAACAGCTCTTAGCAAAAGCAAAATTAGCTATGTAATTAATTAAAAATGTCTTGTTTTTAATTTTTTCATAGTAAGAGTTTTTCCCATGCAACTGTCTCAGAATGTGCATCAGTTTTCTCTATAAAATTAATTTTATACTTTATCCCTCCTACCTTTTTTCCAAAATATATCTGCCTTACTGTTACAGAAATGGTTGGGATAATTTTTCTTTAGGATTTTAGACATTGCAGCTTGGAAAGTTTAGAAGGATTTGAAGGCAAGATTTATAGACGCACGATTCTAGAAGATTCCAGAAATATGTGACAAAATAAAAAATGTCTCCATGGTGTCAACACGTAATGGATGTATTTTACAGAAAGTTTACAATGAATTTCTTAATTTTGGGAGAACATCTGGAAGAACAATGAAAACATAATATTTGAATGTATTACTTCTGATACTAGAATCTTAACATGTTTATCTTCTCTTTATTTTCTCTACTTTTCACTAGACAGAAGCATGGATAATATCAAAAATGCTTCTGATCTTATCACATGGGCAGGCATTATAGAAAGGGATTTTTTGATTATTAAAGAAACTGAAAACTTACAATTAAAAAGATTCATCTAATATTTCTTAATACATCATACACATAGCTGGCACTAGGCATTTTCCCACCTGATGCAATCTCTGTGGATCCTAAGTTCTGTTGCCTACTGCCTTTCTAAATTCTGCTTCCAATGCTTGCTCTAAATTCTAAAAGTTTTGCCATTTCTAGATTTTGTTGTTCGGTGTGTCATTAAATTCTAGAAATTCTGCCACATCAGCTCTGTAACCGTCCTTTACTATATATATATTTCATATTGCTTCTGAATGTTCATATTACTAAAGAAATAAAATTAGCTGCTTTTTCTGTACATTCTAAATGCATTTAGTTTTTTTTTTTTAGAATAACGAAAATCCTTAATTAAATCCAAAAATTCTAAAATGGAAAGGAAACGTGTTAAAGAAAGAAACTGAGTACATAAAGCAAATTATTCTTTAAAGATATGTGCAGCTATTATTATGTAAATTACCCAACTGTTTATGATTTCAACCTTTACTATAATTTCCCATTTCTATTTCCTCATACAATAGAGTTATTGAACCAGATTAAATTACAATTAAATTGTATAATCTTTGACAACTAGTCCACATTATTAGTTTGAATTTGACTGTTCTTGTTTAATTACGTCACCATGAGCTGTAACTGATTTTGTTAGCATCAGAACATGCCTTTATGTTCTAAGTTCTTTTTAAATAAGAGGCTTATTTAAACCTTTGTCTGATATTGTAGTTACTTTCACACATAGCGATAATATGCTTCACGTCTGTCGGGGGTTTTGGACTATTTAACTTTTACCAGATTAATTAAACCCTCATATAGATACATTATGGAGAGGTTGACAAGTTAGGAGACGAAGCACGCAGAAACTAGTGAGAGCATTGGTTTGCATATTGATACAAAACTCTAATTGTTAGAAAACATGCTTAAAAGAGAATGAAATTGATATAAACGTTCAAATATGGCCAAATATCATTAAGTGTAAAATATTTAATGCTACTTGAGAAATTGCATAGTTTATTTTGTTCTCAAACTTATTAACAATTATGTTAATTAATTCGTGTTTAGTAATAATGCATACTACTTAGGGCTCTATTTTATTTTTAGGATGGTATTTCAAAAGTGAAATTCAGGCATAGATAATATCTTCAATTGAATTTATTCAGTTCCTTTTTGCTCATAGGTCCTTAATGTTTTTCATTAATGGTCCTTAAAAGTACTTAATTTCCATGTGCAGAAATGTGTACGAACCCTGATGGACACAGAGTTTATGCAATTCTTTGACTTTTTATTTTGGTTTTGTGTAGCGGCCATCTTGAAATTGTGTCTTCCTGGCGCCGATCTTGGCATCAAAAAAGAATTGCCAAAAAACAAGGGGCACCCAATTGTAAACTTCTACCACCAACACATACAGCAGTTACGAGGAACGTTTACAATGTTGTATTTTAGAATAAACTGCAAAAGTTTTTTAAAAGTCCTATTTGAAACTTCCCTTTGCTGTAATTATTCACTTAAGATCTACAGTTAAAAGGAATCTAAACTTCAGTTTCGAGCTAATGTTTCAAGTTAAGTAAGTATATTACAGAAGAAAATTGCGATGATGCTTTGAAACGTGGGTAAAATTGTATTAAATACAATTGAATCAATGAGCAAAAATACAAGAGTTGAGCTTGCTTCCCACTCTTTCGTTTGATGAATTAAAACAAAAGTGCTAAATTTTAGCTATTATTATATTCGGATATCCAGTTGTTAGCTTGAGGCGATTGGCAGAAACTGCAGCTGGTTAAATTTGTAGAGATATTAGGTTATTTCAAAGCAGGAGAGATGAAAAATGAGCAATGCTTTCGCTGGAACTCGAACCACGGACCTTTCGAATACACGCCGAGCGTGCTGACTACTATACGACGAAGGCATGTTATGAAAGTGGGAGACATATCTTATGTACTTTCTCTTTTAAAGGCCGACTGGGGACTAGGGGATCGAATCGCCAAATCCTGGTGGTGGTGAATCATCATCCACTACCTTTTATAGTTCGGCGCCTCTGTAGAGAAATTAGGTTATTTCGAAGCAGGAGAGGTGAAAAATGAGCAATGCCTTCGCCGGAACTCGAACCACGGACCTCTCGAATACGCGTCGAGCATGCTGACCACTACACCACGAAGGCATGTTAAAAAGGCGGGAGAAATACCATATAAATTCTTGTTGGTAATTGTGACCCTGTCAAACTCAGTTACAGACATGAAAATAATATCGGGCCCACCAACAGCTACCGCGAGCGGTAAAGTTGTTCAACACTGGTAATTCGGTCCGGGGTTCGAATCCCGGCAAAGGGGGCTAGCTACATGGGCATTTTCGTGGTTTGCTCCATGTGTAACGTGTATACTAGCCAGTTTTCCGTAGAAATTCCTCCGCGAAGGCATCCCTTCTCTTGGGCAGATAGCCCTCGAGTGCTTTGCCATAATCAAATAAACCAAACCAATGAAAGTGATATCTTTCTGTACGAATGAAAAGGCCGCTTTCTTTCAAACTGTGCTCCAAACTAGCGCTTGCGTGGTCAGCCGCTTAAAACAATTACTATAAGAAAGGAAAAATAGCTAATGATACAAAAAAAACTGCATTTATTTCTTAGTTGTTAATCAATAACAGATAAATTAAATTTGAAAGAAAATGTCTTACACTTTGACGAATGGCAACGGATTGGTGCGTGTAAGATGAAAGTATTTTCATTTCGCCCAGTGGCAACATATTTCTTTCAAATCTCTGATTTGTCCAAAAACTAGAACGGCAAATACTTTAAGGTTTGCCGAGAGGTATTTTTTAAAAAATCCCCGAGTTTCCGATGAAACTTGAAAGAAATATATAACATTTTTCCGAGTGTCAACATATTACTGTAAAATTACTGAGTTTATTGAACAAAAATTTCATGATTCTTAAAAGACATAAAATTTAAAAAGAAATTCAAAATTCTGGACGCGAGCTGCATATGTTCGGGTGCAGAACTATTTGTGTTTCAAATTCAGTTGATGTAATTGCCCCATTTTTCCACAATGAGAGGAGCAAATATACATACATACTTCATTATTTAATACATAAATACATTTATTTCATTATTTCATAACAGAGATGGAGGTACAAACGAAGGCGAAATATTGATGGTCCTGTTTTGTTTTAGGGTAGCGTAACTTATGCAATCAAGACTGCAAAATTCTTCGAAGAGTTTTAACAGCTTTCCTTAATCAGACTTTCTTTGTTAAGTCCAGGTTATCCGAATGATTATTGGAGGGATTAAAATTTATTCTCCTGTCGATTATTATCTGAGATGAAGGTCTGTCTGTAAACAGGAAGTTGCATTAAAACCTTTTATAACGTTTTATCTTCTTCCGAATGGGCCAACTTGTCCCCGAGTAGGGAAATTTTCTTATGTCTTTTTTCACTTGCTTTCACGAAGTAAAAGAAGTATTGTAATTGCGGAAAATTTCTAGTATCAGATTTCAGCAAAATATCTATTTAGACCGTTCATGAATCCATTTGGATATTTTTTTCCCATGACGTCTGTACGTACGGCAGAATAAAGGAAGTATTGTAATCACGAAAAATTCCGGGTACCATTGTAGAGGCATTAGGTTAATTGGAAAAGCCGGAGATATGAAAAATTAGCAACAGCCTTCGCCGGGAATCGAACCCCAGACCTCTGGAGAAAATACCTTATACCATATTTCAACAGGAATATCTATTTTGACCGCTATCGAATGCAATTTAACGATGTTTTTGCCTGACATCTGTACGTAAGGACAGAATAAAAAACTCTTTTTTTCCCCCAAAAAGGATTTAAAATGGAATCAGAAGAGATCTTTTCATGGCGTCTGTACGTATGTATATATGTATCTCCCATAACTCAAAAACGAATAGCGTCAGAACAATGAAATTTGGTATGTGGGACTGCTATAACATGTAGATGTGTGCATCCCTTTTTGGTTGCAATCGGCCGCACCAAAAGTACATATATATATGTTGTATGATCTTAAATTCATTTAGTGCGAAAACAAGTTACTACTACTTGCGCAATTGCTGCAAAGTTAGTTAATGATAATTTATTTCCTAAACAATATTGATTAATTGATTATATTATCTCCTAAGTTTAATTAAAGTAGAATTATTTTAGAAGAGTGAATCCATACTGGTAAGTTATATTTTGAAAATGTTTTGAAGTAACTTGAAAGTAAAATATTAATAATGTTTTAACGGGGACTGGAATTAAATCAGCATGAAGAACAAAATTTCAATTGTAAAAGGAAAAATTAAAAACATGTAATCATTGTCATTGATCGGAAATTAGTTGACTTTTCAAGGGGAACAAACCAACTCCCGTTTAATGAACAATAATTAATAAAAATACGTAAATACGAAGGTGTTTCGTCTTTACTCGAGTTAAAAGGTAAAGCCAAACCGGCAATTCTAGTCAGGCCAAATATTTCCGCGAATAGAAGGGATTACGAACCAATGCTGATACTCAAAGAACTTATTCTTATGAAGCATTTTAGCCAATTCAATTTGGAGTAAAAAGCAATTTCTGTAGAGAAATCCGAAAAAACTCGAGTAACCGTCCCCGACACCCTCTTGTTTATGCATTTGAGTTCTATATTATTTGTAAAAATTAAACATTGGAAATTGTCATTATGAAATAGAATTCAAAGTAAAGTTGAAATAAACGTAGAAGATTACAAAATAAGATAAATAATGCAAACTTTGTAAAAACAAATCAAAAATAATATAAAAATTATATAAAAAATATAATAAGAACAGTGAATGTACATGAAGATATAAAGGCCAAATCCTTTTACAATTGAAATTTTGTTCTTCATGATGATTTAATTCCAGTCCCCGTTAAAACATTATTAACATTTTACTTTCAAGTTACTTCAAAACTCCTTCAGATGGTATAATTTTTGTGCATTCTGAGTTGTAAAATGAATGAGATGTAACGCTGTTAAACGAGCCTAGCGCCAGAGTGTCGCTATGGTAAATTTTAAAGAGTGCATTTATTCTATTGTGGTTTATGTGGTATCGACGAAGTAGAATTCAATGAGTTTAAATAAAATGCAGGAAAAAATGCGTGTAATTTAATATTCCGTACAAGGACGTCATTGGTGTACACATCAGGTATTTTCTAAAACGGATTGTAAACTGAATTTAAAAGAGATTCCAAAGGGATTTTCCGTGACATCTGTACGTACGTATCTCGAAATCGAAAGTGATTAGTCGTAGGACGTTCGTATTTTGTTTATCGGACTGCTATAACGTCTAGTTATGGACCTCCTTTTTTTATTACAATCAAGATATATATTTCACCCTCTTAACCGGTTTAATAGGTCTTTATTTTTTCAATCGTTGATCATAGATAGATACTTCCAGTTACACATATTCGAAAATATTCAGGTTTCGGCAATTTCAGATTTTTTTTAAAAAAACTTAATTTGGGGCAAATAACGAATTCTGACTCCGTAAGAAATTAAAACCCGTATGGCAAAAAATTGGCCGTAATATTTCATTTCAGAATTTGCAATTTTTGATGTCATTTTCGTCTTGTATTAAGAGAGAGGCTAATTAAGCTGAAATAGTTCGAGGAAATAAGTTTAAATGAAGGGCAACAAAAAATGTGCTTAATTTGATTGGCCATACAAGGAAGTTCTGTGGTGTTTCCACATCAGATTTTATTTTATATTCAGTGAGCTAATTGGTTGGTTTCATAGTTATTTCCTTCTTAAATACGAGTTTCATTTTGGAAAAAGATTTTTGCAAGAAATATGCCAACACTTGAAAAAAATCATAATAGAGGAATGTAATATATCTTGATGTTATTCTATAACTTAAGCTGTGAAAATATGAAGCAAAGTAAATGCCTTGAACGTACTCGGGTACCTGCAATAATTAATTTTGATTTGTCTGGTAATCAAGAATGTATAAGACGGTAAAATCTGACTTGTTAGTTTTAAAATGCATTTAATGTGCGAAGCAAAATTGTATTATGCTTCAGACGTTTAATTCAGACATTTTCCTTTTCATTAAATTCTTTCATGTCTTCAATTATATATAATTTTGGCATTTTTATTACAAACCATTCGAATCCCTTCATCAACAAGGAAGCCTATTTATTGAAGTGACAGTTTCCAGACCTTTGCGGGTATTCATTCTTATTTCTCTTCCTTTTTTTAACCTGTTTTTATGTTTTTCACACATAAGGATATGTGTGAAACCGAACTTTATGAATAAAAGCTGATATAAAGTTCTATCTATTGCTATTATATCGTTTGGGGTGGAATTATTCTGGGTTCCAGAACTGACCTGCATGTTCAAATTGGAACCATGACAAGCCAAATCTATCGATACGTCATTCTGGAACAACATGTACGTTTGTTTCGGGGCGCCATGGGCTTACAATTTGTGTTTATGGATGACAACGCCCGTCCTCACCGTGCAAAACATCGTAAGCGAATGCCTTCAATTGGAGGATATCATATCACCCGTATGGACTGGCCAGCATTCTCACCGGACTTGAATCCAGTAGAGCACGTGTGGGACATGCTTGGCCGACGAGTTGCAGCCCGTCAACCTCCTCCTACATGTCTACCGGGACTTCGGAGAGTATTGCTTTTTGAGTGGTGTTATATCCCCCAAGATCAGATCGATAATTTGATACTCAGCATACCTAGGCGTTGTACGGACTGTATTGCATTGTCTGGGAGACATACAATGTATTAACAATCATACCAACCATGTAATATTGTTTTTTTGTAAATGGATTTTTTTTTTTGTGTGTGTGTGTGTGTGTGTGTAATTTGCTCCAGGGAGAAAAAATTGCTAATTTTTTTAATAATATCAAACATATAGCATCTATTTTTGCTCTTTACCTTTTGTTTAATAAATAAGCTTTACAAATAAGTCAAATTTGTTTTGCTTTTAACTCTTCCTTTGCCTGATTTTGCATTATCCTTAATTTATGGACATAAGTGTAGAAGACAACCTACTAACTAATTGTGCTAGACACTAACACAATTGCTAACTAATTGTGCTAGACATAAGAATATTTTTTTAGAGTACAACTGTTGGTTTGCTAGGAATTATCATGTTCTTGAGTGTTTGCTCTCATGGTCATGTCCTGCTTGCAAAATGGAAGGAAGAAATGTGCTTCAAATCTCTGTAAAAGCAGACTTAATTTTTTAGGTACTTTTTGTTAGCGGGTCACCGTCGCCAAATGCGGCAGTCCATTTATTGTATTACCTCGCGTATTTTTCGCTCTAGACCGCCCAGACGGGAAAATGGTTGGTACCTCTGACTGCCCTACCGAAGACATCGAGTTCGAATCCCGGAGAAGGCGTGGGTGTAATGTGTCCATACTTTCCGCTTATTAAGTCCCTCCATAATAAAATGACCGCCGCTTCTGGCCTTGATAGTTTCCCTAAAAGGAAAAAATCCCTTTTTTTAGATCTAGATTTTGAAAATTTTAAAAATATTCCCCCTTCCTCTGTTATACACAATTTTAATTCTGAGGGCTGATTTATTAGTAAATTTTATCTCCTTGATTAATATTTTTTTTTTTTTTTTCAGTGCCTTGAATTTGTTTTAGCATTTCATCCATTTTTATTTCTTTATTTTAATTTATTATTCATTTTATTTATTTATTTTTAAATTTCTTATTTGAAACGTATTTTGCGCAGGTTCTTCGTTAAACAACAACCCGGACGTGGCAAGTGTTCTCACACTTAAACAACTTTCCAAATATGTCATTTCACCTTACCTCTGTTGTTTACATTTAAACTCACTGTAGCCTCATATTCTGCTTATGTATTTGGTCTTTTGTTCGCCCCTTTCTCTTCGTACCTCCGATGTCCATCTGGGGGACGATGGTCAAGACTGATTAATTTGAGGTACCCCTCAGGCTTTCCTAGGTAATTGAGCCGGAATGCGATTGTCCAGCTCATTTACTTTCAGCTACCGTAATGTTCATATTAATGTTCTTATTGCAATGTAGGTGTTTTATAAAGAAATAAAATTGTAATAGTTACCAGTAGTTTATCCATGACTAATTTTCCTTTGTTATGTTCTTAGTGTGACCGCATTCTTTGGAAATGAAATTACTGGCATGATTTTCCCCTCTCTGTTTTCGTACGATAAAATTAGTTATAAAAAGTGGGGAATGCGGTATATCGCGTCAATGAATATTGCGGAAAAAAAATGAAGAATGACCATCAGTACTGGAATTTTTCTCGCCTGGATTTTCAGTTGTTAAGCGGATGAATTGGTAGCTGTCACTTTTGAACGCCTGGAAGTTAAGGCAACGTTTCTGATCCCCATACGGGATGCCGTGTGCAAAATGGCGAAATAAAGATTACGTGGCATTGGTCGCCACAATTTAGATTCCTATCTCATCGAATTCATATATATATATATATATGGGATTTATCCTCCTTGTTTCTTGCATATTTTTCCCCCTCTCCCAAATTTCTTGCAGTTTGCCACTGTACTTCTGGTTTTGGGTTTTTGCATGCGATTTATTCCGAATTGAACACGGAAGAACAACTTTATCAAAAAAAATTTCAATAAAAATGTATCATATATTAAAAAAATTACAATGAAATAAGCAGTATCCCTTAACACAAATATTAATTATCCTAATAAATAAATTAACCAATTTCCCGTTGCAAAATCTTAAGAATCCAAATGGTATAAAGGAAGTTGAAGAACTTTGCTTCCTAAAAACAAATCACGCATTTTTTTTTTACATAATTCAAATTATATATAATTAAAACATAATATAAAAAAATTACAATGAAATAAGCAATAAATCTCATATTTTCAAGAGAAAACAGTGAGCAGTCTAGTATCCAAAGCAATGAATGAAAAACTGTTGCCAAAAACCACATTTCTAAAAGAATGAAACTATTCAAAATGATACGAGTTCATCAAAAAAGATAAAATTTTAAAAAAAAAAATCTGATTCGAATTTTGAACAAGTCGCTTCAAGGTGCTCTGGCTCTTGTCTAGATGAACCTACGTACCATATTTTCATAGCCTTGGGTCATGAAAGACGCACATACACACACAGGACAGACTCTTTCTTTAATTACATGTAGAGATTTTTATTACTTGTTGCTTCTATTAGCGTGTAGTTGGATTAGGTTTAGGACTACTTTGTGTTTATCTGTATATATAATGAAAGAAAGAGTCTGTCTGAGTGTGTCTTTCCTTCGCGTTGCGCGTAAGCTAATAGACGCACGGCTACGAAATTTAGTACATAGGAACAACTAGACAAGAGCCAGTGCACCTCGAAGCGATTTTTTCGAAATTCGAATTCGAATTTTTTTTTATTTTATGTTTTGTGACGAAATCGCGTCATTTTGAAACATAATGGGCTATAGGAAAGCGAGATTTTACTCTACACATTCACTCCATTTTCACATCGTCATGAAACGTAGGCACTTCGCTATTTTACGAACTTAAAATAAATTTCGTGTTTCAATAAATCGATTCAATACGAATTTATTTAACAAAGGGAGCTTAACACCTTTTCAACGGGATTTTTTCTAAAAAAGTTTATTTTAAAAAATGTATGGTTTATTTTTCTTTGATTTTTGGACACGTTAAACTTTCATCCTTGCGACAGCTTTCATAAAAAGAATTTTGGAAAAATGATAATAATTTGTATTTTTTAAAAAAAATTTTTAAATGAAGCTTCCGAGTACCCTTCTCACATCTCACATCTTTAAAAATGTGATTTTGGCAACAATTTTCCCGTCTTGTTGTTGTTGATAGATTTCGGATGAAATCGCATCATTTTGAATAGTTTCATTCTTTTAGAAATATGAATTTGGCAACAATTTTTCATCGTATTTCTTATGTCACTGTTTTTAAGAGGTTGGCATATTTCATTGTCATTTATATATATATATATAAAATACATTTTTATTGTTTTTTTTTTTTTTTTTTTTTTTTTTTTTTTGATAAAGTTGTTCTGTAGAGTAAAATTCTGCGTGGAATTTTGTGTTTTTTGAGTTGCTTTCATGTTATTTTTTGCTTATTTCACTGTTTGTAAGATATTGAAAAGTTTTGCAGGATTTTTTTTTCTTCAACGGGAAGTTGGTTAATTTTTTATTAGGATATAGCTTATTTCATTGTATTTTTTTTTTCTCTTGAAAATATCAGATAAAGTATCATTAATTATACTTTGCTTTTTTTTTTTTTTTTTTTTTTAGTCCAAAGGGATTTGAATCCCGAAGGACTATTAGTTTCGTTTTGGCATTTTGCGTCGGACTCATAAATGTCGGTTCACTTTTCAAACTGTTGCCACAAAATGTTAGAGTCCTGCATTATATTTTATTTGAAGAAATTAAATAATGAAAAATCTGCATAAATGTATGTATATTTCTCGTATTGTGATAAAACGTAAAAAAAGTACGTGGAGTCATCGAATTTTGAATAACGTAATCCTCGAACGAATATGAGCATGTGGAAGACCAAATTTGAAATTTGAAATTTGTTTTATGATCGATTTCCTATTTTTTAAAACTTTGACGAATTTTTGATTAAGAAACTCAAGGATTTCAAAGCGAGCAATGGCAACGTTGTGCAGAAAAAACATTTTTATCTCCAGCGCGCGAGTCTCTGTATCGGAAATTCTAAAGATATGCTCGTTTTAAAACTATTTTGAGATATTGCTGTTGCACTGGATCTTATGGTTTAAGTGCGAGGAACATGGTATTTAATAAAGAAAGGTAACACACAAAATGTTAAAAAACGCCCCTTTGGACGTAATTTAAAATCTGAAACATTTCAGTTTTTTTTTTTTTTTTTAATGTTATTTATTGCTCATTTCACTGTTTTCAAGATATTGAAAAGTTTTGAGTGATTTTTTTAGGAAGCAAAGTTCTTAGCCTCCTTTATACCATTTGAGTTCTTAAGATTTTGCAAAGGGAAGTTGGTTAATTTATTTATTAGGATAATTAATATTTGTATTATGGGATATTGCTTATTTCATTGTAATGTTGCTATACGTAATAACTTTTTTTTATGAAGTTGTTCTGCAGAGTAAAATTCTACGCAGTTTTTAAATTTAACGTTTGGTATTCCCTTCAGCCATTTTTCCGGTATATTTAAAAGCCAGACGAAGGCTGGCAGCGAAGCTGCTAGTTATATATATAATATACTTATTTTAAACTTTACCTAAGGGCCCAAAATTTCTAGCTACGTCACTGCTTTTAGTTCAGGCATGTTCCAAAAGAGTGAACTGTTGTTGATGAGGAGTCACAAAAGCAAATTCGAAAACACTGTTGCTTTACTTCTTCCTGATCCTGAAATGCAGAGTAATTGTTATTCAGCTGTGATTCCAAAAACTAACGAGCATTCTGTACTGAAATACAGATATCGCTAGAATATATGTTCAGATCAAGTTGAATATAGATTTCTTGTTATTGTACAAAAAAACACACAAGAAAATAAAATTATGATTATTCGTTTCAAACTATTTATTTTAAATACATTATGAACATTAAATTTTCTTTAATTTAAATCTAGTTATGTTACATGTTATTCAACTGTTCGATAAAATACAATAATATTACAGACCTTTCTATTTACTGTTAACCAGAGAACAGGGGCTCCATTACCTAGCTGACATGATGTCTGCCTTACACGGATTAAAGCCCCTGCCTCCAGAAGCTATTTATTATGACTAAGCAGAATAAGTTTACAGTGGCATACAAGGCCTTCAAGAACACAAGAACATAAGTAACATAGTCATAATAGACCCTAAAGAAAGCATGTTACAAGTAGTACCTATAAGCATTCAAACAATTTCAAAACTGAGTCCAACTAATTTAAATAAAAACTATGGTACAAACAAAATATAATACATCCATTACTGTATTATACACAATTAATATCAATTAGATTCACAATTTCAAGAAGAACCATTCAATTTAGAAAAAAAAAATGCATAAAGATAAACTAAGACAATAATAAACTGCCAAATAAAATTTTTTCATATGAATTCAGAATTAAGAACCAATAACTTTGATAACTGAACAATATTATCATAAAATAATATGCTGAACCTGAGATATTATTACAATACAAAACATAAATTTGGTTTAAAAACAAAACCACTCCAAGTAATATAAAAACTCTACATCAGGTTTCCTGGCGACACGATAGAAATACAGTACAAGAATAATGCCAACATAAATATATGAAAAATTCCGATTCCAAAAACCACATACATTCAAAAATAAGTCAAAGAAAATTATTAAAAAATACTGCCTTAAATGCTGATTTTACAATAGAGAACTCAAGTAAAACCAATAAAATTCACAAAAACAGGTCAACTATTCAATTCAGAAAAGTGCAAAAAGGTATACAAAATAATTATTCTAGATTAGGTTTGCTGGCATCGCTAAGACAAATGCAATACTAGAAAAATGCCGACACAAAATTTTACAGAATTTCAAAATCAAAAACAAAATGCATTCAAGATTAAAGTAAAGAAAATTAATATAAAATAACTATCATGAATGCAAATTTTTATAATAGAATGCGCAATTAATGCCTATCAAATTCACCAAAGTGAATCAATTCAATTACAAAAGAACGCATTAAAATATGCAAAATAATAAAATTGTCACAAAAATTTTCTGTTAAATTTCATTAACAATTACAAAACTAATAGGCTACAATTAACCGTTACAATTTATAAGAGCATAGATGCATTCAATGTCAGATACGTCTGTTCTACGTAAAACCACTTCTAATTTTAAATCAGTAACATAAGTAGTGGAAACAACAAAACTGAACAATAATAAGCATCAAACACACAAAGTTAAACAATTACCATTATACAGTAAAAATCTAACAGTCGCTGAAAGTCAATTACTCACTCCCAATAGAGATGATCTGAGAGAATTATTTACAGAAAAATTTAATTCCTGACAGAAAAGCCTAATTTCCTTAAATTTCTTACTCTCACTAGAGTTTTTTAATATCATTTCAGCCCATTTTGGCCTGTGTTGTTGATCTAAAGGTTTATTCAAGTGAAGGTTTTTAGTAAATGGACAGTGAAAGATAAAGTGTTCAGGGTCTCCCAACTCCCCGCAAGAACAAAGCTCAGTCGTACGTAGTCCAAATCGAAAGAGATATGTATTAAAAGGTCCATGACCAGTGAAAAATTGAGTATAAAAATTCGATGTGCTTCTTTGACTGAGTGAAACTTTTGGAAAGAAAGAGAAGACTCGTCTTCCTGTGGAGTCATTAGTCCATCTTTCCTGCCATTTCACAAGCAGTGTATTTAAAGTCTCGCTCTTCAAGTGTGAAAAAGGCAATTTCGTTGGATTTTCAATTCCGTTGATATCATTAGCAGCCCATTTAGCTAAAGTATCTGCTTCTTCGTTGCCCAGTATGCCAACATGAGCTGGCACCCAGGTAAGAAGTGGTCTTTCAGATGAATTAAATCTTAGCAATTTCTCTTGAATAACTTGTACAATCGGATTTCTATTCGTAATGTCTGAGATAGCCTGCAGACTAGATAATGAATCACTGAAGATCTTAGTCTTGCCCGATAGATTTCTTTTAACATAAGTGAGAGCAGCGTTTATCGCTAAAAGTTCTGCCTGAAAAACAGTATTTCTGTTATCAAGCCTTCGAGTCCATGTAAATACCTTTTGAGTATTGTTAAATACACAAAATGCACAACCTGTTCCACGTTCAGTTTTAGAACCATCTGTAAATAGAGCAATGTCATTGGCTACTGGAGCCGTATAGTATAAATTGACTGCAGATTTGAGTTTTAAAGAGGCAGGATGGCCAAGATTAGATGGAACCCGTAGTTCATAATCATTTACTAGGTGATGTTGGTTCCATAAATCCCCATTCAATCGTAATCGTAGGATCCGTCCTAAGAAAGAGTCTCTTTGAGCCTGCAGATCTAATGGAGGTATACCCGCCAAAATCTGCAGTGAGGCTGTCGAGGTTGTTCTATAACCTTTGGAAATAAGTAATAGTTGATGCCTCTGTATTGAATTCAGTAAGCCACTCATAGTTTTGTTCATATCAAAACCCCAAATGGAGACTCCGTACAAAAGAACTCTTTCAGTGATTGTTTTATACCACAGCCGCAAGATTTTTGGGGAAGTACCCCAATTAAGGCCCATAGTCCTTGTCATGCCATTCGTAAGAACGGCACATCTCTGTTTAAGATGTTTCACATGTGGAAACCAAGACAGCGTATTGCTGATAACAAAGGCTAAATATTTCAAGGTGTTTGCACATTTTATTGGCCTTCCATGGATTTTTATAGACGGATTTCGACGCATTTTTCTTTTCCTACCGATAAACAACATAGTAGTTTTTTCTTCGGAAATTCTTAATTTATGCATGTCTGCCCACTCTACAAACTTATTAATCGCTTGTTGAGCTCTTACTTCAATGTCCTTTACGCCTGAGATAATTAACAGAAAATCGTCGGCATAAGCTTGCAAAGTTACTTGTTCAGTATTTTCAAACATACCAAAGGCCGAATTAGCGACTAAGTTCCACAGGGTTGGTCCTAAACAGGAACCCTGTGGACAGCCTCTTTGCAAATCTTTTATTTAAATTTCATTATCCAGGGTTAATTGAATTTTGCGTTGTTCCAAATAATTTCGAATTAAATTCAAAATTTCTACAGGGCAGTTTGCGCTATCCAATGCATCAATTATGTCAGGCCACCAGACCGTGTCAAATGCACCACGTATATCAATGGAGATGATTAACGTGTGCCTGTTACCATCCCTGTTGCGTTTTACTGTGTTTAGCAGATTAAAAACAGCCATTTCAGTTGAAAGCCCCTTTTTAAATCCAAATTGAAAGTCGCTGATCACTTTATTTTCAGTTAGAAAATAATTTAGTCTGTTCACTGAAATAACAAGTTAGATTTTGTTTATAAACGATCAAATGAAAATAACAGCTCGTTGCTATTTAGAACATGGGAGGTCATGTTCTGGCCGCATCGTGTTTTTACTCCCTTGTACCAAGTAAAGGAAGTATTATAATCGCGAAACATTTCGGCTATCATATTTTAACGAAAATATCCATTTTGACCTCTCTGAATTTGAATAATTTTTTTTAGCGTGACATCTGTACGTACGGACAGAATAAAGGACTCTTTTTCCAAAACGGATTGTAAAATGTATATAAAGTGGATTCAGAAGAGATTTTTTTTTTGGTGACGTCAGTATAAGTCAAAAACGAGTAGCCGTAGAATATTAAAATTTTGTATATCGGACTGCTATAGCATGTAGTTGTGCACCTCCCGCTTTCATTGCACTTGGCCCCACCAAATGCACACACGTATATATATATATAGCTTACCCGGCTCGGTGAGCTTAGTTTTTTTTTATACTTATATATTGGAAAATTGTACATTTTTTGCCTTAAAAGGAATTGAATTATGTTGTTCTTATGTTATTGTTGAGGTTCTTATGCTTTTAGTTAATCAGCATGCAATAGTTGTAGAATCTACAGCAGTTTAACAGTGTAAGGGCCGCTAGGCCTAACGAGGCCGCCATTTGTTTACATCTGAAACTTTTAGTAGAACAGTGAATTAAATAATTTGGTGCTACAAATTCAGTGTCTTTTAGCCCAGTGGGACCAAAAGTTAACTTTAAGTTTTGTGTATCGAAAATTTTGTTTTCCTGTCCGTTGCCCGAATTATTTGTGTTTGCTTAGAAACTTAGATTTTAATTGTAAAAATGGTTTTTTAAGTATTTTTAACTGTATTTGCTGTTTTAAATTTTTATTATTTCTAATGAAGATGCTTTGAATTTTTATATATTTTTGCCTTGTAGCGAAGTGAGAACTGAATTGATGGAATGAAAAATATATGTTATGAAATTCGAGGATATAAGTTTAAATGAAGTGCAGCAAAAAAAATGTATATAATTTAATAGGCTGTACAGGGAAATCATGCTGTGTCCACATCACATGTTTTTTCCCACTCAAATGGCGAGCTGTAACCGTTTATAGGTACAATACGGGCGCAGTGCGGCCCACCTAGCCTATCAAGCCATATGGTCAGTAGGTGAACTACGCCATTCCAACAACAAAAACGCTGGTAACCAGCGAACCAACCGCGTCCCACCCAGACACCAATAATAAAATAAGAAAAATAAGGCATAAAACACTTAATTTAAAATAATATGGTCTCGGAAAACCAAAGCAGCGAACACAGAATGACAAAAAAGGTTAGTATAATGCAACCAAAGAAATACAAAGTTATACAGTCAATTAGTATTTCTATATGGTATCCGGACATAATCCCGACAGCCGAAATCCCGACAAGCCAGAATCCCGACAGACGGAATCCCGACAAGCCAAAATCCCGACAGGGTCGAAATCCCGACAAGCCAAAATCCCGACAGGGTCGAAATCCCGACAAGCCAAAATCCCGACAGGGTCGAAATCCCGATTGTCCAATATAATATCCCGACAGGGTCAAAATACCGACACGGGCGAAATCCCAATAAGGCCTAATGACCCCTTAACATACTTCCACAGCTGCAACTAGTATATGCTTTGATGACTAGCAAATCTGAAGAAAATTACAAAAGATTATTCCAAGATTTAATTGATTTCGCTGAAGAAAATAATATTGAACTGAGGCCATCTAGAATCATTAGTGATCTAGAAAAGGCAACTATAAATGCTCCGCGCACTCAAAATGCTGTCGAGGATTGGCACAGAAGATGGGAGACCTTAATTAGACGGACATGTTGGCGTTTATAACATCATAGAAGGATTTCAAAAAGAACAGGAGCATATGGAATACCAAGTTGAATGCATTCTTCGCGGAGAACAACCAAAACGTAGCAAGGTAGATGATGGCAGAGAAAGGAGAATTATGACTGTTGTGGACGATCGTGATAATCGACCTGTGATGGAATATCTTCGTGCTATCGCTCACAATGTGTCACTGTAAATATGTCGTTTGCATGTGTAAGTGATGTTTTCTTTTTCTTAATAAAAACAATTTTATAAATCTTCATTTCAAATTTTAACGGTCATTTCAATTTGTTAAAAATTATTTTAAGTAATGACATAATTTTTATGATTTTTTGATTTAAACTTTTAATTAGTAATATGTAATAGTTTAAAAATTGTGTTTTATTAAGCTAAATTGAGTGTTTGTATTTAGATATTAACTTGTCGGGATTTTGGACAGTCGGGATTCTGGACACTCGGGATTTTGACCCTGTCGGGATTTCGACCGTGTCGGGACTTTGGGTTGTCGGGATTTCGGCCCTGTCGGGGTTATGGACAGTCGGGGATTCTGGCTTGTCGGGATTTCGGCTGTCGGGATTATGACCCAGACCCTTTCTATATATAACTGTTGACTTTAATAATCAAAACCAGAATAGAGAAACGTAAGATAACCAACAAAAAATAATGTGTGTTATTAATCAAAAACAAACAATAATTAAGGAAAAAAACGATCACACACATAGCACAAACACTCAAAGCATATACACACGCATTAAAATTATGTTAACAGTCAATGCCGACGATATCTGGCCATTTTTGAGCCGGAAGCGGTGTTCTCTCTACTATGGAGGCACTCAACAGGTGAACGAACCATCGTTCCCTCCAATGAAGAGACGGAGAGATTACATTGATGCATTCTTCTGGATTCGAACTTGGGCCCTTCGATACGGCAGTCACAGTCTCTAACGACTTTTCCACTTGGGCGGGCAATTTATTGAAATAAAAAATTAGATAGTTTTATGAACTAGCAACCGGAATGAATATTTCACTTCAAATTTAATTCCGGTTGCTATTTAAAACACGGAATTAATGGGAGATAATGTTCTGGCCACAGCATGTTTTTTTAATAACGGCATAAATTCATTAGAATTTCGCAATTTCAACTGCGCCCATTTGAATGCAATCTCTCGTTAATAAGTTGAAGCAGAAGTGTATAGCGTATCTGGGAATATCATACATCAGTTATTCTCGCATATGAGAATTTCTTAATTTGGTCCCCGAGCTGTGTATATGCGAGTTTGTAATAAACAGATCGAAGAACTTAAATGTAATTTAAGGTGAATACGGCATTTACATTTTCCTTGTTGAACCTCGCTTAATTCGGGTCGTGCATTTTTGTTCTGAAATACTAAAGGAAAGTTTTTTTTTTCCTTCTCCTTCATCTTTGTTTAAAGCTTTAGGCTATTCACGAGTTTGCTTCCTCTTGCATAACTTGACCTATACAGGATCCTAAGCTATCGGTTTGTCCCCCCCCGGGCTAATGGTAATATGTATATATGTTTTCTCTGATTCGCATACGTCTTGCAAAATGGCGTGCTGCGTTCTGTATTCATTAAATTCTTGTTATTAGAAGAAAGTTGTGTAATAATTCAAGTAAATATTCAGTCTATATCCAATGAAAAATCGTATACGATATTCGTTTTCTTGTCGTGTTGAATTTTTTCCTTATTGCTTTATAATGAACGTTTCATTTCAAGGTGAAATCAAATTTTGTAATTATTCTTCCGCGTATGAAAGTTTTAATGAAGCTGAATTACATTTTTAACCGAGTGAATACGTCTAACATGCTATGTTTGTATAAGCGTTTATTTAGTTCACTTATGGTATTAGTCACTAATATTGTCCAATTTTTTTTCGGGTGTAATATTTCAAAGAAGATACCCATTTTGACCGTTCTCGAATACATGTAGACATTTTTACTTCCTTGTACGAAGTAAAAAGGAAGTATTGTAATCGTGAAAAGTTTCAGGCAGCATATTTCAACGAAAATATCCATTTTGACCGCTATCGAATGCAATTTAACGATGTTTTTGCGTGATATCTGTACGTAAGGACAGAATAAAAGACTCTTTTCCTCCAAAAATATTATAAAACTGCTTTAAAATGAATTCTGAAGAGAATTTTTCGTGGCGTCTGTGCGAACGTATGTACCTTGCATAACTCAAAAAACGAGTAGCCTCAGAAGGTTGAAATTTTGTATATAGGACTGCTATAACATATAGATGTGCACCTCGTATTTTGGTTGCAATCGGCCGCACCAAACGTATATAAATATATTTATATATATTTCCACTCTGTTACCCGGCTCAGTGATCTCAGTTTCTTGACTCTTTTATGTTTGTAAATTGTACATTTTTCGCTTTAAAAATGATTGAATTGTGTTGTTTCTTATCTTCCGGTTAAGGTTTTCATGCCTTTAGTAAATCTCTATGCAATATTTTTAGAATTATCAACAATTTTAAAGTTGTTTAAGTGCCGCTAAGCCTAATACTTTTTCTTTTTTTAGCCGCTAAGCCATTGTTTGTTTACATTTGAAACAGCAGAATAGTGGATTTGTTGCCAATCTAGAGAAACTTAGCTTCGCAACAACAAAGATAACGCCTTCATTTATTATTGCCAATTAAATCATGCTTAATCCTTTTTGGAATTTTTTCGAGGAAATAAGTGTTTAAGATTTAGTTCGTAATTTTTAATGCAGATATTTTGAGTTTTTATGTATTTTTGCCTTATCGCGAAGTGAGAACTGAATTAATTGAATGAGAAATACTCAATCGTCTGTGAAAGATTGTTTCTTTTTTGTTTTGTTTGCTTAATTTCTTTTATACATCGTTCTAGATTTATTATAGTATTTGAATAGAACATGTGGCAACGATTACATAATTCTTTAAATGATATAAATTTTGTGCATTCTGAGTTATAATATGAAGGAAATATAATGCTGTTAAGTAAACCTAGCGCCAAAGTGTCGCTATGGTAAACAAATATAGTGAATTTTAAAGAATGCATTTATTCTACTGTGGTTTATGCGCTGTCGGCGAAGTAGATTTAATTCAATCCAATACTTTTAAATGAAATGCAAGAAAAAATGCGTGTAATTTAATATTCCGTACAAGGAAGTCATGGGGTGTACACATCAGATTTTTTCCCCCCAAAGCGGGTTATAAAATGGGTTGAGAAGGGATTTTTTCGTCTGTACGTACCTATATATGTATCTCTTATAAATGGAAAACGGTTAGGCGTAGAACGTTGAAATTTTGTAAATCGGACTCCTATAACATTTAGTTAGCATAACTTATGCTGGAAGCAATGGAAAACGATGGCTGCGGAAACCAGAGCTTCGCAGCCAAAGTGTTCTTCTACCTATAAGTTTAAAATGCAGTAACGAAGTTATTGAAAAATCCAAAAACTATCTGAACGCTCAAGATAAAAATTAGGAGTGATGATTTTAATTTATGGTTTAATTTAATCTACTTTTTGCCATAATAAATGTTGCTTTCTGTGTTTATATTCTTTAGCTTCTATTATTATGGTACAAATTAATTTCATCAACTGCGACGATTATTTTGGGGACAAGGAGAGTACCATGTGTAGAGTTCGGAAATTCCAAAATTAAAGTTATTAATCTCTCTCTTTTTTGTCTCTGTCATATATATGTAACATTGTACCTTTGGCGGAAGATGAAAAACAATCACGTTCTAGTCATGGCCGAAAATACTGCTGCGTAGATGAATGGGAATTGCGACCTAGTGGAAGGTGGTGTGTGGTGTATTTAATTACGGCAAAGCACACTAGGGCTATCTGCCTAAGGGTAGGGATGCCTTTCGTGGAGGATTTTCTAAGGGAAACTGGCTCGTATACACGTTACACATGGGGAAAACCACAAAAACACCCATGCAGCCATCCCGTTCGCGGGATTCGAACCTCGGACCGAACTACCAGTGTTCAGCGACTTTACCGCTCGGCCGCTGGTGGGCCCTCCTAGTGGAAGGACCCGGTGGAATTTTAGAAGAAGCACGACCCCAGGATAGTTAAACATCATTTATTTTTTGAGTAGCAAATTTCTTAGCACATACTTGTTAGAAGATTAAGGGTGCTAAACGCCCGCCCACCCCCCATAATTTTAGATATGCAATTACATTTTCATTAATGGCGAATAGCTCGCAGAGGCTGAGCGACACGCTGTCAGCAAACAGGCGAAGAGGCGAAAAAGAGACTATGCAGTTATGAGCTATTTATAGTAGGTATATGGTTCAGTTGTGATTGGTTAATATTTTAGGTTGTTATTTAACATGGAAGGATCTCGAATTTGGGAGAACAAATGAATTTAAGGGAGAGCACCAAATCTAAAATAGTTAATTTTGAGATCGCCATTTATTTTTAAAGCAGCCATCGTATTTTGTTACATCTTAACATATATAGAAAGAGCGAGAGAGACTATTATGTATGTGTACGTATATGTTACCGGTGAAAGACAAAAATTTTAGAATGTCCACTTCTCCGGTTAATGTCAACACGTACCAAACATGTCGGTGGAAAAAACTGAATATTTGGTTATATTCTTATACATTCGGATCATCACTGGTGTATGTCGACAAGAACAGATATGCTTTGGTGGAGGTCGAAACGAGAAGCCAAAAACAGAGAAACGTAAAAAGTAAGCGCGAGGGAGGGCGTGGTGAAACTGTAAAAGCGAGGAACTCTTGTGCAGTTCAGAGCGTAACAGGTGAAGTTGCAATAAATGAGTTAGTGTCAATCACATAATTAAGTAAATTTATCGTTGTTATTTTCTTTTCTAATTTTGTGATGTAGCCGTTCCTCAATAGACACTAATGCCGGCTAGCTTTAAAAGGATTTATTAACAGAGCACACAGGAACGGTTACAAACAAAAGAAATATACATAAAAATGAAACAGGTACCAAATGGAACATCAAACATTTGAATAACATAACATAGTAAACTATCATCATGGCGGCTGGAGGTCGACTGACGTTTTTTCATATCGCCACGAGATTGCGTTTAAATAAAATAGTTCGGTTACAGTTCATGAGTTCATGGCGTTAAATAAAATAGTTCAATTACACTTAAATAGTTCTCTTACAATTTAGAATATACAGTTCGTTTTAAGTTCAACAGTTTATTTACTTGTGCTGTTACCTAAGCGTTCTCCTATTTTGACACATATAATCTAAAAATAAAGTTTGATTTAAAAACATTTGATTCAAAAACGCTACAAAAATATTTTTATTTAACATTCTCTGTCAGTGCGTGGTGAATATCGACATTTGCCGGTGTGTATGAGAAGTAAGGATATTTCGCAAATATTTCGGACATACGCAAAGTATTGCGCCACTTATTGTAAGTAAATTACCTCAGTTAATACTACGTTTTAAAAATTAAAAGAAACTTCTTGTCCGTCGATTAAAGTGAGCCGTCTCATTTATCTGATTTAATTGAGTATCTTTAGTCTAAAGTAATCGACACTAAGCCTTCTATAATATTGACATTCACCGGAGAAAGTCGACATTTTCCAGATTTCGGTCTTTCGCGGTAATATAATAAATATGAATCCAAACTTCTAACTTTCATTTGGCTACTCCCCCTTCCTCTCCCAAAAAACTAACTGTTTATGATATCCGAATCTAAAGTGCGTCATTTTCACAGTTCATCCACACCATGCCATGTTATGTAACTCGAGGCACTGGCCCATATACGGCCCAGCAGTAAAATCGCTGAACACTGGTAGTTCGGTCCGCGGTTCGAATCCCGCGGACGGGCTGGCTGCAAGGGCGTTTTCGGGGTTTTCCTCATGTGTAACGTGTATACGAGTAAGTTTCCCTTAGAAAAGTCCTCTGCGAAGGCATCCCTCCCATTAGGCAGATAGCTCTCGAGGCTTTACCATAATCACATACACAGCCGGATTCAAATTCCGGCGATGGTGCTGGCTATGTGGGCGTTTTTGTGGTTTTCTCCGTGTTTAACATGTTTGGCATACCTCTTCATGTGTACACGAGTCAGTTTTCCTTCAAAAATCTTCCAAGAAGGCATCCCCTTCCTTACGCAGCCTAGCCCTTGAGTTGCTTTGCCAAATCAAAAGAACCAAACCGTTAAGAACGCTGTAGCGTTTATCTACCTGAAGTCGAACCCGGGTGAACCGGCTGGCTAGATGACTGATTTTTGCGGTTTTCCTCATGTGTAACGTCATGAGTCAGTTTCCTTAGAAAGTCCTCCACATAGGTATCCTTTAGTCAGACACCCCCCATGATCTTTGCCACATTTAGTGATGGGCAACTTGGGTACTTTCTTGTACCCGGTACGAGAGTAACGGGTACAGACAAGTACCCGGTACAAAATACCCGTTACTCAAGTAACCGTTACTTTGAAAAGTACCGAAAACCGATTTCAAGTACCGAGTACCCAAGTAACGATTTGGAGTACCGAAGTAACGAAATACCGGAGTAACGGTTTGCTGTACCGGAGTACCCTAGTAACGATTTGGAGTACCGAAATACGCAGCTAACGATTTTGCGCACTGAAGGAACTCTGCCACGTCACCACGTGTTTGATTTTATCTGTACGGAGTAAGATTTTGAATATCAGAAAACATGTCAACTACGGAAGTGTCTGAGGAGCAGGCAATTCATGGACACAAGGAGCGCATATCACCATTTCGCAAATACAACCAGATACTACTGTCCTCGTACCAAAACCGAAGTGAGCTGAACCCTCATCGATCCTCCAGTAACGAATACCGAGAAGAGACGCATATTTTCGTTACAAAGTAGTGAATACCGAAAAGCATCCGTTTCGGTACAAAAATAACGAATACCGAAAAGTACCGATTTCGGTACTGAAGTAACGGGTACTTGGACGTACCGATTTTCAGTACCCGTTACAAAATACCTGGTTCGGTAGTACCGACTCATCACTAGCCACACTCATATAATCAACCAGCATGAAGCAGTCCCCATATCTGTCGCGTAATAATTTATGCGAAACTATTTAAATCAGGGGTTCTCAACCGGTGGTACACATACCACTGGTGGTGCGGAAGAGAAAAATAGGTGGTACGCAAAGAAGCAAAGTATTTTTAACTATTAAATTCAAAAATTAAAGCCCCAACATTCTAATTGAGTTTTTTGTCTCTGGCACTCTTAAATTTATGCGATCTGAGCTTTGTTAAAGAGTGGTGGTGGTAGTAGTACTTTGTAGTGGTGGTACTAAAGGTTTCAAATTTTTGTTTAGTTGTATACGCATTAGTCAAATGGTCGAGAACCGCCGATTTTGATCATTCTTTTTAGTCGAGAAGTTAATTTTTCGTATTATAGCTATATTTTCTCCCTGTTTTCCACATGCATTCGTGGTGTAATTGAAAGCACACTCGACGCGTATTCGAGAGGTTCAGGCTCGAGTCCCGAACAGGGCATTTTTTTTCATGTCTCCTGCTTCAGAATGGGTTTTTTTTTTTTTTTTTTTTTTTTTTTTTATGTTTTCCTTATATTTATGAAAAGAGTGTAAAATTGTTTTAAAATGTTTTCACTTTGGTGATGTTTGAAGAGTCTGAAATTTTGTTTTGGAAGTTGTTTCTCCGTCTACGCAATCGGAAACATTACCTCACGCACTTTCCTTCTTTGTTCCTTCGTTGCAGGAAAACCTAAATCGGAACTTTTCCGACCTCGTGAACTTCTTTCTGCCACTCTTTCTATTTTGAGAGAAATATCCGCAATGTTTTCCTCCTAGCATTGTTAAGCGAAAACATTAGGGAAAGTTTTGATGCCTCCATGCTATGTTTAAGCTTTATGTAATGTTTTTAATCACACTGAAACCGATTCACTTTTCTTCGTTCTGCAAAAAGTATCGAGTTGTTTAAATATACGTTCGTAATATGCGTTTGGGTTCAGATAACAGGAAATTCACGCAAACTGGCCTGAAAGTAATGGGATCTTCTCGATGTATTATTATGGAGTTGCTAATAAAAGAACGTCTCTTAAATATATCAAACGATAATTAGCCCAGGCCTCGTCAATTTTGAATCCAATAATAGCTTAGTTTTACAGCAGAATATTATTCCATGATCTTTCGTGAATGGAAAAGGAAAACAACGCAGAATATCAAATTGTAAAAAATATATTAGATTTATATATAGCATTGTTCTAACATAAGTATTTTGACACAAAATCGCATTTTTTTCTAAAATGATATCAAAATATATTTTGTAATAATAAAATTCCATAGTCAAGAATACACTTAAAATTCTAACTGTATGTTCTTTTCATTTTTAATGGCGACGGTCTCTTA
Source organism: Stegodyphus dumicola (assembly GCF_044657685.1). NCBI lineage: Eukaryota > Metazoa > Arthropoda > Arachnida > Araneae > Eresidae > Stegodyphus > Stegodyphus dumicola. The sequence goes on from NC_140771.1 coordinate 243,730,647, forward strand.
TTCGAAAGTACGTGGAATTAAATCCACAGCCCCGTCGTCAAGTTGTTTTTCCCGCCTTTTCTACACGTACAGTTATAGCATGTTCTGGAGATATTTAAAGCGAACTGGAATGGCTGACGTCATTTTCTTGGAAGCCCCGCCTTTCCAGAGACTATAAAAGGACTTGCAAAGGAATATCGGGGTCTTTTCTTTAATGTAACGATGCAGTAAACTTCATACAAAAAGTTATTAATAATTCTTTTTATATACTCCGGATATCTGATTTTTGTAACTGCTATTTCTCCTGAATAATAATAATAAATGGATCCTGTTTTTTAAACTTATCGTCTGATTATTTAAGCTACGACTAAAGCTGATACATCACATATATATATATATATATACACATTATCATTAATATAATGTTAGGACCAAAAATCGAAATTCATAATTAATAAATTTCAAATAATCTTATAAATGCAACAAAGAATTTAAAAAAAATGTTAAAATCAAAACTTAAGCAAAACTCTATTTCAAAAAATTAATGAAATTTAAAGAAAAATGAACAAACATAGAAGAGGAATTCAGTCAACTTCAGTGCTACTGCGTCAGGGGGTAGGAACATTGAAATCAATTGAAATCTCTCTTCTACAAAAATACATGCTTTTCCGTATCCAGAATGAGCCGATGAACCATTTCAATGTATTTTAATTATAGTAGTTCACCCGAAAATTCTGGCCCTTCTCCAAACCAAGGGAGGAAAAAAAGTAAATTCTAATTAGAATAATTAGAATAGACTCGCAAAAGAATATCGGGGCTTTTCTTAAATGTCACGATGCAGTAAACTTCATACAAAAGTTGTTAGTAATTCTTTTTTATTTACTCCGGAAATATGATTTTTGTAACTGCTATTTCTCCTGACCAACAATAAATGGATCCTGTTTTTTAAACTTATCGTCTGATAATTTAAGCTACGACTACATCTATGATTCTTCACCAAGCTATTTATTCCGGACAAAAGCTGGTACATCATATATATATATATATATATATATTTCGATTCTACGACTCAAATTATGCCAAAGTTCCAAGTTTTGTAAAAATGGCGCGAGTAGTTTTTAAAACATTAGCTTTCGAAATTTTAGCTTTTCAGTGTTATTTGACTTTGGTACATATTTATTAATATCTCTCACAATTCCAAATATGGGTTCAGTCTAAATAAAATTCCCACCTGTTTTCTGATTTGACCGATGACTGTGCTTTTATTCCGAAAAATTTTATACCCTTCATTAAAAATAAAACACAAAATGTTTTGACTCCAGTATGACAAAAATTGTTCGCGATTTTTCATTTTGAAATACGGAGTCATATTCGCAGGGGACGTACACAAACTGAAGAGGAAAATGTTTCCATTTGTACGAAACTAAAAATCAAATAGTTAAGAAAAAAAGGTTTCTTATGTTGTGTCATTTAATGACGAGCATACTTGTGCAGATTGCCATTAAAAGTATTCTTCAGTATAATCCCCTCCCCTACAGAGAAATCGTTTTCACGGAATCGTATAAAATTCTTCTTCCCGAAATCTCTAGCAAGCTCCAATATTGAAACATATCCAATCTCGTTCAATTCTTGTCTTACAGGAATCAAAATTTTTTATTTACGTGCTTTTAATTTATTATGAGTATAATATTTTCCTAAATAAGGAATCGGAAGACCCTATAAATGTTACCTTTCGTAATTTTTATAAAGCTCATTTTTTTTTTTTTTTTTTTTTTTTTTTTTTTTTAATGTAAAAATCCCAAAACGTGAATATTTGCGTCATGTAAAACATTTGCGAAAATAAAAGCCTGGTAAGTACTTTGTAGACACATTATATAAAGTATACATAAATTAGTTTTGTGTGAACAGCCTTGAATCTGCACGTTTTTCGTTTCGATTTATGTTTTACTATTTTCACCGTGGTCGGAATCTGGGTCAAACTACCAACGTTCGGTGGTCTTATCCACTCGGCCAGTAGTGGCAATGGGCGCAACACAAATTCGTGTAGCGCAGCTTAATTTATAAGGTATTTCTCCAGCCGTCTTAGCATGCTTTCGTAGTGCAGTGGTCAGCACGCCCGACGCGTATTCGAGAGGCCCGTGGTTCGAGTCCCGGCGGTGGCTTTGCTCATTTCATATCTCCTGCTTTATTAAAAGATTAAATAATTCTGTTTACAAAGTTTAATTTTATATCACGAATGATAAAAGCGGGGACACCCTTGATAAATTTATAATGAATGGCTAGATAAATATGACGTATAGGCCAGTGCAATTCGATAAACAGATTTCGTTATTTCGGTATTATTCATGATTTACAACTGTAGGGGAATTTGATAAAGGGAATTATTTAATCCTTTGTAAATTTTATCTTCCAGTTCGTTATTTATTTTATAAAATCTTGATTTTAATCTATAGTTTCATACACAGGGCTACATTAAAATATTCATTCATTTTCAAAGCCCCTATATATACACGTACAGATATGACTACTATTTGAAAATAACCACAAATTCGCCAAGTTTGTATACTAAGACATTTGAAAGTTACAGATATGACTACTATTTGAAAATAACCACAAACTCTCCAAGTTTGTATACCAAGACATTTGCAAGTTACCTGGATTATATTGCAGTTTTAGTTGTTTCCGCAGTTGGTTGCTGATTCCAGGGAGTTTCTTCTAGCAGGACGTAGCAACCCTTGATTGGAACATTCAAGTTCATTCGTTACCTGGACGATAAACTTCCGCATCGATGGATTATAGGTGTTGGTGAGGATGGCTTCGCTTTGTTCCCTTGCCCCCCCCAGCTCACCTTACATATCGCCTTGTGACTTCTTTCTGTGGATGTAAGTTTCAATGTTTTGACGTTAAGGACCGTAATTTAGAAGTCAAACAACAAAAATCAGCGTTATATTTTCAAATTTTCATTGGACTAGTTTCCGTGGTTTTACCGAACCGTCATCCTCAGCTGCAAAAGCGCAAATGAACGAGATAAGATATAGTGATTAGATAAAATAAGATTGGACAGGAGTTAAGCTACAGACGCCATCTGTTGAGAACTAAAACATAATTTCCTTTAAGGCTAAAGGCAAATAAGGATTGGAATTAAGGTCGTTAACTAGAACGGAAATATTTTTTTGAATGTGAAATGCTTCTAGAAAATCCAATTCACCAATGGAAAATATTTTTTGAATAACTTTAGCTGCAGAAAAATTGAGTGTGATTTACGGACCAACAATGCTGGGCAACAGAAGACTTCTGTGTTTCTTTTTTTTTTTTTTTTTTCTAATATATGCCTCGTGTTCCTTAACGCTGAATTTTAAGGCTGTCTTAGTTTGACCAACGTAAACTAAACCACACTGGCAAGGAATCCTATAAATACCCCAGGAATTCATATCCGGAATGGGGTCCTTGAGTATGGAACTCGGAATTTTATTGATGGGAGAATAAACGACGAAGTTAAATTTCTGCAAAATACGTGCAACTTTATAGCTAATTGATGGAAAGAAAGGAGTGGCAACAGAATTTTTATAATCTCCTAAAACAAGAGTGTGCCTTTTGGTGTGTTGAGATGAGAATTGTTTAAGGGGACTCATACACCTTAAACCCCCTCATGATCTTCGAATATGTGACGGTTGCAGGAATTGAGATATTTTATTTATTTTAAAAGCAATTACTTCCAACTTTTTATAGCTGACTACATAATATAGCTGCTTTGAAAATTAGTAACCAGAAAGTTTGTGTTGCCACAAATATTTTTTATAATTTAATTCGCTCTGTGAGAAGATGTTTCGTCATGTTTCCATCTTGCGTGCATGATATTTTAAAAATGGCTAATGGTAGATACTGATGGAATTCTTTATACGGTCACTGCTTTCTAACTGAACAAAAAATATGATGAATATTTTAATATTAAAGATTTTATGCACGAAAACATTACAGAATTTTTAAATAAAATACAATTTATAAACTCAGCTCCAAATAAAATAAAAATTTAACATGAAATTTTTAGAATTTTAGGTTCAGAGTAGTTTTTAAATGTTATAAAAGCTATATATTAAATATGGAATTAAATTATGAAACAGAATGTTTTAAACTGTGCGCGCAAGTTGGAAACATGACGAAAAATGTTGTCACAAAGCGGATTCAATTATAAAAATATTTGTGGCAACACAAACTTTCTGATGACTATTTCAGAAAGCAGGTATATTATGTAGTCAGCTGTAAAAAGTTGGTAGTAATTGCTTTTAAAATAAATAAGTTACCCCAATTCTTGCGACAGTCACCTATTCGAGCATCTTATGGGTTTTAAGGTGTATGAGTCCCCTTAACTGCTTGATGTTGGGTGAAAAGCCCCTGTCAAAAGCTACTGCTTTTAAATAATTTAGTTCTTCCATCAAGAGACAGTTAGGAAGAGCAAACTTGAAGTGCACGGAAAACATAGGAATAAAATGAAGCTAACTTTTGTTTGGTCGGATGACATGATTTGAAGTGTGGTGGAAGGCAAACCGATGAAGATTTACGGTAAACCGTAGTGCTGAAGTTGGATGTGCTACATGTGACCAGAATGTGGGGGGGGGGGGGGGGGCGGAAGAGAATTGCATGTCTCAAGTTCAAAAGTGAACTGTACAGCAGGACCAATGGAATTCATTTTTGTTGTTTGACTTCTAAATTAATACTTGTTCGGCGTGTTATGTATCTTAATTAAGGACCTTGTTTATGTCCGCGCGCTACCAAAAACATTAGAAAAGCACAGGGAACGGATCAGTGCTGTAAGTGGTGACCATCGACAGGATGACGCTACAAATTATAAGGAATGAGTTCAACTTCAGCCTGGATGAGTTTCGTGTGACCAAGGGGACGCAAATAGGACATTTGTAAAGTGTGCAGAAAACTTACAGAGTATGCGATTATTTTCATATTAGCACGAAATATATAGCATTTGGGAAATGAATGGATCTTTTATACGTAGTAGCCGTGTATTTTATTTCAATGATACGGTTTCCGATGAAATGAAAAATAATTTTTTAGCTACAAATAATTACTTGACCATTCTGTTACGTCAAATGGTTTTTAAAAAAAAAAAAAAAAAAAAAAAATCCAGGATTTTGCAAAATATCAAAAATTTTGTTGAAATGTGTTATTTAAATGTCATTTAAAAGATGTTTTTTCTGCTGTATCCGACATTGCAAACGGTTAAATTCTGAGATATATAATTTGTTTGTTAAAACATTTTACATAAGAATGCGATCAATAATTTCTGTCTTAAAATTATAATTTTGAAATTTTAGCCTAAACGGGTCGTAGAGGTTAATTGAAAGCAGAAAAGATGAATAATATGCAACCGCCTTCGCCAGGAATCGAACCACGGACCTCTGGAATACCGGCCCAGCGTCTACCGTTACACCACGAAGGCCTTCTAGGGGAAGTGGGAGAAATACTTTATAGGGTGTTAACCCGAATGGGCTATTAACTTTGAAATGGAATTCCGTCGCGTATGACTTTTCAAATTGTTGCTACGAAATACTATCGCCCTGTATTAATTTTAAATAGACTAAATAATGAAAAATCTCCATGACTACATGTTTTTTAGTCGCACTGTGAAAAAAACGACGGTATCTAGGGCTATCGAATTTTGAATAACGTAGTCCTCCACCCGAATATGTGGACCTAGAAGCGCGAACTTTTGTATTTCGTAAAACTTTAATGAATTTTTAACAAACTCAACGCTTTCAAAGTGAGCAGTGGCGACACTGTACGAATTAAAACATTGTTAACTCCAGCGCGCGAGACTATCTATCGGAAATTCTAAAGATATGCTGTTTTTAAATATATATTTGATTTTGATATTCAACTGAATTTTATTTGGCATAACTGGGAAGAACATGATATGTAATTGCTAAATTTAACACCCAAAACGCTTAACAATAAAAAGACAAAAAAAAGTGTTGCAAGTCATCTTACTCAGAAAACTGCACATTGATATGATAAACTTGGAAAAGACAGAAAAAAGAAAACTGTATGCCAACACTTCGTCGGGAATTCTAAACAGATGTTGCTTTTGAATTTTTTAAATTTTCTGTTGAATTGTATATGGCATAAGTGCAAAACAAAATATGCTTAATATAAAAGTTAAAAAGACAAAAAGAAATGGGTAGGGGAGTGCAGCAGCAGACTGGTAGACTGCGCGCTCAGCGAGGAGCGTAAAAAATATTAACAAATCCTTTTTGGGAGACTGCTAAAATCTCAGCCCTTTCATACTTCTATTATTATGTATATTGTTAACTGTGTCAACCTATAAATTTACCTTAAAAAGAATACCTGTGCCCTTCGTTATTCTAGACTAGCTGTAAGGTACAAAAAGGTTGGAGATCTCTGAGTGTGATATATTACTTAAGCATTTATATGTTCGTATGTTTATGAAAACTAGGGAATTATATTCCAGAAGATGTGCTGAATATTCGAAGGATCCGATCTGCCTTACCTTCAGAGAAATCGGATAAAAATTGAGTAAGAAAATTCGGTATGACCTATCAGCGTGTACTGGAGATAATGGATGACAAAGGCAAACTATCCCATCCCCTTGTTCTTGTGCTATGCTTAGAAACATATCGACCGCTTTGGCAAGAAAGTTCGGGAACTATTTTTGTCTTCAATTCTACCCCCGAACTCTGAGCTCTGGAATTGGGAATTTTGCGTCTACCTTAATGATGGCCATATCAAGTTTTCGCAGTTCCGTATTTTGTGTTCAAATTTTCGCCACGGAATTTTCATTAAGAGAAGCAGTTCATTTTTTTTTTTTTTTTTTTTTTTTTTTTTCCCACATTGTTGCTGAAGAAATAAGGAGGTGCTTAACTTTCTTTCAATTTTTTTTTTTTTTAATTTTTTTTAATTATAGATATTCGCTTTGTGCGTAGGTCTTCCTCTGTCTTTTTTAAAATGGGGGTCTCGGTTATTTAAATAGGCGATGTCCCTCCAGCTTTTCATGCTTCCCCCCCCCCCCCATTTTTTTATAGCTCAGAGGTTTAAATTAAAGTGAAAAAAGATATGTTCTTATTACTTTTAGTGGAGACAGAAATATAAATCTAGGAATATTAAATAGCGATACAAATACCATTCCGCTCGAACATTGGCCGAGTGGTCAAAGCCATTGTGTACTGGTAGTTCGAGATGTGTTCGACCCCGAGAAAAGGGCTAGGGGCTAGTTGGTTTTCGTAATTTTTTTTTATGTGTAACATGAATACAAGCCACTTTCCCTGTGTAAAGTCCTCCACGAAGGCATCCCTCCTCTTGACCAGTTTTCCCTTGTGTTCAAAATAACCATAACCGTAACGAATGCCATCTCGCTTTGGATGCGATACTGTTATCGAGGTGTTTATCGGCGTATTAAATTTTAGGTGTTTAGTGGTTAGTAATCGTTTTGCTAATACATGAATACACCACACACAACGAGTGTGTCGATTTTCGATGGTTCACTATAAATGTCGGCTCACTTTTCAAATTGTTAACACTAATATATTACATTTAAAACAGTATTACATTTAAAGAAATTAATAAAAATAAATAGAAAGAATCTGCATAAATATATATATGTTTCTCGCACTGTGATAAAACAACGGTACCTGGAGCCATCAAATTTTGAATACTGTACATGGTCATCTCAAAGCCCGAATTTATCTTTATTGTCTATTTCATATTTTGTAACACGAATTTTTGATTAACAAACTCGACGAAAGATTTCAGGTAATTCTTATTATTGTTCCCGTTATGTAGCAATTATGATTGTAAACTAAAGCTCTTCCATTAAACTGATGTACTAATCCCTACTTCTCCGAAGACAAAAAATGTCCAAAAGAAAGAATCTTTGTCTTAATATATCACCTACAAGTTGCCAAGTGATAAATTCCACTGAATACTGGTAGGTCGACCTGGTTTTGTTCCCAAACGAACTGGCTGTTGTATGGTTGACTCCAGAAGTTTAACCCATGTGTAAGGCAAGCGTATTTGTACGTAGCGTATTCAGAAACTAAGTGCCGTTTCATTCTAGTGCCGTCGCAGCGCTGTGATAGGCGTCCCGCGCATGCGCACTAGTCTTTCCTGTTCACTGACTTTCAATTGTCGCCATTTTGGTTGCTCTATGTTGTGTTTTCAGTTTGCTGTGCACATTCAAAATGTTTAAGACAATTACTTCTCCCGCTGACTGTGAGATTCGTGCCGTAATTAAATTTTTGAACGCGAGGAAGGTTAAACCGGCCGAAATTTATCGTCAAGTGACAGAAGTTTACGGTGAATACGCGATAAGTGATGGAATGGTGAGAAAGTGGGTAAGAATGTTTAATGCAGGTCGAAAAAATGTCCATGCCGAGGCTCGGAGTGGTTGGCCTTCTGTTGTCACCGATGATTTGGTAAGGAAAGTTGATGAAGCAATTCATGAGAACTGACGCTTCACAATGACAACTCTTTCAGAGGCATTTCCACAAATTTCACGTACTGTTTTGTTCGAAATTGTGTCTGACCGCTTGAATTATCGCAAACTGTGTTCCCGATGGGTTCAAAAATGCTCACTGATGTTCACAAAACAAAGCGACTTGGTAGTGCCCTGACATTTCTCACGCGGTACAGTGATGAGGGAGAAAACTTTTTAAACCAAATCGTGACAGGTGATGAAACTTGGTGTGTCATTTCACACCAGAATCGAAACAACAATCGATGGAGTGGAGACACACTCATTCTCCGAAAAACAAAAGTTCAAAGTGACAATGTCATTACAAAAAAGCATGTGCACTGTCTTCTGGGATAGGAAAGGCGTTTTGCTTACTGAATTTCTTCCTAGAGGTGAAACCATTAATGCGGCACGATATTGTGAGACTTTAACAAAACTAAGGCGTGCCATTCAAAACAAACCCCATACTGCTGGTGTCACTCAATCGTTAATTCGACTCTTTCATTGGGAGCGGTTCGATCACCTGCCGTACAGGCCGGACTTGGCGCCGTCCGACTATCACTTGTTCCTGCACATGAAGCGCGAGCTTGGTGGCAAACGCTTTGGATCTGACGATGACACGAAAAATGCTGTCGAGTCGTGGTTATCGAAACTGGCGGGAAGTTTCTTTGACGATGGTATACAAAAACTATGTCACCCGCTATGACAAGTGTTTGATCATTGGCGGAAACTATGTTGAAAAATAGTATATCCAAGACATGTATTTTCATGTAAAAATAGAATTGGATTCGAAAAAATTGTTTTACTTTTTTTTTTTTTTTTTTTTTTTTTCAAAACGGTACTTAGTTTCTGAATACGCCTCGTAGTACCCTTAGAAAAGGCCACCACGATGGCATCCAACCCCGCAGATTGATAGCTGTTATGTGCTTTGCTGTATTTAAATAACCTAATTTAACCACTCTCCAAGCAACTAAGATCTCTGAATATTTGTAATTTGATTTGAGTTCTAATCTCATCATATGAATACGTACGTGATTTTTACCATGATTTGTCGCATTCGAACAAACTTCTCATCATTTGGTTCAGTGTTTTTAAATGTCTTTCCACTTTCTTCATAATTTTTGTTTCAGAACAAGGGAGAATTTTCTGAAAAAGTTTCATCTTGTTCTTTACCTGTTCTCTTATTTTATGAATTAAAAATTTCGAACATAATCTAAAGCATTGCTTTTTTCTTCCTTGTGCAAAAGAAAGGACGATTGTAATCGCGAAAAATTTCGGGTATCAAATTTCAACGAAAATATCCATTTTGACCATTCTCCAATCCATTTGAACGATGTTTTTACCTGACATCTGTACGTAGAGACAGAATAAAGGACTCTTATTTCAAAAATGGATTGCAAAATGCATTTAAAATAGAATCAAAAGAGTTTTTTTTTTTTTTTCCATGACGCCTGTACTTACGTACGTATTTATCTCGCATAACTCAAAAAAAAAAAAGAAGCCCTAAAATGGTGAAATTTTGTATATGGGACTGCTGTAACGTGTAGTTGTGCACCTCCCTTTTTTGTTGCAGTCGGCCGCTATATCCGCTCTGTTACCCAACTCTGGGAGCTCTGTGTTTTTATTATGTTGATAAATTGTGCATTTTTTTCCTTTGAAAGTGGTTGAATTATGTTGTTCCGTTTAAGGTTTGGCTTTTATGCTTTTAGTTAACTTGCGTACAATATTTATAGAATTATCAACAATTTAAAATTTTAATTGAAGCTAAGCCTAACGAGGCCGCCATTTGTTTACATTTGAAACTTAGTGGGATAGTGAATTTAAACAAAAAGTTGGTGCACCAGCTTCAATGTCTTTTTCCCAGTGGGACATTTTTTCCTTTGAAAGTGGTTGAATTATGTTGTTCCGTTTAAGGTTTGGCTTTTATGTCTTTAGTTAATCTGCGTACAGTAGTTATAGAATTATCAACAATTTAAAATTTTAAGTGAAGCTAAGCCTAACGAGGCCACCATTTGTTTACATTTGAAACTTAGTGGAATAGTGAATTTAAATAAAAATTTGGTGCACCAGCTTCAGTGTCTTTTTCCCATTGGGACCGAAAGTTCAACTTTTCTGCATCGAAAATTTTATCTTCCTGTCCGTTGGCCGAATTGCTTGTTTTTGTGTACAAACTTTTAATTTAAATTGTAAAAATTGTTTTTAATTGTATTTGGTGTTTTAGGTATTTCTGTATTTTACAATTTTTATTGAAGATGTCTTGAGTTTTTATGTATTTTTTGCCTTGCCACAAGCTGAAAACAGAATTAATTGAATTGTATTTCAAATGAAATTCGAGAAATAAGTTTAAATGAAATGCAGCAGAGAATGTATATTATTTGAGGAAGTCATATGGTACCCACATCAGATATTTTTAATGGAGTTTCTTTCCCTTTTTTCCCCCCTCATTGTATTCCGTTGCGTTTTAACGCACTAAATTGTTTGTGCGTTCACTCAGTCAAACTTCAATTTTTTTCTGCAATATTGCATTTCTTGGTCTCGTTATAGATTCAGGTTTATGGTACGATTACTCTTTCTAGTGAAAATACAAATAAACTGGTTGTTTTATTATGTGATTGTGCAAAACAGAATTTTTAAGTATGGTATATAAGAAGAGAAATTGCTTTTAACGTCTATAGAACACTGCACTTTTTAGTGGCTGACGATAAAATATAATTAAATTTTAATCAACTGCGATAAAGGAAAATTAAAAAATCTAATTCGAAGTTTTATAAAATTATTAAATTTTACTTCAATTTTTCATTATTTTTTTTTAAATTAGAAGAAAGTTTATTTAGTTGAATTTAATTTTGTCTACTTATCGTAAATTCAACTTGAAAATAATTCGAATTTAGTGAATACAGTTCAGCATTTTTCATTGTGTAATTCTATTGTTCCTTCTCGGATCATCTCCACCCCGTAGGTAATAAATTCACTTGACCTTCGGAATGAACAATAGCTGAAACTCCTTTTGTTTCTTTTTTACGTTACTGCGTAATTAACGCGATTATTTTTGTTGAAAAGCGTAATATTTTGGAGAAAAAAATTACTCGCCCTTACAATTTTCACATTGTAAGAGGAAAGGAAGAACATTCTGGAAATTAATATTTTATCGACTTATCCATGTGCTTGAGATAAGGAGAAAAACCTTAAATTCACCTACTTTCGGTTTACTTTCTTTATTACATTAACACATACCGAAGACAAACCTCTATATTTGTTGTACCATGCTATTTGCAACCAAACTGAATAACTTCCCATGATTTATAAACGCACCTGTTAAGTGTCTTTTATATGATGATAAAAAATTTACATTTACGTTTAAAAAAATATTTGTAACATGTTTACGAAAATCGTATCTAAGTATATAAAAGAAAAAGAAGAGTAATTGCATTTTCATGTACAGTTTTATAATACGTTTTAGATGCAGTTTTAAACTACGTTCTTTTTATGTTAATCGAAAGTAATTAACGTGCTGTTGTACGTTATAGAACTGCAACGTCTAGATGACATTCAGAACGTTCTTATAGAACGTTGTACGAGCGTGTTTTCTGGAACGTTCTTTGTACGATACATGAGAGTGCAACTAACGTGCAAGCTTTTCTTCGATACAGAAATGTAACATTTAGACATAATTTAGAAAGTTTCGATATAACGTTCTTTGTAAAACTTTCTTTACACCTCGCATGAGAATGCTACATTAGTAGCATTCTCATGCGATATAGATGTCTTTCAGTTCGTTCTGATAGAACGTCGTATAAACGTTCTTGTAAAACGTTGCATAAACGTTTCTGACATGTTACACGAGACTGCTACTAGCACCGGTAGCATATTTCACAAGTGCACATCAGCGCAGCCACTGAGGGAGGGGTTTCAAAAATGGACCAATAAGCTGCTATTGCTCTTGTGACGTTAAATCTTCGTGCATGTGAGCGTATGTTGTTTACGTTTTAATTTGCATTTGTTTCGCAGTTATAAATATATGGCGTAATAGTAGAAATCTTGTAGTGCTTTCATTTTCTGAGTTTAATTAATCGATGGCATTTCAACTTCGATATTTTTATCACGCATTAATATTTGGATTGATGTTCACGGCATATTATGTGGATTAAGAGAATTCAAGTGTACTGAAAGTGTTACAATGAATCTAGTGTTTTCTTATTTATTCTTTTGATTTTTAAAGTGTAAGATTCAGAACACATATGATCTGATTATATCCATTGTTAAAATTAAACGTTATATGTGAATAAATTGAATATACTCCTTGTGAATAAGATAATTTCACTCTGCTTGATGAATATTTCGTGTGTCGACAGTTATTAAATGTGAAATTTAACACACTAAATGTATACGAATGCAAATTAGTAAATTTCACTTTGACTAAAATTCTGCATTGGTTATTATTATAGAACATCTTTTTCGTATAGACTGCAATAAAAAGTGCTGACTTCTACTTACATATATAACTGGTGAAAATATTTTTCTCATACGCATAGTTTTATGTAACGATTGCATTAGGGCTCAGATGTTTATCAAACATTTCTTTCATCATCTTATTTACGACTTATTAAGTAATATTTCACATCGATATTTTTTAGAAGTATCCAACATGTGTTTATATTTATTTCAACCAGGTAGTGTAACCTTCATAATTGCCTATATTTGATCTAACTTCGCAATAAAAAGTTTCAGAAGCAATCCGAGATCCTTTAATTATTTTTTACAGAAAATTGCGTGGCAGAATATTTTCAACCGTCTTGCTTAAATCTCAAAGAACGCGAAAGGTCATGTGACATGACAGAAATATTACTGGATGCTCATTGGTCCATCCTAGAAGCCACTCCCTCGGTGGCTACACAGATGTGCACTTGTGAAATATGCGCACCGGTACTAGATGTGCAGTTGTCGTTTTAGAATCATAACATGTGGACGTGATCCGGAACATTTCGCTTGAACGTTCATGAAACATTCACACGTGTTCTGAACGTTCTGGTACTAGTTAGGTAGTAGTAACAGATACCGAAATTTACAAAGTTAACAAATAGATAAACGTTGGATATATTGTTGCGTTTTTCTTTCTTCTGACACCAGTTTTTACGTTATTTTCTTCCTTCACGTTCGTACGGGGTTTGTAGATTTGGAGTGAATAACGACGACCCTGGATGAAGTATCGAAACACACTTTATTTATCAATATTAATCAGGACAGCTCCAAAACACTTTTACAGTCGTCGAAGATCTACTACAAACACGCTGGAACAATCAGCGTCACAGCTTTCACACTGTCTGGCAATAACGGTGGAGACAGCTTCCGTCAAAGCACCCGACTCTGTTTTCCGGAGTACAGCTCCCGCCTCGGCTTGGTCCTTCTCGGAACTCCACGTACTCTCGAGACTCTCCACGCTACAACTCGCGATGCACTCGACGACACACGAGCACAGTCGGTTCAGTCGTTCCCGGAGCCTAACACGCTCTCTCGACGATGCACTAACCGCGATACACTAACAGACTCCTTCAGTGCACTCGACGACACACTCGACTGTCAACTCGATCGACTCCGCAGGGATTGACTCGCTAGACGAGACGCACTCTCGATACTGACTCTCTCGCACTCTATGTGAGGCACACACACTAACTGACTGCGGACCAGCAGGGTTTTTATAGCTTTCGGCTTGTGTTCGAGAACAATCTGGGCTAAACCGGTAAGAATTCGTTCCAGAAGGTTCTCCATCCTTCCATGATATATCGCCAATTTTGTCGCCAAATTGGCGATTTCTCGCCAAATGTGGCAACCCCGCCTTCTATTACAATTTTTTATGGCAACCCTAAAACTGCTTTGCGGGGAAGCCATCTTACCGTGCCTGTACATTTCGTAACAATATATTAGGAAAAAATACTTATCTGTATATCAGAATTATTTCCGAATCTGATTTTTCTGTATCTATTCGCATTAGGTTTATTTTTCTTTAATTCGAATTGGCACTGAAAACTAATACTTCCATAAACTGTGTGAAGCTTTTTTATTATTATTTTATATTTTAGCTTTAGCTTAGATGATAAACTGCTTTATTAGCAATTTTTTAGCTTTAGCTTAGATGGTAAACTGCTTTATTATAAATTTTTTAGCTTTAGCTTAGGTGGTAAACTGCTTTATTAGCAATTTACCATCTCCATCAGATTAGTTTAGTGATGAAATTGTATGTTAAAATGTAGTCATTTTTCGTCTTGTCCCTTAACGTAAGTGCTGCTTTTTATGGCCGTAGCGTGTGATTGTGACAGTTTTCGTTTAAAATTTTTTAGTTTGCTCGCAGTTTAATGAGACATTACCAGACATCCACGTCAAGGTTTAGTCTGATGGCTGTTAAAAAATTCAAAAAAAGGGAATAATCCAAATTATAATTAACAGTAAAATACTAATAATAGTCTGCCTGCATTTTCAAGTAATTTAATTTTCAAGAATTCATTCATTTGGTTACATAAATAAATTCTGTATTCAAGGCAAAAAGAACGTACTGTGAAGAATGGAAGAGTAAACGTCATTAGTAATTCCAAATGATAATTAACAATAAAGCACTATTCATAAGTAGTTTAATCTGCAGCATTAGTTCATTTGCTTACATAAATTAATTTAGAAATCAAAACAAAAAGAACATAGTGTGAAGAACGGAAGAATGAACGTGATTAGTAATCCAGATTGTAATTAATAGTTGTAGAGTCATTAGCTTATTTTGAAGCAGGATATGTCAAAAATATGCAATGCCCTCTTCGGGACTCGAACGTGGACCTCTCCGAATACCCGCCGAGTGTGCTACCCGTTACATCACGAAGGCATGCAGGAAGGAAGGAGAAAATATCTTATACAGTAAAGTACAACTCATATGTAATTTAATCTGCAGAATTAGTTCATTTGATTACATAAATTAATTCAGCATCAAGGCAAAAAGAACATACCGTTAAAAACGGAAGAATGAACATCACTAGTAATCCAAATTACAGAGGCTGTTCGCACATTTTTTAGACGATTTTGGTAAGCGGTAATAAAACATCGTTTGCTGCAAAAGAAGTAATTGCAATTGTACTATGTTTTTAAAAGTCAAAATGATCGTCTGTGGCTTGAAAGTTTTGTTTTTATTCAAAATGGCGAATTTAACAAAGCAGTGGTTCGAAGGCTACATTTACGCTCTTTCCGAAGAGAAATATGCATACTCCGTTATCCAAAAACGATGTGAGAGTCGTGGTTTTGTGATATCTAAAGCGTCGATAGGTAATGTCATCAACAGGAAAGGAAAAAAACGTCAAATTGGAGCCTCAAGTGGGACAAAAATTCCAAACAAGCATCCAAGGAAAAAACGGACCTCTTCGACTATTGCAAAGGTACGTTGTTTATTGTTAAAATAAAATCCCCCTAGTCAAAGGACAGTTCCAAAATTATTAAAAGGCTCGGTGTTCACTGTAAACAAAATGATAAACGTTGATTTAAATCTTATGAAAGCGAAAAAACGCAATGTGCATCGTCTTCTTCCAAAGCATATCGCTCGACGCAGGACACGCTGCAGAATTCTATATGAGAAACACTTATCCAAAGAAAAATAGAAAACAATTGTCACAACAGATGAAGCATGGGTGTATTTAAATGACTGTAACAAAAAAGAGCCATTTATTATCATAAAAGGGAGAAAAAAATTTAAGTACATGGTTCAAAGAATCGAAAGAAAGTTTTTCTAAGGGTTTCATGATTGTTGCTGGTTTTTCTTATAATGGCACGTTAAAAATAAAGAGAGTGCAAAAAAATGTCAAGATTAACTCCAAATACTATCAGGAACATATTTTATTGCCAATTTTTCTGAATGAAATACCATCGCTTTACCCACAGTGCCATCCATCTGTGAGACTTCATCAGGGCAAAGCTAGCAGTCACACATCAAAATCCACTGTAAATTTCCTAAAAGAAATGGAACAAAAAACTGGTATCGAGGCCATTCCCTTCACTGATATCTCTACTAAATCTCCCGATGTGTCACCTATGGATTTTTGTGATTTCGGACTTGTAAAAACTGCAGTATCCGAACGTTGTCCCAAAACCCTAACAGGACTCTAGAAAGCTGTTCTTGAGGAATGGGATAGAATACCTCTTCTGCCACTTCAAAAGGCATTATTATCCTGGAAATTGCGGTGTCGAAAGATAGTTCAGAATAAGGGATGTCAAATAGAACATTTAAAACACAAGAATTTTATGTAATTTGGTTTTGTGAATACAATATACATCGTCTAAAAAATGTGTGAACAGCCTCTGTGTAAGTTGGCTTTTGCTTCTTGATGTCCGTGTCTGCTTTAGCCATTGCAAACATTAGCGTATTACATTTTAGCGAATAAATCAAATGCTGACAGTTCTCCTCCCCCAGACTTCCGTAAACATTCTGCTATAAGTTAGCAGAAATGTAGCGTAATTAATTCTACGTTTAAAATATTGATACGGGGATATCAGTTAAAAAAAAAGCCTGGCGTAGAAAAACAAAATTGAGTAATAATATCACGAATTTCAATACGTTTGAAGCTTTGAATACAAAATGCTACCCATTACACCGTAGTTTAAGAAATAAATATTTTTCAACAATCATTCTGTTTAGATTTCGAAATTTCGTGAAGTAACAGTGGCCTGTTTACCTTGTTAGCGTGCAAAATAATAAATATTCCGTTGCAAAATAAAGGTTATTAATATTTATATTTTAGTTTTCGCAAGGGCGGGGAACCTCTGTAAGCGTGTGGTAATGAAATGTTGCACGATATCGGAAATTGTAAATGTCTGACGGGGTTACGTTGCATTGAGCTCGGTTTATTTCTAAATGCAAAAGTCTGGCAGAACTAACGCCCTTTTTGACTTGAAGTGGTAATTTATACCAAATCTTTTATTACGGGATTGTACAAATTAGAAAAAAAATCTTAACTATGTAGTAATGAAGTACGTTATACGAAATTTTAGGTGAAAATTGCACGTACACTGCGGGGAAAAAAAGGGGGGCAGTTCTATATCTCTCATTCTACTGGACCGATTGACGAAATTCAGCTTGTGTTTTTCATGTCTCAAAATCACGACTCAAGATATCTATTAGATTTATATATAGCATTGTTCTAATATAGGTCTTTTGACAAAAAATCGGACTTTTTCTGAAATGACATGCCATTTTTTTTCCATATTTCGATTCTACGACTCAAATTATGCCAAATTGCCAAGTTTTGTAAAAATCTCACGAGTAGTCTTTAAAAAATGAATTTTCAAAATTTTCGACACAACATTCGGCAGGAAAGTAGCATATATATTTATGCATAAAACAAAATCAATAATTATATACAGAAATGAAAACAATAATAAATTTATGTAAGTTATCAGATAATGACATACTGGAGACTTAAAACAGAATTATGTATAAAGTGAAAATAAACAGCATAAAATGAAACAAAAGGACATTAATAGGGCACGTGATCCCCCCCCCATTCTGTATACAAAGTTTACACGCTTTCAATTAGATGGTCAATAACCGCAGAATTAAGCAATCGCCATTCTTCTTGTAGAGCAGTTTCCAGCTCAATAAGAGTGGCTGGAGGTGGGAAACGTGAAGATACAACACGGCCGAGAGCATCCCCAAAGATTTTCAATAGGATTAAGGTCGGGCGAATATGCTAGCCACGCCATACGTGCAATCTCTTCTCTCCAGGTGGTCATCGACGATGTCTGCTCTATGGGGACGTGCGTTATCGTCCATTAAAACAAAAGTAGAGCCAACTGCTGCAGCGTACAATCTCACAATGGGTTCTAGGACTTATCTCGCTACCGGACAGCCGTCAAAGAACCCCGTTTAAAGATGTGCAGGTCGGTGCGGTATCCTAATGAAATCCCTGCCCATACCATAATGCTTCCGCCTCGGAAAGCGTGATGTTCGGTGATGCTTTGGGACTGATTGCGTGTTCGTTGCTCACGCCATGTCCTTATACGCTTATCATCTGGCTCTAAAGCAAATCTTGACTCAACAGTAAACATAACATTGCCCCAATCAGACACATTACAATTGACATGTTCTCGGCACCACTGTAATCGTGCCACTCTTGATTGGACGCATAGAGGAGCACAAACCCGGGCGTACAGTCCACTCATATGTAATCTTCGGCGTACAGTAGCTGCAGATATCGCCTTACCAATGGAGGCTGTAACCATAGATGCCACACGTGTGGAGGTCGCTCTGCGATTCCGCTTGTCTACAGTAGCAATATATCGATCTTCCGCGGAGGTTGTATCCCTTTGGCGACCGGCTACGGGCCTTTGGACAACTGTCTGAATGTGTGTGGCTTGGAATTGTTTCCATAAATGTGAAATTACCGAATGATAAACGCCGAAGAAAAGAGCAAAATCTGTGATCGACTGTCCTGCTTCAATGCGCCCCACAGCACGCCAGCGCTCAGAATCTTCCATTCGTCTTCTGGAAGTCCTAGAAACACGTATGTCTTGAAAACAAATTTAAAAAGTTTTAAACACCTTCTATCAGTACTTGCAGTCAACTTCTGTAACTCTTCATAAAGCTGGCTTCTTATAAGAGTGCATATTTCTTAACATGCACGATTGGCTTGTACCTAACATATTTGCATACTTCCATCTACCTCTGCAGCGAATTGCAACCTCTTCAATTCTTATTGGCTTCCGGAAATTAGCATTTTCCCTTCCGTGCTTAACTTTTGGAAGTGAGTGTATATATTTAATATCTCTTTTTTTATTAAACTTACTTCATTCATTCTTCCAGAATTTGAAATTTGGGCTTAATCCAAATATAATTCGCACATTTTTTATTATTTATTATTAAAATTTGTATTTTAAAATATTTTTTATAAATTTTTCGGAAACATTTTGTATTATAACCTACAAAAGTTTTAACATCATCTTAAAGTAGATGCATTTCCAGGCACACCTGCAAAAAATTAGTTTTTTTGTTTAAAACTTTCTAAGATAATTTACATACTGGAGCATTTTGATTTTTTTTTTTTTTTTTTTTTTTTTTTTTTTTTTTTTTTTTTGAGCGATAATATAACACCGAACAATAATACGCACTTTGCTAAAATTATTTGAAAGTATGAAGGATGACCCTTTTTTTCCACTCGTTTACAATAAAAAAAGAAAACGAAAATAGGTTGCTATAAATTAAAAAGTTCGCCAACTAAATTATTCTTCCGAAATTTAATATTTGGACATGATTGGAGTCGTAGAATCGAAATGTGGAAAAATATTGGCATGCCATTTCAGAAAAAATCCGATTTTTTATCAAATACATACGTTAGATGATGCTATATATAAATCTAATATATGTTATCCTATGTCGCGCTTTCGAGACATGAAAAACGCAATTTGAATTTCCTCAATTGGCCCAGTAGAACGGGAGATATAGAACTGCCCTTCCCCCCCTCTCTTCCGCTGTTTACCATATTAATATTATGTCAAGATATTGGACTTAACTGTATTTATGGCACACGGGCAAGCAATACTACATAAATCGATGGCTGTAATAGAGAATTTACAAAGCTTATCAAGACAAGATGACGATATAATTATAGCATTAGTCATAAGGGCATAAAATACGGGAGTTCCGTTCACACCTGCGAGAACGGCGTGTAAGCCGTGGCCAATGAGAGAAGCTAAATTTGCGCATTCGTGGATGTGTCTACAACTTTCCCGCGCTCTTCTCCTGCTCGATTAATTTCCCGCGTTCGCTCTGCTTGTTTTGTGACCGCGAAATCTTCTATAGAACGCTGCTTCATTTTAGCTTCGCTCTGATTGGTCGACACTTATCCCAAACTCGGCGTAAAGTTAAAAATTTTGAACCCTATGCAATGAGCCGTAAGATACACAGAGACCTTAAACTCCAAAATCTGGCGTTATTCATCAATAAATTAAATAATAATTTTTTCAAGAAAGCCATCAGCAACGCGGAGGTAAATTATTCTGACAATTTTAAGTACGAGCTCCTAAAAATTGACATCAATTTAAGGCCCTATGCAACCCACATTTATCGGAATCCCTCATAAATACTCCTAACTTCTGCCAGCCAATATTGAAGTTTCAAAGTATGACTTCTACATTTACACTGGCCTGGGCCACATCTACACAATCTTCCTGCAGTCCATGAGCCCTAAACCAGATTTTGTGACGTAGCACAGACTGGTTGCCTTGGCAACGGAGCTCGGCTTTAACCACTTATGCCCTTTACGCCCTTGTCCGAAACACAGCTTAAGGTGCTATTATGATAAAAACTTAGAACAGGAATAAGCGTAGAAGACACCAAGACGTTTGATAGGAGTACTGTCTGTACTGCTAGGCTTCTGATCCAGTAAAACATCGTACAGGGATTTCGTGCTATCTTTTCAGAAGGGCGCGAAGTTATACAGGGTGAATCTAAAAAGTGGGCAGAAGTTCACGGGGTGTTAGAACGCTGCTATAGAAGCAGTATTCGTCGTAGAAAGTTTGGGGCGAGCCGTTAGCTAGCATTGTAAATGGTATCAAAAGGATTGATCCTAGCATTCAACGGCATTTTCTACCGGGGATTGCCGAGAGAATGGATGGTTATACGAATCACGAAATTTCCAAGGCGATGGATTGATCTAAAGCTTGGCCACCAAGATCGCCGGATCTCTCGTGTTTGGACCTTTTTCCTGTAGGGCCATATGAAAAGCCTAATCTATGAGAATATAATGCACGAAATATACACTTACAAATACAATAAATATACTAATTACAAATGCAATTACTATACACTTACAAATGCAATTAAAAATGCTCATTTTAATTATTATATAATAAAATGCCACAAATAAGTAAACAGAAGCAGCAGTTCAATACTTAAAAACCAAAATTATAAGTAAATAAATACAAATATGTACAACAAATACATACCTGTCTTCTTACCTCCACCGAGGCCATGCAAAATGTTCTTTTCCATTTCAGCTACACTTTTCAAAACTTGTGTTTTTAACCTAAAATCTTTTCAACAACCATATAATTTGAAAGCGAGTAATCATCGCTGGTAAAGTCTCCGGTTTTTTAAAAAAACATTAAAGTTTGTATTCATAAACCAGCGTTAAAATGTTTTATTCTTCTGGCGGAAATAATTGCCTTTTGTGCGGTAAGAGGCTCATTTGGTCTTCAACTAACAAACATTTGAATCCTTAATGGCATAATAATGGTTATTTATAATGTATTTAAAACTTTATTTTCAATCTTAAAAAATAATTCGAAAGTATTATGACTTCTGAAATATACTGCTTACGCAACGCAGCAATTTTGTTGAGTTGTATCACCCTCTCCTTACTCTTTAAAAAAAAAGAAAGAAAAAGATAGTTACGCCGTGCGTCATACTTATTCCTCGGAAGTGCCATCAAATTTGACATTATTTTGTGTTGCCCTCTCGGTTACTTGGGCGACATGCAATGTTAAACACGCAGCAAAATGCGGCTATATAATAGCGGCAATTAAATTTTTACTTTTACCCAGATTGAATTTTCAATTCTGTGTAGAATCTACCTACTAACGTTATTTTTGTCTTGCTTGTAATACATTAGTTGCATTTAATAACACACTTGATTTGAGAGAAATGGGGAAGTTGATAAGTTTGAATATTTCTTAATTTTATTATTGTTAGGTAAAATATGTTTTAAGATAATTTTCTTATAATCAAAATAATTTCATAATTTTTTTTTTTTTTTTTTTTTTTGTGTGTGTGTGTGTGTGTGTGTGTGTGTGTGTGTGTGTGTGTGTGTGTGTGTGTGTGTGTGTGTGTGAATTAGGAAAATTAATTTACAGTTATTTTTGAGTTGGGGTTAATTGATATATCTTAGGAAATGTTGACTCTTTTCTAGAAGATAAATACTGTTACGACTTTTGTGTATTATAGGGGGACCGGAAAGTAATGTCGTTTCTGCGCATGTCGACAAAAACATGCTAAGGGCAGAAGTGGAAGCAAATCCATGTCAACCACTCTTAACCAACCTTGGTCGACCATCCAAGAACATTTAAAGTAGAATGGAAAAATAAGCAAAACAAATGTTTGAGTCCCCGTAATCTGGGCCCACCAGCGGCCGAGCGGTAAAGTCGCTGAACACTGGTAGTTCGGTCCGAGGTTCGAAACCCGCGAACGGGCTGGCTGCATGGGCGTTTTCGTGGTTTTCCCCATGTGTAACGTGTATACGAGCCAGTTTCCCTTAGAAAGTCCTCCACGAAGGCATCCCTCCCCTTAGGCAGATAGCCCTAGTGTGCTTTGCCATAATTAAATACACCATACATTAAATACACCCCGTAATCTGTTCGAAAAGAACAAAGCCAACCTATCTATCCCATGCAACGTACTGCTTCAATGGCACGATACAGAACCGATTTTTGATCGTTTGATTAGTGCAGACAAAAAAATCAATCCTATATGATAATCCAAAATTCAAAAGGCAGTTTTAATAGGGGTTACAAAGGGTTTACATCCCGAAAAGACGCTTCTGGATGTTTGATGGAGTATTCGCGGAATTGTTCATTTTCAATTGCTGAAACCTGGACAAACTGTTAATGCAGACCTTTATCGTGAACAATTGGATGGAGTAAACCAATCTTTATCGAAAAATATCAATTGTCATTCTGCAACACGACAATGCAAGACCGCACTGTGCAAGAAGAACACTGGAAAAAAATAATGAATTGGGGTGGGAGGTACTGCCATACTCAACAACCATACTCGGCTGATTTAACAGCATTGGGCCCACCCAGCGGTAACGTCGCTGAACACTGGTAGTTCGGTCCGAGGTTCGAATCCCGCGAACGGGCTGGCTGCATGGGTGTTTTCGTGGTTTTCCTCATGTGTAACGTGTATACGAGCCAGTTTTCCTTAAAAAGTCCTCCACGAAGGCATCCCTCCCTTAAAGCACATAGCCTTCGAGTGCTTTGCCGTAATCTAATAAACCAAACCAAACCAATCGCAGCATTGGATTTCCATTTATTCGGATCCCTACAACATTTTCTTATAGGCAAAAAATTTGGATGATATCCAAAATGTCCTCTCGAGGTATTTTACTCAAAAACCAATTGATTTTTATCGGTCCGGGATTGAAAATCTGCACATTAAATGGCAAAAGGTTGTTGATAACGAGGGTGATTATATTATTGATTAAAAATAAAAACTTGTTAAAAATGTATTCGTTTGAATTTAATGTAAGAAAGCGACATTACTTTCCGGTCCTCCTGTTATATGTAAATAATAAGATCACAGGGGGAGGCAAGTCTATTTAACATTTAGTAAATGGCTGTCTAGAAAAATTGGCGAAAAATCGCCAAAATTTCCCAAACTAGGCAAAAATTTGACGTAGTTTTGATCCTACCCCTGTATAATTGCATAATCTAATATCTATCCTAAGTCGCGCTTTTGAGACATGAAAAACTCAATTTGAATTTTGTCAATCGACCCAGTAGAGCGGGTTTTTTTTTTTTTTTCCCCGCAGTGTGCATTTCTACTGTCAGACCAATTACGGCATATGCTTCGCCAGCCTGGGCCGCAGCTACAGCTGCAGATACTTAAACACTTCAAACTGTGCAAAACCAATATTTTTAGAACTATCACGCATGCGCACAATTTTGTTAGAAATCAACTCCTTCACGAGGACTTAGAAATAAAACCGATGTATAAATTTCTACAAAAAGCTAACGGAAAATGTTTCAACAATGCCAGTGATTTCCTAAATCACTTTAAATTATCTGTTTCACTGCCAAATAGTAACTAAAGATCATCACCTGAGGCCCCTCTACCATTTCAAACCTCAACGACAATCAAAATTTCCTTACTTAGTGTTTTCCCTACTTAGTACTATTACGAACCCATACGTGCGATATATATGAGATAATTTAAGTGGTCTCAAGACCTTTAAATCTTTAAAAATATCGATTTGGGGGAGGAGCATTTATAATAGTTGGATCGTATGACCCCCTTTAAATGTTGTTGACTTGTACATAAAGAACAAATAGCAATCTTGGTCAATTTAACATTTCTTTATTTTAGGCAGCAAATACTTTATAAGGTATTTCTCCCACCTTCTTAGCATGCCTTCTTAGTGTAGTGGTGAGCACGCTGGGTGCGCATTTCCAGAGGTCCGTGGTTCGATTCCCGGCGAGGGAGTTGCTCATTTTTCATCTCCCCTGCTTCCAATTAACCTAATGTGTCTGTTACGGTGAAACTCCGAAATCTGGAGAATGTCGACTTTCACTGGTGAATGTCAACATTCACATAGTCGCTTGGTGTATGTCCGAAATATTTTCCAAATACTCTTATTTCTGACTTACACCGGTGAATGTCGACATTCACCATGTACTAATGGTAAATGTTGAACATATAAGAATATTATATTTCCTTCTCCGCAATTCAGACGCGAAAAAACGCACTTGAGACTCAGAATAAGAACTTAAGACTATAAGAACTTAAAACACACAGTACATTGAAAATGAGAAAGGAAAATAACAGAAGTTATAAACTTACCAAATTATGTGATTCAAACCTTATTTATTTCA
Organism: Stegodyphus dumicola; assembly: GCF_044657685.1. Classification (NCBI taxonomy): domain Eukaryota; kingdom Metazoa; phylum Arthropoda; class Arachnida; order Araneae; family Eresidae; genus Stegodyphus; species Stegodyphus dumicola. The sequence goes on from NC_140771.1 coordinate 243,755,713, forward strand.
ACAACTTAAACTGTTATGACACTTTGAATTGCACAAGAGGCCCTTGCTTTTACAACTGCATTTATTTGTGGAACACTTCTTTTTGGAATGGCAGCGTGTACTACATATACTCCTCTCTTTCCGACCTACACCAGAGCATATCTGTGATTGTCGACATACACCGGTGAGGGTCCGAATGTACAAGAATGTAAAGAAATATTCGATCTTTTACCGACGTATTTGGTGAATGTTGACATTCTCCGGTGAAAGTCGACATTCTCCAATTTCGGTCTTTCACGGTAACATCTCTACAGCTTTTTAAGCGAACACGAAACTGGTGCAGTTCGCTTCAGGACACATCGATTCACGTTGATTCAAGATGAAAACTCAGTTCGGATTTGTGCTTGTTGGCTGATAGTAAATTTCAGCTCGCAGATTTAAGATCGCTATTGGCTGAAGCGTTTCGTGAGCATTATGCAGGAATCATACGAAATGGATTAATTTCGAAATGACGCAGTTGAGAGAAATTTATTATAAACAGTTGCTATTTTTAGGACAAAAAGGGGAAATAATCAAACTGAAATCGAGAATTAAACAAATTAAAGTTAGAATTTTAATTTGCATATTTTTTATCCTACGTATTGTTATATAAAACATTGAATATTTGGTAATTAATATTTATTAACTAAATACCAGTGTTATTTTCAGGCCCACCAGCGGCCGAGCGGTAAAGTCGCTGAACACTGGTAGTTCGGTCCGAGGTTCGAATCCCGCGAACGGGCTGGCTGCATGGGCCTTTTTGTGGTTTTTCCCATGTGTAACGTGTATACGAGCCAGTTTCCCTTAGAAATTCCTCCACGAAGGCATCCCATCCCTTAGGCAGATAGCCGTAGTGGGTTTTGCCATAATTAAATACACCAACACCAGTGTTATTTCAATATTTGTTAATTAAATGTCGTTCCTTAAAAATCCTACAAAAGCTGGTTACAATTGTCATACTACTTTTAAAAGAGCTTTAATGCTTTTTTAATGAATGCTAAAATTAATTAACGTGTCATACGTGGATTGTTTATCTATTAAATTTGATTAAATTATCAGCATGAGTTTAAAATTCCAGAAATAATATCCTTGATGAGAATTAGAGAAGGAGCATGGAGAGAATTTGGAAAATAATTTAGATGACGTTAGAATTAGAGCGGAAAGAGATAAAAATCAATAGAAACGAAAAGGTACTTATACAGTGTCTCACAAAAGTGATGGGACACTTGTGCTTTACGAAAGGAAACTGTAGTAAAATAAATTAAAAAAACATATAAAAATTTTGTGTGGATGTGTTTCATACTTAAATTTAGTAACAATTATTACATAACATACATTTTCTCAAAATATTAAAACAGTAATTTAATAAAAATACAATTGTTTGGAACGGAGCAAAAATGGCTCACATAAGTGATGGGACACTTACTTTTCCATCAAATATTTATCCAAAAATTTTACTTCTTAAAATGTTTTAATATTTTGTTGGATTTTCTTTTACTTTTAAAACGTGATTTAATCTTCTTGGGATGGATTCGACTAATTTTTTTTTTTTTTTTTTTTTTTTTTTTTTTTGTGATTTCTGGCGCGATTCTACCCCATTCTTCTTGAAGCACCGATTTTAATTTTTCTTTTGAAGAAATGGTGTGTTTGCGAATTCTTGATACCAGTTCTTGACAAATATTCTCTATGGGATTTAAGTCTGGAGATTGTGGTAGTGTTTTCATTATTTCAGGACAGTTATACAGCAGCCAGAGTCTAACGTTCAAAGCCGTGTGCTTGGGGTCATTGTCCTGGTAGAATTTAAAATCGTTATGAAGGTTCAATTTTCGTGCTGAAGATTTCAAATTTTGATTTAAAATGTCAATATACTTGTACTGATCCATTATACTGTCAATAAAAACAAGATTGCCAACTCCAGCGGACGACATACACCCCCATACCATAACTCCTCCTCCACCATGTTTTACTGTTGGCACCAAATTCTGTTTGCGAAATTCTTTCCTGGGTTTTCTCCACACCAAGATTCTACCGTCAGAACCAAATATATTAAATTTACTCTTATCAGCAAATACAACTTCATTCCAGTAATCAGAGTTCTTATTTATGTTGGATTTTGCGAAAGCCAGTCTGAGTTTTCTGTTCTTTTCACTCACGAAGAATATTTTCCCGGCTGCTCTACCGTGATATCTAGCAGATCGAATTATTCTTCTAATAGTCTCAGGATTAACAATTACTCCATATAATGCTTGTAAATCAGCAGCAACTTTAGGAGCACTCATTCTTGGATTTTTTTTTTTTTTTTTTTTTAAATATTTTGAACAAGAATTCGCTTTATTCCATTGGATAGCTTTGATGGTCGGCCAGGTCTTCTTTTATCCTGAATCATACGATTCTTTTTATATCGTTTAATGATATTGAAAGCTGTTGAATGACTCATGTTAACTGTTTCAGCAATATCTCTAATAGATTTTCCACGTTCAATATGCAAATTAATAACTAATTTTCGAATTTCAGGCAAAGTTTCTTTTCGTTTATCATTCATGGCTGCACAGAGCTAAAAACACAAAAACTCCAAAACAAACTGGAGAGAAATACTACAGACGATTTTATAAATTATTGCCAATTGCTTTTGAGTAAAAATAAAAACCCCAAAAAATATTTTTATTGTAGTATGTAGTAGTATCTAATGGTGTCCCATCACTTATGTGAGCCATTTTTTGTTCCGTTCTAAACAATTGTATTTTTATTAAATTAATATTTTAATATTTTGAGAAAATGTATGTTATGTAATAATTGTTACTAAATTCAAGTATGAAACACACCCACAAAAAATGTTTACATGTTTTTTAATTTATTTTATTACAGTTTCCTTTTGTAAAGCACATGTGTCCCATCACTTTTGTGAGACACTGTATATTCAAATTTTAGCTAATTTGAAATAATTTGTACGTATTACGTATCCTGGAATTTTTATGATGTCCTTGTTAATCAAAAATTCGAAATTCAAAATTCGGGCGTAAGTGACCGTGTTCGGATGGAGGACAACGTTATTCAAAATATAATGGCTCTAGGTGTGCTGTTTATAGTGGACAAACAATTCGCTGTTCATAATGGACGATGCAAAATCCCGTTTTAAAACCAATAGCCCATTCCGGCTAGCGCCCCTTAGGGCTAAAAACATAGAATATAAAATCTTTAAAAAAATCTAGCATTGTTATCATAAATATTATCTTCATGTAACGGTTCAGATGATATTTAGGTAATATAAAATGTGTATTTTACATTTCAGGCACATTATTCCTTTATTTGAAATGCTCATAGGGAAATGTAAAAATATCGAGAACACAGTTAACTTGATATAAATTTTGAATAATCCTCCTTTACTCGTGAATTGAGCATAAAAATTTGGCACATTAAAGATCGAAAATTTCATTATTTCGTGTCGCCTACGACATTAATAGAAAGTGACAGAATCACTTTTTTTGCTGTTTTTATCTACGTTTTCACCACCTTTCAATATGCTACCGTTTGAAAGATTAAAAATTCATTATATATATATATATATATATATATATATATATATATATATATAATTAAATATTCTTTGCGCCATTGCTGCAAGGAAGGAAATTTTAATTTAAACAAATTTAAATTCTTAACAAATACGCAAAAAAATGAAAAATATTTGTGATTTGTTTCGAGAAATTCGTTTGAAAATGACGGAAAAGGCTAAGCGGTAAAATTAACGTAGAGTTTTTCATGCGGATTTTAAAGGTACAGAGATATTACTTGCAAATTTTAGTTTTTACTTCCTTGTACGAAGTAAAAAGGAAGTATTGTAATTGCGAAAAGGTTCAGGCAGCATATTTCAACGAAAATATCCATTTTGACCGCTATCGAATGCAATTTAACGATGTTTTTGCGTGATATCTGTACGTAAGGACAGAATAAAAGACTCGTGTCCTCCAAAAAAATTATAAAAATGCTTTAAAATTAATTCTGAAGAGAATTTTTCGTGGCGTCTGTACGAACGTATGTACGTACGTACGTATCTCGCATAACTCAAAAACGAATAGCCTCAGAACGTGGAAATTTCGTATATAGGACTGCTATAACATGTAGATGTGCACCTCGTATTTTGGTTGCGATCGGCCGCACAAAACGTATATAAATACTATATTTATATATATATGTCTACTCTGTTACTCGGCACAGTGATCTCAGTTTCTTTACTCTTATATGTTTGTAAATAGTACATTTTTTGCTTTAAAAATGATTGAATTATGTTGCTCTTATCTTCAGGTTAAGGTTTTTATGCCTTTCGTAATTCTGGAAGCAATATTTGTACAATTATCAACAATTTAAAAGCTTTTTAAGTGCGGTTAAGTTTTAAATAACATGGCGGACATATTTGTTTACATTTGAAACAGCAGAATAGTAGATTTGTTGCCAATTTAGAGAGACTAAGCTTCGCAACAACAAAAATAACGCCTTCATTTATTATTGCGAATTAAATCATGCTTAATCCTTTCTGGTATTTTTTCGAGGAAATAAATGTTTAATATTTACTTAATTTTTAATAATTACTAATTTAATTTTTAATAATTAGTCATTTTTAATACAGATATTTTGAGCTTTTATGTATTTTTGTCTTGTCGCGAAGTGAAAACTGAATTAATTGAATGAGAGATACTCAGTCGTCTGTGAAAAACTGTTTCTTTTTTATTTTGTTTGCTTCATTTCTTTTTTACATCGTTCTAGCTTTACTATAGTATTTGAAAAGAATATGTGGCAACGATTAGATAATTCTTTAAATGATATACGTTTTGTGCATTCTGGGTTATAATATGAATGAAATATAATAAATACTGTTAAGTAAACCTAGTGCCAGAGTGTCGCTATGTTAAACAAATAGAGTGAATTTTAAAGAATGCCTTTATTCTATTGTGGTTTATGCGCTGTCGGCGAAGTAGATTTAATTCAATCCAATAAGTTTAAAAGAAATGCAAGAAACAAATGCGTATAATTTAATATTCCGTACAAGGAAGTCATGTGGTGTACACATCAGATTTTTTCTCCTGTTGTACGAATGGACAATGTTGCATGAGAGTGCGTATAATAATTTTAATTTTATAAAATGTATGTTAGATCACATTATTCGTATATTCTGAGACAACGATGTATGAATAGAAAGAAATTCACTTAACACAACGAATCAATATCTGCGATACGCATTTCAAACGTAATGCAATCGACCTATTTTTTAAACGAATTAGCACTGGTGATAAAAAAAAAATGAATCTCTACAATAACATTAATCGAAAAAGAGCATGGTCCAAGTATGATGAATCAGCACAAATCAAATCGAAAGCTAAATTCCATCAGAAGATCTTGCTATCCGTTTGGTGGGATGACAGAGGTGTATTCCAAGCAATCAAACGATCAACTCGCATGTTTACTGCCAACAACTCATGAAACTGGAGGAAGTAATCAAAAAGAAAAGGCCTTTGGGGAAATCGCAAAGCAATGGTGTTCCACCACGACAAATGCGATACCTCACACATCTTTAGCAAAACTTACGAAATTATAAGAGCTTGGTTGGGAAATTGATGTCGCATCCTCCATATAGCCCCGACCCTGGACCTTCTGATTATCATTTATTTCAAAGTTTACAAAACTTCCTAAAAGGTAAAGATTTCAGTAATATCGAAGACCAGAAGTTCTAAGAGCGCGGATTCATAAAGTTACCAGAAAGACGGCAAAAGGTTATCGAACAGAATAGAATATTTGACTGATGAAATCAGTTTTTGGTGTAGAAAATAACTGATTTTTATTTCGCACTAAAAAACGAAAATTACTCTCTCGACAACCCAATAGTTGTGTATTGAAAGTGAAAATGATCTAGGAAGTGCTTCTTTTAAATCTAAAATTATTCCCATCCTGTTCCTGTTCGAAGATATAAAGCATTTCCTATACTCGTCAAGTTTATTAGATTCGTATCTATTATATTTTCAACTAGCCTTCGTCTTCGTCTGGCTTTTAAATGTGCCAGAAAAATGCTCAAAAGGAACACCAAACATTAAATTTAAAAACTGCACAAAATTTTACTCTGCAGAACAACTTTATTAAAAAAAATCAATAAAAATTTATTACATATAAAAAAATTACAATGAAATAAGCAATATCCCTTAACACACATATTAATTATCCTAATAAATAAATTAACCAACTTCCCGTTGTAAAATCTTATATACAAACCTCTTTGCCGTTAGCTAATAAAGAGAGAGAGAGAGAGAGAAGAAAAGAAGAAATTCTTTCTGTTGTGCCTCGCGAGACACATGCGCTTCAGAATCAGATTGCGATGTGCGTGTCTAATTAATAATATTTTATCTCATATTTTCAACAGTCAGCAGTCCAGTATCCAAAGCATTAAATGGAAAACTGTTGCCAAAACCACATTTCTAAAAGAATGAAACTATTCAAAAGGATCCGATTTCGTCAAAAAAGATAAAATATAAAAAAATCTGATTCGAATTTTGAAAAAATCGCTTCGAGGTGCACTGGCTCTGGTCTAGATGCACCTATGTACCAAATTTCGTGTCCCTGGGTCTGTTAGCTTACGCGCAGCACGAACGAAAGACACACACACCGACAGACTCTTTTCTTTAATTATATGTGGAGAAGATGGAAGAATGTTAAAATTGGTGTTTGTTAATTAGAAAACCATTCTTTATACAATATTAATTGGCTTTATCCTTTGACAATTAGTGGCATTAAAACTGTGAGTTAAAAACGGGGATAAATTATTTTAAAAAAAGGAAATTTTGTTAAATTATTAAGACCACTATAATAATTAATGTATAAATATTAATAATAAAAAAGTCTCTAAGAATGCTAATGAATCATTTTTCTGCTCCAGTTATTCCTTGGTTTTTTAATATTTATGAAACGGCTCGAGTAAATAAAATGCACACAGTATGCTTATGATGCTAGAACAACGTCGTGCTTTGCATTCGCAATTACGGCAAACAAAGTGAACTATGAAAATTATAAATAAAATATAGCTAAAATTTAATGGATTTCTAGAATAATGTGTACAGCTTTGAAAATGTTTGTCTATTAAGTAATAATAAAAAATATTGTTCTAAAATACATTAAATTAAAGAAAAGACTTTTAAGATAAGTGTATTAGTTTCACGCAGAAACATAAATCAATTCACTCCCCCCTTTTCAGTAAATGACAAACAGATTTTCAGTACATTTCCCGATTAAAATATGAAGACAGTTAAAAAAATAAATAAGTATTCGCGATTGGCACAATCATGTTCTTATTTGTCAGTTACTGTTTCCAATTTTGAAATGCTCCTATAAAATTCCTAAAACTGTTCTTATAAATTTAACAGAAGCAAAATTTTTTCAAATCGGATGTCTGTAACATGGTTAGTAAATTCATTAATGTAACGTCATCCAACAGTTTAAAGTACAAATAGTTAACGAATGCCCAGTCTTTGTTAACTATTTGTATTTTAGCTATATTATTATTAATTTATTGTTAAATGGCACGTTATTCGAGTTTGCTTTGCTATGAAAAAAAAATCGCCCTACTTGGAAATTTTTTGTAACTTTGCAGCTATATTTTTGAAAGTGTAAATTATCGTCTGCTACTTGACAGTTTAGCTTTCACTCAAAATGGCGCTTTTAAAGAAGCAATGGATGGAAGGCTCTATTTGTGCTCTTCGCAAAGAAAATTATTCATATCTAGTTATTACAAAACGCTGTGAAAGCAATGTTTTTTTAATGCTATGATATTGTCAAGAAGAAAGGAAAAAAAAATTGGCTTCAAGTGGAAAAATTGTTCCAAATAATCCAAGGAAAAAACGAAATGTTTCGAATGTTGCAAAAGTAAGATCTTTTATGTTAAAAGAAAATATGCCAAGTAAAAGGACACTGTCAAAATCATTAAAATGCTTAGTGTCAGCTGTAAACAAAGTGATTAATGCTGATTTGAATTTTAAAAAGGCGAAAAAACATTATGTGCATCGTCTTTCTCGACGACATACAGCCGAACGCGATGTAGAATTCTTTAAGACAAACATTTATTCGGACAAAAATGGAAAAATGTTGTCAGAATAGAGAAATATTTGGTGTACTTAAATGACTGCAATAAAAAGATATCTATGTATTATCATCAAAGAGGATAAAAAAAAATCTTAAAACATGGTTCAAAGAATCTAAAGAAAGTTTTTCAAAGGGATTTATGATTGTAGCTGTTTTTTCATATAACGGCAAATTGAAAATAAACAGAGCGGAGAAAAATGTTAAGAACGACTCCATATATTATCAGGATCGTATTTTATACCCAATTTTTCAAGTATCAAATAGAGTTATCAAATAGAACATTTAAAACACAAAACTTTTAAGTAAAATATTTTTGTAAATACAATGAAAATTGTCTAGAAAATGTGTGAACAGCCTTGTATAATGAAATGTCAAAGTTATTATGCTTTTATTCTTATTATTCTTTTTGCTAGATTTGTATTTTGTGAAAAATCGTCCTCAACAGCACAGAACTGCGAAATTTTTTTCCTTGTGCTAGTCACTGATTAAATTCGATTGGCAGTGCAGCATTATTGGGAATTTTTATATTAGAAAATAATATGGGAAAGAAATTTTAACCGCAAAAAAAATTTGTGAAAGAGAAGATGCTATGCATAAGTTGTTGCAGGAGAACCTAAAACAAAACTATCCTAATAGTAAACAATATGAAATCGAAAAACCAGCTGTTAAAGGAGAAGCGGCTACAGTGTCTCAAAAAAGTGATGGGACACTTGTGCTTTACAAAAGGAAACTGTAGTAAAATAAATTTAAAAAACAGTAAAAAATTTTTGTGGGTGTGTTTCATACTTAAATTTAGTAACAATTGTTACATAACATACATTTTCTCAAAATATTAAAATATTAATTTAATAAAAATGCAATTGTTTAGAACGGAGCAAAAAATGGCACACATAAGTGATGGGACACTTACTTTTCCATCAAATATTTATCCAAAAGTTTTACTTTTTAAAAGGTTTTAATACTTTGTTGGATTTCCTTTTCCTTTTAAAACATGATTTAATCTTCTTGGGATAGATTCCACTAATTTTTTTGTGATTTCTGGAGTGATTTTACCCCATTCTTCTTGAAGCACCGAATTTAATTGTTGTTTTGAAGAAATGGTGTGTTTGCGAATTCTTGATTCCAATTCTTGCCAAATATTCTCTATGGGATATAAGTCTGGAGATTGTGGTTGTGTTTTTATTATTTCAGAACAGTTATACAGCAGCCAGAGTCTAACGTTCAAAGCAGCGTGCTTAGGGTCATTGTCCTGGAAGAATTTAAAATTGTTATGAAGGTTCAATTTTCGTGCTGAAGATTTCAAATTTTGATTTAAAATGTCAATATACTTGTACTGATCCATTATACTGTCAATAAAAACAAGATTACCAACTCCAGCGGACGACATACACCCCCATACCATAACTCCTCCTCCACCATGTTTTACTGTTGGCACTAAGTTCTGTTTGCGAAATTCTTCCCTGGGTTTTCTCCACACCAAGATTCTACCGTCAGAACCAAATATATTAAATTTACTCTCATTAGCAAATATAACTTCATTCCAGTAATCAGAATTCTTATTTATGTTGGATTTTGCGAAAGCCAGTCTGAGTTTTCTATTCTTTTCACTTACGAAGAATTTTTTCCTGGCTGCTCTACCGTGATATCCAGCAGATCGAATTACTGTTCTAATAGTCTCAGGATTAACAATTACTCCATATAATGCTTGTAAATCAACAGCAATTTTAGGAGCACTCATTCCTGGATTTTTTTTAATATTTCGAACGATTATTCGCTTTATTCCATTGGATAGTTTTGATGGTCGGCCATGTCTTCTTTTATCCTGAATCATATGATTCTTTTTATATCGTTTAATGATACTGAAAACTGTTGAAGGACTCAAGTTAACTGTTTCAGCTGTTTCTCTAATAGATTTTCCACGTTCAATATGCAAATTAATAACTAATTTTCGAATTTCAGACAAAGTTTCTTTTCGTTTAGCATTCATAGCTGCACAGAGCTAAAAAACACAAAACTTCCAAAACAAACTGGAGAGAAATACTGCAGACGATTTTATAAATTATTGCCAATTGCTTTTGAGTAAAAATAAATACCCCAAAAGATATTTTTATTGCTTACTTCAGACGATTTTTGTTGCATAGTACGTAGTGTGCCATCACTTATGTGAGCCATTTTTTGCTCCGTTCTAAACAATTGTATTTTTATTAAATTAATATTTTAGTATTTTGAAAAAATGTATGTTATGTAATAATTGTTACTAAATTTAAGTATGAAACACACCCACAAAAAATTTTTACAGGTTTTTTTAATTTATTTTATTACAGTTTCTTTTTGTAAAGCACAAGTGTCCCATCAATTTTTTGAGACACTGTACGTTGTTAAATTACGAATAAATTCGAATTGGCTTTATTTACAAGTATTTGAAGAAAAATTTTCTATCCTATATTTTATGGTGTGCAGCCCAGTCGATATAGTGGTCAGGGAAGCTGACTGCGATGCCGAAGGGCCTGGGTTCGAATCCCGGAGAAGGCATGGTTGTAACTGTCCTTCCCTTCATAGGAAAGGCGATGGTGGCACCCCTGTTAGGTACCTCCATAATAAAGAGACCACCACATCCGGCTTTGTATAGATTAATGGACTGGGTTACATTTGTAATTGTTCACAATCTGCCATTGGGAAAATATATATATATATATGTGTGTGTGTGTGTGTTGTTACTTGTTAACGTAAACTTGGATTGCTTATAATAAATAACTTCTATACATCCGCTGCATTTTTAGATGTTGAAATTTTAAAATCATAAACTTCAAGTGATTTTCAAATAATATTTTAAATTCAGAAACTGAGTTGTAATTTTCACACAAAATTCATTGAAAATATTTTTTCTGCCTTATACGATGTGCCAACAGTAAAAATTATATTATATTTAGTTTGTTTATTAAATGAAGATATTATATATATATCGGAAAGGTTTCAAATTTAAAATTACGCCCAAAGGAACATTTTTTAACGTTTTGTGTGTTACCTTTATTTATTAAATATCGTGTTCTTCGCACTTAAACCATAAAATTCAGTTCAACAGCAATGTCGCAAAATAATTTTAAAATGAGCCTATCTTTAGAATTTCCGATACACCATTTTTTTTTTTTTTTTTTTTTTTTTTTTTTCCGTATTGTCATTGTTCGCTTTTAAATCGTTGAGTTTGTTAATCAAAAATTCGTTAAATTTTTACAAAATTTGAAATCGATAATAGAACAAATTCCAAATTTCAAATTTGGGCTTTCAGATGCCCATATTCGCAGTAGGATTGTAAGGATCTTAAGTTTTACTAACGTTTATTTTATTTTAAATCTTTACTATCACTTCTTATTTTCTACTTCCGGCCAGAATTAAAAGCGTTAACTTATGTATGCAAAATTTGTCTGGCGAACGCCAAGTACTTAAGTTGTGGCTTTTTGCCAAGCGAGAGAGAGGAAGCAGTTAGTCGAAGCAGGCCGCTTGCCTTAGAAGTTTTACTCGGTTGCTGGTTGCCTTCCAGGCCAGAGGTTTAATCCTCGTGATAATTTTAAACGTATTGTAGTGTTAACAGTTCTCTGTACTACATACGGCTTCCTGTTAATATAAGGCCAATCTTCCACGTTTATTATTCCAAATTTAAGTTAGAGTTTAGTTATATTTTTATATTCTTACGTTCAGACCACAAGTAGTTGGTCTCTGTATTCCGAAGTACGGAAATTATTGTAAAGAGTGAAAAATAAAGGGTTTTGTATACCCTTCCTGTGTATCCTGTCTACTTCCCACATTTATTGAACATAGCTTTAGTAAGCTCCCTGTTCCGAGTCAGGTCTGTGCATGTTCCCAAAGAAAGTAAGACGGAACATTGAACCTGATAGGATTACGTCATTCAAAATCGGATGGCTCTAGGTACCGTTGTTTTATCACAATGCGAGAAATATGCACACATATATGCAGATTCTTCATTATTTAATTTCTTCAAATATTATACAGGGCGATAGTATTTGGTGGCAACGATTTGAAAAGTGTTACAGCCTTTAAAAGTTTTCAACGCAAAATCGCAATACAAAAACAATAGTCCTTCAGTGACAAAAAGCCCCTTTGGACTAAAAATCTAGATCGAATTTTGAAAATCACCACATTCGTTGTGTGTACAACAGTGTGTGTACAAAATTGAACTTAAGAGCTTATTAAGAAAGTAGCTTAAAAATCGATGACAAAATTCCACTCTCAGTAAGATACCTTTTGTGAATAGAAAAGCTTATAAAAAGCCTATAGTTTCCCCTTTTCTTTCAATCTTTTTAAATCTTTGTAATATTTCACTGTTTACTAATTGAAATAGTTCCTTTCCGGTCGATTACGTGAGAACAATATTGGATTATTAACTCAGAAATGGCATATGATGTGTTACGAAGAGCGAACAGTAAGCGAGATTTCCACTATAGCCAGTTTATGCCATTTTCTGTACATGTATCGATTCTAATCACTTATAAACTACAGGCCATTACTATTAACAGATATTGTGTGATTGGTTCTGCGTGGCACGTTAGAGATGAGTTGATAGATCACTGATTGGATCCTTGGTAACTGTTTTGTATCACGCTACGTATAACATTTTCGTCAATTTTCTCGCTGTTAACAATAACTTCTTTGTGTAACGTTTTTACAATAATATGCATTTTGTTTTAGTAGTGTACAGGGTGTTTAGTATTGAATGGGACAAAAGAAAGCGTACCTGTGAAAGTTGTAATTATTTTATTTCGATAACTCAGATTTGCAGTGAAACTATAGTTATCCAAGTTTTATATAAATGTTCTATGTATGCTCCTTCGGTTGACACGGCAAATATTAATGTGGTATTCCAATTCTGGCCACACTTGTGTTTGGATAAACTTTGTTAATGATTCAGGCACTTCAGCTATCCGCTGCGTCAGCTATTGTAAGTCTTGGAGAATAGAGACGCGAACACTTTGCCTTTAACAAAATCCCGTAGGAAAAAGTCACAAGGAGTTAGATCTGGGAATCTCGGTGGCCAGTAAAGAAGTGGTATATCGTTTTGCCCAGCATGGCCAGCTCAGCAATGGCACACTATCGTTTAGGTACTGGCGTACGTTAGTAGTAACCCGGGGTACTCAGCCGGCGGAAGTGACGTCACAGAAAAGGGGCGTGGCCCCCGCCATTTTGAATTTCTCCGGAAGTGACGACACCAGCGCCATCTTGTATCACCGCTGGTGTCGTCACTTCCGGAGAAATTCAAAATGGCGGAGGCCACGCCCCTTTTCTGTGACGTCACTTCTGCCGGCTGAGTACCCCGGATTACTACTTACGTTTTTATGCCAATGTGGTGGAGCACATGAGTATCTTGCTTGTTGCCGAGAGGCAACACATTGTTTTTTAATCGTTGAGTTTTTAGTCAAAAGTCTCTTAAATTCGCTGAAATTGCAAAATAAATATTTAAAAAAATCTGAAGGCCTTTTAGATTCTATATTACTCCCAAAGGGCCGTTTTTTAACGTTTTATGTGTTACTTTTATTTATTAAATACCATGTTCTTCGCACTTCAACCATCAAATTCAGTTCAAGAGCAATATCGCAAAATAATTTTAAATTAAATCTATCTTTAGAATTTCCGATGCGCAGTCTCGCGGGCTGGAGTCCCCCCCCCCTCCGTAAAGTGTTGCCATTGCTCACTTTGAAATCGTTGAATTTGCTAACGAAAAATTCGTTAAAATTTTAAAAAATACGAAATACACAATAAAACGAATTCCAAATTTGGGCTTCCAGATGCTAGGACTACGTTATTCAGAAATGAATGTCACTAGGTACCGTGTTTTTTTTTTTTTTTTTTTTTTCCCATAGTGCAAGAAAGATTCATACATTCATGCAGATTCTTCATTGTTTAAATATAATGCGGAGTTGTAATATTTGGTGGTAACAATTTGAAAAGTGAAACGACTCAAAATGCCAAAACGAAATTAATGGCCCTTATGGACAAATTGCCCCTTGGGACAATAAATAAATTCCAAATTCGGGGTTGGAAGTGCACATGTTCAGGTGAAGAGCTTTGTGTGCTGTTTTCAAACTTTGGTGACTGTTATAGGTGCCACCGTTTTTCTACGTTGCGAAGAGCATATTTACATACGTGCACGTTCTGTATTTTCCCATAATGGAGAATACCAAAAGGCAACTGAAATGTTAATACAGTTGTTAGCCGTGTTCTTAATTTAGATCAAAGCCATTTAACTTATGATCTTAAGCAGAAAGTGAGAATTTCTTTGCTTTTGATTCTCGAAAGTGCGTAATTTAGACGATATGGGTGTGGTACGAGCAGCCAAGCAAATAGGGCACACAGTTTTCGCAATGACTAAAAGGTAAATGAGCTCGACCATTTTCTCACGCAAACTGTATGTGGAATAGATTTCTCAATTCATCGATGCCGATTTATTGATTTCTTGAGAATCGATGCTAAACGATCGAAGTAGTAGGCTTCATGAGCAGTTCGACTTTCCAAAAGACGAATTAATGTATCACCTTAGTTAGATTTCCGTCCCCCCCCTTTTTTTCCCCCATAGAATGTTTCCCGACTTAGTATCGAAACAAGCTTCGATTGGATACAATGTCTTATCGTCGTAGAATTTTAAAATTTCGTAATCGTATGCAATGTCATAGTTAATCTCTTTCCTTATTTATTTTGTAGCGTCAAAGCCTTGAAAACATACTCCGCAAGTGCAATTTTTTTATACACAGATATGTTACTATTATTTGCCCGAAGGGGCGATTTGCCCAGAAGGATTATTAATTTCGTTTTGGCATTTTCGGTTGATTCACTTTAAAAGGCGAATCACTTTTTAAATTGTTGCCACCGAATATTAGAGCCCTGTATTTAAATAAATTAAATAATGAAGAATCTGCACAAATGTATGTACGTTTCTCGCACTGTGATCAAGCAACGGTACCTAGAAACATCCAATTTTGAATAACGTACGTCTCCACCCGAATATGGGCATCTGGAAGCCCGAATTTGGAAATTGTTTTATTATCTATATCATATTTTGTAAAGCATTTATGAGTTTTTGATTCACAAACTGGAGGATTTCAAAGCGAGCAATGGCAACACTCTGCCGAAAAAAGCAACATTTTTATCTCCAGCACGCGAGACTTTGTATCGGAAATTCTAAAGAAATTCTCTTTTAAATATTTGCGATATTGCTATTGAATTGAATTTTAAGGTTTAAGTGCGAAGAATATGATATTTAATGAATGAAGGTAACACACAAAACGTTAAAAAAAACGCCCCTTTAGGCGTAATATAAAATCTGAAAGCTTTCAGAATTTTTATTTATTTATTTATTTATTTATTTAAGTTTATGCTTATTAAATGAAAATAAGCATAATTAGTGGTGCTGGAATGAACGTTTAGACGAAGAGAGATTTCTGGCAGTCTTTGTAGTTGTTGAGATATTTAGCAGAACAAACAGTTGACATCTTTGACTAATGACCGGGTGGTGATGCCATAACTGCGCAGTTGAAGAATGAATAATTAGCAGGTAAATGTGCCTCAAATTAACTCAGAATTTATTTTGAAATTTATTATTTCTTGAAAGATATTTTGTCCACATCACTCCATTACGGCAGCGAATAAGCACACCAGGATTTATCTACGACGTATTTACGTTTCTGAAACAGTAGAGAAAATCGAGCCGCGACCAGACGATGTTAGTTTTGCAAGCGAGAAGGAGCTATAGAAGTGGTGAAGGAAAAAGAAGAGCGACCAAAGAGAGGTAACTAAAAAAGAGCGAGACTGCGTTGCAAAGACTTTTTTATACCAACGCATCTAAGCACCAACGAGCGAAGGTCGGAAAAAAAAGGATGGTGCACAATTATTTACAGTGATATTTATAGACTTGATTCCTTTGCTTACATTTTGAACTGTGAGTGGATAAAGAAACATATCCGCACTGTTACTCTTACGTGATTAATTTTCAGATGATGCACTTTAGATTCATGTATTAGGAGTTTACCTAGATGGTAGCTAGAATTACAGGGTGTACCGTAAATGTTGCGACAAACTTCTAGGGGAGGTAGGGCATATCATAAGGATTAAGAATTGCTTAGGAACCTATGCCCGGAAATGTCAGTGTTAAGTTGTAGAAGATGAGAAAAGAAGAGTGATTCATTTCAAACATTTATTGGACATGAATACAAACGGTGTACGACAGCTTGAATGTTACTACAGATGCTCGAAGTTTGCACCATCAGACGCCAAAGATGCCTGACACCGACGTACCATTGATTACCGGACATGTTCAACCACACCAGGAGTTTCTTTGATTGTAGCAGCTGCGCAGGCGAGTCTTGCCACGAGATCCATTTCAAACACAACAGAATCGTGAAACACGACACGTTTGATGGCCCACCACAAAAAGAAATCAAGGCTCGATAAATCCGGTGAGCGTGGGGACAGGGAACTGGTCCGCCTCGCCCAGTCCATCGATGAGGAAATAATCTGTTCAAATGGCTACGAACATCCAGTCCAAAATGAGCAGGGGGCCCCATCATGTTGGAATCACATGTTGCGCCTAAAGGCCCGTCCACACGAGTACGCTCGAAACGTAGCTGACGAACGCGCTTTTACGTTACCAGCGTAAAAGCGTCCAAACGAGTACGCTTGCGAAGAGTGCGTTTAACCAATAGAATTGTTTTGCGCAAAAATCACGTGACGCTGTAATATAGCGTCAACAGAGCTGTATCTTATTACTTCGCTGTTCTTCTGTATGTTTGCGGCAAGTTGTCCGAATCAGATGATTTTTTTTATAGCTGAAACTTTTTATTCATCCACTTAAGTTCGAATACAATTTTTTTTTAATTTGCAGTGAATGACACTAGATGTTAATACAGCTTTTTCACATATTAAATTTTTTTTAATTTTTAATTTATTAAACATAAAAAAATTATGTTTGTATTTTTATTTATTTATTTATTTATTTTTGTATTTTTAAACTTTTCTTTGTGGACCTAAATAGGAATTGACTTAATTTTTTTTTGGGGTGGGGGTATATTACTTGTTTTTTAATTCCTTCAGTATGAGTATCGAACATTTTGACAGACTTGCAGATTCTATATCGTATGAAAATCAGGATTTATAAAATTGGTTTGGAATACAGTATATAAAGAGAATTAAATTACTTAATTCTCTTTATATACACAATCCACCATATAATAAAACCAACTTCATATTTTTTTAACTCGCTCTCCCTTGGTCTTTTGTTTTTCTTTTTATTTACTTTTGAATTTAGAATGAGGTTCAAACTTTGGACAGTTTATGAGAAATTATGTGCATGATAAAATATGCAATAAAGTAAAAATAAAGAGAGAATTTATAGATAATATATGATAAAGAGATGCAGATATATTTTTGCATAAGGATTTCTATTTGCACTGCATTTTTTTAAACTAAATTAAAATAATAATAATAATGAATAAAATAAGAAATGAAAACAATAATAATAGGTAAAATAAGAATATAATGATTCATGATTAAATATAAGAAACACGTTTCAAAATGAGAAAAGCTAACTGAATTATACCGTCTACGGGTGAGGTTCGAACTTGCCACCTTTCCATCCCTTCGCCACCAAAGCAGCGCGCTGACCACTCAGCTGTCTGTGATAGCAGTGTTGTGAAAAATAATGTAACAAGTAGAAGTCACTGCAAAGGTAATTTAATTAAACTTCAATAAATGATTGCTGTATGATACAAGTTGTAACTTTCCTCCAAAATTTCGTAATTGTATTTTATTGAATACTCTTTCACAGTCAACTGCTTTATTTTAGAAGTTATTATATTACTGAAGTTAGTTTTTGGTGTATTTAATATTGGGATATTTATAGAGCTTTTTATTACACATCATATAGCCAATATTTATAATAATTAAGGAGAATTTTGTAAGGCAAAAACTTTCATTTTGTAGAAACTGTAATTTATTTAGGTTCCTATTACTTACGATGTTATAAATAGGTGATGCATATGGATATACTGGTCGGATCATTGCTTTATAAGTAAACAGTTTTCCCCTTTAATGAGAATTTTAAATGTATACTAATATGTACGGTTTGAGAAATCTGAAGATGGCGTGAACAATGCTGATTATTTTATTGCTGTATACAGTTATATTTCTAAGCAAAAACTCATCTCTGTGTGGTTCTGACGTCATATTGAAACGGGTAAGCAAGAAAGTTTTCTGATTATGACTCGTGATAAGAACTCGGTCGGCTATTGGCTATACGCGCGCGTCGCGGGCGAAAAAGCTGAACAGGAGCGTACTCAGTTTTACGTCTTCTGCGTCCTGCGAATTTACGCCGGCGTCAAAAAAGTTACGTCAACTACGTCGGGAGCGTCCTCGTGTGGACGCATGGAGGTAGGAAGTAAGTACCCTTTCCTAGCTCCATGTGTGGACGGGCCTTAACATTTAGTGGAACATCGTGAAGCAAATCGGGAAGAATCTGCTCCAGAAAGATCAAATAATTTGCGGCATTCAAATGGTCCGTCGGTTTGAGGCAAGTTTGACGTCTGATGGTGCAAACTTCTAGCATCTGTTGTACCATTCAAACTGTCGTACACCATTTGTTATTCATATCCAATAAATGTTTCAAATTAATCACTCTTGCCTCTTTTCCCATCTTCTACTTCTGCTACCGCTTACCTCTGACATTTCCAGGCATGGTTCCTATGCAATTCTTAATCCTTATTATGTGCCCTTATGAAGTTTGTCGTAACATTTACAGTACACCTTGTATAGTTAAATACATAATAGATCTTTGCAGATTTTCTGTGGCATATTTATTTTTATGATAAATAAATCTTCTGTTCTCCCCCCTTCACGAAACAATGCAAACCAAACACAGCTTATCAGTCCACAAAATAATTTGGTACTTTTCCGTTTTGCCGGCGCAAGCGATAAAGTCGCCAATAATGGTACAACGGAATATTCTCGCTGGTAACCTTTTACGCCTCATTTTCAAAACAAGTCGCAGCTTTTTCTTATCAGATTGATTGTTTCTTTCAATACTGGCATATAGAATAAATGGAATTTTTATCAGATAGTTCAGTTTTATGTCTAAGGCCATTTTCGGTAATTAAGTCAATTAGGATGCAATCACAGCGCTTACCCGAAGCCGAAAATATAGAAAAGGTAAAGTCAAGAGTTATATTCATCCATTCTAATGAGAATGCATTAGCGAAGTAAAGCACTGCAGTTTTACATAATTTCTGAGTAAGCTATTCGTACGAATTGAAATATTTCTTTCATTTAAACATGTGTTCCAAATTAAGATTTAACTTGAAATGAATGTAGATAATTACTGAGAGCAATAGATTTTTGTAGAGTAGTTTACGTGAGTTGAAATCGCTTGGGGTCACGTGATATGAACCGGAGAATCAGGATGTTGAACCATGAAAGCATAGTAAATTCTTAAATTAATGTCTTTTTACAAATTTATTGTCTTTATTTATTGGCTTTTTATAAAATTTTAAGCGATATTAAAATGTTTACGCCTTCTTTTTTAAAAAGAATTCTTAGAACTAACATTTTTTATGTGTATACTGTATGTTGTCGCCAATAAAGTCTGCTTGGCGAGATTTGCGCCGGCGAAACGGAAAAGTACCAATAATTTTTTTATTGTACTGTTGTCGGTCATTGAATCTTGGTTTGCATTCGGCTATTCTTTTCTGCTTTGCATCAGCTTTGCACGCAGTTTTTGGAAACATTGTATTTTTCTATTGGTTCTAACAAGCAGATTCCAATTAGTTCCCAGGCTTAAACAAAGCATTTCCTATCGGATTTTTGGCCTCCAGTAAGCGATGCGTGTATCCGTATCCTTTGTATTTTAACGCGAGAACATTTTAATTATTTTTCCTCTGCAAACACTTTCTTTCACATTCGCTAGCCGTCGATGTTTCATGGCGATCTTGACCTACATTACTGAACGTGATTCCATTTCTTTTAGTTCTTTTTTTTTTTTTTTTTTTTTTTTTTTTTTTTTTTTTTTTTTTTTTGTTTTAATTGTAAAGGTTTCCTATTTGGGTTGGCATGACTTTTCTTTTTCCCATATTATTCTTCTCTTGTTGAGTTTGCTAGGAATACTGTGTATTTCTCTCTGATTAAATAGTGAAGAATCTGTATGTGTGCATGTTTGTTTGTTCCTTGCGTTGTGGAAAAACGGTGACACGTAGATTCAATTTTGAATATGCACCATCCTCTATCCAGACATGTGTGGCTGAATTACAGAAGACCGAATTTTGAATTTCGAATGTGTTTCTTCCTTATTTCATGTTTTGTGCGAATTTAATGAATTTTTGATTAACTATCTCAGCGATTTGAAAATGAACTGTTGCCACTGTTAAAAAAAAAGTAAAAATAAATATCTGATAATTTTATCTTAAATATAATGATTATATATTTAAAAAATCTGATTTTAAATTACGTCCAAAGGGGCGTTTTTCTAACATTTTGTGTTAGCTTTATTTATTAAATATAGTGTTCTTCGCACTTAAACCACAAAATTCAGTTCAACAGTAATATTGCAAAATAGTTTTAAAATGAGCATATCTTTAGAATTTCTGATACACAGTTTCGTGCGCTGGAGATAATTTTTTTTTTTTTAGTCCAAAGGGATTTGAATCCCGAAGGACTATTAGTTTCGTTTTGGCATTTTGCGTCGGACGGATAAATGTCGGTTCACTTTTCAAACTGTTGCCATAAAATGTTAGAGTCCTGCATTATATTTGAAGAAATTAAATAATGAAAATCTGCGTACATGTATGTATATTTCTCACATTGTCATAAAATAACGGTACATAGAGTCATCGAATTTTGAATAACGTAATCCTCCAACGAATATGAGCATGTGGAAGACCAAATTTGAAATTTGAAATTTGTTTTATGATCGATTTCCTATCTTTTAAAACTTTGACGAATTTTTGATTAACAAACTCAAGGATTTCAAAGCGAGCAATGGCAACGTTGTGCAGAAAAAACATTTTTATCTCCAGCGCGTGAGTCTCTGTATCGGAAATTCTAAAGATAGGCTCGTTTTAAAACTATTTTGCAATATTGCTGTTGCACTGGATCTTATGGTTTAAGTGCGAGGAACATGATATTTAATAAAGAAAGGTAACACACAAAATGTTAAAAAACGCCCCTTTGGACGTAATTTAAAATCTGAAACATTTCTTTTTTTTTTTTTTTTTTTTTTCTCCCTGTACAGTGTTGCCATTGCTCGCTTTGAAATCGTTGAGTTTGTTAATCAAAAATTCGTTGAAGTGTTACAAAATATGAAATCGATAATGAAACAAATTTCAAATTCAAATTAGGACTTCCACATGCTCATATTCTATGGAAGATTACCGTTATTCAAATTTTGATGGCTCTAGGTACCGTAGTTTTATCACAGTGCGAGAAACATGCATACATTCATGCAGATTCTTCATTATTTAATTTCTTTCAATATAATACAGGGCGATAATATTTGGTGGCAATAATTTGAAAAGTGAAACAACGCTTATCGTGAACCGATGCAAAATGCCAAAATGAAATTAATAGTCCTTCTGGGCAAATTGCCCCTTTGGACTAAAAATTTTTTTATCTTCGGAGCGCGCGTTACTCTGTTGCCATTCGGCAAAGTGTAAGATATTTATCTTTCAGATTTAATTAAAATACTTGCCTAAGCAGTGTAGTGCGAAGCTGCCGAAAGTAAAAATGTCTGTATTTTCCATGTGCTGTTGTGTTACCATTCGGCAAAACTTAAGATAGATTGACAAAGTACGCGATTTAAAACCAGTAAAGGAAGTTGGTAATGTATTTTTGTGTAACTTTTAATGTAATTGGTTTGAATAAAGTTGTTTTTAATTTTATCTTGCGTAACTGAATTTGTGCTAATAATTCCGTACGTAAATTCTAAGTATTCATTATCTTTTGTACTTCCATTCTATATTTATTGCCTTGTCAAAATATCGACTGAAGCTCCTTTCTATTTATTTTTTTTTATTTTATTTTATTTATTTATTTATTTACTTATTTATTTTGAGAAAGAGAGATTCGATAGATTTCACGTCAAAAAAGGAATTTGAATATACAAATAACACATATGATTATTGCTGTAGGAAGAACGCTGTACTCCTAATGATGACTGTCATTTCTTTAATAAAAGCAAAATAAAATGGGAAAAAAGTCTCAAACATTTCAGGTTTTGTATTATAGCCAAAAGGGCGTTTTTCTGTTTACATATACATTGCAAGTTCGAGAACATTTGGGCTAATGTCCCTTTGGGGTAAAAATATTTAAAAACAGCATAGCTTTAGAATTTCCGATAGACAGTATCGAGCGCCGGAAATAAAAGTGTTTTATTGCTTGTAGTGTTGCCACTGCTTGCTTTGAAATTGTTGAGTTTTTAAATCAAAAATTCGTTTTATGAAAGTTTTATAAAATATGAAATAAACAATAAAACAAATTCCAAATTCGGGCTTCCAGGTGCCTAATTCGGGTGGAGGACTACGTCATTCAAAATTTGATGGCTCTAAGTACCGTTGTTTTTCCACATTGCGAGAAACATACATACATTCATGCATATTCTTCATCACTTAATTTTTTTTAATATAATACAGGGCGATAATATTTGGTGGCAACAATTTGAAAAGTGAAATAACGCTTTTAGTCATTCGATGATTTGGGCTAAAAATCTGAAAGAGTTCAGATTTTAAAAGTCGCCCAAAAGGACTGTTTAAAGTTTAATGTAGTTTTGTCAATAGAGATGTCCCAGGTGAAATAGCGAAACGTTTTATAGGATAGTACATGAAGATACATTTAGACTAATATGGGAACGTTATATATATTTTGTATATTTGAACAATGAATATATATATAATGTCATTCTATAAAAATATTGAATGTTTTAATTAGATATATTGTGAATTAAATGCATTTTTATTTAGATTAATCAGATTAAAAAGTAAATATAATAATAATAATTAAAATTAAAAAAATAGTCTATCTATTGCTTTTAAGTAGCTTAGTTTGTTAATCAATAACAGCAGATTAAATATGAGAAACAAATATCTCACAGTTTGCCGAATGGCAACACACTCGAATGAAATGTGAAACTATACAGGGCAAAGTGAATAATGCACTGCGATAATATTTAGTGGCAACAATTTGAAAAATGGGTGCACTTATTGTGAACCGACGCCAAATTCCATTTGAAGACTAACAGCCCTTTTGGGGCTAGAAAAAAAAAAAAAAAAAAAAAAAAAAAGAGAGAGAGAGAAAAAAAAAAAAAAAAAGAGAGAGAGAGAGAAACTTATAATACACAATAAACACTCAGAACAACTGTCACAGCAGGAATGGCAGCTACTTAATAAAATTCATGTCAATAAATCAAAGGCTGTTTGTTTTTGTCAAGCTGTGCGGAACTGTCATTTGTAGTTTATAACAGGTTACGGTTACACCTGTTAGTAAATTTCATGTTTTCGCTGGGATGATGTGCGGTAATGCCACTTGTGCGATGTACGCAAGTATCACATCACCCTAAAATGTTTTACTGGAACGATTGATTAAAGTAATGTAACTGAAAAGCAATAAACATATATATTTAATATTTAAATTATTAAATATTTTCCTGAAGTTACACTAACTTGACTCTGAAATAATATATTTCCCCCCCCTCTTTTATCTATCTCTCTCTCTTTTATATATATGTTACGGTGAAACACCGACATCTGGAGAAAATCTACTTTCACCGGTGAATGTCAACATTCACATAGTCTCTTGGTGCATGTCCGAAATATTTTCCAAATATTCTTATTTCTGACTTACACCGGTCAATGTCGACATTCACCATGTACTAATGGAAAATGTTGAACATATAACAATATTATATTTTCCTCTCCGTCATTCAGTCGCGAATAAACGCACTCGAAACTTGAAATAAGAACTTAAGAACATGAGAACCTAAAACACACAATACATTCAAAATGAGGAATGAAAATAATAGAAGTTAAAAACTTACTTAATTATACTGTACGTTCTAAATGAGAAAATAAAATAACAGTGATAAAAAAACTTACTAAATTATGGGATTCAAATCTTATTTATTGCAACAACTTAAACTATTATGGCACTTTATGACCTCTCTTTTCGACTTTCAGCAGAGCATATCTGTGATTGTCGACATACACCGGTGAGGGTCCGAATATACAAGAATGTAGTGAAAAATTCGGTCTTTCACCGACGTATTTGGTGAATGTTGATATTCTCCGGTGAAAGTCGACATTCTCCAATTTCGGTCTTTCACGGTAACATATATATAAATATAAAGAACAATGTTTTTGTGTTTGTTCGGATTAAATCAGTCGCTATTATGCCTATAGTCACCAAACTAATGCCTATAGTCACTAAATATAAAGAACAATGTTTTTGTGTTTGTTCGGATTAAATCAGTCACTATTATGAATATAGTCACCAAACTAATGCCTATAGTCACTAAATATAAAGAACAATGTTTTTGTGTTTGGTCGGATTAAATTAGTCACTATTATGCCTATAGTCACCAAACTAATGCCTATAGTCACTAAATATAAAGAACAATGTTTTTGTGTTTGTTCGGATTAAATCAGTCACTATTATGCCTATAGTCACCAAACTAATGCCTATAGTCACTAAATATAAAGAACAATGTTTTTGTGTTTGTTCGGATTAAATCAGTCACTATTATGAATATAGTCACCAAACTAATGCCTATAGTCACTAAATATAAAGAACAATGTTTTTGTGTTTGTTCGGATTAAATCAGTCACTATTATGCCTATAGTCACCAAACTTTCTACCGTTCTGTTCTCGGTCCCGGGAAAGGTCGACGTAGTGGTGTTCGACCCGAAGGCCTTTACCACTACATGTTTATCAATCCCCTAAGGGCCTGTGAAAGTTCGTTAAATTCCATAAAATGGAAAAGTCCTGTGCACTTGTAATAAAAGTGGAAAGTCTTCAGTAGTGAAGAAGTTGATCAGGGGTGACGCCATATTCGGCCACAGATGAAGTCTTCAGTGGATAAGCAATAATACCAACTAATAATTTTGGCATATCTTTTACACATTATCGTAGATTTAGTGCTCCGACGCAAAGAGACAGTAAGTTTATGGGACAGGACTTATGTTTATACTGACTATGAGCAAAGCATTCCCGAGCCACCTTGCCACCCGGCCGAATTCAACATCTCGATTAACTGCAGGTCAACAACGTGGTTCAACGCCACTGCAATCTACACCGATGGTTCCAAAGGAGAATGTGGCACCGGTAGCGGATACTGTGTTCTACTTGGGAACCAGATCTTAAAGACCTGGGAAAGAAAGCTTAAGCACCACAACTCAGTTTTTCAGGCTGAACTGATTGCATTAAAAGCTGCACTTGTCTACGCACTGGAAAATAACTATTCCAGTATATATTCAGACTCAGCCTCTAGCCTTCAGGCAATCCAAGGCACATGTAGTAAAAATCACTCGTCAGGGCCATACAAAAACTCTTACTAAGAACACCTAAATACTATAGGCCTGAACTCCAGTGGGTACCTGCCCACACCGGAATACTGGGTAATGAAATTGCTGATGCAATAGCCAAAAGAGCAGCAACTGACCCCCACGTTCGCACACTTGACGTGCCTCTCCCGGGTTCGTTCTTAAAAGCTGAGCTCGAGAGAGAATTACTCAAACGTTGGCAACATCTGTGGGAGACAGAAATCACCGGCAGAAGAGTTTACAGATTTTTTCCAAAAGTCTGCCGGCTTCTAAAATCTGGCTCGTCTCACTTCACTCAGTATCTAACAGGACATGGTCCCTTCATGACTTACCTGCATCGCTTCAGACGACGCGAAAACGAGCATTGCTCATGCGGGATGGTAGGAGATCCGGACCACTATCTGTTCGCTTGCAGAGAGACCGCCAAATATCATCTTAGGCAACCAGTAGCAAACCACATCCATGCATGCGCCGAAGCTACTTCAAAAAATCGCAATGCATTGAAACGCATATGCGATTGCATAAACATTGCACGCAAAATCTCAGACAGGCTGGAGTAATTCTCAGCCACCATCCTCGTCACCAGCACAGCCCCTGTATGCTCTGTACCTGTAGTGAACTAATTTTATCTTAAGTTAACTTTTTCGGCTTTTCTTATTCCCTGTATATATTTATCTCCTTGAACTGTAAATTTTGAATTATGAACCTTGAACTATGTATTTTGCCTTATTTTATGTATTGTTTCCACTGTTTAGCCCCCCTTTTTTTTATTTTATGTATTATTTTACTTTCTAGTATTTTACTTCTTATTACTTTTAGTATTTGTAACCACCTATCCATAACTCTGTAAATATGTAATTGAAATTGTTCTTCACACCCGCAATGCACCCTTCTTCCATCATGCACTATCGTCTTCGTCCAGCATTTGTTTGCGCTGCCCCCAGCAGTCGTCTTGAGCACAATATGTATTTATAAGTGTGTTATTTTGTTCAAGTTATTTCCGTCAGCGGGGCTACCTGGCCGATATGCTAACTACCCAGTGGACCGGCTGCCTCGCTGTCGGTGGAAAGAAAGAAAATATCGTACAGTAAAAATGGAAAATGATATATACAAGTCCCAGAAATTTTTCTGCTTTCGTCTGAGGCGAAAGTACCTATATCTTAATACTCATAGGGAAGTAGACTGTCACGTGATATACGAATTTAATGATGATAAAGTCAGCAGCCTCGGTACCGGGCAAAGTCCATAGTAAGATGAAAATGATGATAAAGGTGAAACAAAATTTAGACTAAATAGTTGAAAATAACAAACTATATACAAGAACTACCATCTAACATTATGATGTATATTTCTGGGTCGTTTATGCGGCTGTTCGATTAGATAGTCGTACTCCCCTACATTTTTAATAACTTCGTGAGTGGAGGAATGACATTTTTCGTAGAATTTGAATGTAATCTTTAGTAATTCGGCTTCTAATGGTAAAATTTTTAGAGAATTATGGATGACAGTGTTCCTAACGAACCACGGAGAGTTCGATAGGAATCTGAGAGTTTTTCTCTGAAAACTGTGAAGCCTTGCTCTGTTTGAACGTACGGTAGCTGCTCACGCCGGAGTGACATATAGAATTATGGGTCGGATTGCCTGTAAATAGAGTGTTCTTTTAGCGTTGATATTTAACTTCGAATATTTGGACATCAGAGAGTATATGCTCATTAAGACACGTTGTACTTTGTCTCTGATATAATAAACATGAAATTTGAAAGTTAACTTCTGGTCGAGATAAACACCTAGATATTTTACTTGGTCGTCCCGTGACACCATTTGTCCGCCCATCGTAATTTCTTCTAAGTCTTGAGGGATATTTCCTTTTTTAAAGTAAATCACTTTTGATTTTTCGGGGTTAATTTTAATTTTCCATCCTTTAAACCAAGGTGAAATGTAATTAATGGCATTCTGTAGTTTATTTCTTGCATGATATGGATAAGTGAGTGTCATCGGTATAGCATGCAGTGAGAATATTTTCAAAATTGGGAAGATCATTAATATATAAATTATAGAAAAGCGGAGAAATTACCGCCCCCTGTGGTAAACCCGCGTGAATTTTTCTTGTGGTGGAATAGTTATCTTGAATCTTAGCTTGAAAAAGTCTGTTCTTTAAAAAATCAGCGATTAGATGGATGATGGCAGGTGGGAAATTATAGTTCATCAGCTTCATGATAAGACCGTGATGCCAAACTTTATCGAAAGCTTTCTATACATCCATAAAAATAGCAGCAACTACTTCCTTTTTATTAAAATATTCACCTATGAATTCTACGATTCGGGCGGTCTGCTGAGTCGTTGAGAATCCCTGGCGAAATCCGAATTGATGGTCTTTGATGATGTTGTTTTCATTAATAAAAGTGGTAAATCGAGACACGAAAAGCCTTTCAAAAAGTTGTCTCGCACGCTGGAGATAAAAATGTGCTTTATTTCGAGAAGTGTTGCCACTGCTCCCTTTCAAATCGTAGAGTTTGTTAATAGAAAATCTCTAAGTTTTACGATGAAATAAAAATAGCATTGCCAAACATTAAATACATTATTTCATATTCCAAAAATTTGTGGAAAGCAATTTCCGACCGTTCCCATCTTCAGACGACTTTAATGAGCCGAGATATTAATTAAAAACTCTGAAAACACCAATTTTCGCGCTGAATTTTTCCGAGTGGCAACAGTTCCGCGCTTTGGATATAAAAATGCTTTATTTCGAAAAGTGTTGCTACTGCTCGCTCAGACGATTCTGTTAATCAAAAATTTGTTAAGTTTTACAAAATCTAATATATATAATGAAGAATGTCTGTTTGTGTGTTTGTTTGTTCGCGTTATTGATATCTGATCAATTATAATCAATTTTTTTGCCACATTGAATCGACTAAAATTGAATATAGGTGAAATATTGGATAGAACATGAGCTTTTGTGACCATTTGATTAGAAAGACGAAAATCATTAAGAACTGCGAGGCATTGTTTCTGATATAATGAGAGAGAATTGGTTTATTTTTCTATGGAAAATTTTTATGTGGGTGAAAAATGTATGACTATGAATGATATTTTTGCATCGTTATTACAGAAGGATTACAGAGGTATCGTTCTCTCTGTTGTTGGATAAATTACTGTCAATCTAACTTAACTGGCATCGAGTACTTCCATTAGTAATAACTATTTTGGCACTGTCTGCGAGAAAAATAAGGCAGTGGTTGCTTAAAATGTAAAATTGTCATTTGTAAGCGCCAAACACCTACGAACAATGAATGTGGACAAAATGATTTGCAGGTATTAAGAATAAAGAACATTATTAACGTAATTTTGCCTAAGGAAAGAAACTGTAAAAGAAATTATTAACAAACTTGCTTGTGTTGAGGATTTCACTAAAAATTCAGTTACAGAAAATGACAAGTCAGGTTATTTTATTTTGAGACGAAGGTTTTATTCAATCCTAATGTGGTCATGAAATCTTGTACTGAAATAAATGATGATGTAAGTGCGATCGTTAGGAAAAACATTGTAGACATACGAGTTCGTAGGGTGTGTCGACATTTGCCTTCTGTCCTTCAATGGCATTTTGGTTTAAAGTTGGACCGCTCGATGTGATCACGTGTGCTACTTTAATAACGTTAACCGTTGAAAGAAAATATCCCTGGAAAAGTCGATGAAAATTACTAATTTATTGGAAATCTAATATATATATATTTGTAATAATAAAATTCCATAGTCATGAATACACTTAAAATTCTAACTGTATGTTCTTTTCATTTTTAATGGCGACGTTCTCTTATTTGAAAGTACGTGTAGAAAAGGCGGGAAAAACAACTTGACTACGGGGCTGTGAATTTAATTCCACGTACTTTCAAATAAGAGACCGTCGCCATTAAAAATGAAAAGAACATACAATTAGAATTTTAAGTGTATTCATGACTATCGAATTTTATTATTACAAATATCACTAATAATGAACAGATTGCCTGCAGTTAATTATCAAAAATTTGTTTACAAACCTTTTATCAATGTTTCTAAGAATTTTTTATTAGAATATCTTATTCTTAATCATGTAATGCGGAGAGCCTGTTTTCTGTCAATAATTACAAAGTTTCTTGTGAATTTATCCTGTATTATTTTGATGTTTTCTTCTTCCATTGAAATTTACTATAATCTACAAAGAGTTTTTCATATGTTTTGATATGTTTCAGTAAATAATAGACAAATGTATTCATCTGTCTTTAATGCTGCTCCTGGAACTCTTTTACCCATGCAAGATTATACGGAATTCTTTGATCCATCCGGGATTCGAGTTCATCACATTATTCTGAAACTATCCAAGATTAATTATCCGTTTTTAAGATGCATGTTATCTAAGGTGGAAATTTTATTCAAGATTATATCCTGGAATTTATCCATCAAAGATTCATATTCACCACATTATGCTGGAACTGTCCAAGGTTGATTATATTTTATTAAGTTCCGTATCGTCTCTGAACTTTTTTATTCATCCAAGATTCAAATCCTGGAACTTTTATCCATCGATTATCAAGATCCATATTATTCTAAAGGGAATACGTTGCTTGTATTTTACTAACATTTAATTAATCTGTTATTATGGAACTATCCGTTAATAATATTCGTATTATCCTTGAACTTTTTTATTCGTTAAAAATTCAATTCCTGGAACTCTTTTATCTATTCATTATTATTCTGAATGGGACGCTTTTTGCAGTGGTTTCTTTTAAGCAGTTACTGTTTTTAGGATGGAAAGGGAAAATACCCACTAGGAATTTATATATATAATTTATTATTAGAAAAGGTTTTTATACAGTGTCTCACAAAAGTGATCGGACACTTGGGTTTTACAAAAGCAAACTGTAGTAAAATAAATTAAAAAAGCATGTAAAAATTTCTTGTGGCTGTGTTTCATACTTAAATTTAGTAACAAGTATTACATAACATACATTTTCTCAAAATATTAAAATATTAATTTAATAAAAATACAATTGTTTAGAACGGAGCAAAAAATGGCTCACATAAGTGATGGGACACCATTAGATACTACTACGTATTACAATAAAAATATTTTTGGGGGTTTTTATTTTTACTCAAAGCAATTGAGAATAATTTATAAAATCGTCTGCAGTATTTCTCTCCAGTGTGTTTTGGAATTTTTGTGTTTTTTAGCTCTGTGCAGCCATGAATGCTAAACGAAAAGAAACTTTGCCTGAAATTCGAAAATTAGTTATTAATTTGCATATTGAACGGGGAAAATCTATTAGAGAAACTGCTGAAACAGTTAACTTGAGTCATTCAATAGTTTTCAATATCATTAAACGATATAAAAAGAATCATATGATTTAGGATAAAAGATGACCTGGCCGACCATCAAAGCTATCCAATGGAATAAAGCGAATTACCGTTCGAAATATTAAAAAAAAAAAAAAAATCCAAGAATGAGTGCTCCTAAGGTTGCTGCTGATTTACAAGCATTATATGGAGTAATTATTAATCCTGAGACTATTAGAAGAGTAATTCGATCTGCTGGATATCACGGTAGAGCAACCAGAAAAAATTCTTCGTAAGTGAAAAGAAAGAAAACTCACCCTGGCTTTTCCAAAATCCAACATAAATAAGAATTCTGATTACTGGAATGAAGTTATATTTGTTGATGAGAGTAAATTTAATATATTTGGTTCTGACGGTAGAATCTTGGTGTGGAGAAAACCCAGAGAAGAATTTCGTAAACAGAACTTGGTGCCAACAGTAAAACATGGTGGTAGAGGAGTTATGGTATGGGGGTGTATGTCGTCCGCTGGAGTTGGCAATCTTGTTTTTATTGACAGTATAATGGATCAGTACAAGTGTGTTGACATTTTAAATCAAAATTTGAAATCTTCAGCACGAAAATTGAACCTTCATAACGATTTTAAATTCTACCAGGACAATGACCCCAAGCACACTGCTTTGAACGTTAGACTCTGGCTGCTGTATAACTGTCCTGAAATAATGAAAGCACTACCACAATCTCCAGACTTAAATCCCATAGAGAATATTTGTCAAGAATTGGTATCAAGAATTCGCAAACACACCATTTCTTCAAAAGAAAAATTAAAATCGGTGCTTCAAGAAGAATGGAAATAAAATCGCTCCAGAAATCACAAAAAAATTAGTCGAATCCATCCCAAGAAGATTAAATCATATTTTAAAAGTAAAAGGAAATCCAACAAAATATTAAAACCTTTTAAAAAGTAAAATTTTTGGATAAATATTTGATGGAAAAGTAAGTGCCCCATCACTTATGTGTGCCATTTTTTGCTCCGTTCTAAACAATTGTATTTTTATTAAATTAATATTTTAATATTTTGAGAGAATGTATGTTATGTAATAATTGCTACTAAATTTAAGTATGAAACACACCCACAAAAAATTTTTACATGTTTTTTTAATTTATTTTACTACAGTTTCCTTTTGTAAAGCACAAGTCTCTTGTGTATTTGAAATCGACGTGTACATTGATAGCCGAAAGAAAATCGGATAGGTTACTTAAACTACTAGAGAGAAAGTATGGAAAATGTAACATTTGATAGAATGTTAAGAGTTAGTATAAAATATTTTTATTAAATTTACGGTTTGTATTCATTCAATATCCAAAAAAGAAAAAGGAGGTGAAAAACTATACATTCTCCTCCCGCCTTCATGTGTGCGTTTCAGCGTTTTATGTCTTATGTAAAGTCGGCGTTTTTCGTAATGATGCCGAAGATTTATTTCATTCCCTGCTTAATTAATTAAAACACTAACTGAAACATATTGGACCTGCGTAACGGTGTGTGCACCTTTATGAAAAACGTCGGATTGGCTTTTAAGGGTGCCGTTGATCAGTTTTAAGCGAGAAACTAATCATTTCGTGTACGCTTCCTTATGCCGCAACACCGTTGTGAAGATTTCCATCTTTTCGAACAGCGACCGACTTGCATAAGAGTGAGGCACAGTTATGATGCTATTCCGAATCTTCCTCGACCCCCTCCCCCAACAATGGCCGAGTGGTTAAGACCGCTAAATACTGATAGTTCGACTTGGCTTCCGTTCGATCCCATGCGTAACGTAAATACAAGCCAATTTCCTTTACAAAGTCCTCCACAAAGACATCCCTCCTCTTACGAAAATAGCCCCCATGACTTTGTGATATTCAAGTAACCTAAACCTAACTAAACAAATGTTTACAAAGCAAATACTTATGACAAGAAATAAGAGAATTGCTCTGTTCGTCATGTCTGCAGGTATCTCGGTCTTTTCTTCTAAATTAATGTATGACGTTAAAAGATAATAAAATGATATAAGTTAAAACGTAGATATATGTACGTGTGCATGCGTTGCTTATATTTTACTAACGACTATATGAAACATATTCAATAATAATAATCAATCCATTCAATAATATGTTCGGGATTAAGGGGTTTGCTGAAAGTTTCTAATACTAAGTTCAACTATAAGGTATTTCACCCGCCTTCTTAGCATGCCTTCGTAGTATAGTGGTCTACACGCTGGGTGCGTATTCCAGAGTTCCGTGGCTCGATTCCCGGCGAAGGCCTTGCTCATTTTTCACTTCTCTTGCTTCGAAATATGCTATTGTCTCTACAGTGGCGCCTGAGCTAAAAGGATGGTGGATGAAGATTCTCCACAGTAAGGAAGCAGAAACATCCGTGAATAATATCGTATTTCAAATGTTCTGAACTTAAAGCAGATAACCAGAATAACGCTTAGTGCCTGCAGTTATCAATATGTAAAAACTGTTATTAGAATGTAATATTCAACCTTGTTATTTTGGAGTCTTCCCCGCCGTGATGTATATTATTCTGTTTGGTTCATGTCCGTGGGCCGGAAGCCATCGTAGCGGTGCACTCACTCACTCACTCTCCACACCCAGGATTTGGCGATTGGGTCTCCTAAACCCCAGTCGCCCTTTAAAAGGGGGAAAGGTATTTCTCCCGCCTTCTTAGCATGTCTTCGTAGTGTAGTGGTCTGCACGCTGGGCATGTATTCCGGAGGTCCGTGGTTCGATTCCCGGCGAAGGCGTTCCTCATTTTTCACATCTGCTTCCAAAATACCTAATGTCTCTACGCGACTAATCAGAAAAGTAGCGATTCTTGTAATGCGAAGTGAAACTTTGAGTAATACTTAGTAATTGAGTGCAGTGATTATCAGAAGTTCAGAACAGTGGAGGTTAAAAATCTTCTGCACGACTAATATGAAAACTTTATGCATTTTTGCAAGTAAATCTAATGAAAGCTTTCTTGGCACAAAGCTAAACGATGTTATCGATCGATGAAAGTTTGTCGACGTGAATAATAATATGGTGATACTTTTCCGTCTACGTGCCTTTCATGTATAAAGAAAACATACTGTATGAGGGTGTGTTTTTTTTTTTTTTTTTTTTTTTTTTTTCGGGGAGGGAAGATATTACGTGTGCAATCATCCTTTGCAGTAACTAAAACTATTCACGTCATATAGCTTTGCATCGTATGTATTTCAGTAGCAAACGGCATGATCGCAGATATTATACACTCCATCAAATCCATTCTAGCTTCTTGTCCACCCCAGTAATTTATCACTCATAGATCTGCTTTTAGGGTAGGAGAGCGATCTGCAAACTTTGTCAATTCGGAGACGAGTAAAATGTTTCTTTTAAAGAACCTTTAAAATTATAAAATTTCTTTTATTGCATCAATGAAACTAGAGTTTTGTTTTGAAACCCCTAAAACTGTCTTGTATGGTGTTAGAATCTCTACAATACTCAGAAAAGTAAATGTTAAAGTATCTGATGTGGACGTCGCATGACTACCTTGTAAGCTCTATTAAATTATACAAATTTTTGCTGCGCTTCATTTAAACTTATTTCCCCGAATTTCATTAGAGATATACAGTCAAAAGTCGTTAATCCGGACTCGTCGGGACTTCGGCGATTCCGGATTATAGATCATCAGTTTAAATCTCGTAAGATGGCATGCAGAAATTCTAAAATTAAAAATATGAAACCGTAATTTATGAAATAAAGAACAATTATGATCTAAAGGGTATCAAAATTTGCACAAAAAAAAAAAAGCTTAATATTTATCTGTTTATTTTATTAAACATTTCTGTCAATGTAAGTTGTTTAAGTTGCTTCGTTTTATGTGATAATACTTTCTCTTCAATTCCATAAGCAGGCATAATTTCTTGTTCGGTTACAAAGTTCCGCTGTTCAAGTCCCGTAATTGCTGTGCCGAGAATACCGACTAACTTGTCAATCGAAATTTTTTTCGTTTTCACTAACCTCTCTGTCACCTTCTTCATGTCTTTATCCATTTTTTGCAGCAATTCCACTTTTTGTTTGATGGACAACGAAACATACTTTCGTTTTGTAGATCCTTTGGGAGCTCCAGCATCGGAAATTCTATTTGACATCATCGAAAGTTCAAGTTTACTTTTATAAAATTGCTCTTACAGTCTGCAAAAAATAATAAGCCGGATCCAATTCGAAGATTAAGAGGAACAACGCAATCATCAACATTAACTGAAATAGATAATTAGATAATTTTAGCTTATACCGTCCGTTATACATAAAACACGCACTCGAAAACGTATTCTGCGCTTGCGCACACGCATATGCGCAGTCGTAACGGTCTTACGCGCACGCGTAAACGCCTATGCGCATTTGTCTACGCGGCGCATGCGCAGAAAGTTTTTAGCTTTGAGGTCCTGATTATAGATCATTCCGGATTATGGGTGTCCGAATTAACGACTTTTGACTGTATTTCTCATTCAAGCAATTCAATTCTTAACTTTGCAGCGGGGAAAAAATTCATAAAAACTTAAAACATCTTCATTAAAAATTGTAAAATAAAGCAACATCTAAAACACCAAATACAAGTCCCCCACTCCCCAATTTAAATTAGAGTCTCAGCGCAAAAACAAGCAATTCGGCCAACGGACAGGAAGACTTAATTTTCTGGGCACAAAATTTATAAATTTTCCGGGTCCAGATTACAGACTTTTGGTCAGTCAGGGAAGTCAACTTTTGGTCTCGCAGGGAAGAAAGACACTGAAGTTAGTGCACCAGCTAACTTAATTCGCTATTCTACTAAGAATTTCAAATGTAAAAGTGGTTTCGTTAGGCCTAGCGCCACCTTTTAAATTGTTGATAAATCTACAGCTATTGCATACAGATTAACTTAAAGGCATTAAAACCTTAACTGGAGCATAAAAACAACACAATTTAATCACTTTTTAAGAAAAATTTCACAATTTAGCAACATATAAAAATACAAAGTCCGTAATCCGGACTCGTCAGGACTTCGACGATTCCGGATTAGGGGTTTTTCCGGATTATAGATCATCAATTTAAATCTGGTAAGATGGCATGCAGAAATTATACAATTAAAAATATGAAATCGTAATTTATGAAATAAAGAACAATTATTATCTAATAGGTATCAAAATTTACAAAAAAAAGCTTAATATTTATTTGTTTACTTTATTAAACATTTCTTTTAATGTAGGTTGTTTAAGATGCTTCCGCAAAAAATTCAAAAAGTTCCTTTTTCTTGTGTCATATATAGTGGACTTTCCAATACCATAGTTCTCACATAATTTTGAGACGGATAGGCCTTTATCCATTTTTTGCAGCAATTCACTTTTTGTTTAATGGACATCGAAACATGCTTTCGCTTTGTAGATCCTTTGGCAGCTCCAGAATTGGAAACTCTTTTTAACATAATCGAAAGTTCAAGCTTAAATAAAATTGTTCTAACAGTCTGCAAAAAATAATAAGCCGGATCCAATTAGAAGATTAAGGAACAGGGCAATCTCAACATTAACTGAAATGCCTTAAATAATTTTAACCTAGCTTAAATCGTCCGTTATACATTAAACGCATGCGCATAAAGTTTGTAGCTTTGAGATCTGGATTAGGGACATCCGGATTATAGACTTTGTACTGTATTAATTTAACAAACATTCTCTATTCGTAAAAAGCAAATTTAAAAAATAATATGTAAAAGATTAAATAAGCAACGTAAATTTTCCTTCTCAGTTCTAAAAATACACTCATGTCCAAAATTATGTTTACATGCATAAATTCACAGATTTCTCAGAGACTATGACTTATAATTTAATGAATTTTCGTGGAATCATACATAACATGATGACACATAAATGCAAAACAAAAAATTGAAGATCACCTCATATGATATAAAATTGTAGCATGAAACAATAAAAATGGTAATAAAGTGTGACAAAGAGAGTTAAGAAAAAAAGAATGATTCAGAAAAAGAATTAAGTCTTACGAATTTAATATGGAATATGATCTCCCCTGACTTGTACACACATATCACAACATGTTTTAAGGCTGGAAATAACGTTGTTAACCACAGTTTGGGGAATTAATCTCCACTCTTCCAGCAATGCCGTCTTCAGAGCATTTACATCTCTAGGAGGAGGATGTATACGTGCAATTGCTCTTCCAGGGTAGTCCCATAAGTTCTCTATCGGGTTAAGGTCAGAAGAGTTTGGTGGCCAAGGTATTCGCTTAATGTCTTCACTCTCAAGGAATTCATCAACGAGGTTTGCTCGATGTGGACGGGCATTATTATCCATAAATAAAAAGTCAGGTCCATATGCACCCCTGAAAAGTCTTACATAAGGATCTAAGATCTCATCTCGATATATCTGGCCTGTCACAGATCCGCTGCTGAACACGTGTAGGGGCGTACGTCCATCGATCATTATTCCACCCCATACCATCACACCTCCACTACCGAAACGGTCACGTTCCACAATGTTAGAGGGATCATTTCGTGTTCCTGACTCCCTCCAGATGTAAACACGTTTAGAATCACCAGTTAAACTAAACCACGACTCATCAGTAAAGAGAACTTGGGACCATTGATGTTCAGTCCAGTTTTGATGTTCTTTACACCAATTAAAGCGATCCCTCTTTTTCCGTGAAGAGAGTAAAACACATACCCTTGGCTTTCTGGCATAAAGGCCTTTTTCATTAAGCCTTCTGTATATTGTTTGCTGTGATGCAACAGTTCCAGTGGCGGCTGCAAGCTCTGAACTTAACTGGCGAGCAGTAGCCTTTCTGTTACGACGGGCAGTTAATGCCAGATACCGATCTTCAGAAGCAGTTGTCATTCGTTTCCGACCTCGTCCAGGCCTCCTTACAACACTTCCATCATTTTGAAACTGTTTCCATAGCTTAGAGACTGTCTGTCTTGAAATATTCAGACATGTGGCTGTTTCCATGATTGACTGCCCTGATTCTAAACGGCCGATATTTCGCCACTTTACAGATTCTTCCAAATGATACTTCGAAGCCATAACAAACCGCTTTGAGTCCCTACACACTGAAATCAAACGCTACGTTGCAGAAATTCACTCAAATATTCAGTTTGTGCAAAGCGCTTGATTCACCCTTGGATGACGTAATGCCTAGATTTGCATATCAAAAACCGTTTGATTACTTTTGATTGGATAATGCTAATTAGGCTTGGTTTTCACACATTCCCTGCAAATACGGATCACATTGATTCGATATTTCATTGAATATCATCATTTTTGGGTATGTAAAGATAATTTTGGACATGAGTGTAGTAACCCCTCTCTGCGCTGCGTCATTTCAAGATTATTCTATGTCATGATTCTTACGTAATTATGATGATGTAAATGGAACTAAAACTCAACCAGCAATAGTAATTTTAGAGCAATATTAACTGTCCAATCAGAATGCTTTGAGAACCAAAACTAACTCAGTTTGACTTAAGATTTCATCCTGAACATTACACACTTTCTTTCTACGTTTCGCCTTAGCTGCATTGCTGTCTGTCTGGTGCTGCTTTCTTGCTACAAAGTTATCAAAAATGTAAGCCTTTTTTAACAGGCATATTTAATGTGCCGACTTGTGTGTAGCTGAAAATAAAACTGAAGATTTAATTTGCATTCGCCTCCAATTTCCAAGTCATTATGGATCAACACTTCTTCGCCATCAAAATGCCTCCTCCTGCTCCTGAATTTATTACATATACAGTCAAAAGTCGTTAATCCGGACTCGTCGGGACTTCGGCGATTCCGGATTATAGATTTTTCCGGATTATAGATCATCAGCTTAAATCTCGTAAGGTGGCATGCAGAAATTCTAAAATTAAAAATATGAAACCGTAATTTATGAAATAAAGAACAATTATGATCTAAAGGGTATCAAAATTTGCAAAAAGAAAAAGCTTAATATTTATCTGTTTACTTTATTAAACATTTCTTTCAATGTAAGTTATTTAAGTTTTGCTTCGTTTCATGTGATAATACTTTCTCTTTAATTCTATGAAACAGACATAATTTCTTGTTCAGTTACAAAGTTCCGCTGTTCAAGTCCTATAATTGCTGTGTCGAGAATACCGACTAATTTGTCAATCGAAATTTTTTCGTTTTCACTAACCTCTGTCACTTTCTTCGCTATCGGAAGCGAATTATAATGACGAGGAACTTGTTTTAAATCATATCAAAGACGGAGCACATCGAGATGAAATACTAATTTGGTAAGGAATTATAAGCCAAATAAAATAAAAACATCTGCCCTGAAGATAAGGATAGTGCTGACAGATCAACTTCCAATTTATTACGCGCCCGCTGCGGCGTTCCCCCCGCCGAGCAGCGTGAAATTGATAAACAGATTTCGGATTTCAAAACATACTTTCGCTTTAGATCCTTTACATATTAACAAATATATATCGGAAATTCTATTTGATATAATCGAAAGTTAAAACTTACTTTCATAAAATTGCTCTTACAGTCTGCAAAAAATAATAAGCCGGATCCAATTCGAAAATTAAGGAACAACGCAATCATCAACATTAACTGAAATAGATAATTAGATAATTTTAGCTTATACGTCCATTATACATAAAACGCGCACGCGAAAACGTATTCTGCACTTGCGCACACTCATATGCGCAGTCGTAAAAGGTCTTACACACATACATAAACGCCTATGCGCATGTGTCAACGCGGCGCATGCGCAGAAAGTTTTTAGTTTTGAGGTCCGGATTATAGATCATTCCGGATTATGGGTGTCCGAATTAACAACTTTTGACTGTATATGTCATGATATGAATGATTCGTAGCTTGGCGGTGGCGTAATAGATGAGTAGCGAAGAAACTTGGCAAGGCAAACATGTCCGGATTCAAAATAACTTTATTAATGAGGAAAACAAGTCGAGATTCGCAACATTTGGTTCATATACGGACGAGCGTCTTATGCGCTCTCATTTTTGTTAGATGAGCACATATTCCTTGAGCAAAGAAGGTAGCCGCAAAGAGGAAAGCTTAAACGAAAGTGACGCATCAGTTCGTAGAAAGAAGGGAGGCAGTCAGTTTTCAGTTATGATTTACAATTTGGTGATTGGCCGAGAGGCATCAGCATTAAGGGTTACGTATCATCATATGATTAATTTGATTGATGCAGTTTAGATTTACGATGCTATTTTTAGGACAAATAGGAAGTTCCCAAATGAAATAGAAAATAAAAGAGGTTACAGTGAATTAAATTTAGAAGTTTGCTTTCATAATTTTTATCTTACAGATATATAATTTTGTTGCGGCCAATTGCAACAACAAAGGGAGATGCACAACTATATAGCAGCCCTGTATGTAAAATTTCACCGTTCTACAGCTCGTTATTTTTTTAGTTATGTGAAATACATACATACGTACGTACTTAGAGACGTCACGAGAATGTCCGTTCTGAATCCATTTACTATCTGTTTTGGAAAAAATAGCTCTTTATTTTGCCCACACCTATAGATGTCATGCAAAAAAACAGCGTCTTATTGTATTCGGGAGCAGTGAAAATGGATACTTCGTACAAGGAAGTAAAAAGCATCAATGTAAAAAAAAAATAATTTGAAAAGAAACTTATTGTTTCATTATAACTTAATTTGTGCATAAAGATTTAATTCAAGGAAATCATGTGATGTCCATGTCAGCTTTTTTATATAATTACTCTAAAAATTATAAAATTTACAGATAATTGATAGATCATTTATTAATAATAAAAATGTTAATTATTATGGGATTCAAAATATTCAGAGAAATATGAAATTTACAAAAAATAATGTAATATATTGTGAAATACTATTATGATTAAAATATTTGTGCATTTTTCCTCCAGGCATTCTTAATATATGATTTAGAAACTTTTTTAGTTATTGTACAATGTACTACATGAAGAAAAGGATCAAGACAATGCCTGCAGCTGGCTTCTTTGAAATATGTAAAGTAGTATTACAATATCTACGTACAAATGCTTTTTAATCTGCTAAATTCTTAATGCCTATCCTCTGAAGCGGTATACACCACATAATTCCTCTCTGAATTTTCAAGCAGAAAAGTTAATTGAAAAGTGATCAGGAAGAAAGCAAGTAAATAATGGTAATTAGTCAAAATACTCGGTGAATGTCTTATCTTAATGAAGTATGCAAAGAAGAATTTTCTGAGAGAATCTGACTTGTATTTGCATATGGTAAAAACTGAAAATGTTGGAAATTTCATTCTATTAACCTCGTGTAAATTTAACAAAGTTAATGATTTTTAACCACTTGTCAATGATAAGCACAATATTATGATGAAGTATTTTCTGTTCTAGGAGGTTCTTTAAATGCGCTGCCCAGATGGTATAGTGTTTAGGGGAGCCTTCTGCTTTACCAAAGGGCCGAGGTTCAATTCCAGGAGAAGACATGATGTAATTATCCGTCTTTTCATTGGAGGTAATGGTGGCCCACCTATAAGGTGCTTCCACAGTAAAGTGACCAACACTTGTGGCCTTAAAGTCATTTAAGTGCCCGCCAGTTGGGAAGGAGGGAAAAAGATTTAATTCAAATTATTTTGGATAACAATAGCAATTGAAATAAGAAATATTATTAAGCTAATTATTTCAGGGTAATTTTTGCAGTTCATGTGGCAAATGCACATATCCATTTCTTAAGGCCCCCTAGCACATTTTCCATGCATTGATTGAATATTTACACTGGTGTGCAAAACTTAAGCAACAATGTAAATTGTAAACACATAGCCGTGAAATTGCACAAAAGGGGTTCTTGCGATCAGTACAATGAACACGCAATTCAGTAAAAAGTTCATACGTATGCAAATGTCGGGAGCAAAATATTACAGGCAAAGTGAGCGTACGCAAAACGCATACGGTTGGCAATCTCATCTAAAGACTACAATAAAAGGAAGAACAGAGAGGCAATTAAAGACATTTGCTGCAAGTGCACTCTTTCCTGAAATGTGGCTAGAAGAAATCACCTGGACGACTTCACACGTGGAAGAATGATCGGAAAGCTAGAGGAGGGCCGTAGTGTGACCAATGTAGCTGAAGAGTTCGGAATCAACCAAAAGTACCATTTTGCGCGCTTGGAAAGCCTTCCAAATCACAGGTACAGCTGTTATAAAGTTTGGTGGTGGCCGCCTTAAGAAAAGAACTGCAGTAAATGACCAATATATTGTCTTGCTGGCGAAAAGAGCCCGTAACCAGTCAGCAAGCGCCACAGCTCAAAAACTGTGTACAGCAACGGGACGACAAGTGTCACGGTTTACTGTGTCCCGACACCTTCACAAAGATGACCTTTTCGCCCGCCGTCCTGAACGCTGCATCCCTTTGAAAGTTGGTGATCGGTGCCACCATTTAAAGTGGTGCAAAGAACATAAAAACTAGACATCTCATCAATGGAGTTGTATCCTCCTTACGGATGAGAGTCGTTTTAGAGCCAAAAGCGATTCTCAACGCCATTTGATTTTGAGAAAGGTCATGCCACGGTTTCCTCCCAGTAATATCACGGAAAGAGATCTTGGTGGTGCTGGAATTCTCATGTGGGGAGTCATTATGCTGAACAGGCGGACAGAACTCTCTCTCTCTTTCTTTTTCTTTTTCTTTTTTTTTTTTTACAGAGGTTTCTGTAACCGGAGATCGCTATTGTCAGGAGGTGATCTTTCCCCATGTGTGTCTGTTCCGAGGTGCCATTGGAGCAGACCTCGTTTTTATGAATCACAATGCACGACCACATCGAACTCCTACTGTTCAGAAGCTATTGGAAAGTGAAGATATCACTCGAATGGATTGGCCAGCGTACTCCTCCCCTGATTTAAATCCCATAGGACATGTGTGGGAAGCTTAGGGGAGATGCCTTGATGCACGATTACATCCTCCGTGAAACACTCAACAACTTAAAGAGATGCTGATTGAGGAAGGAGAACTCTTACCTCGAGACCTGTTGGACAATCTGGTGCTGGGTAGGAAGAGACAGTTCGAAGCAACCATTGCAATAAGGGGAGGGCATATCATATCCCATACTAAAGAACACCTGCTTGTTGTTCTTCCTCTTGTACAGACAATCATGTGTAACGATACTGAGTTTAATAAAGCCTTTTTTCTTTTCATTCCATATTGTATGCATTGTATTCATTTTTGTGCAACTTTCGTTATCGTTTAAATACAAAATGCTGTCTCTTATTCCTGAAATTCATATCTCTCAGATGATTACCTCCTGGAGTTATGGCAAAAAGAACACCTGTTGTTTAACACGTTGAGCCGGCAGTGAACTTTCCGTGTGACGGGGACCGACACTGGAATTTTCGTTTGGCTGGGACCGGCACTGGAATTTTCGTTTGGCTGGCATCGGTCCGCGGGACAGACAGTATTAAAGTTAAAAAATAAATATAGTCTCAATGAAATGTGATCAAATTTAGTTTTAATGAAATGTATTGAAACATTCTGAACAAAAATACGGCTTAGCTCGCTGCCGGCTGAACGGAAAGGACAGCAAATTCGGCGCCGCGCTCAACGTGTTAAGTTTATCACAGTGTATAATACAAATAATGTGACAGCACACTGAACTGGAGATAAGTTATATGAATTGTTACTATACGAAATATTATAGTAGTCTTGAAGTTTATTTAAGAATTCTTCATATCTTTTTTTCTTTACCACCTAGCCAATTTTTCCCATTCAGTTTTAAATTTGCATAAATTCCAGTTATTTCCTGAATATATTCAGGTCTTATATGTTTTGTAATGCTATTTAATTCCATACACAATAACAGATGGGATTTGGGATTGGACTAACCAGGGCAGGCAAAGTGAAAAAAGGTGGCTGTAGCCCTCCCCCAAGTTTTATGCCATTTGCCAAGGCACAGGAGTGCCACTGTATAGAGGAACATGTGCTAGTGTCATTATGAAATCCATAGCCATGAGAAAAACAACTCTTATCAAAGCTTCCAGGACACCTATGTGAAAGTTTTAATCTTGCCTAATAGACACCAGTTTGCACAAAGATTCCAGTGCCTTTTTTCTCTCATTTAAAAATGAAAATAACTCTCCAAGACACAAATGTTCCCATGATATAAAAGCACAGATGTGCTAGAGCTCTTTTGGTATTCTTCTGTTATCAGGGCCAGATTCAGAAATGTATGTATATATGCATGTATTTTTTTTTATGTGTGCATATTTATTTATGTATGTGTGTGTGTACACTTACACATATATGCATACATACATTTCTGAATCTGGTCCTGTTAACAGAAGTAAACCATTCTTCCCCTCCCAATGGTGGGCACTAGCTATTATAGGCATGGGCCACTACTAAGGCCAGAAGTGGTGGTCACTTTATTATGGCCATTGCTTTCTATGAAAGGCAGACAATTTATATTCAGGCCTTCTCTAGGATTGGAATGCAGACCTTTCAGTACAGTACTC
This sequence comes from Stegodyphus dumicola, assembly GCF_044657685.1. Taxonomy (NCBI): domain Eukaryota; kingdom Metazoa; phylum Arthropoda; class Arachnida; order Araneae; family Eresidae; genus Stegodyphus; species Stegodyphus dumicola. The sequence goes on from NC_140771.1 coordinate 243,800,226, forward strand.
AGTGTTACTAACCACTTTCCTGTCTGGGCAGTGCTGGAACTCTTATAAAGTTCGGTATCATGAAGAAAGATATCTTCATCAAGGCTGCCAAGCAGAACCTTACTACTGTTAAGTTGCTGAACATTGGTAGTTCGGTCTGGGGCTCAAATCCTGGCAAACAAGCTAATTAAATGAATGTTTTAATAGATTTTGTTTCCATGTGTAGCATGTATACAAAAGAAAGATCTGATGTTAAGGCTTTTATAATGATTTTCTAGGGAAGTTAAGGTTAAATAGCCAAATCAGTTAGCAGGGAAAGGAAGAAGCAACAAGAAATTTATCAAGAGTAGATAATTACAATGTGATGTTTTTTTTAGGAAACTTTGAATGCTGATTTTTTTATTATTTAACTGATTAGTAATTATATTCTCAAGTTAATTTTCTCCTACCTTAACTGATTTTAAATTTTATTGCAGTAAAGGAAAAAATTGAAGCTTTGAATGAACAGCTAGAGAGAGAGCCAGTCTGTGTTGCTGCTGATAGGACTGAGCTGGTGGATGGTACTGAGGCAGCAACTTCAAAAAACAAAGGGAAAAGAGAATCACTAACAGGTATAATTCTCCAGTATACTCAATAATTTAAAGTATATATTTTTTTTAATCCATAGACTGTTTAACTTGATCTTTATGTGAAATAATTTTTATCATAATTCAAAATCAATGTAGATTTAGTTTCTGTAGAAACTAAATTTTAGCTAATTTTTTTCCATCTTCTGCAGAGACATAATGTAGCATATCCTAACTAAGTACCATATATTCTGGCGTATAATGCTCACTTTTAGTGCAAAAAATAAGATAAAAATTTATGGAATTTTAGAAAAAATTATGCCCTAGATACAAAAATGATAGATTAAAAATAAGGAAAAAATATGCACATAAAAAGTAGATTTTTACATGAACCTTAATACTGTTTATTTAAAAGAAATGACATACCTTATGAACTTGATTTTCATTATCAGATAACCGGAGAAGTTTGTTATGTTCATCTTCCGATATATCTTCAGGCACATCATCGAATTCTATTTCATCTTCACCATCATTCTTATTGTCCTACCATCATAAATATATGATCATCATCCATTCCATCTTTCATCAGCACCAAACATCCTTGCTGCAGCACAATTTCCATTTCTTTTCGCAAATTGAATGACTTTTAAAAATGCCACTGTATTGTTTTGTTTGGCAAGAGCCGTATTTACAACTAAAAGGAACGCTAAATCAACTAAGTCAAAGTCGATTTCTTAATTCGATTCCTAAATAACCTTCGATGTTCACTTCAAAATCACGGCATCAAATAACTACAGAAAAAGAAAACTGTTGACTCGTAATGCCATGAATTCATTCAGGTTGAAAGGGCAATCTTACTCCAAATTATGTCCCCCTTTCCTTAAAACCCTAGAATAACAGTGTTGTGCAGAGCTGCATTGAGTACATCCCACCCTCTTTGTGGAATTACTTATTCCCTCAAGCATCTTCCCCCGCACATGAATTAGCCCCCTTATCGATTGTCAATTCAGTATATCATTGTTCGAATGCATGGAAAAAATCCTGAAATGAATGATTTCAAAAGATAATAGCATCTCGTGTTATCTTTCAGGTTTCTTTGCAAAGAAGAGTGTTCATGTTATATGGCAAATATACCTAAAAATTCATAAATGTAGTTTGAAATTATAGGTGCAGGTTTATACGCCAGAATATTTCTCAAGCTGCATAAGGCCAATTTTTATCTAATCTTTTGCCTTATTTTTTGGCGAATTATTACTCATTCCTTCAACAGAAGTAACTTACTATATGCTTGAAAGGGAAATAAGCCTTATTTCAATTTATTTATTTAATATATATTTATTTATATAATATAATTTATTTATTTTAAAGCTAATTTTACTCTTAATATTTAGTGACAATATTAACTGTCAATGTTTACTATTGGTAGTGTCTATGTGTATATGAACTAATGTAGAAAATACTAGAAACAATGTCTAATATTGTCAGCCCATAGTAAAATAATACAAATCAATCCTAAGTTTTTATTTTTTTTTAATAATTCTGTTTTCTATTATTTAAATATAAAAGTGTTAAGTATGTTTGATAGGTAGTTATTGCATAATATTTTATCCAGTGAAAACAAATAGTTTTGCTGCACTAAAAACATGCTCACCTTTCTAACATTTAGTATGAAACAAAATTTCAAAGTATTTTTCAAACTTATAAATTAAAATAATAAACTTATA